>NC_091826.1:7592500-8792500 GCF_038994185.2 Dermacentor albipictus | reverse complement strand
TCTTTGTGGAACCGAAAACACTTTCGTTGAGGTTACAAAAGCTTTAATTGGCTTGGACGATTAGGCCCAAACAGATGTTTGAGGTGACAAGGAAAGAGTGACAAGTGAAGGGACGGCAAGGGCCGCGGACATCTCTTACTGTGGGGCCAAGATACGAGAGGCAGCAGTTTCTTCACGCAGCGAGGAAGAAAGGCAGCGGAGATTGAACTTGGTAGCACGACGCATAATGAGATTGGTATAAGAAGAAGTGGTGGCAAAAAGCTATATTAACGCGACGCGAAAGTCAATTTCGAGAAGATGGAATGGTTATACTTTGCAGAGATACTGAAAAAAGTCACAAAGAAAGGAGGCCATCCGTGAGAAAATTATGCAGCACCATCGAAGCTGATTATCAGAACTAAGCGAATAGCTTTCTCACCCCGCTGAATTATTGATGAAACTTTGAATGACTGACTTTGAATCGGACGAACATGCAAGATTATATGAGATGACATGCTTACCCGCCGTGGTTGCTTAGTGGCTATGGCGTTGGGCTGCTAGGCACGAGGTCGCGGGATTGAATCCCGGCCACGGCGGCTGCATTTCGATGGGGCCAAAATGCGAAAACACCCTGTACTTAGATTTAGGAGCACGTTCAAGAACCCCAGGTGGTCCAAATTTCCGGAGTCCCCCTTTACGGCGTGCCTCATCATCAGATCGTGGTTTTCGCACGCAAAACTCCACAATTTTATTATATGTTTAAGACTTTAATTATTTTTTATGATTAGAGTTTGACGTAGTGGTATGCAATGCTTTTGGACGAGTGAATGCAATTTTTTAGCAGGTGAAATAAAGATTTCATTTTTTTTATCTAGGTTTTCTTTGTGCTTAAGATATTGTCAAAACGCACAAACTTACTGCACTGCCTGACTTTTGTATTTTATTTACTCTGAGGAAACCACACGACGCTTCTCTCTGTGCTTTATGCGAATTACGAACGCTAATGACGTTTGACGCGAGAATTAAAGCTATCGTCGTCGTTACCTGGTGACGATTCACCCGACGCGCGCGCACCTATCGGAGAAGCTATCGCCCCCAAACAAGTGACGTCACTTGCTTCCAGTGACTAAGTGATGCCTCCTCGCAGCCATTCGCGAAGCTATGCGGGGCCAGCCCACTACACTGCACAAACGGGGATTCCCGGGCGCGCATACGGCCAGATACAGGAAAGCGCGTTCAGCTCCGAAAGAAAGCTGTTAGCGTTGAAATATTTAGGTGCCCTGTGCAAACATCGAGCAGGCATATATCAAGAAGACCCTCAGCTCAGTGCGAGCCTCTATGGAAATCCGCGTGGACTTATGAACGCCTTTAGCTGATGCTGCCATGTAGAGTCTTCGCAAAGCTCATTCAAATGTGAAGAAGCTTCCACGAAGACCGTTTCCACGAAGTTTTAATTAATTTTTGAGAGAACTAGCTGGCAGCTGCGACGCTCGGTCGCCCTTTATACCAATATTTATGGCAAATTTTGTAATCATTTACGCGGTTAGAGCTTTTGCCATACGCTCACTATCCTACTATATATATGGTGCGTAATCAAGGTCTGGACCCGCCGTGGTGGCTTAGCGGCTATGACGTTGCGCTGCACCCGGGGTCAAATCCCAGGCATGGCGGCTACAATTCTATGAGAGAAAAAAAAGAAAAAAAAAGAAAAGAAGAGAGAGAGAGAAAAAAAAAGATCTGCCCGTTCACCAGGCATCGGTTGCACGTTAAAGCACCCCAGGTGGTCAAAATTAATCCGGAGCCCCCACTACGGCGTGCTTCATGATCAGATTATGGTCCTGGCACGTAAACCCCCGAAATTTAACTATTCTAAATTTTAAACACGAGGTCTATGTACTCGTTTTTTGCAAAGATTTATCTCAACGTATCTTCTCACATTTACGCGGCGATCGTTTAACAATCGCCCGCAGGCTAATACTCCGTGAGCGCGGATGAGCGCGTGACGGATGACGCTGTCATACGTCACGTTCACGTGACAGAAAAGGACAGCTTACAAAGAAATAATAGATATTTGCAGAACATTTAGTTACGCTTACCTTAAAGTGACAGCACCGTGGAGAGAATCGGATGAGCCTTACCCTCGGGGGAAGCGGCTGCCAAAGACAGAAGCTCTTGCCAAGCAGGCATGCTTCATATAGAATCATTAGTAACCTTTGCTTCGAGTTGTTGACAAATTCGACTTCGCCCTACGATCTGCTAGCCGCCTGGTTAGCTCAGATGGTAGGGCTGCCCCAGAAAGGCGATGGTCTCGGGTTCGAGTCCCGGACTAGGACGAATTTTTCTTCAACTGCGAGACTTTTCTTTCGAGGAACCCGTATGGGTTTCCTTTGTAGCAATTGCTGCGAATGGGTGGATGTCTCATTTCCCTTAATTAATATAATCATTATAGGAAAATATTCGTAGGAGGCATACAAATACCACGCTCATGCGCTAGAAATACCACTAGCTGTAATTTATATTAGCTGCTCTCCTGAACGCGCCCTGCTTCACGACTTAAAATCACTCTTGTATTTGGAGGCATCAGCAAGGACAATCGATCTGCCTCGCTCTTCTAACAGTCGCTGCGGAGCCCGGTGCAATTTACGTAGTTGTGTGCTATGCAATAAGGCATCAATAGCGATAACGCCCTTGCAAAACGCACGTCATGGTTACACAATTATCAGCAACTGCGAATTTATTTGAAACGACAATTTTTTTATTTCCTAATTACGTAGAAGGAAGTGGAGATCACTCGAAATCTGTAGACATGATCGGTCTTGTTTCCTTTTTTTTTTAAGCGCAGCTCTTCTTTGCAAACGTCGCCGGATTTCGTGACCGTAGATGCTGCGGCCTGGCTGTTCTCATGCCGAATAGGCCAACCAATCACAGCGGAGTACGCGTGCACCCGGGTTCCTTGCACCAGTACCAGGTGGCGCTTACCTACGCGCATCCGCGGCAGCTGCGGCGCCGGCCATGCGGGGGAAAGAAAAACAAGAACCAGAAAGTTCGGCTTGGCGCATGCGCGGCATTGCACTTTAGCCTCTTTACAGTGCCTGCATAAAGCCTTCCTTGTCACTTTCTGCGGACATTCAATAAACGCTGACTCGTGTTTCGACTCTTTATGCATTCACCCAAAGCTTCGCTGTATATAGATTCCAATTAGTTGGATCTGCGTATTATTTAAGCCCACAAGTTCTGCGCAATCCACGGGCTGAGAAATGAGCATGCCACTGGTGGGCGCCAAAGCGACAAATGCTTGACAGTCTTACGGGAGACGCTTACATCTAGTTAATGAAATTTACGGCGCAGCAGCTGGCCACGCAGCGTTCAAAAGGCGATTTCGCAAGTGGTATGGTCAAACTTCTCTCGCAACCATCGTTGTTGCACAAGTGGCCCCTGCCGTTCTCCTCCAAATATTTATTTAGAAAATGTTAAAATTCTCATCACTGATCAGGAATTTCATATTCGCCTTCCTTTGCTGGCACATGTACAGCACAGAAAGCTAAGGGTATACAGAGCTCCTTGAAGTGAAACTAGGGAATGACGTCACGGATTTCTCGGGAAACTACCACTGTAGCGGCGACATCACGAGTGGAAATGGCCAACTGTGTCACGCGGTCTCTAATTGCAGGAACAGCGTTCCTCACAATGAATGAAGCTTCGCTTAAACCGATTCCCACATAGCGGACTTTTTCAGCTCAAGATCTCTTTGCGGACCCTCCCCGAATTATTTCCCGACTGTGGCTGGGCGCTGCTTTCTTGCCGAGTAGCTCACACACAGGACAGCGATACCACCCCTTACGGGTGCTCCGGCCGCTGGACCTGTTTTTTATGGAATTACTCAGTGATAAAATAAATGGTACCTAAATGTCCTCATTGGCAATAACTACACGTCCTCAATAGCACAATTCCATTACCAAAGCGAGCCTTTTTATGTCTACTTTTATAGAGTTTGGGGTTTGGCGCATCTGCTTAGTCGGTACTTGGCCGAGTAAAGTGCAGTTCATTGCTGCACTGCCTACAGGATCGGATAAAGTATTATAGCAAACAATAAATCAATAAATAAATCGATCGATCGATCGCTTTTATTTCAACATCAAAGGCGACATACAATCAGCCACAAGAGGGGGGCGGCGCAAAATTTTTCACCCCGTTTGACGCACAGCAACCGCAGTGGTTGTAAAAAGCAGGAATCTTACACAATGTCAAACATCGTAGAAAATCTTACAGTGCGTGCATATTACACACACGTGTAATGTACACAAAAAAATATTTGGTAGAAAAGGAAAATAGCATTACTTTATTGTGGCATATAGCTTAGTGTTATTAGGAGTAAGTAGCGGATCATTTGGCGACCGGAATTAGAACGTGTTTAAGTGATTTTCCATATCTGTATACCACGTGCACTGTGTGGACGGGCGAGCAGTGTTAAATCTGCTTTCTCAGGAAGGAATCGTTTCTTTTTCACTCAAGGCGATATCGCTTCAATAAAAGGGAATTATATATTGATTGTAAACTAAGGGCACCGAAAATGGCTTTAGTGTGTGAATCGCGTGGAACGTCTACAATTATCCACACACTTTTTTCTGTAGTCTATATATCCGGGATAAGTTCGCGTAAGTTGCACCGCATACCAGATAGCAATAAGTTAAGGCAAATAAAAAGGGATAATTATATAATAGAAGTTTAATTCTTTGTGGCAAGAGAAATCGCAAGCGCGATAAGGCGCGTACGGTGTGGGAAACATTAGCAACAACAAGTTCGGCCTGGTTGTTGCACCGCGTATTCTCATTTAAAAATGGCACACAGTAAGCCTTCAATTAGAGGCACAATTTAAATAGTTGCTGAGCCAAATGATGAGGCCCACATTACAATTTACGGGCTTTTTTGGGGGACCAGAGAGTGCGGCTTTTGTTTTCGAGGTGCTTACATTTAAGCAATCGTTTGTGCTCCGTGTGTTCAGTAATTCGAGGAGGACACCCTTTGTTCTGTCTACAAGTGCATATAGATTACAGTCCGTGTCAAGCTCGTGTCATCTGCATAAATAACCTATTTGCTAGTTTTATTAACGTTTACTAAATAAGTCATATATAAATGAAAAAGAAGTAGGCCCATAATGCTGCCTTGTGGCACACCATGTGCAAATTATTTTCTGATAAAATATGCACTCATTAATTCCAACTCTTTGATGCCGGTATTGCAAGTAGGTCTTTAAGACGGCCAGGAAGTTACTCCGAAATACACAGTGCTCCAGTTTAAAGCATGAAATGCTTTTAGCCCCCGTTGGCGGCGATCTTCAAGTAATCTTGAGTCAAAAGCCAGCGCCGTTTTGCAGGGAAGTTGCAAGAATAGAACGAGATCATCCGAACAACCGGTCAAAACTTAAGTATATGCAGTCTCTGACCCCCAATTATTTGTACAGAACCACGTTACAAAAGCTAGTTACTGTCAAAACAAGTTACAAAAAATATTGTTTTTGAGTTCTTCCTAATGTTTGTTCACAATATCACTCAAATGTAGCTTCTAGTACGCTGAAGTTTTATTTGTCCTTTCCAGTAGGCGACGTTCAAGAGGCAGATGATACAGAGCACTACACACTTGGTTGCCATCTATTGGCGCTGAGGCAGGGTTGCCTGTTCAACGCCAGCGGTCCGTGAGTTCCGTGGCTCAAGAGATTGCGCCAGGCCGCTTGACCAAGCCGGCAGCGTCCGGTGCGCCGCGGATGGCTCCTTGGCCGAGACGACGCTTGCAGTGAGCTTCAATTCAAAACAGGTTCGTGGGCTGTGGTGTGGTGGGGTGGGGTGTGCCGTTGCGAACACGCATTATACCAATTTTAAGATTGTGGCTAGTATCATCACCAACCAATCTGCTTTCCCGGTAGCCGTTTCATGCTTACATCTACTCTCTATTGCGGGAGAACCATATTTCTTTTAATTAGTGTAACGTAATTAATTCTGTCAAATGCCTTGAAGTAATTCATAAACTACGCAGACGGTACGAGTGTTTTTTTTATCAAACAACTCTTTTACAGGCCTCATTAGTGCAGCGAACAACCTACTAACCCATCTCTCAAAATGGAGCCAGGACAACTTTCTAAAAGTAAACTCGAATAAAAAAAACACAAGCAGTCATCTTTAAAACAAGAGGTACATGTACTCCATTGACCCACAACATATTTTATAACTCTGAGAAAATAGAGGTTGTTGACACGGTAAAAGTACTTGGCGTATATTTTACCGACACATTGCAATGGGACGCTCACGTGGATTTTGTACTGCAGAAACTGAGCCGCGTAAAAGGTTTACTACATCGAAATCGCTACCTTTTACCAATGTCAGTTAAATTGATCATTTATAATGCACTATTTGCCTCGCATGTAAATTATTGTCATCTTGTATGGGGCACGACATCAGCTTCCAATCACTCTAAAATACTATTGATGCAAAAAAAGATAATACGCGCTATCGCAAATGTGCCATACAACTCACACACTGAGAATCTTTTTACCAAGTACAACATAACAAAAAGCCATCATCTCTACAAACAAACCCTCCTACGCACCTATTACTTTCAGGTAAAAAATAGAAGCAACTTAATTACAAATATAGCAAACTTAACAGAGAATACACCCTCATATGAGACGCGCAGCCATGAAAAATGGCTCATACCCTTCTCGAGGACAAATTACGGCCATCAAATGGTCGCAAATACCTTGCCACGGCTAATAAATTCTTACCTAGAAGCCGATATTGACATCCATGCCTTGACACCATCGGAGCTCATCTGTCTGGTGAAAACTACCATTTAACTCGCCATGATTCCGTAAAACCATATGCATTCAATGAAAGAAATGTAATTTATTTTGATGTAACCCACTGTTATTTATTTTTTTCATTTCTGAAAGTGTTCTTTGCCACCGTTCTGCCAATATGTAAAGGGGGCCAGGGACCACTCAAGCTGCCAATAAGCAGCTTTTACCTTGGCCCCCTCCATTTGCTTGTAAATGGGCACAAATAAAATGAAATGAAATAATCAATGGAAATTCCGAGTGGGTATGACTTCTTTTTGCAAATTGGAGTAGTGTCTGTTGGTGTCTGTTGGTGTCTGTTGAACGTAGCTTTGTGAAACCGAGTTGAGAAGTTGTCATAGTATTGTGTTCACTTAAAGATAATCCCATCCGTTTAAGTATTATTTTTTCAGCTACATTGGAAGATACCAGCAGGATTGTAATTTGATGTTATGATGTACTTTGATGTAATCTGTAATTTGATGTTTTAGCTTTGTCGCCACCTTTGATAATAATAGAAACACTGGGCCCCTGAAAACGCCTAGGAATAGTCGCTAATGAAAATAATAAATTAACGATATACCTTAAATAGGAGCTAAAATATCGGTGGCATGCTTAATTGGCCGAATTAGTCAGCCGTCTACGTCGCAACAGCTGTTGGTCTTGAGATAGATAGGTTCCGCCATGACGTACTGTGTAGTTTCCGGAAGCAGGAATGCAGTTTCGCTAATTTGTTGGGTTATAAACCACTCAAACTGGGAATGCAGTTTCACTAATTTGTTGGTTCATAAACCACTCAAACTTTTCATTGTGCGAGCTCTTCCCAAAGCAAAGGCTGCCAATCCCGCAGACAGTACAATGGACGGTCACATGGATCGCGCGATGGGGTTCCCCGTGCCTTGCCGTCTACACTGAACGGGAGTTAATAGCTATGGCACAAAGCCTCGTGCAGAATATAATCAGTCGCATGACATTTATTTAACCGCTTCACGAAATTTTCGCTTCTCAGGTTCCAACATGTGGAACGGATCTGTATAATTATTTGTTAGAGTCCCCGTACTACCCTACGTCGCACTTTCACCCTGCTTAAAGGTAATTGCACAAAAAAAAAATCTAACTTTGCGCAAATTGTTTATAAATAAGTATAGTATATATACTATTGAAACATTCTTGGCAAAGCTTCAGGGATTGTAATTGCATAATTTTGTTATTAACAGCTTTTAAATGGTACCTAAGCAGACGATGCGTGTACCTTGTGGATAGCGGATATGACGCCAATCTCAGACCACCGCCACCGTGATACCTAGCGCGCCGCGTACGCAGACTTATATCGGCGGTCACGCCGGGGCCATCCAAGCTGATTCAATGTTCCGGGTTCTGCGTCGTTTGACGGAAGCGGTAGTAGCGCCGTTCTTTTTTTTTCTTTAGGGCGCAGCTCTTAGGCGCCCGTTCCTCCAGCGAGTGTCGGCGTCGGCGTAGCCGAGGGAACGAGCACAATGAAGGATGAAAGAGCGCATGCGGAGCGCAGCGGGAGATGAAAGACGCGAGGAGGAAAGCGGGGGAGGAGGCTACGGCGAAAGCGTGAGAAGAAAAGCGCAGTGCGGCGGCGATGGCTACGAGATGGCGCCAGAGTAGCGCGCCTCGTCTGGGAGGCCTGTCTACGGCGGCTGCTGTGAATTGCGCCCACGCGTCACCCATACGCTGCCTCTCGCGATCTCTAGATTAGCGAGGCATTCGCGCCATACTTCGCTCCGTTTGCAACGTGCTGCACGAGATAGCTTGTCTGCGTCAGCCAATACATCGTGAAATGAAAACACGTATAGAGCTGCGCTCGAATCGATGAATATTGTTTTTCAGTTTCGGTATCAAAAAAGCCTTTCGTGAAGCCTCAACTCGCATTTCAAGCGTCAAATATTGCATGGAGGTATATATATATATATATATATATATATATATATATATATATATATATATATATATATATATATATATATATATATATATATATATATATATAGAGTCTTTATGCGGTTGAAGATTGCGTTGCAGTTGACCTTTAGCATAAGCAGAGTGAACACACTCCTTAGGGGACTAACAGAACTCTCAAATAGAGAATTAACTAAGGGAATGACAGTTACTACCGCAAAAGGAGCTGCAAGAGCTTTCCTCTGGTGCGTATCGTCTAACAAGCGAGCTGGCTAGAAGTCGAGCAAAGTCGGTACGCATATCCGCAGTCTTTGTACGCCAGATGAGCCGTTAGTTTTTGTGCCGTGCATGTCACCGAGCATCGCAAACGCTCTCCGACATCGCGGACCCAGCAAACAGAGACGCGCGAGTCCGGAGGATTGGACGCACGTTTGCGCAGCACTCGTCTCGGCCACGACTCGGCGCCGCCGTCGCCTGACTTATGCGCTGCGTCCGCCGTTCGATGAATGAAGTGACAGAAAAAAAAAAGTCGCACTTTCGCCGGAAAGGCGATCGAAGCATCGATCGCTAAAGCGAAATGGTAGACAACTATATCAAGTAAGGACAGTAGTTTTATTGACTGTATAAACACGTAAACATTCACTTACTAACTAAATTAACAAATATGGTGTCACGCGCGCAGAAGCATCATCATCATCATCAGCAGCAGCAGCAGCCTGGTTACGCCCACTGCAGGGCAAAGGCCTCTCCGATATTTCTCCAACAGCCCCTGTCATGTATTAACTGTGGCCATGCCGTGCCTGCAAACTTCTTAATCTCATCCGCCCACCTAACTTTGTGCCGCCCACTGGTACGCTTCCCTTCCCTTGGAATCCTTTCTATAACTCTTAATGACCATCGGTTATCTTCCCTCCTCATTACGTGTCCTTCCCATGCCCATTTCTTTTTCTTGATTTCAACTAAGATGTCATTACCTCGCGTTTGTTCCCTCACCCAATCTGCTCTTTTCTTATCCCTTAACGTTACACCTATCATTCTTCTTTCCATAGCTCGTTGCGTCGTCCTCAATTTGAGCAGTACGCTTTTCGTAAGCCTCCAGGCTTCTGCCCCGTACGTGAGAACTGGTAAGACAGCTGTTATACACTTTTCTCTTGAGGGATAATGGCAACCTGCTGTTCATAATCTGAGAATGCCTGCCAAACGCACCCCAGCCCATTCTTATTCTTCTGATTATTTCAGTCTCATGATCCGGATCCGCAGTCACTACCTGTCCTAAGTAGATGTATTCCCTTACCACTTCCAGTGCCTCACTACCTATCGTAAACTGCTGTTCTCTTCCGAGACTGTTAAACATTACTTTAGTTTTCTGCAGATTAATTTTTAGACCCACTCTTCGGCTTTGCCTCTCCAGGTCAGTGAGCATGCATTGCAGTTGGTCCCCTGAGTTACCAAGCAATGCAACATCATCAGCGAATCGCAAGTTACTAAGGTATTCTCCATTAACTCTTATCCCCAATTCTCCCCAATCCAGGTCTGTGAATACCTCCTGTAAACACGCTGTGAATAGCGTTGAAGAGATCGTATCTCTCTGCCTGACGTCTTTCGTTATTGGGATTTTGTTGCTTTCTTTATGGAGGACTACGGTGGCTGTGGAGCCGCTATAGATATCTTTCAGTATTTTTACATACGGCTCGTCTACACCCTAGCTGATTCCGCAATGCCTCCATGACTGCAGAGGTTTCAACTGAATCAAACGCTTTCTCGTAATCAATGAAAGCTATATATAAACATGAACCTATCTCACTCGATGAGCGCGCACTCGCTCTCAAAATGCGGGAGTGAGAAGGCGCGGCAGCAGCAGCGAGCGAAGTGACCTCCGTGTTGCCTTTCGCTTCAACGCGAACTATAAGCGGCGATAACACAGCGCACACGTAGCTATCAGCACTCGGGGCACTCTGTTTTCATCGCAGATTGCTTTCATGATAGAGCCCGCGCAGCCGCGCCATATGCAGTCGCCGATGGAATAGAACCCCCCCCCCCCCCTCCCTTCCGGTGCCTTGCGCGCGATGGAAGACGGCGCGCTACACCTCCCTGCTTTCCTCTCTAGCACGCGCGAGATTGAGCCGCAATCGGCGTCTCACCCTGGCACGCTTTCACTCGCACATACAGCATACGGCGACGACGTTACCACATCTGAACTTTATGCGGAACATCGCAGCGGCGCCGCCGACCACGACGACGTCGGCGGAAATTCGCCTGGAGCGTCCACATAATTGCTATCGCAATAGAAAAAAAATTCACCTCCATTGGCAGGAAAGCTTTGACAAGAAGCGGGAGGCGAGACACGAGAAACGAAGACAGGTGCGCCCGGTACTTGACAATTCCCTCGCGAAGAGACGCCGCACCTGCCATCTTTACATCTGTAGGAGCCTCACACCAACACTGGCCGACTAGGTACGGAATGTGTATTTGCAAATTGGGGAGGACACTGCTGGCAATTTGATTCATGACGACAAATAAATATTGCGATGTACTGTGCCGCACACACGAACTGAAATAGCGACAGCTAAGTATTTGCTCCTTAATCGTGGACTACGTTTACGCCTATATGGTCAGTCACCACTGGTATACGCCGGCTTGAGGCGTTTATCAGTGATGAATTTTAGGCAAGGAAGCGCTGATCTGGTGCACTGAGATCTAAACCTCGACGTACGGCTCCGAGGTTAACGTATCGAGGTTAATTATTGTATCGAGTCACCAGTCAGAAGAAGTAAGCTGCAGATGTTACAAATGTGACAATGACACGAAAAAACGTATATTAGCAGGAAGATTGCGCAGTTCACTGCAGAATTAAACAAAAGAGTTAAAGTTAGCTACTTAGTGCAATGAAGTTATTCAAAACTACTGAAAGCAACGCATTCGTGATGTTCACCTCATGCAACCGAACAAATGTTCATACAGATACACAGTTATAGGCGAGCTATAAATCCTTCCAGACTGAGATGAAGCGAGTAATCCACGAGGAAAACAAAAGTCTAGCTACACCATAAAACAATGAAACATTCTTGCAAGAGATGATATCTAGCATTACTCCTTATCTTCCGTATCGGAAAATACGACATTGGGTAACCTGGGAGGCCAGACTATTCCGCTCGCAGGTGACAGGAGTCCGCCATTAGGACGATGCTGCGTGCGTAAATAATTGACATTTCCTCCTAATGTTAATACAACATTTCTCCCATTATTAATATCTAATGAAATTATGCATATGTCCTTTAGGAACAAAAAGTGCACTTTGAAAACCGAAGAAAAGCAGCGCAACAATAGCGGCGGTATTAACATAAAAGGCGTCTCGTCTCAGAGTGGCTGCTCCTGACGCTTACAGTCACACGTTATTATCTCAATAACTAACAAAATATGACATTTGTAGGCAGTGTGAAGATTAACCGTGAGCGAGAAATGGACGCGTAATAAATAATAATAATAATAATAATAATAATAATAATAATAATAATAATAATAATAATAATAATAATAATAATAATAATAATAATAATAATAATAATAATAATAATAATAATAATAATAATAATAATAATTCTCCCACTTCCCACTTTTGGTCAACGGCTTACCAGTGATCTTCAGTTACACCTACACTGCGTTAACGTATACCCTAACCACGCCTGCAAATCTCCCAAGGCTTTTATTTCGCAGTCTGCGCTGTCCCCGAGTGCATTATTTTTCTTGACAATCACACCGATGAGCACTCAAGCAGCGGAGTCTCTATTTTCATTAGTCTGTAACACAAGGTGAACTATACTACGGTCTCATTCCATCAACGACGATATATGGTCGTATACAGTTTTGATCTCCTTTTATTTTTCGCCGCTTAGGCAATGGACAAGGCTAGACAAGGAGGCACGGTTAGTCATTTGCTTTCAAA
The DNA here is from genome assembly GCF_038994185.2 of Dermacentor albipictus. Lineage (NCBI taxonomy): Eukaryota > Metazoa > Arthropoda > Arachnida > Ixodida > Ixodidae > Dermacentor > Dermacentor albipictus. The sequence continues at coordinate 8,779,826 of NC_091826.1, read as the reverse complement.
GTTATTCTCGTATTCCCCAACAAGTCGCCACCATTTACTCGTTACTACTTGTGTGCACGTTGATATCCAAACCCCACCTCGATATTCGTCTTGGTGTGCATACGAAAAATAAAGAAATAAAGAAAGCGCGTGTCAGATAAACGTATTTGAACAAGTGGCTTTCTTCGGAACGTCGTCTGTAATGTGTATGGTCTTTCGGTTCCGGTATAATGTATGTGCTTGCTATAAATCACTACATGGCAACTTTAGACGGCTAGAGGTAGTGTCCGACTTAATGCGGCCATTTTAACTGGTTCTGTTTAAAAACTTCTCCATATTATTTTGACAACACTGGACTCTTCATTCCCAGCCTTAAACACGCCGCTAGAAGCCGAACGGGAGATAGTGAAAAAAAAAATTATTATGCCGCACTGTCCAGAGGGCCCAGGATGCGGCGGTCGGGCAAGGCCTGACTGTCCCAACGTGGGAGCGGCCCGCAGCGCGCTGAGTCGCGTACCTCAGGACCTTATTAAAGTTTTGCATCCATCCATCCATTGTGCCGCACTTACGTCCAGCCCAGAAGCGTGCGACGCACACATAGCGTTCGCGGACAATCGGCCACACGTGGATCGCCGCCAGCAGAACTCGCCGGTGACGGTCGCGGACATCGCGAAAGGGTCCGCGGGCCCGCAACTTTCGCCACGGCGGGAAGAACCAAAGGTAGCTTTGGGAGAACACGCTGGCCGCCGTGTATAGAGCAGCGCGACTTGGAGCGACCCGCAGCGATGCCATCGACTCCCCCTCCCCCCCACCGCAGTGCACGCGTTGTCGCAGCCCGAGAGACACGGTATTCAGACGCGCAGCCGCGCCAGCAGCTATCGTGGATCGTTAGACAGGGAACACGCGACGATTCGGCGGGAACGCGATCGATGCGTTCGCAAGGTTGCAGCTGTGTTCGCTCTTTGTGATTCCTGGGGGCCACTTTAACTTAAAGAGACGGGTGCGCCAAGCGGTAAAAACGGACGATTTTGAACACAGGGAATGCACGTCTTCCAAGAGAACCAACAGATCATATTAAAGCAGAATGCACAGTTTAAATAAATGGAACAGACAGAATATAGAATATAGAATTTATTGGCAGGAAAGACAGAGAGGTCGACCTGAGCTAGAGCGCTCTAGTCTGCTACTCTACAGTGGGGAAGAGGGAAGGGGAGTGAAAGTACTGGGATGGGTGCTGATGATAAGAGAAGTGGTGAGTGCTTATGTATATGAGACAGTTGCGCCTTGCTAGAGCCGCCCATCGAGCTTGGTGTCCTGCATAAACTTCAACAACACTTTAGTTGCACGCATTGAAAAATAGAACAGACAATTTTAAGCAGAAAGGATACACCACTTTAAACAAAGGGAGCGGACGATTTTAAGCAGAGGGAACAGGTGATCTGAAGAAAAAGCGATCGTCATCGCTTCATCTGAGGACCGCTAATGCGTAAATAGCGGAACTATAGTGTCAACGCAACGTTTTTATTATCATTTTCAAACACCATGAATCGTCAAGTGGAGACTTCTCTTTTGGATTACCGTTATCGCTTTTTTGTGTGTGTTTTTTTGCGTCACGAGAGTACGTTGTATTCGTGCCAGAGTACGAAGTAGCAGTCTAATGTGTTTATGCTCCCACCGTTCGAAAGCTCGCGTGAATTCCCAAAGAGTTCCACGTTTTTAGTCCAACAAGATGCAGCGTGAAATTGTACCACGTGCACAGATATAATATCCGCGCATCCGTTTCTGCTTACAGAATCATACACAACGAATAGCTCGCCAAGAAGCTACGTCAAGGTGACCTTGAAACATGAGTCCCGGGTAAATAAATGAGCAGGCTGTGCTGCCAGCTGATGTATAATTCACGCGGGCAGGCGGGCTTCCTGTCCTTATCGGTGCTCATTGATTACGCAGCACATGCGTTGTAAATCGCGAGCCATGAGTAAAGGACATGCGTGTCATAATATCTTAACGATGCACATTAATGACTCGGGGCGGATAAAAAGTTAACCGACGCGAAAGGCATATATAGGTAAATGTACACTAGTCACAAACAGTCGGCTCCAGTGCGATTATTCAATGACGTATAAAGCTTTTCTTGTCAGGCAGCCTCCGCAGGCAGTGCAATAGGCCGACCCAGAAGACGGCGATGTGAGGCTCTGCCGACCCCGACATGTGCATAATGACTCACATGGAGTTATTCGTTGTAAAATCGGAGTATAGTTCTCAAGCCGTTCGTTCACAACACCTAATTGTCTTTAGCTGGCGCACGTTTTGGATAACTACAAAAAAGGGACGGCTTTTCAAGGACTGTCCCGTAAGACACCAGAATTACGTACGATGCAACGAAGAACAGAGGAGAACGTTGTAAGTTGAGGCCACGTTACTTGCACTGGTGATGTAGCCCGCACTGCGTGCAACGTTTTTCAAGACAAGTACTTATTTGGCAACTTCAGATCGCTTTGGGCTTCGTTGGGTCTGGATATGTGTCTGCCACTTTCTGACTACTCTCAGAAAGATAAGGCGATTTCAGGCCTTCTAGTGCACGCAGGACATAAGGCGTCAAATACAAGCTTGGAACGAAAAAGTGCACAAATTAGCGTACAGGCACGTGCGGAGCAGTAATAATGCGTAATTAGCGCAAAGAAGGAAAAATTGAACCCACATGCGCTCGTTCAAACTGCGCGCATAAAACCGGAACAGGAAGTGTGGTTTACTCGGTGAAAAATATGCGCCGATCCTGGAGACAGGCAAGTATAAACATGTGGGCCGATCCCGAAGGTAGAGAATCTAAACAACAAACAAACGACGTGGTACACTAATGCGCTCAAGAAAACCTGTCTTTCTTCGATGTCAACCGCTGCTGACTCGCCTTTTTTTATATGTATAAACGACACATTAGAGAAATTTTCATAATTTTCTTGGTTTTCATTTGCGATCCAAGTTAAAGACTGTCACTTTCCTGTACGCTCATGGAAACTTAGACTTTACGAGCTGAGTTTTGCGTGCTTTGAAAGAAGGAACAAAAGAGAAATCTCGTGCGCCTTTCACTCAACGCGATTAGCCTAATTTCTTCCAGCGAGTGCAACTCCCGGCTATCTTTCGTTGGGAGCATTTTCTTCTTTTTTTTTTCTCTCTCGCATACATGTGTGAAACCTGTCAACTTGGTAACATATGCACGACCGCGCTTTTTCGTGAGGATAGAACCTCCCAAATCGCTTTATAACGGGCTGCCAAAATAATAATAATAAAAAAAAACAAGGAAGCGCGACGTTACCTTGAAGCTTGTTAATGGACGCGGGGCATGGGACACGACACACGCGTTGTATCGAGCTGGAGCACCAGTGCACACGCGGCGGGTGCACGGAATACCAAGCGTGACGTATAGGCACACGACGACGTGCAATGTCGGCGCCACACCCATCCGTCATTACAGTGAAGCGACACCGCGGCTGGACCGCCGGAAGCCCTGGAAACGGCTATCGTACTTGCAGCGGGATGAAAGAGCGCGCAAGGCTGCGCGTGCACAAAGCCAGGAGTCGAGCCGTCGACGAAGTCGAGGACGAATCGACCGAGATCCTGTTGCGTTTCTCCGTTGGCCCCGTGTTGCTTCACCCGCAGGGCCCAAGTGCCGAGGAACAACGAAACGTGTTTGAAAGGAAACTGTGGACCTTGCAGCAAGAAGTGCAAAGCAAAGTGACAGGCGCAACGTGTGGAGACGGCAGAACGGCAGTGCTCACTAGTGAACAAACGTGAGTAGATAATATTCCACTTGATATTAGGAGCAAGAAGTTGAGTGAAACCCGTAGGTAAGGTTACCGTTAGACTATCAAAGAAAGACAATTGGTGCCAGAAGAAGAAAACGCTGTCAGGGCAGGTAGAGGTTTAGATGGAGTCACGAGAAGGGCAAATGGAAATATCTGTGAGAGGCCTTCATCCTTCAGTAAACCTAAACAGGCTGACGGTAATGATTGTGGTCAACAAGGAGAAATGGAAAGGGCGGAGGAGGGTCACTGGCAAAGCGAACTTTACGTTGAGAGCAAGTACCCACGATAAAGCGACGTAGCATATAGCTTTTGTTTGAGCTAGCCGAAAAGAACGGAGAAGAGACACAAATAAACAACACGAGTGCAATCCTGTTTATTTGTGTATTTTCGTCTCCGTATTTCGCGTTTTGATAATTATGCAAGTTCCATCGAGCTCCCGTGCTTCCCGGTGCATCCTTGAACGGCCTCTTATTGAGAAGTCATTCATTTTCCAGACTTCAAACTTTCAAACTTTTTTTAGACGCGTTTTGCACGTGCCAACAGGGTGTCCAAAAAGCCGATTATCGTCGTCTCGGCGATTATTGTTCAAAAGCGAAACGTTGGACGAGAGAAAAATATGCGCTAGGTGAAAACAGCCGTTGAGAGCCCCGCAATGTCCGTCCTATAGAGACATTATCCAAAATGTGGCAGAATAATTATCAAGCGAAACAGCAACTACATCAACAAGGCTATTTAAATTCACGAGCCGCGTTATTTTTTTACGCAAGTAAAAAAAATGAGATTTTTAGAACGTTTCTGAGCAGTAAGCAACGCAAAACTAGCTGGCTCCCCGGCATGCATTAGCCAGCAAGGTGACGCGCGGCTCTCCGGTGAGACGTCCACTTCAGCGGAACCGTCAAAACTATAAATTGGCGCACCCACGAGAAGAAGGGGGGGCGGGGGCCAAATTTCTCCGAGTCTCCGAGCGGCAAATTTCTCCGAGCGGCAAGTTTCACCGGCCCACTGCCAACTCAAGCACGAACGCTGACGATAGGCGGAAGAGACGCGCGGTCATTGCATGCCCAACAGCCTGCTTTTCCTGCAGTGCGGTCGGGGAAAAGAAAGAAGCTCAAAAAGTCGTCAAGACACTCGCGCTAAGACTAGCCTTTCCCGTCGCCGCTGTGTTTGTCAGTGTGACGGCGAAGTGACTCACCGAGCCTCGGGCGACGGTGAGCAAGCATGCGCCGGGCACGGCATGCGAGAGCGTTCCTATTCTGAGAACTTTCTCTTAGAAAAAGAAATTTCGTTTGAAGTTACGACGTATTTTACGCACGCTGGTGTACTCCGCTAAAAAGCGCATTTGCTTCTTGCTGTAAATAGAAGTAAAGAAAAAAAAAGGGGGCGGGGGACAAAAACGGTGATGAGACGAAACAATATACCAAGACGCAGTGCTTCCAATTTTTTTTTTTCGGGGAAAAAAGAAAGAAAAATCTTTTTCGCTCAGGGCTGCGGAAGGCGTTGAGCCAACATATGGCGCCTTCTTTTGCAAATGTTCTTGGTAGCAGCAGCACGCTGGAGGTTCCTTCGATCGAGAATTATTGTTTTTTTTTCTAGCGCCTTTAATTGTGCCACTCCAGCAACCACAAATCGAACCACTCACTCTCATGCTTTCGGGAGTAGACTATCGTTTATTGTTCGAATTCGGCTGCGGTTTCCGTAAAAGCTGCACGACGACAGCAAAGGCGTCAATGCGGAGAAGTCTAATTCCTCCTTGCTGTCTCTTGTCGATTCGATTCAGTGAAATTTCTCGAAAAATGCGTTTGAAATCAGTACGCTTTTCACACACGCGCGCGCTCTCATTATGAAAATAATACTGAGTCCACTTTTTCTTTGTTCGGTGCTGAAGCATGCTAATACAAACAAGTTCAGTAAACTGCATAGGGTACATCATCAGTGCCGCTTTGAGGCTTGATACCGACGTCATCAGGAGGAAACAAAGTACAAATTAAATGTGTTTCGCATAACATAAGGATTCGCTGCTGCTGATGTCTCTTCTAAAGAAATCTGAAAGAGCCTTCGAGAATTTTGATTAAATAGTGTCTTTAAATACAGGACTTTACTAAGAAATATCAAGGCACTTCGCAAAAGCTAGAAAAACTGGCCCAATCTGCAAGACGCTTTTGTGCAGTCTTGTGGAGATTACTTGGGCTTGTTGGTGGAACTTCATCTTGCGAAGGGTGGAAAGCACATGTCCTGTCCACTTCTGTTGTCCGCGCGTGTTCACAGCGCAGTAGACCCCTTATTACAATTTATGCAGTCTGCCTAGCACTCTCATGACAGTACAGCGCAGGATTCAAGTACGTTTCACATGAGCTGCAAGTTTCTTTCTTCTTCTGTATTTTTTTTACGCTCAGGTTAAAAAAAAGGCACTTAGATGACCAGTGAGTGGGAGGACACCGTCTCACCGGCCGCGAGCTGGAAATTTTTTAGAATGAACTCTCCCAGGTGGACACCGAGTCACCAGCTGGCAAGCCGGCGAGTCCGCGACACCGCCTTCCTTGAAGGAATGCCAAATCGCTGACGCAAGGCGGAAACAACGCATTAAGAATGGGTGGTCTGCCCTGCCAAGAGCACCGCCGCGGCAACTGCGCAATCGGCTCAGCCAAGAAGCACGCCTCGAACGAAGCACGTACGAATCGAATGAGCCTCACAAGAAGCGAACTCTTCACAGACGGCTGCGTGATCACTACGGGACACGAACAAAACTCGAAGGAAAACAGGACAAGTACCTGTTGCTTTTTTTTTTCTTTTCGTGTTTTGATCAGAATACCGAGCTGAACGATGCAACTTTGACGTGTGAACTATTGTAGACGAGACCCGGTTTTCTTCAAAGACGAGCTCACGTTAAGAGCCAGAATAAGGCACAATAAGCCTGGTGTGATCATATATGGCAGTTGGCGGTGAGCGCGATCTTCTAACGAGGGTTCAGAGTAGCAGGTCTCAAACGTGCTCTCGGGACAAAGGAATGACAACACAGTTGTGCTAACAATCAAAAGGGCATTCATTGCACCTTTCATACACTAATTCCTGCTAGCCGAATTACTACCCATAGAACATGCCGATGGGTGCGCGACAAATCCAGGAAGTCCGAGTCACCGCGACCGGATAGCGAGCGAATATGTTCGCTCCCATGCTGGACATCAACGCCTAATCGTTCGCATGTACAGTGAGGCGAACGGTTTCGCGTTCGAACGATCGTGTTCGTCCATTCCAGTGCCGCGCTCCTAAACCTTTCTGGGGACGGTCCCACGATGCGTATCGGCGCACGCGCGGAGCGTTCGCGCAGCTCGCCGACCCCAAGCCAAAGAGAAACAGGCTACTCCCTTTTGTGCCCGAGTAACCCAGCCGTTAAGTGGCGTTAGCAGCGCAACACTCGCGCCATCTCGTGTACTAATCTGCAACCACATCGACCACCGCGGGATCAAAACCACGCGACGAAGCCGGCTTACAGGAGATGCCAGCGATACAGGGGAAACCATATCAGGGAACGCGTGGAAGTCTAGCGTTTCCGCAAGAGCAACACGTACTGTATCGCGAGGAAAAGACTCGATGGACGATTTATGAGCAAGAGGAAAGGGTACCGTGTAGCAAGAGATATACTTAACAAAACGCTCCCGTAGGCTGTAAACTGCCGTGGTGGTTGAGTGGCGTTCCGCTGCTGAGGTCTTTCAGCAGCCGCGTTCTCGTGGAAGGCATCAGCTCGAATGTGAAGTGGTCGACATTATTTCGGAGCCCTCGGCTGTGAGCAGCCGAGAACGCACGCCCCTTACTAATGCATGAACAATGAGGACACACTGTAGAGGAGCACTCGGGGATAACATTGACTCGGAAACGCTAGCAGTTTGTGAGGTCAGCAAGCAACAAATTCAGACCAACTTGAAGCCAAACTTGAGACCCGAACGGCTGCAACGCGCATGGAAAAAGTTTGTTCAGTACCGTACGCGAAGTAATCTATCAACACGGCGCCGCCAGCGACACAGTGAACAATGCCCGACGCCGAACCTGCCGTCCAGGCGAGAGGACCTGCAGACCAGTGCACCAAACAGGGCCTGCCACGATACCGAGAAATACTAGGCAGCTGATGCACTGGGAAGCGCGTGCCGGGCACGAACTAACATATCACATAGTAAGGAAAGCACGAGATAGGCGAAAATGTGCTCAAAGGTTTCAAGTGCGGAGCACATCGACCTGTCGACGTCGTGTAGATTTCGGCATCGTGTAGATACAGCGAGCAAGGCATGACAAGAGTTAAAAGGCAGAGCGAGCAAGCAGCAGGAAAAGCCAGAAAAATTACGAGACCCGCCACTCGGCTTTCCAACGTCAATTCACGCACGCTTCCTAGACTTAGCTGTCTGGGGCAAGCGTGCGCGCGAGCCTAGGTCTCGACCGTAAATCAGCATCGGGCGCGTCCCCTTTCGCGGGGCAACAGGGCGTCGACAAGAAGCGCTAGCCCAACGAGACGCAACACCGAGAGCGGTTTCCCTTTCGCGCAACTGTCGGGAGCGAAGTCGGACGCACTGTCGGGGAACTACTCACCCAGAAAAGAGTTGAGCGGTGGCGCGCGCAGCTCCACTCCTCAGAGTCGGTGGCGACCGACGACTACGTTGACGGGAGGCAGCGGCCCGCAGCAACGCCGTGCCACTAGGGCCGCCGCTCGGTCTAGGGCCGACTCGCTGCCGGTGGCGCAAGGGCCCCGCATGGCGGCGGGCCTCCTCCGGCCTTGGGCGCGTCCCAGCCGCCCTACGACAACGAAGACTGTGGCAAGGTCGAGCGAGCCAAACGGCTTCGCAACGCCACAACCGCAAACGGACGCGCTAGTGGGATTCACCGAGCGCCGCCAGTCCAGTCCGGCACGGCACCGGCGCACGGGTACCGTCAGGAGAGGCTCGTGTTGGCTAGCGGGCCGCCGCTCGCCGCAGAAGCAGCACCGCTCCATGGGCGATGGGGCGCCGCCGGTGCGGGCGCCGCCGCGGGTTCATGGGCGCGAAGAGAACCACGCGAACACGACGGCCTCTCGAAGGTCTCTCTCTTCCCTAGAATAGGAGCAACATGGACCTCGTGCGACGGCAGCCGTCGACAGAGACACAGGCCACGAGTGACGGCGGTTGCGGCGGTGCAGCGGACGGCCCCGCGTAGAGCCCTCGGTCCATGCTACGGGGGCGGGCGAACGGGCGCGTCGACTTGGCAGGGCGCTCTCGTACGGGCGGCCCCGGCGCGGAGTCAGAGGAAGGCTGAGGGAAAGCGAGGGGGTCGACGACAAAGAGGAGGGAAAGGGGTTCGAAGCAAGACAGCGCTGGTCACGTGGAGACCATTAGAAGAACCGAGGGGGCACACAGCGCCGCCGCCCCCGGAACAACCGGCATTCGCACACACTGCTCCTCTCCTTTATTTCCTTCTCTCCCATCCCGGCGAGCAACGGCGCCGAGACGCCGCCGCGCGCCGCTACAGCGTCCAACTCCTCCGATCATCTGTTTGTGTCCGCGGTCGCTGGACCATGTCATACGGACGACAAAAGCATTCGTCTTAGCGGTGGAAGCGGCCAGAAATGTCGCCGACAACGATTGCACGCAAGTGGAGAAGGCGCGCGCGCCCTCCCTCCGTCGTAACGTGCGCGCCGCTCACCTGAGGGCGGCCCGGGGCTCGCCCAGGGGATCGATGGGCGCGCCGCCATGCCGCCGTCGACGACGCCAGAGGACGCCGTAAAAATAGCCCCGGAGGCAAGGGTGCGCCGACGCCAGCGCTCGGCGTCGGCGGCGAACGACCACACCGGTTTCGGCGACACAACAGGTTTCCATGACTACTGTCGTCGGCCACACACACCGGCCCGCCGTCGCAGCACGGCCGATCAATCCCTTCCGTCCCGTGACCGACCTTTCCCTTTCCCCTGTAAAGCGTGCTTTGCCTGCAGTGCACAAAAGCCAACGGAGAAGCCAAATATCAAATAAAGAATAACAAACGGAACGATAAAGCAGGAAGCACGCAGGCGTGCTGCTGTGGTGGCCCGTGTGCCTTTCTGCGTACCCCAGTCAGAAAGTGCGCTGAAAGAGCGAGCCAGTGTGCGATGCTAAGCAGAAGCCGTAGCAGGCGCTTTAGCGTAGGTTGGCGCGCCGCTCGCCCCGTTTAACTTTTCGCGACATACAAGCATGCACGACAGCGTATATCGTCGCACGCACGCACCCCACTCGATGCTCGTGCGTGTTCGAGGGTAAGCAGACGAGTGGGGCACCACGCAGCAAGTGGTAAACAACTGCCGCTTCCGGAGCACTTGATCATCCAGTTGTTTACGACGCACGAGCGTACTGGAGAAGACACGTGCCCTCCGAACAACGCCGGTAGCGCGCGCGCTAACGGTCGACTGATCTGCCGAATAATGTACGCTGTCCATCAAAGTAATGCGCGGTGTCGCGCTGTCAGCGCTGTACAAAGCTTCTTTTGGCGGTATCAGTGAAGCTACTGGGGTTCTCGAGTAGACCGGATTTGAACAGGACAGTCCTATTAAAACAGGTTACACAACCACCGTGAGCTAGTCCTAATTTCTTCTAGCTTATTCTAACTTATTCATTTTCCTCTAGCGCAGCTCCGCAACTTGGAATTGATTCAACACATTGCACTGGTGAGCACGCGCCCGTGTACGGTCGAATTACAAAAAAAGAGCGGATTTTCCAAAACCGTCTTTTTGGGTAATACGCCGCTTGTTTCGGGCTATGTTTGAGCAGTCGCGCTGTTTTACTTGAACTATTTTTGTTCTGCCTGCGCGCTTGTTGACCAGAATCCACTCAGTCAACTTTCTCCGTAGCGTATCATTATGCCAGAATGACAATAAGAAAAAAGTAATAAAAACGCGCGCGCACAAATTGTTTGACTACTTCTGATGAATAAGATGCACATCGTATGGTACATTCTTCACCGTATAATGTACATCTTCTTGATCAGCAGTAGTCAAAGTACGTTGAAGCTAAACAAAGTAACAGCGCACGGGAGAGGACGAAAGATAAGATGAACGAATGTTTGTCCCTCTCCTATGTCGCCTTGTTCATGCGATGTCACTCTATTCAGCTTCAGCATGTACCAACCGGCCGAAGTGATGCTTAGCAGCTTCATGTGCATCTCATTCATTCATTCATTCATTCATTCATTCATTCATTCATTCATTCATTCATTCATTCATTCATTCATTCATTCATTCATTCATTCATTCACCTATTACAGCGAAGCTGTATATATGGCTAGCCGGTTCATACGTCCATCCATCGGTCGGTCACCTGTACGTCGAAAACTCCTTCGACACAGCCCCATGCGCATGTGCAAAAAAAAGAGAAAGAGAGGCGCACGATTAGCCAACACCATTTAGATAGCACAACGCCTGCTTACTCCGATCCATGACGTCACGCAACTTGGCCCAAAATTTCCATTGACAAGGCTGGTGTGATGAAAGCGGTGACGTCAAAATCACTGCTGCCTACTCGGGAGAATCCCAATTAGATTCTATGGCAGTCAGGCCAGATAACATTACGTCATGGATCGGAGTGAAAATGCCTTGCGCTTTCTAAGTAATGTTGGATTAGCTGCGCCACGATTGACGTCATTGTTCTCCGTCGCAGCCGAGCGCGCGCGCAGCAGTTTCTCTGGTTTGCCAGAGGTAGGCCACGTGTCATGGGTAGGCCACGCGTCATACGTACTCCTGAGGAGCAGGCAGCTTTCTATTAGCAATGCTGGAGTGGAACCGGGAACGAGGTAGTCTACGCCGTGCGGATGCTGCAGCCCGGGCACAAGAACAGGCTCGTGCAGCCGAGCGCAAGCAGCAACTGCGTACCGAAGATCCGACAGCCTCCCAAGCCGTCGTTTAATGAACTGTCGGAATTAACCAAGTGATAAACACCGCGGCCGCACGTTTCAGCTTCGCTGGTTAATCATCTGTACGGAGTGCTTGGGCGGTGATTTTTATTTATATACTTACTTACTTACTTGCTTACTTACTTACTTACTTACTTACTTACTTACTTACTTACTTACTTACTTACTTACTTACTTACTTACTTACTTACTTACTTACTTACTTACTTACTTACTTACTTACTTACTTACTTTACTTATGTTAATTTATATTAGGGGCGAGCTCCACCACTGGAAAAGCTGGCGCCACTGTCGGCGTGACGTGGCATGAGGGATCACGTGGACACAGCGGCCGCGTCGGCTGCTTCGGAGGCGCCGAAGCGAGCTGAAAACGAAAGCTTGAAGTTCCACCTTCAAGCTTTCTTTTTTTTTCGGCATATCAATGCATCTTTAATGCGTACACGTCACTTTGACGCGGTAAGTCTTTGCGGTTTTGTGACGTCGCCTGAGAGGCAGGTGTTGTCGGTGCAGCCCGAAAACTTTTGACCAATAGCCGAGGGTTAATGACAAGAACGCGTCGAATCTGAAATAACTATTTTTGTTTTGTTCGGTCAAATTATGCATAATCAGTGTGTACACGTCATATCAGATGGGGAGCTATCGCGCTTTTCGTGACGCCGCGTGACAGACAGGTGAAGTGGGGGTGGTCCAAAAAAGCTTTTGACCAATCGCGGTGGGCTGACTGCAGAATTGGAATAGAAAAGCTTGGAATAGTTTTACGTTATATCGCCCTATTTTTGAACAATTCTGATAGTGTCCACGCAACAATGGTTGTTTCTGTGATGTCAAATGTTCATATTCTGCGGCCTAAAGCTCACGACACGGTGCGCAAATGCGCTCGCAGCGAAAACAAAACATTGTGCGCGGACACACATGCATACGCGTAGTCGCTCGTTGCGAACCCGTGCGATAGCTGCATTGAGGCGTCCTTCTGTTATGCACCATTTGGTTATGCAGACAGCCCGCTAGAAGAACACATTTAACACAGTTTGCTCACAGCGTCTGCCTACCTTTCACGCAAGAAGCCGGTTCGGGAGACTCCATCGCGGTGACCGCGCGCAGTGGCGTTCACTGTACGTATTCAGTAAAAAGTTAGCCTTTATAAACTATTCTGTGCTTTGTGTTTGCCCAAGATTATTATTTTGACAGTAGAAAACTTCCATCGTTTCGAGAGAACTTACAGAAATGTTCAGGAGGGCTCCCGCGTGGTGTTTTTATTGAGCGCCGACAGCCAAACATATGAGGAGCGCGCCGCGTGATCCCTCATACTACGCAAGGGAGGCGCTTCCGACAGATGGCGACTCCGCAAGTCTTCGCCCCCAATACCTCGAGGCCGCATTCGGACTATGAAGAACGCTGTGTAAACGGCCTTCTCATCGTTTCGAGCACCAAGCGTCCCTTGACGTGCCTAAATATCTTAGTGTACAGGCGTACCTGCATTATTCTTGCATCTTGGGCCACAGCTCAGTGGATGCTGCATTCTCATACTGAGCACGAGGTCGCAGGTTCGATTCCAAACTGCAGCGGCGGCCATTTTCCGGTGGTAAAAAATCAATCCGCAGACCTCAGACACGGCCTCTCTCTCATGGGCCCCGTTCTGCTTTTGGACGGTAAACCAAAATCATGCGCAGTTAATCACATTCCTCTCCCACCGGAGAGTGGCCGCTGCGACCTCGCGCTTGGCAGTTCCGCCTGCTTCATCGCGGATAGCGTTCGCGAGCTTCGCGTGCTACCGTTGCTCGGTTTATTTTGCCGCACGGCATTCGCGGTGAAGGCGCTTTTTACACCGTGTTTGCTGTTACAACATAGATTCAAGACGACGAACGTCTTAAAATAAACCTTCGCCGCTGCTTGTTCGTCATCGGCTCATATTATATGCCTGTTTTGTTCCGGCTGGGGGGTGAACGGGAAGCTGCGATACAAGTAGGTCTTCCCAGCTAAAACGGGGGCAATATTCTAAGATGTAACCACGGGGGCCTTACGCGAATCTCGCCAACTGTGCGCTGTTAGTAGAGGCATAGTCTGATTGGTTTAAATGCTGTTTATTTCAGGAGGACTGTAGACAAAATAAGACGAGCGGAAAACGGCACGAATGGCGCCAAGAGGCAGTGCGGATGAGATATAGGACGTGAAAGACTTGGGCGGACCTAGATTCACTGGCCTGCGATAATGCATTCTTCTGACGAAACTAAGTTCACATACACGCTTGCCTTGGCGTCGATGTACGTTGGCTTCGCTGGTAGGGGAACTCGTTTCTCAACGCAAGCCCAATTCAACCAACTGCCGGACAAACACGTTTCTGTGCTCTCCGATTAGACATGTACTGTGTTATGCACGGCCTCAGCTTTGAGAGTGAATGTTCTAATTTCACTCCTCCACCAGATGCGGTGTCGACCCAGAGGACGCATCTGTAGCAAGTATGTGACGCCCCCGAGGGGGCGTCACATACCTGCTACACACTCAGGGGGGCGTCACATACTTGCTACACACTCAGGGTAAATCGTGACAGCATCTCTTTCCACTGGAATACTTTCTGTTACTTCAGTATACCGCGGTGCCTCTTGTTCACATCACAATGTTCTCTAGGAAAACTTCGTCCTTTTCACTTTGGCTCGCAATATGATTAACTCACGTTTCTGCTGCCGTGCTTGCTGTTATTTCGATTAACAAGCACCTCCATACCGCCTTTCCTTTCTTTCCTGCGCGTCCCCATTTCCCCAATTCTCCACGAAGGTGTATCCGACTTCTGGCGCGCGCAGACAATTACGCGAATCCAATCCGCCTACGAGAAAAGTAACGACACAAGCTAAGGGAATCCTTACGGCGGGCCGTCACGTGTGCGGCGAGCGAAAGGTGCACGAAGGCAATCACGGGAGCGGGTGCAACCAAGTGTCAAGGCCCAACGAGTGAACATCGTCACCACCCTTCCGTCCCTCCGTACGCTTTTCCGCACGACCCCGAGGTAAGCCGGCGAAGCACACACTGAACCTCGCGCGTGCACGCACGCGCCCCCCATCACAGCGCACTCACCCCCGCCCTTCCTCGTCCTTGGCCCGCGGCTGCGTGCGTGCAGGGAGACGGGCGGTGGTTCTCCGCGCGCGCGCGCACACGGCACTGTCGGCAGCGGACCAGTTTCGGTTTCGCCTTGCAGCGCGCAAAAGCAACGACACAAACGACGAGTCTTCCCCTCGGGCTTTGCGAAACCGCCCCGGGTTGCTTTACATTGCAGTCGTGAAAGCTCCCCGCGCATCAGGCGAGGGGAAGGGGTGGGGGTAACCTGAACTGTACGCCTTTATAACGAGAAGCGTATTTGGAGAAGCGTATTCGGTCGTCGCCTTCCTTAAGGAGTTCACGATTCAGAAAAAAGAAAATACCGTCTATAGTGCAGTGTTTCACAAACAATACTCAGTGGCTCCCTACGTACTCTCAGAAAAATTCAAGGTAGTCCGCGAATACGCGCCATAGTCACATTTTGACAAGCATTGCCTATCGAAAGACCGAGTGAAAAGTTTGCCAACGGAGGCAATTGCGATCAAATATCAAGCTACCCCGTATTATTAGATTCCGACGAAGTCTAAGGAAAGAAAGAAAGTTTTTGTTGCACAACATCAGCGACCGATACTGTAGCTTATTTCAATGTTTCGTCAAATAGTGGTGTTTAACATACCACAACACGTTTCTCTTGGGTAGTAGAATGGTAAATTAAGCTCCTACAACGTATTCTTGGCAGCCGCAAGTGTAACGCAAGTGACGCGTACCTTTTCATTTAATTTCATTTCAGATATTTACTTAAAAAACCCCACGAGGGGGTATTACGTAAGGGTTGGGTGTATATAAAGAAACAATAAAACACTCAAAATTGCGTCAACATATACTCAGTCACTCAGTCTCAGTATTCAGTCAGCATTTGCGCGTACCTTCGCGTAATGAAAACGTAGTCAAGGGTGTGTTCGAAAGTTTCAGGACGTCGTGAACCACTGATTTATACGCATATACGTAATGATAGCGTGACGCCACGGTCGCCGTACTTTTGTCCCATTCAGTTAGCAGTTTTATAACACCAGATGTACAATACTACGGCGGCGACAACGACGTCAGTCTATGTCAGGCTGTTGTCAACAGCGGTAGATGAAAGGGTCAAATTTGGCAAGTTTGATAAGCCGTGGGCGATTCCTGATGATACTTCGCTCACAATGCGTATATTATGTGCCTCTGTAATGAATGCGCATCAGCTAGGCTCTAAGTATCGCCTAACTTCATTCCGAGAAAAACGCTGTAATAATATTAACAAATCCAGACACTTTCGTAGTCCTGTTTTGATCTTATAATGATTTTCCTTTCTTTCAAGCTTAAATGTTTGTTTGAAAAAGCCGTCCTTTCACTCGAATAATGAAGTGACAGCGATAACGTGCCCCCGCTCTTACAGAGAACGAAAGCCGTGGGCAATGCGTTTTCTATTCTTAGGTTTATATATGAGTTTAATTACACACGCTGACCCTTAAAATAGCTAAATACAAACGAAAGCGGAGAACGACGGGCACACGTGCTGCACCTTGACGACAAACAGGCGGAAGGGGAGAGAGACGAACAGCACGCAGACACGACAGCAGCAGCGGAACAACCAGACGCTCGCTAAAGGTTTACAAGGACGCAGGTGAGAGTGACGACACGAACGCTAGGCTTCCGGCTAAGTTTAATGAAATTCGCTCGAGAGACTAAGATCAGAAGAGCGATCGCAATAGATACGCGGCCAGTCACGGCCACTTTCAATCGCTTTGTGTTCCGCCATACCAGAACTGCCTACGGCAAGTAGGGATCAATTCAGTTCAATTTATCCAAGGGGAGGACCTCCTTCGGTTTGTTCGCTACGAAACGAAGTAGCACAAGTCGAGCCCTTTCTCTAGTCGCGCCCACGCTGTCATGATGGAAGGCAAACGCGAAGTAATAGGCTCTATATGAGAGAGTCAATCGTAGTTCGCGTGGAAATGTCACGTTAACTCTTTGCTTTATAAGCGAAACTGATTTGTCATACTTTTAGTGACGCACCTCAGTGACACGTTCAGACGTAACAATGGACCTTTTCAACATTCCTCTGTGTTGGCTGCTATGGAAAGTTCAGCAGCCACCCAGGACTTCTGTCCTCGGACTACATTCCCATGAGAAGCGCAGTGCGGACAGTGTAATACTGCTGCAGCCTCAGGTAACAATTCATTTTTTAAAGC
The DNA here is from genome assembly GCF_038994185.2 of Dermacentor albipictus. Taxonomy (NCBI): domain Eukaryota; kingdom Metazoa; phylum Arthropoda; class Arachnida; order Ixodida; family Ixodidae; genus Dermacentor; species Dermacentor albipictus. The sequence goes on along the minus strand of NC_091826.1, from coordinate 8,762,890 downwards.
GAAGCTGTCTATGGCGGTGAACAGAAAACACTTTGCGGCAAAGCCAACTTTCTTGCGAATGCTCTGTAGCTCTCAATCAAATGCAGGTATCTTGGCAAGAAATCACACTGAAATTGGCCGCTAAGACGACTCTAGCATTACGCCGCTTCATTTACTTCTCATAATTAGTTAATTCACAGTGAAGTTGTAAACGTTACAGAATTCCTGCCTGCTGTCAATACATTGGGCATCAGCGGAGGGACTATGGTTACAGAAAATTCTGTGACTCTTGTTTTATCGAAATTATACCGAAGAAAATTATATGACAATTAGCCGCTCAGACAAATCTAACATTACGCCAAGTTTCATTTCCTTTTCATTATTAAGTAGTTCACAGTGAAGTCGTAAATATTGACACATGAACTCGTTTACCTTTTAGGGGTGGGCGCTTTTAACGTCTAAGAAATGTTATCGCTTAGCGCAGGACGCGTCTACATGTATCGGAAGTTTCTAGAATGTTATCGATGCGTCTATCCGCTGTCTGTTGTCGCCGAACCTTGTGTAATCTGATTGCATGTATGCGCGACGCGAATGGTGTAGAACTTTGTGGAAGGCACGCGGGTCCCAGCGGTTACTCTGGAACATTCGACGACAGATCTATAAAAGCCGACGCGCTTGATCCACTGATCAGGTTTTGACGATCGCCGACTGTGTTCGCCGTTGTCGCCGTTCTTTAAGTGTAACCTCTATTTGTGGGCACAGGTTAGCCCAATAAAAGTTAGCTTCGTCTTTCACAGTATTGCTACTGTGTTCTTCATACGTCACTCCACGTGACAATATTGTGGAATTCCCGTCTGCTGTCATTACGTGGGCTTCTACGGGAGGGAAGCGGACAGTCCATGTTTGTCCGCTAGAATAAAAGTCTATAGTCCTTCCAAGTTTCATTCAGCTGACTAACTAGGAAGTATATATGCTCAATCGCAAATGACAAACAAACGCACTTTGTTTCCTGTACGCCTTTGGACTGCACCCCGGTCAACGCATATAGTCGCTCGCGTCGAGGCTTGGCTTAACGGCCACCTGCGTCTAAACGGCGCTCCATCGCAGCTGCGTCGACATCTGCGTCTTTAGAGCTTCGTCGTAAAAGTCCTTCGACGGTAGCTCTGTGTATGTATTACGTAGTGCGTGACGTAGTGCGCGCCTGATATTTCTTTGTATTTCGCATAAATGACATATACATAATTATATGCATGTATAGTTACGTACCAAAAAAACTCTATACCAACATAATTTATACTACCACAGCAGTTACGCTGTTCAACCGCCTTCACAGGGTGCTCCTCAATTTCTTTATCCTCCTGGAAATGTGGTGCAGTCACGCTCGGCAATGAGCGCAAACGATATTCAAGGTAGCCAGCGATGGTTCAGAGCTCCTTGGGGAAAACGCATTCAGATTTTGCTTTTGACTTTAACGGCAACATAGCCTGTGGAGGACGAGAGCCAGGGGTCATTTTATAAGGCGACCAACTTACAGCGATCTCGGAAATGTCCATTAACGGCCTAATCTGCTAGACCAAAGTCAATCGCGAATGCCACCTATCACCCCTGGTACCTCTAACAGAATCTACAGAGAGTGCGTCGTTCTTTCCGTACGTCCCGGTCTGCTTACAGCCAGATCGGTGCATATTGCGTGCTTAAATTAGCCCTAATGCGGTAAGTGGTCGGCCGCCTCACCAACTGCACCGTTGAGTGTGCCGGCGGGTGCTTGCCGCTATTTCTCGGCCGATTCCAGCGCCACCGCCGCGACCTACTCGTCCCGGCTGCAGTGTGTACGGGATGGGGGGGGGGGGGGGGGGGACGCTGTATCGATTCACCTCGCATGCGCGGATCGCGTGCAGCGCACGACTCGCAGCGGTGGCGACGACGCGCATGCAGGGGCGCCCGCCTGGCGGTGAACCGACGAGCTCCGACGCGGGCGAGGGTAGTCGAGCGACAACAAATCAGCAATAGCGTACCAAGCTGGGGAACTGGGCGGTCCGTGATGTGCGATGTAATCCCATTGTTTTGATTCTCAAGGTCACACCGCGCCCTAGGTATAGCCTGGTCGTGCGATTACGATTTTTTTTCCCTCGACCGTTCGCTGAAACGCTACGCACCACGCCTCTTTAATCGAAGGCGTTCCTGAATGCGTACGGGCAACATGCCGCTGTCTCGATTATATTTGAAGTCCCGGAGCTGCAACCAGAATGAGAAGGGCGCCACTATGCAAGTCTACGTTAGTTACGACAACGCGCGATTCGTTTTAACGTCCCCTCACATCTCAAAGAAACTGGCTCCAAAACGTGTCACTGTAAGAATCCTCCAATGTTCTCAAACGCTAGCGTATCCGCAGAGGTGCCTCTATGTTCCGACGTCGAGTACGATACCGCGGGTGCAATGTTCAGATATGCCCCTATAGCTGTGGCTCGATGTCAACAGCATTCTGCTGCTGAGTATGAGACTGAGGGTGCGATTCCCGGTCGCGGCGTCCGCATTCCCATAGCAGCGGAATAAAAAAGAAGTTCGAGCACTTAGATTAACGCGTACTTCAAGGAACTTCAGGCGTTCCAAGCTCACCCGTACGCGGCAGCACGCCGTCCCTCGTAGCATGTTGTGCAGCTTTGAAACATTCAACCCTGAACAATTCAGTTCCGATATTCGACAGCGCTGACCGGAACCTGTTGGGAATCTCTGAGAGAGCATGTCAGAGACATACATGGGAAAAAAAAGGAAACGCCGGCAGCGGAATGTTCGACTCTGAACTAAATTTACGCAACAAATGTGCGTGCGTGCGTGCGTGCGTGCGTGCGTGCGTGCGTGCGTGCGTGCGTGCGTGCGTGCGTGCGTGCGTGCGTGCTTGCGCGCGCAGATCCCACGCACTGGGGGAATTGACGTAAGCTAAGCTTTCTGTGCTCTTTGCTTTGATCGACGATAATTAGCGGTGATGTTCACGGCGAATGTTTAATTTCTTGAGCCTTTATTCCAACACGAGAGTGGTAAACGTTACCTTGCGTACACTACTGCTGTTTGCCTGCATAGTAAAGAGAACACACTGGGAGAGGTGTTCGCTTGAGGCGTTGTTGTGCGCCATACTCCACAACCTATTATAGGGCTGAGCGTATTCATTGATCCACATGGCACAGCGCATCGCGGCAGAAGTATTAAACTTTAATTGAATTATTGACGTGCCAGAACCACAATCGGATTATGAAGCACGCCGTAGTGGCGGCCTCCGGATTAATTTTGACACCGTGATGTTCTTTAACGTGTCTCTAAATCTAAGCGCACGAGCGTCTTCGTTTCCTTTTCTACGCCACTGTTGAAATGCCGCGGTCGGGATCAAATCCGCGACCTCGAGCTATGCCATAGCCGCAAAGCTATCGCGGCGGGCACAGTAAAGTTTATTTGACGTCTGACCGCTTCCGTAGTGTCGCCTATAGACTCTACGGTGCTTTTGTGCAGCTTTGCATCTGCACGCCCTGCATAGTTTGTCCACTTGACAAATTTGTACGGTGTTTATTTTTCAGAAGTAGAAAAGAAATACGTATCGCACCGTACCTTGAACTTACATTTTTGCCGTTTGCCCGCAACCGCTGCAGTGTCTACTATACAGTAGTAGCATTTGCTTGTCTTCTCACCTCACCTCTCCCCCCCCCCCCCCCCCCCCAATCCTTTGAATAGGAACTGCGAGCGCGGAGTGTCAAGGCTGTTCACTCGTTTCGCAACTGCATGTGTTCTATCCCTCCTCTGCCTCCTTTCACCTCTCCTTTCTACCATTATATTGTTACGGGGATGCTGCGAGTATATAAAAACTATATTTACAATATATATACAGGATGTGTCAGAACAGCTAAGATGGCTGACCACCAGCAACATGGAGCAGCCAGCAACATACTCGCAACATCCCGTAACAATATCTAGCTTCACTCTGAACGTGCACGTTAGTAAAAAGGTAAGCGCAGCAATTTCTGCAATGCTTTTGCGTGGGTTCACGGATAGTTACAGTTGTCAAGAGGCTGATGTGGCGACGACCAGGGAGCTCCAGAGGTCATTGCGCACATTCGACGCTGTGCAAAGGTCCAAACGAGTTTTTCGTGGCGACGACCAGGGAGCTCCAAAGGGCACTGCGCACATTCGACGCTGTACAAAGGTCCAAAGGAGTTTTTCGCGTCGCCTTCTCTCTCTGCCGCGCTCCTGTCTTGCATATAACCCTGCCCGCACCCCTGCCGTGAGTTCCCAACAATCACCCCCCACGACGGGTTCAAGGCAACAGCAGCAGTAGAAAATTTATAGGAAGACGTAAAGAAAGCTTCGCTTTGAAAAAAAATGGCACAGGCTCGGCACCACCACGTAGACTGAAAGAATTTTGACAGTTTCAGCTTCAATCCGCAGATTTCCGTGCACCAGCGAGTGCGGAGATCGGCCGGTACATTCACTCACCCGTGCGACGCGCGGAGCAAAATGCCAGGAACGGATGCACGCCGTGATTGCAGGTGCACGTGCGAGACGGATACACATTTTTTTTTCACTCCTTATATCACGTTAGAAGCACCCCAGAAACGATCCGCGATTCCCAAGCGGGCGCTCGTGAACTCTGGTTCTCTTTCTTTACTTGTACCAAACCGAACCACTGTACACTCTCCCAGGGATTCGGGTTTTGCAGCACCCCAGGTGCACCTGACGACGCCGCGTAGTGCGACTGTGACCACGAAGAGCAGCAGGCATCCGGCTTCCTTTAGCACACCTAATACCGACAACAAAGCTAGAAATAGACGATATTTGACGAGTGCCTCCTAGCGTTGCGTGATAAGTTGGCGAAAAGATTAAGAGGATTTCGAGAAACAGTGCAGAGAGAATGTAGCACACAGTGAGTCAAGACACCTCGAAAACTTTACGGCGTGGTAATTCGCTTCGTGTTACTTGACTTTTGCAAGCGAGCTTTCCTGCGCACGAAATACTCGGAAAATTTGCCTCAATTGGTTCCAGAGTACAAACACCTGGCTTCACAGCTAGCGACGTTGCCCGAGTAACGTGAAAGCATTACATCACTATTCACCGCGGACATATACAATCTATGAAAAAAATGAAGTGCTGGAAACACCTTTAGGGGGGTTAACTGCCTGTCCTGCACGTATGCCTGTTTTTGGAGAGCTGTCGTACTGCCTATAAAGCGGTACGTTTGTTGTGCTTGTTTATGCCCCATGTCAAATCCTAGTGAACGTACACTTCATTAGGCACACGAGTGCTGTCGAAAAGAATTAAGTAGAGCGGACAAGCGGTACCCTTGCATTGACGTAGTCACCAGCGCGCCCATTTTGTTTAGCAGAGTTGACCTCTAGTGGCACAACAGAGCCGGCACAGTCACTCACCTTAGGTGACTTGGTCGGCGTACCATGCTCGAACGGGTCCCATGCTTAGCGCACTCGGCCAATCAGCGGGGCCATGGTTTTCTGTCTGGGCGCGGTCTGCTCGAGCACCACACGCGTCTCACAGCGTAACACGTGTCACCACACACAGAGGAGAACTACACAAACACACGGGTCGAGAACCGGTGGCGAGCGTTGCCACTTTGACAGACCCGTCGTCGCAGTGACGTCCCACTCCTAGCGTCGCCTCGCTGGACGGCCTCGAACACTGGTCAGGGTCCCCTTGGCCGAAGCACCGGCCCTCGTCGCGCTTGGCCGGTCCTCCATGGGAATCGGCGAGCCGAGATGACACTTGCCGAGAGTAGGTGGCGCCTACCGCGCTGGCCGCGAACACGTGTTCTCTGGAGACATGTCGCAGGCACTGCTTGGCCAAGCCGACTTGGACGGGACGCAGGGCGTCTCGGCGGGATGCCCGCGAAGTGCCCTGCACGGGCGTCGGTCCCCTGACGTCGACGTGCTTGAATCGCCTGTAAGTTAAGTGCAGTGATCCGTGAGTGTACATATTTGTCGATGTTGATGTTTAGTCCTTCTCAACATAATCGACACGTACCGTGCGAACGTTGAAGAAGAAGAAGAAGCCACAACTGCTTCCTCTTTCTTTTTTCTCCGTATCGGCAGCGTGTGGCACGCAATTTTGTGCCGAGCCCCCGATGCGACATGGCGCCGCTTTTTTGGTGCACGGTATAAATGTTGAGCCAAGCTATACGGCTATACTGTCATCTATACAGCCACCTTGTCATCCGTCGACATGAGGCAGCCGTCAGGCCGAAGTTATACGAGCGACTGCTGGGAACAAACCGAGGCACCCTATCCTTCCCTTCCACGCTGCTGCGTCGTGTCGCGAAGGACGCCAAGTCGCGAGGCCTGCCTCGGTCGATATCGCCGACACAACTATACTATACACAAGCCAACCTATCAAAATACAGACCTGTATGTGCGACTATTCACTCACGTGATGGTCAAGTGTACTTTGTTTTTCTTTTTGCCGGCGGATGCTCGCCAGACGGATTATTACTGCCACCCAGTTATCGCTACGTGTAGAACACGCACACTGTTTCGGAAATGTCCTGGGTATTGTCGCCAACTCTATTGCTTGCCTTGCCTAATCAGATTGCACGCGCGATGCAAATAGCGTCGTGCATTCTCGAATTCACGCGCGCAGCAGCGATCACTGTGAAATGTGCGGTTATACATGCATAAATAGCGGACAGACTTGGCCTGTCCCTTTCAGATTTGACGACCGAGGCAGACCGAAGAATGGACTCGCCGCCTGTCATTGTGATTCGAGCATTGCTTAATTGTCTTCCTCGCAAAAGTACACCCAGTGGAGAGTAAGATATTTAACTCACACTTCCGGCAGTTTCTCGTCCTTCACCTTTACGACAACGTGGCAATATGAATGCTACTCGTGTTCTGTTTTATTCTGCCAACCATCAACGCATAGGGTGAGCAGCACCCTGTTGGTCATCGCAGTATACTTGCATCATGGGCCATTTTATGTACAGGTCATCTCAGTGAACTTGCATCAGCCGTTCACTACAGACTCGCGCTTTCCCTTGAAACATTTTTTGAAGAAATATTTAGCGTTTAGTGCTGCTCGGTTCTCGCTCAAGTTTTTCACTAAGATCGCATTTTATAGTGATCACCGTTCAACACAGCACATGCCACTTTTACGTACCTGGTTTGTACCAAGAGAACGAAACCGAAACGAGTTTCTCGGAAAGAAAGCTTCGCAATTGAAATAGCTGTCTTGGTCCGGGATCCGAACCCGGGACCAACGCCTTTCGAGGGCGGTCGCTCTGCCATTTGAGCTAACCATGTGGCTAGCAGATCCTTACAGATTTCCTGTCTAGCTTCGTATACATTCGGGTGGATGACTATTTTCCCTTTCATATATAGTGTATATTACGCTATAATATATTTATTTAAAGAACAAACTACTAGCTACTAGCATTCCCTTTATGCGGAAGCAACCTCTCGTTAGCCGCATCGCATTCCCATTCTCGAATGTTCAAGTGATCTCTGGTGGTGCACATTTGCCCTGATCAAGCCCTGCATGATTTAGCCTACGCTCTAAAAAATGTTTACACCCCTTTGGGACGTATCTTGTCCCCATCCAATAATCGTCGCCTGCCTCACAGTTGCGCTTCCTGTCTTTAAAGTGCAGCGCTCGATAATTTCCTCTTGAGAATGCTGTGTCACGCTGACAACGCGCACGTCGTTCGGGACCTGCAAGTACCGGGCACGCTGCGTTCGAGAAAAAGAAAATGCATGCAAGATAAATGACGACTATTGTTTGGGGGCCAAAATACGCCCCAATGCGCGTAAGTGGTTTCTGGAGTGTACCGCAACGAGGGGCACGAAAACTCGGAGGCGAATATGGGACGGCCAGTTTGTTCCGGCGGAAGGAGCTGAAGGTACTCTATTTCGTCCTTGAAAAGGTGAAGACACGCTGCTGCCGTATACTGTCTCGTCGTTGTAACTATAGAAGACTTTAGTATCGACATGTGCTGAAGTAAAATTTTTCCGAACGAGCGAATAGATCAAAAATTCAATCAAAGAAACGTAAACAAACAAAAATAACTAAATGAAGATAGAAAACAATAACGAAGACGTGGCAATAACAGTATAAGAGGAACAAAAATAAAAATAGAAGAAAACAGACTGAGAAAGACAAGGCTATTGGCATGAAGCAGAAGTGAAGAAATGAGAAATAGAATAATTTAATACGGGCTGCACAATATAGCATTAAAACGTATATACGCGGAATTTCGATAAACGGAAATTGCTTAAACGGAACTGGCGCTTAAACGGAACACCGTCTTCATGGTAGGCTGGTTCTGCAATGCTAAAAAAAAATTATTTAAACGGTGCCATTGCTTTTGCGACCTCCGGATAAACGGAACTGTGAGCATCAACATTAAGGAAAAGCGGCTGCGACGGATGAAGCAAACAGAGCTGCAGTTGTTTTTCAGTTCGAAATACAGCCAGTGTGTGATTGCGAAACACCTTTTTCGTTTCTTATGTTCATTGTGTTTTTTTTTTATTTTATTGTTGTGTCAAATATAGTGCTAGTCGGTGGCTAACTTCCTTGTTTACTTGTGTATATATATATATATATATATATATATATATATATATATATATATATATATATATATATATATATATATATATATATATATGCATGCGAAGAAGGCTGTGTACTTAGATTTAGGTGCACGTCAAACAACCCCAGGTGATCAAAATTATTCCGGAGTCCCTCACTACGCCGTGCCTCATAATCTAATCGTCGTTTTGGTTGGGACGTACGACCCCGTATATATACTAGTATATTACCTTTCAGCTTTGTCTCTCAGTAAATGGAACTCCTGATAAAAGAAACAAATTTCCCTGGTCTCCTGAGGTCCCCATTAAAGTGAGTCCATGTATATATATACAGGGCGTCCCAATTCTATCATGCATCAAGATTTAAAATTTTGCAAATGTCACGTAGCTGCACAGAACCAGGGTAATGATGTTTGTCGTCGCTTGGGGATACTCACATTATTTTTCCGCACTCCGCCTAATTAAAGAGTCTTAATTACTTACTCAATCAACTTCTCACATATTAGAATTAGGTTAAAAATGTCAATGAGAAAATTTTAGAGCATCAAGAAAAACTCTCGATACAGCTTTCTGTTGCTCAATACGTGCTATATAGGTGCTTTTCCGAGCATGAAAGAAGCCCTCGAATACACGAAAAAGTGCCGCGCGACTGGCCGCTCGTAAAAAACCACTTACCTGTAACACTTATTGAGCAACAGAAAGCTGTATCGGGAGTTTTTCATGTTGCTCTACAATTTTCTCATTGACACTTTTCAACTAAATATAATATTTGAGAAGTTCACTAATTACTAAGGGCTAATTATGTATTTAAGTGGAACGCAAAACATAATCTGAGTATCTCCAAGCAACCGCAAACAAACATTACCTTGGTTCAGTCCAGCTACGTGGCATTCGCCTATTTTTAAATCTTGGTGCATGATAGTTGGGACACCAGCTGTATATGAAATGTACACATGAAAGAAATGCCCGATAAGATTAGGTCGGCAGAGTACTGCTTCTTGCAGCTTTCAGACGCTAAACATAATCAATTGATGAGTTAGTTAATCAATTATTCAATCAATCATGAACAGACGAGGTTTGAAAAGAAATCAACAGACGCGGGCGTTCCCCTCTTGGAGTGCGCCAACTCGGCCATGGCACTTGCGCGACACAGGAAGGGCAAGAGTGAAAAAAAAAATGAGACTGGAAGCTGCGGATGCTAATGGGCGGTGTCAGATACGGGACCTTTTCCTGAGCCTCCTTCGAGTTCACCAGACCACATCGAATCGCGTCACACCTAATTAATGAGCGCAGAAGCACCTCTACCACGTTCCCGAGGCGCGGCACGTCCAAACAAATTGGCGTCCCCCACCTCGTGCGCCGCATGTGGAGCTGTTGTCCCACTGTTTGACTCTTCCCGAAAGTGTAGCGGTAGACTGGCAGTGTTCCAAGTAACGTGGGTCCCGAGCAAAGCCGCTTTGCGGCTCTGAAAGGTCGCTCGAGAACAAACCGCCTGCCCCCGCTGTGCGCTTGCAAGCCGCGAGGTAAGACGGCTGTAATGCACCGTGATGCCCTGGCAGCAACCCCCCATCCACCTTTGTGACGGCAGTTGCAGACCAGGAAGGCAATACCGCAGAGAAGTACTCCCTCGGACAGGTGGAGACAATGGAGCGACCCTCTGCGCTGGGTGTGACTTACATTCGCACGGGCGCCTACCATTGGCCGAAAATGACGCCCCCTGAGCGGGCTCGCCGATTGGCCGAACAGAACGTGACCTCGAGACCCCGAAGGGGTTAAAACCCAGAGACCAGGAGCAGCAGTGGAGCATTCCTCCATTCATGTCTTTCGAGCTTCTTGCCACGGGCCGCAGCGTCCGAGTTGCTGCCGGCCCGTAATGACTTTATGACTGTTAATTTCTTTGTACTCTCACTATAAATAATGTAAATAAACCTCCAGTTTTTCATCTCAAAGTCCTCCTCAACATCGGCCAACTCCCGCACCCAACGGCAAAGTCCAAAATCTGGGGGACAGCAAATAGGATTGTCCTCCAGATCCAACAGCGGTCACTCTTGCGGTAGAGAGCCAACAATGTACCCTCTCTCGATCGGCTAACACGCACGATAATAGATGAAACAAAGAAGCAAACAAGGCGATACGAACACGGCAACGCCCGGCTTACACCAGTATACTCGCCGTCGCGCGGTCAACAACATATGCAGCGTCCAGAATGCCCCGCCGGTCGAGGTCCTCGATTGCTTCATTAATGGCTGTTCCGATAAGGCGCGTGCAACGTGACGCATATGGCGCGCCCCTGAAGTACGTGCCGCTTATCGCGAGGCCGTTTCAATCGTGACTGCAGCACCGACACGAGTTTTTTTCGTTTGAGCGGTTCGGATAAACTACGTTGCACAATGCCTGAACAGCTCAACTCCCACTTTCCGGCGGTCACGTTGTGGAGTTACTCTACGGGCGCGGATTATGATTAACAATTCTCCGGCGCCGTGCCACCCAACGTATATATAAACGCGCACTGCAATCGATCCGTTCATTACTGTGACGTTCTTGTTGCTGGGCACGAGGTCGCGAGATCTAATCCCGGACGCCATGGCCGTGATTATACTAGTGCGGAATTGCTTCCGCCGGAGTAGCTCAGTGGCTACGAGTTGCGATGCTTATCACGAAGTCGTGGGTTCGATCCCTGCCACGGCGGCCACATTCCGATAGGGGCGGAATGTAAAACCGCCCGTGCACAGCGCACTGGATGCGCTTCAAAGAATCCCCACGGAGGTAACTGAGATTAATCCGGTGATCCCCCGCTGTGGCGCGTGCCTCATAATTAGGTCGTGCTTTTCGCAGGCAAAAATGCAGAATTTAATTCACTCGCTCTTGTACGCTTTGGTTTAGCAGCACGTTATAGAAGCCCGGGTGACAAAAATTAATAGGAAATGTTCTACTATGTATCTCGTATAGCCCCATATCGCAGTCTAAAAATATTACACGTTCATGCAAGCAACATCACTCATTCAAGAAACTCCGTGAAACGTCATTTCACTCATTATAGAATACCAATTCGTGAAGAGAAATTTGCCCATCGAGCGTCATTTAACCGTCCTCTCTTCAAACAAAAAGAGAGAAACAAAGAGAGATCTGGTATACTGGGCTTCACGTTGATTACCACTGACCCAGCCAGTTCAAGAACATTCGATGAAGGCCATCCTATTGAAAGCATTTCATGCTTCCTACTGCTCCCATTTTCAAGCGAAGCTTGTATTAGCTCACAAGTGGCGTTGTCATGGTCACGCAAAAACTAAGTTGCTCCCAGAGCAAAGCAGCTGTGGGAATCTGCGGTTTGATAAGTTGACAGCTGCACCGGTGCCGGAGCGTGAGTTCTTAGCAAGGATTCCAGCTGCATAAGCGCGCGCTCACGCCATGCGCGCAACCAATTAGAGCCGTTTCGCTTCCGCCGGGGAGGGAAAGGGTAGGAAAGAACTTCGCGCGCTGCGCCGCCTTAGTTTCTGTTCAATTCAGTCTCAGAAAACGGATGGCACGGCCGCGCGTTGTGCGTTCTCCCGGGGAACGGGCAGCGTTCGACGAGCGGCGTCGAGAACTCGCCCGTGAAAGCACTTGTCGTCGGCGCGCCGATCCAAACGCCGTCAGAGCCGCCCGAGCCAAGGGAATCCCACAGCAACAAGATGAAGATCCCGAGTTGAAGGAGCGGAAGGCCGAAGCAATCTGGCACCGTTACCTGTGGGTTACTTAACCGGGACGAATGTCGGATGCACGCAGGACAAACTTCGCTTACCCCCATTTTTCCGGTATAAAGGGGAAGGGTTGGTCATTTTTTTCTTTTTTTTCGCTTTTTGACGAAACTTCTTGCAGTTCAGTCAGGGGGCGCCGCTCACAAAAACCGCATGTAATGAAAACATGTTAGACTATTATCGCATACATAATTGCAACCGCACTACACACGTGCCTTACTCTGGAATCGTTGTGGAATGAAAGAAACAGTTATACTCGATCGTACATGTGTTGGGTGCACTGATGGCGCCGTCGTCACGCCAGACATGACACAACCGGAGCTAAATTTAGCCTCGAGTGCGGCGTTCAAAGCGGCGCAGCTCGGCATCACGTTTGCTCATCCGAACGGGAGTGGTCGCGTTTCAGAGAGCTCACTGGGCCACAGTATAGGTATAGTTCATCTAACTCAAACTTGACTTCATCAGGAGTTATAAGGCCTACAAGAGTGCGTTTTGTTGAAGGAATTACACGCTTGACCGGCTACATCGTCCCTGTGTTTCGAAACATACGGCCCAGAAATGGCGTGCGTATGGTTGAGCAAAAAAAAGACGGAGGGATATCTAACCCCTTTGACCACGGCGAAGCGTGTCAGCCTCCATGGGGAGCGCGAGCGCAGAAGCCCCAACCATCCACGAGTGCGGCGGGGCCCACCATTAGGAGGGGGAGGGAGTCATTTCTTTATCCTACTGCCCAGACACCATCCGCAAAACACGCGGGCCCACTACGAATAGGGAGCGAGCACGACTGCAAAATTTGACTGTAAGAACCCTACTATATAGTTGTAACATAAGTTTAACATGTAAGTTTTCTAATGCGTGAATAAACGTAACTTGTGTATTTGGTTACGTTATTTTTGTACCCTAGTGCCCATGCACCCTTCACAACACGCACAAGACATTTCACGTACCTCTCTGCCGCTGTTAATGAAAAGACGTACCGATTTTAACGCGATAGCGTTAAGATCCCCATGTCGCAGGAAATCCGGCGTCGGCGTCCAGTGTCGACCATCTTTTCGGTAAATATCGTTCCGAACCAAGCATACCCAACCACTCTTCTATCACCAAAGTTGCTCATACCTTGTCCTTCATTCAGACTGCAATATTAAATGTGCGAAACAATATCAGGAGATCTACCCACGCAAGAGGCCGCGTTTCTACCAGAAAGCTTGCCTTCTGAGGTAGTCAATTTGAACACACTCAGGTATGGCAGACTTAGGGTGACATCCGGGGTTAGAAAAGTATCCAGGTGCGCATTGGTCACACTGAAGTCCAGTGAAACTAGCCAGGCAGGGGCACTTTCCAAAGGCATCACAGACTTTGACTGAGGGAGCTCCCTTGCGGTCACATTCGCAGGCTGCACAAAAAATAGACAGAGCACCATTCAGGTTTTAAAAAACAACGCTGAGTGTTGCGCCAGGAGCACATTCATTGCAGAATGTGTATACAAAGCAGGCTACAGGTTCGTTAGTTCATGGTCATTAAGTCAAGTACTTACTACAGGCCAAGGTCACTCTGATATTAAGGTGAAACATTATTTGCCAAGTTCAGGCACTTCGAATCCATCCATCGATCCATTCGTCCCTCCGTCCGTTCGTCCTCCTACGCCGACAGTTGCCAAAGTTACCTAATACCTTGGGTCACTAGGGATGTGCTCACTGTCATGATGCCGTCATTGGCTTTGCATCATGGTCATTCTAGCTTTGTCACCCGACTCTCGTCATGCTGTTGTCGTCGCGCAATCGTCATCATGCACTCGCTGTCACACCGCCATCGCGGTCGTTTCATCGTCGTCACTTCAGTTTCGTCACCCGGCTCTCGTCATGCCGTAATCGTCCCACCAGCGTCGTCATGCAGGCATCGTGGTACAATCTTCGTCGCGCCGTTCTCGTCATACACTTGCCGTCATCCCATTGTCCCTATACCACTGTCGTGTCATCGTCGTCATGTATCTGATGTCATACCGCTGTGATGACGTCGCGTTTATTTAACGCTCGTTATGCCGTCGTCGTCACGCCATCGTCGTCACAGAGTAGTCATCATGCCGTCGTTGCCATACTGCCTTCGTCATTCCATCGACGTCAATTATTATTTCTCTTCTATCGTATTTAACATGTCATTGAACCGTGATTACCCCGCCATTGTCATGCAATCGTCGTCATTGCGTCATCGTCGGACAGTCACTGTTATGCCTTCGTTGTCACACATTCATCGTCATGCCGACGTGGTTGTGTCATCGTCGTCACTCCAGCTTGGCCATGTGACTCTCATCATATTGTCGTCGTCACGCCATCGTCGTGGTAGAGGTTTCGTGATTCCGTTGTCACGTCATTGTCGTCATGCACTCGACGTCATTCCATTCTCCAATTACCGTACCAGTGGTAACGGTAATCAGTATCAGCGCACATGGGAATCTTGGGAATCTGCGCACAATATTTAGACAGCATTATCTCCGGGATCGGCCCCCGAAATAGGCTAGAAATATCCGATACAGAAAGGTGAAGGTAACTCTCCCAATAGAGCCTTCATCTTAAAAAACACGTGGCGACGCCACCTCGAAATTCTCGAAACAGGTCCTTGCGACGTCGTAGGTTTCTATAAAGTCTGCAAGGTGCTAGCTGTCTGTTTACCGATAAAGAAATATTCCACTGCTCTGGAATGAAAGCCAGTGAAGTACCTGAGAACTCCTGGGAGCTCTCAGCCAACTTTATTTCGCGTGTAGTAACGGCAAAAATAATTAAATAAACGACGTCCTATACTGTCGTAGTAGACATCTTGGTTTCGGCGTGAAATTCATAAAAACGAAGCTTGGCGTTAACTATACTCTTCTAATAATCAGGTTTCATACAGACAAATTTAGGTTATTTCAAGAAGCACTCTGCCATTCTAAATTCATTTATTTTTGCTTTTCAGTACTCTGAGCACCACTACTAAAAAATGAAAAAGAAGAACGCCATGAAGACCGTGCACCACGTATCACAAATGAACAGCAAAGGAACAAAAAAAAAAGAGAGAGGCGAGGTGGGGTGGGGGGGGGGGGGTCGGGGGGACACAGTGACGCCATTCTCTTCATCGACTCGTATAGGGCACGTGTTGATTGCTCTACTTCCGGACCTTTCAGCCATGTCCAATCGCCTTAATTGCAACACAGCGATACGGAAATGGACGTGACGCATCGCCTGCGGCCAATTCATCTTAATAGATTGGCACGCACACACCCGTGACGTTTTGGTCAGCCACAGCGGGGCGCCGTTTCGACAGTACAGAAGCACGTAGCTTAGGAAAGAGGGGATGGTGCCAGCCCAGCCGTTCACACAAAATAGAGCCACCTCGGAAGTCCGCTATAAAGGTTCCTGTTGTACGTTCAATATGATTAACTGTTAAAGAGAACAACTGCGGCGTCTTTTTCAATGCTTAAATGTTTTTTTTATTAAAATGAAAATAAAGGAAAGAGATGTAAGCTCCCTATAATGGCGACGGCAATACTCCTTTACGCATAGCATGAACAATAACAATAAAATGGTTTGCAAGGTAAAAATGAACATAATTGTCATAGGATCGAGACGTACAACCCGGAAATTCTAATGAAGAGTTATATATCTGCCACGAGGGCGCACAAAATAGCTAGAATGAATAATGACTCAAGCCATTTGATGCATTTGTTTTCGCATCTGCTGCCGCTCGGTCAAAATGAATGCCGTTTGAAACACCGACGACGGTGCATCATGCGAACCTGAAACTGCAGGAATGTGCGAGTTATATCTTGACAACATAATGCATTCAAAGTTGGATGCGCCTTAAATAATAAAACGACGCATTTGCAAGCAAACAAAAAAGCCTGCCAAATATAAAGCCTGTGCCAGCCGATGTCAGCGTTTATTTTCCCTGTCTGTTTGCATGTTTCTTCATTCTCATTTATTCACGCGTCGTCACTGTACGCAATTATGCAGTCCTACTCACGTCACCCTCCACTGTGCTTCTGGTGATGAAACCGGATAAAGCGCAAATTTTCGTCGCGCTGGCTGTAACACAATATGATGGCCTCCACGACGTCAGGGAATGCCCCTATGTAGCAAGCCAAACAGTTTGTATTCGCCGTCTCTTTCTGGCAGTAAATTTAGCATTCTGTCCAATTCGCAGAATTTTACCGGGGCTATGTGCCCGGTTTCGCACCAACAAGTACACTGACAATAACCAAGTAATACAACCTTTAATTGGTTACAGCAGAAAATCGAACAAGAATAAAGAAGATGAAGTCAAAGCCGGCTTGAAGTGCCCATGAAGCAGTTGTAGTACGCGGATATGTATATGTACAAGGAGCGAGTGTTGTCTCCGCATGCTTTCAGTGGCTTTCTCGCGGTTCGGCTTTCAGGCGGCCGCCCATCAGTGCCACGATGTCGTTCAAGGTCATCCGGGAGGAGCCGCCAGGTGATCGGCGCAAGTGGTCGACCCAGGCTGCGGACCTCCCGGCCCATGTAGCCGGGCTGCTTCGTCTTCACCTTCTGCACCGTCTTCAAGATCTGCTGCTCCGGCTTGCTCTTTGCAGTTGTCTCTTCCTCGCTGGACCACATGCTCTCAACGTCCGAGCCCGGAGCAGCAGACTGCTTGTTATGATCGCGCAAAACATAAAATTCTGGCACCGACTCCTTCTTTGTCAACCTCCTGAACTTGTCAACCCGGGGCCCTGGCCTGAGCCTCGAGTCAGTGGGAAGGGATTCTCTTCATTCTCGGGTTCGGGAAGAGGTCGTGGGAGCCTCTGAAGCCGTGGCTGCGGGGGCCGCACGATGCCCAGAGCCACATTCGCGCCGGTGGGCTTCTGCTTGTTCATGGATGTGCGGTTGTTTACTTCCGCCACTCTCCGCAGTGGTTCTGCCAAGGGTAGCTTCTCCATCTTTAGACGAGGCTGCTGCACCCCGCGGGCGCGGCTCTCTCGAAGAGTTTTGAGCCTATTTTTGAGCCCCGCAATTTCTTCGTCTCGCTTCCGAAGCGTAGGCGCCGACCGAATCACCGGACAGTGTCTCATTCTCGGTATGGGGCCTCGTAATCGTCACACGTTAGCTGCACCACTTGCTTCAGCCTTCATTCCCGCTGACCTTCATTCGGTGCTTTTTCTCACCTTCGTCGTCTCTATTCACGGCGGAGTCGCAAGAAAGTGCTGCTCGACAAACTGCCCCGTGCGAGCCGAGGTCCTGCCTCCCCCGCGTACTGGGGTCCGCTGTCGTTGAAAGAAGCCAAACGTGACCCGGCGGTAGCTGCGTCCCGGACGTTAGATGAGCAGCCGCATTCCACGTCTTGAGCTACCTCGCAGAAGAGCACCGAGCACAGGTTGGCTGGCAGGCGGCCGGGACCACTGCTCGTCTGGTCAAACGACAGCTTCGACTTGAAGTTCAATCTCCTGTCGGGATTTGGAGCATCGATTATTGACATGTCTTGAAGCAGGCCAGGGCTGTGGTGGAACAAGCGAAAGCTCCACGAGCGTAGGTTCTGGAAGCCAGTACGACGGCAGACGTGGAACAATTCCACCATGAGCAGGACACGCAGCTCCCGCATGATAATGATAATGATAATAAACATGATAATGATGAACCGCTGTCATGGCTCGCACCCACTAAGGGGGGTAGGCCAAGAAATGGGCGGCAGGATGTAGCCAAGATCTAGCCAAATAATAAGATCGCATCGGCGCACGAGGGCACTTCTTCTTCCCACGAGGGAGGGATTGGCCACACGCTTTTGGTCCCGCTACCACCTGGGCTTTCTCTTCGAGAGATACCGGCACGCTCTTCCTTGCGTTATCCCGGCCATTTTAACGCGGAGCTTCCTTTGTCCTTTCTCCCCAGTTTTCGGCTGACGCCTGTTGACAGTTGTCTCGCACGATTTGCCTCTGCAAGTGAGCCACTTCGGCACGTAGCTGGTACAGGAACACCTACTGGAGGACTACCATCTTGGTCTGCGGTGTACGACCCTCATTGAATGTCTGTGCTCCAGTAGTTGTTCGCCTCGACGCGATCAAGTTCAACGCGTGCTCGTTAGTTTTCTAGAAGAAACTAACTGGGCTTCTCGTTTGTAGCTTTTTTAGAGCGCAGCTCTTAGGTGCCCGTTCCTGGGTGGAGCGTCGCCGTCCCACGGCGGAACCGCGCGAACGCGCTCGTGCCACTGCTTGCGCGTTCGTCGTCGTCCTCTTCGACAGCCGACTCCGATGCCGCTCATTATGCCAGCGTTTCCCTCTGCGAAGGCGATGAAGGCACTGGCCCACTGCTAGTCGGTGCGGTGATTTCGGTGTAAAACTGTGCCTCAATATATCGCGAAATGACAACACGTGCACAGCTGCACTCAAATTTCGCATTAGGGAGTATCGTAATTGTCGGACATTTTTTGGTTGTTGTTAACCAGCGACCTAACCTCGGGTTTGGCTTCTATTCTTTAACATTCGTTTAGCAGCGTCACTTACAGTTACTGGCCATGCTCTATTGTTTAGTCATTTTTTTTTGCTCTATTCGTTGGGAGCTTTCTCTTCCCTTCTTCCTATCTTCCATTTCTATGTTTCTTTCCTGTGCTTACTGAAGAGTAGACAGGCGTTGTGTCCCTTCCGGTGGCCATTGCCCCACCCTGCATCTTGCTTTCCCTTTCATTTCTTTCAAGTGTATATATATATATATATATATATATATATATATATATATATATATATATATATATATATATATATATATATATATATATATATATATATATATATATATATATATATATATATATATATACACACACACTTGAATGAAATGAAAGGGAAAGCAATATGCAGGCTGGCAATATATATATATATATATATATATATATATGTATATATATATCAGACAAATAAATAAACAAATTTTTAATGTGTTCCCAGAGAGAACCGAACCAACATACAAACAAACAAACAAAAACTGGCTCGCCATCCCGGCCTTGCGAAAGTAGACGTCCAGCTTCACGTTCGTTTCGTAGGCTTCTGTGCTTGCCGGCGCTCCTTGTCGTCTTGGCGAGCTTGTCACTTGCGCTAGGCTTCTCTGGTGCGGACACCCCCATCTTGCCCGGCTTGTCGGTCGCATTGAGCCTCTCGGGAACGAAGTTCATCGGTTTCACCATAGCGGTGCGGCAACAACAATGAAATCAGTTGCTATAGGCTGGTTCTTTTATTTACAAACAGCTAGTGACGTCACTCCGCACGTCGCAAGCTGCCGTCGCCGCTGCGGCTTGCGCAACAGTAACCTTTACCGCGGAACGTATGCGGGGAGCGCTACGTGCTCCACATTGTTAACAGGAGCGCCCTATCATCAATTTTGTGCTTTGGATGCTTGTCTTGCACTCGGTTTTTGTTGAAACGAACGCTGTGGTGTATGTTGTATGCGTGATACCAAAGAATGTATTCACTTTACGCTTCAATTGCTGACTTTATCGTTTCGCGAAGACGATATACCGCGAAAAATAGCCACGCTGTGAAAAATCCGAGGGAACCTAAGGATTTCTTATGAGCTGTGAATGCGAAAGCATTAATGTACAATTGAACGCCTCTGAGTGGTCCGAATTTTGCGCTGCGAGTAATGCACCATAGCGGTACGTGCTGCCCAAGCCAGCAAGCAGCAGCGGCCACCAAGGCTGGCAGGCACGCGCCGCAGCTAGGCTCAGTGGAGGTGAGCGAGAGATGGACCGCGCGCCGCTTTCCGAGAGCGAGACGAGGGTGACGCTGCGTCGCGGCGATGGCCTCGCGCAGCACCTGGCGCGCTGATGCCTCAGCGGGTGCACCCTTTCACTCGCTCTGTAGCGTCGAGGCGCGCTCGTGACGAAGCGTCACAGCCAATGGCAATGCGAGTTTAGGTGCCGTTTCGCTTTTACAGACGACAGACGCCGGTTTTGCCGCTCAATGGGCCATTTGACACTTTCGCACAAAAAGGGCAAAAAGGTATAACAACCCCGACCTAAGTCGGGGTTGTTATACAGAAGGTAAAACCATAAAACTCGGGATAAGCAGGTACATAAGGAGCAACAATCAAGCAATAACACAAAATTACACGCATTATACATTACACACATATACGGAAGGCGAGAGAAACTATGAGAATACAGGGGAGGAATGCAGCTAGAAAGAAGGCCCCAGAGAAAGTGGGAAGCTCGGAACCGAAATAAGACATGTTTTGAAAAATATCAAGATGGAGAAAATGAGTTATACAGACTTTGCAGTTTGTGAAGAGGTGAATCAGTGCTGATAGAGGCAGGGACGTGGCAGGGTTTACGTTCCCTGGTAATCCTCTGCGGAAACCGTAGTGAAGCAGAAGATATTAGCACCGAGAACGACAGGGGTGCTGTGGGCGTCGCTCGCGTAGCGTCAGGGCACGGACTCGCGCCTGTCGTCTGCTGCAGTTCGGGCTTTCAGGCGGTGTCCAGGCGCCTTCTGCAGTATTTCCGTTTGTTCGCTCTCGTTCCCTATGCTTGTATACTTATGATGGTCGTCTCAAATATGTTTTTACGACGTGTTCGTTCGAAAAAACTTATTCAAAGAGCTTATTTCCCAGACAACATATTTCTCAAAGGCAACGCTACAGTGCCAGCCGAAGGGGCTCAGACCGGCGCATTGCGGGTTTTTTCATGCGCAGATCTACGCTTTTCAGCGCAGCTCACGTGAATAATATAGGCATAAACGCAAGAAAATTGAAGGTGAGAATCCACTTACGGTACCATACCTGCCATGGTTCAACGAGCATGTCAGGAAACCTGGCTATATATGACTTCTACAACATTTATCATTACTAAGCACCTCACGATTTACGCCAATACACATCATTTATTATCGTCAACTAAGCGTGGTTTTCGCAATGAGCTATCTATAACAACGCAGCTTGTTCAAATAGTCCAACATTTCGTGGACAGGTGGATCTCATTTTCTTGAACTTCGCCAAGACATTTGATAAGTTGCCCACCCAAAGCTGTTGCTCAAGGTAGTACTAACTTTAAAATGTCAATGTAACTAAATTTTACTTCACATGTCTTCAGTACGGCAAACAATATGTTGGAATTAATGACCCTAAATCTAAATTATTCGTAGTAGAATCTGGGGCGCGCCCCATGGCAGTGTACTGGGGGCCCTACTATTCCTCACATTCAATAATAATCTAAAAAACTGCGTTACTGTCCCGTTGCGATAATTCGCAGATGATTGTGTCGTACGTCGCAAGATACTTTTTCGATTACCAATTGGATTGCAGACTAGGATGTAAAAGCCCACGCATTGGTGCGACCAATAATAGCAAATGACGCTCAACCCATCAAAAACAGTTTCCATGACGATATCTAGAAAAAGAAATGTAGTTTATGGCTTTAATTGCAGTAGCCATTGCGTCCCCAGAAAGACATCACGCTTACCTGCTCGAAGAGAAAATGGAGTAAGAGAAGGGGCGTATATGCAGCACGTTTCGTCGCTGCTTGTCTGAACTCTTAATAATAATAATAATAATAATAATAATAATAATAATAATAATAATAATAATAATAATAATAATAATAATAATAATATATGGGGTTTTACGTGCCAAAACCACTTTCTGATTATGAGGCACGCCGTAGTGGGGGACTCCGGAAATTTTGACCACCTGGGGCTCTTTAACGTGCACCTAAATCTAAGTACACGGGTGTTTTCGCATTTCGCCCTCATCTGTCTGAACTCTTGACATGTTCTAAAACAAACCGACCGACCCAGAAAAAGCTCTCGCGGGAGGCGTTGTTCTATCACGTACTCGGCGCTTTCGCATCCAAGCACAGCGGCTCCACTTTCAATCGTGGAAGGATGTTTACGGTAATCCCGCGCTGTAATGCCTACGGGCACTGTGGGTATTGTGATAAATAAATAAACGGACGGGTAAGGTGCGAACAACAAATAAAAAAGTGCGATAGCTTATAGCGAACCTTTTAATGACGCGCAATAAGAATTAGAGGGCGAATACATCTTTTTCGTTGGTTTAATTGTGCCCTTTTTGTCTTATCGAACATCCTAGGAATACAACAACTTGAAAGGTTATACGAGTACAAAACTGCAAAAAAAGCTATTTCAATTTCCTACCCTTCACGAGGAGCATCTGAGAAAATCCGTGCGCTAAAAATTGCAAACTCAGACGTAAATAAAACATGTGCGATAAGAATAAATTTCCTTGAACTTCGCATTAAGTATTGTTTGTATAACGATTTCAGATGTAACAAACTACAAACAAATGGAAAGTGGGGCGTTCTTGCATGTCATAATCATTCTGCGCACGCTATGCGACGTCCAAATCGGTAAAGTTGTGCCAAAGTCATTTCACGCTTTAAAAAAAAAGAGTAATAAAGGACTCTGGCCATGACGTCGTCGAATGTTCATTTGCTGCGCTCGGTCGTCGTCTGTTATGCTGCGCTATATACTACTCGGTGCGCGGCCCGACATAGCAGACGACCGAGCAAGCCGCGGGAGTGAGTGCCGCAACGTTACGATCTCACTCTAGCGCGTGACCCCCTCGACGCCACGATACAGACACCTCCCGGGAAACGAAACTCGTTCGTAGTGAAGCCATTATAGCGAATTATTTAAGACCCTCTGAGGTATACCGGTATTATTTCTAGGCTTTCGAAGTGCACTACCTCAAAAGGGGTTCGACTCCGGAGGCGGCTGCGTATATGGCGCGCGCTTTAGCGAGAACGCGCGGCCCTGTCTCGAAAGCGGTCTGCCACGGGGACAGAGTGCGCCGATGGCTGATAGCTTCGTGTGCGCTGTGTTCTCGTCGCCGAGTTGAAGCGAGAGGCTGCGCAGAGGTCACTTCGCTCGCTCCTGCTACCGCACTTTCTCACTCCAGCGTTCTGATAAAGAGTTTCCGCGGTCATTGAGCGATACGCATTCATGTTTTGTTGTGCGCGCATGACACCACGCTTGTTAACTTCGTAAGCAAAATGTTTACGTGTTTATACGGCCGAAAGACCTACTATCCTTACTGCTTATAGCTGTATAATAGTTTGCTATCGCAACCGATGCTTCGCCTATCCGGCGAAACTGCAACTTTCTTAAACGGACACTAAAGTGAAAAATGATTTCTTCTGTGTCAGTAAATTACCTTTCTACACCACCAAAAACACCACTCTTCCAACGATAAGACGTTTGGTAAGCCAGAAAAAGCACAAGAACGAAATGCGGGTGGCGAAGCCTACTTAAGTTCCCGCACCTGGTGGCTGTGACATCATAAATTTTTATGGCATCTTTTAGGTTATATATAGCGGTACAGATTGACTACATTGTGTTCTAAGGAACCAAATATTAAACATGGCATGTTTCGGGAACCTTTACTCAGCCAACGCGGCCCAAATGCGAAAACATACTTTCGAATCCCTGACGTCACGCTGACGTACCGGCGCGAAATTCAAATACTGATACTTGGACCTTCATTTTCTCATCTAATAATCAAAGTATTTTTTTTTAAATGACTGCCTGCAGGGTTCTGAAACAATTCTTCATTAGTCTAAATTGATTTATTGTTTCGCTTTAGTGTTCCTTTAACTAAGTCGCGGTTTCCCCTCATGGGGCATTTCCGTTTGTTACGTGGGCGGCCTTTTCTGCGCTACCAGTGCGCTCGATTTCGTTATCGCCTAGCTTGAGCATTGAAATTCGACGGTGAATATGTTGAATTATGTGCAATCTTTAAAATAAAGAATGTGGATGTGTTAAAAATGCAATTTTTATTATACAAAAATAGGGATGCATTAAAATGTGACTGACTCCAAATTTGCCTTTTAAACAACTGTACCCAAGGTTCTAGAAAAAAAAATTTACGCATTTTTAATCGTGAGTATTTGTTATAAAGTTTGTGTAGTAAAATAAACACAAAAGAAAAGAGACACCCCGTATGTGCATTCGAAAGGGTTTTAATGTAGTTTGCCATGCGAACCAATCCTGCAGGCAGTGCATTCCTGATTTCGCACTACAGCCACTCAGGTGCGTCCGCATGTGGAACCTCCAAGTTTGGCGTCTGCATGCTATTGCCTCATCATGTGTGGCGCTGCTGAGAGGAAAGGCACGACGCAGGACAGAGGTCATGCAGAAAGGACTCGCGGGATATACCCCGGTCACGTGTTCGTCAGAAGCGTTGATGCATATTGAAGACACGTCGTTATATGTTTGCCACTTATCTGTACCTAGGCCTCTGCTCATAACTTTAATGATAACTTTAGCATTACACGTTTTTCAGAACGCGATATCGCGACAGTCATACATAAGTTGAAAGCTAAACATTCGCGTAATGCTACGAGGCGTTTTTTAACTCAACAAATGTCCTTGCGTGATGATCTTGGCATTTTGAACGCCCACGTCTGCTCTTTGACTGATTTCTGCTCTTGCTCTAAATTCCATTTTTTAACGCTATCATGTACTCCTGTTTGTTCACGTATTGTGTTTTGTATTCTTTTTTCCTTCTTTGTGAATTCACAAGTGCACTATTATTAAGACCTAGAACTGTTAAGGCCTATTAAGGGCTGATCTCTTATTAATTAAGGCAGATGTATTAAGGCCACAGGTTTACAGCTCTTCATGGGCACATGGAAAAATAAATTAATTGAATTGAATAACACTTTCTTCCGCACGCGCAAAACGTCGCATTAGCCTGCAAGTCATCCCCCATGCACGTGACATTTATTTATCACGTCACAAGTTCGTGTTTGCATTAAAGCAGTTAGGTGTAAACAATTGAATAAATTGGAAATAAACTGCACGCACCATGTGTCTCTCGACATAGTATACAATTGACACGACTCAAAGTTTCGCTTAACGTGGATTCCAAGTACGTTGCGCTTTTCGTAAGCTTATTTTTTTATAGTTGATTTTATTTTGCTTTATTTTTCATGCAATCGTGTCGTCACGCGTGACTCAGAGATGTGCAAGAAAGTCCTGCGGTAGAAAGGCGCGTGCTGTGACCCGTGTATCGACTTAGCGTCGCCACTTAAATACGTTTTCATGGTCTGCCAGGTCTCATTGGTACGGATAATAAATGAATGAATTGAATATTTATTAACCTCAAAAGATTCCGCTATAGGGTAGCGAGCCCTCAGACGTGGTGCCTGCTGGTGACTGTGTCGGGCACTTTTGGATGTACAGTCGAAGCTCGAGTTAACGAAGTGATGACCACGCTCGAATTATTTCGTTAAATCGGGAAGTTCGTGAAATCGAGAAGGATTTTATTTTTGCTCCTTCGAAATCTCAAATTGTAACGTAGCCACATGCAAGAGCTACCGCGGCATTGTATTTACCGCTAATCTAGCCATCTGTCGCACAAACCATGAAATAATGGAAGCAACCACTGCCGCCCATACCGAGAGGGTGTTGAGTTGGCTGTTCAGTGCATGGGCGCAGCGCGCAGCCTCGTCAAAATAAAGCTAGAGCTGTGACTAGGGCACCTAGCTCGAAGAAAAGCCCGTCTGTGTCAAAATTAGAAAGAAATCGCCGCTTTCTTTACTCATTTATTTCATGCAAAACTGGGTTAAATCGAGTTCGGCCAAGTTAATTTCGTTAATTCGGATTGATGACAACATTGAACCCTATGAGTACCTGCCGGGGAATGGAAATTTCTTCGTTAAATCGGGAACTTCGTAAAATCTGGTTTTGTTGGACCGAGTTTTAACTGTATCCCACTGTGAACAGGCGTTGGCCATGCTGGGTGGCGAGTATACGAGCAGTGTAATGCAGGGAAGGCTACACGGAGACAGGAGGAGGAAGAGGAGGCAGGAAAAGTCCACGCGATGTGGGCATTCGCACGCCCGAGGCGAGGATCGCCCTCGAACGTGGTATCGGCAGACTATTGGAAAGTTCGATTCTAATCGGTCTGTGCCCTCCGGAAGAGCGTCGCCAAGTTTGGGTGCGCAGTTTGACGCGATCGGAGCGCGGGGCGGTGCAGTCGGGATGCCCGCAGTTGAGCAGACTGCTTCGTTGCCCATCGTCCCCGTGTGTCCTGCAGGACCTACGTCTCAACTTCCAGACGATTGCCGCAAGTAAATAAAATGAGGTGAGACTTTGCAGAACCTGAGCACAACTTGCTTGCCAAATAATGGCATCATACACTGAAGGGTTCTCGGTAAAATTGCGAAGCAGAGTATACCACGGCTGCACTGAATCTTAGTGGACGGGCGCCGGCGAATATTTCCTAACGGTCTTCACGTAGACTTCTCCCGACCTGAGTAACCTCTTCGCAGAATTTAGTGCCAGCTAAACACAGCATTCCGAATTACCTGCGTGCCTTCAGAGGCGCTATTTAAGCTGACGCTACTCTTGATTTGTTGCATAGATCTGCTAAATGTTGTAGTATATAGTCGTTGATGTTGCGAAAGGTCCGCAAACAAACAAACAAACAGTTGTATAAACCATGTCATTGGTTAGCGCTTTAAGTGTAGGTAGCGTCCTCGGTTGGAATGTAAGGGTTGGCGCACGTCCCACGTGATGTCACAGTCTAACGATATCACAAATTGCGTAATGCAGGAGTCTTCCATTTCGTGCAGGAGCGCAGCTTGGCGAGACGGTGGCGGCAGCAGCAGTGCCTTGTAGGACGCAGTCCTTGAGACGGAACGCCGAGAAACCACGAGTGAAGAGCCGCAGGCGATGCCGTCCTGGAGGATCGCCGATGGAAGGATGTGTGCTCAAGAAATTACCGCGGCGCAGTTTTGAAGGCGTCGAAAAAGCGCCGGCGCCAGCCTGCCTGCAACCAGAGAAGATGAAGGATCGCAAACTCGCCGACGGGTCGCTGCGGACACGTGACAAAATATAGAGCGGGAACAAAATAGCTTCACCGTTGTACCGGAACGGAAGTAAATATAGTGCTCCTCCGTGCCGGAGTAAGCGGATACAACTGTTTCAATATGTTTCCTGCGACGCGAGACTGTCCCGAACTCAAGAAAGTAGTTGAAAAAGGCCAAGTGCGCGAACAGCACAGTTAGGACGCGAGGAGGAACACGAATAGGGCATCGTGTGTAGACTCGATCTCGTTCACCACTCCGAATAACAATCCTGGTCATGTTGCGTACGGTTGGTTTCCCTCATTCGTCGTCGCTGTGTTTTAGCCACTGCTATCTCCTATATTGTTAACCTAGGCTTTCAGACCAGACAGGCCGTTTGGCAAGAAAGTTGCGTACTTAAACCAAACAGACGACTGAGCATTGACCGACAAAGTAGTGTCATTGAGCGCACCACTGTTCTGCGTAATCAAACACTAAAGCCCGACCCGACCTGTACCTTTAATGTCAGCTCACCAGGTATCTCTAAAGCACACACACTTCTTAGCGCAATAGCGCATGATACTCAACGGCATTATTTGACTTTCTTAATTTTCTTACATATGGGATACCCCACAATTGGGCCACCCGGTAAGCGTCACCAGGTACGTGTCCATATTTTGGCTAATTCTTCTGAATGTGTGCGTGCCACTGTGACACTGGCACATACATAACCCTTAAATATCGATATATGTGCCCTGCTTCTCTCTGCATACGCCTCTCATCACCATTCGTCAATCGACGAGCATCATCCGAGATAGAAACGAAATTAAACATTTATTCCAAGCTTTTCCTTTTCTTTCTTTCTTTTAATGCGTTGGGAAACACCTTTCCGATTATTCAGTATATTTGGACTTGGGTTTCGGCACTATATTCTACGTGCTTCTAACACACATGCAAGATCACGGCGTGATCAGTGCGCTTTGACTTTGCTACAGCTTGTTATTTGTAACTCTACTATTGTAGCAGGACCGAGAACACGTGCGATCCGTTAAGTGGCCGTGCGTCCTATGAGGAATGCAATTTCATGACGGCTCGCTTGCCGAACCGTTAAAGGCAGCGCTGCCAAACTTCCGGCATCTTCTCGTGCGGCAGCATGCCTCTCGAGTCTGTCTGAAGGTAGCGCCGCTACAGCTGAGAAAGTGAGCAGCCTATTCGGCTCCAAAGGCCAGGCGTTTCGGCAATCTCGGAGTCCGGAAAAAAGCAGAGCGGGAGAAAACTTCATCTTATAAGCCAGGGGACCACGGCGGTAAAAGCGGGACGTCAGGTCACCTTAAAAACCTCCCCAATTTTCATTAGAGAACCTTTCTCAAACTAAATAGTTGCTTCACATAGGTTTGAACTTATCCGTTGTATCTGCGTAAATTTAATGGGATATTTAACATGAAATCATAATTTTAGGGCAAGATTATTTAACAAGATGTCATTGATTAAAATGCTAATTATTAATTTAAGCGCACGAGTTCCAAGTGTTAAATTTGAGCCGGTCAGTACTCGAGGCGCATCCACATAGCCGAAATCTTGAGACAAGAGCGACTTTCGAAGTTCCCAATACGTGCGGAAATATGGTTTCACAGGACTACGTGAACGTCAATCAATTTCATCGCCGATCTTGCGGACGAATATTTAGAACACTGGTGGATTTCTATATAACAAGCTGGCACGTCTTGGGCAATGCAGATCAGAACTTGTCCTTGAGTGACGCTTGCTAATCGACATTATTACAGCGGAAAGACGAACACAGAGGCGTGCACAAATGCTTGTGATGTTGCGTCTCTATCAATATCGGACAAGGGGTCTTGTCCTTGTTCTGACGAAGACAGGTCAGCTTGTCAGCTTGTCGTATACTCATCATAGCGGTAAGCATTTTCATTTCATTCAAATATACCTCAAATTTTGCTCATTTCAGATATACATCTTGCCCTTGAACATTGACCGAATCAAATTCTGCACTTAACACACGTGCGCTAGAGCAAATATCAGAAAGTTATTCAAGAAAATATAGTTAATTATGCAACTTATAAGCGATTACTTTCCTATGTTCACGACCTTGTATGAACTTTGCTTTGAAACCCATATATACTTAGTCGGAGACGGTCGTCGCCGAAACACCTCATGCAATGTACAAAGCGTATACAGTTAAAGCTTGTCATGATATAACGAATTGAGGACCTTAAAGTGTGCAAGTGCGCATTATTATTCAAGTGCGCACCTTCGCACTTAGGATGGGAGGATAAAAGGCAGCAACGGGCTGACGGGGCCCACTTGGGACGACGGTTGCTCACAAGTTGTGGCAGCAGAGAAATGTTAATCTAGTACGTTTAAATTGAATATACACAAATGCACAATGAAGAACAGATAAAACTGTAAGGACGTATGCATATGTGACAACGTGCAGAAAATATTGTTGCAGGAAGAAAGCAGGCCCACGAGTGTAAAATAATGTATATTTACAACTGGTATGAATGACGTTCAGGCAACGGCCAGTCTTCGTCTTCCTCTAGTCCATGTCACCTTCTTCTTTCCTTTCACCGTAACATCACCCTCCCGGCGGGGTTAGCTCCGTCCCGGTGCAAGTTATATATATATATATATATATATATATATATATATATATATATATATATATATATATATATATAGAGAGAGAGAGAGAGAGAGAGAGCCTCACTTAATGGGGGGACATAGGGCTTGAGCCTGGCGACGTGAACAATTAACATCGCTGGTGACGTTGGGAGGCACTGAAGGCTGGCCGAATGGGGCGATCTCGTATGTCACGTCGGACAGTTGACGTAAGATCTGGTACGGACCACAATAACGGGAAAGTAGTTTTTGCGACAAGCCGACGCGACGTGAAGGTGTCCAGAGAAGGACAAGGGAACCAGGTGAAAAATGGTGGTCGCGGTGCCGAAGGTCACAGCGTCGCTTTTGAGAAGCTCGCGAGACTGTGAGCCGATGACGGGCGACTTCTCGGGCCTGGGCGGCTAAGGCAACAGCATCGCGAGCGTAATCAGTGCTGGGTGATTGTACTGCGGAAGGTAGCAACGTGTCGAAGAGCAAGGTGAGGTCGCGGCCATACAAAATGTAAAATGGTGAAAATCCGGCATTGTCGTGACGGGACGAGTTGTATGCGAAATTGATGTATGGTAAAGCGACGTCCCACTCGCGGTGATCGTCGGAAACGTACATGGCCAGTATTTCAATTAGTATGCGGTTGAGTCGCTCGGTGAGGCCGCTCGTTTGAGAATGGTACGCGGTAGCAAGCTGGTGCTCTGTAGAACAGGAGCGGAGCAGATCATCGACGACCTTCGATAGAAAGTAGCGGCCGCGATGCGTGAGTAACTGGCGATGGGCGACGTGGTGCAGGATGACGTCGTATAATAATAAGTCAGCGACACCTGCAGCGCAGCTGGTTGGCATCGCTCGTGCGATGGCATATCTCGTGGCATAATCGGTTGCCACAGCAATCCATTTGTTTCCTTTAATTGAAATTGGAAAAGGGCCAAGGAGGTCGGGGCCCACACGGAAGAATGCCTCTGCAGGAATATCAATTGGTTGAAGTACACCAGCAGGAGGCATAGCAGGCGTCTGTCGGTACTGACACAGGTCGCAAGGAGCTACGTAACGGCGCACAGAGCGATAAATGCCGGGCCAGAAGAAGCGGCGCCGCAGGCGGTCGTATGTACGAGTGATGCCCAGATGACCAGCAGTAGGAGCGTCGTGAAGTTGCTGGAGCACGGCCAGTCGAAGGTGCTTGGGAACGACGAGGAGGAGCTCCGGGCCATCAGGACGAACGCTACGAGAATATAAAGTTAAATCGCGCAAGGCGAACATCCGGAGGGACGGGTCATTGGGCGAGGAGCTTAGGCGTTCCATAAGTGTTCGAAGAACAGGATCCTTGCGCTGCTCGTCGCCAATATGGAGGAAGCCGGAGAGGGATAGAACACTGATGTCCGAGTCTGCATCGGCATCGTCCGGTTGATCCCCGGGATTGCGGGACAGGCAGTCAGCGTCTTTATGCAGGCGCCCTGACTTATACATAATAGAAAATGTATATTCCTGTAGACGCAATGCCCAACGTGCAAGTCGTCCAGTTGGGTCCTTCAAAGAGGAGAGCCAGCAGAGAGCGTGATGATCGGTTACGACGCAGATGCTCCGACCGATAAGGTACGGCAGAAATTTCGCGACCGCCCATACGAGCGCGAGACATTCCCTCTTAGTAATGAAGTAATTTCGCTCGGGCGTGGAAAGAAGGCGGCTGGCGTTAGCGATGACACGGTCTTGGCCTTGTTGACGCTGAGCGAGGACAGCGCCGATGCCATGACCACTCGCATCAGTTCGTACTTCAGTGGGTGCAGAAGGGTCAAAGTGTGACCGAATCGGGGAAGTTGTAAGCCGTTCAATCAGGGTAGAGGAGGATTTCTCCTGCAGTGGTCCCCAAGAGAAAGAGACATCTTTCTTATGAAGGTCAGTGAGAGGGCGAGCGATGGTGGCAAAATTTTTCACAAATCGCTGGAAATAAGAGCATAAGCCCAGAAAACTACGGACATCGTTTCTTGAACAAAGTACCGAAAAATTTTGCACGGCGTGTACTTTCTGTGGATCAGGTAGGATTCCGGCGGCGTTTACGAGATGGCCGAGCATGTTAATTTCACGGCTACCGAAATGGCACTAGGAAGAGTTTAGCTGAAGGCCAGCCCTGCGAAACACAGAAAGTATATGGTTGTGAGGCGCCGCAGATGGCTCTCAAAGTTCGGCGAAAAAACAATCACATGGTCGAGATAACAGAAGCATGTAGACCACTTCAAGCCGCGCAAGAGAGAGTCCATCATGCGCTCTAATGTAGCTGGCGCAATTGCATAATCCAAAGGGCATGACTTTAAATTGGTACAGGCCGTCCGGTGTGACGAAGGCGGTTTTCTCGCGGTCCATCTCATCCACGCTAATCTGCCAAGAGCCGGAGCGGAGGTGAATGAAAAGTATTGGCACCCGTAAAGGCAGTCAAGAGCGTCATCAATGCGAGGCAGGGAATAAACATCCTTCTTTGCTATCCTGTTGAGGTGACTGTGGTCAACGCAGAAGCCCCACGAGTTGTCTTTTTTCTTTACTAAGACAACCGGTGATGCCCACGGGCCACTGGAAGGTTCAATGATGTCCTTGTCCATCATCCTGTCTACCGCTTTCTGTTTGATGGCCCTTTCTGTTGCAGAGACACCACATGGCCGCCTATGAATGAGGCTGGCGTCACCGGTGTTGGTGCGATGCATGACAACAGATGTATAACCAAGTGGACGGTCGTCCAAATCAAAGATGCCCGATAAGATGACAGGAGGTGGCGAAGAGCTGTTATTTGCTCGGAAGGAAGGTCAGGGGTGATCATCTTAGAAACGTCGTCCGCAAGCGTCGAGTACGGAGGAGTAGGCGACAGGGGTCCGTTGGTACTGAGGAAAGATTCAGAGGTCAAAGAAGAAATCTCAAATTCTTCCAAAGGAGTGATATGCGCTATGGCGATACCGTGTGGCAGCACATACGACTAAAATCCAAAATTGAGGCTGGGCATGCACGCGAGCGCAGTTTTCGCGGATCCGGATTAAGCTGCTCGGTATAGGCAATATTGCGCGACAAAACCACGTCAGTAAGCGGCGACACGCCGTACTTGCCGTCAGGTACGGGAAGACAGGGCGTCAGGAAGACATTTGTAGCCGCCTGTGGCGACAGCCTTGCAAACTCAGCAGAACATAAGCGGTGTGAAGCACAAGTTGTTGCGTCGGCAGGAAGCGGCAGATCCAACTGTACAACACCTGCGGAGCAGTCAATTTGGGCGGTGTGTTTCGAAAGGAAGTCGAGGCCGAGAATTAGGTCGTGCGGACAATGTTCAAGGACAATAAAGAGAACAACGGTATAATGGGCCCCAATGGTCACACGTGCTGTGCACGTTCCAAGGACAGGTGAAGTACTCCCATCGGCGACTCGCACAGTGCCCAGTATACGGCGGGTGTCAGAACCTTCTTGAGCCTTCGGCGGAGAGCAGCGCTCATAACTGAAAGCTGCGCTCTTGTATCAACGAGAGATCTAACAGGAACGCCATTAACTTCAATGTCCAGTAGGTTTCCACATGTAGGCAGGGTCAACAGAGGATTTGTGGGCCGGGTCGGAGTTGCAGCTTCACCTCCGGGAGCTGCACCGCCTAGTTTCCCGAAGCGAAGCGACCGTTTACAGAAGGGGACGAAGAGCGGTGAACGATAGGCGAACGAGACCTACGACCTTGCGGAGACGGGGAGCGGCTGGATCTTGGTGGAGCACTGTCGGCGTTGATGTTCCTGGTCGG
This sequence comes from Dermacentor albipictus, assembly GCF_038994185.2. Classification (NCBI taxonomy): domain Eukaryota; kingdom Metazoa; phylum Arthropoda; class Arachnida; order Ixodida; family Ixodidae; genus Dermacentor; species Dermacentor albipictus. Next base: position 8,729,435 of record NC_091826.1, on the reverse strand, counting down.
TGTATAGGGCGAGAAAGTACGATTGCCTGGCACTTGGCGGTAGTGACTCGGAGACGACCACCGAGGAGGCGACGACCAGTGGATGCGACAATGACGGGCGATGTGTCCAATACCGGAACAATTAAAACAGATGGGTTTATCACCCGCCGTGCGCCAGTCAGCTGGGTTGCGACGGAGTGGCGGAAAGCTTTGCATCTGGGAGCGAGCGGCCGGAGAAATCTGATAGGTGTTTGTATGGCGGACCGAGCAGAGAGATGGAATGCCCAAACTTGTTATTTCCTCCCGAACGACCGCTTGTATAAGGGAGATAGCGGGCACGCTTTCCCGACAGTCGGAAGAACGAACTGTAGCCGGAGCTATGGCCTCAAGCTCACGGCGAAAGATGCGCATTATATATTCCGGTCCTGTTGGCTGAACGAACCGCGGCGGGTCTTCGCAAGATGTCGCGGGTGATATTCGGCAATCTGTCGAAAGTTTGAGCGACGCGGCGGGCCTTCGCTTAATTGTTCGAAGCGTCGGCACTCCATTATAATTGCATCCATAGTGGCACGATCCTTACACATCAGAAGATTGAAGGCATCCTCTGCAACACATTTTAGTATGTGACCAATCTTGTCTGCCTCGGTCATGTTGTGATCAGCCTTTTGACAGAGAGCCAGCACATCCTGTATGTACACGACATAGGATTCTGTGGACGTCTGAGCGCGGCACGCATTTTTTTTTTCTGCCAGCTGACGACCGACAGGTCTGCCAAACAGGTCTCGCATTTTTTTCTTTGCAGACATCCCAGCTCGTTAGGTTAGCTTCATGTGTATCGTACCATAGCTTCGCAGTTCCTCTTAGATCACGTTTGCTAGCATCATTGCTGGATCCCACCTGTTATTGTCTCACAATCGCTCGTACATCGTAAGCCAGTCCTCGACGTCGGCGTTGTCCGTGCCACAAAATGTCCCCGGGTCCCGCGGCTGAGTGAGGATGACCGTTGGCGCGTGCTGCTGAGGCGTTGTCGCTTGTTTCGGTTGATTTGCCATTGTGGCAGCAGGTAGATTACGTCCGCTGCGAAGCTCCGTGATTGTACCCCGCACCTCCACCAAAATGTTGGAGGAAGAAAGCAGGCCCACAAGTGTAAAATAATGTATATTTACAACTGGTTTGGTTTGGTTTGGTGCCTCTAGTTATAGCACAACCCACTACGGGCGATTGGCCAGAATCGGGCGGCAGTGGGTCGTAAAAGAATAAATACCTAAATAGGATTTTTTTTACTGAAAACAGATATTAAATGAATTCTAATCGTTAATAATAATTTTCATGCTATAGTTTCTAAAAATTAGAAGCTAATATTTTTGGCTTCTTGTTGTGGAAAATAAAACAGTAAAATTAGCATGGAAGTCCACTTGTTTCCATTACAAAATTATATATGGCATCACATACGTTCCTATTACAGTGTCCTAGTGCCGACGCCCCCAGAGACAGAATGATAGGTAACGTAATGGCTAATCAAAGTTGGCGGAAGGGACCTTCTAGAAGTCGTTTTCTATGCAAATTGAACCTACGACACTCTATAAAGAAATGATCCACAGATTCGGGTTCATTGCAGTAAAAACATTTAGGAGAAGGTGCCAAACCAGACCTATGGGAATAGAAATTAAGCCGTGGTATTCGGTAACGCATACGCGTAAATGAAACTTCAAATTTTCTTGTTGCACACCATCCGCTGTGCCAAGAAAATCTAAGGTGCTGAAAATCGGTGTTATCTAATACACATGATTTGGCATGTTCTTCTTGAATGGAAAATTTTTTAATCTTGCAGAAGTGATGTATGTCGAAGGTTTTAGGATCCTCAGTATCGGGCCTTTAAGAGATGCCGCTGCTAGTGCGTCTGCTAACTCGTTTAAAGTGAGCCCCACATGCCCTGGCACCCATACCAGTTGTATGAGGCGTAAATGTTGGGGAAGGAATTAATCAAATTCTCGGAGAATGATACTTGAATTGAGCACAGATAAAGCGGAGCAAACAGACAAGGAGTCGGTTAAGATTACGGCTGAAGAAATAGATGTGGGAAGTTTCCATCGAGCTAGGACGATCACCAATAACTCTACTTGAAATATTGGCGTAAAGTATAGTCGAACAGAGGAAGACCAATTTAATGGTGTCGAAAAAATGCCCACTCCGGCCTTCTCTTCCCTGACAGAAGCATCTGTGGCTATTACTGCATTTATTTGAAGGTTTTCAAGGTGGTCATCTAATAAACCTTTTAGGTATAGAATAGGTAGGAGCTTAGCGTTATTGGGAAATAAATCGCCAAATTCAAGACTTCCTGTCGAAGTAGGTAAATTTTGAAAAGCCGCATCATGGATTGATATTTGTAATAGCTCTAATAGTTTCTGCACAAAACTACCTGGGGACAATACAGTCTGGACCATTGATTCTCAAAGAATGCAGTTGGTTCTCGAATAAAAATATAGTAGGAGCATCTCTGGGGAGAAGCATGGATGTTTAGAAATGTTTGGACTGTCAGTATACGAAATCGAGTTTGAAGAGAAGGCAGGTGAGTTTCATGATATAAAATATTATAGGCTACAAATTTTGGAAGGCCGAGACACAGCCGTAGTGATTCGCGTTCTAAAAGAACCAGAGGACGTAACTTGTACGTAGGAACTCCTGAAAATAACACGCATCCAAACTCTAGAATGGGGCGGACATACATACAATAAATCATCAGCAAGGTCTCCCTGCGCATTCCAAACGACTGCTGCAGACTCTTCGTAATAAACCAACAGCGCGTGCTCCTTTAGATGCGATGTGAGATGTGATATGTGTGTCTGCCAATTAAGCTTTTCGGTGTAAATCATTCCCAGATATTTTGAAGAATGTACCTGCGGAATAATCTCCTGGCCATACGACAGTGTTATTCGGATAGGAAAAGTTAAGGGAAAGATAATGATCGCACTTTTGTTGACATTTAGCGACATTTGTATTCCTTTTAGTCAAATTTCAATCTGATTCAAGTACGACTGCAAAGTTTTATATAGGCTATGTATGTCATTCGATGCCGTGAAAAATGCGATGTAATCAGCGTATACGTATGATGTACGTCATGATGTGTCGGGATGTGATTTAGTAAAATCTTGAATAATACTGGGGAAAGTACTGCACCTTGAGGAACGCCCCTTGTCTGTTTGTAACTTTTAGAAGAAACAGCGTTTTGATAGCAATAAAATGTTCGTCCGCTTAGAAAATTTTGAATCCATGCAGTTATATACTGTGGAAGATTCACACTATTGAGTCTGTTGATTAAAGTACTGTGGTCGACACTGTCATACGCCTTCGCAATGTCTAATGTCACTAAGACCGCGTACTGGTTGTCGCGGCGAGCGAGTTGAATCCTCTCTCCAAGTCAACATGAGCACACCAAATTGAGCAGCCGCGCCTGAATCCTATTTGAGAATCACTTAATATTTGGTTCTCACCTATCCACCTATCGATGTGACCATACAGAACTCTCTCGATTAACTTTACAAGATTTGAGGTCAGGGAAATAGGTCTAATGTTGTCTATTGTATATCCATCGCCTGGCTTTTTGAGTGGTGGAATTATTTTGGCAACCTTCCAATCTGGATGAATCCATGCATTTTTAATCGAGTAATTTATAAAATTAAGCAAATCCTGGGGAGACAATTCGAATAATAATTTTATCGTTACTGTAGTTATGCCATCAGGACCTGGGGCTGAAGCTGGCAGCATCTTTACCTTTCTCATTAATTCTTCTAATGTGAATGTTATGTACTCATTAGCTGGTTCAGGTACCTGTATATGATAGGGGCGAAGTGATGTGAATCGACGCTCTAAGCCTTTTGCAATATCCTCCAGTGACTGCACTAATTCAGTGGAAGTTAAGCTAACAGACTCAACATTTATTGGGGCTGAAACAATCTTTTTAGACTGAAGAAACCGAAATAGGGCTTTTTTTATTACTAGACTCTGATAGGTAACTGTTATGTTTGGTGTTATATTTTCTTTCGCTTTGTCAAATGTTTGCCTGAATGTAGCTGCGAGAAACTTATAGTCATTCCAATCACGTGGACATTGATTATACAGCGACTTTCTCCAGGCTGCCTTTCCTCTTCTATATTCGCGTGCACAGTCCGGCTTCCACCACGGTGAATAAGTACCACCTTTAGTTGACTGCATACTGAACTTGCATTTTTTATAACTGTCACTTGGCAGTTGGCACAAATTAACTGCCTTAACTTCATCATTTAGGCCAACCTGTTTTTCTAAAGCTGATCGCAGTGAAACTTGAAATTTACTATAGTTAACATAGGTGCGGACATGCTTTTCAACCAAATTAATTGGGCGCGTTATTTCAAAAGTTATTGGAAGATGGTCGCCATTTGTGGCCGAGGTAATAGCAGACCAGGAGGAAATTACACAGCCCGAACTGGAAAAAGTTAGGTCTAACACCGAACGCGATTTGCCGGATACGTAAGTTGGGGTTCTCGAATTTACACAATTAAGGTTATTTGACGAAACCCAATCTAACAATCGTTTAATATAAGAGTCGGACCGATAACCCCATGATACGTGGTGGGAATTAAAATTACCAGCTATGATTATGTTCTTTCTACATGCTGCAACCGTGGCAACAAGAGAGCCTGTATTGCGGACTCCTGTAGGGAAATAAACATTGATTATCGAAAATGGGGCGCATCCAGGAAGCGTTACATCCAATGCTAGAATCTCACTTTCTGTGGAGAATGACTGGTGACTAATTTTAGCTCTATGACAATTTTTTTGTTGAAATGAAAAATGCCAGTCCCCCTCTACGAGAAGGACGATCTAGACAAAAACAGCGATAATTAACTGGTATGAATGGCGTTCAGGCAACGGCCAGTCCTCGTCTTCCTCTAGACCAAGTCACCTTCTTCTTTTCTTTCACCGGAACAATATTTAGAGAAAACAACAGTATGCGTACGCATCATTACATAAAGAAACGCGGAGGAAGCGTCAAACACGAAAAAAGAAGAAAGAAACGAACCAAAATTATATTTCAAAGCCCCATAGACGGTAACCGTATTTGCCCTTGAGGCCACGTGTGGAAAGCACTTCTTCCTTATACAAACGTTTGGCTATATACAAAATACACAGCAGCCGCGTTTTTAATTAAGTCATTTTGACGAGGCATCTTGTCTGCTGTGAGCTATCTTTGGATAAGCTTTGCGCTTTTATTTGGAATAACGAGCTTCGCTTTGAGCGGGATACATGGTTTGTGGGCCGATATTTGTTTCCTGACAGCGGCCCTCCGGGCATTGCACACAGAGAACAAAATCGGTGACGAACCAATTCCAAACGCCCTCGCGACCTTTCGCCACAATTAAACGAAGCACACGTCAAGTGAAACGTCCGAAGCTTCCGTGCGATCAGTGCGGCCCGAAACGGAACCCCTATCGAGGCCTCAGCAGTGTTTCCACGAGTTTAAACGCAGCTCGGGAAACGTGTACAAAACAAACACAAATCTCGAAGAACGCACGGGGGCTCCGGACGTCCTGCGATTTGGGCGGACGGCCGTTCCACCAGCAGCGCGTGACGCTGAGCGCGACAGTGGCGCCGCCATTATGGCCCTCGCGGCCACGTCCGCCGATTAAAAGCGCGGCGCCGCAGTGGCTCGCAGCAGGCGCCTCACGTCCCGGCGTCGACGCGCGCAGGGAAGCAGACGAAGCGGTAGCTGGCGGCGACGGAAGTCAACCACCCGCGGCTTCCCGCCAGCGCTGTAGTCCGTCTCTGTCGCCGTGATGAAAATAAGAAAAACGGAGTGTCAAAATCATGCGGTTGAAAATGTCGACGACGAAAGGCGTGTATTCTCGGCTGGTGGACAGCTTTCTTGAAAGCGTAGGTCACATTTGGATGGAAACCTCTGCGAGCACGGCACACTGCGTGGCAGCACCCGTTAAGTGAGCGCATACCGCGGTTCTCCAAGTGGGCGCGACCCCACCCATTCCGGCGAGGTCGGAATGCAATAACGCTCGTTTACCGGTGCTTTTGGTGCACGCTAAAGAACTCAAAAGTAATATGGAGTCCTCCACATTCCCCATAACGCATACTGTGCAGTTTCGGAACGTGAAATTCCGCAATCAAATTAATTTTTGTAAGAATTCTATAAATCGAAATTGTATTTTCTACACCCTGCAGAAGCTTGAGCTAAATCTTCTTAAAGACACATGTATAGGCCAAGTCGCGACTAGGCATTCTTAGACACGACCGGAGGCTTCGTGTTCCAGAAAATGGCGTAATTAGAAGAGCGGCACATGGCAACGCTACTGGTAAATTCCACCGTTAACAGGACAAGGGTTTCACTGTTCGTTATTATAACATGACTCATAAACGAGCGCAAACAATACCTGACAATACTTTTCTCACACGAATACGACGCACGAAAAATTCAGTTCCTAACTGTCAGGCCTACATCGTGGCGCGAAATTCAACAAGCATTACGTTTATTTTTCCGGATATGCTTGCCGCACAAACGTCAACAGTTGTGTAAATGTAATCTAACAGGTCTTGTCATCCAGAGTATCTCGATCTTTACGGCATGCACGCTCACGCAGGACAAGCTTCGATTACCCCCGTTTTCCGGCAGGGCAATTGGTTAGTATTTCTTCATCCTTCGCTCGCTTGCGCTGCGGGACAACGCCGACGCAGGAACGGGCGCCTAAATGCTGCGCCCTAAATAGTTGCACACATGTGAGCAATCATTTAGCAAACAACCCGTCTTGGGCTCTTGTTGCACTCGTTTCATTTTACTTTAATTGATTTGGTCTAGATTTTCTAATTTCTAAGCAGTTGTCTTAAAAGGTCCACCGACGATTACGATACTCCCTAATGCGAAATTTGAGTGCAGCTCTTTAGTGAGTTGAATTGACCATATACTGAGTCAAAGAATTTGAGAGAGACACGTACGCATGGTAGTGCCCCCCTCCCACCAGAGCACTCTTATTTTCCACGCATGCACATTCTTTAAGACACTCTACTCCCAGTCCTTGATGCCCATACGGGAAGCGTTGTGGTCGGAGAAACAGACCGATATATTTTCAACATGCTGCACCAATGCCTGGTGGCGCTGAGCCTCTGCTCGCGCAGCTCGTTGAACAGCAGCGGCAGACGAAGCACTTCCACTAGTTGCATCGCTCACTGTTCGAAAAATAAAGCGTGAACACGGGAACACGTGGCTCGCGTGGAGCACATTCTCTAGCAGATCCGGCGCGGGCGAAGTAGCGCATGCGCAGTGGATCAGAAGCCAATGCTGTTTCCATATATGGTATCAGTGGACACGCTTATCGCATGCCTTACTAATGACGTCATCGGTGATCGGGTGACGGCGCACGCTACTATGGCGCCATCTCGTAGCGCGTCGCCGCCGTGGAGCCACGTCTCGTGCGGCACTCCATTTTGCTCATCACCCTGTCGCTATACTCTCCTCCTACGCTTTCCTCCTCGCGCTCCGCGTTCGCTCTAGAACAGCTCTGAAGACGCCCGTTCTAAAGCCCCTAAAGCCCCTCAATTTTCCAAAAGTAGCGCCATTCTTAGATCTTTCCGCCACCCCGCTCACCCAGGCGCTTCCTCCTCCACTCCTCCTGTCGCCCCAGCCTCCTCCGCTCCCCCATTGGCCAATCTGTGTCACGTGAAAGCGGGCGCCGCGCTTTTGTATATTTTTTTCTTTCCGGCGCAGAGCAGGCGCCGCGCTTTTGTATATCTTTTCTTTCCAGCGCGCTGCGACCCCCAATCTTGGGCCTGCGACCCCCATTTTTGGGCCTCCGCGACGAAGTACGGCAGGCGGTTTGAAGGAGCGCGGTAGTTTTATACAATGTGTTAGGGCCGAGTGCTTAATTGCGATGCCGTGCTGCTGCGCCTACGGTTGCCACAACAGACCCAGTGACGGCAAAAAGCTTTTTGTTTTACCATCCGCCGGGCGCAACGCAAAACGAAGAAAAGTGTGGATTCACAAGATCGGGCGGGCTGACTTCGAGCAAGTGGCAAAGAACGCGCGGCTTTGTTAAGTGACACGGCTCCTCCAACCTCTTCTTTTGACGCCCGTGTCAAAACGGGCCCGTGTCCAGTGCATTGTGGGTGCGTTAAAGAACCCCAGCTGCAAAAAAAATTAATCCAGAGCCCCCATTATGGCGTGCCTTATGAGATCGTGGTGTTGGGATGTAAAACCCAAGAATCAACTTTTCTTCTGTCTTGTGTGCCTTGACTGTTCCAGTTAACGCAACACTGCTTCCTTGTGAAAACTTACAACGCAAAAGAATACAGACGCACGTAGTATACAGAGATAAAATTAGCACTTCAACAAAAGTGTTGCTGGTGCCAATGAGGGAGGGGGATAATTATTTTCTGAACCTCTTTCCAGTTGTCCCATCAAGTTCCTTCTTTCTTTTCTATCAAATTCTAACCATTTGCACTGTAATAAATAAATAACGATTTCATATGCTGGTAAGTTGTTAAAATTATCTATACCGCCTATGTGTGAAAACGTTGCTCATGGCCACCACAACCTGTGCATGAGCTACGTACATCTGTAAAAGGCGCGGAACAGAAACGGCCCTGCTGCCAGGCATTGCTGACCGCAGACAGTCGGAATCTCTCACGCGCCCGCCGAACAAAAGCATCCTGCAGGTACGTAAATTAACCTACGAAACCACGTGCACATACTTTCGCGCTGTCAAAACCTGAAACTCTGGTAATTACTCGCGTGTCTGAGCACACCGCGTGCTTGTGTCGTGTTTCAGCAACACGAACTTTCAACGTGCGCGCGCTTTACGCCTTAAATACGCCTTGAATAATGGTGCTTTTCTCTATTTCTTCCGCAAATCCGACACGACATTCTTAAGGCCAGTTACCGACTGACAAAGCAAGATCTAGATTGAAAAAACTGCTCCGCAGGACTCGAACGAACTTTTCCGCGGATTTCCTCCCGTAGCGTGTTAGCCGTCGTCTGCTACGGCAGGCCCACTGCCGGCGGCGCCACCGTCGAGGCCGCGCCGAGCGGAGGAGGAGAGAAGCTACTTTGGGAGATTGAGGGGCTTTAAAAGCCCCTCCATCCACGCGCCACCTGGCGCGTGGATGGAGGGGCGGTGGCGCGTAGATGCAGCGGCTTTAGCCCGTTCCTGCGGCGAGCGTCGGTGCCCTACCTCGTAATCGAGCGAACGAGCATGGCGAAAGACGAGAGCGAAGGCGGAGCGCAGCGGGGGGATGAAAAAAGCGGCAGCCGCCGCGGTTGCTTTTCGGCTGCTAAGCACGAAGTCACGGGATCGAATCCCGGGCACGGCGGCCGCGTTTCGATGGGATGAAATGCGAAAACACCCGCGTATTTAGATTTATAAGTGCACGTTAAAGAACCCCAGGTGGTCCAAATTTCCGGAGTGCCTCATAATCAGATTGTGGTTGTGGCAGGTAAAACCCCATATTTTTTTTTAAGTGGTGAGAGCGAAGAAAGCGCGAGGAGAAAAGCGGAGGAGGGTTGGCGAAAGCGTGGTAAGAGTAGTGCCACGCACGAGGAGCTTTGCGTCTACGATGGCTACGAGATGGCGCCAGAGTAGCGCGCGTCGCAGACGAATGCCAGACAATTGGCGACAAAGTAGAATGAATCTAATTTATAAAGGTAAAGGGGATGAAGACAGAATTCACTCGTATAGACCGTTGACCATTACATCGGTAATATGCAGGCTAGCAATGCAGGCAATCAAATTAAAGCTGCAAGCATGGGCAGAGAATAATGACATTTTCGGGAGAACTTCAGAATGGCTTCAGAATAGGTAGGCGTGTGGATAACAACTTATTTGTTCTTACTCAGTGTATTGAAATATCAAAGGTAGAAGGCAGACCGTTATATGTGGACTTTTTAGACATTACAGGAGCGTGTGACAACGTAGAAAGCAACATTTTGTGTGATATTCTGGAAGGGGAAGGCTCAGGTGACGATTGTCTACAGCTTTTGAGAGGTATCTACCTAGAAAATACCGTTTGCGTTGAATGGGAAGCGATCAGGAGCGAGGAGAAAGTTGGTATCAACAAGGGACTGAGGCAGGTGTGCCCTTTAACCCCACTACTGTTTATGATGTACATGGCGAGGATGGAGAGGGCACTGGAAGTAATATCGGGCTTAATCTCTCATACAAACAGGCAGGTACAGTAGTAGAGCAGTAGCTTCCAGGTTTATTTTATGCGGACGACGTTGTGTTGCCAGCTAACCAGCCAAGTGATTTGCAACGTCTGGCTAACATCTATAAACAGGAAGGCAACAATTTAGGTTTTAAATTTAGTGTTAGAAAATCAGGTGTTATGGTATTCAATGAAAACAGTGAACAGACAGTAGCAATAAAGCGCGAGGAAATACCTCTCGGTAAAAGAATATAAATACCTTGGTATATGAATAAACGAAGGCAAAAGATATATGGAAATACAGGACAATACAATAATAGTAAAGGGGAAGAGAAATTCAGCCATAATGAAGCAGTGCACAGAGCGCTATGGGGATACAAAAGCTACAAGGTGCTCTGGGGTATGCGGAAAGGTGTAATGGTTCCAGGACTTGCTTTTGGAAATGCGGTTGTTTGCTTTAAATCAGGGGTACAATCAGGACTCGATGGGAACCAAAGGTCTGTGGGTTGCCTCGCATTGGGCGCTCATGGGAAGACTACAAATGAAGCTGTGCAGGGTGATATGGGCTGGACTAGTTTTGAAGTGAGGGAAGCTCACAGTAAAATTGATTATGAACAACTGAGGAATATGGAAGAAAGTAAATAAGCTGGGAGAGTCTTCAGGTATCTGTACAGAAAAAACATTGATTCACAGTGGAGGAAAAGAACTAGGAAGCTTACCAGCAAGTATGTGGCCTGTAGGGTGGGTCACTCAGCAACAAAGACGGTCAAGCGGAAAGTCAGACAGGCTGAAATAAGCTCATGGGTGGCGGCAATGGAAAGGAAACCTGCCATGAGTAACTTCTCAAGAGGAAAGAACGAAATCAGGAAAGAAACAACTTATGATAACTCAAAGGGAAGCTCATTACTTTTCGAAGCGAGATCGGGATGCCTTAGAACACGCACCTATAAAGCGAGTTATAAGAAGGAAGAAGAAGCATGTGCTTGCTGCGGTAAAGCTAGGGAAAGTATGCAGCAGGTTTTATTAGAATGTGAAGACGTCTACCCAGCGGTCGATTTAGGCACCACTGGCTTCCTTGAAGTCCTTGGGTTTAGCGGGACCAGTGGAAATATAAACATGTCCGCAATAGGCATTAGTAAGAGGCGATTGGAGGATTGTCGGAAGAAAAGTAGGGAAACGACAAAAGACGGACACGTACAAAAGCACAGTTTGAAATAGGGGATCAGAAAATTTGGGTGGGGTAGTTCATAGTGTTTTTTTTATTGTTTAACCTAAGTAGGACACTGGACAGTATAATAGCAAGAACTTGGTGGTGCAACCCATCGCCCCATTCCAAAGGAGACACTCATAATATCCATCCATCATCTATCTGTATATGGAAACGAAGCACTGCATGAGCTGAGGTCTGTCTGCGGCAGCTGCTGTGAATCCCGGCAACATGTGACACAATAAAGTGTGAACCCTAGCTAACACTGTATAATAGCTAACATTCGCACGGCCTTCTATTGGCTGTTTCCTTTTTTAATGTTACTTATATATGTCATGGGAAAACAGAGGGAAGGTGGGAGATGGAAATTCAAGACGATGAGCAACACGAGAACAAGATGAAAGCAGGTGCCAACGTTTCAACAAGTGGACTTGCAGAAGCGTTGGCACCTGCTTTCACCTTGTTCTCGTTTTGCTCATCGTCTTATATATGTCATGTTCTATTAGTGGCAGAAGTGCGCCTGGAGTGCCCTTATGATTACGCCACAGCCGCCGGAGTGCCCCCCTCCGGGTGCCTTGCGCGCCACGAAACACGGCGCGATTCCTATCCGCTTTTCTCCTTATGCAGCGTCCAAAAGACACATGGCGAGCATAGTGTGACTTGCACCGACACCTCAGATACATCTGGTGTGGAGCAACATGCCGCGTTGGTGATTTCGAAGGTGATATTACTGCAGCTAGCTACAACAATTTGTGCAGCACTCTAGACGCGACAGCTGAATGCCCACTTCCCACGTAGAGGATCAGTCTGATTCCCTTGTCCAGCAACATTTTCAACATGTAACTGGTATTGCGCATGCAGCAACATTCGAATAGGCCAGATAAACACCATAAACAATTCACTGCAAGAATTACACTCATTTGGTGGAACTTAGAACTCGTCGTGCAAGTTTTAAAAATTTCACAGCCGGCTGTCACATCTGGTGGTAACCTTTCCTCCTGAATGCAAGCTAAGAATAAACCGGGAATACTAGACCAAAACTAGAGTTCTGCCTTCTCTACAAATATAATTAGCTCTCGCTGTTCCTCCTAAACAAAGAAGTATAATACCGCTGAGGGATATTACTGCACAACATCATCTGTTGCTACACCTTGGGTTGTTAGCCTCAATTATTCAGGGGCAAATCAGAGATGGCATAGGCGCCCGGCTCAGTGGTGTAGGCAAAGGAAGGGTCCAAAGCAATACAGCAGTTTTCAGGCTGCCATGTCCCTGCACATGTCATTGCGATAGCAATTATATGGACAGGTGCATTTCTGCCGTCACCGTGAATGTGATATTTCGCATTGTAGGGGTTGGAGGACGGACTTAGGGAAGAAAACCAAACTTGGGAGGGTTTATTTTACATTATATAAAGAGAGGTGAGAGTCAAGTAACAGTCGTACAGTCATTACGTGCCGGCAGCAACTCGGACGCTGCGGCCCGTGGCAAGAAGTTCGGGAGAGGTGAATCAGGGAATGCTCTGGTCTCTCTGGAATGCTTCTTTTAAACACTTCGAGGACTGGAAGTCGCGTCATGTTTGGCCAATGGGAGAGTCCGCTCAGATGACGCCATTTTCAGCCAATGGTTGGCGCCCGTATCGCGTTGTCACACCCGGCGGCTCTCTGCGGTCTTGCCTCGCAGACTTGCAATGCGCTTCTTCTAAGGCGGAGAAGGGGGGGGGGCACTCATGCTCCATTGTCCGAGGGCCCACCTGCTCCCGGTGGTATGGCTCCGCAGTGGTGGCAAATGCCTTCTTCAAAGGCGAAGAGGGGTACGCTTGGGCCTTCCCGGCACGTCCGGCTGTCACGGCGCATTACCGCCGACTTGGTTTGGCACCCACTTTACTTCCAACAGTGCCGTGCTATCCCCTCGCTTTCTGGAAGAGTCAAGCAGAGAACAGCTACCGGCGGCTTACGAACTTGTTTGCACGTGAACTTGTTTGCTCGAGCGCTCCTCTGGAATGTGCTGCGATTCGATGTGGTCCGCGGAAAATCGAAGTAGGCGCAGGAAACAGCTCCATATCTAACAGCCCCGGTTGTTCTGAATGGCCGGTGAACTCAATTCGCTGGCCATGAGGAACGCTGAAAGAAGCTGCAGGGTACTGGGGTCGAGCCTCGTTTGACGAACTTCGGGATCCTAGGCCCTGGAGAACATAAGTCAAACAAACAAAACAACACAGCGCTGCACCCCGCGTAAGCGCAGGCTCTTCACCCCTGACTCGCCAGGCTATTACTGAGTCAAAATGAACCCTGACCTTTTCTTTCCCCAATTTTGACAAAACAGTTCCAACCACCCTTCCAAACCGCTATCCATTTCTCCCCGATTGCCGACAAGACCAGAGTACTATTGTTGCTGCAAAACAAAAGGGTCGTTGACATTGCAAACAACAAATGAAAACAGCCGAACATACCCTAAGTGGCTTAACTACACGAACAGCATGTTTCCAACCCTACCACAGTGGCGTACTTATCGCACGTATTGGCGCCACTGAACAATCTGGTCAACCTCACAAGTACGTGGCACAAGCGCACTAGCCTTGTGGTCACTAAACAGAACGCGTACTTGCGTTGTAGGCAAACTTTTCATTTACGCTTACTCACGTTTCTTCCCTGAAAGTCCTACAGGACACGTGACATAAACGAACAATTAAACTTGCAGGACTTACACACTCCGCAGAAATCTTAAAATGATGCGTCTTCTACTAACTCTTTCCACGCACGCTTACAAAAGAAGTCAGAATACGGCTGCCCTCAACACACACCAGCAACCCAGTCATAAATCTGCTTCCTTCCGTCCACACAGGACACGCGCTAATGGAACTAAGAACGCTTCTCAATGCAAATGATGCACTTACTGAAAATCTACGCGCTTAACCTTAGAAAATTCAAAAACACTTAAAAAGAAAGAAGGTTAAATAAAACACAGGCGCTTTACCATAGGCCTTTCGACGTTAACCTTGACCTTCAGGTTACTCACACACACACACACAAAAAGAAAGCCTATATACTTATTAATGAACATCTCGCGAGACTACAGGTTTACATAAAACGCATCTTTCAAATTTCGGAGCTTCTCAAACGAAAACGAACAAAGCTCAAACCTTACACATTGAAAGAAATCCTGGTCTCAATTCGCGAAAACTTTCCGATGTTCAAAAATAAAACAAAACACTTCATTTCTACGGAAGCGCTCTTGGCCTCCCTTTCCAAACGTTTTCGACTGACTCATACCTTCAGTCGGACTCGAGGTGGGCGCGGTTTAAAAGCTACTCTGGCTACGGAGGAACAACAAAAGGGCTGATTCACTATCAGCTCCCCCAAGACGTTACGGTCTCCTGCCAATTTGCGTCCTCGCGCACCGCTTTCAACACAAACTCGATTGAACGCGTCGCTACTCCCCACCTGGTCTCGTCCTGCCACCTTGCGTTTCTTCGAACTGCACGCTGAGCTTTGAAAAGAACTACGGAACGACGAGGAGTTTAACTGCCCCGTGCCCTTTGTCCGCGTCCGTGCAGAACATGCTTCGCGGTCCCCTTTTGACCGGTGGCTCGAACGTTCTGGATGCTTCAACATCGTCCTTGACGACCGCACCTTTTCCCTCGCGCCCTGCCCTTTTGGGTTTCTCGCCATCTTTGGCGGCGCTACATTAGTTACCGTCTTTCGGTCTTTACCGCGCTTCTTTTTACGGCGCTTTCTCTTTGTACTCGCTTTCATGTCGCCTTCTCGTGCCTCGTGCAGGCCGGTACACATTTCGTCGGCCCGGATCGGTGTCTTACCCGCACAGTCTGAGTGATTTACATTTAAATCTACTGTCACTTTGCCTCGACTGGCGGACAGCCCAACCGACTCTGGCACAATGTAGCAGGCTTTACTCGAGTTAGACAACTCGCACTCTTGCGAACTGCCCTCTACTACATTGCCCAGCTCACGCTGTGCATCGGCATGTGAGCGGCGCGCACTCTCATAACTTAGCCGTCACGCATTTTACGCCGACCTGTCAGGCAGCGAGCTCATGTGCACCGCCGCAATCCCGTAGATCACGAGACGCCCCGCATGGTACTTTGCTCCCCGCAAGAGACCCTTGAGTAAACACGAGGAAAGACTCATCGCACCGATGCCCTGTCATAGTTCCTGGCACTGTAAGAAGAAACCCACGAGTAGACACGGGGGTTCGAGCGAGGCGAGAGAGAAGAGCCGGAGGTCAGCCGAACCAGAGAGACGGCACGGTGAGACGCACGAGAGACGCGACCGAGGAAGGCAGCAACACCCCTAGTAGCACGCTTTGTTGCCTCAGTGTGGCCACAACGTTAGCTTCTAACATTGCCTTAACGTGGCTAGCGTCCTCTTTTTGCAACGTTAACGCAACATACATAAGACAACGTTGAGACAATATTGCTCCAATGTTACATCAACTTTCAGTCAATGTTAAAGCAACTTCTGGAGACAATATAAATGCAACATTGCTACACGTTTTTATTTGCACACATGCAACGTTCCCACGACAATGTCACTGCAATATTGCCGCAATGCTGTCATAACATTTCAGAAACTTTGAGACCGCATTCTAAATCACTGAAATATTTCAGCTATCAATGGTTGCTGGTCAATAAAATAATCTCGTGAAAGGCTAAACAGTCTGCAATGGTATCCTCATACCACAACGGTTACGGCAGTTTAAGGTCGCAAGAATGAGCAACTGACCATTACTCCTTGCTACACAGTGATGCGGTGCTGAAAAAGACCACTTTAGAGCAACGTTATCAGCATGTTGCTTGGTAACATTGCAGCAACATTATCTAATGTTGAAGAATGTTAGCGCAACATAATACAACATTGGCAATGTTGTTGCAACGTTGCAGTAACATACTGTGCTACTAGGGACGCTTCACGCCGACGCTCTGCAGATAATAAACAGTTTGCATTTGAGAAAGAATCCAGCCTTTTTTTCCATTTGCTGTCATGGCGCAGCCGACAGGATCTGCAGACGCGTCTTTCCCGAACGAAGAACGAGCGGCCACCACGGAGCCCAGCAGAACGCCATCGGTGAGCTCGGAGTCGACATTCATCTATTCACCGATGAAATCAACGGTCCGCGAAGTTCTGAGCGCCCTGAAAAAGCAACAGCTGACTGACGAGCTGAGAATGCGTGGACTTCCGTGCAGCGGCCGCAAGGACGATCTCGTGACCCGTCTCCAAGACGACAACACTCGCCTACAGACTGAAGCTGACGGCGACGACCACGAAAAGGCGGACTCAAGGGCGCCGGCTACGATCGAGAGTCTGCGTGCAGAGGTTGACCAACTGCGACGGCTTCTAACCCAGCAACGCGGGTCACACGCTACGAGTGACACAACGGCGGCACCGAAGCCAACGCAGGCGCAAGCTGGGGACGAAACGGGCTCCCAACGTTTCGATGGGATCCAAGCCCCCGCTATGGCAGCGAACCAACGGCCTGCAGAAGTCAACCGTGGCGCACCTCCACAGCCTTCGCAGGAGAACACCACCGCCACAGCTCCAGAAGGTACGCCAAGCATGACTGAAATCGTGGCCATGTTCGCACGCGCGCAGCTGCAGATGACGGAAGCGTTGTCGAGAATGTCCGCGCCAGCTCCGCCCGTGCTGATTCAGTCTACGAACGATACCGCGTCCGCCATCCCCGAGTACGACAGTGATGTACAACGAAATGTCCAAACGTGGATTACGCAGGTGGAACGCATTGCTGCACTGGCCCACTGGTCCCCATCACTGACGCTCGCAACGGCAGCAACCCGGCTGCAAGGTGCCGCAAGGGACTGGCACAGCTCTTACGGTATGGCTTGTGAAACGTGGGACCTTTGGAAGGAAGCACTTGCCTCTCGTTTCGACCGGAAGCTGACAATGCAGGAGTTCTTGGACCTGCAGGCTTCACGAAAACTGCGCAATTCGGAGACCCTAGTGGAGTACATGTACTCTAAAAATGCTCTACTGGACAAGTCTCCGTACCCGCTTGCGAATGAAGAGAGAATTTCGCTGATACTCAGCGGGATCGAAGACGACACCTGGGCGATTCCTCTGGTTGCACAGCCCTGCAGCAGCGTCATTGCTTTGATAGACCGCGCAGCGCTGCTCGACACCAGGCGGCGTAAAGCAATAACGACGCAAACAGCGCAGTTCCGACAATCTCAAGCTGGACAACAGAGCCAACGAAACCAAACGAGGAACAGCTACGAGAACAGAGCGGCAGCTGACGACGGACGCCCCGAGCCGAGCGCTCAGTCAACGCGGCGCGAACACCGAGAACCAGTTCGAGCGGCGCGAGCACGAGCCTGCTTTAACTGCGGCAATATGGGACATTTGTCGAGGGAGTGCACCAGACCCAAGACGGAGGCCACAATCCACGCGGAACGACGCCGAGAAGCCAGATATGACGCAGGCAACGCCAGCACAACGTCCAGGCAAGCCAACTGCTTCCTGCAATCGACGGGCGGAAGCCTACCCATCGTGAAGGGCTTCGTTGAGGGCCGACAGGTCAGAGTCTGCATAGACAGCGGCTCCAACGTCTCCGTCCTCGGCGAGAGCTCCGTGGGCCCTGAGGTTCATCCCCGACCCTGGACGTCTCCCGAAACGATAGAAGTGCTCGACCGATGCATAAGACCGGCGAGAATGGCGACTCTGAACGTGACCATCGGAACATCGACCGTGCGACTCGAGGAGGTGGTGATCGCGCCGTTGCCAGGTGCCATGGATCTGATTCTTGGTTCGGACTGGCGCCGCGCTGCGAATATTGGCGTCACGTTCCACCCCACTAACGACGTCACCCTCGTCCCCGTTCAGCCATCGGTGAGTGAGCCGTCGGGTCACGCACCAAGCGCACACAGTGCGCATCGCGTCGGAGAGACCCTAATAAAAAAACAGCCTTTAGCAATCGCAGGGTCCTAGACGAACTACCGGCGAGCAATATCGGCTTCGTACAGCTAAAGACGCAGGACCCCGGTCCCGACGAAGATTACACCAATCAGGTTGAAAAGGCAGTATCCAATATGTTCCGCGACGCAAACGCCGACGAACGAGATGAGCTGCGCTCAATTCTTCACCGTCACCATAAGGCGTTCACCACGAGGAAGGACGCGCTGGGGCTCTGCGCTCACGATGAGCACAGCATCGATCTCAAGGACGATATTCCCGTCGCCTCAAAGACATACAGATCCTGTCCCACTGACCACCAGTTTCAAGAGAGGGATCCCGAATGCCAAAAGTTCCGGGCTGAAGCAGGAACTGTTAACTCCATCTACGAAGTGGAAGACGACATCGTGGTGAGAAGATCGATCGAGGGCGGACTAGCTTGCAAAAGGGTAGTGGTTCCTGCGGCGCTCCGAAGCAGCGTAATGGCAGTTTTTCATGACAACAACGGACACCTCGGAAGCGAGAAGACGAAAGCCTTGGTCCAGCGAAAGTACTGGTGGCCATCTATAGTAAAGGACATCCGCCGCTACATCGAGTCATGCCACACGTGCCAGATGATTAACTCACGAACGACACGAGCTGAAGAGTGTCTCAGCCCCAGAGGAAGGAAAAAGTGGAGAAGGAAAGGTAGGGAGGTTAACCAGTATGGCTTAACCGGTTTGCTACCCTACACATGGGAGAGGGATGGGGGAGATTAAAGATGGGGAAGGGGGAGAGGGAGAGAGAGCACATATGACAGCACACACACATCGTCCGTTGGAGTCCATCATTCTGGCATGGTACGCGACGTCACTCTCACAGCCGCTTGTCCAATCCCGTCTCTTTCAAAAACCGAAGTAGTGCCTTTGTCGCCTTCACCTGCGATATCTTCTGTCGGCGGCATGTGAAAATCGTGTCGAGCGACAATGGTCTACTGTCAAGGCGCGCTATAACAGATGCCAGGGACTGTCGCTGAACGTTATAGTCAGGACAGTCGCACAGAACATGTTCCAGCGTCTCCTCGCAAAGGCAGGCATTACAGAGATCGTTGTCGGCCATTCCAATGCGGAAGGAGTAAGATTTGGTGAAAGCCACCCCCAGCCATAAGCGATAAAGCAGGGTTGCCTCTCTTCGACGCAGTCCAGTTGGCATATAGAGATGCATCAAAGAGGGCAGGTGGTATTGACGGTTGCTCTGGGTGGTCTGGCTGTTTGGTGTGCACCATAGAGATAGCGTGATCTCATGTGCAAGCACTCGAAGTCTGCTAGCTGCGTCGGATCGTGAAAGCGGTATGGCCTCTTCTTGTGCGTCCTCAAGAGCTGCCCGAGCGGCATTATCGGCGTCTTCATTTCCAGTGACGCCGCAGTGACTTGGCAGCCACTGAAACGTCACATGGTGTCCTTTCTCCTGTGATGTATGGAGTAGGCATCTAATATCGAATACGAGCTGTTCGAATGGCCCGCGATGCAGAGCTGATAGTACAGATTGTAGGGCTGCCTTTGAATCGCTGAAGATTGACCATTGCCGAGGTGGCTCCCGATTGACGACACGAAGTGCAGCGCGAAGAGCAGCTAGTTCAGCAGATGTCGATGTTGTTGGGTGGTCAGTCCTAAAGCTGATGGTAATAGCTTTTGCTGGGACAACCACAGCACCGGACGAACACTGGATGTTTGTGGAACCATCGGTATAAATGTGTTCCTTGTCCGCGTACCTCTCGTGCAGAAGAAGCAGAGACAGTTGTTTGAGCACAGGCGACGACAGTTCAGACTTTTTTCCGATTCCTGGTACACTGAGATGGACTGTAGGGCTGATAAGACACCAAGGGGGTATCGATGGTTTAGATACAGCGGTGAAGCCCGATGGCAGTTTGTCGTTGTATTTGATGATAGTTTTAGCGAATGATGATTGGTGCCTGTCCGAAGGTAGTGCTGCAAGGTGGTGAACTTCTCAACTGCAAGGTGAACTTCTCAGCCCCAGAGAAGTTCCAAACGAGCCCAATGTTGTCATCTCTCTCGATCATATGGGTCCCCTGGATGGAGGCGAACGTTATATCCTCGTATGGCATCGACCACGTTACAAGGTACATGGACGCGGCAGCAGTGCCAAGCACATCTTCCAAGAACTACCTGGAATTTTTTACGAACCGGTGGACCCCACGATTCGGCGTTCCAAACATCATCCGCACGGATCAAGCGAAGGGATTTGTGAACAAACGAGCAGCGCAAGTTCACAACAGGCTTGGAATCCACAAATAAACTCTCCTCCGTACATTAGATGTCAGATACGAAGGGCTGTTCGAAATAACGGCACTGACAGGCCCCAACATGGCTGTTATAAGCAGGGCCACCCCCGTCCTCGGAAGATCAGACGAAAAAAGTGTAAACGTCGAACAGCTGAGGAAGTACAAAGAACGCACCTTGGACACCGAGGAATTGACATCGACGGACACGTGCGCCTGAGGACAGTCGCAAATTTTGGGTAGGCCGTGTGAGCGGCGCGCACTCTCATAACTTAGCCGTCACGCATTTTACGCCGACCTGTCAGGCAGCGAGCTCATGTGCACCGCCGCAATCCCGTAGATCACGAGACGCCCCGCATGGTACTTTGCTCCCCGCAAGAGACCCTTGAGTAAACACGAGGAAAGACTCATCGCACCGATGCCCTGTCATAGTTCCTGGGACTGTAAGAAGAAACCCACGAGTAGACACGGGGGTTCGAGCGAGGCGAGAGAGAAGAGCCGGAGGTCAGCCGAACCAGAGAGACGGCACGGTGAGACGCACGAGAGACGCGGCCGAGGAAGGCAGCAACACGCTTCACGCCGACGCTCTGCAGATAATAAACAGTTTGCATTTGAGAAAGAATCCAGCCTTTTTTTTCATTTGCTGTCAGGCACACAGCCCGTCGGTATCGATCGCTGTCTCACGCTCACAGTCCGAATGATTAACAACTGAATCATCCCTATCTAGGCCATCTAGACTGGCGGAGAGCCGCACCGATCCCTGAACAATGCAGTTGTATTCTCTTGAGCTACGCAGCTCGCAATCCTGAGAATTACCCCAACTGCATCGCTCAGCTCGCACTTCACTTCTGCACGCAGATCTGGCTCTACATGGGTGCTCGCGTCTGTCGGGTCGGCAGTACCCTTTTCTTCGCTAGCAACCTCGCTAACATTACCAGCGACGCACACGCGCGGTAACTGTGCCAATTTGTTCGCAGCTGGCCTAGCTGTCTCTACAGTCATCTGTTGGCACAGCACCTCGTCGCTCTCCTTGCGTCCTTTAACGGCCTCTGTTGCCACTAAGGCATCGTTAGCGGCTAGCCTTTTCCCTTCACTTATCAATCGGCAGCCAATCTCACAGGCACTACTCTTCTCGTTGGCTTTTGGCGAAAATCCGCTCGATGCTGCCTCATTCTTTCGCTCTGTACTACCTACAGAATTCTCAGACAGCCGTTGTCTCTGTGCCAATAACTGATCACAATACTGTATCTCTTTGATCAGTGCTGCCTTCTCTCTCTCATACTTTTGCTCACGCTCACGTTCGCGTTCATTCTCACGTTCGTGACGCTCACACCTAAGAGTAAGTTCTTGAAGCTCATGCTTCCGTTCATTCTCGCGTTCTTCACGCTTACGTTCACTCCTAAGCTCACGACGCTCTCGCAAACGTTCACGACGCTCACGCTCCCGTGGCTCCTGTATCACCTCCCAAGCAAGCTTAATTTTTCATCATCATCATCATCACTATCTTTCATCATCATTGCCACTAACTTGAATCGCCTTTATGATAGCTGGCGTTTCCATCCGTTCGTCCGCCTCAACTCCCAAATCGTCGCACACCAACAACAAGTCTAACCTCGTCAACCTTCTAAGATCCATGGCAGCTGCCCCGACAGGTGGTTAAAACTGTTTTCCTTAATTAATTTGTGCAAACACACAATGCATCAAACTCCCGATTCCCAGAACTATCAAAATGAGTCTGGCGAATCAACAACATTTGAGTCTGGCGAATCATAAGGAAAAAAACCACGCGCTCACTTACGGTTGCAGTACTCTGCCATCCGGTTCATTTGTCCGCTGTTCCCGGTTCCTCCGGACTCTCTGGGTCGAAGGCTCGCTCTTCTTCGCTACTCCCAGTTTCTTCGGACCTCTTTCGACGAGGCTCTCTCTTCTTCGCTCTTCCCGGTTCCTTAGGATCTCTCTCGACGAAGGTTCATCCGTAGCGCTGCCGCCAGCTGATGCATTCGGAGGCGATCTCACTGCTGCCAACCAGATGTAGGGATTGAGGACGGACTTCGGGAAGAAAACCAAACTTGGGAGGGTTTATTTTACATTATATGCAGAGAGGTGAGAGTCAAGTAACAGTCGTACAGTCATTACGGGCCGGCAGCAACTCGGACGCTGCGGCCCGCGGCAAGAAGTTCGAGAGAGGTGAATCAGGGAATGCTCTGGTCTCTCTGAAATGCTTCTTTTAAACCCTTCGAGGACTGGAAGTCGCGTCATGTTTGGCCAATGGGAGAGTCCGCTCAGATGACGCCATTTTCAGCCAATGGTTGGCGCCCGTATCGCGTTGTCACACCCGGCGGCTCTCTGCGGTCTTGCCTCGCAGACTTGCAATGCGCTTCTTCTAAGGCGGAGAAGGGGGGCACTCATGCTCCATTGTCCGAGGGCCCACCTGCTCCCGGTGGTATGGCTCCGCAGTGGTGGCAAATGCCTTCTTCAAAGGCGAAGAGGGGTACGCTTGGGCCTTCCCAGCACGTCCGGCTGTCACGGCGCATTGCCGCCGACTTGGTTTGGCACCCACTTTACTTCCAACAGTGCCGTGCTACCCCTCGCTTTCTGGAAGAGTCAAGCAGAGAACAGCTACCGGCGGCTTACGAACTTGTTTGCACGTGAACTTGTTTGCTCGAGTGCTCCTCTGGAATGTGCTGCGATTCGATGTGGTCCGGGGGAAATCGAAGTAGGCGCAGAAAACAGCTCCATATCTAACAGCATAAAGTCCAAGGGCGCGAGCTGTATGCTATATGAGCGAGTGAAAGCTTGCGAGCCAATGATAGCGGCTCTATGTCGCGCGCGCAACGGAGAAAAGCGGATATATAGGAATCGCGCCGTGTTCCGTGGCGCGCAAGGCACCAGGAGGGGGGGCACTCTACTCCGGCGGCTGTGGCGTAATCATAAGGGCACTCCAGGCGCATTTCTGCCATCACCGTGAATGTGATGTTCCTCAGAAACTACAACGCGATAACATCGTCGCTGCGTGCCGTATGCTGCACGAGTGAGTGAAAGTTTGCGAGGGTGAGCCGACTATGGCGGCTCTACCTCTCGCGCGCAAGGAAGGAAAGCGGGGAGGAAGTGCGCCATGTTCATTTGCACACAACGCGCTGGGAGGGGGGGGGGGGGGCATTCTACTCTTGCAGCTGCTGTGTATGGCGCGGCAGCACGGGCCCCATATTGAAAGCGATTTGCGATTAGTAAGTCTAGCTGCGTCGACGGCTCACAGCGTTGTGTGCACTGCATTTTCGCCTTATTTTGCGTTGAAGCGAGGCAACATGGAGGTCAATTCGCTCGTTGCTGCTGCTGCGCTTCCTCATTGCAACATTCTGACAGCGAGTTTCCGTGGTCATTGAGAGAGGTGTGTTCATGTATCGGTGTGCGCGCATGGCACCATGCTTGTTAATTTAGTTAGTAAGCAAATGTTTACACGTTTATACAGTCTATAAAACTACTATCCTTACTTGATATAGCTGTATCCTAATTTGCTATCGTAATCGATGCTTCGCCTTTCGCGCCAAACTGAAGCTTTTATTTAATGTTGGCGACGTTCTAGAAAACTCCCGAAATAAAATCCGCGCTGTCTCACAAGTTGCCCCAATTACTCCAATGGTGCATTCTACTGAAAAAGCAGTGAAAGATTGCATGCTCTCTCATTCGCATTATTGCCATGCAACGTCATTGAAAACAGCTGGACCCACAACAGCTATTGGCTGATTTCGTGATAACGAAAACATCCTCAGTTATACAATTATTCGTCATTTGAGCTATATAAATGAAAGTTAATATGTCTGCGATCTCAAAAAGACAAAAAAGCAACTTATCTCTGCACTGCCAGTCTAAAAACGACAATTGTGCATTGCTATGGCATCGCTGCGTCTGCTGCGCGTGGCCTCCAAGGTGAAGAGCATGGTGTGCCATCACTAGTTGTTTCGCATTCCGCCTTTGGAAGAAGCTAGCAGGGCATTGCTCCCTTTTACCCACTTGCAGCCTCCCCTGTATAGTTTCCAGTGCACTAGTGGAAATGAAAGCAGAAAGCGGCTCATGGGTTCAATAAGTCTAACTTCGATTGTGCTTGAGGATTTGCAAAATTTTTGTGCCAGGAGATTCACAAAGAAACATAACTTATTAGTAATGTCATTCTATGACTAGTTAGAAAAGTGTTTCAGGGCCCCTTTAAACTTAATAGCGGCAATACCACAATTTATAAAAAAAATTAAATGATGGAATTTTCTGCGCCAATTTTCTGCGGAGTGGGGGACTCTGGAGTAATTTTGACCACCTGGGGTTCTTTAATGTGCACTTAAACTTAAGTACATGGGTGTTTTTGCATTTTGCCTCCATCGAAATGCGGCCGCCATGGCCGGGATTTGATCTGTGACATCGTGCTTAGCACATTTCTTTTTCCAGATACATTTCCATCATTAAGTTTTGATGCGTGAAAAAGAACACATTGATTTTCTCAAAGAAGACTCAAATGAACGTAGACCACATGCTAAATCATACTTGCAACAGGTCACACATTTTTTGAAAGAGGACAACAGCAGCTTGGTTCATGAAACAAAGCATGATTACATTTATTGCTCTCTTGCTGCATGACAGTCACGTAGAGTTGTGCAGGATCCTGTTGAAGGCATTGTACGAAGATTCCAAGTCAAAGATGAGTTGGCGCACTTGACTTTCATTCAGCTCATCCGAAGCAGCCATTGACGACATGGTCTGCAGCCTAGTTCATCACAGTAATGAGCAACAATAGCACTTGGTAAGAGACATGACTTGGAGCTTGTGTATCCACAAAACATGGGCTAGCCTACAGAAACTGAAGGCAAGCTCTACAGTAAAAATTGTTGGCTATGTAATATAGCTTGACCTAAAAATGGCCGTCTCTGAATAGGGACCTTTTTTACATGCATGTGTCCTGCAATTTCAGAATGCTACTTTAAGTCACGTGGTGTTGTTTTCCTGTGTATCAGCTACTACCCAATCTGTGTAGTAAAAGTGCTTTCTAGAAAAAAAATTGAAAAAAATCAGTCTTAGTATAATATGCATGCTACAAATACTTAAAAAACCATGAATAAGTACCACTGCCATGGCACTTATGTAGTTTGCATGTAGTGATAAACAGTACAGTACAAAGTCGTTGATAAGACTTTGTTATGCATGATTTCCCTGTGCCAACATTCGCGATCGAAAACAAAAAATTGCCCCATAAGGTTATGCTTATTTTTACCGGTTCATACGTTCTTGGAAAACATGGTTTTTGGCATTAACATTAAGCACATCGCCAAACTGCAATCTTATGGTACATTTTCCAGCGGCTAGATCCCATGTAAACAAGAAAATGTGCGAGGTGCGCACGATTGAGAAAAGTAGCTGGCCATCACATCAGCTTCCATGCAATTCTCGCCTGCTCGTGTTACATGAAAATGCCAGCATCCACTAGTTTCTTATTCCGGTACCAGCAAATCTCCTCCAGTGTCATCGCACACCGCATTCAGAGCTATCGCTGCCAAACCTACTGTGATACTAAGTATCCTCACCTATCTGTTTTACAGTGCGTGGGGCGTAGTGCCGTCAAAAGCGTACTACAGGCTTTTAGTAGGTTACAACCCAAACATACCGCTGTTCCTCGCTGCAGACAGCGCAATGTGAGCATCACGTTTCGCTTCCGCGGCATCTGGCATCACCCAGCAGCTCTATTTCATTTTGGTTTCCCATCGTAGTCTTAAAACATTATGCAAAAAGAAAACAACAAAACATGCCTTGGGCCGCCAAAGCACCGCCAGCTCGACGTACGTCTCATCTCGTGCCCTGTGCGCAACCATTCACGCAACACTTCGCATAACGTAGCTGCCAACTACAGTTAAGTCTGTCATATTTTTTAGTCACTTCGGATAGCATGTCTTTTCAGTTAGTTCGCGTTCTCTCTTACTTTTTTCCAAAACATAGGACTGAGGTTCTCTGTACTGTATATGCTTAAAAGTAGTGTTTCCAAACTCAATGTCAGAGAGCCACTACAGAAGAAAAATGCCCTAGAGAAGTGCTGCACGTCTCATCAGGGCAAGCTATGCACAAATGTGCACAAGAGCGAATGCGAATGCGGGTGAGCAAGTTCGAGAGATGTATTGAGGCCCAAGTTATGCTTGTGAATTTGTTAAGAATGAACAAGAAAGAAATTTAACATGTGGTACAAGCCGCATTTTAACATAAATGTTACGCTGCATGTCCTTTTTTTTAAGTTCACAGGTGTCTTGTTCCTGCCACAGTGGTATTTGTGTGCTTCAATTTTCAAGGAGTTGATTACAAAAATTGTTTAAACAACCCTATCTTGAAAGTCAGCACGAGAAGTATGCTGGTGCAGATCATATGTTGCTGCACCCAATAAATCATTTTAACTTGTGTAACTTATTAAAGGTAACTGAAATTTACATTTCGTTGCTTATGAACAGCATCCTTTTAGCTTTAACTATCACTTTACTTTAGAAGAGCTTTTACACACATATTTCATGCTTCAACTGACACAGACGACATTTTCATTATCGACAAGTCAACTCCTCATTTAATGACTACTGCTGCTGCTGAGAATCATCCAATGAAACTACAAGCTTATAAAAGACACGTTTTTTGCTGCAAGTTAAAACACACACAGAAGCAAGACACATAAAGACAATGTTCCTTCCTTTTGTGTGTGTTTTAACTTGAGGCAAAAGACATTGTCTTTTAGCAAGCACCAACTATGCTTGGTGCTTGCTAAAGCAGTTCTGTTACAAGCTTATAGCAACAGTGTTTATGTTTTTTTCTTGCAAGAAAGATATCAATATAAGTTTCAATCTCAAAGCATATTGCTTACCATTCATCTACCTTGGCTTTCCCTTCAAAGCTGGCTGGTATGAGACTGAGTCGACTCATGGTCTCACTCAACTCTCTCAGGTCTGGTTGGAGCTGCAAGGAGTAAAGAGACAAATTGATGACTGACAAGTTCGCAAAAACACTAAAGGGACGCTAAAGGCAAATATTAAGTCAAGCTAGATAGAAAGAGTGTGCTTCTGTAATAACAAATTTTTCATTTATAATAAAAACAGAGCTTTTGTAAGCAAGAAAATGACGAAAATAGAAAATCGGGAGTGGTGCCATCTGTTGTAAACTATGGCACCTCTTATGCGTGGCGTCAGCACCTGCGATTCACAGAGAGTGGCTGGTACATGAAGGCTGAAGTGACTGTAACTGGTAACCTGAACCCAAGCAGAGCCACAGAGTGATTCACACAAGCTGAACACCTACACCTGCCAAGTAGTACGCTTCACTTCGTTCGCTAAATAAAGACTCTACAAAAGACATAAGAACGGCATAGTGGTGATGACGTCAAGTCCTCTGCTTTGGCATGAGCAATTCAAATTGAGAAGCAGCAGCGGAGCATCTGACGGCAATTTCCTAGGCAAAAAAATTGTTCTATCGGCATGCAGAAAACGATGATAGACTTGTAGATTGATACTATGTCAATCTAGCTTGACTTAATACTTTCCTTCAGTGTCCGTTTAAATCACCAGCTCACCTCATCCATAGATTTGATCTCCAGGCGTAGCTTATCAATGATTGTGATGAAAAGCTGAAAGAAAAATATCAGCAGTTGGCAATGAAGTGTACTTGCAATGCAACAACAACAATAAGAAGGGATACAGCCAAGAAATATGGACACAATGTTTTCTTCCATATCTGTTCTTGTGTTAAGTCATCAGTAAAAGAATGAAGCTGATAACTACACGCCACTGCTGCATTTAGTCTTACTTGGTATTAATATAAATAACATGCGAAATGTTTAAATGTTGTTTCCATAGCCAAGAGGTACAGATAAACAGTACAAGAAAAGTGGAGGTCAGCATGTTTGTTGCATTGCCTCCCCTCAAGCGACCTGTGTATCAGAACTGCCTGTCTTTCAGAATGACACATAAATTGGCCTATAAGCCTTAATTGTTACCTTTACACAATATGAAATAGCTTGTCTTTCAACAACTCTGTTCATTGTATTTGTGACATCCTTCCAGAACATCTAACAAAAGGTCCCTTTAGGCCATAAACCTGTACAAAAGCTTTAGCTTGGTGTTTGCTGCTATAAACTCCTGAAATTTCTACAGAGAGAAGCATTGTTTCAGACACTGCCTTGACACCACTCTTACCGACACAATATCAGCAATGCATTTGCTTGTGTTGCCTTTGTCATCCTTGATGGTGATAGGCCTGTCCTCACGAATTCGTTCCATGGCAGCAGGGCAGTCCAGCTATGCACACGCCAACCAATGGGAAGCAATAAGAGAAAAAGTTTATCAACAAGTACAGAGCCAACCTGTAGTAACTTTCTTCCCAGGTGTGTAACCTAGAGATTTAACAGGCCACGAAGCCTGTAATGTTCGAACAAGGTGGTGGCAAGACCCAAGATAGTGGCACAATAGATATTCTAATTACGCACTCACTTCATATGTGGTTTTGCCACATGTTCTTCCTTAAGCTCTCTTGGCACCCAGGAAGCTAGCTGCTATAGTAGGTTGTGCCCAAAACATGCACGAAATTTTGTCACCCATTGCTTCTAGCACTCATCTCATATAGAAGCCCTGGCAAGCCAATACCAATGCATGCTTTAGGGGTGGTTTTTGATTACCCATGCCTTTGATGTTCCAAATTAAATTCAATAAAATGAGTTCAGCGTTTTGTGCACCAAAGCTTGTGGACAGCCTGTCCGATTGTCTGTCTAGCAGCGATATTGCAATGCAGAAAGAGCACAGCCCCTGGTGACATAGCACAACAGCGGAACACTGCAAATATGACACCATAAAGTTTTGCAAGGCCATGCAAAACTTGATGCACACTCAACCTTCATGCAGTGTTATGAACTGAATTCCAGGGTTTTACATGCCAAAACCACAATTTGATTATGAGGCACACCACAGTGGGGGACTCCGGATTAATTTTGACCACCAGGAGATTGTTAAAACCCCCCAATGCACAGGACCACAGGTGTTTTTGCATTTCGCCCCCATTGAAATGCGGCCACCATGGCATTTACGCAGTGCCATAAGTTGGGTAGTGCCTAATGAAAATGCAACACTTGCGTGCCACTTCTAGGCCCGTCTTACTACTGAGGACAATCTACGGTGCTAATGCAGTGCCGTTCCCAGATTAATTTTTCCCTCCTTTTAATGCCAAACCTCATCGGTGCATCATTGCTGCCATGTGCACCTGCCCTGACTAAACTTGGCTGTGAATCGAGTTTCACAGCATTGCTAGGAACCTTCACGTGGCTTGCTACCAATGGTGCTGCAGATGCAAACATCAGAATGCAAACAGGCTACTCAGCGCAACTGCTGAAAGCTGAAATGCTTTGAGTTTATTGGTTTTAAAGCTTGTTCACACATCCAATCACATAACATAAAACATGGGCGTGCTTTCTAAAGCTAGTGTCAATTGGTCTAAGTATAGAGTGCAGGAAATTGAAGAGAGATTCCATGTTGCACTACCATTGAAATAGATTTTTCATAGATGTCTTATTTCATGTGAGCTCAAGGTTTCCTGCCACCAAGCCAACTCTTGCTCTCGCATTTACTCTCAGGTGCTTTAACTAGCACGCAACCCAGGCTCATACAGCTGATTAAATAAGGTGCAAACAGCATGGAGTAAGCAATGAGAAATGGTAATGTCCATTGTACTTCATGACATACTGCAACTCTTTAGCATAAGCTTCCACAATGACAAGTCGCAGGGAGCCAGTACAGCAATTTTGCTGAAACATCTCATTTTGGCCCAGAAGTGGCCTATAGCTATGGTTCACTTATAATTATTCAAATGTTGATATTTTTAAAAACAAGTCTCAATTTTGTTCACCTCACTATGTATCAAGAAAAGGCATTGTTACAAAATCGTGACCCAAGTCAAACATGTTTGCAGATATAACTTAAGATGTGCATTCATTTAAGCCAGCAAACAGGATGCTCCAGCGAGGGACTGTACTGGATGTCATGTCATACAAATGTGAAAGCAGCCCTTAATTTAAGTGACAGAGAATATCCTAAAGTCCATATGTCTTTATAGCAACTCGTAATACTATTTCGAACCATATTTTACTCTGTTTCCAATAATTTAAACAATATTTTGTGGCCCCTTGTGGTGTAAATCATTGTGAGTTGGCAATGTGCTAATCTAGCTTGGCATTATATTCTCCTTCATGTCTCACTAAGATGATGCAGATCACTCCTCCTGAGTAGGTCTCATAGCTACACTAAGAGCTACTATGCAACAGCGGTCGCACATTTCCGGGTGCATGAATACTTACCCGAAAGGCAGCCATAAAGGCTTCAACTGTAGAGAATTCTGGTCCTTGTACTTGCTTGAATGCTGCCTTGTACTGCACCAGCAGTTTTGAACAAGCGGCAGTGTACCTGCGTTAACGATTTTGGTTGTGCATTCAAATTATGCATTTGCAGGCAAGTGGCTTTACACACACACACACACACACACACATGCATGCATGCACACAAACGCCAACTTACTCTTTTGGTGTAACACAGTCTTTGATGTAAGCCTTCTCTAGGCACTGCAGGGTGTTGATTACAGCATACAAGTCGGCCATGTTATCGTACCTGTTAAAATTAACAGAACTCTCGTTTACTTCACGGAAACGACGTTGTCACGCTGTGTCTCGTTTTTAATACCCCTAAATCTCATTACAAACAATACCTGTGTCTTTCGAGGTACGTTGTTCGTTGTCAGTAACTTGGCGCGAACTCCGTTATCACACGCAAGTCCTTCCAAGTTGATTTCAAACGTAGAGAAACTGTTCTCACGAGTTCACAATTTCTGCCATATTAACTGGTTTATTTCCAGGTTTTTATCGTTCCTTATGTGACAGCCGAACATTGTGCAAAGAGTGAGCGCAACACCTACGGCGAAGGTAATTACAGTTCCGCAAGCTGCAACCCGCAAGCGAGAGCTAGGACGAGGTCGATCAGACCCGTCTTACACAGCCTACCCCCCCAAAAAAAGAAAAAAAAAAGCAACGAAGGAACCGCGCATCTGCCCTACTCACTTCTCGCGCTCCCGTGACGTCCTTTGGAGGCGCACTTCTTCGTACAACTCAGGACGGTGTTCTGAAAACGAAACAGTAGTGCAAGGTGAATGACTCAAGCGAGGTTCAAGGCGGTGAGAGCGGCGCACCTTGGTTGTTGGTTTGCGACATGAGAGCTGCGAAGGAAGCCATGCTGAGCGGTAATAATGCTGCTTGACGGATCGCTGCACTTATAAAGCGGGCACCGGGACACGTTCACCGCATACAGGTACAGCTATCGTTTACAACTGTCAGCAGCAATATCGCTACAGCTGACATACCACGACTCGCAGAAACGACAGCGAAATCGACTTATCGTTGGCCTGGCTTGCCATGGCAGATAATTCTGTCTGCATTCTGGCACTAGCAAGAAAAGCAACTAACAAGAACTTATATAAAAACACTAAATTTTGTTATGTCTACTTAACATTTTTAGTTAATTTAGCAGAAAACAAGATATTTTTTAAAGAAAACTAAAATTTTATAATATATTTGTAGAGGACGCCACGTACTACTCTAGTGCAACAACCGAGGTAGCATGTTCTGTGAGGCAGCTTCATTTCTCTTGTAGGCTTGTTCTTTTTGCGTTCCATCTTGTGCGAGCTGCGTCCTTTTTCTTGCTGGCAAGCGTGCTTGTGCTAACGCCGTGCGACTATGGGTCACGAGAACATCTGGTATTCCCATCCCAGAAAGTACGGACCTGGCTCTCGGTACTGGTAAGTGTATAAATGCACTACGTACTTCTTGTTAAACGTTGGTTCTAGCACATTTGGTTCTTTGACCTGCTGAACGTCTAAAATGCCGGCAGTTACTAAGCCTAGCGCCTGTTACTTCCACGTGTGATCCTGGGCTGTATCTGCAACGAAGCCACCGCGGTGGTATAACAACGCGCCGCATCAGTGAATACGTGTCCCCTGACAACAGTTAGCTCAAAGTAACATTGTACTATTACGGAGTTATTTGATGTGCGTTCGATCTTCGACATTCCTGGCCAGCGCATGCGGCCTGGGCCTGGCATTCTAGGTGTTAAGGTTTCGTACTTCGCGCTCTCGCCAAAGGCTGAAGAACCTCAGCTGTAGTGGTGACGACTGTTTTAACGGATAATATAAATATATGGTTTTACCCGGTGTCTTACTCGGAGCTTGACGCGAACGTCACTGTTAGCACGCATACCTCATTACTGCGTTGTGTAGTACGCTCATTCGCTCATTTACAGTGTTACCCGGTTTGCAAATGTTAATATGGTCGGCTAGTAATTTCAGCTTTCTTCATGCAGCCGAGTCTGTGCCAATCACCATGGACTCATCCGCAAGTACGGTCTGAACATCTGCCGCCGTTGCTTCCGGCAATACGCTGCTGACATTGGATTTAAGAAGGTAAGCGCCCAAACACCTTCCGTAGTGCATCGTGCGTTTTGTGTACAAGTCATTAAAGGCAAATTACACTTTGAGAACATGCAAATTGTGGGATTCTGCTTTTAGTAATGGTGCTAGGCGTGTGTGACCTAACACCAAAATGACACTTGTAGGCGCGGGATTCTAAGTATGTTGCTTATTTCCGTGTATCTTGTAACTTGGGATTTGGCGGCATTACCGAAATAGAACGTGCCGTTCGGAGGCCGCACAGGTTTTTTTGATCACCCGTGGCCATGGTGTGTGCCCTGTAGGCTCTGAAAGGGACATTTCTCTTCAGGCGTGGTCAACACCTGCAACTTTCTTGTTCTATAACATTCTACAAAGGTTGGCACATACTTTTGCGGAGCCACGCTGTGACTTCGTAGTAGAAATCATTTTTGGTGTTCTCTAAGGTCAGCTGTAGGGTAAAAGGTTCCTCTCAGTTATGACAAAAATAAGCTGGTATGACATACGAGCTGATCAACAGGTCATCAACATGCTTTGTCCAATTTTATCGTTTTATTGCGATAGCAATTATATGGTACCTGAGGCACAGTAATTCCATCGGCGCCACAGTTGTACAGGTGACTGCCGGTGCAAAACTTGCATGCAGGGGAGGGTTACCAGGGATGCAGAGTACTGCATGAATGATAAAACAAAGTGGATGCACCATCAACGCTATAGTCAATTACATCGGTGGCAGATTAAAGGCAGCATTCTGCCTTCAGCTGTTGGCATGAACATTGTGCACATGCACGTTACTATTACAGCATTTACATGAATGCGATGACTAGCACATTGCGTCTATGTAAATGGGGCTAATACGCTAGGCAAATGCGTCGTTTAATGTGCCAGACAGGGGTGGTTTGAGACGTGTAGGTCGACTTTCACAGTGCATGTAAATACGATTGCATTGCATTAGGAATTATGGGAAATGGAATTTGCTGCGGATCTGCTGTGTTGCCAAGCTGTGCCCTAGAGCCGGAAACGTCTGGAAGAGCTGCTTCGTCTTCTGTGTGCGACACCATGTGCTACCATCATTGCACCAGGGGCAACGCACTACATGTAAATGCTGGCACATCACATTACCTGTGATGCACTAGAAAATGCGATGCACTGTTGTCGCATTCAGTCGCATTGGTGTAAGTGCGGCCTATGTGGCATATATCGCTGGCAACACTGTGAAACCTACGCAAGTAGTGCAGCCATAGAAGTCTCACTCTACGTGTTTATTTTTCACCAACATTGCATACAACTGTTAGTCCTGGGTGCAGATTTATGTCAAATCACGCATTATTTATCCATATTTATGCGGCTAGTAGGCAGCGTGCTATGTTTTGATCGCGAGCGCAAGTGATGCGCTGTGGCCACTAGTCATGGAAACGTTACGCTGTTGGTTTAGTGGTAAAAAGGTGAAGGGCTCCAGCATAAGCTACGCTGTTTTGCAACGTAAAGTATGAGGCATAAAGGGACACTTAAGGCAAATATTAAGTCCAGCTAAATTAATATATTAGTGCTGGAGAACATCTAAGGCGTCAATATCATTGTGAACAGTCTTAGTAATCGAGAAATTGGGGTAAATGCAGGACACAATTAGACTCTGCCGGAACATTCAAGTACTTACTTGCCAGATGACGAAGGCACTCCTCATTTGAGTTCTGTCCCCAGTACTCAACCACTCATTTTGAAAATGTCATATTATTGCATTATAAGAGGAAAGAAAATGCTGCTTGTCCAGTTGTTATCCATTTCTAGAATGAACTTGTTGACATTACCTTCGACAACGACGCGGGCGGTCGAAAGCTTTCTTTTTACCTAACTCTGTGCCACCCACGCTTTCACGTTTCAGTAGCTTTGTTACTGTGTAGTACTGAGCTGGTTTTGCTGGCTCGTGAAAATCGCACAAGCTGCAAGTATCAGAATTCCGCTTCCATGTGATGTTGCGGGATGTCTGAGCGTACCATGCCACTTAACCAAAAGCAGCTGCAGCGGAAAATCCACCACTACTGTCTTGGCTCGGTTTGTCCACAGCCCCTGCGTTTGCATTTTGCACAACTGTACCGCCATTCTACTCACCGTCAGCAGCAAAGGACGGTTACTGCATATGCAATGTCACCACTCCCTGGTTGGCTGGCGGGAGATTTGAATTGCAATAAAGGTATTCGGACCCTTTAGATGAAATTTTCTCATATTAAACTAAGCCTTTTGAAACGAAGGGTTGCGAAATTTCTGAAATGGTATTTAAACAGTCCACCTCGATTTAGTATTACTTATTAGTAGCTTTCAAATTTTTCAAGCTGAAAAATTTCTTGCATAATAGCCAAACAAAAGACGTAGGCTGCGAAAGGCGACACAATTGGCGCGAAAAAGCTTTGAAGCACTCCGTCGGGAGCCCTCCAACGCACGGAGCACCCTTGGTAAAGGCAAGACTTGCAAAGGGGCATGCGTAACTGCTCATTAGTTCTTGCCGTACCACAGCATGGCAGCGAGAACAATATTCCTTCTCGCTCTGTTTTATTCCCGCAACCAGCAAGCGCTGTTGATTGCAGCGGAGCGTGGCTGCCTCGGGCACGGTCATTGCGGCTTTTGACCAAGACTGTACCTTGTTCTCTGCTTTTCGTCAACGTGTACTCTTGTATAGTTCAAACACCATCCGAGGAGTGCAAGCCCAGCACTAAACCTTGCTATCACTGTGAATGCTTCAACTTTCCAGCATAAGAGTTACTTTCAGCTTATGCTGATGTCTTAGAAAGCAGCGATGAAATGGCTGTGCCTGCTGCTTGTTCCTTTAATAAATTTGCAGCAGTCGCGGAACAGTGTTGCTCTCTCGTTGCACGAGTTTTACTGTTTGCATAACTTGAAACCAAGCAGCCCAATGTGCACATGCATGCTAAATGAACACTTAGTAATTTTTCTTTTATCTTTCAGCTGGACTGAACTCTGGAGGTGGCAATCATGGGATGCTAATTGAATAAACCACCAGCCTGCCTAAGGCAGCCCTGGGCCCAAAAAGAACTGTTTCAGAGCCTGGTTGATTGGGAGTATATTTATTGTATAAAAAAACGAACATGACACACCGGGACTACACAATGTACGGGCAAAATAGGAAGGCACTTGTGATGAGCATGCTTTATGGCCAGCCCCAGCTGTCACTTGTGGCAGTTGTCTGGGGGTGACTAGGGGGGAGGGGGGTGCCCTCTTTCTATAGAAGGGCTCAGGTACATCTGCAACCAGCCAAGGAGGGCCGCTGGAAATGGCCCTGCGCACTGCAAGGGGTTTCTTTGTTAGATCAGTTAAGTCTTGCTGCACACTAACCCCTTACAAGTGAAATACGTTGTCATCCACAATACATTGAGAAACTTTTCTCACATCAATGTTGTGAACACTGGGCTCTTGGAACTCAAAAGTAGCAGATGCTACCTCAGTGTGTGCAACAGTCCTAGCAGCAGTATGCAAACAATGAATAGCATGCAGGTTACAAATGTAGGAAACAAGTTGGCTTCGAATGCAATTGCATTGATGTGCTTGGAAGTTACAGGAATGCATGAACTTAATTGCTTTTCAACAGTGCATCTGACAATCAGTGAGTTTCTTGCTAGATTAAGCTTAGCCATTCCATTTAACTTCACTGCAAGACAGTGCCTTGGGTAGTTCAAGTAGCTTTGATCGTGTGCCCCGTCTTTGAACGTCCATGCATTGATGTATACCTAAAGAAATGGTACAGCTAACTGAAAGATGGCCAACAAAGTGAGCATTTGCAGATCAAGTTAAGGTGCTGTTCATTCCCTAAGAATACCCATTACTTCACCCATATACTTGAGAATTGCACATTCATGTGATGCTTTCAGACCAGATTTCAAGTCGTGCTCAGTTTTCTGGTCGCTTTATTGCACACATCAAAGTGTTATTTACTGCATGACTGGCCAGTATGCAAAATGTCAGAAAAGCAAATATGTGGCCCCTTGTTTGAATTTCCTAGCACAGTTGCTTTCAACTGTCAAAATATATTTCCAGCTTGTCTTTTAGGCATGAAAAAAGAAAGGGACTTCTACTTCAAAAGAAATGAACTATGCCGTTGTGATCTTTGGTTAAATGACTGGACAAATAATACTGCAAAGGCGGTGGTTGACAGAAACGAGCAATTTGTATACAGAACATAATGAGTTGTTCTTACTAAGTGCACAGCTTATGTTATATAAGCACATCAAGATTTGAACTTCACAGAAAATCTAAATGCACTAACCTGTGTCAATAAAGGTAGTTAAATGTGCAACAAAACCCAACTGACCAACAAGGTGAGGCGTAACCACCAAACCTGGGTTTATTCAAGTAAGGAAGCTTTTATATGCATTCCAAATATACTCTTCCGATTGTTCTGTACTGATTTGTGACTGCAGAAAACTTCTGTCAGTCATATG
Source organism: Dermacentor albipictus (assembly GCF_038994185.2). Taxonomy (NCBI): domain Eukaryota; kingdom Metazoa; phylum Arthropoda; class Arachnida; order Ixodida; family Ixodidae; genus Dermacentor; species Dermacentor albipictus. The sequence continues at coordinate 8,691,941 of NC_091826.1, read as the reverse complement.
TCCCTACTCAAGTTTGTGAAGAAGTATTTTGTTCAGCAACAAAGAAACACTTCTAGTGTGTTGACCTCTTAGTATGTAACTTGATTTCAGGGTTTATAATGTACATTTTAGCTTTGCAGTGGAATTGGTGCCAGGCAGATTTGCAGGCTATTGCAATTTGCTAAATTAAGCACGCTGTTTCAGAGGGTAAAGCAGGGAAAAAACATTAAAAAGAAATGCCCACACACCCATAAGTTGTGGATGCATATAAAAACCATTCATGAATAAATTCATAGCTACAAGTCTGTGCATAATGCCACTGTATTCTCTCGCACTGCAAGATTTTTTTTTTTTTCCGAAACAAAATATGAGGAGTTGCACAACTTTCAGTCAATGTGTAACATATTGAGCAATAAAAAATATTCACACTCTCAACCTTTCAGGGCTGTGTTTTGGCAAAATATGTACTTTTCTGAGACTTCGTATTGAGAATTCAGACAAATTTTAATGAACCCTAAAGGGTTGCGCATTGAAGTGCAAATAGACCAGCCTCAGACCAGCAACGCATTGTGCAAAGAATGTGAAAACCAAGAAAAGGAAAAATTAAATGAGAAATCAAATTTACACATGGCTCCGAGGCCTAGGCATTAAATTCATGGAGACTATTGCTCCAATTTGAGAAGCAAGGTTTAGCCTTCCCTTGTGATTCAATTCCACAAAATGCGTGTATAGTTTAAAATGGGTACTACACCAGGCTAGACTACTATGTGCTCCCCTTATGCAAAGACAACCATCATTGCACTCTTTAGTGCCACTTTAAATAAAATGCTGCACTTGGCATGTTGACATCTCGGAGTACAGTGACACTGAAATAGTCGCACGACTTTAAGTACACTAGTAAGCAACTATTCCGGCATGCCTTTTCAGGAACGTTTCTTTGCTCCAATGTGTTTTGGCAAACACAGAAGGTGTCCATATGAGGTAATAGCTGAATATTCTAATCTGAACACTTCGCAGGTCCTGTCTGCTAAGTTTTATCAAAAATATTTTGCCTATACTGCATCGTAGATTTGTAATTTTCAGGATCCCAGGTTCGCTTGTTGGAAGTTTTTGAACACTTGCTCCTGATATGGCAATCAGTTACATGAAATCAACATCGTGTTGCTCAAAGATGCAGTTTCAGTTCTTACAGCCTTTGAGATTTATCAGCGCATGTAACACATTAATTTGTCAAATCTGCATTAGTTAGCCGAGTTACTCCCTGAACCCGCCCCTGAAATTCGAATACTATTGCAACAGCTAAATGTATCAAATGATTACAAGGAAGAGTGCTATGTGTCCAACCAACTAGCGTAAAGGTCGGCTGTTCCTAACACCAAATTAAGAGCAATTCATCATATGCTTCACTCCTTACAACATTTTATGAACATTATACATGTAACGTCCATTCGTCAGGTACAAAAGATATTTCTAACAACGGGTGTATGCAATTACGTGATACAGTTGTACTGGCATTAATTCAATGTACTAGGGGACAGATCTTTTGTCAGCATTATCTGAATAAATAAAGTCCCATTCAGGACAAAAATAATCTGCAAATTGATATACATACAACACAATCACCGGATATCAGAGCACCGAGTGTATTGCAGGTTTGCGGACACCATTTTGTTACAGTGCTGGCTGACATAGGCTGGGATAATATAACGATTCTATTCCAATTCTTTTCCTACTTGAGTGGTGCCCCGCCTACATTACATGAGCTTGATCAGCCAGTCATGAGAGGCGAAAGAACTCATGTAAAGCAAATTGTTGCATTATACCTGGCCCTTCAGCAACCTGAAACACCAACCTTGGGCACAGTGAATGTGCTCATGGGCACCGCTTTGGGCCAGTCTGCTTAGCACTATGAAGCCAAGGAACTTAATCTGACGGCCACCAAAAGCATAATTCGAATTATACACTCTTAAAAAAAGTTTGCACCCTTTGAGGGTTATCTTATCCTACAACAGTAATCGTCATCTGCCTTGCTTGCGTTCTCTTTCTCGAAAATTCTGTGCTTGCAACTTTCCTGTAGAGAATACTGTCGCGCTGATAAGGCGCATATCATAAGAAGCCAACAAACACTAGCACCAAGGACAACATAGGGGAAATTACTTGTGCTTAACAAATGAAATAAAGAAACAATAAATTAATGGAACAAGGGTCTCGAATCCGGCAACATTGATACCTTCAGGTAGCATGTGTGGGTTTACTGACCAGTTGCCTTCACCCAAAAACGATCATGTTCTCGGACGCCATCGGCAAAAAGGACGTTCCACGTCCGCCGCCAAGGTCTGTGAGTGGTGGCGCTGGCTAACACTCCCAGGTTTCTACTAGGACACATAAATACCCAAGAAAGTGGATGGGGAAACGGCGCCGCAGTAGCTCAATTGGTAGAGCATTGCAAGCAAAATACGAAGGTTGTGGGTTCGGGTCCCACCTGTGGCTAGTTGTTTTTTCATCCACTTTAATTTCCAATAATTTATCGTTTCTTTATTTCATTTATTAAGCACAAGTAATTTCCCCGTGTTGTCCTCGGTGTCAGTGTTTGTTGGCTTCTTATGATATGACTAATAAAAATCGAGCCCCTCAGCTAACCCCCTTTCTTCTCGTTTGATAACGCACATGTCATTCATGGCCTGGAAATACCCGGCGCGCAACACAGATGACAATTATTGTTATGGACAAAATAAGCCATAAAGGGTGCTAAATGCACTGAAAATGTGGCAGGCCAACAAAAACGTAAAATTAGTTGGGCTATTGCATTACCAACAGTTTGAATTATCACAAGTCAACTGTAGTTCACATGGTCAGGTACTAAAGAAATGGGCGTTTATGCAGAGAGCACAGCAACAGCCACACAACAGGCATGAGGTACACCACTTTGCTATGAAATAAGAACAATGGCATGAGTGGTATAAATGCAGGTACAACAAGATTCAAACCCGTATATATATATATATATTGCAACCTTGGCGCCCAAGCAGAGCGCAAGCAAGCCCTCCTTGGCTAAGACAGGGTGCAGAAAAGGCACAAAAATGAACACATCACAGGTTTTGAAAACGGGGACACCGGAATCTCACCGGGAGTAGAGGCAGATCTCCCCTGCAGGTAGTCAACACTCATGTAAACATAAAATATGCATGTGTGTATAAGGCAACATATATGGCTATATAAAAAGGCTTGTAAAATACTTGTGTAAAAGAGCTACAGAGTAAAACAGGTACACAATCTGAACACGTGGTGGTGCCTGAATGCCACGCAAGCTGCTGATGTTTCAGCACGCACAAATTAAACTTCCCTCACTTTTTCAAGGCTTCCGTGGGCCAATGTTGACTCGACTCTCACCGGTATATTCAGGTACACACAAAACAAACTGTGTTACCACCAACAGGAGTACGAAAAAAAAAAAACACTCCTGTGGCACTCAACACCATCTTGAGGTAGCAGCACATTAAGTGCATGAAAACAGATGGCCTGCTAGATTTGGACATACTGAAAGGCAATGACAACTGAGCACTGGTATTACAAACCACGTTTCGGCACCAGACTCCCAAATTCCGAATGTTCTTTACTCCTATTCCTGTCATGTGATTGGCACTTGACTCCAGCAAGAACTGCTTGGAATGCTATACTAAGCAAGCATGAGCTCACAATGTAGGAGTGTGAGTATTTGTCTTCCCAATTCTCATTCTTGAAAGACAGCCTGAAGTAATGTGACCAGATCTGAGCACTGCAACTGAAGTATATATAGGATGGGGGTGAAGCTTCCACGACCTAGAGGCTGGTCGCTTTATGTGTCGCACACCTACATCTTAAAAACAGGGTCTGTGCAATAAACAACACTAATTGATATGATTTTCTAATAACTGCAGTAAGCATAACTTTATAAAAGAAAGGAGAGTGCACACACAAACCAAATACTTGCATTCACGTATGTGCCTCGATCTTGGTGCGTTACATTTCACTTGGCACAATTATTGCAGTATGGAAAGGATTAGTTACACTAAACAAGGCTAAAGAGATCTAGAAGTTCTGCTGTCTCTTGCACCATCATCACAGGCCTTACAATAAGTGGACAACTTTGTTTCACAAATGTGCAAGGACACATCTTTCAGAACAAACACTGGCACAGTACAGTTGTGACTTTAATCAGTATTGCTGAGGGACTGGATACCATAAAGAGAGGAGATTTAAGGCACTTATAACCAAAGCTCACGGCCTGAAACAATTTGAGCCCAGTCTTAACATTAGAAAGATGAGATGCAACTCTCCTGCTATTGGACCCAATGTCACTATTGGGTCATATTTAGAAATTATTCTACATGCCAATGAATTTACCAGGTGTAGCAGGACACAGAAAAAGTTGGGTGCTGAACTAGCTTCTGGAACCCACTGAACTGCAGTTGCCATTCATTTTTACTACTGTGAATGACAAGAAAATGTCTAAACATATGTCATGGCCTGCCATCTGGGCATGTGTTTGATGATGCTACTGATTACAGCTGCTTTGATTCAACAGGGTTTTGTTTTGCAGCCAAAATGACCAGCCTATACTGGAAGCAAGGCTAGCGGGGGATTTCAGTGCAACAACATAAATGAAAAGAAAAAAAATGGGAGGGGGTTGCTTGTATAGTGGGATGCTTGGCTTATCACTGGCAAAAAGAATAGCACCAGGCAGCTGTTGTCAAAGCTTTTCAGAGCAGACAACTGAGGAAAGGCTCTACTGGAAGGCCTGGCTGAAGTGCGGCAGTGGGGGTGGCGGGGCCGCAATAACGCTAGGCCCGCCACAATAACCTGCCGTAAGCAAGAGGGTCGAATTGGCTTGGGGAGGAGGTGGGCGATGGTGATGCGACGGCGGCTGCTCCTCGGTCAGAGTGGCTGCCGAGACGACGCTAGTCGAAGAAGGCACGAAGGTTGTCGTCCAGGGGGCAGCAGCCACCTGGCCGTGGTGCGTCTTCTTGGTGTGGCGGACCAGGTGGTCCTTGCGGCCAAACTTCTGCGGGCAGAACTGGCACTGGAAGTTGCGCTGGCCCGTATGCACCACCAGGTGACGCTTGACGTCCTTGCGCGTGAAGAAGGAGCGCTCGCAGCGGTCGCACTTGAAGCGGCGCTCGGTGGGTGGCTTGACGAGCCGCGACGAGGCGCCCGAGTGCACCTTGAGGTGCAGCAGGACGTCCTCGCGGCGCGCGAACGCCGCGCCACACAGCCGGCAGACGGGGTCGCCGGCCTCGGCCGCGTGCAGTGCCGAGTGCTTGCGGAACGAGAGCGCCGAGCTGTACTTTTTGCCGCACAGCGCGCACGTGTGCAGCGCCTTGTTGGGGTCGTGCACCTGCTGGTGCGTCTTGAGGTGGTCCTTGCGGTGGAAGCGGCGCTCGCACGACGGGCACTGGAAGGGCCGCTCGCCGCCGTGGATCAGCGCGTGCCGCAGCAGCTTGAACTTGGAGCTGAAGAGGCGGCCGCAGCCCGCCGTCGGGCAGCGGTACTGGCGGCCACCGCCCGCCGGCCAGCTCTCGTGCCTCATGCCATCGTCGGCGGGGAAGCCTCCTGCTGGATGACAGAAGGCTTTGAGCTGTCCGACAACGCATGTAAAGCTATCTTTACGTTCTTCAAAAAACCGTCTTTATCGGCATTCCTGCATAACTTGAAACTCAAAGCGGCTGCTTATCCACAGAATTATGGTGTCTAAACTTATATACGACATAAATGGCAACGACTAAGGAGCGTACTTCTTTTATTCTCGCGTCGATTAGTATACGCCCCACAGAAAGAGCACAATTCTCACTGATTTTGGCTAATTTCACGATGCGATTACAATTTCCACGACCTGTCATCTCGGCTCTCATTGTGAAGGTCAATGGCTCAAAAACAGGCCTTTACGTATTTCAGGCAATTAGACAAGCCGTCCTGCGCATGTTCTCGATCAACTTGTAGAGTATTCTAATGTTGCTGAAGGCTTTAAAGGGCTACACATGGAGTACGGTATGATGGAGGGGTGTTTCGTATGTAGTTATCGGCCTCAAACCCCCAAGGAGCAATGCGGCATCCTGTATTTGGCACGGACAACATTACAGGTGGAGTGTAATCTTGTAATCCTTGTCACGGATTCCATTCCTCTGACCTGTCATTTCTAGTCAGTTTTAATCCAAGGCGAAAACTTCCGCCTTCCGCGCCAAATTGCAAACTAGTAACTCATTGCGGAAAAGATGAAACGTATAAATATAGAGAGCGACTCGTTGTTACAGCAGTACTCGTTCAAAATTTGCGCGGCTTTCCTCGAGTGCGGTGGGAAAGGAGTGGGGGGCTGCACGCGGCGAATCCACAGCCCGTCAGGAAAAAGTTACGAAAGGAGAGCTGCTTGTCAGCGACAATCCGCTGACTGAAGACCACATAGCATGCGCAGACGCTAAGTCGCACACTAAGAATACAGCAAGAAACTCTGAAAACGAGCGCCGTCGACCATTACTTCCAATTTGATGCCGCACACTGCGCATGCGCGCTACTCGTGATCCCGTCATTGCTCGCTACATTGGTTACATCCGGTGAAAGTAGCGACGGTAGCGACTTCCGGCGAGCCGAAGCCAAGCACAAAGATTTGGTGTCCAAAGTGTTAAGTAGGCCATGCCCTAAATCTGCATTCCGACATGTGCGCGGGTTTGCCGGCATAATCGCGAGCGCAAGTGCGGAGCGCCTTAAGCCCAAAACCTGCCGAAAGTACTTATTGTCGCTTTGTCAGAGCAGATGATGTGCAGATTGTCAGTTGTGAACCCACGCGGATCGGTGTTCAACGGGTTAAACACCTCGCCCCTACAAGTTATTTCCGTAAGTTCGCCCTTGTGGTAGCCAGTACTGGTCGGCTGGAGCGATTCCCAAACACCATTTGTATTATCAAGTGGTCTGCGATTGGCACATGCCGTGAGCGCGAAACGGCCTGCAGCAGCCGCAAGCGTGGGTCCTGCAGGCGCAGACACGTGCGAATCGCCCGCGGGACACGCGAGCATCACGGTATGACAGACTGCACGAGAATCATGGAATTGGAGGTTTTTCTCAGCGTTGTTCAAATACGATACCAATCAGGCAGCCATACTCCGTCAGAAATCAATACCGTCATGCGCATGCAGGCTGCGATGTAGCCCTAACTTCTGCTACTGTGGAAAAACAATTGCATTGCACAGCGTTCATAACGACCGCTGAAGGATAGTGGTTACACTACGCTCGTCGTCGAAAGCTCGTACATTCACACTGATGTTAGTGACAAGCTAATGAAGTTTAATTGTACGCACCAAACGTGGAGTCGCTGCCCTTGAAATCGTTGGGTGAGCAGCAGAGCGCAGTGCACGCTGCAGCTACAGTGCTCGTAACATTTTATTCACGCTGTTTAGCTCGCTGCTACGGATATATTTCGTGCCTCAAAATTGTTTTCGCAGTTTATTTTATTATCGCTGCACAAGACGCACGAATTAAGTGTGCGACTAAAATTTTGTTTGAAGGGGTCGCCACAGGCGCCGCGCTGACAAAAAATGGCGCTGTTGTGATAGTCCCCCAAAACGTCTACTAAACATGTGCCGGGCCGGGTCGTAGTTTCCCTAAGTTCTACGAAACTCTAGGTCAGGTGTAGTGTGTGGCTAAGTTGGGAGAAATCGGGTCTGGTGCCCTTCGCCTTGAGCACAAAGCTGGTCCTGCCGAGCATAAGTTACGGTAATAATTTTCATGTGGTCTCACCCGTGCAACGCGGAATGATGAACCAATCGTCGATGAGGACGCAGTCCTTGGAGAATGCAACCGAGCAGAGGAATAAGAATCCGTGTTATAAGGTGAGCAACCTGAAAAACTGCCGCGTTGTTAAACAGATCTCTTAACAGATGGATGTCCAGCCGATTCCGTTGTCGCATTTTGATTTGCGTTGCCTTTGCAATTGCAGGAACAGAAATTGAGTATGAAGTGCCTAGAGGACAACGGTTACGACTATGACAAATGTCAGCACTACTTCGATAACTTCAAAGCCTGCAAAGGCTTTTGGGTAGGCTTTGGCTTTTCCTTATCGCGGGCCGCATACGCAGAACGCTCATGCTGAACCGAGATACAAAATAGCTCTGCATCAGAGTACTCGTGTCCTTGTCTTTGTTGAAAATACGTCACAAATGCACAACTAGGACTTATTGAAAAACCCGATTTTACATCGCTGGCCTCGTCACTCATAATCTTTATGCAGCACATTGAAAATGCAGGGTGCAACTTTTTATTAATGGCAGAGTGGACATTTAACATAAAGAGATGCCTGCAGTGCTCGCATCTCTTGCATGCAACTTTTCTTTTTTTTTTTAACATCTCCGTGGCTGATATACAGCACATTATGCCTTTGCGGACAGCCAGCTGTTGCCAATAGTCAGCTTGCAACGTTGTGCCGTCGGAGTTAAGCTAGGAATGGAATGATCCAAGTTATTAAATATTTTTGTCATACTTGCGATTTGCCAGCATGGCTGCCACGATGACAGACGATCTAGCTAGGAGACAAACGAATTTATAGTGGCTCTTTTGCACATGCATCATACAAAAGAAGAGCTGTTGAAACAGATTGTGAAGCCCTATGGATATATATAATTAGAAATGACACCCATCAGTGACTGGCTAGCGCACCAAAGTGAAGTGAAAGTGCTCTATTTTTCTTTTTCATCATGTTTAAAGAAAAACCAGCAGATTGTGGGTGTTTTCAGCTGGCCATTTCCAAGGACAGAAGAAAGAAAAACATACATCCTGCAATGCCGCCTCCCGAGGAACGCGAGACCATCAAGCAAGAGTACCTAAAGCAAGAAGCACAGAGACGACGGATCAGTGGACAGCCAAGCAGCTAGCTGTTTATTTTTTTGGCTAACTAGCGGTTGACCCATCGGTGCACAGTCTCCTCCCAGTCGGTGTTGGCCGCCTCCTCCTCATCTTCAGTGCGGACGTAGCTGTCATCATCGGTGGTTCCTGGCTGGAGGCAGCTGGGCGACAGCTCCTGCAGGCATGGCAACTGTCTTGCAATGACCGGATGGTGCCTAAACTGTGTTGCAACAGAAGCACCAAGCAGAACGACCTTGGCTCAGAGGGCCAAGGTCATTAATCGACGTACTGAAAGCTGCAGGGTGTGCTGACGATATAGCTGTATTAAGCTTACTGTAGATAATCTTCAAATGGGTAGGGCTATGAAAATTCAATAAATGCTGCAAAATGATAAGCAAGCCTTATGGTCTAGTCCTTCAATAAAGAGCGAACAAGCCACACAACTTGTACCATATAGACTTGTGTAAGGGTGATACTTTTTTGTCACAATTTTAACCAAGGTGCGGCCCTTGCACGCGACCAAACTTTTGGTTCGGTCCCGTGTAAAGGCCACTGCTAGATGGCTCTTGCCATCTAGTAGTGGCACACGGAAGTGCACAGCGTGCAAAAATTCGCAGATGCGTGCCCGTGGCATCACAGCACCGAACGCAATTGCTTCTCCGTCCGATTTTTTTTTGGGGGGGGTGTGGCCCTTACACAAGCCTAATGGTGTTATAGTGTCACAGCAAATTATCTAGTCTCAAACTTCTTAAATGATGGGTGACATTACAGCATTAAGTTTATAAAAGCCGTTGTTACCATCCGTTCTATGTTGATAATACAGATCTTTCAAAGCAATGTCCAATTTTCGATTTTTGTGGGTATCGCACAGTGCATGCGAAGAGCATTCTAATCGGGAAAGCCTGGTGTTCATGGCACAACAAAATGGATGTTCACACGCAAGTTTAATTGAGCTCTTCTGAATTAAAACTCACTTTTGTTAAAACAACAGGAAAATAATGGCCAAATCACGTTTTTACATACTGTCAGTTAGTAGAACTAGCAGCATGACCTGGTGGCTACATTAGAGGTTGCTGCCCTTATACATCAATGTACACATAAAATATAAGGTTGATAAAGGTCTAATTTCCCCTTTATTCTTTATAAGCTTGATAGTCGGGTGCTTCAAGGAGCTGGTAAGCTAAAAAAAAATTATATCACAACCCACTTAGCAGATAAATTTGGCATTATCTTGTGTCAGGCTGTGTGAGGCTATACATGATGTACAGTCGCCAGCAGAAGTTTGGGGACCAAAGGTGCTGCAATTATTATTCTTCTTCTTTTATTTTATTACTATTATTATTATTTGCAGACTGAGAATTCTGGCTGAAATTAAGCGTGCACGCCATGGAGCAGCGCTTTAATATATTTTAATTTTTTGCTGATGTCGTGGTCTCCAAACTTTTGCTCACAATTGTACACTGTTCCAGCATGCCAGTTTAATGTGCCTGTAGCCACTGACAAGTGGTACCACCTTCACTGCCCCAGTTTCTTTCGGGCATCATAAACACACACACTACCTGCATGTGCGTAGGGAAGTATGACCTGTCAGTTCTTTTCAATTTCAGGCCTAGGCCTGTAAGTGTGACTGTTGCTATGCTGGACTGAAAGGTCCACCATCGCAACTACACATGGTTCAAACAGGGTGTCTACCAAGTTGACATTTCCAAATTCCCTGAGTTTTCCAGGTTTTCCCTGAGTGCCTTTGCGAATTTCCCTGAGTGATGCAGAACTATGTTTTATGTCAAGACGGGCTGAAACCATGTCGCCTGATGCTGTCACTCTCTAGTAAGCACATGAAAAAAATAAAAAAGCGACTTAATCCAATTTGAATACTAAGGAGTAGTGTTTATGTTATTTAAGAAGAGAATAGAAGGCAGGGGTTAGTAAAATGCACAGCAAATAAAGTGTCTTCGGAAAAAATTGCAAATGGAGTCGGACATTCTCTAATACGAATAACAAGGAGATGCACATAGAAGCAAATATTTTCGAATATGAGCTATTTCTATCAACTGATAGCAAGCACAGTAGTATGAGGCCCGAACTCTGTCACAATTGAGATTCTCTCTCAACAGCTCCTAAGTCAACGTCAACTGCCCTGACATACTCTCAGCCTGTGCACGACACCTGACTTGTGTTTCACTGCTTTAAAGAGTTTATTTTGGTTTAGGTGAGGGGCACCTGCATCTCGACATCACCCAAAACTTTGTTTTTTGAGTTCAAGCTCCTTCAAAACAGCGGCAGCAAGCTTCCTTTCCCGTTTATTCCTCAATGCATAGATAATTTCTGTTCGTGTCCTCCTTCCGCCACTCGTTCGCCCCAAGGACCATTTGAAGCATCTTAGTCAGTTGCACAGTCCACGACCGACTTTTCGAACTCCCTAGGGGCCGCGAAAACGTCCGGAAAATCGGCCACTTGAAAAAAGATAAATGCATGTCATTTACTGCCCTTAGGGGCTCAAACCACCACAGGCACGTTCGAAAACGCTCTGAAGGCTTGTCGGTACACATATTGGGCATATCGGAGCTCGCACTGCGACAGGAAATACCGGGTGCATGTGTGTATAATTAAGGGATACATACTGTGTTCAGTGGCAATAGCCCCTTCCCACGCTTGTTATGCTTCACTGCAATACTTTTGCGTATGCTTCACCAACTAACACTCCTGTACGGAGGCAAAGCTGACTTACGGAAACGCATTATTCATCGCACCGTGCTTTCGAAGCTTCTAAGCCAATCGCGAGGACCGCAAAGGCGGGGTCAGTGCCATTGCTGAAAACAGCTAATTCTTTTAATAAAAAACACTGCACCCAACGACAAGAAGCTTCATAGCGAACGTCGAAGCAGCTAAGCCTAGCGTTGCAGCAGTGGTGGCAACTGCTGCCAGCGGATCTGCGTGCGAGAGTGCCGGTACGAGGTGGCGAAGTAATCAAAACGGCAGCGGTGGTGCCCTTGATTATTGCAGTTTTGGACCTGCGGTCACGGCAAAACGTCCGGAAAATAGGACGGCGAAGAGTTCCTGCGTCCGAAATTTCACACATTCTGATAGGTTGACTCTATGGGTTACGTGGCGGTGCCGCGAAGCCGTCCAAACTATCGGGAATCCGGAAAGTCGGTCGTTGACTGTACACTGGCAACTCCTCCAGCCGACGACAGAGCGCCAAAGACGGTTCATTACGATTCCTGTCTGTTGCTCGAGCCAGCATTACCGCGACTTTCGACCCTTCCAAAAATATTTGCGCTAATTTTCCCTGATAGAGGCCCAAATTCCCTGAGTTTTCCCTGACTTTTTCCAGACTACTCAAAATCCCTGAGAATTCCCGGTTTTCCCGGTTTTCCAGGTTGGTAGACACCCTGTTCAAAGTACTTATTTACCTGTGGGCTTGCATCTGGGCAACCATTGTGTTGGTTTCCATCACCATCAGGTCCAGGCTGAGAGGCCTCGTCTTCAGAACCCACACCTATGGAACAACATTCATTGCCACATTTGCTTGCATAGGAGCAGCATATTGTCACAGTGTAGTGAAACAATGTAAAACAATGTAAAACAATGCTCACATGGCAACATCTTAACCAAGCTTCACGAAGGTGAAGGTTAAGAAGCAAAGCTAACATTCTGCTCTGGGGAGTTGTGTCAGAGTTAAGCCAATAAAAATGTTCCAAGATTTGCACCTTGTGTTGCACTGCCTAAGCTTGCTAAAGGAGAGCAATGTGGGAACTTGCTGCATGGCACAGTCAGGGACATTTTGGAAGGAATGAAACCAATTAATGAAGTTTTTTTTTTTTTGTTCAGCATAGGGAGGTATAGACAGGTTAAAATCTTGGATCAGTCGCTTCCCATGATGCTTTTAAAAGTTCCATGTGGCATATCATCAAGCATGATGCTTCAGTTTTACAACTAACATTTTTTGACATCCATCAATCATACAGCAAGTTATGGGCTGCAAAACTGTCGCAAAACTATGAGAATTATGCGTGTTGATAACTTCCCTTCCCTGCTTGTACTATAGTTTAGCTAACTGTTACGTCGAGATGTCCTTGCTACAAAACGGTTCAGAGAATGCCACCTTTCTTGATTTCAACGAGTTCTTTTTTTTTTAGATCGCAGCTCCTAGGCACCCATTCCTGCGGCAAGCATTGGCATACTACCACATAACCGAGTGAAAGAGTGCAGCGAAAAATGAGAGCAAATGCGGAGAACAGTGGGGGATTGGAGTGAAGAAAGTGCACGAGGAGGGTATTGCGAAAGCATGAGGAGAAACGCGTAGTGCCGCGCACGAGGGGCTTTGCGGCGACGATGGCTATGAGATGGCGCCAGAAGAGTGCACGTCGTCTGTATGGAAACAACATGCCGCATGAGCGGAGGTTGTCTGCGGCAGCTGCTGTGAATTGCGCTCACGCATCACCCGTGCGCTTCCTCTCACAATCTCCCGATTAGTGAGGCGGTCATGCCAAACTTTGCTCCGTTTGCAACATGCTGCATGAGACGGATGGTCTGTGCCACTCAATATATCACAAAATGAAAACACTTATACAGCTGCGCTCAAGTTTCGCATTAGGGAGTATCGTAATCGTCGGTTAATTTTTATAGCACTGAGGTGCCTGCCATTATTGCATTGCTCACTACTATGTACAAGAATGGCTGCATGTGTGTGTTCAACATGCACTCTTTCATTTAAAAGAACTTTTATACATTTGCATTACTGTATTTACCATACTGGCACAAATGTAGTATGAGTTCTTCCTTGTCATTCCCAAGCCAAAGTTCAATCTCCTTGAATACCTTGCTTCATCGTCAACTTCACATCTTAGTCACAATCAGTGGTGTAGCCAGAAATTTAGTTTATGGGGGGGGAGGGGGGGGGGCTCACGTTGCAGCTTGGCCTCCACCTTAATGGCACATTCACACCGGCGACTTGAGGAGGTCGCGCGACCAAGTTGGTCGCTTTGCGACCAGTTGCAAATGGTCGCAAACGGTCGCCTTTCTCGAAAAGCGACCATTTTGGGCGAGTCGCGCGACCGTGGTCGCAAAACTGATAAACCAATCAGCGGCGCACCGGAAGTGATCTTTCGTGTGTCTACATCCGGCTTCCTCCGGCGTCGCATTCAAATTCCGCGTAGATTCCGAGAGTTCTCGCTGAGAACGATAATCTCCGGGATTGCGACTGCGGGTCGCGCTCAGCCGGGCTTGCCGGTGTGAACATCAGTCGCCTTCGGTCGCTTTTAGATTGCGAGTCGCAAATGGTCGCGCGACCTCCTCAAGTCGCCGGTGTGAATGTGCCCTAAGAGAAAGCTTTATCTCGGATGCTCCTATCTAAACACATGTAGAAGGTGAATTAGTTTTTCTCAGCAACCACGGCACAAAATTTGATCAGGTTTGTTGCATTTAAAACAAAAACTTAAATTCTACTGTCTTCTGGTTTCGAATTTTTCATTTAGGTTGTCAATTTTTTATTAAAAATTGGCACGAATCTCAAATTTTCAGAAAACGAAACTATCATGTTTAAAACTCTGTAACTCAACATTGAAACATAATATCGTAATTCTGTGAATCGCATCTAATAGTACATTTGCAGTGGACAAAATTGATATGTGTCAAATGAATCTCAAACAATTTAGCATTATCAAAATACGGCGTTTGCAGACCCCTTGTGCACCACGTAACTAATTCACCTAAGATACAAATTGACATACCAAATTTGTCCGCTTTGACTCTTATAAGAGATGCCGTTTGAAGAACCGCGATATCTGTTTTTGATAAAGAGCTTTTAGTTAAACGTCGTGCTTCTATTTTTTTTTGCACTTTCAATATTTTCAAAATATTTTAAACAAAATTCATGCCCTAAATCGAACTTTCGCTTCCAACAGATACTAGAAGTTTACTTTCACAAATTAAACAAATTCCATTAAAAGTGATTCAGGGGTTATCTCAGAAAAGCGTTTCTGCGTTTTACATTTATTTGAATAGGCCGCTTCAGAGTTGGGCCCGAGCTAAAGCTTCCTTTTAAATAATTTATCGAGAGATCAAATACATGAATAATAACTGCATTGCCATTGCCAAAGATGCTGCAAATGAATTCTTGAATGCTACGCACTATCAAAACAAGTAATATATGTATATTTTAATGAAAAGATATACTCGTATGTGCCAGAAATTGTGCTCAATATAACTGATATCAATGCTTCCATGTTTCTGTCTATTTAATAAGTAAAGAAAAGATCACACGATCCTTAGAACTATATCAGTTCGAAACCAGCAAAGCAGTGCATGCCTTTGATATGAAAAATGTAAAGGCCATGAAATGAACAAATTGAGCACAAATATGTTAATGAAACTTTGTCATTCAACAACCTTGTTTACATTGTTGTACATATTCAACAGAACGTCAGTGAAAAATCGCAATGATGCTGTCATTTATTCCAATGTATTACGCAGGAGCAGCTGTCACCGGTCGTGTATCGTGAGTAATTGCACCGAAATTATTGTCCCAACAGAGAGCACCTATATAAGGCCATTCTCCAAAATATACGAGGGCAAGTAAAATCAAAGTGAGCCATTGCATATATATGACAAACGAGGTAGTTAATTTAAAAGTAGTCTCCATGAGCATTTAGACATTTATCCCATTGACTAACGAGTTGGGTAATTCCCGTCTCATAAAACTCCTTAAGTTGCTGCTTCAACAAATCTGCAACTGACTAACGTCATCGTCCGACACGAATCTGTTTCCCTTAAGCTGTTTTTTTTCATCTGCCCCAAAATGTGGAAGTCGCAAGGCGACAGGTCTTAGCTGTATGGCGGTATGTTGCAGCGTTTCCCACATGAACTTTACAGGTTTTGTATTAACCACATCAGCGACGTGGGGACGGGCGTAGTAGAAAATTAAAAATTAAATTATGGGGTTTTACGTGTCAAAATCCCTTTTTTATTATGAGGCACGTCATAGTGGAGGACTCCGGAAATTTCGACCACTTGGGATTCTTTAATGTGCACCTAAATCTAAGTACACGGGTGTTTTCGCATTTCGCCCCCATCGAAATGCGGCCGCCGTGGCCGGGATTCCATTTCACGACCTCGTGCTCAGCAGCCCAACACCATAGCCAGCTCGTGGAACAAGATGACCCCATTCGTCAATTTTCCACGTCGTTTGTTCTTGACTGCGACACGCAGCCAATCCAGCGTTTCACAATATCGGAAACGATTGATAGTCTCTCCGGCTTTAGAAAATTCTATCAGTAATGGCCCCTGATGATTGAAAAAAAAATAGTAAACAACACCTTTCCTGCGGAAATGACGGCCTTTGCTTT
This sequence comes from Dermacentor albipictus, assembly GCF_038994185.2. NCBI lineage: Eukaryota > Metazoa > Arthropoda > Arachnida > Ixodida > Ixodidae > Dermacentor > Dermacentor albipictus. The sequence goes on along the minus strand of NC_091826.1, from coordinate 8,675,751 downwards.
CTTTGGGGGGGCGGTGAATTCGAATGTTTCCACTGTAAGCATTGGCGTCGTGTTTCAGGCTCGTAGTAGTGGCACCATGGTTTGTCCCCGATCACAATTGCAGACAAGAAGTCGTCACCCTCATAATGATACCGGATCAAATGAGTGAAGGCAGCGCAGAACCTTCTTCTGGCGGTGGTTCAAAATCTTTGGCATACATTGCGCACACAAGACCCGATAACAGAGATGTTCATGAATTATGGTGTGAACCGAACCGCAACTGATGTTCACACGCTCTGCCAGTTCATCGATGTTTATCCTCCGTTCTTGTCTCATCAGCTCATCAACTTCTGCACTTGTGTTGGGGGTGATTGCATGATGGCTTTGGCCCGGCCTTGGATCGTCTTTGCAACTTTCACGTCCTTTTTTCAACCATTTGCTCCAATGCTTCACAGTGGCTGATGAAATGCAATGTCCAATGTAGACGGCAGTCATACGGCGAATAATTTCCTTTTGCAAAACACCTTCAGCTGTCAAAACATTCATGTCACCCCGCTGCTCAACTTCTGAAGTGTCCGTTACGTCACGCAACCATGTTCAATCCAGTGTATGAGAGCATTAAAGATTTACCCTTACATCTGCGTGTCACTTTTGTAAATGAAAGATGCTTGTGTGCTACGCGCATGCCTCGCAGATAATGAACTGAACCATTATTGCGCGGGATGGGTAGGCTCACTTTCATTTAATTCGCCCTCGTTCATTACAAATGCGAAGATACAATACAAATGCTTGATAAAGGGCAAAAAAGTGTCACTGGAAAGAAAGTTCACTGCACGTATACACAAAACCACGCAACAAGATATTTAAATATACGTACAAGTCTCCAATAAATTTATATATCTAAGAAAAAGTCACTGGATATAATGTGCCAAACAAGGCAAATAAACATGTGCAATCACAGATTCACAGAATCCTAGATCCCGCCCCCATTCCATACACTCCACCCGATGTATCGCGCACGCTCCCCGCTTGTTTCCTTTGCGCACGCTATCTGAGCCACCATCGTCGGCTCACCCATTCCACCCCCACCCCCTACGCTTTCACTCGCACATGCGGCGTGCGGTCACGACATTATTGCCCTGACACTTCATACGAAACATGACGGCGACAGCAGGAATACGCCTGGAGTCTTCATATAATTGCTATCACAATAATATAATAATAGTATCTGGCAACCGAAGCGTGCCATGGCCGATTACTTTCCGCAAAAGAAGTAACAAACTGTCACCATGCGACAATTTGCTGTGCCGCAACAATGTACTTTTTTTGCTTTTGTGGCGCGGGGGCACCAAAATGAAAAAAAAAAAAGAACCGACGGAAAGCAGTGGCCACAATCCGATGCCTACTTTGGGCACCTAATCTGGCTACCGAATGAATATCGAAGAAAATGTGAGACGCTTGGTCCACCGAGAACCATACGCATAGTGCTCGGTATTTCACACCGGCGAGACAAGACTTTCCGGAGAGGTTGCGCTCAAGCGAACACGGTGTAATCCGTCAAGTCTTAACAGGGATGGCGGTGAGTGACCATTGTTTCTTTTTCTCGTCTGCCAGCCAGAAGGCGTCCAAAACACTGCCAGGCGAAAATTCACTCGGCCAGAGAAAACCACACGCGCACTGAAGTACGCCGCGAGGTATGGTCGAGCCAACACAAGAAAAACGCATGCACTCTGGCTGGCTCTGGCAGCCTGCGGGTACAGGTAGTGAGAATAAAAAATTTAAGAGGCTCAATGTGTCCTCACTAATAAAGGTCAAAGTAGAAAAAATAAATAATAAACGTAGTTCCCTGGCTGGCTTTAGTGTCTTGACATGGATGCTTTGGCGTAGGTGAAAAAAAATATTTATGTTTTTTATGCGACATGACGCCACAAATGAACCACCACAACGCTTCGTCTCATCATATCTCGCTGCGTGTTTTGTCAACTTGTCTGATAGTGTGTTGATTTGGCTTGTCTCGTATGTTCCGATCTAAGACTTTCGAAAAGTCAATGCACCTTTGGTGTCAAATGTTTATAACAACATGAAGCCCACAATGTTCTGGAATTGAAAATCTAAAGCACGACTTTGGAAATATCAATGCACCTTTCGCATCAAAACTTTATTACAACTTTATACCCATAAAGTGTCAGAATTGAAATCCAAGCGCTCCCGATCTCGCGGCCTCAGCGAGATGCCGCGACGAGCCTGCCCGCCATGCCTTTGGAACTTTGTGCTCGGATGGAGCTCCTTGCGTTACGATATGCGACTCCCGGTGCATGGGCGTTGCCACGAAATCCAGCCCGATTTCGCAATGTTCGCGCTAAAATGTTTTTTCAAGCGTGAAAAGGACATTGTAGACAAAACTGAGCATGATTTCCGGCGCCAGGGGTTGTTTTGGCCGGCGGCGCATGGACAGCACGAACAAATTCCGGGGGGGGGGCTGAAGCCCCATAAGCCCCCCCCCCCCCTGGCTACGCCCCTGGTCACAATATATGAAACGAGGGCCAGGCATTGCTGATGTGAACCTATTAGCCACAGAACAAGGAAAGTGACATGGCTGTACGACTGTAATGATTACACAGCTTCGAAAGATCACCCCCCCACGCACACACATACACACACACACACGCTGCTTGCATTCACAACCAAACCTTAGTATATCACATACTATAAAATCATGACATTCGCAGCCGACTTCCGGTAATTCGATTCTGACTTCCGGTAATTCGATTCTGACGAGACTGGCGAAACTGGCCGAATCATGCAACGGGTCGCATTAAACAAAATGCAGAACAAACGCCCAAACATGGCGGCAGCATTGCCTTTAAAGGTAGCTTCGCCGCAATACAGCCGCGTTATGCGGTGAAATCTACCAAGCATGGAAAGGTACCACTGTTGCCAGACATGGCACGTGTTCCTTAATTCACACATGTACATGCGCCGTCTCTAGGCACGGTACGAGCACAGATGCCCGATAAGTTAATTGACAGGCCTTCATAGTTTTAGATAGACCCCCGCCCTTTTGTTGGCTTTAAACATCCCTTTGACCGTCTGCATTTTTAAATTTTACCACCTGCCTTCTCGCTAGCTTTCCCAAAGCACAGATCATGTTTCTTCACTTCTCGGTGCACGGCATGTGTGTGCATATAATGAAGGAAAGTGTACTGGGCCCCCTTAACGGGTCTCGTGTACATGACACGCATGGCGGGCGAATTGGGGGCTCAAATTGCCACAGCAATGTCAGAAACTGCTCTGAACAGCTGCCAGTATGTTTATTAGGTGTCTACGTGCTCACACTGTGACTGGAGATGGCGTGTGAGCCCCTGTATAATAAAGAAGCGCACACTGTGTACCGTGACAGTGGCCCCTTTCCATTCTTGGTATGCCTCACTGCAATATATTGCGCATGTCTCCGCATAAGCCAGCTTTACCGTGGCAAAGCTAAAAGTTAAAACTGCCCGGCAAAGGCCAACTCTGAGATAAAAATAACGGAAGTTTGGACTTCTGTAAGTGTGTGGGCGCTGGCCGAGACCTTCGGTTGGGATCAAATTAACCAGCATCGAATTAATAAATGTCCACTGTACTAATATAGCAAGAATCCATTCAGCTGCAGATCGAAATAACATGGGGAGTGAGTGAGTGAGTGAGTGAAACAACTTTATTTTGTCCACTAGAGACGTAAGCAAACGCCACGCCACCTGGCTAGGCCCACTCGGGGACCATCATAACATGGGGAGTAATACGTTTTTTGAGCACACCACTTGCATAGTTTCCGTAGCATTGTCAGCGAAGTATATGGAATGGAGTAAAGGTCGCATTACGCATGAGCAGTAAGAAGGCGCCAAGCAGAAACTATGGCCGTAACGAAAAACTAGCTTACAGGCACACATTTAGACCCTTTTGCATTCAATTAATTTTCACTTCGTTAGATGCTTGGCTATGGTTTATGGCAAATGCTCAGAGCTAGATATTGCTAAAAATGCTGCAAGTCTTATTGCACATAATATTGAGCTGCATGTTGCAGGCGCCAAGCAGAAACTATGGCCGTAACGAAAAACTAGCTTACAGGCACACATTTAGACCCTTTTGCATTCAATTAATTTTCACTTCGTTAAATGCTTGGCTATGGTTTATGGCAAATGCTCAGAGCTAGATATTGCTAAAAATGCTGCAAGTCTTATTGCACATAATATTGAGCTGCATGTTGCAGGCGCCAAGCAGAAACTATGGCCGTAACGAAAAACTAGCTTACAGGCACACATTTAGACCCTTTTGCATTCAATTAATTTTCACTTCGTTAAATGCTTGGCTATGGTTTATGGCAAATGCTCAGAGCTAGATATTGCTAAAAATGCTGCAAGTCTTATTGCACATAATATTGAGCTGCATGTTGCAGATTACTTTTCTTTCTCAGAACAAAAAATTGCTGGGTATACCAGAGTCAACGCAAAAGAAAAGGTCAATGGCGTGGTAGTATATGGATTCATATCTACTGAGATTGGGGCATTAAAGTTGATGCAAAGTTGCATAATTTTTCATTGGCCGCAATGCCACGTCATGAGCATGCCTCGTGCATGCTCTAACGCTGGCTCACACTTGCTGGTTCAGGCCTCGATGGAGCAGAGCAGGCAAAAGGAAACACTTGCTGCTGCAGTATTGCGTGAGGGGAGAGGGCATCATCGCAGCGTCATGTCACACTCGGTCTCGGAAGCGTGTGCTATCTGCGCATTCCTTGTCCGCACAAGCTCTTGCCTGCATTCTCACTGCGCCTTGGCAAGGCCAAATCACCAACACAGCAAGCATCTCAACGCACTCGCTTGCCTGCGAAGAGTTCATAACTCGAGGACCGCTCAGCGGTGTTCAATTGGACATTAATGCTTTCGCATTCACAACTCATAAGTGCTTAGGTGTCCACGAATTTTTTCCTTGTTCCACTGTCAGACCTTACATTTTTTCCAGACCCTTTATTTCTTTCAATGGTGTCAAATCTTCTATTTCTTTCTTTCTTCTTTTTTTTTTGTGCATGTATGCCTACTTTGTTTTTCTTTTGCGTCAACTTTGGTTGACACGGCAACCAAGAGGCCAGGCGTGCCAATGCCAAAGATAGCACAGTCGAGAGTTGCAGAGTAGAGCTCTCCATTCTGGAAAGTGGAGATTCCCGTAATTCTCTCCTTTTAACTGCTTGGAACGGCGGAGTTTAACTATTCCCACTCCTGGAGTGGCTGAGCTTGTCCATTCCATTCCTCAAATTCTAAAAAATGAAATGCTTTTTTTCTACAATTGTTTTTTACTTGGTAGAAAATGCAGGTCACTGTCTAAGGTCAACATGGAATGACATTTAGGGATCCGTACGGATCCCTTGTTCACAGGATTGTGAACAAGGGATGACAGATTGTGAACAAGACTGTGAACAAGGGTTCTGTATGGATCCCAATTGTCATTTTATTTTGACCTTCGTTAGTGACCTGCTTCATTTTCAAACAATGCTTTCACCTGATGAGACGGTATTCCGTCGAACTCTTGACTACGCTGTTTACTACTTGCGTTTGCCTGCCTAGTGCCAAAAGAAAAAAACATATACCATATTTACTCGCACAATGATCACACTTTATTGTAAAAAAAAAAATTGACGCAAATTTAGAGGTGCGATCATTACGTGGGTTAAATTTCCCACAAAAAAATTTTTTTCATCCCGCATTTGCTGCGGGATCACAACAGGTCAACAAATAGGCGGCTGCCGCTGTATGTAGTGCGGGACACCAAAACAAGAATGGCGGCCGGCTTTAAGCCGAATGTGCCAAATGTGTTTTTTTTTTTCTTCTCGTGCGAACATTATGTGCATTGAAACAGTTTCTTCCGTATCAGTAATGAATAATATCGTTAATATCGGCAAGTTCGCAGCAATAACGTAGTCATGTCCACTTTGAGGGGACAGAAACAGATGGCCGCGCTTAGCTGCCAGTGACATAGGAACACATGGCGGGCATGCTGCGGAAACTGCGGCATTTATCTTCACAACTAACCTAATACGGCACGTTTACGCTAAGCATGGGCGAATATCTTAGCTTTGTTACAACCGTTGGCGTATAAATAGGCTACACTTCTAACGTATCAGTGTAAACACGGCTGCTATCGTTGCTGCACACGATTTGTTGTGTGTCCACGAGTGCAGATGAGAAGAATCGAAAGGCACCTTTCTTGTTGTAGTTGACCACAACCATTATAAAGCCTAGACATAATAAACGCAAGTTTGGTCGTAGCTTTTTTTTTTGTTATGGAAGTGCAGAAAGTGATGAAAGGAATGAAATGGGGCATCTGATTAAGAATGTTTGGTGCGTGCAGACAGCTTGGTTTGTCTTGAAGAGTTGTTTGTGTAGCATTTGATAGACGGTAAGTGCGATCATTATTAGCTAGACTTGGCACACGACATATCGCTGCGGCAAGTTCGGGGTGCGATCATTACACTGGAAATTTAAAAAATGGAATTTTGACGACAAAATTCAGGAGTTCGATCATTACGCGAGTGCAATCATTATGAGAGTAAATATGGTATTTTGAAGTCTTAAGAGTGTAACAAATAATTTTACATACTATTTTTGTTTGCACAAACACAAACACGCTTATCTCTTCAGGCCACTGTTACCTGTAACATTATTATTAATAATTTGAGAAAAGCAGCTTAAACCATGTCCCCCGTAGTAGGCGAGTGCAATTATTTGAGGAAAAAGCAGGCAAACAAAATTAAGATGGTGGTTTTCGAGACTGCTGCTGTGTTTCTTTTTCTTTCTTTTCTTGACACTTACTGGCATATTAAAAAACATCTTTTTCTAACACGCCTCCTGGATACTCGACAGCAAGCGAAAAAAAAGCCATGGTGTGCTTTTAGAATCAAAATAGACTCGTGCAGGGTGCAGCCATTTGCAACATGGCCATTTTTTGACCTGCATCTTTTTGTCGTAGGTCAAGCATGCTCTTGCTAAATCTAAGAATTTTTGGCAAGTTATTTTTCTAACTACATGACTAAGGAGTTGAAATAACTGAATTCCTGAACTAAAGGTTAAGGAATTAACTTGAACTAAAAGGTGCTGTCTTCTAATGCACTTCAACCTTATAACAAAGAAAGGTTTCCAAGTCATCAGAAGTGGAGAATGTGTTGTTTATAATTACCGCTGCATAGGTAGTCGCCTGTTATATGTAGATACTGGAAATTGAGAAATGTAATAAATTGACCAAGTTTAGTTCAGTCGAATTGACATATTCAGTGGTTTTGTAGCTGCTTATAAAATCAACATTTAGTGCTCCAGAACTACAGGCCCATTCCATTTCCACTCCATTCCAGAATCTTGAGCTGCCATTCCATTCTCATTCTATTCCTGGTGTTTGAAAATTTGTAATGATTCCGGAATCGTTACAACTCGGAAGGTGCACTTCGCAACTTTGGCACTCCAGTCTGTGGTGCAATGTGGTTAATTTTTTTACTATATTGACATCAATTGCACCTGTACTGTTAATTATACCTACTCTGCAACTAATTCTCGCTTACTGTTTTGTTCAGACCTACATTTTGATACCTTTTGCAACTCTATATTACATTCCAAAGTCCAAAGTAAGACAATTTCGTCTTTTGTTAAAATATTACAAACATAGATAGCCAGCTCCCAGATACACCAGACTCATATCAAGTCAGCAAAGAAGGCCTTGTCTTCAAAATTCTCACAATGTTATATCTGAACAGACATGGTGTGCCTAGTAAAGGAATGGTAGGAGGAGCAATTACCTGAATGTAGCTCGCGCACAAGGGACGACATGGCATGGGTGACCGAATCCGCAGCCACGAGCAAGTGATCACGCAGTTGCCGGCCCTCAGGTGTTCGGCCAAAGGCCATCTGCACATCTGCACCCAACCCCACCAGACTGTCTGGGGTCTGCAAGTGTGCGGCCACAATAGCTGGACGCTCCGGTGGTGATGCAGTGGACCGAGGAGAGCTGCCAGGCGTTGACCGGGGACTCCGCTGATGGTTCTGCACGTAAAAACTCCAGCTCATGGCACCATCTTTAACTCCTACACATTGTGGCAGTCAAACTGTGCAAGTTAGCTTACAGGCCTTGATACAGACTTGACTGTTGCAGGCATGGGCAAGCAAAAGTGAGAAGTGAGCACAGTTTTCTGTGGCCTCAGAGAGCAGCAATATCCTGCACCGACTACACTCTGTGTGCAGCATTCTTAAGCTAATTTATTTATTTATTTATTGGATACTCATAGTGAAATATTTAGCGCGCACAATGGACAAGGACACAATGAAGGGGGGCACACGAGCGCTTACTCACAACTGTTTTATTTTCGGAAAGATACTGAACATAATAAATACCCCAACTATCAGCGCTGGGCATGTGCAACAACAGTCGTCAGTAAAACAGAAACAGAACAAAATCAGATTAAAAAGGTTCAACCAGTATTTCAAAAAGCAAATTCACTTTCAGTGATTGCAACCGATGGTAGGCTTATGCATTTTTCAGCACACTTTTTGATATAAAACGCTCCTGTGATTTGACACGTTAGTTTGTTTTTATCTGAAAACAAAATGTCAGTGTCAAAAAATACCGGATCACAATGACATAGATTACAGTGGTTCGACTAGTGCGAATAGTTTTCTTTACCGAGAGAACATTCATGTTCTTTTAGACAGGTGCGAGAACATGAATGTGAACGAAGACCAACGACTTAGTTCTACAACTTGGGCATGTAGAGTTCAAATGTAGCAATGGATGGTTCAGCCATTTTAAAGAGCGCAATAATTTGGCCTTCATAGGTGTCTGTGCAAGAGCGGCAGTGCAATCGAGAGAATCGTCGATGACTGGAAGAAACACACGTTGGCTCCGTTGCTTAGCGAGTACGGTGCAGACAATGTGTAGTACCTTGACAAGGCAGCCCTTTTTTACAAGATGCTGCCCACAATAACGTTCGCAGCAAAGGACACCGCGGTCAAAAATCGAAAGCAGGGCAAGGAAAGAATTACCGTTCTGTTTGGCGCGAACATGTGCGGTGAACACAAGCTGCCACTACTCGTAGTTGGAAAGAGTGGGAGGCCTCGCTGCTTTAAAAATGCACGGCTGCCACCAAGGGATGAGCTTATCTACCGGCACAACAAGCCTGGGTCACAGGCACAATATTTGAAGATTACTTTTGGCAGCTTGACCGAAAGTTCGCGGCCACAGGAAGAAATGTACTCTTCGTTGTTGATAATTGCCCTGCACATGGTGACATCTCATGCCTGAAAGCTATCAGCCTGAAAGTATGATATTTCTTCCTCCGAACACCATGTCTATCTAGCAGCCAATGGACCAAGGCATCATTCACCACATGAGGAAGATTTACCGCCACCACCTGCTCAAGTGCATACCCCTTTGCTATGACAATGGCAAGGAGTACTCCATCGACCTCCTCGGGGCCGTATGTCTTATTGTGTATGCATGGAAGCAAGTGGAACCCACTTTGATCATGCGGTGTTTTGAACACGCTCACTTCTCGAAGGAAAGCACCGTTGATGCTGATGCTGATGCTGACTATTCATGAGCACTTGAACAAGAAGGAGCCAGGTATTGCAACTGCATCAATGCGCTCTGCGCAGAGGATAGTGAATCCGGTGCAGTCGGCTTCGCCGAGTATCTGAACTTTGAAAATTATCAACTAATGTGCTACTCAGACTTAGAGAGTGAAGCTACCGCTGATGTGACCATGTGCGATGACAGCAATGACGCCGACGCTAACGAGCCCTTTCGAGCACCCACTTTCTGGGAAAATATTGGAGCGCTGAATGTTATCTACAGTTTTGTTGAGTGCCACGGTGGAAATTCTCAAATGCTGCACGTAGTTGGCCAACTAGAAAACATAACCCTTGGAGCCTCAAACTACAGGACGTGACAAACCAGCATCTCTGATTACTTTAAGTAATCCAAAGATCGCCGAATAAAGGTAGCGCATTCCTGCACCAAAATTTTTCACCTGGGTTGCTTTTTGTGTGTTCGGTACACCCTTTAAGGGTGTGGGGATGCGCGACTCTCACGCGTCCCCTGATACGTTGTTTTCTCGCATAGCTCCCGTCTCCTGTAATCTGGCTTCGCCGCATAGCCTGGGGCCTGCGGCAGTCGGTGTGGTGTGTGGTCGGCGCAATACGAGAGATGGCGCGAATGTTGCGCTGTTAACGCCGCCTCACGGCGGGGTTACTCGGGCACTGAAAGGAGAAGGCGCTTCCTCTTCGGCTGCGGGTCGGCAAGTGGCGCGGACCTTCCGTGCGTGCGCCGATCCATGCTTCTGTGAGATCGTCTCGCGTGGTTTCCTTCGAATGCGCCACTATTCGAGTGACCGTCACGCGAACGACCAGGCATTGGGATCCAGCATGGGGCGAACATATTCGCTCGCTCTCTGGTCGCGGTGAGTCGGACTTCCTAGATTTGGCGAGCGTCCATCGGCACGTTTTGTGGATAGCAACTCGGCTAGCAGTCATTAGTCTATGAAAGGTGCAATAAATGCCCTTGTTATTGTCTGCACTACTGTGTTGTTGTTCCTTTGTCCCAAGAGCACAGATAAGAAACCCACAAGGGTCAATGACGTAAATATACGGCACCGCGAACAAGTACAAAAATGGTCGATGCCATATATTTACAGTGCCGTCTGTATGTTTAAAAAGCGCGCCAATTTCCTTTTTCTTTTCTGTAATGTGCTGCCACTATGTGGGAATATAGGGAATTTTTTTCGCATACCTCCCTCTCGGTTTTCGTTGCATGGTTTTTTTTAGAGCTAGTTTGCTCCCGCACGTCTATATACTACCGCTCGTGCATTGGCGTGCGCGCGAGCGGGTGGCGGTTTGGGTTTTGTTCCGTAGGCGGTTTCGACTTCTTGCGCTTGCAAAACTGATGGCAATCTCGTAACTGATCGGTCAAAGGGCGACCACTTGCTTCTCACTCGTTTAGTGCTCACGGGGGTGCGCATAGTAAGGATGCCGCCGTGCATACGTTTCTGTTGCTTTTTCTTTTTTTTTTTTGAGACTTCTGAAAACTAATTGCCTCTGGTTGACGATAAGATGAAGATTAGCAGAAGTTTTTCACACGTTTTGCTTTTTTGATGGGCACACAACTACACAATTTTCTTGACTGCGTGCACCTATGCAGTTCGATTACGCTGTAGATGTACAGTGCTCACAGAATGAAATAGGACACGGAGCATTTAGTAGAACCCTACATACGTGCAAAGTACGCGAGAGCACCATGTCATGTCGCTAAGAATTTGGTCACCAAAGGTGACGAGGACTCCGATGTAAGTGTACGCGCCAGAATTACGTCGATGTGACACGAACTGCAGCCGCTTGAAACGAAAGTATGCGCATTACTTAGCCCTAAATTGACGCGTTTCATTCCGTGAGCACTGTACATATTTGATATTCATGTAAGGGCAGAAACATTTGAGTCTTGCGAAATATTCTCGTGTGTGCATTTTCAAAGCCTTCAACTTTGTGTATAATAATGCATCAAATTTTTAATTTTGATGTTTATTTCCCTCTTTATTGTTGTTATTCAGGAATGAAGAGTACATATATACCAACTCAAAATATTTTTTTCACACTTTACGGTCACACTAGAAAAATTACGGTACATTTTTTTCGAAATAAGTCCCTGAGAAGAATTGGAATCTGCAATAAAAAAAGAATCGACCCTGGGCAGTCACATATGCCGAAAAAATTGACCATCAAAGGGTTAATTCGAAAATCCGCTTAATTAGAAGAGTTTTTGCGGTCCTGATGACTTCGAATTAACAAGATTTTACTGTATTAGGAATAGAAGAGGACCAAGTACAGATTCTTGCAGAAGGCCTGATGTGACTAGGAGGGTGTTAGACAGGTGACCATAAACAAAGACTGACAGAGAATGATTAGTTAGGAACTGTTCAATCCATTGGAAGAATGTTAGGATGTGGGTTCAGTTGTGAAAGTTTTAGTAAAAGAAGGCAGTAGTAGAAGAAAGCTTTTGTAAAGTCTAGAAAGATGATATCGGCCTGCATCTTACCGTCAAGATTATTGTGAAAGTTTTGAAGGAAAAGTGCTAATTGGGTTTGGCAGGAGAGGCCTTTACAAAACCAGTGTTGTGAAGGATGGAAGAAATGGCATGAGTCCAGGAAACTTATTATGTACGACTAGATGACGTGTTTCATGATTTTGTAGGACATACTAGTAAATGAAATGGGGCAGTAATTCAGGGGCGAGTCTCTGCAGTTTTGCTAAGGAAATAAATGTCACCGTATCGGCTAGCCCAGTTTGCTTGCTGCAAAACTGAAGCTATGTCAGTCCTTTGGTCAACATGAGATGCACCTTGAGCATCTTCATGAGGGCCTCCAGCTGGAGCATGAGGTCCCTGCGGCTGTCCTGCAGCTGTGCCAGGTGCGCCTCGAGGTGAGCCTTTCGCTGGCGCAGTGCTTGTAGCTCCCCAACCAGCGCGGGGCTGCCAGCACGCATCGACTCTTCTCGCTCCTGTTGCTGCCGCAGCCGCACTATCTGACCCATCATTTCCCTGCACCGGAATGAAACCAGGAGTTGCACGCATTTCTCAATTTCATTTCACCCATGTTAAAGAGAAAAAATGAGCGTGTGTGTGTATACATATACATATAGTTAAACCTTGATATAACAAAGCAGGTAAAATCGGCAACTTGCTTTGTTATATCGAAATTTCATTATATTGAAATCCAACCTTTTATGCAAATAACTGCAGTCACTGATGGATTTTTCTAACACAAAGGGACTGCAGAACTTTCAAAATTATAGGGCAATTGAAAAAAGGAAGTTTGAATGAGAAATAAATTCATTTTGATGAATTTGGGAGTTGGTGGTGAATGATACGGTTTCATGCCACATCAACGATATCTTCACATAGGCGAGCCACGCTTTCGCATCCACTCCACCCCCAAGGCTAATCTAATAGTGTTGCTCGCACTGGGACGACGCTATCATAAAAAGTGCTGGCAGCGGGGATCAAATGCTTCGTCTGCCTCTCACTCCAATGGGTCACCGAAACTCGAGATTATGCAACCTTCAACACCAAACACGCCAGAAGACAGCTTGCATGATTCCACGCTGTCTCGGCAGGCCCATCCTTTCCACATGCGGCAGATTTCCTCTAAAGCAGGCTGCACAGCTGCGTAAGCGCCAAGCTGCGCTTACAGCCATGCGCAGCCACAACTGAGACGCATGCCATAAATCGCGACGCATGTCAGTTCCCTCCTTCCATGCCTTGCCCTTCATGTGCACTTGATCGCTCCCCTCCACCTCTTTCCCTTTGCTCCCGCGGGGAAGTGGCACTTGTGCATGAAGCCACCATCTTTCTTTCTCACGATCGCACACTTTCACTCGCACTCAAAGCACAAAGTGCATGAGGTGCAATAGGATCTTATCGCACTTTGACTTAATACGGAACACGAATCGTCGCGCCGCGTGCGATTTAAGAGGTGCATTTGTAAGCAGCCACTTGTAATTCAATCATTTGACCATCTGCAGAAGTTTCCATTTATTGTCTTGGCATTCCTTTGCTGCGGAAGTGAAATTTCATTATGTTAAAATCTTATACAAACACACTTCGTTATATTGAGGTTCTACCTACCTATGGACAAGATTTTATGAAAAGTTAAATACTTTGTTATATTGAAAATTTCATTATATTAAAGTTTGTTGTATCGAGGTTTAACTGTATAATACAATCTCCACTCAAAGTGTTCACCCTGCTCTGACAGCTTTATTAACAACACCATTCCCACATAATCCACACCGCTTAGCAACAATTCCTTCCTCTCTGGATTGTTGTGCAGGAGTGCAAAGCACATGTGCTGCCACTTGTACAGTGCTATTGAGAAGGTGCTCACGCAGGTTTGCAACTGTCCAGGAAGCTCTCATTTCTCGTTGGAAAGTTCTATACAGGAAGAGTTCACACACTAGTAAATGGTTGGCGCAAGGCAGACACAGGCAGCATCTATCTTGGCAAATTGTCACATGAGGAGTAGGGTAGGTGTGCCAACAACATTGTTTTTTCCAGTTTATGCATTCAACATTTAATGCACTAAGTGGTATGCATAATTACTAGCAATGTTATCTATGCAGTTTTATGTAGTGTGTGCGAAGTAGCTGACATAGCTCTGTGGAAACACACTTGACTCACAGCAAACCTAATAAGAGTAAACATATTTTTCCTTGTTGGGTTGGTGGGCCGATATTGTTCATGATGCCTTTACAGATCTTACTTCAGAAGATTGCATGAAACATAACAAAGTTTACATATACAATAAACTATTCTGAGCCAGAGAAGAGCTTAATTAAGATGATAGAATGCTCTCTAGAACAAGAGAACCCACCTGTTCTTGGCCTCCAACTGTGCTAACAGCTCCCTCTGCCGTGCTGTGTCAGTTGAGCCCGTAGGTCTTTGTGCAAGGCGTGCTGCATATCGAGCGATCAGTCGGTGCTCTTCATCTTGCCCGCTGTCCATGGATGGACCGATCAAGGACGGGAGGCCATTGTGGCTGGCTGCTGGAGATGGAGGCCTGCAGTACCAAGGACCAAGGAATTACCCGGACAAGTTCATGAGAAACAATGATGATGTTTGAGGTTTAATGGCGCAAGGGCCAGGTATGGCCTAAGAGCGCCACATGAGAAACAAAAGAATGACATGGACAATCAGCTCCAGCTAAACCCTTCAGTTTTGTATAAAGTTAGCTAAGAATGTTGTAAAATTCACCGAAGTGTGCTTGCAAGAGCAGAAATGCTGGTACCCTGCCACTTGTCACATAAAAAACAAAGAGGGTGCATATTATGACAAAATGAGTGCAGATGAGTGTCACCATAAAAATTTAGAAATAAGCACAAACAATGCTAAATGGGACAAAGACGATGAAGGTGATTTACAAGTTTGTCTTATTTGGCATTGTTCATACTTTTTTCTGTCATGCACTAACACAGGCAAACTAATACTCAACTATAAATGTTTAAATAGATGGACTAGA
Source organism: Dermacentor albipictus (assembly GCF_038994185.2). NCBI lineage: Eukaryota > Metazoa > Arthropoda > Arachnida > Ixodida > Ixodidae > Dermacentor > Dermacentor albipictus. Next base: position 8,660,696 of record NC_091826.1, on the reverse strand, counting down.
GAATTAGGCTTAATTACTTCAGCCAGTGAGAACTGTTAGTGTTGTAACTAACAAAAATTAAATCCCTTTGGTTCCCTTTATTATTTTTTTTTCAGCTAGTGTTATAATGGCAGCATTTATTATTTCACCTGTCCTGCCTTTTACTTGCTGCAGGCACAGCCTTTGATGGCAGCAATCGAAAAAACAGGCAGCACTGCTGTGTCACAAAATCTGTGCTTTCTTCTCACCATGTTAAGGGGCAAACAGTTCGCGAGGACTGCAGAGGACTGCATTTACAGCCAATGTATCTCCTTGGAATCTGCAAAGCTTAAGAGAGGGCAAAAGCAATGTTGTTAAATTATAGTTAAACAAATGACCGTGCCAATCAGTACTGTTTCAGTTGGATCTGCTAAGTTGTACACCTTTGTTTTAGCATGTGATAGGTGATGACTCGCAGAAGCAAAGCTTCATTTTGTCTTTTGCTGGCAGAGCATCAGTTAACTAATCCCAACAACCTGTCACACTTTCCCAGACGACGCAGTGTTCTGCTGCTGAGTGTGAGGTCACAGGTTCAATTCCTGGCTATGGTAGCCATACATGTCTATGGAGGCGAGATGCCCCAGAACACTTGTCTGCAGTGTTTTGGGTTCACATTAGACCCCAGGTGAACTAAAAGCATCCAAACAGACCATGCATTGCTTTGGTACATAAAATGAAAACAATCAAACAACTAATCTCCTTAGATTGGCATTAACATACTACCTCAAAGTTCAAAGGGGAATTTTGGAAACTATAATATGTAGAATTTTGATTTGGGATCAAGGGTCAGCAAAGCAAGAAGAAAGCCCAGTGGGCTTACTTGGAGTTGGACTCTCGAAGCCTCAATGTTTGTGAACCGTCATTGTAATGTTTGTGAACCGTCATTGTACTACTTTAACACTTTATTAGTGAGTACTGTTTATAGGCAACACCAGAAAAAAAAAGAAATATTTATTTTTCTTGTTGAGTTTTGGTATAGAGTACAGAGTTTCTGGCTAAATGTCTCTGGCCAACACTGAATGATAGGCAGCAAGCATTGTGTGCCAATTAGAGTAGGAACATAAAAGACATTTTACGTGCAAATCTCTTTGTTTTGAAAACATGCTCAGAGGAAAAAGACCAAGGCAAAATGCCCGGCTGCAATGGTATCCCACAGGTAACGTAGAGGAAATGGGATGTAGACCTGTGTTTCACATATAGAGATAACCATGTACAAGTTGCACATGAAGCTGTAGGCAACTTGGGGTGGAGTTCGCTTCCAGTGTTCTATTGCTAGCACCTATTCCAACCTATTGCTGAAACGTTTCTTCAAGATATATTTTCTTGTTGAATATCCCTGTTCTCTGTGTATTTTGTGCATTTTGACAAAAAATAATAATTTCCTTCGGGTTTCTTTATGCCTAATCCTTAAAAGGGTTAAGGCTATGTTCCACTAGTGCAAGTGCAGTGCCCGCTAGTGCATGATGGGGGCGTGGCATGCAAGAGCAGGTGATGCTCACACAATGTGTGCCAAATCCAGTGTGTGCTCCTCCTCCGGGAAATGCGGTAGTGGCCGGCTGGGTCTTTCGGGGACACACCGGAATGACTTGCGCAGGGAATGACCAAGCTGCTTGCTGGCCGATTTCTGCCCGAGGAAACACCCATACAACAAGTCTCTCTTTTGTTTCTACACCCTGCTGCGTGCTTTGTTTGCACCCTGAATAGCTTTGAAAAGCTGCAAGTACATACCACATTTCAGCCAACACGCCAAAAAATACATAATAGATGTAACTGCACATCAAACAGGAAAAAATAGCGTGTATGAAGATGTTCTTCTGCACTGGCAAAAATAGTGCACCACAGTATAGATGCTGGCATGTATGACATAACTTCTAAAACTTGTGTGTGCAAAAAAGTCTCAGGCTATGGAAGTAAATATTGTCTGAGTGACTGTTTTTCGATTAGAACTGTAGCCAAATAGTGCATTTTCGACAACCCACCCAGTAGATATGACCTTCGCCACCGATACAACCATGAGAAATAGAAAAACATATATATGTAAACAGTATCAGTAGGTACAAGCCGCACAAAGAACTGTATACAACAATGCATGAATACAAAAACAACCCCGCACAGTTACTGGCAGCTGTTTTATATGGTGAGCTTTCTATGCTTCCACAGCTGCTTTATACCGAAGCGGAAGTAGCGTAGCATGATAGCAACGTGGAACACACTCCTGTTAAGCTTTGTAAGAATGCAAAACTTGCATATGAATCACATCTCTGTTGTACTTAAGTCCCCTCACCAGGCCCCTTAGCAAATTTAGGTTATACACTGGTCATTCTAAAACGCCATCTAGGTATTGTTTTGCTGAAATAATCTTTCAAATCGGTTAATTATTGGGGGAGATAGAAAAAAAAAACTGAATGCCCTGATGCCATACCACCATGAGGAGAGCGTGACTGCCAAAAGACACCCTTTGCCTCGAGTATCATTTGCTATCGACAATCCATCCCCCTCCTCCCATAAGAGACCACATCGATTTCACATGACGAGGCCCACCCTTTTTTTTTTCTCTTCTATTCCTTCTTGCTATGCGGCACATTTCCAGTGGCGGTATTGCACACTACACAATGGACAATTTATCAAAGTAATGTACCGTGGTGAGTGGCATTGCTAGGACCACGTTTTACATCACGGTGCTTGTGCGTATTACCTCGACTGGGAGCGGTGCTTCCTCGAGGGATAGAGGATGCGCGGCGTCTGATTCAATATTTCAACTGTTTTTACAGCTTGCAGTGCTGCAATACTTTACAGACATGATCGTCAGTGCAATTAAGTATGCGCTGTGCTTGTCTTTTTAAAATGGCCAAACCTGGTGAGGGGTTCCTTAAACGAGTTGCAATTGCTTTAGGGTTAATGCACAGAAAATATGGCAGACAAGAAAAATGTTAAAATTTTTCAGAACAAAGCACAAGTGTGGTTTCAGAATTTAAGACAATATGGCACATTCTGGCTTTCAACATTGTCAGTACACAGTACAGAATGTAGGGATAATAGTCTCTTCCAAGATAACAAAAGGATTAAATACATGAATTTACACTTTTGCTGTCATAACATGCTAACAAAATAATGTCTGCAAAAAATTAAAGGAAATAAAAGAGAAACACAATAGAACAAAAATCACAAATTTACTGCAACTTTACTGGCACAGAACCATGTTTATTCAAATGTCTTAAAAGCGAGATGCAAAAAAAGTGATGGAGCCCAAGTAAAATTTTCTGTCTTTGCCTTATGTGCTGTATAAAAATAACTATTAACAATTTGCCTAATTTATTGTACACCACCATTAGTGCAAACCTCCAACCTGTTGAAAATAATATAAACTTCAAACAAGCATGTGGCCCACATTTGGAGGCATCCCAGCTACCGATGCTAGACAAAACAGCATAAATGCATTGCGCACACACATATACAATAGAGCTAGCCCGCTTGCGTCGGGTCATTTGTTGGAGTGAGAGGTGCCTATGAGCTTGCCGCTGTAGAAAATTTGCAAATATACTACAAACTACATGTTCACTCTGACAGCAGCCCACACCATACCAAGAGTGAAGGCCATCTCCTGGAGTTAAAAGCCAGATAAGGGCACAGAAAATTGTGAATAGGCCTTTAACGCCCCCCCCCCCCCCTTCTTTTAAAAGGGCAAAATAATGTTTGAATGTGATAAGCTTCCATGTGGGAACACATATGCATGCCAAGATAAGGCATGTTAATACTGCTGCGGAACAGTATTGGCGGAACAGTATTGGCGCCACACTTGCCTCTTGGCCAAGTGTGGCGTATTCCCTTGTAAATATACTTGTATATAGCTTTTCGTCTGCATCTTGCTGAAACGTCTGCGTCTGTGTATCATGAAACACGATACACAGCTTTCTTTCTCTGCCAAGATCAACACTTGCCTTATTGCCTTTACCTATAAGGAGGATGTGAGGTCAGAACAAAAGCCTAACACTGACTATTGAAGGACTTCAAAAGTGGACAAAGGAGCAGATCAACCACATCGTGTTTGTTCACAAACAAAGGGGGGTTCTTTTCAAGATCTCGTTAAAATCATAATTTATAGCTAAGCCACATGGTTTCGAAACTTAAAGAAAGAAAGGTTAACCTCTACCGAGTTGAAATGGTGGACATTCCGCATGATGGAACAACCCAGAACTAGCAACCACAACTTCTGAGAGAAAAAGAGCCGTGGGCAGAGCCCCAGGTGAATTATAGCAATTCCAAGAAATGTAGGCAGCATATGATGTGAATACGCTACTCACTAGTGCAAAAGACCAGTGACCAAGGCAGAAGGGCATAATGGAAAGTGCAGAATTAACCAGAGCCAAATTATTTAACTGCTTGTACAAAAAAACATTGTGCCAAAGCAGTAGAAAACAGTGAAAAGTGAAGCTTTATAACCATACACAACATCGTACTGTAGTCAAGCATGAAACTCATGAATGGGAACTGGCAATCTAGCTGCATTAAAAAACATCACACAATTCTGGTACCGTATTTTTGCGATTCTAAGCACCCCCCCCCCCTCTATTTTTGCGAAAAAATTTGGAAAAAAGTTTGCACGCGAATCTAAGCACCCCCCTATTTCTTAGGAAGAGCGCGTAGCCAAGGCCGCCAAACACTCTTGCTCCCTCTGGAATCATTTCTCGGCGGACCTGCAGGCACGAGGTCGATGCTTCTGTTGGACGCGTTTTGCGGCCATCTGAGCCCGGAGGTAAAGACAAAGCTTCGGTACATCAATAGCGACGTAGTTGTGATTCTGGGTGGCATGACGCCAGTGCTGCAACCCCTCGACATTTCTGTCAACAAGCCCTTCAAAGCCAATCTCCGACCGGAGTACGAAGAGTGGGTGCGAAACTTTGACCGGAAGAAGACGCCGACGGGAAAGACACAGAAAGCGTCCCCATCAACCTTCGCAGAGTGGATTTTGGGCGCGTGGAACAGGGTCCAAGTGGACGTTGTGGTCAAATCATTTAAGTGCTCGATCACAAGCAACTTCGACGGAACGGAAGACGACCTGCTGTGGGATACCGAGAGCAGCGGTTCAAGCAGTGCGACGAACTCGAGTGGCAGTGATAGTGACTGAGCATCCTACACAAGCGGTGTGTTCACTGTCTGCACCGATTTTTCTTTTGAAGGTTTGCAAAATAAAATGTTATTTCTCGCACCCATCTCGTCGTGATGTCGCAGCGAGAAGAGGGAGGGGGGGGGGCGTCATTTGAGATTTTTCTAATCTAAGCACCCCCCCCTCACTTTGGGCATCGCGATCGTGAAAAAAAGGGGGTGCTTAGAATCGAGTAAATACGGTATGTGCACGCACTTCAATCTGCTAATACCTTTTGGCTTACAAAAAGGCTTTTGCACTTTAGGCACTGCATTTGATGAAAAGCAAGGCACAGAAACAAGACTCACGTAGATGGCATACTCCTTCATCTCGTGCTGGTTGGTGTGCGAACCTGAGGTGCGGCCTCGCCAGAAGCAGTCCTGGCAAAGCTGATAGTTGTAGCAGCGTTGGCATTTGTACCGGAAGCCCAAGAAGGAGTCCCGGTTGCAGCCATCACACTGCACCGGATGCAGCACTGCAAGACATACGCAGCACACTCAAGCCATACCTGGGTGCACTGCATTGATACATTTCAAAGGCATGGATGCAGAAGATGTGGCTGGGTCAAGCCTGTGCCATGTGGTTTGTTTCGCATCCAAGGCTTGGGGTGTTGCCACCATCAAAACGATGACAGTGCACCGCCGGCAGTGCTAAATGAAGCGGCACCTAAGCCTTTATATTGTAAGCCTTATTTGCAATGCATCAAACCAATGCGTATAGAAAAACATTGTTCCTTTATACTTTAAATCTTTCAGAAGCAAATTTGGCTTGAACACTGAAGACCTTTACATCATGACACACTTTAATAGGCAAGTGGGAGAGACAGTAGGCAGTTTCGGTGGTACGACAGACTTATCGGTTGTGAAAGTGTTGTGGTCATGCTCAAATGGAGCTGCAGCTTGCTGAATATTGTGAATGAAGTGGTGCGACATCTTCAGCTACAAAAGTGCAGGAACTTTGGCACCATACCAGCCTGCGACGACTCTATGCGGTTGGATATATCTGTTTATTCAGCAGCCCGCAGCTTGTGTTCACTGACGTGTGGTGGGACTGCAAGTAGTATCTTTTTGCATAAAACACTTATGCGTATTACGCACCGGTATACCTTCTGAAACGCCATTGACGTGCCTTTTATTTCATGTAAACAATGATGCTGTTATAATAACGTCGTTTATTTCTGCAGCAAGTTTATGTGATTAATGTGATTTCACTTGGCCTTTGTGGCAGCAGCAACTTTCAAAGGTAAATGTGCAAGCTACTTCTGAATGTCGAATAAGAAAAATATATAAATATTATGTAAACGGTATAAAATTTAGAAAATACCTGACCAAAGCAAGCAGGTAGCTGCAACAGCAATAGCAGAAGCTATTTGACGCTGGCATCAATTGTCTGCTGTGAAAAATGCTTTGCAAGCATCACTGCGCCTTCGATACATAATTAACTTTCTAAGTGACTATGAATTATTCAGACGTCACGTATCCTCTTTAAGTTTAGATTATAAGTGATTAATAATCAAAACATCATCCGGTATTAGTAAACGAGAATTCTTTTGTTATCAGTGCAACTACCGTTAAATCCAGTTGCCGCTACGATCGCCTTCGAAAACTGGCCCCATTGGCTCAATGGAAATGTCACGGGCTTGGTTAGGTTATCACATTAGCCGGTAGAATATTCTGGCTGATGAGGCCCTCAAAAGTCCAGCCTTGTTATGGTGATATGAAGAGCTGTGAACAATTCGCTCAGGCAGAGACATTGTTTCAGAGCAGCACTGATTGACTAATAGAGTGTTCAAGAGTAAGTAAACTATTTGAGTACGACTTCAGTATAAAGTTAAACCGTGATATAACGAACTTTAGTATAACGAAATTCTCGATATAGTGAAGTATTTAAAGGGACCCTGAAACGATTTTGACGATATTGTACAAACGTACAGTCTTTCTGATCATTAATTGACGCATCTAAGTGCTCCGTGTAAAGCAAGCAATTTATTATAAGGTTTTAAAATGTTTATTGCTGCCAATTACAGCACACCACTCAGCTTAATTTTCAGCCGCCCCTACCCATTTGACGTAAATTGCCCTAATGACGTCAGTAGGGCGAGCTATCCGATTGGCTACCCAGGGCGCGTCATCAATATCTTTTCCTACTTTATGGTGAACAAGTGTTGTTCCTAATAGTTGGAATGTTAGTTAATTTGTTTCTATGAAGAGAAAGTAACAAACAGCATGCACAAGAACAATTTCTCAGTACACTTAAGCCCTTCTGGCACACAGCAAGTGTCGTCTGCTTGTGTTACAACGTGCTCCGTCTTGACGAGAGCTCTGTGGTCAGTGTCGCTCTGTCTTTTCGTGAGCACCATGATTCACCTTTATTGCGTTGTGGGCTGCAAATCAGCGACTGGCAATATGTCAAGCTGCGACATCGCATTCCTCTGCTCTGCAAGGCAGCAGACGAGCGGAATGGCTGCTGCGCATCGGACTGTCGCTATCAGATCGGCACCAGAATTTGCGCATTAGCGACCATCACTTTACACTGCAGGATTACTACCACAACAGTGTTTCGAGAGTGTGATATTCGGGTGAACACAAGCGCCAGGGGACTGGGCCTGGCCATTTGACCGTGCAATTTCATGGGATGAGTAGAAGCGCAAACGTAAATGATCTGCACGGTGCAGCCACCTGGTGGCACAGAGCTCAACCAAACACAGTAGCAGCAACGAAGTGTATTCTTCTTTGGTGCTGGTGTAAATTTTTCGCAGGAGCGTAATCATTAACATTCTGTTTTTGTAAATGTCTAAGATGTTTTACACTTAGTTGGAGCAATATTAGCTCTTTGTTTGGCTGGTTAAGCTCTGCGCCAACGGGTGGCTGGACCGTGCAGACCGATCAGGCAGTCGACGTATGTCTACGCTAAAGTTCCTTCATCAGCTTGAGTTTGTGCCTCCACTGTTCCGTCGAAACATCCAACTCGCCTGTGGTTACTGGAATACATGTTTGGCGCTGCGACAGAATGATCACAATGCATGCTGCTTCGATAGCTCTCGCTTGGGGTCGACTGCCAAGCAGCTGGCAGAAAGTTTGGAGAGGTTTGGGGTGCCAGCTCACTCCTAGAGAACCGGAGGTGACATGACATGCCATCACGATGCAGAGCCAGTGAAGGTGGAGCTTAGCCCCGATCATTTGGTGAAAGAGTTGAGGAGAAAATGCATGGCTATGGAACAGGGCAACTTGTAATCGTCCATAGCTCTCTTAATACGAGACGCTTCACGTAAACTCTGGTGCGAATGATTAACTTTAGGTGTACCCTACGCATCTATAAAATTCGGCCGAACTGTTTCAGGGGCCCTTAAACTTTTCCTAACCTCTTGTCCATAGAAAACCATGTAGTTAGAACCACAATATAATGAAGTGTGCTTGTATGCAATTTCAACATACCAAAGTTTTGCTTCTGCCGCAATGGAATGGCAAGAGAATAAATAGGAACTTCCACGGACGCAAATGGTCAAATTATTGAATTACAAGCGGCTGCTTCCAAACGCACATCTTAAATCACGTGCGACGCGATAAGAGCGACCGCGGAAGTGAAGCCGCATCATGTTCCATATACAGACTAAGTGCGATAAGATCCTATAGTGTCCCGCACACTTTGTGCTTTAGGTGCGAGTGAAAATGTATGAGGGTTAGACAGAAAGGTGGCTTCACGCACGAATGCCACTTCCCTGCGCGAGCAAAGGGAAAGAGGGGGAGGGGAGCGAGCTCGCGGTAATGCGATCAAGCATGAGTGAGGGGTGGAGCTGGGAAGGGGGGGTAAATTGGCACGCATCAAAATTTGTCACAGTCACCACAGTCTCAGTCGTGGCTGTGCACGGCTGTAAGCACGGCTGTAAGCACGGCTAGGCGCATACGCAGCCTGTTTTAGAGATAATCTGCTGCATGTGCAAAGAGTGGGCGTGCCGAGACGGCATGGCATCATGTAAGCTGTCTTCCCACGCGTTTAGTATTGAAGGTTGCGTAATCTCAAATTTCAGTGACCCGTTGGAGCAAGAGGCACTTGCTTCCAACGCTTTCCATGATAGCGTCGTCCCAGTGCGGGCGACACGTCAGCCGTGGGGGCAGAGTGCACATGAAAATGTGGCTGGCTTCGCTTAACTCGTGCCGACTATGTAAAGATTGTCGAGCGTATCATTTGTCGTCGACTCCCAAATTCAGGAAAATGAGTAGTTTTCTCATTCAAATTTTTTCAACTGCCCAATAATTCAGAAAATTCTGCCACCCCTTTCCATGTAAGAAAAAACAATCGGCAATTGTACTTATTTGCATAAAAGGGATCTTTTCACTGCTTCTTAACATTTATGAGAAAAAATCCAGCGGACCTGATGACATTCCAAATACTTTTCTGAAAAGATACGCCGAGTCGATGGCCTAATACCTTTCACTTATTTATCAAAAATCTATGAACACAGGTGAATTACCGCGTGAATGGAAAACTGCCAAGATACCGATCCATAAATCTGGTGATGCTACAAATCCTTCTATCTATCGGCCGGTTTCTTTAACCTATATTGTTTGCAAAATATGAACATATATACTTAAACACATTATGCAGTTCGTCAATAACAACAAACTTCTATGTGAAAATCAACATGGGTTTAGAAAAGGCCGGGCGACAACAATGCAACAGAAACAATCCATGACCTCGCAACATCCATCAATAACTGTGGACAAACTGACATTATCTTTCTTGATCTATCAAAAGCCTTTGACCGGGTATCGCACACTAAGTTATACTGGAAACTTGATAACTTATTCGGTAATTGCAAGGTCGCAAAATTGATTAAAGATTACCTTTCAGACAGGACCCAGTATACTCACTGCAACGGCTACTCAACCGAACGCTCACCTGTTCTATCTGGAGTGTGGCAAGGCACAGTACTACCTCCTATTCTTTTCCTCATTTTTATTAATGAATTAGCTGAGAACTCGGATGTGACAGTCCACATGTTCGCAGATGATTATATAATATATAAAGAAGTCAACAATACTACAGACCAAGTTATCCTGAACAATGCACTTAGAAACGTTACGAACTGGTGCCGATCATGGCAGATGAATATTAATCTAGATAAATCTGTCTGTATGACAATATCAAGAAAAAGGAAGCCTCTGATGTCCACCTATGTAACAGATCAAGTACCGTTAAAAGTCGCTGACCATTACAAGTACCTCGGGGTAGTTATTTCGACAGACTTAAAATGGGCTAAACAGGTGTCATAAATTTCAGGTAAGGCCTTTTCCACTCTTTGCTGACTGCTTCACAAAGTACAAAACTATTAGCATATACATCATTAGTTAGCTCAATTCTTGAATCTGGTATTATAGGTTGGTTCCCGCACACGAACAGATGTATTGATAAATTAGAAGCAGTACAAAGGAAAGCAATTAGATTTGTGTACAACAAGTATCGACGCCGTGGTTTGCCTTCTGAACTCCTTGAGAGAGCAGGTCTTTTCACAATAAACAAACGTGCAAAGCTTCTACGTCTCAAGTTCGTATTCCAGTTCTTAAATAATGAAGTAAATGGAAATAGCCGATGACTCCTATCATTCTCAGACACCAGGCCTACTAGAATAAAACATAATAGACACTTGAAAGAATATAGATTCCACAATGGTACATTTAAGTTCTCATTTTTCCCACGGACAATAACAGAATAGAATGCACTACCTGAACATGTTGGCCATAGTTCAACTGATATGTTTGTCTGAAGACTAACCAATTATATTTCTCTATTGCCTTAACTTGAAAAATTAAATGTATGTATCGGTGTTTTTCATGTAAGTAATTGTTCGTGGTAAGATTTCTTTTTCTTTAAAATATGTTTATAGTGCTATTATAATACCTCTGTGTATACAAATTGCGTACATTGACATGAATTGCAGGAAAGTGTCTGTACTGCCGTTATTCTTTGTCCACAATATTTGGAATTGTTATTAACAGAAACTGTTAACCATGTTTGATACCACTTTCACAGTTGTATTTGTGTCCCGACCCTGCTACAGCCTTATATATAAGGCTAGCAGTATGTATTAAATAAATAAATAAAATAACAAGGTTGAATTTTAATACAACAAAATTTCTATATAATGAAGTAAATTGCTGTTTTTACCTACTTTATTATATTGAGGTTTCACTGTAATGAAATTTCACTGCCACCACGAAGGAGTACCGAGACTATACATGAAAACTTCCATGGACACAGACGGTCAAATGGTTGAATTACAGGTAGGTGCTCGCAGACGCACCTCTCAAATTGTGTGCCTCGAGACCGAGAGCGACTGTCCAAGCAGAGAAGCACGATGTTCCCTATAAAGTTCAAGCGAGATAAGATCCTATTACGGTCAATGCGCTGTACGCTTTGGGTGCGAGTGAAAGCATGCGAGATTGAGCCGAGAATGATGGTGGCTTGATGAGTGCAGTCTTCTCGTGTGAACAAGGGGAAAGGGGGCAAGGGAAGCGAGCTCATGGTAACACCAAGCACGTGTGAGAGGGGTCAACTTGGCGCATGTCTCCGTTTCTAGCGCAGCCGTGGCTGTACATGGCTGTCAGCGTGGCTGAGCACATATGGAGCCCATGCGTCCTGTTTCAGAGGTAACCTGCCGTGTGTGAAAAGAGAGCATGCCAAGATGCTGTGGAATTATGTGTGCTGTCTTACCGCACGTTTAGTACTGGATGTTGCATAATCTCAAGTTTCGGAGACACTTTCAAGCAAGAGGCAGGCGAAGTATTCGCTTCCTACTGTCGGCAATTTTCATGATGGCGTTGTCCCATTGCGGGTGACACTATCAGCCGTGGGGGCAAAGCAGACGCAAAAGCATGACCGGCGTCACTTCGTACCACTGAAATCAAGATACAGTTAAACCTCAATATAACAAACTTCAACATAACAAAATTCTCAATACAGTGAAACCTCGTTAAACCGTAGTTGGCCGGAGCTCGGAAAAGGCACATACTAAACGGTAGTACTGCTTAACCGAAATAGCATGAGATCGCTCACTTACCTGTCAAAAACGGAACTCAGAGAGAGCGCGATGAAAGGGTAAAAAACATGCAGTATTTATTCACTTTGCACAACAAAAGTGTTATTTTCGTTTGATGCCGCGGTGGCCTAGCAGCGACGACAGCGGCCTCAAACTTACTGAAGCTGTGGGCCAGCTTTTCAGCCAGCCCCCTCTTCTCGGCAAACACTTGCATGGCAGATTCCTTGTTGGCATTACGTATTCTTCGTACCGAGTGCTATAGCGCTGCAGAAGTCGTGGGGTGCTTTTTTCATAGCGGGGTGCTGTTCTTGTCGCGACGATTGTATTCATGAGGCTAACGTAACGCGCAGCTTCTGCCACTGTCGGGCCTGAATGGCCCTTGCTGTCGCTTTTCGTGTCGTCCTCATAACTGTCATTAAGCGACACTTCGGCAACAACATAGGCAACGATGGCGAAAAGTCGATCGAACGTCGTAGCTGACATATTTTCGCGGTCGCAGCAGTGCTGCCGAGCAACTTCACATTCCAAATGCCACACACCGTAGTGAACGGCACATCCCCGTCACATGCCCGCGCCGACTTCTTCGTGCCACATTCGATAGCACAATGCCCAATTTTCTTCTATGCTGAGCACCTGGCGTTCTTTATCAGGGCTTCGGCATGATGCGAGTCCTAGCTTTGCATGATGCGCAACTACAGCCACGACGCTCTCTGGCACGGCGCTGAAATGATGTTGATGTTGATGTGGCTTCACGCACAAATGCACAGAGCGCTTGGAGGCCGTTGTTCTGATCAATGAGGCTTGTTGTTTTCTGCCAGGCTACCCGATGGGGAGGATGCACCACCATTATTGCGCGACAAAAAATGGAAACACTAAGTGTTAACCGATACGTATACAATGAGCTGGTACGGTTTATGCGGATATAAAACGCATTATGTTCAATGGCCGCTGAGTCGGGGATGACTTTACTACGTTTAAATGAAACTACTGTTTAAGTGCGTATAGTTTAACAAGGTTTTTACTGTATAACAAAGTATTTGACTTTTCATAAGCTCTTGTCCATAGAACACCACATGTATTTAGAACCTCAATATAATGAAGTGTCTTTGTATGCGATTTCAATATAACGAAATTTCGCTGCCGCTGCAAAAGAATGCCGAGACAATAAATGGAAACTTCCATGGACGCAGATGGTCAAATGACTGAATTATAAGTGGCTGCCTGCAAACGCATCTCTCAAAGCGACCAACCGTGGAATTCGAGCCGTATCATGTTGCATATAAAGTCCAAGGGCGATAAGATCCTAATGTGCCCCGCACACTGTGTGCTTTAGGTATGAGTGAAAGTGTGCGAGGGGAAAGTGGCACCTTCCCATTCGAGCAAAGGGAAAGAAGGGGAGGGAAGTGAGCTCGCAGTAACGCCATAAAGAGTGCGCAAGAAGGTGGAAGGGGGGGGGGGGGGGTGCCAGTTAGCATGTCTTGATTTCTGGCGCGAGTCTCGACCATGGCTATGCATGGCTGTAAGTGCGGATGAGTGCATACACAGCCATGCAACCTTCTTAGAGGTAATATGCCGCGTGTGAAAAGGCTAGGCGTGCTGACACAGCGTGGCACTATGTAAGCTGTCTTACGGTGCATTTAGTATTGGAGGCTGTGTTTTCTTGAGTTTCGGGGACCTGTTGGAGCGAGAGGCAGACGAAGCATTTGCTCCTCGCTGCTGGTGCTTTACTTGATAGTGTCGACCCAGTGCGGGAGGTGGAGTGCACGCAAATGAGTGACTCCACCTCATTTGCGAAGACCTCACCTGAGTCTTCGCTTAATGCATACCGTTGAGAACATATCATCGATGTACATGACATGAAACTGTATCACTCGTCACCGACTCCCAAATTTATCAAAATGAATTGTTTTCTCATTCGAATTTGCTTTTTTCAACAGCTCAACAAATAGGAAAATTCTGCAGCCCCTTTCTGTGTCAGAAAAATAGACCGGCGACTATACTTATTTGCATAAAAGGTTGAATTTCAATACAACGAAATTTCTATTAACCAAGCACGTTGCCAATTTTACCGACTGCGTTACATCAAGGTTTAACTGTATCATCGACACAGCATGAAACCGTACCTTTCGGCGCCGACTCTAAAATTCAACAACCATTCAAATTGGCTTTTTCCAATTGTACGATAATTTGGAAACTTTTGCCAGCCCTTCCATGTCAGAAAAATCCATCAGCGGTTGTACTAATATATTAGCACAATAGGTCAAATTTCGATACTATGAAATTTCGATATAACGAAGCAACTTGCCGTTTTTACCGATTTTGTTACATCAAAGTTTAACCGTAGTCACAGATTGTGCTACAATCGAACCCACTTATAATGATCGCAGATATAACAATCCATTGGTTATAATGACCACATATCAGTGCATTTATGATTGTCTGTCCCTCGCTATGGAAATTACTGCCAGATGTGAGAAACTATTTTTATTTAATTGCTGTACTGTTACAACGAATGCTCCAAACCTCGTCACAGTAAAAAGAGGGTACACACGAAGTGCCAAAGCACGGAAGCACGACAGCGCACACCTCGCTCCAGTCCAACCGCGATGATGATACGGCCTTTGAGATGAGCAAGCAACTGCCTCGTGCAGATTTCAGAAGCCACAAAGGTGATGCATATTAAGTCACGCCTCCAGGGTGGAGGCGTGCCACTCACCGCATAAACAGCATGGCGCGGGTCGTTTGCTGGTGCCCACGACAGCGTCACTCTAGTTTTTTTCGCAATTGTCCGTGTACCACCATGTGCATTACGCCTGTTTCAACGATATGGAATGGCCATCTATGTGTTTCCATCACGGCCACTCAAGCGTTCCTGTCGATGTGATCCTACGTGGCCCGAGTTGGTGAGAATGCTGCACCATGCACTGCCACAATGCAATATTGCAAATCGTGGTTCAGTGGCACTTCATTTATACGTTGCAGATTGCTGATAATGGTTCGTGGTGACATTTTACCTTTCGAACACAGCATTTCTTTTTTTTCACCCAAAGCGACATAGATAACGTAATTTCACAGCTCTTGCGTGACTTCGCAGAATTCCGCATTCACATTTGTAGAATGGTGGCAGGCCGCAGTAGCTTCCGAAGTTTACGCTTCCGACCAACTAGAATGCTTCCCTCTCCTTTGCCTAATACAGTCAGGTCTCGCTGGTAGTAAAGTATATCACAAGCTCTCAAATAAAAGTGGCGGCTCTGCTGCAGCTTCAAAATGACAGGTGATCTGAACTGGGTGCCGTTCTGAAAGAGCTACATGCCGCTGCATTTCGTTCTTTAAATGGCCGTTTCTAACAGAAGTTTGCAGCTAGGTGTGGAAACGCACCGGGAACAAGAATGACGCTGAAAATCTGGCTTTCAGACCAAAGTGCTTCTGAATTATAATTGTTGACGCCAGCTTCAGTGTAGTTAATTTTTTAGCGTGTTTGAGGGTGAGTCCATATATAACGAACTAGTGATATAACAACCACTTTTCGCGGAACTATTGAGTTCGTTATAAACGGGTTTGACTGTAGATGGTTCTGTATTGTCCTGAATGTTACAGCACAAATCAGGACAGAGGGTTGAATTACTTGTGCTTTTGCTTCCATTGCCTCGTCTGTGTTCCAATTCATGCTTGTAACATTTAGGATGCCTCCCTTTCTGCCTCAATCTTAAGAGAGTTTTTCTGCACATGTACCTTTGGCTTGTTCAAGGTGTGTACTGCCTCATACAGTGTGTTCACTTGTGCTTTATTCAAGGAGTGATCAACCCATGCACTATCAAAACTAGAGCCACTTATACCATTCTCCACGTTGGCCATGCGATGGAGAAGGGGCATCCAAATGAGGCACTCTGGACCTCCATCGCTGGTCAACACGGACAGGAACTCGTTGAGCGTCACTCGAGACTGCATAGAGCACCACAAACAATAAATAAGAACAATATTCGTGGTATCATTTCAGCTGTTCTCAGCTTTTGGCTTAGACTATTTTGCATGATGTCAATTAATTTTATAATTGCATACCTTTCTTTTTCTTCAGACTTCAAAAAGTCTATCTTTGTGTTATACAAGTAGTCTTGTTACATATGCACAAAAACTGCAATAACTAGATGGTATGCTACGGGAGAAAACATCTGAGTGATCTATTAATTTTGCTGCTTGATATTGAGGCGAAATGCATAAATGTCACACTTGTGACCTTTGTAGCAGACATTACCTCTCTGGTTTCTAACACTGCTTTTTTACATTCTTGCTTCTATTTTTGCAAATTTAATGTGCTGGCAACGTATAGGTGTCCTTATGGAAGAAATATACTTTAAAGTTGCATTTTTTCCATCTCAATAATAATATTTGGAGTTTTACGTGCCAAAACCACTTTCTGATTATGAGGCACGCCGTAGTGGAGGACTCCGGAAATTTTGACCACCTGGGGTTCTTTAACGTGCGCCTAAATCTAAGCACATGGGTGTTTTCGCATTTCGCCCCCATCGAAATGCGGCCGCCGTGGCCGGAATTCGATCCCGCGACCTCGTGCTCAGCAGCCCAACACCATAGCCACTGAGCAACCACGGCGGGTCATTTTTTCCATCTCATCTATATTTTTCATTCAAAGATGTGCCTGCACTGTGGCAGCTTTAAACACTGGGAATGACATTCCCCCATAAGTTGCGCCAAATACTAGTGTGCTGCACTGCATTCTTTTCCTATGAAAATGGGAATCTGTATGATTTGCCTGTAATATATTTCATATACTTCCCCTAGCCCTTTGTGTTAATTACCATGTTATCTTACTACTCGTCAGATTTATTCAACATATGCCCACCAATACAAATATGATGCCAAATTACATCTTAACAAATATCTAGATCACTTTTCTACATTAGTCCCGGAGATAAGGGCAAATTACAGTTTGTTTTCTTATCTAGTGCTACAGGAGAGTATTTGTGACGACAAAGAGGTGAGCAGTGTGAAGACCCAAGTTTGCAAACTCCTGGCGAACAACTGCCTGGATCAGGGAAACCATGACTGCAGGTGCATTGGAGGAGCTGGAGTCGAAGGCAGCCGGACAGGCGGCCTCGATCTCACGCCGGATGATCCTGTTAACATCGCCAGTGTTGTTAGGACGAGAGGCATCGGCACAGGAAG
This sequence comes from Dermacentor albipictus, assembly GCF_038994185.2. NCBI lineage: Eukaryota > Metazoa > Arthropoda > Arachnida > Ixodida > Ixodidae > Dermacentor > Dermacentor albipictus. Next base: position 8,643,318 of record NC_091826.1, on the reverse strand, counting down.
ATGTCGCTGGGGTGTTGGGCAGACGGGCAAACTGCTGGTCGATACGTCGGCATTTAGTGAGTCCCAGGTGGCGGCACTCTTTTATAACTGCATCCACTGTCGCCACATCGTTGAAAACGAGCAAGTTGAAGGCATCATCGGCAATGCCTTTGAGGATGTGGGAAACGTTGTCTGACTCAGCCATGTGCGTGTCAACTTTGTGGCACAGAGCCAAGACGTCCTGAATGTACGTGACGTGGGGCTCTGTTGACGTCTGCACATGGCCAGATAACGCCTTCTGCGAGGCAAGTTGGTGACCATAGGGGTTGCCGAACAAGTCTCGGAGCTCTTGCTTAAGCGAATCCCAACTGATGAGCTCATCTTCGTGCGTCTGAAACCAAACCCAAGGTGTGCCACCGAGGCAAAAGACTACGTTGGCGAGCATGATAGTAGGGTCCCACCGGTTATTGCAGCCGACGTGTTCGTACAGGCTGATCCAGTCCTCGATGTCTTCCCCATCTTTGCCTGAGAATACGCCAGGATCACGGAGAGCGGGGAGAGCGATGTAGGTCGTTAACGTGGCAGCAGGTGTCAGAGGCAGCTGAGTCGAATTGTCTTCGCCGGGAGCCATGAAGAAAGGCTCGACGTACCGTCCACTGCGAAGCTCCGTGACGAGGTACAGGGAACGTCCACCTCCACCAGATATGTTACGTGGGAAGACGCAGACGAAAAGCTATATACAGCATATATACAAGGAAATACGCCGCACTTGGCCAAGAGGCAACAGCCCGTGCTAGCCTCTAATCAGCATCGTCGTCTTCACACTGCTCACCTCTTTGTCATAGCAAATACTGTTTCGCAGCAACATGTTGCCACACAACTCTGGAAGAGTTTACTCCAAGAAATTAACACTTGAACATGATACAACTCTTTTAAAGGTGTTCTGCATAACTACATGTCTGACAAGCAGGAATAAATCAACACATTTCATGTTTGACGGTTTTACACTTTTGTTAGCATGCTTTATGTCCCTGATAATCTGTTATGTGATTGCATATACATGTAACAACTTTTTAACACAAAAAAAAAGAACACAGCACTGAAAGGATAGACACTGTTTCTGCACTGTTCCTTTCAGACCTGTGTTCTTTCATGTACACTAAGAAAGTTGTTACAGTAAAACTTGTTAAACCGTACCCACTTAAACAGTAGTTTCGTTTCAAAAGTAGTAATCTAACATCCCCGACTCAGCAGCCATTGGACATAATGTGTTTTGTATCCGCATAAACCGTATCGTTACGTACTATTATATACGTATTGGTGAACACGTATAGTGTTTCCACTTTTTATCGCGGAATCACGGCGGTGCGTTGTCCCCATCGGGTAGCCTGGCAGAACAACAAGCCTCAGAGATCGAAACAATGGCCTCCAAGCATCCTGTGCATTTTCACGTGAAGCCACATCAACATCAACAAAATTTCAGCGCCGTGCCGTGCCAGAGGCATTGTGGCGTCATGCCAGCAAGGACTCGCGTCATGCCGAACCGGGTGCTCAGTATAGAAGAAAAATTGGACAATGTTCGTGCTATCAAGCATGACACGAAAAAGTCGGCACTGGCATGCAACAGGGATCTACCATTGGCTACAGTGTGTAGCATTTGGAATGCGAAGAAGTTGCTCGGCAGCACTGCTGTGACCGCGAAGAGATGTCGGCTACGAGGTTCGATATTTCGCCATCGTTGCCTCTGTTGTTACCGAAGGACGACACGGAAAGCAACAGTACAGGTGATTCAGGCCCGACAGTGGCAGAAGCTGCGCATTACATCAGCCTCATGAATGCAATCGTTGTGACGAGAACAGCACCTCACAATGAAAAAGGTGCCCTGTGACTTCTGCAGCGCTACAGTGCTCTTGCACGGAGAATATGCAACGCCAACGAGGAATCCGCCATGCCAGTGTTTGCTGAGAAGAGGGGGCCGGCTGAAAGCAGGCTCACAGCTTCAGTAAGTTTGAGGCTGCTGTCGTCGCTGCTAGGCCACCGCGGCATCAAACGACAATAACACTTTTATCGCGCGAAGTGAATAAATACTGCATGTTTTTCCCCCATTGATTGTACTCTCTCTGAGTTCCGTTTTTGGCAGGTAAGTGTGCGATCTCATGCTATTTCGGTTAAGCAGTACAACTGTTTAGTACGTACTTCTTCCAAGCTCTAGCCAACTAGTTTTACGAGGTTTCACTGTACTATGGATTACCAACATGCCCAAGCATACGCCCTTTCCAAGCATAATCATATTGAGAGCAGCATTCCGGGCAAGTTGGTAATCCATTACTCAAATGATATTGCGCAACAAAAAACGCCATGGACGTGAGAGAAGACGACACACCAAGCGCAAACTTTCAACTAAGTTTATTACACCACTGAATCGATTTTATACAAGTGAAGCAGTGTAGACCGCGCATGCGCTTACAAGAAAATTAACTGCACATCCATGTAACATAGCTACGAGTCAAGTTCTATGTTACATGTTACGATTCTATGTTACAAGAATGCGCAGTTCATTTTCTTACTGTAAGCGCATGCATGGTCTACACTGCTTCACATGTATAAAATCAATTCAGAGGTACAATAAACTTAGTTGAAAGTTTGCGCTTGGTGCGTCGTCTTCTCTCACATCCATGTCATTTTTTGTTGCGCAATATCATTTGCATAATCATATATTTTCTGAAAAATGCATTCTTTTATTTTAAATGTATGTTCATGAAAGATACCACGCAATGTGTTTACTACAGGGGGGATATTCTGTAAGAGTCCACCTAGTGGACTGTCTATTTCGGCTGCTCCTGATTGGATCCTCTTACGAGCTTATGGTTCTGGGTTCCCAGCTTTACATACTTAGGCTCTAATTGGCACAAATAAAAATTGTTTGCTTGATTGATGACTTGGCATGTTCATGTCAAATTAGATTCAATGAAACATTGTTCTCATTATGGAACATGCATGCCTCCCACAGCCAGAACCAAGGCAACACACAGGATCTGTTAACTTAAATTCTAAAGGGCAACCTAAAAATATTTAGTCAGAAATCTTGCTCTTAGCTGGAAGTTACAGGAGGCTGCCGGAGGACTGTTCCCTGTGGGAATTCTTGAAAAGATCCTGCAACAGCCAAGCCACAGGCATCAGAGGACGAAAAACATGGTTTGCAACTGCATTCACCCCCCATCCCAGCAATTGTGACGATGATTACAGGCCTTCAGAGGAACAAAAGGCTGAATTCATTTCCCATCACTCATAGTGGCAGCACACAAGGAAACAATTGCACAAATAAAGGCGATGACACACACCTACCATGGATGCACACTAACTCGCCCAGTACTCCAGCTTGCAATAATTTCTACATTGTGGTACCATACTCTTTTTTCTGTTTCTGCTCTGCTGCGTACCACCAGCTATGATGGCTTCACACACTGTGCTTCTGTGAAGATTTTCACAACCAATGCCAGAGTGCTTCCACTGCTGTAGCGACACCAAGGGCAGTACCACTGGTGGATAACAGGAAGGGTAGTGCGACCACAAAGTAGTGGTTAAGACCATTTTGCTGGAATAGGAAGGTGGTTAAAATATGCTGAGCAATTATTCTGGGGCCTGCATGAATGATACCCTACTCTGCTACCGTATCAATCATGAGAACCACAATATACTGAAACACGACTCCTTCATCTCCTTAGCCCTTAGCTATGCAGTATGTCGTAACTGGTGTTGCAAGAGAAGTACCACAAAACCAAGCTGAATTTATATATAGGCTTGATATAGTTGCACCGACAGTCCTAGAAGTAGCAGACACAAGCGGCTCAGCGTACCAAAAGTGAAAGATCAATGACACGTGCTCAAGTTCTCGTGAATGTCGGACTGACAGAATCTGCTTACTGTGTTTCCACTGTTATTAAAACTTCCCAGTCGCTCAGCTGACCTGCAACTTGGCACAAGAAAAAAAGAAAGAGAAGACGAAATAAACAGATAAAAATGATTGTCTAAATGAGAAAAGTGACTGTTTATTTGGTACGTTTCTCAAAAACCAGAGCAATACTTTGGACGCAGTTGCTTCCATTTCAGGTCTTAAAAACTTAAAATCGCGGGAAAAAATATTCATTTTTTGGCAACTACTTGTTTCTGCATCTATAACGCCTAGTCTGCACTGTACCAATATAATTTGCCCCAAAACGCACCCTAAGTGTAAAAAAAAAAATTGTTTTGTCAGTGAGGATGGCGAGAAAGAGCCTAAATTCACACAGAAACACTGGAGTTCACAGAGCTATTTTTCGTCTTTCCCGCCGCTGCGCACCATGATTTTGGTATCGTTCGTGTTAGATACAGACCATTTCTCAGCATCAGTTAAGTTTTCTGAGCACAACTGCTCGTCGATATTTTCCAATTATGGTGTGCAGGTGCGCATCGACCATGCTACTGGACCCGCCACACAGGCTGGCCATCCCGCCCTTATGTGTCGCACAGGGAGCTTTTGTCGCCACCCTCTCGGTGACGCTTCCCGAAAGTATACACGGAGGTCAGCATGTTTTGGGGTAGCTAACCTTAGTCCCGAAAAAAGTTGCTTTGCAGCACTGAAAGGTCGTCCACGGACGACTAGGCGAGGAAGCAATGCAGGACGGATGCGGCCATCGGAAGGTAGAGCCCAGGGAGTGTCCCTTTTGGCCGAACATGACGCCGCTTGCACGGGCTCCACGAGTGGAGGAAAATGACACCTGTACGGGCTCGTCGATTGGATGAAAATGACGACATCTGCACGGCCTTGACGATTGTCTGAAAGTGATGTGACCTCGATGTACTGAAGGGGTGATAAGCCAGAGAACCATAGGAAATGGGGAGCCACAGCGTACGATTTTCTGCTGGCCGTCAATTACTTTTTACTTTTATTTTACTTGCTTCCAAGTCCAGTATATAATGCAAGTAAACCTTCTGTTCTCAAAGCCCACCTCAACATCGGCCAATTCCCCCATTAAACGGCAAGATCAAATATTCGAAAGCTATAAGTTCCGCCTTTCCGTTCCCCGCATCCTCGCCAACGATGGACGTATCGAAAAAATGCAAACGTAAAACAATCACAGGCCGGTCGGATGAACCTTGCGATGCATGCGGCCCTCCTATTGGCTCAGTGCGCCAGCACACCGGGAGGCACCTTCCGGTTCGCTGTTACTACAGCAACTAGTGCCCTGATGCTGCCAGCACAGCGCTCATATAGACCTGCCAGTGGGTCTGCTTAGAAAACTGTTGATATGCCGTTTCTTTGTTGTTCTTATTGCGAACGCAAGTGCAAATCAACTCTCTCTTAAAAAAAGAAAAGACAAAAAACTGGACAAGTGTCCACGAAAAGCAAAGCGCAAACTTCCTTTGTTTTCTATGGCAAGAAAGAGGAGGTGGTTGCCCCAAGATCACGGGGAAAGAATATTTGGGAGTTGGAACTGCTGTCAGTGCGGGCGCAGGCGGGCGGGTGACTAGATAAAGTCATAAAAATAGCATGAGCCGATGGGGGCACATGCAGTGGCGGCGCCTTGCAGCGCATCATACAAACTGCAGCGGAAAAAAAAAGAAAGCAGACACCTGAGTGGGCAGCTCAGCCATGCTCTCTTCAGTGGCACCCGTGTCTTCCACTCAAAGCAGACAACAAGCAGATGACACGGACGTTCGCTTCATCGAGCATGCTGTAAGGTTGTGTTTGCCTTTAAGTCAAAGCGCCACAGTTATTGCCGATGTCTGTTAGAGGGCTGTAATACTAACAGCACTGCTACGCGCAAATGCCCTTCTTAGGAATTTGCTAGCTTAAGACGGGATACAGGTGTTTCGCTAAAAACTGCAAAAGCAGGCACAAGTCTTGGAGGGCAAAGGTGAGCATCTTGAAGGTTCCAAATGATCCTGAATGGCTGCAAGCATGGGATGTGGCAATTCCTGGGGATGGCCGTCAGCTTGCATTGAGAGATTATGTCTCTGAGAAGCACTTCACGAACAACATGGTGAGAAAGGATAAATACTACGTTGAGCTTAGAGGCAAGGTAATCCCAGACCACCTGAAAGAAAGCTGGACTGCGTCCAGAGGCTGTCCTTTGCATCTTTCTTCCGTCTCCAGCATCTTTGACATCCCCGAAAAAGAAGCGGACTCCCCGGGTAGCATCATCAAATATCAATCATGCTACCATTAAAATGTGAAGAACGAGTGTATACGACAAGCCAGGAACATCAATGGCATGGAACGTCAGTGATGTTCATACAGCGTGTGAAGTCCGTGAGCTTGAAGAAAATCACCTTGGTCATATACTCGAAGAAGTTGAAGGCACGCTTTGCCTTCGACGAATGCCAACAGTGCTTACACCCATCCAATCAAATTCATTGCGTGGGTATAAAATAATAGTGGCGCCTACAACCAGAAGCTACAGATCATCTTATTTTAGCAGTCATCAAAAGGAATGCATTTTATTTTTTACTGTGATCAAATGGTTGAAGCGCAGCACCAATCGCTGTCCAGCCTACCAGTGCTGCAGAAGCGCATGCGAGTAACCTCAGTAGAACTTGTGCCAGGTGTGAGGCCGAACACAAGCAGCACACATGGCCGGTTGCCTTGGCAACCGAAATGGCAGTAATTTCTTTCTCGGCCACCAGGTACCGCCAGCACGATAGCTGCTCCACGGGCTTGTGACCTTTTGTGGTCGACGAAAACAGCGGGGTTCCCACGGCTAAATGTTTCTTGCTCCGTGCCCAAGGTTCAGACGAGCCAATGATAAGATCACATTGGAGATAAGTCACTGCATTGTGCAATATCATACGGCAACGGCTATCATGCAACAGCGAAGCTAACCATTGCCCTTTGTCCTCGCACATAGGTTTACTTTGTAGAATTCGGATGATGTGCCGATGCCTATTCCTGTGCCTCTCGTGCGTATGCGGGTTCGTGTTGGTGCATTCCAGATCTTGTTACGAGCCTAAACGTGCGCCTAATGTCAACATCGGCAGAATAATTTTGTTATATGCGCAAACGTAACTGGCCAGCTTGTGAAATCGGTGGTGTTTGTTTGAAGCCGCAAAGCAAGTGAACAAGGAAGGTGCCGGGGCCTCCATGCTGGCTCTGGCTTGTCTGTAAATTTCATCTGCACAATTAGCACTATGGGCAACGACAACGCAGAAATTTGATAAAAATCAATGGATAACCAAAACATTTATGAAGAACTAACCCCATCTACTATTTAAGAATATGTTGAGCATGCATTGGGAGGTGGTTATTTACAGTACTATATTGCATTCGTTAATGGGGGGTGCTTTCCCTTGTGGAGTTCTCACCCATGCTCTCGGGACAAAGGAACGACAACACAGTAGTGCAAACAATCACAAGGCCATTTGTTGCACCTTTCATAAACTTATGCCTGCTAGCCAAGTTGCTATCCACAAAACATGCTCATGGGTGCGCAACAAATCGCGGAAGTCCAACTTGCCGTGACCAGATAACGAGTGAATACGTTTGCCCCATGCTGGACACCAAGGCCTGGTCGTTCGCGCGTACGGTCACACGAACGGTGGCGCTTTCGAACAATCGTGTTCATCCATTCCGGGGTAGGCTCCGCGAGACGGTCTCACAGAAGCATGGATCGGCGCACGCGCAGAACGTCTGCGCCGCTTGCCAACCCCGAGCCAAAGAGGAAGAGCCTTCTCCCTTTTTGCGCCCAAGTAACTCCACCTTTAGGCGGCGTTAGCAAAGCCACACTCGCACCATCTCTCGCAATGCACTTCAACCAGACCGACTGCCACTTGCACAAAGCTACGTGGCGAAGCCGGATTACAAGAGATGGGAGCTATGCGGGAAAACAACATATCAGGGGACGTGTGAGAGTCACGCATCCCCACACCCTCACTACCGTGCCTTACCAGTACGCAGAAGCCAACCGGTACTTCAAGCGCTACTTCCTCAAGCAACGCGTTCGGAACCCCGTGCAGTGCCTGCCACCACCTCTGATCGCCGATGCTGCGACCAGAGGCGCAGTGTCTCATAGCGCTGGCTGTCACGAGGGAAGCATGCGAGAATGTGGTGATGATGATGATGATTTAATGGCATCCCCTTTAAAACGGGGCGGTGAAAAATAGTCGCCTAGCCTGCTTGATTTAATCAGGTATGCTATAGATGTTTTTTATATCCTCCTGAGACCCCGCTATGGGGATTTGTCCAATATATTGGACATTAAGAAATAAGACAGCACTCCTGTGACAAGGCTTTCATCCTCATAAAACCACACTGTCCAACCTATTGGACACCTGTTGGCGCCATCTATGCAGCATTCATGAAAATACATCTTTCAAATTCCTGCCGAAACAGTTCCACAATGGCGGCATTCAGCGGCGCGGCGTTTTAGGGCAGCTGCCGGAGAAGTAAGCACTGTTTCTCGTATTTCTACCTACTTTCAGGGCATATCTTTGATTTTATAATAAAGTTAATACAACAGCATAAGCGCAGAATACGAAATTTAAATTTTTGGCGCGCTTACTTTTTTTCACGCTTCCTTTGATTTCGCGTGTCCATTATGTTGGACGCTAGGACTCAACCCGGTTATTTTGACCGCGCTTTTGAGATGGCGTTGTTATGAACAGCAGGCGAGTACTGTTGGCATTTAGCGGCTTGTGGACGAAATCGCGTCTCTTTTTTTTCTTTAGGGGACTGGCCTCGCGTGTCTGATGAATTAAGTGGATAACTTTTCTTTTTTCAATCCATGGCTAGGATCCGCAAGACACCTGTCGCAGGTGGTCTCGTAAGGAAAAGGACATATCGATGTCCCTCCACCAGATATTGTGCTCATGTACAACGTCAACATGGGGGGTGTTGACAAGGCAGACCAAATGATAAGTTACTACAGAATAAAAGCACGCGTCAACAAGTGGACAGTCAGACCCATCTTTCACCTCTTCTACATTGCTCTCAGCAACTCGTGGGTGCAGTACACGCTGCACATACCCTCCCTAAAGAAACAGCGGAAAGAAATACTGAAATATATGCAGTTCCACCAATCTGTTGCCGAGACTCTCGTGGCTCAAGGGAAGAGGCAGGATGAAACGGAGAGTCAGAACGAAGCCTAGTGGCATCCGCCATCAAGGCAGGCTCGACTGCCTCCTCGAGAACCCCAAAAAAAGAGCACTACCCACTGCTCAATGCTGGCAGACACTGCAAACGCTGCCCGTTGCAGACTACATGGCTGCGAGATGAAAACAAATATCTTTTTCACCAAATGTCGGCTCTTCTTCGGCATCACCCAGGAAAAAAAAAAGCGTTTTGAAGTTGCCCACAGGCAGTGAACACAAGAGCAAAATTTTTGTTGAGCAGAGGAATGCTCTTTTTTATACTTTCTTCATTACTTTGCCTTTCGAGTTATTAAAATATTTTTGCACACGAGTTTGAGTGCAATATCTGCGGTATGACATTACGTGCGCGCTGGGTGAAAAAGACCGGGTAGCGTCCCGGTGTCCAATATATTGGACATCACGCTGAGCTGAAACTATCAGGGCTGTTAAAAAAATATTTAACACTTTTCATCTTCATAAACCTACTGACTTATTCTGAAAGTTTGGAAAAAATCTGTGCACCCAAATGCATCCCGGGTCTCAGGAGGATATAGCAATTTTGTACACATCTTAATCTTTTTTTTTTCTTTAAGAATCTGGCTTGTACCACTAGCTATGAGTGTAAGAGATCCAGTCATATCAATCTCTTCCCTGCTTTTACCACCAATAATATAAATGTCTCTTGGTTATCTTGACTGCTGACCAGTTGACACTTCCATCGACTTTCAACCTAAACATTTCGGGAAGGTATACGTTACCTACGGTTCTCGCTGGGTGAATCTCTTCACATTGCGTTAGAATGCGCCGAGTGGTCTCCGTATTTTTGCTGCAGCATACGCATGCCTCATCTATTTCCTAATATTTGCTCCAGCATGTGTTTTTCCTTGAGCTACCAGCTCGAGTCTCAAATAGCAAGGCACTGCCCTTTGTATTATCGTACAGATTTTCCCTTCTAATTTCTTTCTTCTCATTCTTATAAATCTCCATGGTCCTTTTTGTTTCCATTCTTTGCATCCAATTAACTGTCTCTGTTTCTGTCTGATGACTGCTGGTTGTCTAATTACAGTCTCAATTACCTTGTACTTTGTTGCCAACTTTCTTGATCTCTTCCTCCATTCTTTGTTCATGCTTTTCAAGTACACATACTTGTGAATTTCCAGCTGCCTATTTATTTGAATCCACGTTCCTGAGTCTTTCTTCAAAAGTAATTTTGCTGTGTGCTTCAGTGACTTCAAAAGACGCCCAACACATGTCAATTTGCATTGCCTCATTTGTGGTTTTACTATGGGCTCCCAAAGCCAACCGTCCTACCGATCTTTGGTTAACTTCCAGCACAGACTAGATATGCTACCTTAAAGGGCCCCTGAAACGGCTCAGACAAATTTTGTAGATGCGTAGGGTACAGCTTAAGTAGAACATTCGCACCACAATTTAAGTGAAGCGTTACGTATTAATGGAGCTACAAGCGATTAGAAGTTACCCTCCTCCCTAGCCATGCTTTTCCTCCTCAACTCATTCGCCGAGCGAGCAGGGCTAAGCTCCGCCTTCACTGGTTCAGCGTCACGATGCGATGTCACATCGTCTACTTCCGGTTGTTTTGGAGCCCGCCCCTGCCGGCGCGAGACCTCTCCGCTAGCCGCTTGGCCGTCGGCCCCAAGCGAGAGCTATCGAAGCAGCGTGCATTGCGAGCATTCTGTCGTAGCGCCGAACGTGTTTTGTATTCCGGTAACCACAGGCAAGCTGGTCATCTCAGCAAATGACTGGAGGCATAAACTCAAGCTGATGAAGGAACTTTAGCGTAGACGTACGTGAGCGGCCTGATCAGTCTGCACGGTCCATACACTTGTTGGCGCAACGCTTAACCAGCCAAACAAAGCGCTAATATTGCTCTAACCAAGTGTAAAACATTTTAAACATTTATAAAAACAACGTGTTGATGATTACACTCCTGCGAAAAATACACACCAGCTGCAAAGAAGAATACACTTCGTTGCTGCTATTGTGTATGGTTGAGCTTTGTGCCACCAGGTGGCTGCACCGTGCAGACCATTCACATTTGCCCTTCTGCTCATCTCACGGCTCATCCCATTAAGGCACAATTAAGCGGCCAGACTCTGTCCCCTTGCGCTTGCGTTTGCCTTAATACCTGTGGGGATGCGCGACCCTCACGCCTCCCCTGATGTTTTTCCCGCATAGCGCGTCTCCTGTAGTGAGGCTTCGCCGCACACGCGGCGGTCCGAGTGGTACAGGCGCAGTCCGAGAGATGGCGCTAGTGTTGCGCGGCTGCGGGGTTACCCTCGGCGGGAGAGACAAGGCGCGCGCTCTTGGGTTCGAGGCAGGAAGCGTGCCGCACGTGCAGCAACGCTCTTCCCCGGCGGGTCGCCGAAGCAGCGCGGACATTCCGCGCGCTCGGCGACCGATGCATCTGCGAGACCGCCTCGCGTGGCCGCCTTCGAACGCGCCACGATTCGCGTGACTATACACGCGAACGACCAGGCGTTGGGATCCAGCATGGGGCGAACATATTCGCTCGCTTCCGGTCGCGGTAAGTCGGACTTCTAGACTTGTCGCGCGCCCATCGGCATGTTTTGTGGATAGCAACTCGGCTAGCAGGCATTGATGTATGAAAGGTGCAATAAATGCCCTTGTGATTGTTTGCACTACTGTATTGTCGTTCCTTTGTCCCAAGAGTACGGTGTGAGATATCCCACATCAGACCCCGCATACCGGACTCGCGAAACGCTATTGCGTTAGTAATCTTCCGGTGTAAAGTGACGGCCACAAACGCGCAAATCCTGGCGCCGATCGGATAGCGGCAGTCCGTTGCACAGCAGCCAGTTTGCTCGTACGCTGCCTTGCAGAGGGACACGATGTCGCAGCTTGACATATTGCCAGTCGCTACGTTTGCAATCCGCAAGGCAACAAGGTCGAATCATAGTGCTCGCGAAAAGACTGAGACCAACTCTGACCGCGGAGCTCTCGTCAAAATGGAGTACGTTGTAACACAAGCAGATGACACTTGCTGTGTGCCGGAAGCGCTTAAGTGTACTGAAAAATTATTCTTGTGCATTCTCTTTATGTTACTTTCTTTTCATAAAAACAAATTAACTAGCATTCCAACTATCACGAAGATTATTTGTTTACCATAAAGATGGAAAAATTATCGATCACGCGTCCTTGTCAGCCAATCGGATAGCTCGCCCCACTGACGTCGTATGGGTGATTTCGGTCATATGGGTAGGGGCGGCTTAAAATTCCGCCAAGCAGTGTGCTGCGATCGGCAGCGATGTGCATTTTTAAAACCTTATAATAAATTATACGCTTTACACGGGGCACTTAGATGTGTCAATTAATGATCAGAAGGACCTACTCTAACGACTCAGTACGTTTGTAGAAAATCGTCAAAAGCGTTTCAGGGTCCCTTTAAGCATAGAATGGCATTTGCAAACGTTAGTGCTGGCACCACTGATTCCTGATTCCGCGCACCACCTCATACTTAGTGTGGCCCTACAATGCTCTGCGTTTCATTATTGCAGCATTCCGCTTCCCCTTTATTTTCAGATTCTCTTGGTGGGTGCTTGAGTAAGTATTTCCTTCGTTTACGCATTATGTTGCTTGACTATACACTCCCCTTACCATGGTACTACTCTGCCAGCAGTACCACCATACTGTCCCATGGCGCGGTAACGCAGGTTCAGCCTAGATGGGCCGACGGCTCGTAGTTTTGCGTGCACTGTGTTCTCACCGCTCAGTTTGTGCTGCAGCAATAGACAGCCTGAAGGTCACATCGCTTGGTGCTGCGATTCCTCACGCCAATGTTTTGACAGCGAGTGCCCGCGGTCATCAAGTGTGAAGTGTTCATGTTTGGTTGTGTGCGCTGACATTATGCCAGGTAATTTAGACAGTAAGCAAATGTTTACAACGGGGACTTCTGCTCTGGCAGCTGCTACCTATGGCACGGCCACACGAGCCATGATTTGCATACGACCTGTGATGCGCACAGTGTAGGTGTCTAGGCGCACCGAAGGCCGATAGTGTCGTGTGTGCTATAGCACGCTTGCGCGTTACTCACGATCAAGAAGTGAAACGCCACTGTAACTTTCTAAAAATTATATTTTAATTATTATTTCCCAGTGTTGAAGCTCGTGATTTATATTTTCCCAATTTTATTAGTTTTTTTTTTTCTCAAGGTTACCTCTCTTAAAGTTAAATGTTTGGGATCGGCACTGTGTCCGTCCTACTTATTCCATTCTTATCATTCTTCTTCTCCTTTCTTTTTTCTGATGCTGGCGAGTCGGAGTGTTCACAAAAAATATGCTATAGTGTCTTAGGGCACTGAGATATCTTGATAGCTTGTAGAAATCACCAACAAGAATTCACAATTGTAAAACTGCAACATTAGAATTTGCTAACTTTGGCTAAAGTACATATACAAACACCCAAATGCTAACTTGCCGTCTTTGAACACCCAGGAACATACCTGCTTTCCTTTAGCTATCTTGTTGCAGTACAAGTATTGCAAATCACATCCCAAATTTTTAAAACAAAAATTGTACCCCTTTTTTTTTTCGACATTTTGTGAGCAGCAGACAAGATTGGATGTGTCTTGAAAGTTTCATGTGTCTCGAGCGAATATCAAAAATGGTTGTTCTGGATGGCGTGTCCCCTCATATTTAACGTTGTTTCTTTTTCGTACTTCTCTTAAAGGGCCCCTCACCAGGCCCCATAGCAAATTTTGGTTATACACTGGAAGTTGTTACATGTCCTCTAGAGAGTGTTCTGCCACAAAAATTTTCCTAATCGGCTCAGTAATAGTCGAGATATTAATATTTCCGTGCTGTGAACCCATATTTCTTCAGGCAAGCTCCACTGCATAGCGAGACTCTCTCTCGACTCGCCCCGTCTAGCCTTCGCAAGCAAAATTCCTTCCCTGCGTTCTCCCATACTGGACCTCGAGGATTGCGTGACACATACGTCACGGGCACCACTTTCACTTCTTTTTTTTTCTCATTTTTTTTTTCCCCCCTCGATGATGCGCACGTTTGCTGGCGGCATTGCGTGCGAGCTGTTACTGTTTTGCACAGCGCACGATTTTGCGCGCTGTGCACAAGGACACATGACTACCAGTATAATTCAGTCCTACATGAATACTGAAGCAGACACAAGTGGATCACAGAACATGATCACGCGCTGAAACACGGTAGAACATGGCACAGTTTTGGTACCTGCGCACATGACTGCACGACTGTGGGAACAAGCACACGAAGCGGAAGTACATCTCTCTTGCTTCGGTGTGCAGTAAAACAAAAGCATGCTGACATTCCGTTTGTGTTTTATTATTTCTATAAACATCAATCGTCAATTCAAGCAACAGATCACACAGACAACAGATGTCTTGAATAATTCTTGAAGTCACATGTTACCATGAGCAACATCACACTGCGGACAAAATTACGTAGGCGCAGGCGCATGATTATGTCATCCTCCAGCTTGGAGTGTGGCGGGGGCGAGAAGGAGAAACGGTGTTCGGTTTGAAATTTCAGATATTGCCGAGGCGCGTAGCGATGTAATACTTTTCAGACACGATCGTTATCGTGAAATGTATGCTCTGTGCTTGTCAGCTAAAAATAGCCAGATCTAGTGAGGGGCCCTTTAAAACACAAATTTTGGGTTCCATGTAATATTCAGGCTTCGATATCTCAACACCAAGAACAGAGAGACCTAAATGTTTTTTGAAGAACGGAGCCTAATGTATACTCCATGAAGTATAGCAAGAAATCTTTTTGTTTTTTTTCACCTTGGAAATGAATTATTTTGCTACATTTTCTGCCACATGGTTGCCACATTTTGTAGGCTTGTATTTAATGGGCTGTAAAAGATCTATTACAGTCGCCGACTGATAAATCGGACACCAATAATCTGGACATGCTCCGTAATTCAGACAGCTTCGATTTAATGTGTAGAGATGGCTGATCCTTCGGACAACCGCCAACTCTACATTCGATTATCCAGACTCCACCCGTGGCTGTAGCGTACGCCAACTCTGCCGCCATTATTTCCTATGGCAACCTTGACAAGACATCAAGTATAGCCTCAGATATTACACACTAGATTGTAATCTCTCAGACCTTGCCTTGGTCGCCGCTCTGCACCTCTGAAATTTAACTGCAACTGCCGATCTTGGAGACTTTGCCTGAATTGTGAGGTTGCATTGTGGGGATGCGCGACTCTCGCGCGTCCTCAGATATCTTGTTTTTCCCCATCTCCTGCAATCCCGCTTCGCCGCGTGGCCTGCGTGACATTCGCGGCGGTCGATGTGGTTGAAGCGCAGCGCGAGAGATGGCGCGAGTGTTGCGCTGCTAATGCCGCCGACAGGCGGGGTTACTCGGGCGCCGAGAGACAAGGCGCTTCCTTTTTGGGACGGGACAGCAAGCGGGACGGATGTGCCGTGCCGCGCGTGCGCCGACCCACGCTTTTGCGAGACCGTCTCGCGTGGCCGCCTTGGAATGCGCCACCGTTCGCGTGACAGTACGCGCGAACGACCAGGTGTTGGGATCCAGCATGGGGCGAACATATTCACTCGCTATGCGGTCGCGGTGAGTCGGACTTCTAGATTTGTCGCGCGCCCATCGGCATGTTTTGTGGATAGCAACTCGGCTAGCAGGCATTGATCTATGAAAGGTGCAATAAATGCCCTTGTGATTGTTTGCACTACTGTGTTGTTGTTTCATTGTCCCAAGAGCACGGGAGGAGAACCCCACAGCATCAACATTGCGTTCATCACATCCCATCCCGGCACCTCAC
Source organism: Dermacentor albipictus (assembly GCF_038994185.2). Lineage (NCBI taxonomy): Eukaryota > Metazoa > Arthropoda > Arachnida > Ixodida > Ixodidae > Dermacentor > Dermacentor albipictus. The sequence continues at coordinate 8,627,430 of NC_091826.1, read as the reverse complement.
GCATGGCACATTATCACCATTCTGTTTGTTGAGCTTGCCTTGCGGACAGCGTTCTGTCATGCTATGCTTGTTTGTTTAGGTTGTGTTCCAGACAGCGCTCTGCTGGCTCTAAGAAGTCTTTCTTGTGAAGTTATAGATAGCCCACGTCAAATGGCATCAACGGTGCCCTCGCAGTCCGACTTTGAGTCTTGAGTCGCAGTCCAAATAAGCTCAACTCTACAACTGTAGAGCCTGAACTGCTGCCTACCACAATGAGCTCAAATGCAGGCATCATTAATGACCTGCTAGGCTGTGGCGTGCTGATTCCTGCCGCCATTAAGTTTGAAAACTTCGTAGACGTCGACAGCGCGGTTTCGTCGTGTGTCGAACTGAGCGATGACGAAATAATTCAGCAAGTTCTCCCACCGTCAAACAGCGACTCTGACTCAGATGATGATATGCCACGGGCTTCGGGGCCTTCTGCATGGAGATTTTACTCAAGCCTTTGCAGTCCTTGTATTGGCATATTGGTATTGGCATACAGCAAAACTCAAACCTGCTCAAACTTGCTTGCACACAAGCGGAAGTGCATGCAGCAACGCGTCGACCACTTGTTCCTTGCACAGGGTCCTTAAAACATCTTAACGATCTTAACCTTAACCGATCTTAACATCTTAACCTTAAAGCGATCTTTTGGGGGGGCGAGGGGGGGGGGGGATACATTCCTTTTTTCGGACATTGAATAGTCCGGATTTATTTACGTTCCCTGTGGAGTTTGAATTATCAGTTGTCGACTGTAATGGTCAGATAAAAAGAAGTGCTTGCTATCCTTCATTCCTTACTCTTTCGCTACCTAACCATGCCTTACAAATAACATTTTATTGCGCCATTTATTTTCCATTGTGGTCGTAAACAATGGAAGTGCAATGTTAATTATCGTAGGAACTGATTGATCTACAGCAAAACTAATTACATATTTGAAATCAGCACAAAAATCTTAATAACACTGGAAAGTTTCATTAATAATGATGAAGAAAATGATGAACATCATTTCAATAGCAGTGTCCTCTCTTAATTTCCTTGATACCTCATAGTAGTCATTTGCTGTCATTGTACTTCAATGCAGTTCCCTAACTGCCCAACTCTTCTGCAGCCAGCAAATACTGATGGACTGGGGGCCACAACTTGAACTTTAGAGAACAATGGTCTATATGAATAAACTAGGTACTCGATGCAGTGCATTTGTTCACACAAGACATAAAGTCCTATTCAAGGATACTTGCAAAGCACACACAGACACAGCAAAATTAATGAAAGACAGAGAAAATGACTAACACCCAACATGCTACTTCGAACAAAAATGTATTCATGTATTACTTTGGGTGTTCATCCTCTTCTGTGTGTGCGTCTTTTCTTCATGTGCGTTTTGCCAGAATTATTTAAAGTTGCAATTCCCAGAATTCCACAATTCCCATACTGGAACTTCTCATGGAACTATCACCACTCAGGATGACCTACCTGGTGAAAAATGCTGGTTGGCAGTGACTCGCTATAGTGGAAGCTAGGTGACTCAAGCACGGAGGCAGGCAGCACAAGGGCCTCTTCCAAGAGCTGCCCAAAACGGGACACAGGTAGTTGTCCACTGCCATCAGCCAGCAGCGAGAAGAGGTCTGTGCAGGCACAGGCCACATCCAGATGTGTGAGGCCACCGGCACACTTCAATGCACCATAGTTTGCAGGCATTTCCAAGTACTAAACTCTCCACAAACCCTGTGTTACAGATGCAGCCCCACCGCTATTGGTTACGCTGCCTGGTGCATTATATGAGACTTCATGCTGACTAAGGCACCTAGGTATAAGTAGGCTGCTTGAGCTTCGAATAGCATCCTGAAGGTTTTTCAGTGTAGCGCAACCAGTACAGGGATGCAGAGATGAAACAAGACACACACGCAGTGGTTTGTGTGTGTCCTGTTCCTTCTCTGCATCATTGTACTGGTTGCGCTACAGTGAAAAACATTAACAATGATGTACCAACAAAACCAAATTTCTACGCTCTAAATAGCACTTCAAAATCAAGAAATCAAGCACAATGCTAGAAGCTGAAAAGGCAGCCAGAATTCGCAAAAAGTTTTTGAAGCTCGAAATGCCAGAGAGAAGACCCCACAAGCGTGATGCATGTATCAGTCAGTCCCTCTTATGCTCACTTCCCCACCACTGAAAAGTAAAAAATTAAAACACCTGCTTATAGTGTGGAGCCAAACATTTAATCTTCCTCCATGCAATACAGCAACTTTGGAATGTCTTGTTTCACAAGTGATTTAGACTAAATTTGATGCACACAATAAACTAACTCAAGCCACTCCTCCATTTAGTTCCTGCATGACTAAGACACCACTTTTATCACTGATTGTTTTGCCTAACTGTTGCTTATACTGCACTTAGCCCAACAATTATTGCTGAAAATCTTGAAACACACCAAAACGAGCATGCCTACAGTGCACAGATTGCACCTTGGTGATGGCAGAAAAACTCCACAACATGCAGAAAAAAAAAAGAAAAAAAGAAAATGAAAGAGAAAATGAGTTTCTGCAAAGAGCACTTCAAATACAGAGCAATGAAAGGCAGGAGGAGAAACTCTGCTCACCAGTGCAGACAGACAGCATAAAAAATGTCAGCGCCATTTGGCAATAATGGCAATGGTGCTCATTGATTGGGGCATGGTACTAATGCGCGCTTTCATTTTGTATGACCCGATGGCATCAATGTGTGCTCACACCCTCCGTGCCTTCACTGTAAGCTTGCCTTCATGTTATCTGGTGCCTCCTCACACATCTGGCAACCTGCTCACATTGACACCAGCAGCGAGTTTACCCTTACTGGAAAACGTGCAACTATATAAGAAGCGTACAACAAACTGAGAGGAAAGGGCAAGTGCTTTACACATGGATAAAGGATAGAAACTCTGGAGGAGTGTCACGTGTCAAAGGTCACTAAAAGATTGGCTCAGCACATGAGCATGCCACAGTAGTTTCTAATGTCCTCCCATTCTGTTCTCTGTGCCTACTTTCAAGGTAGACGTAACAGGCATGGCAGCAATGAATGGCTGCTATGTGACAGGCCAATTTTTGGAGACACAGGAAAGAGAAAAAGTAAGGAAACAACTTCACAGAGAGTTGGCTTGCAAATACTGGCTGCATCACATCATGCTACCCCACAGTTTCTTCAATTTCTTCGTGGCTTTATCATTAACATAGTTCAAGGCAAAGATAGCTCGAGAATGCACTAGCAGCATCTGGGGGCACCAAATGCAAATTGTCCTTTTTTCATATCAGTTCTAATGTTACAAAGAATAATTTTTCATCTGCTCTCTAAGCAGCTGCTTTTAGTTTCCACTTAAGTGACTTGGTATGAGCATTATGAAATGTATCAGTGTCACACACTACCAAGCTGTTTTACATGGAGAAGGGCCTAGCTTTGCAGCTTTCTTACCATTACCCCCATTCTATCCTGGAGATAAAAATATTGAATGACTGATTTTCCAGCAATATGAGTCCACACCAATAGCCTAACTGTCTACTTTGGAGAGTTTGTCCTCCTGTCCATGCCCTCTGCATTTTCAAGGACTGTGTAGGAAAGATCGTTCTGTAACGCTGACTTCGTGGCGGCACTAAATGCATCAAGTGTGTGTGTGTGTGCATTTTGCTAGGAGAGGGAAGCGGCACTCACAGCGCAGCTTGTCCAGCAGCTTGCCCGCACACAGGATGGCCAGGGCCACCTTGAGAGAGAGCACTCGCAGGCAGCCCTGCTGCTCCCTGCATGTACCAGATGTGTTTATATTGTAAGGGAAAACAAATGTGACATCAGTATTAACGAAAGCGAACTATAAATGATGGAATTAGAAAAGAGGTGCAATATCAAACAGTCACCAGAATGCTTTAGCAGTAGACGAGGTGTATTATCAATGCATTATCTCCTAGTGGTTCACCTTGTTGCACAGAAGAGTGTGTGTGTGTCCTATTGCAATTGTGAGCTTAAGTTTTACCCCATTTTCTATGACCCAGCATGTGCATACAAGTCTAGAACCAGGAACTGCTTCAGTTGCTTTTGGCTGCCGTACCAAGTTGTGCTTTGACAACGGATGCCACAGCTGGAGACATTCGATTCACTCAGAAGTTGTGTACAAGTCATGTGACAAGCCCACAAGGTATGGCAAAAGGAGGCAAGCACGGCATTCCTCATGACTGGGGCAGCACCATATAATGTAACAGTGGTTGGATGGCACTCGGAAAAAGATCATTTAATTGAACACAAGAAATAGTCTTGTCACATTACAGACAGAATACTCACTCAATGGGAACAACCTGCTGAGGCCATATTGTCAAGTGACCGCTTTCAAAAGTAAACTATCACTTTTTCGTGACCTGTCATGTAGCCTAACCAACGACTAATTGGATTGATGGACATCCTTGCCATTAGCCTAGTCAGTAAGCATTCACTGATAGTAATGTCTTCGAACGCAATTGATTCAAAATACAGCTCCAGGTAATAACAGAGAAATAGACTAGAATTACAGGGTGGACAAACAGTGCAGCTGCATACAAAGAATAAAGATTCATCCTTCATTTTCATGTCCATTCTGGATTACCAATTTTCTGCTCACTTAGTTAAGAGTGTCCTACTAATGTATTCTAGATGTGTGATTAACCAATCTAGCTTATTATTTTTCTTTAGTGTCTCTTTGAAGCACTTATGTTCCCAACTCAAAAGGTGGGCTCAAGCAGACGTCCATACTGACGGGTCATAGCTGGCAAGCAGCCAGTTGAGCAGCAGGCTGACGCAGTGGGGCAGATCCAGCTGCTGGCTGGGGGGAAGGCGCTTGTTGAGCTGGTAGTACAGGGAGTTCAGCAGGGCACGCACCCGCGTCACCCCAAGAGGTGCTTGGGCATCCATGGCATTGAATGCATTCTCACGGAAGGCCTCGATAAGGTTCCACAGGTCAACTAAATGCACTGCGCATTCAGGAAGATGCAGCCTTGTACTGCACGAGGTAACCTCTAAATGTAGCGAACCAGGTTTTAGTTTTTCACAGTGTTTAAAAACAAGCCCTCAAGAAACTTCTGGCTGCTGGTTTCAATAGCTGCAGCCGAAAGTCTTCCCACAGTTTGTTTCCGAAATGTCCTTAGTAATCACTGTGCTTCTCAACCTCTGACGGAAAGAAGTGCTTCATATTTATGCTACTTCATTTAGGGCAATTTCAGAACATAGGCCACATTTAAAAGCATTAAAGGAGCACACATGCAGTGCTGAAATTTTGAGATAACCCACAATATTTTGAGGTATCGCTTCAATAACTGTGGGTGGGAACATGTACAATGAAAAGTGAATTAGCCCGTAGTATTTACAAACACATCAACTCAAACACTTGTCCACCAGATACCACTTAGTTTTAAAAGCCTACGTGAAACTTTAGGAGTGTCAAAGTATACCAGCAAGAACACTAAGAATACTATAAGGAAAGAGATATTTACAAATACATTAAGAATACTAAGCCAGTTCCTTACATTGGCACCGCTTCTGAATGAAGCGAAGCTTGCAGGCCGTTCGATAGGAGGCAAACCGGATCACATCAAAGTTCTGGTTCTCTGCACAGGCAATCAGATGAGCCTACATCACATAATAAAGCAGCAGACTCCACAAAAATTGCATGTAGCAAGCACCATAACAAAAAGAAAGAAGAGTCAACAACAAGTATGGCCTTCTGCCTCTTACTGCAATAATATGTCATCACTTATCAGTACTGTCACAAGTTTAAATAAAATGATATTATAGTGAGAAAATAACTACTTGCTATTGATATTTGTCACTTGTTTTGGCCAAGTTTACCAATTTCGTGCAACACATCTGCAAATGAACATTTTCTACAGATGACGCACCTGCATCCTACAACATCTCCTGCAAGTAAAGCACACAATAAGCAAATTTTCAGCAAATAAAAGCACACCATGTTAGGAATTTCTTAGTAAGACATATACACATGAATCCTAAAGTGCCTTTCTGTAAATTAACAAAATTTCCCTACTGGTGCTACGTAGAAAACGGGTTTATCTGGAAGCATAAATAATGTAAATACATATGAGGATGTGCATTAAAGAAAAGAAAAAGCTGAATAAAATTGAAACTGTATCCATACATGCACCTAACTAAAATTTTCTGTAAGCCGCTCCAGCAGGCTGTTTGAAATTCATTAACCTTGGCCTTAGCACACACACGAAAAAAGGCTCTTTGCGTAAATCTGCAACTGAAAGGACTTGTGATAGTAAGTTCAGATTTCTGTTGTACATGATGTGGCTGATGTCCATGTTGCTGCTTCAGGTAGACTTTAGCAAACTTGCATAGCAAGGCACAGGTACGTGCCTTGATGAAGCCTCCAAATATGCTGCAGCACAGCATTGTTGTGCTATGTAGCATTCATTTGGCAAATGCTGTCTAGTGACTCGAAGATTAAGGTACACAGGCTTGACATAAGTTTCCGCTTTTTCTTTTTGTTTGTGATGATTCAGACAAGAAGACACAAACCAGTGTGAACACTAAGCAAAACTTGCTATTGCGAGAGCAGTTTCGCATGAGTGCACATCTCAGGGGCACACATGGCACACAATCAGACAAGAGACCAATGAGACTTCACTATAATGCAAACACTAAGTATACCTTGCACAGGTAAAAGACCTAGAAACACACAGATAGCAATTGAATCAGGCACACGCATTCAGGGAATCTCCCCGAACATGCCAGCACAATGCTTCATAGAACAGCCGCAAGTCGGAACTCAACCTCCAATAGCTAACCTTTCCAAGCTCTGACATTGCCTTGCTAATCTTAAAGAACTGAAAATTACTGTGTGGACGAAGACTCCTCTTGAACGAAGGCAATCTTGAAGTGTCTGTCATAGAGCAATGCTATAAAGCAAGCACTTCTTGCCTGTCTTGTGTCTACCTTACTTTGTCCCATCTAAGTTGTGCACTTGTAAAACCTGCAGGTACAAAGCAACTAGCCCAGCAACACATTCTATGAAACCCTATAGCGTGAGCAAGTACATGTCACAGCATTTGTGGTATAGCTTCAACAGAAAAGTTGTGACGTGCAAGGGCCGGCCGGGGCAAGCGAGCCCAAGACCCACGATGAGGAGCCACGGTTCTCGGAGTAGTTGAGTGAGCAGAGAAGAGGTGGCTTGAGTGCGGGGAAGACAGCAGCAGGAGTGAATGAGTGTGCGGGAGGAGAGGGGCGAATGGGGGGCCACGGAGTGTGGTTGTGTGGTGTGCATGGTTGGCATGCGGAAATAAAGGAAAGTTCGGGACAAATGTGTGGCGTGTTGTCGAACATGACAAGTGGGGGCCCGCCCGGGATTTACGAGGACATAGAGACAGTGAACGTTGCCGAAGAATTAGTGCAGCACCTGCTGGAGCAGACGAACGGATCCACCATAGAACGCGAGCAAATCGCGGCAGCGGTCAGACAAAGACTGATGGTGGCCGAGGCAGTGCCTTCGGGTTCTAGGACAAGTTTGGGATGAACGTGTGGTGTGGCGTGTCGTCGAGCGTGACAAAGTGCAGAACATTTTAATGTCAGACTCACACGTATCATGTGTGGCACCTTTTTCAATGCTCAAAACTTTTCTTTTTTTATCAGGATGGCTTATTACTTTCAAAAATTATGGGGTTTTACGTGCCAAAACCACTTTCTGATTATGAGGCACGCCGTAGTGGGAGACTCCGGAAATTTCGACCACCTGGGGTTCTTAACGTGCACCTAAATCTAAGTACACGGGTGTTTTCGCATTTCGCCCCCATCGAAATGCGGCCGCCGTGGCCGGGATTCGATCCCGCGACCTCGTACTCAGCAGCCTAACACCATAGCCACTGAGCAACCACGGCGGGTGGCTTATTACTTTACAAGCCATGATAAGAACATGCTCAATATCTGCTCAAGGCAATGTGAACAAATGATATGTAACAGAAGCATTTTCAGAAAGGGTATGTTATTAACATTAGAACTAGTAGACTTGAAGCATGAAGTAAAAAAGAATACAGGAATAAAAGGACAGACAAAGACAAGCACTTCTCCATCTTTTTGTCCATATTTTTCTTTGCATTTCAAGAATACTAACCAGCTTTCTTTTTCAAGAATTACTTAACACTTGAAGCTTAAAGCCCAAGCACGGTCATTTTATCACGAAAAGTCTCAAGTTAGGCACGGGGCTGCAAACTCTGCAAGCAGATACTCACGGGCAAAGCTGTGTACAGGAAGGAAGAACTCCACGGAAAGTGTACAACTAAGAAGAATAAGGCTGAATACTTTGGAGAGTCAAGCTGGCCTCATGCAAAGGCTTTGTGCACTACATGCGGTACCACACATTTTGAGTCTTTTCTGTATACGGTGAAAACAAAACAGGGTCAGTCCGCTCACTCATTTCAGCCATGAGCAACTTGACATCTGCTCCTGGTTCTTCATCTTGGTACTCCATGATGAACCCCGTGATCTGGTATTCTGCCAAGAGAGCAGGCTCCCTTCACTTGTCAGTCAACTGTAGCCACGTGTTGATTGGCCAGCCTCCCTCCACTGGACCATAATGCTGCAAAGACAAAACTTTTTTTTTTTAATGCCAAGAGCACAGACTGTAATTCTGCATAACAAAAGACTGCAACCAACAGACTGGCAAGCTCACACAACACACAAACTAAATGCTTGGGGAAGATTGCAAATAATTTTGGTGTTGAGGAAACCAGATGGCACATTTTCACAATCACATGTTAAATGAATGAGCTGAATTCAGGTATATTGCATCAAATACGTGCACATGAAATGGTGGCCATTTCAAAATGTGGTGAACAGTTCAGAATTCAGCTGCAATAAATAAGTGAGGGATGAAATCACAATGATAATCATATGACAAATACCTGGCTGCATGCTTCAAGGAACTAAAGCAAGCACAACCAGTTTCAGGCCGATCAAGCATTTCTGCAAGTTCTGTTGTCTTTACCTATTTATGAAATGCCTCTATTTGCTCCCGCACTCAATTCTGTAAATAGTGTAGCTGTAAAACTGCTCTCACTGCACATTTTTCGCCAATTTTTTTCTATTTTTTCAGGCAGCATTTCACTACAACAGCCCTCAGCACAATATATTGCATCGGTCAGCCAGCTGCTCACCAACATTTTTGTAAATAACACAGCTGAAGTGTTCATACAAGGTTTCGCATGCAAGTCAAACTTAACACTGAAAAACTGATGCCCTTCTTAACACATTTGCTTCGACTGCACTCTTTGTTCACATGCCTGACCAGATAAGCACTTTGCGTACGAGTAAATCTTCGCGACGTTTACTATATGTGCGTTTCAAGAGTGGGTGTTCCCTGCCTCTGCATTGACATATAGACCAAATTGTCACAGTCGGCTTTGCAATATCTTGTCAGACATTTTAGCCTAGTCCCAAAATGAGCAACTTAAGCTACATCCATGCTGCAATACTGTGGAACAGTTCAGTAAAGAGAATTAATTTGTGGTTATGGGAGATGCCAAAGGGGGCTATCTGGCTGTCTGTAATCAATGTGCTCCAATCTAATTAAATCACGCGAGATATAATTTCTGCAGAAACACCTATGTCAACCTCTTACGGCTACAAAACTGACACTCGCTGCAGCAAACCATTTGTTGTGAGACCGTTTGAATTTCAAGTTCATGAATTACTTATGTCACATCGCAGAAACACAATCAATGGTTTTGCTAACGACCCTGCAACAACTTGCAGACTGACGATCCCTCCATTCAGCCATGGCGATGTTGCACATATTCCACGCCATTACCAACAGAATTTCCTTCCTAAAGGTCGTAGTAGGGAGGGGGAGCAGCGTAGGCTATTTGTATGTGCCCGTCTCGCACTAGCCTGCGCAAAGCGCGCTGAAAAGTGAAACTGCGTGTCGCAGGGCCCCGAGAACGACGGTTACTCGCGATGGTCGGACGAACCATAACTGCCCGCTATTCTCTACGATACTTTACGAAGCTGGATCAGTTATTAAGCAGCATTCTTCAGGCGAACTAGATTTGTGCACACAAAACGAGAAGCCATCGGTTCGCGCTGATCTCTGGTGGATCAAAATATATATGAGCGAAAAAAACATAAACTTCGTGCGTTTATTTCTACTTTTTCTTATTTCCATATGCAGACCAATTGTCGCTGCACTGCAGCACATGTTTCCTAACGCCGCTTATTGCTCGCAATCTCTGCATCCTCAGTCCGCAACCACCGTCGAGAGCAGCCAGACTGATTCCGATGCAACTTGATGTTAGCCACGTAATGTCAAATTCAGCGAGTAAACAGCTGCGTGTTATGTTACGACATTAATGACACGCCCAAGTCTAGAGCTACGCACTTTTTCTGAGAACTTAAACTCTGTCCCGGTTCACGGCCTGCCCCTAAGCGCTCGGACGCGAGCAACCGGAGTAGGCGCGGCAGCATCACAGCCCGGGAACACGGACGAGTTAGGTTTAATGGTGACGCGAACAGTACTCACAGAAAAGGTACAAATTCTTTAGCCATGCATCGATGTCTAGGTTTCTACGATTCAATTTCTTTCGCGTTAGTTTCCTCGGGTCTACGCGATCCACAAACGTCAAACATGGAAAAAGCACGCCATTTTCGCGTTGCGCCGAAAACAAACAATACAAAGAAGAAAAAAAGAAAGTGCAATATCAGGCCGGCACTGCCGGGGCCCACGCGTAATACATACGCATTATTAGTTATTTTTTTATGCTAAGTAAAAAAAAAATATTGCTCAATATTTGGAATTATTGCGAGCCAGTGGTCTACATACTGCAAATAACATAGCCTTCAAGATTGGGTGGTGCAGTCTAGCTAATCTTGGAGGCTGTAAAGGTGACATAACCTCCGAGGTTCGCGCGCGCTGGCTGGTTTTGCTGCGGCCAGCGAGAAACTCTATGGCTGCGGCGGCTGCAGCCATTGAGTTTCTCACTGCAGCCATCGCCGTCCCATTCGCACATCGAGGTAGGAACTTCCTTCCTCCGTGCATTCGCCCCACTATAGTGCCTAGAATGTACTGGCTAGTGTGCCGTGCACCAGCTCTTTTCAATGATTACAAAAACGGCGCCGAATAAAACAACACACGAAGAAGGGAAACACGAGACAGCACGTAGGCGCACTAACAACTGAGTGTTTTATTTCTTGACATAGCAATATATAGCTGCTGTCAAAAAACAACAAGAACTAAACAGGGCAGTCATCTGCATCGTGCTTAACGTAATCATGCTTAACCAACTAGCCCACCAACACATGCTCAGTTCTTTTCAATGGACGAGCGTAGCGCCGCCTGCAATGAATGCCCACGATGGCCGGCAGAGGTCGCTGCCACACGGGTGGGTGCAGTAAAGCTAGGGAAACGACGGAGCATATTTTATTAGAATGTGAAGACGTCTATATGTATATCCAGCGGTCGATTTAGGCACCACTGGCCTCCTTGAAGCCCTTGGGTTCAGCGGGAGCAGTGGTAAAGCAAACAGGTCCGCAATAGACATTAGTAAGAGGCGATTGGAGGACTGGTGGAAGAAAAGTAGGGAAACGACAAAAGACGGAGACGTACAAAAACACAGTTCGCAATAGGGGATCAGCAAATTTGGACGTGGTAGTTCATAGTGTTTTTTTTTTCTTTTCCTTTTTCATTGGTTAACCTAGGTAGGATATTAGGCAGGTTGCGCCACCAAGCTCTTGCTACTATAGTAGCAAGAGCTTGGTGGCGCAACCCACCACCCCGTTCCAAAGGGGACGCTCATAACATCCATCCATCGTGCAGACTGCGCGTGTCGCTCCGTGGCGTGTCGTCTGCTTCGCATATCAGTTTCGCAGTTGTTGCGTCGGTTTCTGTGTTTGCGTTTTCAGTGTTATTACAGCGTTGCGTGTTTGCGCTTGGTGTTGTCAAAGAGTGAGTGCGTGGCTGTTATGTTCGTGTGCCTGTCATTGCGAGAACTATGCGGCGGCGGTGAAAAAATGCCGAAGCTGAGACAGTGCAAGGAGAGGACCTGCTTTGTGCCGTTGTGTGGATGCGGTTACCGCTCGAACAAAGGGCGTGTATCCTTGTTCACTCTACCATCTGATACGAAGCGGCAGCAGAATGGGCAAGAATGATCAGGAGAATGGCCAGAAGGCCGGCACCAACTGCTGCGGTTTGTGAAAAACAGTTCGAAAACAGCTTAGTCGAGCGCGCGTTCTCTATCACCGTGAACGACGTTGTCCACGAGATTCCCCGCGATAAAACACGCCCACGGTGGAAGTATTCTTCCATCGTGACCACGCCTGAAACCCTAAGCTATACCCACGATATTTCCTGAGTTTGCTAAGCAAGCTTACTTTTCCTGAGTAGGGGAAAAAGAAAAAAGAAAAAACGAGCAGTATATAGTGCTTTGATCTACTATACTGCAGGTTATGTTGCACGATAGATTACTGCCCAAAATTCTTGACCACATTGTGCAGGCTTCCTTTGCGTAAGTAAAGCTGAAGCTAGTACAGACGCTGCTTCATTATTTCACTTTCCATTTTGACAATGGAGGCCTTGCTTGTCTATCTTACCAAGACGTCAAGCGCTGTGAAGGCCGGGTAGATGCTCTTAGCTGTGTTCTTCAGCAAAAACAAGTTACATGTAGCGAGTATAGCTGATTTTTCCGGTCAGCTAGCTGCAGACAGCTGGCCTTTCCTCAACCAGGGTGCCCAGAGTATGAAAAACCAGCTTTTGACAGCAGTTGCAAAGTTCTTTGTTTTCTTGAGGTTTCGTTTTTTTTTTTCTGTAAAAGGCATCAACAAAGAGAGGGAAGCGCAAAGGCAACGGCAGAAGCTCCTGAAACTGCGTCACTGCGCGATCTATTCATATATGTGTGCATTATCTCATCTAGGGCTGTCTTATATGCCTGCGATTAACTGTTGTTACGCATGAATAAAATCTTTGTTACGCTTAAATGAAATATATCTGTTTCCTATCTTTGTTCACGTATATCAGACATAAAAAGAAATCTGCACGTATTTACCAGGTATAAAAAAAAATGTATAGTATACTATACATTTTACAGGCATTTTTTTTTTTTGCTTATTATCCTATCCTCGGGGCCCAATGGGAATTATGAGGAGATGGGTACATGGTTTACAAACCATCAAAAACATTCAAACCTATGAGGACAACAATAAGATAGTAGGCAGAAATAGCAGCAAATAAAATAAAAAGAAAGAACACAGAAATTCAAGCCATTTCAAAAGATGATCGGTTACAGGCGCGGTTTTGAATGGTTATGCATTAATATAACATCAATAGAACAGTAACGTAACCTTAGAATTCCTTTACTTTATTAGAATGAAAAATGTAACCTGAAACGTCCCCTTAAAAAATTACGATGCCATCATCGCTAGAATTAAAAAAGCAAGTGTCCTTAGCTTTTGCCGAAGATATACACGTTCGAAGGGGAAAGCCTTGTAAAGCCTACTCTAATTCACTCGAATCCTTAATTAATACACCTTAATACCTCTAATTCAGCCTTATCCCCTTAATCCAATCACTATAATGAATACTTAAATTTGCTAATCATTTAGCATCTCCTATACACGGCTGGACATGCTTTGGTTCGTTTCTGGCCTTCCTTGGATCGTGTGATATGTTCTGTACCTCGCAACACGGCCTTGGAACATGGAGATCAAGGCATTTGCCTTAGAAATTACGTTTTCTCTTCGCCAGCATAAAACACATCAGGTTCCCCGGTCGAAGCCCAGCTGAGCTAGCACACGCTTTTCACGCAAGCGACAAGCGCTAGAGAAGCCTGTTGTAATCGAAACAAACCCTGATTTATAAATCAGCTGCCCACATTTGAACTGTGCTGCTGCTATAGCTCAATAAAAACAAAAAGCGCAGCAGCCCGCTTGCCGATGCTGTGGAAACACGGCGGGCTACGAAGACCGCATAAAGACCGGATGGTGCCGCGGCACGGATGGATGGATGGATGTTATGAGCGTCCCCTTTGGAACGGGGCGGTGGCTTGCGCCACCAAGCTCTTGCTACTATGCTGCCTAATATCCTACCTAGGTTAACCCATGAGAAAAAAAAAAACACACTATGAACTACCACGTCCAAATTTTCTGATACCCTATTGCGAACTGTGCTTTTGTACGTCTCCGTCCTTTGTCGTTTCCCTACTTTTCTTCCACCAATCCTCCAATCGCCTCTTACTGATGTCTATTGCGGACCTGTTTGCTTTACCACTGCTCCCGCTGAACCCAAGGGCTTCAAGGAGGCCAGTGGTGCCTAAATCGACCGCTGGATAGATGTCTTCACATTCTAATAAAATATGCTCCGTCGTTTCCCTAGCTTTCATACCCACCTGCACTGCAGCGCCCCTAGTGGCAGCCGCCGGCATTCATTGCATTTGGTGCCACCCGAGAGGCCGCGGACGGTACACTAGCCGTACACTAGCCAGTACATTCTAGGCACACATACATAGCGCCATATAAACTCTATAATTCGCACCATAGAGTTTCTCACTACAGTCATAGAGTTTCCTACAAAACATTTTGTAGGAAACTCTATGATTACAGTGAGAAACTCTATGATTCATACAGTATGAATAAGCGAATAAATGCTATGAGCCTATTCTTTGAAACAGAATAGTGGGTTGCGCCACCAAGTCCTTGTGATTATATTGTTTACCCAGCCTATTGTTTAGTGTCTTACCTATGGTAAAGGGAAAAGGGAAAAAAGTCCACGCGGAATTCTCATAACCAAAATTTCTGTACCTCTATTGTGAACTTTGTTTTTGCACGCCTCCCGTCGTTTGTCGCTTCTTTACTTTTCTTTCCCACCAACTTTCCAATCGCCTTTTACTAATCTCTATTGCGAACATGTTTACTTTCCCCCATAGAGTTTCTCACTGAATGTAGGGAGAAACTCTATGCTTTCCCCCTGCTCTTCCCTGCCCTGCCGAAAAAAAAAAAAAGAAACCCAGCCGGCGCGCTTAAATCTCGGAGGCCATAAAAGTGAAAATGTAGTTACAACATTGGCAGTTTGGTCGCGCTACGTGTTGCTAAGCTTCAGCATCAAAGCAATAGCGTCTATTTGTCTATCGCTGTAGGTAAATAAGCATAGATGGCGTAGATAGATAGGAGAGCTAGGAAAGGAAACAAAGTCGCGTCATGGCGACACTCGTTTTCTTAATACAATAAACACCGTGGCAGCTTTGTGGAAATCAGTACTCTGCGCACACGCGCGAACGGCGTGAGTGATTTTGTTGTAGTACTGTTCTGGCGAGTGATCGTTTCTGCGCGGCGACGCCTACCTTGTGAATTTCTCGACCGTGGGCTGTGGCCTTTTCGTGAGGCGTCCTTGCTTCTGTGCTCTTATGCCCACGAACTCGATCCCGGCCATGACGAAGAAACTTCTCTGCAATTTAATAACGCAAACTACATGTGTGGGGCGCAACGCGTAGCCGTGCGCGATTACTTGTGAAAAAGCGTGAACTTCATTTGGAGGTCGCCGGGATGGGTAAGTTGACCGTCACGCCTACTGTCACTGTCATCTGCACGTATACCGTTGTCAACGCACTAACGCCTGTGATCTAAAGGGTGAGGACGATCGTAGCTGTGGTCTAGGGCGCGTAATTCGATTTCCAGAGCAGCTGCCTCCCTCGCTTACCGGTTCATCGCGTTGGTGATCATTCAGAGCTGAACTGCCACGTAATTTTCACACGAGCTTCTACATTTCTCAGGACCCAAATACCCGCATCTAATGACAAGAGGCTGCCTAGCTAAGCAGATTTTCTGTAGTACCGCGTTAACAGTAGCTTTCATTTTCTTCCAGGCCACGAATAACGAGCAGCCTAAAAGGAGGCAGCGATGTCGCATGTTCTTGCGGGGAAATGGCTGCCCTTGCTTTCGGGTACCGGCAGCGGCGCAGTGCAAGCGCAGATGGCGGATACCGCGTCTTCGCGGAGTTTCCTCGATTTAAAAGAAGCCCACAGGCGCTCGAATTTCCGTGCCGTCGGGAGCCATTGGTCCGCGCCCCGGGGCGGTGTTTGCTTTTTTTTATTATTATTATTTCTTGCTGGGTTTCGCTCGGCGCGTCCGCTGCCTGCGCAGCCGTGGTGTCGGGTCGATACGCGGACGGAGGAGAGAGCTCGCTTGCCGCCGCATTGGGAACCGCATCGCATTCGGTGTGCCGCCGGCGGGGGATCCTGCGTCCTTTTAAGGGGGTCCCAAAGGTCGTGCCTTAACGGCTCCAGCTGAAGCATCGTCGTCGCCAGCGGTTCTCGCCATGCTTACTCCCGTCCGACGATGCATCGCCTTCCGATCGGGACGTGGCGACGAGATCGCTGCTGGCGAGGCCTCACAGCCTCTCTGCGTGTTTGCGTCCTTACGGGCAGTCTGGAGCTTCGGCCGACTTCTCGGTTGAGCGCGCGGCTATGCGACTCGACGCGTCGTAGTGGTCCGTAGTTTGTTTCGCGCAGTGTGTCTGCGGTCGACCGACGTTAGTAGCTGATCGCTGCTTGCAGTGACCGCCATGTAGCCCCGTAGTGATGTAGCTGCAGGAAGCTGTTGTTTTTCCACGTTTCGATTTGGTGCACCTTCCCATAGAAAAAGGGCAGCTCAAGAGACGTTCTCTCCGGCGGCGCGAACACACGCCCTCCGTATACTCCACCATAGAAATCCTCCTTGCTAATCGAATTCTGCGAGAGAAGCATAGTTTCTGCATGTTAGAGTTGCTGTACCCTCCCCCCGCAAAGCATTTGACTTCTATAGCCGCTCTCAGCTGACTCGAAGCAGCATGTCCTTCCTGACTCCAAGCTTGCGCTGGTGTATGGAAAGCCAGTGGGTTGGCTCCATCCTCAAGCAGTGCGAACAACATGACTGTGAGTGCACACTTTTGGAATCGATCATCATGTATACGTTGTCACAGATGTATAAGCTGATGTTGATGCATGTGCATTTTCACTTGAAATTGTTAGCTCCATCGACTATCTCACAAGATAGAGCTCTGTGATGGAGTCAATGGGCTCACCCATTTCAACAATAATTAATGGTAGTGGTCGTTGAAAGTGTCTGTGTACTACAGGATATAACACTGCTCCAAGAAATATCGTGACTTGACATGTTGACTCACTGATCCGATGTACACCTTATATTTGTTAGTCATGAATTTCCTGCAAAACAAGGAGCAGTATCGCTTTCAAAAGCGTGTGTTTGGCTGGAGTCATACATGTGATTGCCTGGGTTTTGATCATTTCTTTTTGCACTGACCTTGCCTCCCGTTCATTCTCAGTTAAAATACTGCAATTTGAAATAGGTAATTGGAGAATATATTTTTACGTTAAATGTACACATAAATGTGGAGATCTTAAACATGAAATGAAATGATGACCTGTGTTGCAATTATATAGCAACATCACGTGGTAAAGCTGCATGTTGGCTTAGTAGTAACATTGAAATTACACATATTGAACTTGTAAAGCAGAACTAACGAACTATATTGATTAGTTAACAATAGGTGTATGGCAGTGAAACAGCTACCCCTTCATAATGCCTCAGTCAGTTCAGGAATGCCTTGGTGATTTCAAATGAAAATTATTGCACAGAAAAAATGGTTGCATAGGCCCCTTGGAAGCTAAAGTGCCTGTGCTCAAGGCACTAGCTCAAGTTGCTTAATATGAACGCTCATTCAATATGTTCCTGCGCTACATATTCCTAGAGTTACATAAACAATTAAGAGGGATTTATTGCATGTGCCATTTCTTTTGCTTCAAATAATTTTTGAACTACAAAGCTGAAATATTTTTTAATTATGTATTTTTTGTTCACTTAATTTGTTGTCTAATTATTGCTTCATCACTACATAGGCATTGTAGAATAGGAAATTGCAGACGTGAACCAATAAAGCAGCTTCGTGCATAATGCTTGGAAGAAGACACTATCACTGAAAATGACGTGCACTATTTTTCTTTTTACGTGCAGTAGGGATTACAAAGAAACAATGACAACACTTGGAAAAAAATTATCACAACACACATTAGCAAAACAACTTTGGCACCATAATGCTTGGGAATATTGTGTGAATAAATGTTATAAAGACAACTGTCAGACATTTGTAACTCTTGCCACTAACCTGTGTCCAAATTTTTTTTGATGTAAATGTATGTGTCTGCAGCAACAAAATAGAATGTGAGGCTTCAACATACTAGCACCCCTGATGCTCTTTTACTTATCTGTCAAGCAAGCGCTCTTGCATGATACCTTTATATTTTCACTTTGTTGTTGGTTAGCTTACAAATGCTAAAGCTTCCTTTCCACTACTGATGATGGTACTGAGTAGCGATAATTTATGTAGAGGTGTGTGAAAGTTCGAATTTTCAAATGTGAATTGAATAGCTCTTGCTATTTGATTCAAGAATGCTCTGTTTGAAGTTGTCGAATCGCTTTAACTTTTTTTTTTTCTGAGAACATACAATATACAAAAACAGTTGGAGCCCGAGTTGAAGTGAGAACTGTTCCGAATGATTCTGGTGCAGGATAGATGTGGCTGCTGTGCAGAAGCAACATTCCTGAGCAAACGCTTGGGGCAGATAACAGATAATGTGCACTCAATAATTGCCACTCATTCACTCAGAATGCGTCGCTTTTAGGCAGCCAGTATACAAGTTTGATCCAATTTATTATCTGGCCAGTCTCATGATGCATCCCTTTAAAACAGTTTGTGGTGTCACACTTCTCTCCTTCAGTGTACATCATTGTACGTCCAGCTGGCAACATTCCTTGGTTTCATTCCTCTCGTTGCCATAGTGTCCCATATAATTTAAACTGGTTGTTTATCATTTACCAGCTCCTCAATTGTCTGGACATATAATTGTGAATGGTATTAAATGCATGTGCCTATGCATAAAGCCCGATTTCTCTTTATATTATTTGTTGTTATTTTTTCACGAGGCAGACTCCATGCGAGCCTCGCATTTCCTGTTGCTTCAGAAATTAGGAAATGTTCTCTATTTGACATTTGGTGGTCATTTTTCTCAAATATTCACGTTAGATCTTATTCAGAATCTTCGCCATTTGAACACCCCTTGTTTTATGTGTATCTTACAGGAGTACCGACACATATTTTTGAAGTTGTAGAAAATCTACGACATGCTTCTCACACCTAAATGGATTACACTTGCCAAGTGCAAAGGTTGGGAAATTATATTTTAACTTGATACTGAATTTCATTTTCAAATGCAGACCTAGTATCATTGACATCGTTATGACATCATGATGTCGAGCAAAAATTTGCTGACATTGTACAGCTTGTGGGGATGCACGACTCTCGCGCGTCCCCTGATGTTTTTCCCGCATAGCACGTCTCCTGTAATCCGGCTTCGCCGCGTGGCCTGCGTGATGCCCGCGGCGGTCGAAGTGGTTGGGGCGTAGTGCGAGAGATGGCGCGAGTGTTGCGCTGCTAACGCCGCCGACAGGCGAGGTTACTTGGGCGCCGAAAGGAAGGCGCTTGCTCTCTTGGATTCGAAACAGCAAGCGGTACGGACGTGCCGTGCCGCGCGTGCGCCGACCCATGCTTCTGCGAGACCGTCTCGCGTGGCCGCCTTGGAATGCGCCACCGTTCGCGTGGCAGTACGCGCGAACGACCAGGTGTTGGAATCCAGCATGGGGCTAACATATTCGCTCGCTATCTGGTCGCGGTGAGTCGGACTTCTAGATTTGTCGCGTGCCCATCGGCCAGTTTTGTGGATAGCAACTCGGCTAGCAGGCATTGATCTATGGAAGGTGCAATAAATGCCCTGGTGACTGTTTGCACTACTGTGTTGTCGTTCCTTTGTCCCAAGAGCATTGGAGAACCCCACAAGCTATAAGGCTAAGTATGAAAATGTTGCTGATAAAAAGATAGACTAGAGTCACAGCAATAGCTTGACTTGAGCGAGCAAGTTTATCATGATGCCATGACTAATACACCGCCTGGGTATACTGAAACTAGTTTGCAGAAACAAATATTATATAAATTTTTCTTTAAGTAGCTGTGACACTTGCCAGTATTTAAGGAAAGGGGGGCGGCACAGATAGAGGGTGTGGACCTTTGTTTAAACAAAAAAAAATCGCAGGTCGAAAATGTCATATCAGCACCCCTTTAACATGTTAAATGTGCTACTGGCTGTTTGTTTTTATGGTCCCAATGTCATTTAAAGTTCTGCCAGTTCTTTCTTTTATTATTTTTTTTTTATCTGCAGGCTGCTGTGGGTGTTGTGCAGCACTGCGGCCCCGCTACAAGCGGTTGGTGGATAATATCTTCCCTGCCAACCCTGAAGTGAGTTATGCAGCTGTCACCTTTGGCTTATTCTTCTTAAATTGCACTTGCCCGCACTCAAAGAATTCAGAATGCAAAGATTTTCTTTCTTCTTTCAGCCTGTCAAGTTATATATTCTTGTGTCTGCATATATATATATATATATATATATATATATATATATATATAGCATGCATATGTAATATTTCCCGCACGTATGTTGTCTTATTAAATGTGGATGGAGACTTACTAATGCGGCATGTGCGATACAGGATGATTTGCATTTGACTTCCTTTAATTATTTGTTGACAGGATCATAAAAATTGGTCATGTCTCTAAAGGATACTGACAGTGTGGAATTACTTGACTGCCTTTAGAAAATACTTTTGCAAGTGTCCAAATTTATTTTAAAATGTAAACAACCACATTCTGGTTGCTGTAACATTGCCAGACATTATTGCACCATTCTGGGATATGGGATGAGATTACTGAATGCTGTGTAGGAATCGAGTGTTTAATAAATTAGAAGCCTAGATAAGTGAGACAGGTCCACTCATTATTGGAGTCAGTTTGAATGGAATGGAGCTAAGGAGCAGAACATCTGAGCAACGTGTCATAAGTGTCACAATAAAAAAAGACTGGAGAAAGGCGCAGAAAGGAAAGATTGATAATTGGGACCTGCTGAAGTGAAGCACAGGCATCGTTGGTAGCCATGGCAACTGTGGTTATGAGTTGTTTTTTGCAGCTACCAGAAAGCACTACCAGCATATGGTGGCTGGGTAACCTATAGTCTTCTTCATAAAGCTGTCTGTCCACATTGATGGGCAAAACTCTTGACGGTATCTTGCTCCTTTATTGAGTCCAATGTTTACAATATTATTTCAGGATGGCCTTGTGCGTAACAATATGGAGAAGCTTACATTCTATGCGCTCTCCTCTCCTGAGAAGTTGGACCGAATCGGCGAATACTTGGCGCTACGGGTTTCACGTGACATCTCGCGCCACCGACTCAAGTATGTCGAGATCTCCATGGAGGCCATGGACCAGCTGCTTGTTGCCTGCCATGCCCAGAGTCTCAACTTGTTTGTGGAGAGCTTCCTCAAGATGGTGCAGCGCCTACTAGAGTGTCAGAACCCAGACCTCCAGCTGCTCGCCACTCAATCGGTGTGTGCCATTCACATGAACTGCCAACAGCTTACTTTACATTGTGTACTTGTGTACCTTCTCACCCATGTCTGACATCTTCTGTCTGCTGTTTTCATTCAGTAAGTATGGAGTGCTATGGTTTGAAAACATAGCAGTGAATTATATATTGCCAACTGGAGTGGCTGTGTTCCAATGGAGGTGGCATGTGCATGCATGTGTGCTTTTTTGGTACACATCAGAGTAGCCCTGCTGCGTTCCACTGCACTGTTCCTCTATAGCCCTGTACATAAAGCTTTCTGTAACAAAATAAGAAATATATTGAAAGGAGTCAAGTACTAGTTCAGTAGTGAGTAATGCATCATGTGCTGACCATTGTTTTGGTTTTATGTTCATCTGGACACATGCACCCACCTCTCCTCAAAATTTCTTACTACAATGCACCAGAGTCCCATGTATGACACATTTTGTGTCACAGTGACATTTCCTGGGACAGTATGCGGAAGGGCATAGAATGAAGAATATGTGAGCATTGTTGTATTCCATAGTGCCTTTTCTTCTTGCCTGTGCGCCATTTCCTGTATTGTGTTGTGATGAAAGATTCTCAGTCTTGTTCAGTGCTGCGCACTAAGTCTGTGCATTTCTTCCCGTCTTGCACATACAGTTTGTTAGGTTTGCAAACATAGAAGAGGACACGCCATCGTATCATCGACGCTATGACTTCTTTGTGTCCAAGTTTTCCTCCCTCTGCCACGACAACAACCCAGATGCCGAGCTGAGAAAACAGTAAGATTTCTGTTGAATCGGTTTCTCTGATGTATTCTGCTCATTGTTGTGACAATTGAAAGGCTGACAGAAAACATAAGGGGAAAAGAAAGAGATAATTTTTGTAAAGGTGATTTATGAGGTCTGTTTTCAAACCTGTAATCTTTTGGTCTACCAGCACAAGTCTGTTGCAGGTGAACCTAGTGTATAAATGCATTTGAAGCCAGCTATATTTCAAACCAGTTCTTTTCCTCTTTCTTCTTCCTCTTTTTTTTTTTTTTCGTTGTCACCATACCAGATTATACGCAAAACATTGCGAATTTCTGTGAATAATGTGATTGCTGCAAGTAAAATGATAGAACTCTTATATACAGGGTGTTTCAGCGAACACTTTTAAAAATACTTAAAGGTTGCCTGTGGCAGATAGCACAATTCTTGTTCATGAAGTGATGTCTGCTTGAAGCGGCAGACATTACTTGCACAAGAAATTGAAATGCATAATTGACGAATTAACAAAAAAACACTAATTAACTTTCTAACTAATTACCTTATGGCCCATATTGCAATTTACGAATCTACCATGGAGTTCGCAAGGCGGATCCACTCGTAACGACCCGCCGCGATTGGTTAGTGGCTATGGGGTTGGGCTGCTAAGCATGAGATCGCAGGATCGAATCCCGGCCATGGTGACCGCATTTCAGTGGGGGCAAAATGCAAAAACACCCGTGTACTTAGATTTAGGTGCACGTTAAAGAACCTCAGGTGGTCCAACTCTTTATAGTCCCCCACTATGACATGCCTCATAACCAGAAAGTGGTATTGCCACGTAAAGCCCCACAATTAAAATTAAATTTTTTTTCCCCACTTGGAACGAATTCTCAAGATGACACCAGTTTCGAGCTATTAATTCTGAAACTTTGCGGAGAACTGCATAAAAGGACGTTTTCTTCAGAAAGTTTGTTAAGAAAGCTTCTCTCGTGTGTTTGCAGGCTGCGTCTAGCAGGACTTCGGGGTCTGCAAGGTGTGGTGCGGAAGACGGTCAGTGATGATCTCCAGGTGAACATCTGGGACGAAACCCACATGGAGAAGATTGTGCCTTCGCTGCTGTTCAACATGCAGGATGCCAAGTGAGTTTTTCAGGCAAATAGTCCAACGCTTGCCTCCCGGCTAAGCAGCGTCATCATCATCACCATCATTAGCCTATTTTATGTCCACTGCAGGACGAAGACCTCTCCCTGCAATCTCCAATTACCGCTGTTCTGCTCCAACCAATTCCAACTAGCACCCGCAAATTTCCTAATTTCATCGCACCACCTAGTCTTTTGCTGTCCTCTACTGTGGTTCCCTTCTCTTAGTACCCATTCTGTAACCCTCTGCCAGACAATGGGAAAGGGAAAACATATCTGTCCCTTCATGAACAGGATGTGCCTCTCCTGAAAGGAAAGCAAAACAGCCACAAAGGGGCATTCCTGAGGTTTCGGACTCTCTTTGGCTGCGGCCCTCCGAGTGCCACTTGGACTACCCGCCCTTCCTGCAAGAGAGTTTGGCAAGCTACAAGTTGGGACTACCCGCCCTTCCTGCAAGAGAGTTTGGCAAGCTACAAGTTGGGGATGTGTTACAGAGTGACTGAGTGTGGCTAGAACCAGAGCTTGCCTTCTGCTGTAGCTGCATGCAGAGCATAACCAATAATTGATTGATTGATTGATTGGATTTAATGTTCTTAAGTTATAGAGGCAATATGAGAGAAACTGTATTTGCCCAGCTTCATTGCTGGGCAGATGCCACTGGGAAGTCTGGGGAGGGCACACTGTGCCCCCATCACCCTGCTTTGTTCATATGACAGACGTTCTCAGAGTCGCAGACATTCAGCCGGAGGGGACCAGGCAACTGACAGATACATGTATCATCAGGTGTTTTCACCAGCATTTGGCAAAACATACCAAAAAAGAAAAAGCCAGATGCGCTGGTAAAAGACTGGACAGATGGTAACTCAAGTTACGTGAGCAAACTAACCATGGCATTCTGAACTCGAGGCAGTTACGAATAAGTTACTCACCGAACAAGTTCTCAATAAATGTGGAAATGAGCTGCAACTTAATTTATGCAAGCAGGCAATAAAGTATATCTATATTTATATCTTTGTATTTATTTATTTTGTTTATTCATTTGCAATACTGCTGCTCTCAGCTGAGAGTATAGTAGGAGGGCAATACAATATGTGAAACATTTTACAAAATGATCAAATATGTAAACAAATGTAGGAAATAAGAGGCTACAGTAATGCATTACAACAACACATACTGGTTAAATGAATACAGACAGTGAACATCACTCTAGTGTTACTAAAGTTTAATGATATTGATACCATAAAGTAACAATTCTAGTTTTTGCTGCCTTCAATATTGTTAGCAAATTCCAAGAACAATTTGGTGTTTGTGATAGATGGGTGCAGTGGGTTCCATTCTATTATGGCAAGCAAAAAGAAAGAATGTTTATATGTTCAATTACTGTAGGAACATTCAATTAGTTTCTTTGCATGGCTTTGACATGTAGGTCGAGTGTCGGAAAACGAAGTGCATTTGGACGCGTCTATCTTGAAATTGTTGTGAAGTATCTAGAATAAAAATTTGAGGCGGGCTTCTTTCGCTCTATCTGCTAGCGTTTTTAGATTATATGCGGTAAGAGGGTTAGAGGGTGAACCTTTGCGCCTGTACCTGTTATGTACAAATCTTATGGCTTTTCTTTGCACTGCTTCCTGTTTTCTTAAGTTAGTCATTGTATGCGGAAACCAAACCACGTTGGCAGATCAGGCGAGTAGTTTAATTGGAGTAGGTGCTAGTTTTGGTCACCTTTTAAAAAAAATATAACTTATGTAGTACTGCTGCAGTAATGTTATCGATGTGCGGGGTCCATTTAAGGTCTGCATTAAGTGTCATGCCTAAATATTTGTTAGTCAACTTTAGTCAGCACGGTGCCATTGACTGCATAAGTGAAGTTAGAAGGATCTTTTTTTGTAGTGATGGTAATTATGGTGGATTTTTTTACAGTAATTGTCATCTGCAACAGCTCGCACCATTCAGATATTGTGTTGAGGGATGCACTCAGGGCAAGGTGGTGTGCATGACTGTTGATTTCCCAGTAAACAACACACTCATCGTCAAAAAGTTTAATGTTGCAATCGATTCTCGTTGCGATGTCATGAATGTAGATTAGGAAAACAATGGCCCAAGGACTGATCCTTGTGGTACACCCGATGACACAGAAATAGTTAGTGATGTAACATCTTCAAAGAATACAAATTGTTTCTGATTATACAAAAAGTCCTTGATCCAACGGGTAATTGGGCTATTACCCAAATCAGCTTCTAGTTTGATAATTAATTTATTATGGCTTACACTATCAAAGGCTTTTGAGAAATCTAGTAGAACCATATCTGTTTGACTTCAGTTATTTAGGCCATAAGCAAGGTCATGTACAACTTCGATCAATTGTGTCGTGGTTGATAAACCATTTCAAAATCCATGCTGGTTCGTAGAAAAAAAGTTTAGTCGTTGAAGGAAAAGTGTGATGTGTTGAAAAATAATGTGTTCAAGAAGTTTGCACGATGTACTTGTAAGAGATATAGGCCTATAATTTGATGCCATATCTTTATCTCCGGATTTATGTATTGGCATAATTTTAGCTAATTTTTAGTCTGACAGTGATTTAGAGGATTGGAAAAATTTCTTGAAAATTAGGCCTAGATATTTGCTACTCCATTCCGCGTACCTCTTAGGAAAGTCATTCGGGACGTTATCGGGGCCACTGGATTTCTTAGAATCTATTTCTAACAGAAGGTTCATGATACCGGCACCCGTAATAATTAGGTCATCGATGGTCGTGGTAAAGCACGAATTGACCGTGGGTACATTTTTATTTTCGACAGTGAATACTGACTGGAAAAAATCATTAAATTAATCAGCTTTCTAGCGTTTTTCTTCTGCAAATAGTTGTGGCACTGCTGCATTTATACTGAAGTGCTTCCAAAACCTACGAGAATTGTTTGCAAGGAAATTCGGAAGAGTTTCGTTGAAGTAATGATCCTTTGCCACTTTGGCCTTGTTTTGAAAATCATCTCTAGCATACTGTAGTTTTGAGTTTGTCGGCTGGCTTGGATTGTTCTTTATGGTTTTAATATATATATATATATATATATATATATATATATATATATATATATATATATATATATATATATATATATATATATCGAAACTGTCGAAATTAAATACTTGTTCTGTTTACCTTGTAGCACCACTCAAGTTCTTTATACATATATATATATATATATATAAATTGCATCTTCTGTTTTATGGCTTAGTGCCACTCAAGAGCAGCTGGACAGCAACTTCTAAGGACAAGCACAGTGTAATGCACTCAATTACCATATTTCTCTATTTTCCATGATAGTATTGTTACAGTCTCATGCGATGTGCAGAACTTTTTTCCATGTCAGCACAGTTCAGCACTGCTTAGCTGAAACATTTCAGTGTTGTGTACCTTTGCCACAAGTGCAGGCGTATATGCAAAATCAAATTGCAAGTCAAGTACCTGGATTTGTGCAAGGAAATGAAAGATACTGTGGTCAGCTCGGAAGTCTATCAGCTTGTTTTCTGAACTGGCAGATTCATTAAAAAAGTCCACCATAGGTCGCACTGAAACCATGACAGTGCTCGAAGAATGGCATTCCGCCGACACATACATTAAATTTAGACTTATTGCTTCCAGCCTGGCCCCAGAAGATTTGTTGCAGACATCTGAGTTAGCTGTAGTAGAATTGTTGAGGTAATAGCCTAGTGGTACCTTTATAAGTAGAGCATCCAAATGAAAGAGCAGTTAGTTTCATTTTGTGCTTCTTTAGGATTGAACTGCCTTGATGAGCTCAGCTTGGCCATAACCTACAAGAAGAAAACATGCATACTTGTAGTGTTTTTTGTTGACATGAAAGTTGTAAAGCTACAAGAAAAACGGCCACATGCAGTACATATTGCACAAGTTTGAGCAAGTGTTGCTTCATCTGTATGGGCACTCGCTATATCACAGCTCTTAGGCCTTGTGTTTCAGTTTTTCACCTAATTACTGTTCAGTAACGCTACTTTACTTCGCTCTCAGCAGCAGCGAACTATTTCTCTTCGTTTCCTTCCAGCTTAGAAACGACAAGAACTCCGTCTGTTCACTCGCAGCAAGAAAGTGGGGAAGGCGGCGGCACTGCCCAGACAAGGTTTTGATTTGCTCTCATTGCATTCTTTTCTCAAGTGTCGCTGGCCGTAACGTTATGGAAAAGTCAAGAAAAAAGTGTCCGTAACACCACCAAAATTGCTGAATAGCACCCCTGAAGATGCCCCGTAACGCTGTCAAAAAAAAAAAAGAAAAAAAAGCCCCGTTAGATTGAGGATGCAAGAGTGAGCAGCTGCTGCTTTGTTCTTTGGGAGTTTGAGTGCAGGCTTATTCATTCTGACTGGTGCTTTCTGATGTTTGGCAGTGCGCGGGCTTCGGAGACGCCAGATAGCCCCCAAGTGGAGACACCCGTCACCTTGGCCGAGAACTGCTTCCGAGAAGTCATGGGGCGAGCCACATATGGTCACATCGCATCTGTCATCAAGCCAGTTTTGAAGTGAGTAGCGACCAACACAGCTCACTCTGTTTTGGGTCGCCATTGGCCTGTGATGAAAACCACACTTGTATCGGTGTGGCTGGCTAAATGATTGTTTACTAGGCTGATTCTTCAGGTTCTTCTCTGAGAATGGCTTCTTGTGGTTTGAATTGAGCTGAGTTTTTAATTGGTAAGCATAATATGTACTATACTATGCCACACAATGAATTTCGATTCATAGCCCCCTTTTTTTTTTCTGATTTGTATGAAAATGTTGTAATGCGAGCAGAAAAAAAAATGAAATAGCATGAATGTCCACATGTTAATGGAGTATATGGCATGTTGCCTTCTGCTAAGAAGCAGTCAAAAATGAGTGGTGGGCAGAGGAAGGGGTGGTAAGAAAGCAAAGTAGCATACGACTCTTTAGTAGAGACAAAGTAGTATGGTACATACTCATGTTAAACATGCATGCAAATCGAATAGACGTTTGAGTGAAACATGCAGTGCATTACTTTGCTAAATTATAGTCAAGGAAAATTCTGCAATGCGCTAGTTGATTATACATACTAGAGTTCTTGCACAAGAACAACAAATGGACCAGGCTGGCGGGAGTCGATAAGCATGGAAAGGTATCTTTGCGTGTGCAAGCAGACTGCATCATATATATTCTCATTTTTGTGAAAAATAAACAGTTGATAGTTTCCACTTGGCTGTCCCATGTGTGTGTATACTCTCTTCAGTCAGACACATTCACTGTTCTTGTGAAAAAACTCTAGTAAATTATAGTACGTAGTAACAGAGCTGTGATGTCATAAAAAAGTTTAATGTGCTCTCTTTGTGATGTAACATAGCTAAAATATTACTTGGGTAACAGCAAAAAATGATCACCAGCCATTACAAATTCTTAATTTGTGTGACAGGTACACTTGTGCCATGTAACTTCCACTGTGACAGACGGGAGATGTTTACTTAAATTTGTTTAACGTGTTGACAAGCTGGCATGGTGTCTTTGGGTCTCTTTGCAGTGTATTAATCAGTGGTGTGCTTTCTTAGCTTAGATGTAATACTGAGTTTGGGTACTTGATGAGCTCACAGTCATTTTCAACCTCTATTTTACTAAAACACTGTAAGCATCACTGTGCTTTTCTGGCAAGTTACTGTCAGTCATAGGTAAACAGATGGGAGCACCACTTGTTTGTTCTGTGTGTCCAGGCACCTGGACAACCACCAGCTCTGGGTACCCAACACCTTCTCTGTGTACACATTCAAGATCATCATGTACTCCATACAGGCAAGTGTTCCAAGTGTGCTTGCCTAGACATTTGGATTGCCTCTCTTCCTCTTTTCTTTTTCTGTTTGTGGGGAAAAGTCAGGTGAGTTACACTCTAGTCAGGAAAAGTTGGTTGGCAAGTATTTCACATCTTTGTAGTATTTTTCTACGCATTTGTTTTAGACCTTAAAAAATGTTTAATTTTTAGAATTCAGAATCCGAACAGGACATGGTCAATATAGATAGAGGTCTTGTGAGATAAGATGGACAGAGATCTGCCAGGACTTTGAGCTGAATATTTCTTCGTAAAGTTGGCACACTCTGTACCACCATCTAAATAGTGTATTTTTACACAAATAACCCACAGCTTTAACTATAATTGTCTGGAAACAAGAAAAATCACCTATAATCTGTGCAAAAACCTGCTACAACACAGCGTTCAAATCTTCAAAATTGGCCCTGCAAAATTGTTGGCATAAACCATGTCTCCAGAAACAATGTTGTTGTGTGCATTCTGTCATCACCAGTTTCTTTGTGGCTCTTCTGCATGGTACTGCTTCATGGCAACTTGCTTTCGCATTTGGCTTCATGGCAATGGATTCTGCACTGGTGTATCCATAGGCATTCTGCAATTTATTTTGCAATGTTTATTGCCCGCAGCTCACGATTACTAAGAAGAGCACGCAAAACCAGTCTGAAGTAAAGGCACTCAAACACAGTGTCATTTTCGTATGCCTCTATTTTTTACCCTGTCTTCGTTTGTGTGTCAAATGTCCCTTGTGTATGCTGTTCTTAGCTGATCATTAATCAGAAAAGCCAAGCTTCAACATCAACATGCTTCATTGCCACAAGTTTTTGGGAAATCGAAGTTTAAGCTGAAAGTGTGAAGTTAGGAGTTCATGAATAACAATATTACAGATCCCACACATACGTGGCAATCAGTGCTGAGCGAAGCTTTATTTGATGTTTACACAACTGTTAAAGCAAATGCTATGCAAACATAATGCTAATGGCATAAATATTTGTGCAAAATGGCACACGTGCAATACAGTATTTGTTTATATTTCACATTAATGACACAAATGCAGTCCAATGCTGACTTCTTCCAGACTTCTGTGTTGCTTCTTTTCTTTTTTTTTTCACTTCTTGTCTCTGTACCACAGTGCAAAAAGTCAAAAGTCACAACAGCGTTGTGATGCCACCTATGGGGCCCTAGTATCACATAGAGGCAAGGCTAGTGGGTAGTGGGCCTGTGTCTACTTGGCAAGACAGCAGACAGCACTGTCGAGGAAAGCTTTGCTTTTGGAAGGACACTAAATTAGAGAAGCATTAAATTATGCAGTTTAGGGTGATTTTCTGTCTTCTTTCTTTAAATTCTGCTTTTCTTTATTTGGTATCAGAGGTTGGTTATTAAAAAAAAAAAGATGGTCAAAATTTGTGTTTTTTTTTTTAATTTTATGCTGAATCCATAGTGCAGGTCGTCAGTATGGTGTCACGGATTTTTTTTTTGTATTTTGGCCATTGTGGCTCAGTGAAAGTTTTAAAACTTGCCAAGTTCAGTCCTTGAGTCCCTTAGGATAGAATGTACCCCATCTTTACCAGTAAATATTGGCTTGGTCTGACGAGATCCTGTCAAAAGCCATAAACTCGCAATGAGCTGGTGCAGGACGCTGCAGGTTCCATCCGCCTTTTGTTATTGTGTGTTTTGTGGCTTACTACAAAGCCTCCTCTTCTTGCAGTAAGAGTGCTGTATTATAGAAGTGTTATTTACTATTATAGCACGAATCATTTTTTTCTTTAGTGCCTCTTTAAAAGTTGTTCTCAGTGCTTGTGTTGTTTTGTGCTGTGTGCACACAGGCACAGTACTCGTATGCGGTGATCCAAATCCTGATGAACCACCTGGATGAGATGTATCGAATTGAAACTGGTGCCGGCACTGCTGACGAGACTGACCAGGACCAGGGCAATGCCATCTCCAAGGGCCCCAAAGTCCGCACAGGCATCGTCAAGGTGCTCTTCCACATTGTCACCATTGCAGCCGGAGAAAGTGTTGGGCCCTCTGTCCTCGAAGTGTTCCATTCACTGCTGAATCACCTGCGGCATTCAATCACCATCCGCAGGTGAGCACACTCGCAGACTGTATGATTGGACATGCCTTGCTTGATGAAGAAAAATGTGGGTTGCACTCACAGGTGTTTATGTAGCAAGGGTAAAAAACTAGAACAAGTTTAGGATTGTAGGAGGGTGACACTGTAACTGGTTTGCTCAAGGCAAGGTTTTATCAATTTTGACAATGCCTCGCTGTCTTTTCTTCATTGTGCCTCGATATTATACTTATTGCTTCATTGCAATAAGTGTCGGCAGTTTCCAGTGCACCTTCATATGTGGTTTTTGTCGCATGCTGTTTGTCAGGGCTGCTTTAAATTCAAGGTGATAAATTGAAAATCCACCAGCTCACATCAATATGTTTTAAAGATGAGTATCATTCGAGCACGAAGCTTTCTTTGAATATGAGTTAGTAGCTTTCAAAATATCTGTATTGGTTTTCCTCTGCAGCATTCTCCTACAGGCATCTGCATTGGAATTTTTTCTTTCTTGTGCGTGCAGCTCAGATGGAAGTGACATTGAGGATGAGCGCGAGTTCCAGGAAGCGGTGATTGCTACATTGGGCGAGTTTGCCAACAACTTGCCCGACTACCAGAAGATAGAGATCATGATGTTTATACTGGGCAAGGTGCCCGCATCTCAGGGTCCCGATGACGTCCTCGATGGCCATGACGGCCACGCAGCACCCAACCTCAAGGACAATTCAGAAGTCTTGCTACAGCACATCATGCTCAAGTCACTCCTCACGGTACGCATGAGCCTACCTCCTGGCACATTGTGGGGGTCTGGTATCTCACAGAAGTATTGACGTCCGCGGGTTCGAGCTTTTCAAGCCACAGGGTGGTGTCAGCCATTGCCTCGCATACTATAGCACGCCACTGAGTGCTTGCTTGGGCCGCAAAAAGGGCTACTGAGCACTACTGAGCAAGACAACACAGTATTGCCTTGAGTTAGCGGAAAAGGCTTATTGTCTCCGGCAGCGCCTAATATTACACCCGGTCCCGGGCCGGAGCGGGAATCAAAAGGCTCCCGTTCCAAGGGTGAAAATACTGTGACGTTCTCACCAGAGCTCTTGAGACAAAGGAACGACAACACAGTAGTGCAAACAATCACAAGGGCATTTATTCGTAGACTTTCATAGACTAATGCCTGCTAGCCGAGTTGCTATACTCAAGGCATGCCAATGGGCGCGCAACAAATCGAGGAAGTCCAACTCTCCGCGACCGGATAGCTAGCGAATATGTTCGCCCCACGCTGGATGCCAACACATGGTCGTTCGCCTATATGGTCATGTGAACGGTGGCTTCGTCCATTTCGGTATAGGCCTCGCGAGACAGTCGGACAGTCTCGCAGAAGCATGAATTGGTGCACATGCGGAAAGCCCGTGCCACTTGCCGACCCGGGGCCAAAGAGGAAGAGCCTTCTCCTTATTGCGCCCAAGTAACCTCGCCGTTAGGTGGCGTTAGCAGAGCAACACTCGCGCCATCTCTCGTATTACCCTGCAAGCATAGTGACGTCCGCCATAAAGCCACGCGGTGAAGCCGGATTACAGAAGATGGGAGCTATGCGGGAAAACAACATATCCAGGAACGCGTGAGAGTCGCGCATCCCACAATACAGACAGGGGCACAGCTACCATGTTACAGCGAGATGATAGCTCCCCGCGACATGCTGCTAGGAAAAGTCTCCGCAGCTTTGCTGATTGCTCTTGCAATAACCAATGTGCCTACTCACAAGTGCTCGGGCAATCTCTTTCAGCTTGGGCTTCTGATAAGTGCAGCTTAGCACAGTACGACCATGCGCGAGCTCTAAGCACTGCTCTTCGGCTTAGCATTCGGAAAGGATCAATACAAGGTATGTGCTCACCGTATGTGCAAAAGCACCGTAGGCGAGCTCAAGTCTGAGACAGAAAGGGGTCGGTAGATGAGGGGAAAACGTGTACGTACCCGGTGCTGTCCCAGAGAGGTCTCCCCTGTGCTTGCTCCTTTCCTGAAGCCTACTTTCCTTTCCTGAAGTATCCTTTCATGAAGCCAGCCTGTTCCTGTGGTTGACTAAAGTCTAGTGTTGCCCTTATTCTATTGGAGATTATTTTGGTAAATATTTTATATACTACTGGGAGTAAGCTAATGGGCCTATAATTTCTCAGTTCTTTAACGTCTGCCTTTTTCTGAATTAGTATAATGTTAGCATTCTTCCAGTTTTCTGGGACCTTTGCAGTTGATAGACACTTTCTATAGAGAGCTGCCAGCTTTTCTAGCATTATGTCTTCTCCATCTTTGATTAAATTGACTATTATTCCATTTTCTCCTGCTGCTTTACCCCATTTCGTGTCTTGCAAGGCCCTTCTGACCTCATCTCTAGTTATAGGAGGAGTTTCTGTATCCTGTTCATAATTGTTTCGAATAGAGTACTCCTGAGTCCTCTGGGTACTGTACAGGTCAGTGTAGAACTCTTCTGCTGCTTTTATTATAGCTTCAAGATTGCTGACGATATTACCCTGCTTATCCTTCAGTGCGTACATTTTGGTTTGTCCTGTGCCAAGTTTCTTTCTCATTGATTTCAGGCTGCATCCACTTTTTATGGCTCCTTCAGTCTTTCTCACATTATCATTTCGAATATCTCTTATTTTCGCCTTGTTGATCAGTTCTTACAGTTCCGTGAATTGTATCTTATCTCTTGAGTTGGACACTTTTATTCTTTGTTGTTTCTTTATTATGTCCTTTATTACTTATTATGTCCGACTACCGCAACTGAGCATTCAAGATAGCTCAGTAAGATAATCCCGCAGGCGGCTAGGCTACCTTGTCGCCGAAAAGTACGGCCCAGAAGGCCCTACATGCCTAACAGATCCGCTGATTTGTCTGCCCTTTGCAAATTTTGCTGATCGTCGCGGGTTGCACAATATAGTGTCAATTCTCTGTGGTCTTAACCTCTTGTTTGCCGAATCTCACGCATGCATGCGGTCTTGAACGCGCCTAAGTACACAATATATTTTCGCTGAATTTGAACAGCAATTAACACTTATGTGTAAAAATAGAAAGGGAAAAGTTTTCAGTGCTTACCGAGAGGCCTTGAGTCCCATATCATCAGCGCGACGCGTCTGCTTGTCCCTTGGCGTCCGAAAACTAGCGCTCCCGGGTAGCTATTCAGAATTGTGAGTAGTGCCACCGTATCAGTACCACTTTAAGCCTGGCGCAAAGCAGGCAACCTTGACAGCTCCCAATGGTGTCTTCAGCCTTTCTGCAGCTTTGGACAGCGGTTATATGAGGTCTGTTAGAAAAGTATCTGACTTTTGGCCGAACAAAAAAAAACTGGCATAACTGTAGCGTTGGAAACCTTCTCACCCTCAGAGTAGTCTCCTTGGGACTCCACACACTTCTCCCAGCGGTGCTGCCATTGTTGGAAGCATTCCGAGAAGGCCTCTTTCGGAATGGAGGTTAGCTCAGCTGTCGTTGCAGTCATAATGTCCTCTCTTGTCTGAAATCGTGCTCCTTTCAATGGCCTTTTGATTTTGGGAAACAGCCAGAAGTCGCAGGGGGCCATATCAGGAAAGTAAGGAGCCTGTTGAACTACAGGAGTCTGGTTTTTCGCCAAAAAAGTCTGAATCAAGTGCAAGGAATGCGCAGGAGCATTGTCGTGATGGATGCGCCAATTTCCTGTTGACCACAACTCCGGTCTCTTCCACTGCACAGCATCACATAGGCGATGGAGGACATCCTTGTAGACTCTTCGGTGATTGTTTGACCCTGTGGTGTGTACTCGTGGTGTACCACACTGCGAGAGTCAAAGAAGGCAGTGAGCATCACTTTGACATTGCTGCATACTTGGCGGGCCTTCTTGGTCTTGGTGACGTGGAATGCTTCCACTGTGACCACTAGGATTTGGTTTCCGGGCCGTACCTGTACACCCAAGACTCGTCACCAGTTATTTAATCCAGCATGTCCTGTGAGACTTCAACACGAAGTTGCTTTTGCTCCACCGTGAGCAGCTTCGGCACGAACTTCGCCGCAACTCTCTTCGTAGCCAAATCTTCGGCCATAATGGGATGTGCAGAAAAAGTGCTGATGCCCACCTCTTCCGCAATTTCTCAGATAGTTACACGATGGTCCCACATCACCACGGCGTTCACTTTGGCAATGACCTGGTCATTTCAGCATGTTGACGACTGACTGGAGCGTGACTCGCTCTCCACCAATGTGCGGCTGTCTTTAAACTGGTTGTACCACTCCTGAATCTGTGTGCTGCTCATAGCATCGTCACTGAAAGCCGTCTGAATCTTCCGAATTGTTTCCACTGGGCTGTCGCCCAGTTTCTGGCAAAATTTGATGCAGTTGCGCTGCTCCAGTCGCTCTGCCATTTTCCTTGCAATAAAAATGAATCGACGAGAGCACTGCGCATTACCTCACTCAAACACTGCGTCCCAGCAACTGATACTATTGGCAGGCGGGAAGAAATTCGCGCATGCGCCGAAGGTTCAAGGTCGGCTGATGCAAGCGCGCTTGTTTCATATCCATCAAGTGTGTTCGCAAAAAAAAGGGGTCGGGTACTTTTCTAACAGACCTCGTACTAGAGCTAATGAGAAGGAGAAAATAGGGTGAGGGGGTAACTGACGCCGCAGTTTTTCTGGAAACGCTGTGGGCCTAAACGCCAGGGAGTTGGGAATTGTATGCCTCATTTAACCTACAGTGATGCCTTCTTCGATCAGTCAGACATGGTTTGAACATTCACGCTTGTAAGCAATTGACGGCTCTGCTGCCACCGCAGTCGCAATTCAATTCTTGGAAATACAAACGAAAATAAGCAAGAAAGAATAACTGCAGATGTACACTTAAGGAATGGACGCATATACGATTGTCCTGACATGCTGAAAATCTGTGTGTTCTGTAAATCTGTAAGTACATTAAAAACGAAAATGTACTAATTGTCTTTTATTAGAGATCTTTAAGAGGTATGATGTCATTGCATAATTGAAGCGAGCCAGTGCACAAAGCATGTTCATTTGCTAGAAATCCTGTGACCATCACCAGTTTCATGAAATATGCAGTCATAATGTGCAGTGAAATGTGTTGCTGTACCAGCTAACATTTTTCCGCAGTTTGGCAAAATTCAGAGTGGAAATCGAGACAGTTATGCAGCATTAGTGTAAACCTGGACGCAACTGGTTTGTCTTTTTAAAAAAGTCATTTGGATTGCTCTAATTTCAGAGAATGATCTGGTGCCAGAACACACTGTATGTGCGCCCCCCAGCTCTAAACTGGACACTCTGAGCGTGTTCTAATACCCCCTGACGATTGTTGTGTTTTGACGCATGCTGTGTTATGTGACGCATGCAGGTGGGCCAAAAGTATCGGCCAGTGCAACTGAGCCAGGCATTTCCAACAGCATTCCTGCAGTCCCTGTTGCGCATGTCACTGGCCAGAGATCCTTCCGTGCGCCTCTTAGTGCAGAACATCCTTCACACGCTGCTGGACCGGCACCAGAACCTGCCGCAGCTGAGCATCATGCCAAACTGCCAAGTAAAGTTGAAACCTGACCTACACTTGATTAAAAAGAATTCTTGTTTTTCTAAGTTGTCTAAAGGCGAATCTAATTGTCTAAGGTGAATTCTAATCAGTCTAAAGGCGAATTTCACTGATGGACATACAGTGTTCTTTTGTTCCGTGTCAAAAATTTTGTTTTACACTGGCCATTCTAAGAACAGGTTTGCGTTTTACTATCGGTGCACTCAAATGTGCCGCGCATATGAGCGCACAGCGCATTGAGCCTGGTGTGCTGCCTAGTCAGCTTACCACTGTCATTAACCCCACTGCAAGGGAAGCACGTCACTAATGCAAATTACATAGGCAGTGCCTGCATTGTTACACCGTCACTAGTTTAGCGGCAGCATGCCAGGAAAAATGTGCTGCTCACTCATACGTGGCATGTTTGAGAGCACTGCAACCATCGTGCACTAGTGGGCATGTCAAGTGCTTCTTTCCTTCTTTTTCTTTTTTCTTGTTTTTTCCCTTTTTTTCCCGCAGGCTTTCTTTCGGGCTCAGACAATATGATCACGTAACTAGTAGAAATTTAGAAGCTGTTGAATTGGATGTTTCCTAGAACACTTCACAACTTTCTCATTATAAGTTATGCCCTAAAGGTAATAGTACTTGCAAAGTTGGTGAATTATTTTTGACTAATTATGCATGCAATTAAGAAGAATACAACAATAGTGTGAGTTGTACCATACAACAGCCAACAACATGCATTTGGTCACTTACTTCTAGAGTGCTTTGGCATATTTTTAAACCTTGGTAAAAGTTAGCTAGAACACCGTGCATACAACTTCACCATAAACGTAACATGGAAACTGACTTTTTGAGTTACAGTGAAATCCTGATGATACAAAATCTCTTAATTCGAATTGATGGATAACTTGAACTGCTCTGTTGGTCCCAGAAAGTCCTATGTATTTGAATAGAGAAAAACTCCTGTGAATACGAACTCCAAAAACCATCCAACGGTTATTTCGATCAAAATGTCTCACTCCTATGCACCACTTTTCAGACAAACCCAATCCAAAGGCGAATGTTGAAAGTGTCACCAGCTACAATAATGTCACATTCTGTAAAAATGGCATTGGAAGCCAAGACTGAACTTAAGCAAGCAGAGCAATGCACACACTCCTTTCCCAATCCGGCTTAAAAGGAGAAGGTAGGAGCCCCCAGCCTGCATTTAATCACGTTCCCCCATCCCTCCTAGCGCTTACTTGATCACATTACCATGCGTTTGATCATGATCATGTCATCTCGAACACTACGCACGCGAGAGTATGGTGTGTGTCAAGCCACTATCCTTCTCAGCTCACCTTCGCACATTTTCCCTTGCACCCACAGCAAAAGGTGTGCAAGGCACAATCTTAACGCACTTGTGCTTGTGGGGTCCTCAACCATGCTCTTGGGACAAAGGAACGACAATACAGTAGTGCAAACAATAACAAGGGCATTTATTGCACCTTTCATAGACTAATGCCTGCTAGCCGAGTTGCTATCCACAAAATATGCCGATGGGCGCGCGACAAATCGCGGAAGTCTGACTCACTGCGACTGGATAACGAGCGAATATGTTTGCCCGATGCTGGAGACCAATGCCTCGTCGTTCGTGCGTACGGTCACGCGAGCGGTGGCGCATTCGAACGATCGTGTTCGTTCATTCCGGGGTAGGTCTTGCGAGATGCTCTTGCAGAAGCATGGATCAGTGCACGCGCAGAACATCTTCACCGCTTGCCAATCCCGAGCCAAAGAGGAAGAGCCTTCTCCTTTTTTTGCACCCTAAGTATAAGCCTGTCGTTGGGTGGCGTTAGCAAAGCAACACTCGCGCCATGTCTCGTACTACCCTGCAAGCATACCGACTGCCGCAGTAAAGCCACGCGGCGAAGCCGCATTACAGGAGACTGGAGCTACTCGAGAAAACAACATATCAGGGACGCGTGAGAGTTGCACATCCCCACATGCTTTATACGGAACCTAGGCTTCTTCCAGCACAAGTCTCATACTGATAGAAGAAAGATAAGACTTTTTCAATGCAAGCACAGTGACTGTTTTCGTTTTGTGAAGTGTAGCGTAGAATTGATTAGGCGCTATATTTAAAGGGGCCCTCCTTAGTTCAAACTTCGTTTTACTAGAATAGATTTCTGGTCCCCTTGAAGTTTCAATTAAAGAGATCCTACTGTATCATTACAATTCAGATGTGGTCACTTTTTGTAGCCACTCCACGAGGTTAGCAAAAATGTAAAATCATCAACTTTGCACAATTGAGAAGAGGGGGTTGTTTGCTGATCATTCTATCTGTTCATTTTTTCGCCTTGCATTCTCCTCACCTCCTGATTTAGCGTGATGTGACAAACAAGTCAGACTGTTTGCCAAACTTGCCCTCTTGATGCTATGCTATAGCATCAATTTATCCCATCTTTGTGAGGAACAGGCCACTTACAATATGTTATGTACAGTCTATGATTTGCTCACCTTCAAAATTGAGATGCTGTGCAGCTGAATGGCTGTGCATCGAGAAAAACTGCTGTCAGACCTTGTTAGGCCTGGCTACTTGGTGTGTTTGCATTTTAGGCAAGCAGGTGGAACAGCAGAAGAAGAAAAGTTGATGACATGGCCACAGACATATTCTCATATTACTTGTGCCATAATATTGCCATGTGTCATTGTTTTAATTCACTGGGTTATCACTGCTGTCAAGTTATCGCTTTGGCGTGATGTATGCCTACTGTGTCAAAAATTTCAGAAACATTGTCTTCAGTTGCATGGCAAAAGAGACGTGTAATCAAATTGAGTGTGCGTCATGAACAGTGTTGTAGATTCTTTAATGTACATAAGCATCAATGACTGCTATGAAATCTATGGTGAGAAGTGTACATGGCAGATTGGCTTGACTCGCGGGATCATATTTGATGACCGATGACTGTGCTCGCAGCTGTCATTGTAATTTGAATATTACTTGTCTTTCTGGGCACGAGTTCACCGAATAAAGGGTTATATGCTTAAATTGCACATTTGGCAGCATTTAGTTCTCCACAGTGTGGGGTTCTCCTCCGGTACTCTTGGGACAAAAGAACGACAACACAGTAGTGCAAACAATCACAAGGGCATTTATTGCACCTTTCTTAGATCAATGCCTGCTAGCCGAGTTGCTATCCACAAAACATGCCGATGGGCGCGCGACAAATCTAGAAGTCCGACTCACCGCGACTGGAAGCGAGCGAATATGTTCGCCCCATGCTGGATCCCAACGCCTGGTCGTTCGCGTGTATAGTCACGCGAATCGTGGCGCGTTCGAAGGCGGCCACACGAGACGGTCTCGCCGAAGCATCGGTCCGCGCGCGGCACGGCACGTCTGTCCCGCTTGCTTCCCGAACCCAAAGAGAGCAAGCGCCTTCCTTTCGGCGCCCAGGTAACCTCGCCTGTCGGCGGCGTTAGCAGCGCAACACTCGCGCCATCTCTCGCACTGCGCTTCAACCACATCGACCGCGCGGGCGTCACGCAGGCCACGCGGCGAAGCGGGAGTACAGGAGACGTGCTATGCGGGAAAAACATCAGGGGACGCGCGAGAGTCGCACATCCCCACAACAGTCACTACAACTTGGCAATGCAATGTTTCATTCTCTCTGTATTGGTGAAGGTTGCCAAAGAGGCAACCACAGATATGCTTACTTTGCAAGTCGTAACTCTTGCAGTGCTGGAAAAACAGTGGCATTTGCAGCCAGCCCGAGGTGAAACTTGAAAATTTCTAACTTCATGCAGTGGACGGAGTCTTGATTTTTCTTGTATGTGGCTGTGGCTTGCTGCGCAAGTTGGCACAAGTTTCTTTGAATTGTTAGCCAGTTCCATTGCACGTCAAACTACACTTCCTGCAACTGTGCAGGACCCAGTCGGTGAGCTCCACGTAGAGAAGTGCTCGCGGCAGGACACAGTGTTCATGAAGAAGAATGGCCCGGACTTGCTGAGCCACATCTACGAGAATGCTCAGCTGCCCAACAACCTGCCTGGAAACTTCCAGGCCCTCTACACAACATTGGCTCTGCTATGCGTTGAGCTTGGCAGTGAAGATGTGCTCATCGAGCTGCTGCGGCTGATGTTTGCCATACAGGTGATTGTACACTACATTGCTGCTCACCAGTGAAGCTCACTGATAATTCAGGCAGGTCACCACGGTTTGATTTCTGCAGTAGAAGTTACAGTTAATACTACACAGCTTTGCATAGGCTGCATAAATCCTTAATAAATTTGATTGTACACTAGTAACACGTACAAGCAGTGCACTTATGTTAGCTGTGGAGCAACAAGTTTTTCTTGCTGAATTGTTTATTTTATTTATTTAGGCAGAAGCATTACGGAGAATAGTGAAAACAAATTACGATAAAGGGCAGGCACAGTTTTTGTAATCATGGTTTGCTTTGAAGGCAGTGACATTGGTGACTGAAGAAACAGAGGAACAGAAATGGTTCCATTCAGTGCTAGTTTTTAGACCAATATGATCAGCATATAAGTTCGTATAGCTGCAAGGCTCTAATTCACCATACCGATGATTAATCTTTTTCCACACTAGACAGGCTTCAGTGAAACCCTTATAAGTGTAATGACTTTCCTATTTGAATTTAATTTGTTCTGTAATTAGGCTTATTACCAGATTGCAGGCATTGCTTACACTGAAGTCACCTAAAAGCTGTGGAGCAATGTCAGTAGGTTCACAGACATGGGCAAAATGGGACCTGTGCGAGTGCCTAACTAGTGCTATGTGCAGGACCTGCCCAGCAGTGGGTTGGTGAGCATGAGTGGCACCCACATGGCATCCTTGTACGCCCTGGTGGCTGCCTTCATGTTCCTCGCTGGACAACTCACCTCCATTCCTTCTCTCTGCAGTCACGTCACTGAGGTGAGACAGTGAACTGCTCTTCACACCACACAATTGGTTCATAAGTGCAGACTGATGGGCTAGTTTGTTCTGTTGCATCATGTAATGTGTGATGCAAGCAGGGTATCCAAGACAACAGAGAAGACACAGAATAGAGCCTTCACCTTTGTTATTGCCTTGTTTACCCCATTTGCAATGCAATGCACATTGATAAAAACATTGTAAAATAGTGCAGTTGTCTATTTTCATTACGCATGTCCTTCCTGCAGCTGTCCATGCCTTTCAAAACTGATTAGAGCGTACTAAAAAATCAGATTCCTCATTGCTTCATTTGCCACTACAAAGCTCTGTGAAGTACATCTTTATAACCACCATTGATTTCTTTCAGTTATTTGAAATGGTTCATCTTGCAAATGAGTCAAAATAAACAAAAACATCTTTGTGCTCCTGCATTGGCCAAAAAGTGCAACATTGATGCTGTTTCAGTTTGAATGGTTGGTTACTGAGCCCGTCCCTTTGACCAACCAAGAGACCATGCGGTACCTTATGGGGCCCTAGGGTCTCACAGAAGTACCGACCATCGCGGGTTCGAGCCCGACAAGCCACAGGGCCGCATCAGCCGCCTCCTCTAGTGCGCGAGCTCAGGCCGCAAAGGGGCTACCGAGTGCTATGCACGCAAGAGAACACAGTAATGCCCCGAGATGGCGGAAACCGTTTGTCTCCAGTGGCACCCAACACTGCACAAATGCCTGGTCGTCTCAGGGGTTCATGGAAATCAAGAGGGCTTCCGCAGCAAGGGCGAAAATGCAGACAGGGGCACCTATAGAAGTTGGCGCAAGAGCTAAGGCTCCCACTGGGACATGCCGCTAGGAAAAGTTCTGGCGGCTATGCTATTTGCTCTTGTGATGACCAGTGGGCCAAATTGTGAGAGCTGGGGCAATCTCCTTTGGCTTGAGCCTCCTATAAGTGGCACGACCTCGCGCGAGCGCTAGGCACCGCTCTTCGGCTTAGCGCCTGAAAAAGATCAACACAAAGTATGCGCTCACCGCAGGGGCAAAGGCACCGCGTGCGAGTTCAAGTTCTAGACAAAAAGGTGTCAGTCGACGAGAGGAAAGCATGTGCATACCCGGTGCTGTCCGAAAAGTAGAAAAGGCGCACTCCTGGTGAGCACCCGACAGCAGACCATGCCGCGTCGTCCGCGCTCCGCCCTCACCGAAAACCGTCGTGAGTGAAGCACCACCGCTGAAATTTGTTGCGAGTGGAACGGGGATAAGTGCAGGAACGGCAGAGCAGGTGAATGCCCATGCAACGGTGCCGGCGCATTCCTCAGTCTCCACAACATTTGAGTAATCATATCTAAAGGGTGTGGCTTTTCGTTGTTTTCTTGCCATTTTTGCAATTTTTGCTGATGGTTCATGTACCCCTTGTGGCCGCAGGTGATTAAGGTACGAAGAGAACGTGCACCACAGTTGTTGCCCCAGGGCCCGCCCCTCACGGGGTCACTGGGCCAGGTACCAGAGCAGGCACTTTTCGACCGTACTATAGTGGCCGAAGCTCTTCGTAGCACAGGACATGACCCTTCGAAGCTGTTCACCCCGTATGCCCCACGCCACTCCAGTGTTCCAGGAGGTGAGTTGCTTATACGTTTGGGACATCATCACCCACTGTGTTCCCGATGCACGCCATTTTTATTCCTGTTCTCTGCATTGTTAGCATTTGTCACTTAGAATCCAATGTTCACAGCAGGTTTCTGATATCATAATAGCTTCCTGACATGATATTGGAAGAAAGTCAGACTTGTGCAATGTTGCCGCATCATGGCCAAAACTCTAGCAAAGCAATGTTTTGTAATGCAAAGAGGCTGTGGTTCTAAGTGTACTGTTTGTCATGGTCTCAAAGCATTTTCCTGTCCGAAATGCATTTTCAATTTCTGTGCAAATTTTTTATGGCCTTCTTTCAACTTTCTTACCTTCTATTCTCACCCTACCAAGCCACAGCTGTTGTGCTAGGAGCCTTGAATGTTCACTCACTTACACCTGAAAGCAGTACTAACATGACATTTTCTACTTTTCATTCTTAGTGTTAAATGAAGGCAGTCAACCTCAAAACCCTAGAGAAGGTACCTGCATGCCTCAGAGCACCCTAAATAATTTACTATGATAACTTATCTATGAGCCAGTTTTGAGTTCGTTTCGCAAGAGGTGTTTGTGTCATGACGCAGAAGGTAGTCATGTGGGAGCAGAACATCGTAATATTTTGGCACTCGCTCCGAGTCACTCAGTCACCTGCTATGCTGCTACGCCAAGTTGCGCAATGAGGAGCAA
Organism: Dermacentor albipictus; assembly: GCF_038994185.2. NCBI lineage: Eukaryota > Metazoa > Arthropoda > Arachnida > Ixodida > Ixodidae > Dermacentor > Dermacentor albipictus. Next base: position 8,583,457 of record NC_091826.1, on the reverse strand, counting down.
AAAAGAGCAGATGTCCGAGAGAGCAAGAGCAAGTGACAAATTTTCTGTTCCCGCTGACCACTTTCTACCACCACAAGACGTAACTTATTTAAAGCTATAAATTCTGTAATGATACAGAAAACATCTGAGAACAATTAAAACACAAAATATACAACATTCCAAGCAAGTCATTACACCATCATCACTTAGTGACTGCTTGCTGAAAATGGTGTTTTGGGCAAGGACCTGGCGACCTTGTCCATGAAAAATTACCAACATAGATGTTTACCTCCTAATATTTGTTTATTTGCACATACATACTGCACTTGCATTGGAGTGTTGCGGGAGTGTAGAAAATATTACATGTCAGTTGCAGTCAATCACTTGCAATGAACAAACATGACTATAGTCGGGTACAACTTTAGAAAAAAAGGGAGGGTCGGCCCAGATGACTGAAGCACAACAGCCGATTGCCTTCGTGTCTAAAATAGTCTCGCTCAAAAAAAAAGAACCATGCTTCTCAAACGCGTAATTCTTGGTATAAATAAAGATTTTCGTATTTTGATGACTAGTTTGGTAGAGCTCTCGTGATTGGAATGCTACAGCACATACCGGATTGCGAAAGGAAAATAACCCCGTGCCTTCTACAATGCTGCGCGTCGTCTGCTTTTTAGCTTCATTGCAAAGGACAAAAGTATAAAAAGCAGCTCTGCATGGCTTTTGCACTGGTTTACATGTACCCAGCACATTTACTACTCGTTTTCCGAGCTTAAAAGTAATCAGTTGCTGTTCAACAAGTACTTAAAAAAAAGCAATACATCTTTTGAAACCATTACAAATCTGGGGCAAGAAGACAATAAAGGCAGGAAAGGTACAAAAATGGTTCATTTATCATTTTAAATAAGTACTCTTGGTTTTAAATAGCACAAGATTTATATATTTTTCGTTTTGTGTTTTCTCAAGCTTATTTTGAAGAATGTGATAGTTTTTGTTTTTCCGTTCCTTTCAAGCCTGCAGTCTCGCCAGTTCGCGTAGCATAGCGTCAGCAATGCTTGCTGCATTCTTCCGTCCCCGGATCATGGCTCAGAATAAACACGCGTGGCACACATGGTGCATCATAAGCTCGCAGTAATATTTGCGGCATGGTAGACCACCACAAACAGTTTGGGAATTCACTCTGACAAGGGGCAGACGCGCACGACTTGACACGATTAGGCCCAGTTCGAAGCGCCGGCGGCCATCTTCTTTACCGGCAAGGTCATTTAGAAAAAATTTAGAAAAAGGGGGCATTTGCTCCTCCAAGGCGGATGCACACGAGCCTCCATTAATGGGCTTGTGTGCATCCGCCTTGGAGGAGAAAAGGCCCCTTTTTCTAAATTTGTACCTGTTTATAGCTTCATTCCTCTGTACAGTCTGGTTTTGACTGCTTTTACCAAGTTTATGGCACAGTCCACTATTAAAAATATGACTGCACCTTTTCATGAGCAGTTCAAAGAAAGAAGTCTCTCACATTAGGTGTCTCACATTAGTTAGGTGTTTAACTACGAAACATAATCTGCAGTCCTTCATGTCATGTCCCAGCTGTAACTGCCGGTGAAATACTAAACGGGTGTTGCAAGGGTAGCTGTCCTTCTGGCATGCATTGTTTGCAAAATGAATAGATGGTTAATAGTAGTCTTTCTTGTTGTGTGTTTGTGATGCAGTCCAGTCCAAAGATGGAATTCTTCCAGTACTCTAAACTGTAAAAATTGCATCCATTGCAGGTACCGTATTTACTCGCATAATGAACGCACTTGCATAATGGATGCAGCCCCAACTTTTCCAATCAAGAAGTGTGTTTTTTTTTTCTTTTTCTCGCATAATGATCGCACCCTGAACTTGCCGCCGAGAAGTAAGAGACACACAGTAAGATTCGTCGTCTGATAGGGCGTCAGGCAGGTGCAACTGTGTCCAACGCTGTGTCGGATGCCGCAGCGTACCGTGTCTCCTAGCTTTATTGCGATAGCAACTATATGGACACTACAGTCGCATTTTTTCCGTCATCGTCGCTGCCATGTGCTGCATGGTGTAGGTGTGAGTGCAAGCACGCAAGGGAAGCCGACAATCGCAGCTCAATCTCACGTGCCGTCTTTCGTCGCGCAAAAGGTCCCAGGAGGGAGGGGCAGTGACGTTGCACTCCAGCAGCAACTGCGCATTGCACAACCACACCCGAGGGGCGCCGATGATTGCTGCTCAATCTCATGCGTACAAGGAAAGAAAGCAAGAAGGCAACACGCAGTATTCCATCGTGCGCATGGCGGCAGGGCGAGTGGGGGGGTGTTTTACTCTGGCAGCAACTGTGCATTGTGCAGCCACGGCGCGCCCTATCTTCAAAGCGATCTGTGTCAAGAGCTGAGGTAATGACGGCTCGTACCTTCATGTGCGCTGCGTTCTTGCCACTCAGTTTGCATTGAAGCGAATGTTTGCAAGTTTATAAGGCTGATAAAACTACTATCATTACTTCGTGTAGCTGTCTACACATTTTCTATCGCAATCGATGCATTTGGGGCAAAGCTGACTTTTTTTCGAGGTGGCCACGACAAAAAAAAATCGCTTGAAATTTTACCCCGCATAATAAACGCACCCCCCAAATTTGTGCATCTCTTTCGGGAAAAAAGTGTGATCATCATGCGAGTAAATATGGTATTTTTAAAGAACAGAACTAGGGAATATTCTTGCTATGACATCTTTGATAAGCACTTCAGTCTGTGTTGCTTCACAAACTATTTGAGATTGGTCCTTCCTTTTAAGACATCTGGAAAGTATGATGGCATGGAACTAATCTAATTTAATATGACCGCATATTTTTTGGGTTTTGTATGTATCAATAATCTGTCTGCTATAATTGTTGTATAATTGTGTAAGTTGTTTTTGTAAACCACTTCCTCCTCCCCCCCCCTCTACTCTATGCTCCCTCCATGTTGCCTGTCAGGTACTGTAAATCACATAAAAAACTGAAATAACTGATGTGTTTTTGTCATAGTCAACAGACTCAGGAGAACACTTTTGTGGTTATAACATTGCAAGCGCACAACTGTATGTGATTGTGCTTTCATGTTGGATGACTGCTTGACGTGTGCAGGGGAGGCCAATGTAACACGAAGTGTGAGCGACCTGAACTCTAACAACATTGAAGTGGCCAGTGTCAACTCTTCTCCTGGCTTCATTCGAGTAAGCATGCTCGTTTAATATGCTTTTTCATCCTCGGTATGCAGACACTAGCTAATGTTGCTACAGAACTCTTACGTGTTATCAATGTCCAGTCCATGCAGGCTAATAAAATCCACCTGCTATTCGCCATGCTTTCTGTAAATTGTAGAAGGCAAGACTTCTGACATGTTTATCATTGAGGGCAGTCTTTTTCTTCACTAAGATGAAACACTCTAAATGTTTTCATTTTGCCTCAGACTGTTTGCATCACTATTCCTAAACCACCCCGCAGGGGCGTCTGCGGAAGCAGGTGTTTATTGCGTTGTGACACCATGTACCCAAGCACACAGGGGTTCGAACCTCCCGCATCTATGCCTGTGTGTCTTAGCCGTGTCCTGGGAAAGGGGATCCTGGCGATTGAGCCAATGTCAAGTGTTTGGACCTTATAATTTCGGATGATGATTTCATGAAACTCAGTGAGACTGAACTCTTAGAGGGCTGGAGTGAACAAAATGTCATCAGTGTCAAAAGAATTAAGATGAAGCGTGAAGAAAATGAAATTCTGAACAAGCATCTCATTTTAACCTTTGGCTCAAGTGTACTGCTCGAGACTATTGAGGCAGGCTATGTAAAGATCGGAGTCAGGCCGTATATCCCCAATCCCCTGTGATGCTTTAAATGCGAGAGATTTGGACATAGCTCACAGAGCTGTCGAACTCATTTTACTTGCGCTAAATGCAGCGCTTCTGAACACATGTCTGAATCATGCAAGAATACTCCACATTGCATAAACTGTGACGGGGAGCACATCGCATAATCGCGGTCCTGCCTATCCTGGAAAAAGGAAAAAGAAATTGTTACAATCAAAGTGAAAGAAGTCTATCGTTCAAAGAGGCACTAAGGCGGATATTGTACCTGCCAAAGAACAGCTTTGCTGAAGTGGCGCGTCAGGGGGCGGCGCCACAATGGCTTCCAGCAGCTGTTCGGCCCAGACGCAGTGAGCCGGTGGCGATGGCCCCCCCGGGGTTGCAGTAAGCGCGGCACTGCCGTCCCAGAAGGAGGCATAGGCTTGCGGGTTGGTGGCTTCCAGGGTCCCGTCTCCTGAGGCGAGGTCTTCAAGGCGAACAAACTGCTCCAGAGAGCAAGTGTCCAATGCCCCAAAAGAGACGATAGACACGTCTTCTAGCGAGCGTGGCAAGTGCCTAAGGAGCGGCGGCAGTCTCTCAACTGCTCCAGAAAAGAGAAACTCCACATTACAGGGCCCAAAAAGGCTCTATAAGTTAAGTTCCATTTCCTACATTACACACACAGCACACATCTCTTTTACAATACGGACACACAAATATTGCAGTGGAATGTAAGGGGACTTCTACGCAATCTGGATGTTGTTAAAGAAGTTCTTCACAAACTAAGTCCAAAAGTGCTGCGTGTTCAGGAAACACACCTAAATTCACACAGACAAACTTTCTTACACACTGTACCATTTTTCGAAAAGACTACGATGATACCCTCTCCTCGTCAGGCGGTGTGGCTATAATAATAGATAAAGGTGTTGCCAGCAAGCAAATACAACTTCAAACGTCCCTTGAAGCAGTTGCCATCCAAGCACTGCCTTTCAATATGCCATGCGCAAAACGCTGACAATGCCGCCTGTCGCCAAGGCTGCGAAGCATAGGCGGGCTCTGGCGAGCACTGTTCGCATCAGTACCCGTGCGCGTGCTGTAATGTTTGCGTTCTTGATAGTTTTTTACGCTTCTGACAGCCTTCAGCGATGTCTTGAAGCAACTCCAAAAGCAATTGACCGAGAATATTGCACCATGGCAGTATTGGCAGTATGCGGCGCACTTCGTACCGTCAGCAATGTGTTTCTATATCCTCGAGCAAAGCTTGCCAAAGTAGGCTAATGGAATTTTGACAATAAATTTTTGTTCTGAGATGTCTGTGCATGTTTGGTAACCTCCATGAATGATGTGTCGCATTTTATGAGCTGCCACGGCAGCAATGGCTTCGCTGGGACCATCAGGCTTGGCTCAAGAATCGGAACTCCCATTTCCTCAGAAAGTTTCCTTACGCGCAGAGAATCGTTTGCCTTCGGGTACACGAGATTCGATAATTTTTTCGCTCGGCACTGGACACACAGGTGCACATTACGCAGTGCACTACCGCGATCGGCGATTGTTGTTCGAAATGCACGATCAGTTTGCATTCAGTTTCGCCTCGGAATCAGGCTGTTTGCCTATCTGTGCTCTCTCCTTTCGCAACAACAAAATTCTTGCGAAAGCAAATTTTTTCGCGTTCCCCGCCGATTTCGTTATTGCAAGGTTCAACTGTATGTGATAACAGGCTTTATCTAATAGAGAGTTACTTATCAAAGCATACATTTCAGGTTAGAGTTGGCAATACCTTGTCCAGGCCATTTATCCAGGAAACTGGGGTACCACGGGGGGAATACTCAGTTGTACCCTTTTTATTGTGAAGATGAACTCCTTACGTTCAGTCATTCCTCGAAATATCTTTTACTGTCTATATGTAGATGACTTACAGTTAGGGTTTTGATCATGCAACCTCGCAATGTGTGAAAGACGAGTGCAGCTTGGTCTGGAACAAGGTCTCAAAGTGGGCCAACGAAAATGGCTTTAGGTTAAATCCCAGCAAAAGCTCATGCATCCTTTTCTCAAGAAAAAGAGGCTTGATTCCAGAACCCAGCATTGTGCTCGATGGTCACCACATAAATGTGAACACAGAACACAAATGTTTCGGCATAATTTCTGACACAAAACTGACATTCATGTCGCACACAACATGGGGTAGTGATCGGAAGTGTCTAGCAAACCTCTACAAGAGTCTTATACTTACACGATTAGATTACGGCGCCATAGTGTACCAGTCTTCTACTCCAAGTGCCCTAAAAAATACTAGATCCTGTTCATCACCTAGGCATCTGGCTGGCCACAGGAGCCTACAGGACAAGTCCTGTGGCAAGCCTTGATGTAGAGGCGAACGAGTGGTCACACCATCTGCAGCGTTCATACTTGAGCTTCGCTTATTTTCTGAAACTGGATGTGAACCCAGAACATTCCTCTTATCCAACTGTAAACAGTTTGACATTGGCAATGCTCTTTCGTAATAACCTTCAGCTAGAGAACCATTTCCTCTGCGCGTAAGGAAACTTTCTGAGGAAATGGGAGTTCCGATTCTTGAGCCAAGCCTGATGGTCCCAGCGAAGCCATTGCTGCCGTGGCAGCTCATAAAATGCGACATCATTCATGGAGGTTACCAAACATGCACCAGAGGCACATATAAGAATGCATTTCCTTGAACTGCAGTTCACATACACGTGCCCAGAATTCTACACAGATGCTTCAAAGTTGCATGCTGGCATTTCTTAAGCCGCAGTCAGCCCATCCTCCTCAGAATCGGGCTGTTTGCACCCGGAGCATCTTTACGGCAGAGGCCTACGCACTCTTGTTGGCTGTAAAGCACATCAAGGAAAGAAAACTAGAAAAAGCAGCAATAATATTTAAAGATTCACTGAACGTCCTCAAAGCCTTAATCTCCTTAATCTTCACTGCAACATACTAAATTCGCAGTTCTCTCCAGAACAATGAGATGTGTTTTTTTTTTTTTGCTTTCTTTCTGTTTCATGCACAGGCAATTCAGGTCGGCCTCGCGAGCTTTTCACATGCGCAGGCGTGCGTCAGTAACAAATGCAATGCTGCAGTAGCTTTGGGTGTCACTACGTTACAATTTTAGATTTCAAAGGACCGAAAAGTTCAAAAATAACGTACAGCACGAAAGACAAGTACTGCGAAGACCAGCACAATGCGTTGGCGGGCTAGTTGGTGCGAATCCATGAATACTTTGTTTAGCGCAAAACGACAGAGACAAGAAAGACGACAGGACAAGGCGCTACTCTCAACTGACATCATTTTATTGCGTCACTCCTTTATAGACCGCTCAATCTAGAGGAACATGCGCAGTGAGCACCATGTGGTGGAGCCACCAACATCCGATCCCAAGAGCGCACTCATGCGACAGAATCCAAAAAACCAAATTCAGCGCTGTACAAGGTTAAGGAAGGCACACTAATGCACTGTGACCCCAATGACTGAATGAAAAATGCTTCCGATAACTCTCGGGCGGTGGTGTCACGGCTCATCTTCAAAATCGTGGTATCACGAAACAGGGGTTTGCACTTGCATGTTTTACAATGCAGAGCCAAATTGGAACCTGTGCCTGTAGGTATGGATCGCTCATGTTCTCTAAGGCGCTCGTTAACACAGCGGCCTGACTGCCCTACATACACTTTGCCACATGACAAGGGAATCTTATAAACCACACCGACGCTGCAATCTACAAACTTCACGTGGTTCTTTTCACAAACAGGTTTTTTACTTGTTTTAGAAATACGGTTGCACAACATTGACAGTTTCTGAGGAGCGGAAAACACTATCGGAATTTGGTATCTAGTGGCAACATTCTTTAGATTGTGAGCCACTCTGTGGCAATACGGCACAACTTCAGGCCTCTTCTTTTGTGTGATGCAGTTACTTTTGTGCCGCTTCCCTTTCAGTTTTTGAAGCAAAACCTCCGAGACTGACGTCACCACCACACTTGGGTAACCAGCAGCCTGCAGCCTATTTAACTGTGCAATGAAACTCATGTTCGCAGAGTGATGACAAGATTTCTTTAAGGAAGATTCTAAACACATCAAAGCAATAGCGCGTTTCACAGTCTTTGAGTGCGCGGACGCGTAAGGTAAAAGACCCTTACGTGCACGTGGCGAGTACATCCAACAGGCGTGGCCTGTTTGTAAGGATAGCTGCAAATCTAAAAACTGGAGTTTACCGTCCCTAGATAGCTCATGTGTGAAAGTTAAACCTTTGCCATTGTCATTGAACATTGTTAAAATATCAGCTACCGTCACGGAGCATTCGTTGTTAGTCTGTTTTATCACAACAAGAAAATCGTCAACATATCTAAAAATCTGAACCGAGTCATTGTTTAAGGCACTCTTAAGAGCGCGGTCGACAAACGATAAAAAAATATTACAAAGAGCAGGCGCCACACATGAACCAATACACACACCATTTTTCTGGATAAAAAGGTTATTTTCGAACTGGATAAAAGTTGCACTTAAATAAAATTCAAGAAGGGACATGAAACTTTCCGAAGATAACCCGGTCGCATTGCGAAAATCTACCTCGCCGCTTTCTTCGATGCACGTCATCACACTGCGAAATAGCTCATCATGTGGTATCGAATAGTACAGATCTTCGACGTCAACAGAAAAAATGTCGGTTACAGAATGGTTGTCTTCCAGAAAGGAAACAACATCGAAAGAGTCTGCGAAGACGACATCACAGCGCTGTGTATGTCGTCTTCGCAGTCCTTGTCTTTCGTGCTGTACGTTATTTTTGATCATTAATTACCAGCTAGCTCAAGCAACCACCCTAGTAGACCGAAAAGTTGTTTCTCGATTTTACGAACAACTGACAATATATAGCATTCATTCTCTGCCAAGCCTGTTCCTAGCCCACATGAAAAACTATTTCCATGCTCAGGTACACTATTTGTTTTGTTGTGTACCTAAAGGTTTGAAAACTTCCACTTGCTTGCCTCTTATTTTGGCATGGAACACGCATTGTGCGAGCTACCTTTCATGTTTATTGGTTTGCATGGAACTGCCAGAAATGCACAGGTATTATACAGTGAAAGCTCGTTAATTCGAACTTCAATAATTCAAATTTATGGATAATTCGAACTGTATGATTTGGTCCGGCCAAGCTCCACAGAAGTCTGTGTATAAAAAAGCCTGTTAATTCGAACGCGAGAATGTTCAGCCACGGATAACTTGAACGACGCGCCACTGTGCCGGCGGCTTGGAGCCTGGCACATGGCCAGAGAAACGTGCCTACTGCCTGCACACAAGGCTGCATCGCCTTCGGAACGGAGAGAACGGCGTGAGAAGGCAAAATCGGGAAAAATATAACCGGCGTGGGATCGGCCAGAAGGCAAGCGGCGGCTGCCTCCACTCCGTTCTACGTGACCTCCGAGACATCTTGCCCATCGCGAATCTCAGAGGCTTTGCAAGTCTTGTGTAGCTGCTAATGTTGCGCGGAAGATGGTGCTGCAAGCACCAAAACACAGCGAATCAAGTGCGTCGCAGCTGCGCTTGCAATCAAGAACCGAGGAATCGGGGCCTTCGCCACCTTCACATGTTCAGCATCTTTGTCTCGGCAGTCTTCATCAGTTGTGCACGTCTGTCTTCAGCTTAGGATTTACCGACCGTCGCGATTCTTTATGATGGCGTTAAGCCTCGGCTAACGTTCGTTTTGGTGGACATCGGTGGTGTGGCACAGTCTGACCCAGAGCTGCGACTTGAAGATGGCATGTGCCTGCAGCACACGCCATCACTTTCTGGCACGCCAAATTTTTGACATGCCCTACTGCTTCCAAATCGCAGTGTACTGTTGTTCTCCTTCACTTTCGTTTGTTCGAACTTTCGTTAATTCGAACTGAAGCGGCTTCCCCTTGCGGTTCGAATTAACGAGCTTTTACTGTATTATCAACACCAAATGCACTCCAGGACCTCATTGATATCTTGTAAGCAGTGAAAAAAAAAATACAGAAAGAACCGAGGAAGTGAAGACAGTCACAAGTGCCGAGTTGCCAACTAAATATGCTTAGATATACTCTATAAAATTACCCTATCTGACTGCATTTGTCTTTATTTCCATTCATATTTGTTCACTTTACGTGGCTTCCATCGAGATAGCAAACTGACCAAGTTGACTTCTCACCTTGGCGCAGTTCCCTGTATACAGTTTGTTTGCCATTATTTGCGTGCAGCCCTCCAGGCACTGTGGAATACTAAAAACTAGCAAAATGAAATCTACACTAGAGTTAGGTATAGTAACAAGTGGTTGGTTACATGAGACTGTAAGGCCACAGAATTAGTGACGAAGGTGACCATAGTAAGGAAGCGGCCCCACTAATGATTTTTCCCAGGCTGGAAATAATTTGTTCTGCATATTTGCAGGTCAGTGCTTGTGGTGGTGATAACAGCAGTGCACTTCTTTCTTTGGGGAATGCACCGTCTGACCGTGTGCTCCTTGTTCTACACAGAAGCATCCTGAGGAGGAGATAACGGTGGAGGCACTGAAAAAGATGATGCAAGAGCCGATCGACACACAACAGGTGGCCGAGGAGCAGCGGTACAAGGTGCTTGAGCGATTCCGCAGCACACCCTTCCTCGAGCTGCTGTCGAGTGCACAGCAGCACCACCAGGTACTGTTATCATCCACATTTTGATACCATGTTGCAAACTGATTCCATGGCATTGAGTCAAATGTACCTCTTGTGTTTCTCGAATCCCCATTTACTGGTGCAGAGCAAAATTGTCTGAGCATTATTTTACTTCTTGCAGGCAATGTTTTCTCTCTCTGTGTGTGCATGCACACGTTATACCGAGCTATTATTATGTTATATTGTTTCTGCTGTGGCAGCTTGGGAATGTTGTGGCTAAAATTTAGTAAATTTTGTTATGCATATTTTTTTGTTTATTTACATACTAGCTTATACCTCACATATTTTTCTAGTTACTGTGGGTATCTCGCCCGTACTCTTGGGACAAAGGAACACCAACACAGTAGTGCAAACAGTCACAATGGCATTTAGTGCACCTTTTATACACTAATGCCTGCGAGCCGTCTCTCAGCACATAGAATGTGCCAATAGGCGTGCGACAAGTCTAGGAAGTCCGACTCACTACGACTGGATATCGAGCGAATATGTATTATAATATATATAATTATATATAATTAATATTATAATATGAACCAGGCTAGACACCAACACCTGGTTGTTCACATGTACGATCGAATGACCGTGTTTGTCCATTCCAATGTAGGCCTCACGAGACAGTCTCGCAGGAGCATGGATCAGCGCATGCGCGGAATGTCTGTGGTATTTGCTGCCGCTGAGCCAAAGAGGGAAGAGCCTACTCTCTGTCACGCCCAACTAACTCCACTTTTAGGTGGCCTTAGCAGCGCAACACTCATGCCATCTCTGATACTAATCTACAACCGCACTGACCGGCGCTGACGCTTAGCTAGCTAGGCGGAGAAACCGGATTACTGGATACACAAGAGCCATGTGGGGAAAGCAACATCAGGGGACGCACGAGAGTCCGCACATTACTGAGGCAATATTCTGAAGAAAAAGTGTAAAGGTGCTTGAAATAGGTTACCTTGTAGGTTTGATGTAAGGAAGAATGGTAATAAACTGGTTGAATTAATTGACGAGTAGATCTGCTATTTATAAACAAATATTAAGGTAAGCTAGGGTGATGCGTTACACTCCTGAACTGTGAACAAGTTGTCTTACTTTGAGTCGAGACTTGATGTGTCAAAATGGACATGATGGTGATAGATTACCAGCAGTGCCACTTCGAAATTCTTGCCTCAGTTTGATCGAGGAAAGCAGAAATATGGAGACAAAGTGATCAGCGGTGGTTGAAAAAGGGATGTCATAAGGGCCAATGTTTATAGAAATCGACTTGTCTTCATGAGGGCAACAACTGCTTTCCTTGGCAGCATTTATATAGCTCACTCTCACCCAATGGAGGAGGATAATAAGCAAGTGCGGAAGCAGAATGAGAAAAATCACAATGTTCAAAGAGCTTTCTGAGAAAACTACCGTATTTATTTGAATCTCTCCCTCTTTATTTTTTTGCATGAGTTATGAAACTTCTAGGTCGGCTTAGCTTCGTCGATGTCACTAGGAGCTGTTTAATCCTTTGAGGGTCGAATTATTTCGAAGAAAACTTTCCCGGGCGGTCAAATTATTTTATTGCAGATATTGTATGTACAAGATGTATAAAGTCGGGAATAAATAGTAAAAAAAATTAGGGAACAGTATTTTGGTGTCGGCATCACTCAGAACTGCAATATGTTCAATAGTATTTTAGAGTGTGGTACTCCTTGAAACACGAGTCTCCGCGCAGCCGCAGAGAGCGAGAATACCTCATGAGCGGCGGTGATAAACGAGCTAAGAGCCGTGCCAATCAAGATAGAAACCAACTTCCGCCGCCCCTGCGATAGCGTGCCGACAAAGATAAAAATCAGGTTTCGTGCGCCTCCGTTGCGGCGGAACCAAAACCGCGAAAGCGCATTGCTGCTGAGAGCGAGAATACCCCGCGAGCGGCGGTTATAAACAAGCTAAGAGCAGCGCCAATCAAGATAGAAATCAACTTCCACAGCATTTGCAAGAGAGTGCCGACAAAGAGAAAAATGACGTTTCGCGCGCCTCCGTTGCGATCACGCGGCGAAACCGAAACCGCAAAAGGGGTGTGGCCGCAGTCTGCGCGACGCGCTGAAGCTTGAAGTCAGTTCTGTTTATCTCCCCAAGAAGGTCGCACAAATTTCAAACGCTTCTTGTTAGACCTAAGAGGTGGCAGCACCTCCCAGTAAGCGTGCATCGTCATTATGGCGCGAAATTTCAAATGGAGGGTCGAAACCGTACCCGTACGGCGAAGACCTTGCGGGACAGAAAACCGCCGCCGTACATGTACGGCAAAAACCGTCAAAGGGTTAAAATGGAAAGATGCGTGCCGCTGACGCCAGTGCCAAAACACAGAACTGTGGCCATTACTAGTTGCTGCCACACAGTACTACAGCTCACTGTAACAGTACGCCATTTTCACTGCAACAAATGCATGGAGCGCTGACACAGTCACTGTTTCTTCAAAGCCTGCTTTCCGTGAGGCACTGTCACCAAGCATGTGCAGGACAAGTGCACAGCTGGCGCTGGACATTGGTAATAAATGCCATTTACTTTCTGTGGTTGTCATTATTTACTGTTACCTTGGTTGGCTTGCACGAGGAAAGCTTTTTCTTTGATTTTCGGACTCTCTCCAAATATTGAGGGGGGGCGAGGGGTCAGCTTAGAATCGGGACCAGCCGAGATTCAAATAAATACAGTAAGCCCATTGAATTGGCAATTCCTGCAGACATGTGACCATTCCTTTCCGTATTTTTGTGACTGAAGAAGAGTGGGATGAGGCCGCTCAGCTACGGGCTGTCCAGAGGGCCCACGGCGCGGCGTTCAGGCATGGCCTGCCCGTCTCGAGAAGGGAGCGGCCTGCTGCAGCTCCTCCCTCGTAAGGGGGTTTCGGAGTCGCTCCTCAGGACCTAACTAAAGTTCATTGCCTGCATGCCTACTTCTTGCAGGAACGAACAGCTGTACCCCCATCCCTCCTTTTCACAACATCCCAACTAAAGACTCCCATTTTATGAACATTTTGACTTCCCCCATTCTACATCTGCACCTCTTTGTTCTGTTCCTCCAGTTAGGGAAAGTGAGCTACGTAAATGCTGTCAAGAAAAGCAGTTGTTGCCCTGACTAAGACAAGTCCTCTTTTCGAAATGTTGTCTCCAGTGACAACCCTTGTTCAAGCACTGCTTATCACTCCACTTTCTGTATCTTACATTCTGTTAATACCTTGCCAAGACTACGGAACTATTTGCTCTAAAAAGGTGCATTACATGGTGTACAAAAATAAACAAAACTGAACCTAACAACTTATATATTTCTTGTACCAAAAGCAATGAACATGCACAGAAATACAGTAAAATCTGTGACATTATTATAATACAATGGGCTAGAAGTTTCACCCTCACTTCCTTTACATACAAAAAATCATTTCCTCTGAAGAAATGTTGAAAAATCTTTTATAGACTTCACTGTCACTATAGAGTGGTCTCGTTGTAGATGGTCTTTCAAAAGTCAATTTGCATTTCTCTGGTGGGAAAGGAATAATTTTTTCAATATGCCTGCAATAACGCCTTTCATTAGGTGCAACTGTTAACTTGGATAAATAGAGAAAACGAAATCCAAGCTTTCCTTTTTAATGTTTCACATTCAAATCACAGTTTCAATGACATCAAGGTCATTTCACAGATTTAATGGTACTATCATGTTTTGGGGTTTATCTTATAGAAGGAATCCACAAACGTTAAGTTTTTGCCCAGTTGCAAATTGTTTGTAACCATTTTTAATCATACTGCTAGTTAAACAGCACAAAAAGATGAAGACACATGTACACATGGAACACACAGTACATGTCTCTCTGTCATCATCTTTTCACTGTTTAAGCTTCCGGTATGTCACACCTTGTCCAAACAGAAGTACTCCTCAGCCACCTTTAATGAAATAATAAACGAACAATTGACTAGCTGTGAGAGGTGCTGTCAAAATCTCTAGTGTAAGTGAGGTGCTAAGGAGCTGGAGTATCAACAAATAGTACTCTGCCTCTTTTGTTTTAGTGTCATTTCTGGCTTACGAAGTCTGCATTCATTGTAAGACTGGTTTACTTGCAATTGTGGAGCAGTAGTTTACCCATTTAACCTAACATTCCTCTTTATATATAGCATAAATTAGTAGTAAATGTTTCATACTCAATATTGCTAGTTTTCAGCATACTGTAAGCCTTTGTAGCTGGATGCAGTGCCTTTATAGCTGGAACCAAAATGTATTTCATTTGTCACAAGAGAAACTCGTACAAAAGCAGCCTGAATCCATCCTGCAGGCTACAGTGCAACCTGCCCGTTTTTCGAAGCATACCAAGCTCCGGTAACCGACAATGTTGGCTCACAGCACGAGGGGCTTAATAAGACAGACATTCCAAGACAAATAAACTGGTCGCATTGGCAGCCTTTGGTTTTCTTTATATTATTGCTTGAACATGAGATAGCTATGTGACAAGGGCCATGATAACTCCATTCAGCATGAACATTCATGCCACTCACTCCTGAGCATGAAATTGTAGTAGGAACATCTATCCTCTGCTGAATAACTGTCATCACTTGTACATTGACATAATATGTTCACATTTTGTGCCTGTAAGAACTTGTAGAGGGGCAGTACAGTTACACTACAGTGTACGGCCTCTGTTCATGGCATAATTGAACCTCACAACACACCATCTAATCATTCCTATCATAAGGCATCTGCTGCATTTGATGGTTTGATTTTGGTGTTGAAACCAGAAGCCATGCAATAATTTAACATACAGTTATATCATAACTTCACTATTGACTGGTGTCAACCAATACCTAATTCAAATGAATTATGGCTAATCATTTGGCTGTGTGAATCTGAGTTATTCCAATCACTTCAGCACAATACAAACTGCCTTTGTACACAAATTAATAGAGAGTTTTAGAATAGGAGCCTCAAACGTTTCGAAGCCCCAAAGAAATAGCGTCGAAGCCACTGCGCATGCGCGAGACGCAAACTGCGTTTAGGTTTTGTGTTGGGAACGCTATTTCACCGATTTAGTGGGAGCCCAAATAGCGGCCCCAAAAGATTTGCGTCAACAAAGATGGCGGCACCCATCGAAGCGATGGCTCTTACCTAGCACCAAACTGGGTTTGATTCGCAGTAACGCGTGAAGTATGCAAGCTAGGAGAAATGACTGCGGTTTTCGCTTTCTCTCAACTAGCGTGTAATATGAAGATTGATTCATTAGACACCGCTAATTCCGAATTCGATTGTGGATTTTATGGCTCGTAGGCCTAACACGGCTAAGCTTGGCTGGTGAAGGCACGCAAAAGTTAGTTTTGTTGCTCAAAACTAAGCGCTACTAATTGTTTACTGCTTGAAGAATAACCTCTAAATTGTTAAATGCGAATACACGCAAGTCGAAATTACTGCCTATCATAAAATGGTATATTTTATTTAATTATTTCTAATAGTTTTTCTTTGACGCTGTAGTGGCGCTGTCAGCGCAAGACGCTATCCACAAATGCAAAACCCTATTCTAAAACTCTTCACTCCTGCATGCTCCAACGCTAGCACCCGCAAAGCTCTTGCTCCTATTCTAAAACTCCCTAATCTCTTGCAGTGCTGCAAGGAGAAAAGCTGAGTTGGTAAAGCATAAGAATTGCTATCACTCATATCTGTTCCTTATCAGTATCATCCATAACACATGACTAGCCAGGATTGGCCACTTGTGAGCAGTAGCTTTACAGCAGACAGTATCTTTCACCACTGACGAAGTGTGAAACGGAAAGTATTTGAAAATACTCAGCAAATTATCCCGGCTCTCGTGTGTTTTTCTGTTGGACACCAATGTGAAAAAAATATGCATAAACAAGGGAATGGCAGCTAGGTCCCAGTTCCTCATTGTTGAGCGCTGACTACAACTAATTTTCTCATGCCAGTCACTTATGAGTTGTGGACAGCCTCTGTTCATTTTGTTGTGAGACATGTTGCTGAATCTGGTGTTTTCACTCTGCACTCACAGAAAAGCCACATCAAAGTCAGATTTATGAATGTGGAGTTTTGCGAGTGTTGTGAAGGCCAGGCACAAAAAGCTACATGCTTCTGTAATTTCACTATTCGTAAACACAAAACTGTCTCTGTATGGTTATCACCAATACTTTCAAAGAATATCATATTTCCTACTAACGTTTTAGCTATGGGCTGGAACAGGACAAATCACAGGAAAATGTTCCAAATACAGAAGGAAGAGCAACTGTAACAGGCACAAGCTTTGTTCATTTTACAGTTGTTCCTTTTTTGTGCAAACTTTCATGTGTCATTTGCAACAACGTATGTTGATCAGCTGTGGAATTTTCAGGCCATTGACCTTCAAGGCAAGCTGAAGGAAATTCTGGGGAAGCTGCCAGGTCCCATGACTGGCCAGACTTCTACAGGCAGGCACACTGGCACGACAGCAGGTCAGCATGCACTAAATGCCCATCTGGCTCAGGAGTCCCACACAGCCCCAGTGTACGAGATCAACTTCCCTGAGCTTTTTGTCTTCTAGTTCTCACACTGATGGGGGCATTCTCCCACACATGGTGCAATAAAAGAGTCTGTTTTCTTGATCTCTTGCGATTTCCTTAGCACCAGCAGCATGATCTTCAAGTCATTCTCCCACGTATGGTGCAATAAAATAGTGTTTTCTTGATCTCTTGCCGTTTCTTTAGCATCAGAAGCATAATTTTCAAGTCATAGACCTTGAGTCTACAAGTTGCAACATTAAGCAAAGACTGCTGACTTTAGCAACTAGTGCCTATATGTACAGAATGGAACTACAGAACATGAGATAGGTCTCCACTCAATTTGAACATTCAGTGCTTCCTGCTGGTTGCTTTAGTAAACATGGAAAAATATCAGGAAATAGTGTGCTCAGCATATGGTGCAGAATACACAGTACTGCTGTCACTGTTAAAAGTATCTAGACACTGTGATGAAAAAGTCGTAAGGAAGTGCTTGTCTTCCATTTGCAAATTTCAGCATATTTTCGTAAGAATGCTACGTTCAGCCTCGGGCAAGGATTTGAGGGACTATGTTATCCAGGGCCATTTCTAACAAAAGGTTGAGAATGAATTCTAGAGTGCTGTCTGCAAGCGCAGCTTTTGTTAACCTGTTGCTCATGAACTCAGGTCAAAGTTAATTTTCTTATCGTAGGTCCGCACAGTACCAAGGTCTGACCTCTGTTGCAGCTGAACTTTGAGTAAGAGCTTGCGTATCTCTTGCGGAACATCCTTGAGAACAAAGTTAGCAGCGTAAGGTTCTACACCAGACTCTCCACCTTGTGGTCGTGCAATAGGATGGGCTGGTGTGCTAACACTGTCCGGCAGCAAAATATCTTTGGTAAGTTCAGGGTCAAAAACTTGAGATTGTTTCCCTGATCTGTCCCTGTAACGACGCACCATCCGTGACACCAAGATTTTTGTGCGCACTAAGGATGTAAAGCGCTTGTCACGAGGTTTGAGGTTAGACTTGAGTGTGTTTACAACATCCAAGCAATCAGAAGTGGGTACAGGCTGGTAGAGCGCAGCTGCACCTGGACGCAACCTGATGCAGTATGGGTGTTCCACGGAGGGTCGGTAGGACATGATCGATGAAAGTGCCAAGAGCAGAAGAGCAATGAGAAGTACAAGTACCATCCTTGTGTCGTTATCCAAGTGTGACACATTAGGCTTGGCTGTCGTGTTGTTGACCTCCACAGCGTTGTAGTTGGAAGCATGTCTTCGGACTCGTTTCTGATGGACCCAGCCATAGTCAATCTGAAAGCTGTCGCGGAGCATATCAGCAGCCAACAAAGGCACTGTGATGGGACGCTTTGATGCTTTGGATGTACTTCTTTTCCAGAAGAGTCTTGCAATTCCAGCTGCGAAACCGGAGCGACTTGTTCTATAGAGTTCTGTAGTCGACCAGGTATTTGTACCATTTGTGCTGTTGTGCAAGTTTGTGCCTTTTGAAATTGCAAGTGAAGAATTTTGTTTGAAGGCATTCAAGAAGCTTTCTACAGTAGTTTCGAAGGGTTCGGTACTTTTCCGCGCGTACTTGTTTTGTGTTCCCAACGTTTTGGTCAAAATTCCATTTCGAGAACCGACTCCGGTTTCTGCAGTGGCCCCTACAGATGCGGCTTTGATGAATTCCGTAAGTTTTGCACGAATGTCGGATGTGCATCCTTTTCGGCGAGTCGACACGACATAGGCATTTTCCGCGTTCGGGTAGGCCGGTTTTTTTTTATTGCGTATAAGGACGCTGCTGCTTACGTTGGTCGCCTTTCCTTTGGACACGACGACCGACTGGGACACGATGATGCTGCCATTGTCCGTCCTCTCCACCGTAAGCGGCAACGCGACCGCGGAAACGTATAAAAGAAGTACAACTATAAACATGGCTCACCATGTCTAACCTTGGCACCGCGCCAGGGCTCGGTACAAGTCTTGTTTATGCAACGGCATCCGCATGCTTGGGCGCGGGACGCAGCATATACATATGCAGGTCCCGTCAACCTATTGCACAGGATCACGTCATCGTTTTTCTTTTTAGCTCGTGTTCAAAATAGGTCACACAAGCACCTATCCGAATTTCAAGAGTATTTTACTACAGCGAAACTTGAAAAGGCGCGCGCCTATTAGCTTGGAAATATTCGTTATACACCCTTAAAACACGACACAGATATCAGCTTGTTAGGTCAGCAATATTCCACGCAGTATGTTTACAACTATCCCTCAACCTCACGCAAACCGAAACGAACGACGTTACTTATCGATGACAGTAAAGCTTCACATAACAAACAAAAGCAGACGACGTCGTGCGCTGGCGCTGGAAAAATGTACAACCATCGTGCCTTATTTTATTTATATTCAATAAAGCTTTTACTCACGCAGCCACTCATAGCCTGCTGTGTTCGACTTCACCAAGTGTCACTAGCTTGTTGTCTAAATAAAAGAACGCTTCGTTTATAAAGTTTTCTAACCGTCAGAGTGTGGTTAGAATGCGCCGGGCGCGAAAGAATTGCTCTTGGAAACCGAACGCGTAGGATCCGACGCGCGAGCCACAGCCGAAAAGCGTTCAAGGGTGGAGTCGACGGAAGCCGGAAATCACGTGAGCAAGCCGAGGAATTTGGTGGGGCTTTTGCCAGCTCCATGGGTCCGCACTTGTATGCTACCTGTTCGCGGAAACCGCGGCTGAAATGGAGTTGACAGGCCGTGAAGTGACGCGAGGTCGAGGTGCCTAACCCGGACGCATCGGAGGCAACAATTCACCTATGTGACGTGAAGTGTCTGAAGCGCGGAGACAACGGTCTTACCTTCCAGACGCGCTGCCAGGCGTTAAGATGGCGTCCGAGCGAGAGCTGAAAGCCGTGGAGCGTATCAACCTCCGAAACACCATCAACCAGTGGAATGCCAATCGTCTTGACCTTTTCGAACTCAGTGAACCGAACGAGGTAAATGCGTGCTGGTGCTCCGGAACCGTCCACCCGTAACGTCAGTGTGTTTTGCCCGTGCCTCATGTGCGTTCAAATGTGTCTCGGGGGCCACCTTCGGCCCGAGTCTAGAAGTGTGTCACGTCAAGATGGCGCCTTGCTGCACTTGTATTACGCGGAATTGACGCTTTATTAGCGGCTTTGAGAGCTATTTTCGGCTTTCCTAAGACGTTGCTCAGCTCCGGTGCCAGCGACGCCACTGTCATCGGAGCACCCGCGGGCACTCGGGCGTGACAGTCGCCGTGAGCGGCGTCCTCGCTCGAAGCGGCATCCAAAACTTGGGTAGTCTCTGACAGTTTACGAATGAATGCTTACTGTGTCGCCCTGACTCATCACTTTTGTGGTAAAGTTGATAACATCACGGCTCCTACTCATAGTTTTGGTACCGATAATATGTGCTTGCTTCAGGCCACATTAATTTCCACGCTAACTGCAGGATGCTGGACGTTCAGATAACTCATTCCATTACACCTCTTGACTTTTGTGGTCGAGGCCGCTAGTTTCCACCTGTGTAATGAAACCTGTCTGCTATTGTACGCAGCCGTGTTCCGGAAACTTAGAATTGCAGTGTAAACAAGCAAAGCTACTGTTACTGCGTCAGCTCCGCACCTGGCACAACGTTTAGGGCCGAGCTCCTCGCGACGTAGACATTTGTCACAGAGTTTGACTCTGTTTTGCAACCCAAGCCAACGTGCTCATTGAAACTCGGCCCAAATATCACTGTTGAGTTTGGCCCACATTAATATATAACGTAACTCAGATTAGTATGCTGGTAAACCAACGAAAAAATTGGCATTTTAAGGGTGTCATCTTATTGCAAACATATTAACAGAGCATACACAGTGGTGTTCAGTGGATGGCTTGTGCTTCTCAATTGTACATGAGTTTCACTTCACGACTTGTGCACTTTGATGTCGGCCGTTATTAGAATTGCATGATGAATGCACGTTGTGTTACACCTCAGCTGCGCAGTTTTGTTTAGCATATTACAGTGTCAGTTTATGTGGCTGCACATCATGAAAGAATGGAGTTAAATTGCTTTGCTGTTCTGTCAAATGCTTACACTGAAAGTGAAAAATTATTTTTTAATCTTATAAAGCAGTAATAAAGTTATCTTAGTTATTAAGAAATGTCTACAATTTAGACTGCTGGAAAAACGTAGTTTCAAATGGTGCAGCTAAGAGCAGCTTCTGGGCATGTTATTACATTTGGAAAAGGAGTAGGCATGTCACAAAAAAGGCCGCAAAAATAGATGTCTTTGATACTGAAGCTGAAACAACTCCGACTTTCTGCTTACTGTAAGTGACGCACAATCCGGAACGCAGAGCCACCTTGTCTCCTATGCATATTCTTTGATATTACTTGGTGTCCACACAACACTGCAAGCCTCAGAGGTGAGATGCTTGTATTTGCAATATGTCTTCTAAGCAGCAGCTGCCCATGTCCGCCTAGGTGCCAATTAAAGGCTGTTCATTAAAAATTTAGTTACCAGCCATGTAACTTTGCCAAAATTGCTTCAATAGTATACACAATAGATGTATGTATAACCAATTTAGCCAAAAATGAAATTGCCATTAGCCTTTATTGTGTACCGCTGCAACTTGAGGTTACTAAAATACAAAAAGCATTCCACACTAAGGCCTTGTGGAGTGAAAATCTCGAGGTAGAAGCAGATTATAACTTATATTCTAAATATTTTATAGATGAATCAAAGGGCAACAATAGTGTGGGTGCTGCAATAATATGAAACCATTTAAAGAAGGAAATGTGACTTCTGTGTTATGCTACTGTGTTTACTGCAGGATTCTGTGCCATCGTCGGCTCTGGAAGATAATCTGACAAGTAGTGACAAATCTGTCATGTTCAGCGACCCTTTGATTCCTCTTCAAGAGCTCATATCTAGTCAGCTGTCAAGAAATAATTTAGGAAAGAAAGCACAAAATCAGTATACAGAATGTCATAGCAAGGACTTATATGTTGCTTTCTGGAAATGAGAGAGCAGATTTTATGACAGCTGGAACAAAAACATTCGAGCTATGTGATGTTCGGTTTACCTTGGCAAAGTAAGTGCACTTCAGAAACTGCCGATTTAAATATTGGCTGAAACTGTGGGACCAGCTGAAAGATGAATTTTATTGTATACAATATTTCTGTGAGAATGGCGCAGTTGTCACCCCAGAGAAAAAAAAACACTTTATGAGGTCATTCTGTGTCATCGAAGAATTGGCCACTCAACAGTTACCTCATTAAATTATATTGCCACACCATTCTATCACTAAAGTTGCTCATAACCTTGTCTTACATTTTTGACAAAGTTATTCCTGGGAATTTTGAGAGTGACAGCCCGCAAACAAATGTCATGAAACAAAACACTAATAACGCGCATGCCTTTTATCTTGAATCTTCTCATCCTTAAATAATAAAAGTGCAAAACAATAACAAAAACATGAAAATGATGCAGTTTTTTGTGTGTGTGTGTGTGTGCAGTTGTGCACTATCTCCAGGATTGGCCCACACTAGAGGCCACATTTCTACCAGTAAGCTCGCTATCATGCATAGCATTAGCCGCCAGCATTTTCCAGTAAACATTACGGTTACATAAGCTGCAGTTGCCCGAAGCCTGAGAAGCAGTTGGGGATCTATGAATGCTGTCGCGTTTCACTCTTAAAGGCGAAGCTTAAGCATCCTCCAAGTTTTTTTGAAATACTTTTGCTCTGTGATGTACAGCAATATTACTCCATCTTAACTAAGCTACTTTTAAAAACATGCATGTGCACAGCTGCTGCAGCAAAATATCGAAAATCCATCCATGCAGCCTTTATTGAGCACTGAGGCAGCTGGCAGCTGCGCAGGAAAGACGAGAGAGACAAGAACATGAAATGATGCCACATTCTTGTGTCGTTCCTGCACTGCTGTTTTAATACGTCAAACAAACTGACCCATCAATTGTGAAATGAACTTTTTTTTTTTCCAACCTTGAAAACATGCTTGAACCTTGCATTGCCTGAATTAGCATGTCATGATTAAAAATTGCCATGAAAACGTAGACGGAACTGCCATTAACTATTGCCATGTACACATGGATATGACTAGCTTGCACGTTGAATGAACATTGGTACCAGCTTCTTAACTGTACATAACGTGGGCTTGTCTGAATTTCACCTCGTACTTGTGAAATGTGTCAATATTCATTGGCAGAAGCGTGCGTCCAGTTTGTGATGCAATGTTGGCACTCATTACCAATTGACTTTCATCTATCAAACCTTGGTGGTACATACAGTATAGGTCTCGACTATTTAATATAAATTGAAGAAATCTCCATGACGCATGTGTAGATCTGCCATGAAAATCAGTTCAACCAATATGGCATTCATGAAAGTTGCATGTACCTGTCTGTATGTCTACATGCATTGATGTGTTGAAGAACTAGTAAGTGGCTCTATTTGCAGCACATTATAGTTGTGCTCAGTGGAGTTGTAACCTTCTCAGATGCTGTTAGCAATGTTGGGCCTTGTGAGCTGTGCAACATCCATTGATAAGTCTAGGGTAAAAATATTTATTGTCATAATGTGATTAGCTTCTATAGTGTCCAAAAAGAAGACTGCTTTGCAAGGAGACAGACATAGTTTTCGGTATTGCAGGGAGAATTTTATTGCTATATCAGTTATATAGACACTGCAAGTGAATGCTCGCTGTCGGCATTGCTGTGAAGTTCCGTATATATTTAGGGATCTTTAGGCTATATGCCATGCCATGCTATATGACATGGGGTATGTGCGGGTTATATTGCTACACCATTCTGTCACTAAAGTTGCTCATACCAGGTCTTATTCTTGACAAAATTATTCCTCAGAATTTTGAGAATGGCAGCCCACAAACAAATGTCATCAAACAAAACGCCGACTGCGCATGCCTTTTACCTTCATCTTCTCAGACCTAAATATTAAAAATAAGTGGGAAACAATAACATAGCTCAAACCTGAAAGTGATGTTAATTTTAGCCGCGTGGCGGTGCTCTACCTCTGGGATCGGCCGTGGAAAGACATTTGAAACATGCAGAATATGCAAAAGTGGTGGCAAAGTCGTTCTATGAAAGACGTCACCTTCAATTAATATAAAGAAATGAAATTGTCCGATGCAGAATTTGAACGGAGGACCCTTAGCACAACAGCTTGTTTTTACTTAGTTTACATTTACTTCAGTTCGTGCTTCCACTAGAGCTACGAGTCTTACACTTTGTGTAATATTTTAATATGTTGCTATCGCCTCTATGGCAAAACTGATATTTGTTCTTTAATCTGCAAATGTTTCTCCATGTGACTTCTATTAATGGTCAAAATGAAAACTGTCGTGATACAATTCCTGCTGCTATGAATAGCAGTTCTTACTGTTGCTTTATGGCACTGTGGCATTGACAAGGCCAGAAGCACATGAAGGTGACTTACTGCTGTGTCGGTTTCAGGACCTCGAGTTCCATGGGGTGATGCGATTCTACTTTCAAGATGCAGACCAGAAAGTTGTGACAAAGTGCATTCGTGTTTCGAGCACAGCCACTGTCAATGATGTCGTTGGCACACTCATTGAAAAATTCCGCCCTGACATCCGCATGCTGTCGGTCCCGGACTATGCCCTCTACGAAATACACGAGAATGGAGGTAACCTTCGTGCTATTTCCTCTGTACCGGCATGCCTTTTTAGTTTGGAAAGATAATTTTGATTCCTACACTGTGAGAATACGCATTGCAGTTATCTTTTACTCTACTTGAAACAGGATTACTATGCTACTGCTACTAAGGGTGTATAATGACCCACGTTGAGGGTGTCTTAACTTGCACTGGGCCTTTTTCTACAGTATGTGTGCCCTCACGATCAGTTGTCTATCAGGGTTTCAGATTAGTATTGGATGAGTTGATGCTTTTGGAAAGTATAACAATTTAGTGTAACAACAATGCTGAATATCAAGCTCTGTGTTTATTACCAATTGATAATGAGCCGTATTATGTGATATTATGGGCATCGCATGGTTATAATACTACCACTGCTGTCATTTTGGTTGGGGCTATTAGCAAACTCTGACAATGTTGAAAATGCTGGCAACAAACGAAAAGAACCAATTCTGCACATTGATGTTCCCATAGAATGCTAGCGCCAGTTGTTCATTCACCTGGCAAAAGTGACGAGCCACCTCCCTTACTACAGGCTCAGTCGAAGTCGACAACAGAGCATGTTGGTGCACTGTCTTCACATTGCACTAATACAGACTTTCAAAAGGGAATGACATGGGTACGCCTGTGTTATCCCCTTTCATGTATTTTCACACAGCTAGCAAGCAGTGTAACTTATGGAGCAGGGCAAGAGAGATTGACACAGGGTGTGTTGATCTGAAGTGTCGAGAAAATTCTCTGCACTGGCCAATATTGCAGCACAAGAGAGAGACTAGGTCCAGATCAACTAACAGAATTATAACTGCATATTTTTGAAACTTGTGCAGGGGCCACAGGGTTGCAGAAAATTCCTTTTTCTGCATCCTTGAAGCAAGCTACAGTACCGTATTAACTCGCATAATGTTTGCACTTCTTTGTCAGAAAAATTGTTGCAAAATCAGGGGTGCAATCATTACGCAGGTTAAATTTCCCGCGAAAAGAAAAAAAAACTTTTTTCGTCCCGCGTTTGCTACGGGACACCAAAACAAGAATCGTGTCAGGCCAGGCAAGCCGAAGGCGCCGAGCGTGATTTTTTCTTCTTCTCGTGAGTACATTGCGTGCATTGAAATAGTTTCTTCCGTATCAGTAATGAATAATAACATTAATATCGGCAAGTTTGCGGCAATAACATAGCCATGTCCACTTTGAGGGGACAGAAGCAGATGGGCATGCTCAGCTGCCAGTGACATAGAAACACATGGCCGGCATGCTGCGGAAACTGCGGCATTTGTCTTCGCTACTATCCTAATACAGCACGTTTCCATTAAGGGTGGGCGAATATCTTAGCTGTGTTACAAGCGTCGGCGTATGAATAGAGTACACTTTAACATATCAGTGTAAACGTGGCTACTATTGTTGCCGCTTGCGATTTGTTGCGTGCCCACAAGTGCAGATGAGAAGAATCGAAAGGCGCCTTTTTTGTTGTTGTTGACAACCATTATAAAGCTTACACATAATAACGGAAAGTTTGGTTGCAGCTTTTTTTTTAGTCATGGACGTGCGGAAAGTGATGGAAGTAATGAAATGAGGTATCTACTTAAGAATGTTTGGTGCGTGCAGACTGCTTGGTTTGTCTTGAAGAGTCGTTCGCGTAGCATTTGACAAATGGTAAGCGTGATCAATATTAGCTAGACTTGGCACACGACATATTGCTGCGGTAAGTTCGAGGTGCGATCACAACACGGGAAATTTTAAAAAATCAAATTTTGACGACAAAATTCAGGGGTGCGATGATTACATGAGTGCAATCATTATTCGAGTAAATACGGTAGTTCATTAGATCCTACTACCTTGCTCTTTCCACAAGTCTTATCCTAAAAATAAACTTCCCCATTGTTAAAAGTTCAAACATTAGCAGATTACAGAGCTCCAGCATCTCATCTCACCTCCATTTTTGCTAAGTGGCATATTTAAGTGATGCTTAGAAGACATGCAACCAACACTTGATTGGGCTTTTTGATATAGTAAACTGCATTTTCCTGTAAAAATTAACATTGTGAATTTGCTTAATGTAGTTTTATTTTCAATCCAATGATTACTAACATTAAAAGTTCACATCAGGTCATCCGCTGTAATACTGATAACATTAAGAAAGAGGCTTATATCTGCAGATGCCTTTTTCTTGTCTACAGCTATACACCAAGGCAGTTATTATATTCAGCTTATCTATGAGCATGATGTTGATAGCCTTGAGGGCTGCATGTATTGTGTTGTGAGGAACATTTATCTGCATATGTTGTTTTTTCATTGCATTGAGCAGCGACACGACTTGCTACTGATTGTATTCACAGAGGAGCGTAAGCTGGGTCCTGATGAGCGTCCCCTCTTGGTGCAACTCAACTGGCATCAGGATGACCGTGAGGGCCGGTTTCTCTTTCGACGCATGGACCACAAGTCTCGGGTGAGACAGCCATTGTCCGAGCCGCTCACCTGGCAGCAGATCAGCTTACCTTCATGTGTTTTTGTATGCTTTTTACTATATCTGTGTCCCTGCTGTTTGTGGAAAACAGCAGTGCTAATGGCAATTTTGGTGACTCATTTACCAGAATTTGTTGGTAGCAATAAGTACAAATGAACCTCGCATATAGCTTTGACAAAAGAAAAAGGAATTAGTGCTCAAAATATTGCAAAGGCACGATTGGCAAGAAGTACGTACTATTTCTGCACCTATAAACCAAAAAATATGTCCACCATAAAGGTACCAGTGAGCTTATACCATGCACCATACCAATACCATGCATTGCAAAGTTGAAATGTTTGGCAAGCAGCATTTTCACTTTTATTTTGGTGGTCCTATTTGTTGCCGCTGCTACTGTAGTGCCTGCTTTTTGCTTTTAATTGAGTTGTTCATTCTTGTCTGGCGATATGATTGTCGTATCTCTCCTTCTCTTATTTCCTTGTTCTATACCTATGTGTTTTGTGTGACTAGCTCTTCTATACCGTTGCCCTGCAAGGGTGCATATTGTCCTAGTGGCCTGCTTTTTGCATCCACATTTTGCATCCAGCACTGTGTGCTGCCAAGCATGGCTTGAGATCTTTGGCAGTGACTTATTGCTCAGTGTCTAAGTGTGTCCTAACCTTCCTTGTAAGAGCTTTGAAAAAGCATAGGGGCTTGAAGGGGCTAACAGTTCATTGTTTTATGCAGCTGCCAACCCTCAAGGTGGAATCATTGCGGTTTGGGCGCAAACTTTCACGTAGGGAGCACAAGAAAAAGAAGAACAAAGAACCGGTATTATATTCTTGTTTTTCTGACTCTCATGTGTACAACTGAGATGCGTACAGTCGCCGACCGTTTATTCGGGCCTCACGGGTACTGCGGAAATGTCCGAATAAACAGGTGTCCGAAAAAGCAGATTAAGAAACAAAAAATGAAATCCTTTATTTCCACAGTAGGCTTGAAGAAATCATGAATGCGCCATTGCACGCTGTTCCGTTCACACGCGATCAGATAAGCCTGAGTGTAGGAGAGGGTCATACGGTCACTACAGACTTTTTCATCAGGCGAGGAGGATAGGGCGCACCGAGAGGCTTTCCTCCTCTCTGGCTTGGGCGATCCAGCGCGGCGCTGCTTGAAAGTATTGCTGTTGCGCGCTGTGGAACGATTTCGAGATGTTTTAGATGGTACTTCGTGAAATTTACGCCACGTCCGTTCATATTAGGTCGTCAGGGAAGCTTTTCTGTGCATCGGTAACTACAGTAGGCAGAAATATCTATTGGGGGTGCAAAAATGTGACGCGCTTTATCAGCCGCAGTGTGTACATGTGTTGTGAACTATTTTACTTATATCTGTTTTAATTCAACAAAGAAAACCGGTGTTTCTGTATTAGCAGCATGAAATGGTAAATCTGCTCACTATCTGATCACTTGGTGTAGGGAGTAAAACACAAAGCATACTTACATAGCAGGGCCAGAGTTGCTGTGTGAAATTAGAAAAAAATGGTACTTCTACTCCCATTCTTTTCTAATAATCAACCTTCAACACCAAAATTTAGGAAATTATATTTGAAAAAATACTTTCTCACTCTAAACTAAAATAGCGGAGACCCGCGCCGAGTAACGGCAACTTCGAGGATGACGTAGGCCCTCGTCGGGGTGCACGAGCGCCCAACTGCAGGCATAAATAAAGTTGTCTCCAACCAATCTACGTGGTAAATGGTTCTGTGAGACGTGCTTACATAGCGGGGCCAGAGTTGCTGTGTGAAATTAGAAGAAAATGGAACTTCTACTCCCATTGTCTTTTCTAATAATCAACCTTCAGCCCCAAAATTTAGGAAATTAAATTTGAGAGAATACTATCTCACTCTAAACTAAATTAGTGCATCTCTTCAGTGTCCCTTTAACCCTTTCAGGGTCAATGATGTAAATATATGGTGCCGTGAACAAGTCCAAAATGGTCCGTGCCATGCATTTATTGCACAGTCTGTTTGTTTAAACCTTTGAGGGTTGATTTTTCTTGCCATATGCGACCGCCCAGGGTCGATATTTATTATTGCAGATTCCAATTCTTAGGAACTTATTTCGAAAAAAAAAAATTACCGTAATTTTTCTAGGGTGACCGTAAAGTGAGAAATAAATATTTTGCTTTAGTATATATGTACTCTTCATTAATGAATAACAACAATAAAAAAGTAAATAAACTTATATAAGAATTCAAAATTTGATGCATTGTTATACACATAGTTCAAGGCTTTGAAAATGCACTCACGAGAATATTTCGCAAGACTCAAATATTCCTGCTCTTACACTAATATGTACATCCATACCATAGTCGAACTGCTTAGGTGCGCGCACGCAAGAAAACTGCGTGGTTGTGTGCCCGTCAAAAAGCAAAACATGTGACAAACTTCCACTAATCTTCATCGCGAGTGTCAAAAAAAAAAAAGCAACAAAACGCATGCACGGCGGCATCCTTACTATGTGCACCCCCGTGAGCACTAAACGAGTGAGAAACGAGCGGTCGCCCTTTGAGCAATTAGTAGTGATATAGCCGTCAGTTTTGCAAGCGCAAAAAGCCCAAAGCGCTGCCTGCACTCGCCAATGCGTGAGCGGTAGTATATAGATGCGTGGGAGCAAACTAGCTCTAAAACCAAGACCTACTGTATAAGGGGCGACCTGCACGTGCGGCACTGCGCTAGCGCCGCTGATTTGCTTTTGCTTGTGTGTTTCTTGTTGTTGTTGTTTTTTTTTTAAGTTTTCCAAACCGCCGCCGCGAACAGTGGTGCTAATGCTCACCCCCACCTAGAGTCACTGGAAAAAATTTCAGAGTACCGCAAAGGTCGGGATTTGACTGGCAACACTGAGCAGCCACCGCCATATACCGTAACAACCGGACTATAGGTCGTACCGGAATATAGGTCGATCCCCCAACTAACGAATTCTCAAAATGAAAAAAAAAATTTTTCAATGGCAAAAGTATCGAAAGACCTGACACCCTTACCGTGAAACAAATGCGACTCAGGGGGTTGCACAATGGTGACATTATTTATTTAAATGCTGCTCGCATGTGCACCTGGCCAAGTTTTTAGCGGTATCGCGCGACCATCGACCCGCGTGCTTGTCAGCACCTTATTAAGGGCACTGAGCAGCGAAACAAACGAGATACGCGCATGTGTACACATGCCCTTACTTTCGCTATTTCGCCGCTCCGTGCCGTGATGACAAGGTGCTGACAAACACGCGGGTCGATAGTCGCGCGATACTGTTAAAAATTGGCAGGGTGTACAGTACACAGAAGGGCACGAAGTGCGCAAGCGCTACACCGAATCAGAGCAACGCCTTTCATCAGAGTCGGATGACGAGTGCTTTTCGCTGCCCAGTCCATAGGCGCGTGCGATCTTGCACGCAGCTCTCGGGCGGACTCCGCAACCTTGCCTTCCAGTTCTGCAGTCCACTGTGATCCGGCACGAAATGACGTTTTCTTTTGGTTGCTGCAAGTTGTAATACGTTGCTTTTGCCTCCGCCACTGCCGAATGCTCTTTTCGGATACTTCAAGTTCGCGCTGTGCCGCCAGGTTGCCGTGGGCTTCCGCGTACTCAATCGCCTTTTTCTTGAAGGCGACGGTGAATTGACGTCGGCTTCCGCTCATTTTGAAACAAAATGAAAATGCAGCCTTTAATTAATATAACTTTGCGACAATGGAAACGCAAAATGCCGGTGCCACACCATCCCCACGCCGCCATAGACGCTGCGCTGCTGCTGATGGCCATGGCGGCTGTTTACTTTATCCGCCCATTGTTGCAAGACTTCTGTAGTTTTTCCGCCAATGTCCGGTATATCGCGATGGTTTTTTGAAAAAAAGTTCGACCTATATTCCGGTTTTTACGGTACCTTCCAAGCCGACTGCGTCGTGGGAAGGCCGCCGTGTTGGAAGAGCTTGATATTCGGTGACACATAGGGTTGAGTGTTTACTGAGATACAAATACTTTGTGCCCGGAGATAATGGTTGCTGAGAACGAACATAAAATGTTATTTTGTGCGAGTTAATGCAGCCGGTGGTTGTTTTGCACGCCGATCGTGTTTACTGCTGGAACTGGGCTACGATTGTGGGCAGCAGCTTAGTGCTGCTATCGGGAGCTTATGCACGCGTTTTTCCCCTTACGCGGAGCGAGCTACGAAGGAAACATTTCGTCACTTCGAGCCGGAATGAGGCATGCTTGTGCTTTTGGGCATGGACATCGTGGACCACCGTCGGCTTCTATTGAATGTTTTCAAGCAAGACGAAACTAACACCTGACAGTGTCACAGGCACGTACGTTCATTGTATAATTTCACAAGCTAAATCGGATACATTTAATTTAGTTTGTAAACGGATACCGCGCGTTCTCGATTCTGCCGGGCGACTTCGTCCGCTCTATACGCACGACACACTGCGACTGCCGTGTGCGCACCAGTGTTTGGCCGTGATTGTAAGACGATCTGTTCACAGAAGGCGTAAAAACCAACTTCGATGACCATTTTGCGCACTAAATCTTGTGTAAGGCCAATATGAGACAGTTGCGTGATTACAGCAACGTATATGTACTTCTGTACTCAGATAATGAGGGAGAGTTTGCTACATTGTGATTTATGAACACGGCTGTCTAGTGCGTTCATGAGCGGTGACTCTTCTCAACTTATTTATGACTGTTTTCTTCGACTGCCAAGATTTGCTGCCTGTGTAAAAAAAAAAAGCAGGAACGCCTGCTGGTGACGCAGCACTTTTTGTCCTAAGTTACATAGGTGATGTATAAAATTCTTGTGCTTTTAGAGCGGTTTATGTAACATGCGTAGTGAAAGAGTGAAACTAAAGCTACTGCGTGTTCTGTTGTTTTGTATTTCTTGTTATGCATCAAGCACAACATTATTTGGGTATGTACCGTAGCATTTCAACATAAAACATAATATGTATGCTGACTTCGGTTCATTGCATGTGCTCGGCTTGCAAGCTCAAAATTTGAAGCATGCGTTGTGAATATTACCTGGCCGTTGGTTTCAACCTCAAAATGCGTATGTATAAATGAGCAAAGGATAAGTGGAAAAAAAGGAAGTATCATGGGCCTCGTATTGACCATGTTTTTATTGACTGCGATCGTCACGATCTGCGAAAAACAAGTGCCATATGTGTCGAGTGACTCGAGGCGAGAGCGCGCTCACGTGCGCGGAGAAATCATGCGAGTATCTGGTGCACGTGAGGACGTGGAATTCTCACGCGACATGTGTGCCTTCGCATGCCACGAGCACGGAATAATCGCGTGTGTTGAGCAAGAAACGCGTACACGTGTACCCCCGTCAAGTGTGCAAGACGCGAACGCTTCCTGCAATGAACTCCTATTTTTGTCGCACCGCTAACACCGCGTGCACTTCGCTTAAATATCTTCTAAAACAGTGCCGAAAAGCAAAAGCAAGGTGTACTTATACCTCGCACACGCGGGTGTTTTTTTGCAGGCTTGAAGTTCTCCCGGCCGATTCTGTGTAACCACGTAGAACGACGCTCTCGGTCATTTTTCCTGGTCGGAATCGAGTAAAAGATTTTTCCAGACTCGGTGCGGTTGCTGCATTCGAAGACTCAGCAGCCAGGCATGATTTCCTTGCAGTCAAACGCGAGCGCGACAATCGGAACACACACACACACACAAAAAAAAAAAACGTAGGGAACCTGCGCTAACTCAGCCGGTCCGCTCGGTGCTTGGAAGGTATATGGCACCCCAAAGTCACGTGGTACAGTTGGGCCAATGAACGCATCGGTGGCACGGGGAAAACGAATGCGGTACTCTGAAATTTTTTCCATTGACTCTACCCCCACCTACCCCCAACCCCGTGGCCGGCCGCACACACGGGCAGCAAGCATTTTCAGCGAGAGCACGAAAGAACGCAACGCACCCGCGTGAAACAATCGATTAGCTGATTGCTTGGTGATCTGTTGGTGTCGCTAGATCTTGATTACCAGATTCTATTTCAGTGAAACTGATTCTCAGCCCCGTGGGCGCCGACTTTCACGTTTGCGGCTTCTTCATACACGATGGTTTACTTCTGCTAACCGTTGTGAAAGTCAAGCGGCCGAGCATCAAGAGGAATTTCATTTCATGAGTTCCCCGTGACCGATATTAGAAACCAATGGTTGAAACATTAACACAAAAAAAAAATTGGCTGGGGCTTAGCTAAGCTTAAGCCTGGATATCTCGAAGCGAAAAGGTTCGGTGATGCTTATGGTTTAGCTGATAGTTATGCTTTATGATTTAGCTTATGGTTATTCTTACGGTTTAGCTGATGGTTATGCTTTATGATTTAGCCTATGGATATGCTTACGGTTTAGCTCATGCATATGCTTTGGTAAGCTTATGGTTATGCTATACATGTGCCTTGTGTAGTTATGCAAATTGCTTATCAATGATATATACCAAAAGCTATGCAGGATTATTAATCTTCTTTATTCATCGTTGTTGGGCACATTGTCTTGCGATTTCTGTACAGCCATAAATACAGCTCTCTGTATCGGTAGTATCACTCTTCTCCTTCCATGTTGAATGTGCACGCCTGTTCTCTGGCAAGCGGTTATATAGTTGGCCTCCGCGATAAACACGCGCTTGCGGCGAACGTCAAATGACGACGCTAGCGCGCGGCAGTGGCCCCCTGCGCCGACTCCGAACACGCTTACGGAGCCAATTCCGACACTATTTCAATCCTAGCAGCCGCGCTGCCGCGCCTTCAAAGTAGTTTAAAATTTCATTGCACTGCACAGCGAAGATACCAAATATCTAGGGCATGTATCACATGTATCGATGCACATTTTTCTAACCGCACCCTGTCAATAATGTGAAATGCCGAGTTTACTGCAGCTCCTCTGCGAATTTTTACCGTCATCACCGTACTCCTGAAGGCAGGGCCGGAGCGTTTCGGGCGTTGCTGTGAGGGTGAGCACTGGTGGCCTCTACCGGCATGCTTGGTCCCTACTCAATGATCACGTGGTATTTCTTCGGCCGTACGCTGCCGTAGGCGACCACGGGATGCGCAGGTCACTCTTTATACAGTAGGTCGTGTCTAAAACAAACCATGCAACGAAAACCGAGAGATGGAGGCGCACGAAAAAAATTCCCTGTTTTCCCACATAGTGGCAGCACATAACGAAAAGAAAAAGTTAGGAAATTGACGCATTTTTTAAATGTACAGACGGCACCGTAAATATACGGCATCGACCATTTTTGGACTTGTTCGTGGCGCCGTATATTTATGTCAGTGACCCTCAAAGGGTTAAAAAGCATGCTAATTTCTTAACTCTTTCTTTCCTGGCATGTGCTGTCACTATGTGGGAATACAGGGAATTCTTTTCTTGTGCCTCCCTCTCTGTTTCATCGCATGGTTTGTGTGCTCCGGTGCATCGATATACTACCGCTCGCGCATTGGCTCACGTTGGGGCAGGCGGTGGTTAGTTTGGCTTTTGTTGTGCGGGCAGTTTCAGCTTCTTGCACTCGCAAAACTGATGGCTATGCCATTACTAATCGCTCAAAGGGTGACTGCCTCTTGCTTGCTGGTTTATTGCTCACAGGGGTGCGCATACGAAAGATGCTGCCGTGCATGCATTTCCTTTCTTTCTTTTCTTTCTTTCCATTTTTCTTGAAACTTGCGATTACTACCGTATTTACTCGATCCTAATGTGCACCTGTTTGCTGTGACCTAAAAAAAGAAAAGTCATTTAAAATACCGTGCACCTCATTCTCTCCTACAAAAATACAACTTTTTCTCATTTCGAGAAACAAAGAATTACTCCAAATGCATTAAAGTTGCAATAAATAAAAAAAGTCGCAGTTTTGCAGAAAAAGCGAAGCATCGATACAATAGCAAATTAATAGACAGCTACAGTGAAACCTCGTTAAACCGTAGTTGGCCAGAGCTCGAAAAAAGTACGTACTAAACGGTCGTACTGTTTAACCGAATTAGCATGAGATCGTCCACTTACCTGTTGAAAACAGAACTCAGAGACAGTGCTATGAAAGGGGAAAAAAACAAGCAGTATTTATTCATTTCGCGCAACAAAAGATATATTTTCGTTTGATGCCGCGGCGGCCTAGCGACGACAGTGGCCTCAAACTTACTGAAGCTGTGTGCCAGCTTTTCACCCAGCCCCCTCTTCTCGGCAAACACTGGCATGGCAGGTTCCTTGTTGGCATTACGTATTCTCCGTGCACGCGCGCAGTAGTGCTGCAGAAGTCCCGGGGCACCTTTTTCATTGCCGTTTGCGCTTCTTGTCGCGACGATTGCATTCATGAGGCTGACATAATGCGCAGCTTCTGCCACTGTCGGGCATAAATCACCCGTGTTGTCGCTTTCCGTGCCGTCCTCATCACTGTCGCTAGTCGACACTTCGGGAACAACAGCGGCAACGATGGCGAAAAGTCGAACCTCGTAGCCAACATCTCTTTGCAGTCGCAGCAGCGCTGCCAAGGAACTTCTTCGCATTCGAAATGCCACACACCGTAGTCAACAGCGGATCCCTGTCGTGTGCCAGCGCCGACTGCTCCGTGTCACGTTCTATAGCACAGACGATGCCTAATTTTTCTTGCACTCGGCGTCTTTTTTTTTATCCGAGCTTCGGCATGACGCAAGTCCTTGCTTGCACAACGCCACAACGCTCTCTGGCATCTCTCTGGCACGCCGCCGAAATGATGTTGATGTTGATGTGGCTTCACATGCAAGCACGCAGGGTGCTAGGAGGCCGTTCTGATCTCTGAGGCTTGTTGTCTTGCCGGGCCGCTCGATGGAGACGATGCACCGCCGTGTTTGCGGGACAAAAAATGGAAACCCTACGTTTTAACCGATGCGTATGCAATAAGCTGGTACGGTTCATGTGGATACAAAACACATTATGTTCAATGGCCGCTGGGTCGGGGATTTGATTTTACTACTTTTAAAACGAAACTATTGTTTAAGCGGGTACGGTTTAACGAGGTTTTACTGTATAATAAAAGTAAGGATAGTAGTTTTATCGGCCGTATCGACATTTAAACATTCGCTTACTAGCTAAATTAACAACCATGGTGTCGCGTGCTCAAGCAAACATGAACACCTCTCATTCAACAGCGCGGTGCGCTCAGATGTGTAGACTCTTCAGCACAATGTATTGGCGGGCTAGTTGGTGTGAATGCATACCCTGTTTACTGCAAAACATCGGAGACGAGAAAGACGACAGGACAAGGCGCTACTGTCAACTTATTTTATTGCGTCACTCCTTTATACAGAGCAGAATCCAGAAGAACATGCGCAGTGAGCACAATGTGCAGGAGCCTTGTGCCTTCTTTAACCTTGTACAGCGCTGAATATGGTTTTTGTGGATTCTGTCACATGAGTGCGCTCTGGTGATCAGATGTTATGGTGGTTCCTGCGCGTATACTCTTGTCTCTGTCGCAGATCACTTTCCAGATAGGGTCTACGCGGCTGTACCGTAGCAGCCGCTGGCGTGGAATGCCTCTCCTGTTTGTGCCAGTCCCGCACGCAAGTTTCGGAAACTCCGAACGCCCGTGGTACAGCCCGACTTCCGTCTGTCTCCGCTGATGTGATCACTTTCCTTTTAATTGCGGCATCATTATGAACTCGGCATGTCTTTGCAGATGGCACTTACATGCTGATAGAGCAAACACAGAAAACGGTATGACGGACGCTGCACTAACCTAAGCTAAAGGCCATGTACTGCAGCACATGGAGGAAGCTACAGCAGCTAAGCTCGAAGCACGTATGAGGTGGCCATATTGAAGTTCTGGTGGTGATATGGTTATGCAAATTTAGGGTCGTGTTCAATTCTGATGTGCACACAATTTTTGGACCCATTTTATCAGAAAAACAGTGTATGTTAGATTAGAGTAAATACGGTAATTGCCTCTGGTTGGCGATAAGGTGAAGATTAGCGAGTAAATATTAGTGTAAGAGCAGGAACATTTGAGACTTGCGAAATGTTCTCGTGTGCATGTTTTCCAAGCCTTCAACTATGTGTACAGTGAAACCGTAGTTGGCCGGAGCTCGGAAAAAGTACGTACTAAACGGTAGTACTGTTTAACCAAAATAGCACGAGATCGCCCACTTACCTGTCAAAAACGGAACATGGAACTTGGAGAGAGTGCTATGAAAGGGGGAAAAAAATGCGGTATTTATTGACATAGCGCGACCAAAGTGTTTTCGTTTGATGCCGTGGTGGCCTAGCAGTGATGACAGCAGCCTCAAACTTACTGAAGCTGCATGTCAGCTTTTCAGCCAACCCTCTCTTCTTGGCAAACACTCGCATGGCAGATTCCTTGTTGCCGTTACATATTCTCCGTGCACGCGCGTGGTAGCACTGCAGAAATCGCAGGGCACCTTTTTCATTGAGGGAGCACCCCTCATCACGACGATTGCATTCATGAGGCTGACGTAATGCGCAGCTTCTGCCACTGTCGGGCCTGAATCGCCCATTCTATCGCTTTTCGTGTCGTCATCACTGTCGTTAGGTGACACTTCGGCAACAACAGAGGCAACGATGGCAAAAAGTCGAACCTCATAGCCGACATCTCTTCGCGGTCGCAGCAGCGCTGCCGAGCAACTTCTTCGCATTCCAAATGCCACACACCGTAGTTAACAGCAGATCCCTGTCGCATACCAGCGCCAACTTCTTCGTGTATGTTCGATAGCACGAACGATGTCTAATTTCTCTTCTGTGCTGAGCACCCGTCATCTTTTTTACCCGAGCTTCGGCATGACGCGAGTCCTCGCTTGCACAACGCCACAACCCTCTCTGGCACGGCGCCGAAATGATGTTGATGTGGCTTCACGCGCAAACACACAGGGCGCTTGGAGATCATTGTTCTGATCTCTGAGGCTTGTTGTTCTGCCTGGCCGCCCGATGGAGACGATGCGCCGCTGTGTTTGCGCAACGAAAAGTGGAAACACTACGTGTTAAGCGACACGTACGCAATAAGCTGGTATGGTTTATGCGGATAGAAAACACATTATGTTCAATGGCCGCTGAGTCTGAGATTTGGCTTTACTACTTTTAAAACGAAACTACTGTTTAAGGAGGTATGGTTCAACAAGGTTTTACAGTATAACAATACATCAAATTTTCAATTCTTATAAGCTTATTTCCTTCTTTTTATTGTTCATGATTAAACAGTACATATGTACTCATGCAAAATATTTTTTCTCACTTTATGGTCACCCTAGAAAAATGACGTTAAATTTTTTTCGAAATAGGTCCCTCTGAAGAACTTAAATCTGCAATTAAAAAATTGATCCTCAAAGGGTTAAAAGTATTAAAAGAAGGGGCGGCACGAGATTTCGAAACAGGCATGCACATTACGATTTCTCATGGTACACCTCCTCCTCGTGACAGCGCAAGGCAGCATATACCTGAGGGGCACATGCTTTTAACAAGTTTATTCAGTGTAGTTTCCGAAGCGAGTGAAATCAGTGTCGGTGAATTTTTTGAAAAAGTCAGTGTGGTCTAAAACACTGTCGCTTGTCATTGTCTGCTCTTTCAATTTTGCTGATGCTTCTGTGCTGCATCTAAAATTAAATCACTATTAATTAACTGCATATGTATGCCAGAAATATGTGTGATTGGATGTCACAGCTGGGCAAATTATGTGTTGTTTCTGCAATGCATGCGCGGAAAAGTAGCAAAACTGACTTGTTAGCTGCAGCTGTTTGTGACGTGTTTCTGTGTACCCTGTTATGTTGCAGCTGGCTGTTATTGCAGTGTTCTGATTCTGATAAATAGGTGCCCCTTAGCAAGAATGCAACGTTGGGGTTTTGTAGCCCCTCAGTTAGTGACTGCTTTTGTTTATTAAAGAACAGTCATGTGTCATTAGCCAGTTGGCAGCGAGGATTTTTTTAATTCTCTGAAACGAGAAATACAGTGGTTGCTGGGAAAAACATGTGTATGATAGCACTCTGTTCAAATCAAACTCAAGGAATTTCGTAATGGATGTCTGTTGTGCTGACTCCCTTGCGTTGTGGCTTCCAGGTTCAGACTGAGGAAAAAGACGGAATAGCAGAGAAGCTTTACACTGAGCTTCCAGAGACGAGCTTTACACGATCAATTTCCAATCCGGAAGCTGTGATGCGCCGCCGCCGACAGCAGAAGCTGGAGCGCAAGTTGCAGCAGTTCCGGCAAGAGGGAAGCCCTGAAGCTGGCAAGTGATATTTTCACTATTGTGCAATGCTTATGTAAATATTTCTTATTCAGTGGTCGAAGTCCACGAGTCCTTCTTCTTTTGATAATCGAATATACAGTCAAGCCTCGTTATAATGAACCTCAATTTAAGAAAATTCAAGCTGTATTATCAGTTTATAATGATAGTTTGATTGAAAACCGTGTACAGTAGAACCTCGTTTATACATACCTGTTACAGTCGCCGACCGATTTTCCGGACTCCGAAAATTCGGACATGCCCGATTATTCGGTCAGCTTCGCGGCACCGCCATTCTCCCCATAGACCATAATGTATAACAACTGCCGAAAGTTCGGACACCTTGCAACCTCTCTTCTGATTTTTCGGACACTCCTTGAGCCAACTCGGTAGTAGAGCAACTCGGTCGAGACACTCCTTGAGCCAACTCGGTCGACTTGCTGAACGCCATTTTTATTTTGAACGGAGCTTCCTTGCTGCCCCACGAAGTGGCGCTAGTGGAAATCCCCGCTCATCATCATCGTTTCTGCTTGGTTAGAAAGGCTCTGCAGCAGTTCCGGTTTCAGCTTAGCAAGCCATGTCAAGACAATCCAGCAGCTGATTTGTTTCTTCGCGCAAGACGCTGCGAGCAGGCCGCGTTTTTCGTTAGTGCGACTGGTGTCGGCACGGTGGTGTTTGCTTTGTGTGCTGTGTCGAGGTTTCGGTGATCCAACGCGGCATACGTAAACATCGCGTCAAGGGTCTAATGGCGCCGACAGTGCCGGCGCAGACTGCGCTGGGGAATGCCGGCAAGCGGGTGCCGGGAGCCCCAAGACTTGTCGCCTTCCGATGTGCTCCTTACCGACGCGGGAAATGTTCTGCCGAGGCCTGCGCAGTGGTTGCATTGCGATTCCGGACACCGTGTCATTTGACAGTTTCATAGGTGCTGACACTGCTGTATTGACATGCGCAGAACTTGACGACGGCAAGATCATTCGTCAGGTTTCTGCTGCACCGCCGGACGATGACTTTGAGTCGGAAGATGACGCACCATGTGCTACGCTGCCGTGGCATGCGGAGTGTGTACAAACAGTGACTGTGCTTTCAGCCGCTAATAGTGACCGTACGACCCTCTCCGAGATTCAGGCTTATCTGATAGCGCGTAAACGGAACGGCGTGCAACGGCGCATTCACGATTTCTTCCAAGCCTACTGCCGAGCCCGAATAAGTGCGTGGAAATAAAGGATTTCATTTTTTTTTTTCTTAATCTGCTTTTTCGGACACCTGTTTATTCGGACATTTTCGCAGTCCCCGTGAGGTCCGAATAAACGGTCGGTGACTGTACATACATTTTTCTGGCGCCAACTTTCTCACTCGAGAACACAAAAAATGACTCAATAGAGTTATGCTCATTTTTCATCGGTTCATACACTCCCGGAACACGATTTTTCGGCACCAACGCTTTATGCAGGAAATACCGCTGCGGCATTTGTCGTATTGGTTACAACTTGTGGAGGCCGCAGGGTTCACGCCATCTTGGAGCACTCATAGAAACGTGAGAGCTGGCAATTCCTTCTGTGCAAGGGGGATGGAGAGAGGGTGAACGCGCGCGAATGAGATGAAGCACCTGCTGGGGAATGGGGCCAGAAGATGCACGCCTATCTGCCATCTCCCGCTAGGTGTTTATCTTCTCCTCGCACACTTCCATAAGTGGGCCAAGTAACCTCCAAGTAATCTCGGGGGTAGTCTGTGGCAAGTGCAAAGACCATGATGAGGTGGTTGGTGCCTTGATGCGCATTGTGTTCCTGCATGTTTGGTGTTGGTGGGCATGGGATCTCAAGTTTCCGAGACTCGATGTGAAGTGTACGCTTGCGTTGTGACAGTGAGTTTATGGTCATTGAGTGAGATCTGTTCATTTCTGCCTGAGCGCGGTTGATGCCAATAAAACGACGAACCTTGTCTCTTTGCTATTGCCATCAATGCTCTGCCTTTCTGGTGAAACGGTGGCTTCATTTTTTTGTGTGTGTGTGTGTTAGCACGAATATCTGTACCTTTTTACACCTTTGTTTCTAATTTGTGGGCTTCATCTCATGGTGGCTGCGGGCACTACTGCAGTCGGCCATGGCATCTTCAAGATTTACAGCTCCGCACAACTCCACACACCCAAATGTTGGACGCCATGAGCCACGTTGATGCATTGCTCTCAGCATGATCTGCACCGCACACGCTGGCACTCGTAACTGTGCTATTATGACCCAACCTTCTTTGTGATTAGTTTATGCGTGCTTACTGACAAAATGCTATCCGCCAGGATTGCTCTGGGAATTTGTTATCCACTGATGCTGAGTGTTAGGACCTTTAATGCCCCTCGGCCGAGGCAACACACTCCTTTGACCTCGGCTTCATGTAGACGGCACCCCCGAACTGTCACACCCGGGGAAAAACGGTAGTGTCCTTTGCCTGTCTCTCTCTACCTCCAACCTTTCTCTTTCACTCACTTTCCATCTTTCCTGTCTCCTACTCATACACACTCCTACACGAGAAGAACAAAATCGCGTTGAACGCGATTTTTGTTCTTCTCGTGAGTATATTACGTGCATTGAAACAGTTTCTTCCATATCAGTAATGAATAATATAATTAATATCGGCAAGTTTGTTACAATAATGTAGCCATGTCCGCTTTGAGGGGAGAGAAACAGAGATGGGCGCGCGTAGCTGCCAGTGACATAGAAACACATGGCGGGCATGCTGCGGAAACTGCGGCATTTGTCTTCACTACTATCCTTATACGGCTCGTTTCCTCTAAGGGTGGGCAACTATCTTAGCTGTGTTACAAGCGTCAGCGTATGAATAGGGTACACTTCTAATGTATCAGTGTAAACGTGGCCACTATCATTGACGCTCCCGATTTGCTGCGTGCCCAGGAGTGCAGACGACAAGAATCGAAAGGCACCTTTTTTGTTGTTGTTGTGGACCACAACCATTATAAAACCTACAAATAATAAAGCCAAGGCAAGTTTTGTTGTAGCTTATTTTTTTTTTCATGGAACTGTGCGAAGTGATCAAAGGAATGAAATTGGGCATTTGCTTAAGAATGTGTGGTGCGTGCAGACCACTTGGTATGTCTTCAAGAGTCGTTCATTTAGTATTTGACAGCATTTGACAGATGGTAAGCGTGATCGTCATTAGCTAGACTTGGCACACGACATATCGTTGCGACAAGTTCGGGGTGCAATCATTACACGGGAAAGAAAAAAAAATTGAATTTTGACGTCAAAATTTAGGGGTGCGTCCATTACGCGAGTGCGATCATTATGCAAGTAAATACGGTATGTCATATTTGGTTATAGTGGTAAAGAACAGCTGACATTTGCAGGCCCTGTTTCTACAGGCCCTGCAGCGTCCTATTGTAGGGCTCCATGGTGGGCGGCTGGTGTTGCTGCCAAAAACTGCACATCTACCTGTGGCTACTTCCTTCCATCCACTACATGATTGTCCCTGAAAAGAGGGTGCACCGACGAAATTTTGAATTTTTTTGGTCGCCAAAAAAAAACCTTCCCCCGATTTCGTGTTATCCACTCTAGAAAACAGGAAACATAAGCATGAACAATCTCACCTTTTGTTGTTTCGAAATCCCTAACTCAGGCATTTGGACCAGGCCATAAAGCATCAAAGATGGCTAGCAGAGATCTCCTTTTGGAACTCCGCGACAGAAAGCAACTCGAGAAACTGCATAGCCTGGTATTGTTTGCAGATGTCCCAGTGACAGTGGCCCCGCACCGCACGATGAACACCACCCATGTTGTTGTTCAAAACGTGATCAATATTAAGAGAATTCTGCTGAGGTGCAATGGAAAAGAGATCAAAACAAAGCACCTTTGGTTCAAGCGTGCTCCCTGAGAATATTGAGACAGGGTATCTGAAGGTCTGGGTCAGACCATATGTCCCAAACCTTCTGAGATGTTTTAAATGCCAGAGATTTGGCCACAGTTCACAGAACTGCCGGGGCCGCCAAACTTGTGCTAAATGCAGTGCTCACGAACATTCCTCTGAATCATGTGAAAAATATCTCCACTGTGTGAACTATGATGGGGACCTCGACGTGTACTCGCTGTCGTGCCCATTATAGAAAAAAGAAAAAGAAATTGTGATAATACCGTATTTATTCACATAATGATCGCACTCGCGTAATGATCGCACCCCGAACTCACCGCAGCGACATGTCGTGTACCAAGTCTAGCTAATAATGATTGCGCTTACCATCTGTCGAATGCTACGCGAACGACTCTTCAAGACAAACCAAGCGGTTTGCACGAACCAAACATTCTTAAGTAGGTGTCTCATTTCATTACTTTCATCACTTTCCGTACTTCCATGACAAAAAGAGGTACCGTACAACCAAACTTTCCTTTATTATGTGTAGGCTTTATAATGGTTGTGGTCAACAACAACAAAAATAGGCACCTTTCTATTCTTCTCATCTGCACTCGTGGGCACGCAACAAATCGCGAGCGGCAACGATAGCCACGATTACACTGATATGTTAGAAGTGTACCCTATACATACGCCGATGCTTGTAACACAGCTAATATATTCACCCACCCTCAGCGGAAATGTGCCATATTAGGGTACAGTTGAACCTCTATGTAACGAACCTCTATGTAACGAATTCCTGGATTTTACAAAATTTTTCAATTCCCCAACACATCCCCCATTGAAGCCCATGTATAGGCGACCTCCATGTAACTTACGCGTTGCGGCGATTGACCTTGATGTAACGAATTCGCGGCACAGATCATCGAGTTGTATCTTGTAATTTTTTGCCCAAAATTCAACTGCGCAGTGCGCAACTTTAATGAATATTGTTTAAGTAAGTTTTTATATCTAAAGCTAAAGTAGACCGTGTGGTGTTCTCACACCCGTACTCTTGGGACAAAGGAACGACAACACAGTAGTGCGTACAGTCACAAGGGCATTTTTTGCACCTTTCGTAGATCAATGCCTGCTAGCCGAGTTGCTATCCACAAAACATGCTGATGGGC
This sequence comes from Dermacentor albipictus, assembly GCF_038994185.2. Classification (NCBI taxonomy): domain Eukaryota; kingdom Metazoa; phylum Arthropoda; class Arachnida; order Ixodida; family Ixodidae; genus Dermacentor; species Dermacentor albipictus. The sequence goes on along the minus strand of NC_091826.1, from coordinate 8,539,137 downwards.
GTGCGACAAATCTAGAAGTCCGACTCACTGCGACCGGATAGCGAGCGAGTATGTTTGCCCCATGCTGGATCCCAACGCCTGGTCATTCGCGTGTACGGTCACGCGAATGGTGGCGCGTTCGAAGGCGGCCACGCGAGACGGTCTTGCAGAAGCATGGATCGGCGCACGTAGCACGTCCGAGTTGCTTGCTGTACCACCGCCAAAGAGAGAGCGTGTTCTCCCTTGCGCCCAGGTAACCCCGCTGCAGCGCAACACTGGCGCCATCTCTCACACTGCGCTTCAACCACTCCGACTGCCGCGTGCGCGGTTAAGCCGCACGGAGACGGGGGCTATGCGGGAAAACTAGATCTCAGGGGAGGCGTGAGAGTCGCGAATTCCCACAACCGCGAGCAGAACGCTTGCAATCGCAGCAAACAAGCAAATCTCGGTGATGATGATGATGCTGAGCGCCGCTCCGTGGCAAGTGTAGCAACCTTTAAGCTTTCATTTTGTAGCTTGACACTAGGTGGCACTACTATGACAAATTCTTTGTGGTGTCTTGCGGCGCACTTATGATAAGCCTTCTTTGTCAGCATGTTGATGTGCGTGTGCACATGTGTGTTTACGGTGTCAGTTCGTTGCGATGAGTTCCGCTGTGAAGAAACGCAAAGTTTTGTCGCTTGAAGATAAGCTCTCGATTTTGAATGCAGTTACCGCCGGCGAAAAAAAAATTAGAGGACGCTTAAGCTTCGCTTTCAAGAGTGGAACGCAACAGCGTTCCTGTCGACCCGCCAAGGGGTGTAAGACAATGGGCTACGGCGCAGCGATCACTTATGAAGCGCCCCGCATCGGACGCGGTGAGCGTCAAGCAACGCAGCGTTGGGCGCGGCAACGAAACGTACGCCTGAGCAAGCGGGACAAACCAAAGAACTCGGTGTCTCGGAGGGGGAAACGATGCACGCCAGCCAAACGTCGTGATCGGCACGAGCAGAGAGATAGACAGATAGTGATCTAAAGAAAGGAAGGACGCTTGATTCTGCAACCCGTGAGGGAGCAAGGCGAAACGTCGTCAGGGGAGAGGGAATCCAGGCCATGACGCGCCTCGCACTGGTCCCCGCACAACCCCAATGCGCGCATGGCGCGCCACCTGTCGGGGCAGCGCCGTACATTCAGAGGAGGGGGTCTTCCGTGTTTGCCGCAAGATGGCTCTGCGTGTGCTGAAAGCGCAGAAGAAATGTAACGGAAACGCACTTCGCTACTCGTGTAACTGCGACTTCTGTAAGTTACATGTTCATAATTACCGATATACACCGCAGTATAACTTTCTACGGCTTGTTTCTAAGGCAACACCGCGTTCACTAGAGGCGCTTTTGTACTGCTTTGAAGCATCGAACTCTTGGCTGAGTGGTAGCATCTCCGTCTCACACTCCGGAGACCCTGGTTCGATTCCCACCCAGCCCCATCTTGCAAGTTTCTTTTTATTCATGAAGTGCCTGCCGGGATTTATCGCTCACGGCCAACGCCGACGACGACACCGGCTTTTCTGCGACACGAGCTCCTTAACGCTGTCGCGTTAGAAGAAAAATGTCGCTGCCCGCCTCAATATACCAGCAAGCTCCCTGTCAACCATTCTTGCTGCAGAACAAAGCATCCGCACTGCGATGGAGTCGGGCACAAGTGCCAAGAAAAGAATGAAGTCGTCGACCTATGCTGATGTGTACAACGCCGTGTTTGCATGGTTTTTGGACAGACGAGCACAAAACGTGCCCATAAGTGGTGTGATTTTATAGCAGGAAGCCATAGATTTTGCTTGCATCCTGGGCCACGACGACTTCAAAGCAAGTAACGGCTGGCTACAAGGATTTAAAAGCCGGCACGGTGTCGTCGGAAAGGTGATATCTGGTGAGTCTGCCTCCGCAGACAGCGATGCTGCTGCGTCGTGGGTGGCGGAGAAGCTTCCCGACATTTTCAGCCGCTATGAAGCTGCCGACATTTATAATGCTGATGAGATGGCCCTGTTTCATTAAATGTTACCGAGCCGCCTGTTGTCACTAAAGGGAGAAGACTACCACGGTGGAAAGCAAAGTAAACTCCGCGTGACGGTTTTGCTTTGTGCCAACACTGATGGCAGCGACAAGCGAATCCCATTGGTTATTGGCCGCAAGCCCTGCCCAGATGTTTTAAAGGAACAAGGTGGATGCCACTAAAATATGTGGCAAACTCCAAAGCATGGATGTCGCGGGCAATTTTTTCCAACTGGCTGATGGAGCTCAACCAAGATGTCAAATGACAAGGCCGCAGCATTTGTTTGCTGCTTGACAACTGCTCCGCGCACCATGTGGAAGGCCTACAGCTTTTGAACGTCGAGCTGCAGTATTTGCCCCCTAACTGCACTTATCTCATACAACCCTTCGTCAAAGGGATTATTAACAGCTTTAAATGCTGCTACCGCCGTCGATTGATACAAAATATGCTCCTGGACATCTGCCTTGAACGGCCGACGAAAGTGGATATCTACCAAGCAATCCAAATGCTTGCTGCTTCGTGCCAAGAGGTCGGATCACAAGTGGTTGCCAATTGCTTCGCCAAGGCTCGGGTAAATCAGGCCATTCAAGCTACGGTCCCTGAAGACGAACCTTCAAGCCCACCTGAGGTTGCAGAAGCGTGGGATTAACTACGCATGAATGGTGGGGTGCCCGACGGTGTCGAACTGTGCGATTTTTTGTTCGTGGACAACGGCGCTGTGTCTATAGAAGAGATGACTGACGCGGCACTTGTGGAAACAGTTAAAGGTAGCCTTGAAAGTGACAGTCCGTCACAGCCTGACACGTCCTGTGCGGTGCCTACCGCGAGGGAACTGATGGACGCGGTGGACGTTCTGCGCTGTTTCGTCGGCTCGCAGGACGATGAAGCAGCACTGGATGCCCTAGTTTCTTTGGAGCGCCGAGTAGTGGCTTCGATCGGGCAAAAACAACAAGCAACAATTACGCAGTTTTTCTCCATTAAATAAATTCTTTGAATGGCGAGTTCACTTCAATTGATATGTCGCATTTTTATTTCGTTTTGGCATGATCCTTACCAGTCTTAACCCGAAACTGCATGTAACGAAAACCTGAATATAACGAAAATTACGAACTTTTTTCAATTTCGTTATATCCAGGTTTACTGTAGTAGTGAAGACAAATGCCGCAGTTTCCGCAGCATGCTCGCCATGTGTTTCTATGTCACTGGCAGCTAAGCGCGCCCATCTGTTTCTGCCCCCTCAAAGTGGACATGGCTACATTATTGCCGCAGACTTGCCGATATTAACAATATTATTCATTACTGATACGGAAAAAACTATTTCAATGCACGTAATGTACTCGCAAGAAGAAAATAAAATCGCGGTCAGCGCGTTTGGTTTGCTCCGCTGGCAGCCATTTTCGTTTGGTGTCCCTCACCTGCAGCGAACACGGGCCGAAAAAAATTTATTTGTTCTTTTTGCGAGAAATTTAACCCACGTAAGGATCGCACCCCTGAATTTGCGTCAATTTTTTCTGACAAAAAAGTGCGATCATTATGCGAGTAAATACGGTAAAAGTAACAGAAAACATCTCATTCATGGAAGGTCTGTGAAGGTCTTGTCTACTGAGGTGAGGCCTTCACATCAAACGCAGTGCTTGCAAGAGTGCATGTCCAGCACTTCACAAAAGGCGATAGATACTACAACCAGCCAGACGGTGCCACCAGCACCAGCTTTCTGGCCCTCACTATGAAAACACAAAGAACAGATGTCCTATTCACTAGACTCAGAATAGGACATACATTTGGCGCTCATAGCTTTCTCTTGACTGGTAACAAGCCTCCAACCTGTTGTAGATGGGATGACAGGCTGACTGTCCTCCACGTCTTCCTGGAGTGTCGGGAACCCGAAAGAGACAGCAAGAAACATTTTCCTCTTGCATACCGCTATTATGTCCCTCTTCATCCGGCTATATTTCTTAGTGAAGAACCGTTTTCAAGACCAACGCAATCCTTGCTTTCTTGAATGATGTTGTCATACATGTTATAAGCCCATTAAATTCGTAGCGCATCCTCTTTCCAGAGTATGTCACTATGATAGTTTTGTGTAGCACATGTCTCTAGGCACTTGTGTTTCAATGGCTCTGGTGACGCAGTAGTGCTCTAGCCAATTTTAGCATCTGACATATTTTGTATATTGCATCATTCCTTCGCAATGCTCATAGGACACGTCATTAGTCATTGCATTACCTTATTACACATAGGTTTTATGCAATTTACAGCAACTATTTTAGACTCCTTTACAGCCATGTCACATCAACTTCACAGAACTGCAGTCCACTGCCAATTAACACTAGCATGGCGCTCTTTGTCCATTCCTAACCCTTGCGCCACTAAACATCACACATTCATTCAGAGGCAGTATCAGGCCAGTATGATGTCTACAGAGCTTGGTGGCACGCAGTATCCTTAAAAGAAGGGAAGTGCCATAGAGGAGTCCCATTGCAGTGCACACCTCATTTCGAGGGTGGCATTATGTTGCGCTGCAAAATAATTCAATGCTCACACATTACCATCGATAGACATTGTTAGATGCTTTCTGGCACAATTCTTTTCTTAGTAAATATTGAGTTGATATTTAGTTGATTTTAGCGTATTTTGAACGTTAATGTGGAATTTGTGCAAAAAATTGGCAACATTGGTGTTTACACTGAAATTAACTTTTTTTTTTTTCTACAGTATATTGAAGGAGGCTTAAAATGCCTATTTTTGTGCTGCCATGAGACAATTCTGACTTTGCAGCTTTAGCTCGTTCTTACAATCTGGCACTTGTGTGTTTGCATTTGTGTGCAGGTGGCACGCTGCGCATTTTTGGCGAGTCGCTGAACCGGGATGTACCATACAAGACTTTGCTGCTCTCGACAACGGACACTGCGGCACATGTGGTTCGGGAGATACTGGTGAAGTATGGCCTTGAGCAGGAGGAGCCGCAGCACTACTGCTTGGTCCAGGTACTGGTGCCCCCGCCTCCAGGCGGCCTGCCAAGCCCCCAGGATCCTCCCACCGGAGGCCTCAAGGAGTTTATCCTGGATGACGACGACTGTCCCCTGGCCATCGAGAGGCAACACAACCGCATGAAAGGTGCGTTCTCTTGTAATGACTGTTAATGGCATTTCCTTTGAATTTGGGTGGGGACAAGTGATCACCTTGCGTCTGACGGGATACGTGTTGCCATATAGTAATCTAGCATTCTCCCTATCCCTGTTTTATCTCTTGAAATTGCCCGTGTTTGTGAAAATCTCATCCCTAACTCTCGCCCACTTTTTCCTCACTAATACCGTATTTTCTCACATAATTGCACTCGCCTAATGATCGCACCCTAATTTTGTCGTCAAAATTCGATTTTTTTTTCTTTCCCGTGTAATGATTGCACCCTGAACTTGTCACAGCGATATGTCGTGTGCCAAGGCTAGCTAATGATGGTCGCGCTTACCACCTGTCAAATGCTACGCAAACGACTCTTAAGGGGGGACATGGCGATTAAAAGTATCATTATGTATTTATGAACCAAACTTGATAAAAATTGGCATGCTTATTTAGTTCCTTCTCCTGATTCTAAAAATGCAGTTATTTTTTTTTGTAGGTTCATTATTTCATTACATAATTAAGAAAACAATGTATTTTACAATGCCTTTTTTCTTACTACAATAGACAAATAACCGCTGCACAAAAATAGACAAATGACATATGGTCCAATAGAAGAAAGCACAAGCTTCACAACATAGGAAGAACTTTTATGATTGGATCAGTATTTCCTACTTTATAGTGCACTGAACTCCATTGTTCTGAACATGGCCTTGCATTAGTCAGACAAAAGACAAATTTTAAAAACTTTAAACAAAGAAACTTGAAAAACTGCTTCCTATGTTTGGTGCTCCAAACATCTAGCTTCATGATGCAAAAAAAATTAATACTATAACTATGATAGCTACTGATATATCACAGTAAATGTCTTGCTGGGTGGGTAAAATTAGTATTTCGAGAAAATCAAGAAAACAAATAAATGTCACATTTAATTGTGAAGGGTCACAAATGTGTGCACATACACATTCCCAAAACATTAGTAGGCTCCTGGGGCATAGTCAGTTTGGGCATTTGTGTCTCTGTGGCGCTTTTTGAAGAAGCACTGCACATTTTCTGCCGATGCATGCTTGTGTTCAGATGCGGCTGATCGGCGCCGATCTTTTTCCGCCATGCGCTGCATACACTTTTCGCCAGGATTCATCGAGAGTTCTTGCAAAATGCTTGCCGAGGTTCTCCTGCAGCCAGCATTGAACTTCATGACTGCTTCCGCCACTGCAGCCTCAACGCTGAAGAGTGATGCGTGCTGCTCCTTCGGTGCGAGCGCCCATATTAGCGAGTGCAGGCTTTCATTGTTGTTCTGTGTTTTGCCTCGCTGGCAACGTTCAAGCAGCATCTTGTCAGAGAGCCGTTGGTAGATTGGCAGTAATGCCTTGCTTACATGAGCAGGTAAATTGTAGCGGTGCTTCGGCACAGGTTGGCCTTTGGCCTTTGCAGCATTTTGCCGGCACCAGGAATCGGGACCTTCTGGGCAAAGGCTATGATTCGAGGTGACGTCATTTGATGTTACGTGATAGTAGCTTGCCATCACGGCCTTCTCCATGGCTTCAATGTCACCAGTGTGGGACTTCAGAGCCCATCCATAATAAGAGCTCAGTTTGTTGACCAAATCTCCAGTCAACCTTCCTCTTCCACCAAGTGGCTCTGAGCCAGGCCCCTTGTGCTTTGACAGGGCATTACGTAGTGCTGTCCCCATCCTCTTATGGACATGGTTGACACAATCCTCTTTGTCAACTTCTATAAAGCCATATACTTTGGCCTCCTTTAGGGCCAAGAAAGTACGGCTGTCACCGTCCGACAGCACAGTTGTGTATCTTAGGCTGTACTTTTCCAGCGATCTTTTGAATAAAATGAGGCCAGCCTCCACCTCCATTTCACCAGCCTTCTTATCCGTATTTTTTTGACACTCATGACTGGCTTTCCATTCTTCGTATGAAGGGTCACCAACTTTTGGTCCACGCTGACAACCGGCACAAAAGTTGCTCAGCACAACGTAGTCCAGGACAAGTCCCGTGAAAAGTTCAATGACGGCGCCGACACCGATGTGCGAACTGTGCCCGCGAGTCATCCAAGACCCGTCGTACGATACAGCAACGTTGCCCGGGTTGCCGAAGTTTAATTGGCTGTAAAGCTGCCGGACCGACTTCGCGCATTCTGTTGTAAGCGTCTCAGCTGCCCGGGTCGCGGCGGGCGTCAACTTCGTTTTGACGTACCCCTGCCACGTTTTCGTATGCAGCCCGCGGTGCGATATATTCATTGTTGCGAAAATATCATTGAACGCAGTTTGCCGATTGCCGGTGCTTTGCATCGCGCGCGCAGCCAGAATGTTGACGGTAAACGGATTCACTTTCTGAGTCCCATTCACACGCGGCGAGCTCCACGCTGACGCTTTGTCGCCGCATTTCGAGCATATGAGCACCAGACTTACTGCAAGGCCATATTCGCGCTCCTTCCGGCTGATTTTCGCGCTACCGCCGCATGTATTACAGTTCATATGCTCCAGAAGTGCGTTCACCGATTCCAGGCACACCACGGTGAAAACTGTGTCGTCAATCGGGCCGGCCGCGACATCGCCAGCGGACAAGATCTCCGACTTACGGCTCACTGCTGCGGTTGATGCGAGCTCTTGTAGTTTCTCGTCGGATCTCATGTCGATTACCTCCAAATCTGAAGGCGTCAGCATAACGGTGTCACGACGGACGCGGCTGGCGTTTTCGTCGCAGCTACTCGTTGTCGCACCACCTAGGCCTAGCACTCGGTCGGCTCCATCAGTTCCGTCGCTTGACGCCGTTGGTGGCTCGTCCTCAACCACTTGCGACGCGGTGGGGCGTTTTTCGAAGTTGTTGAGCATGGACTTCTTCCTTTTCTTTCCATACTTGTGCTTGGAGTCAAACTTTCGGAGCGGAGGAGGCATCGTCGCGCGTACTCACACAACGATCGTATCGAACATGGCGTCTCGCCTGCGCCTCTGCTGCGGCTAGCAGACAGCTCGGGAGTGCGCCCAGCCAATCACGTGGCGTTATCTCGTCACGTGCATGCGACAGCGAATGAGAACGCGCGTTTCACCTATTTTTGCCGCCGGTTTTTGTATTGAACCAGCAAGCCTAACGAAGCGGCAGCGCGCGATATTTGAAGCCGAAACCGCGTTCTTTCAAACGAGACCAAGATGGCCGCCCTCAAGGCACTAGTACGCGAGCGCGGCGTCATTGAATGTGTGTCGTTTTCGCGTCGACACACGCGAAAAATCAGGTGCCCTATCTGTTTTTAAATTGTTCGTATGGCTGAAATATGACCTTACGAGATTGGAAACTTGGCAGATAGGGAGAATAATAGATGTAGATTAGAGAAATGCTATTTTCCAAAATTCGTTTTTTTATGATATTTTGGGTCTAAAGACCCGTGTCCCCCCTTAACCAAGTGCTCTGCACGCACTCTCTAGCAGATGCCCCATTTCATTCCTTTCATCACTTTCCGCACTTCCATGACAAAAAAACCTACAGCCAAACTTTCCTTTGGTTTGTTATTTGTAGGCTTCATAATGTTTTTGGCAATAATGGCAGATGCCCCATTTCATTCCTTTCATCACTTTCCGCACTTCCATGACAAAAAAAAGCTACAGCCAAACTTTCCTTTGGTTTGTTATTTGTAGGCTTCATAATGGTTTTGGTAATAATGGCAGATGCCCCATTTCATTCCTTTCATCACTTTCCGCACTTCCATGAAAATAAAAGCTACAGCCAAACTTTCCTTTGGTTTGTTATTTGTAGGCTTCATAATGATTTCGGTCAACAACAAAAAGGAGCCTTTCGATTCTTCTCGTCTGCACTCGTGGGCACTCAACATATCGCGAGCGACAACGATAGTGGCCACGTTTACACTGATACATTAGAAGTGTACCCATTCATACACCGACACTTGTAACGCAGCTAAGATATTCGCCCATCCTTAGCGAGAACGTGCTGTATTAGGATAGCAGTGAAGACAAATGGCGCAGTTTCCGCAGCATGCCCACCATGTGTTTTTATGTCACTGGCAGCTAAGCGCGCCCACTTGTTTCTGTCCCCTCAAAGTGAAAATGGCTACGTTATTGTCGCAAACTTGCCGATATTAACAATATTATTCATTACTAATACGGAAGAAACTGTTTCAATGCGCGAAATGTACTCAGGGGAAGAAAAATAATTGCGTTCGGCGCATTTGGCTTGCTCCGCCAGCCGCCATCTTTGTTTAGGTGTCCCACACTGACAGCGGGAGCTGCCTGCTTGTCATCCCGCAGCAAATGCACGATTAAAAAAGTATGTTTCTTTTCATGGGAAATTTAACCCGCTTAATGATGGCACCCCTGAATTTGCGTCAATTTTTTTTTTTTACAAAAAAGTGCAATCATTATGCGAGTAAATACGGTACTCTAATTGGGTCTTGCTGATCCCCTGCTCTGACCATTTAACACTTGCATCAGATTTGAACCCCAGTTCTTCTGGAAGTAAGTGCGTGCGAATATAAGAAAATTTAGAATATTTTAATAATATCTGTATTCAATTCAAAAACTAGGTATTTGAAAATTTTTGAATATTCAGTGGGGCGCACATGTTCAAAACAAATCAAATAAAGGCTGGCAATGCGGGAGCAAACACAGTTCTTAGTGTTTGTTTCGGTCTAATCTGATAATGTGTCTGATTTTCACCTGTAAAGCTAGCTCAGCTACTGAGCATCTAAGCTTCACAGTGACTCAACTTTTTGCTGGGGCTTTGCTGACTTGGCTTCTTTGCTATGCAGCTTCCGACGGGCTAGCCGAGGCGAAAAAGAGCGAAAATAGCTGAAGGATTCGAAAAATTTGGGCGGAATGAGGTTCGTGAGGCATCCTGTAATAGGGAGGCCATTCTGTGATAAGTTAGAAAAGTGTTCAGGGTCCCTTTAGGACAGGTGTTAGACTGGCAGAACAGATGTGGAGGTTTGCGATTGTTTGGTTCTTCACTTTATCGATGTCGTACAAGAGCACTGGTAAAATGCGGTGTCTGGTGGCCACCTTGTAATCCTGAGTTTAGATAGGCTCAGCGCAGGTAATCAGGCTGTGGAATCGATATGTGAATGTGGCAGCTAGTTAACAACTGCCAGCATAGACGAGGGACATGTAAGACTCAAAGCTTGCCCAGTTCCAGAACATAGTGTTTGTTTGCCAAGGAACAGTGGTACATTTGACCCACATTTTGTGCAGGGACACTGTCCTTCCACATACGGCGGCGGCCAGCTGACTACCAGCCTCGAAAGCGCAAGAAGAAGGCACCAAGCGGTGGTGGAACAGTCCTTCCCGAAGAGGGCTTGCCCTTTCTGCAGGAGGTGCCCCAGGGCGGTGGACCCCCTGGCCCCTGCCACCCGATTCCTCTCCACATGACCGAGGTTGGCTCGGCACCCTCTGGAAGCCAGGGGCTGCAGGTGGGTGGTAGCTTTGGCATGGCATGGTGTACTGTTGTTGTTATGCAGTCTTTATTGAACAATTCAAATCAAAATATATAGAGGTGTGTGAATATTGGAATATCAAGTTTTGAATTGGATAGAGAATGTTTGAATAATTTGATTTGTGAATCAAATATTAAATATTTGAATTCCTAAATATTCGATTTTTCAGATATCAGTACCTTCAGTGAATGACCCATCAGTAGTTGGTGCCTTGACGAGCATAGCATTCCCATGGTGCGCATTCTCTATTGGTGCAAGGTTCATCCATGTCGACTATACCGATCGAAACAATTAACACCACGTGGACAGGGGCACTACAACCGCAGCATATATGGAAGGCATGAGAGCATGTGGGAATCGGTCTGATTAGCCACTGGAAGACATGCTGATCGCATCGAATATGCAAGTTCAGTGTTCACACACGCAGATTCACGCATTTGGGAGTCTTATGCCCACTTGCGAGCACACTGACGAACTTGGCACGTGTGCTCGCGGTGGCTCGCCGGCTGGTCGACCGTGTACCCGAACACCGCTTAAACATCTAACAATCTAACCCGTACTCGTGATTTCACAACCAATCACCGATGAGCCAGCCGTAGGAACATATTAGCGACAAGCTTCGTGGCAGTTTGTGGCCTATTGTCACATCAGCTGGCGTGCATCAAGGCTGCACCATTGGCCATACTGCCTAGCCCATTAGGCCTAATTGGAGATTCGTCATCAAGTGTTGGCAACATTTAAGTAGCAACATTTATTTGTCTCTTGGACACGTAGTGATATAATGGGTTCCTGGCCATAAAGGAATCAAAGGTAATGTGCTTCTTGACGAAATCGCCAAATCAATAGCATCACAAGGTATTCGTTCTGCTGCTGTCCCTGCCACAGACATGAAGCCTTTCCTACGAAACAAACAGTGAAGCCACTGGCAACGCTTGTGGGATGCTGAAACGAGCAGTAAGCTTGTGATTCTTGTGATTAAAATATGTGATTAGCCTTCTGAGCATGTGCAGCATTGTGTATTTTGCACAAAATTTGGAAGCATAAAAGATTGTGTCAAATTTTCTGATATTCGAATCAGTATGCGTTTCTTTTTCCCTTGATTCGATTCAAAATCTACTATTCAGTATTCGCACACCCCTAAAAATATAGCTTTGATGAGTGTAATGATAGTTTCTTACACAACAGCAACCAAAGGAGCCTGAGACTGGGTCAAAATCTAATACTGAATGAAACACACTAGGTGTGGGGAACACACACTCGTATCCAATTTTAACAGCCTACCAGCCTGGACTTCCTTGTCCCCTGAATTGGGCATGGTTGGTAGCATGTTTCGCTACTTCCGGTTTTGAGTAGGTACTGGCATGATTTCAAAATAAAAACATCACACTTTCTGCTCGTCTCAGTGACCGAATCAGCATTCAGTCGTCCAGACTGAGTTCCAATAATCGAACGGGTAGTGTAAGGCATGCAAACTATTAGTTGTCGTTATGACACTAGGTCAGTAGGGTGAGCAACGAAGCCTTGAAGTTGTCCAAACTATTTCTCTGTGACTGTATACACCAATTGGGCCATGAGCGAGTCCTCCTAAAGAACAATTCAGTCAGTATAGTTCAGTTTGTTGTCCAATGCACTACACACTCACAGTGACATTTTGCCCACAGCTCCAGGGACCAGGCGTCCTGCCAAGGCACTGTGTGATAGCACACACGGAAGGTGTGGTTACGGTGACACCCAGTCAGCCGGAAGCAGAGACCTACGTCGATGGCGCCCGGGTGTTTGACACCACACTGCTGCAGCATGGTGCCACGGTTCGCTTTGGCCGCAGCCACCTCTTCCGCTTCTGGCAAGCACCACCTCCTCGGGCGGCTGCCCTACCTCCTGCCTCACCTGCCGCTACGGGTGACAACCATCGGCCACCACATGAGGAAGACCACCGACTGTGAGTGGCACCACCTGGGATGGCAAGGGGAAAGGGATGTGGGACCAAGATGTACCAGCTGTGCAGTGCCCCATAATAAATGCCTTTATTTTATCTTTTTTTGCTAAACGCAGTGAAAAATTCAGGGCATGAGTTGCAACGTTGGGCATCCGATCTTATTTTTCTACAAGGGATAGCCAAAATGTCCAATAGTGTTGATTACATTGATGTGTTTAGCTCTCTAAACCTCTGTGTAACTACTTCCATGGGTGTCCCCACCTGTGATATCTGTGAGGTGCTTTCAGTGCAGGAAAGCATTGCTCTAGGTTTTCTTTTTCTCTCTCCTTTATTACATGCTTTCATTGATGACTTTTTTGCAGTAGGCTAAGGTTGGATTTGAGTGCAATATGCAACACATCATTGGGGCTATACACCACAACTTCTGTCTTCCTGTATTTTTTCTTTTCGCCTGCTCTACAATGTAGCAGGTGGTTGTACAGTAAGCCTACCATACCACCATAGGCATAGATAACAAATTTTATATTTAACAGTCGCTTGCTGTACTCTTATTTGATGCATCCAGCCATTTGTGGAAGCTCAGCTGGCCGTAAAGGCACCTCAAATTGTGTTCAGCCATTGCTAAGTAGGAAAGTTCTACACATAGCATTGGTGATGTGTTGCAGGAGAGCTCCTGAACCAGAGCCCACAAGCATGGTGGCTGTTCCCGACCATATGGGTCCCGTTGGCGCAGGGGACCACAGGGATCAGCGGAGGGGTGACCCCATTCTGCCTGCAGTGTTGGAACTGTGGGAGGAGCGTGAGTCTCTTTTCCCCGAGTTTGGTGCAATGTTGCCGACCGATTATTTGGACTTGACAGAAACTGCCATAAAGTCAGAACATGAAGTCGAAAATACTGCATTCATCTGAAAATAAGAGATTTTGTTCCGCCAAGTGGCGAAAAAGGTGGGCCATATCCTCTGATCATCACTTTCAGGGATACCTTCAATTTTGCGTGACTTGTGCAAGACAAATCACCATCTGCGTGCGACTGCATTTTTGGGACAGTGCCAAGCACGCTATCTTATTGCAGTGCACAAACGTTGCCACCCTTCGGTGCGTACAGTGTTAGTGGCGCGGAATGTCATGTAAATGAATGTACCGTATTTACTCGCATAATGATTGCACTCACGTAATGATCGCACCCCTGAATTTTGTCTTCAAAATTAAATTTTTTGAATTTCCCGTTTAATGATCGCACCCCGAACTTGCCGCAGCGATACATGTATGTCGTGTGCCAAGTTTAGCTAATATTGATGGCGCCTACCATCTGTCGAATGCTACGCGAACGACTCTTCAAGACAAACCAAGCAGTCTGCACGCACCAAATATTCTTAAGTAGATGCCGCATTTCATTACTTTCATCACATTCCGCACTTCCATGACTAAAAAAAAAGCTGCAACCAAACTTGCCCTTATTATGTGTAGGCTTTATAATGGTTGTCAACAACCACAAGAAAGGCGCCTTTCCATTCTTCTCGGCTGCACTTGTGGGCACGCAACAAATCGCAAGCGGCAACTATAGTAGCCACTATTACACGGATACGTTAAATATACCCTGTTCATACGCCAATGCTTGTAACACAGCTAAGATATTCACCCACCCTTAGCGGAAACGTGCCGTATTAGGGTAGTAGTGAAGACAGATGCCGCAGTTTCCGCAGCATGCTGGCCATGTGTTTCTATGTCACTGGCAGCTAAGTGCGCCCATCTGTTTCTGTCCCCTCAAAGTAGACATGGCTATGTTATTGCCGCAAACTTGCCAATATTAACGATATTATTCATTGCTGATACAGAAGAAACTGTTTCAATGCACGTAATGTACTTGCGAGAAGAAAAAAATATCGCATTCGGCGCGTTCAGCTTGCTCCGCCGGCTGCCATATTTGTTTTGGTGTCCCGCAGCAAATGAGGGACGAAAAAAATTTTTTTCTTTTCGCGGAAAACTTAACCCGCGTAATGATTGCACGCCTGATTTTGCGTGAATTTCTCTGACAAATAAGTGCGATCATTACGCGAGTAAATACGATATCTTCAGAAGTGATTGTCCAAGAATATGGCCCAAGCTTGTCAACAAGTTATTGTGCCCAAGTACACACTCTTAAGGGGGGACGCGGGTCTTGAAATCGCGAAAAATGGTCAAAAATGGCAATTTTCAAAAATTGCGTTTTTGAAGTCTTTAATGTCCCAACTATGCCTCTACAAAATATTATGGCTCAATTCCTACTCGAAGTATAAAAAAAACGGCAATTTAGAAACGTCGGTGAGCCGAAATTGAACGCCAAACGCGAAGATTTGCCTCATTTTCAAGCTGCCGTAGCTCCGCGCGACGCGAACCGATCGGCGCCATCTTGGTCTCGTTTGAAAGCTGGTTTCCCGCTCTCCATTCTGGCGCCCCTCGGCATGCTGTAGACCCTCGTGCAGCGGAGCGATCGGCACCCCAAGCACCCGTTCTCAAGAGCGAAATCGTCGCGAGACAGCCGCTGATTGGGTGAAGCGGGCGCCTCCCCGAGGCGCAGCCCTCTGATTGGCCGTGACGCATGCTTCGCCTGCCGCGGCCCCGCGGCCGCGTTGTTCGACTCCTTCGCGTCGTCTGCTTTCGCCGGCGCGCACGTCATTTTTCGCATTCCTCTTGTATTTTTCGTTCTGCCTTTTTCTTTATCGTTCTTGTAGATATTTTGGCTATTGAGTCGCCTCTTTTAACCACGAATTTCTTGCTTTTGCGTGCCTGGTGTCTTTGTTCCGCGTGTCACGATGGCGCGAGACGCGCGCTTGAAAGCAAGCACGCGAAAAGCAGTCAGCAAAAAGAGGCGCGCATGGAATAAGAGCGCTACATCGTCGAGAACTACAGCTTCGGTGATGCCGCAAGCTGCTGTGGCATAGAGATATGGCTGTGGCCTTGGTGGATGCAGCTGGAGTGAGCTCGCCAACAACAGCTTCGCCGGTGGACGCGGCTGGACAGTCCCGATCGGTGTCAACTTCGGTGTTACCGCAAGTCTCTGCAGTGCCGGTGGATGCGCCTGGACTAAGCCCGTCGACAATGCTAACTTTTGAAACGCTGCAAGTCGCTTCGGATTCCGTGTCGTCGGAAGCGGCCGAGCCGGCTGACCTAAGCCTAACGTCGACTTCGGCGTTTCCGAACGCCGCTTCGGTGCCGACGAACGCGGCTGAACCGAGCTCGCGTGCTCAACGCTTCGACGCGGTGTTTTGCGCGGAGTGCGCGGGGCGTGAAAAGTACTCAGACAACATTAAAACTTCATTGGCGAAGAAGTCCGCGACTTCCCGCAAGTTCGAGCTAATGAACGTCGGCGCAGCAAGTAAAGACGACTTTCTGAGCTTTTTTGTTTGTTTTTTTTGCCAAGTACCAATGCAATACAGAGGTTTTCACAATCTTTACATGAACAGATTTCTTTGAGTTTGGTGTTATTGTGTTCAGTAATGACTGGGCTGCATGCTAAAGCATTAAATTTTTCCGTGTGATAGGTAAACAAAAGTGGCAGAGTAAGCAAAACTTTGAATGCAATTTTCTCAGCTTTGCTTTTTCGATCAAATGCCTTTGCCTTACAGAACTTTTCATAATGTTTGCATCAACTGATTTTATTGAATTAGGTATCATTTTTTTCAGTAAAACCTCAACTACATCCTAAAGCTTTCCATTTTTCATTAAACCCATTAGACTAGCAATTAGGTCAGATGTAAGCTAATTACTCCCGCATTGTTTTTTTCTTCCGACTTTGTTATTCATTCATGACCTATATGATCACTTTTTAAAAATTTCTTTAGCTTTAGGATGTGCAGTGGGCCCTTGGAAATGACAGCCATTTTTTGAAACTAGTTTTTTTAATTAAGAAATTATCATAATGGCCCGTAAGAAAAGACCTATGTGGGATGAATTATTTTGCAATATCTTCATTTATAGATGAGATATATAAAATCTGAATATATATTTGGGATCAGCATTCAAAGATATATCTGCATGCCAATTTTCAGGAAGATATGTTACGAAATAAAAAAAAAAAGTTTTCAAGACCCTCATCCCCCCTTAAACAAATGTACACCCTTTAGGTCGTATCTTGCCACACAACAATAATCAATTGCCTTGCTTGCATTTCCTTCCTTGAAAGTGCCGCGCTCACTAGTTTCCTGTCGAGAGTGCTCTGTGATGCTGATAACGCATAGGCTGTTCGTTACTTGGAAGTATCGGGCTCACAGCGTTAAAGAAAGAAAATGCGGGCAAGGCAGATCACGATTATTGTCGTGTGGCAAGATAGGAACCTGAGGGTGTAATTTTGCTTACGAGTTCGCTTGCCTTTGGTAGTGTAGTATGGGGGGGGGGGGGGACTGATTCCGTTGTGACTATGGCGATAGTCTTGACTGAAAAAAGAAAAAGAAAGTTCAGTCCACTGGTGCGTTTCCTTGGCTAAGTAAGAGCAGGCATGGCCTCCGAGACTGGAGGATGGCACGTGCCATAGAGTTTCTCACTACATTACCTAGAGGGAAATCTGGTGCTGTTGTGCTGTGGTATGCATGGGAATGCTTGTATACAGTCGAACCCGGATATATCGAATTCGATGGGGATCGTAAAATAGTTCGATATAGCGAAAATTCGATATACAGATATAGGCCAAAAAAGCACTCGCGATCATAAAAAATTGTGGCTTACCGATTGGAACAGTCGCGAATCACATACGATGTGCACACAATATAAAAGCGCTTTATTTCACGGAAAAAAATCACTAATTTTGGGCTGCTTTTTCCTCTGGGAAATGAAGTTCAAAACACTAGTCTCCATCTTCTTGAGACTGTCCAGGTGCCAGAGCCCAGTGCCTTCCATTTCGCCGCAACAGCGCCAAATCAGGCTGAACGCTGACGCCAGTTCAGTGGCTGTGCACGGTCGCGTTTCTTCGAAAACACAATTGCCCTTGTCGTCGCTGGAATCGCCGTCTTGAACGCCAGCTATGCGGCGCATGTTGGGGCAGCGGGCTATTGTGCAGCGGCTTGAATTTCTCGTTTTGTTTTTTTTTCTTTTCGGTGACATTGCATTTCACTACCATTCCGCTCGGGCACCCAGCAGCCAAAGTTCATTATTTCAACCAATAAGGTGGCATAGGGGCATTATAGTAAGCGGGTCATTTCAACATGGAAAGCATACAAAAGTTGACGGTGCAGCAGCTTCTCATTGTAATAAGGTATATTGTTAAACTGGTATCGTTATAAGTGGGTTCCACAGTATAAGTAATTTGATATATAACATAAAAATATTATACAAATATTTTCAAGGGGATTTTACAGCCATTCATTCTACACAATAATTTGTTACATGTGGGTTCAACATATCTGCGTTCAGCTGTGTATATTGGCTCTGCTCAGTTATTGTTCCAAGGTTTATGTCTTGGGCAGTCTTGCAGTGTTCACCACAGGCAGCTGTTTACCTTTTGCATTCTTTTAAGTAGAGCTGTGTGCTTCAGCCAAATGGTTCACAATCTCTCGCTAATTTAATCCTGACAATCTATCATTCCATTGGCCTTTGTCTTTCTCTCTCGTTGTTGCTTTAGATGAGTCCCTGTTCCTGGATGCAGTCATCAACCAACTGGACTGGCTTTCGGTCCAGTTTAAGCTAGTTCCTGCATACACTCTCTACATGGCCTGCCGCTACCGGGCTTCCACACACTTTCGACCTGAGACAAGCCCCACCGAGCGTGCGCAACGGCTGACAGCACTCGCCACCAACATAGGAGCTCGAGTGCGGGTAGCTGTGGAACAGCAACAGCGAGACTCGGGGCCACTGGCCTTCTGGCTGGCCAATGCCAGTGAGCTGCTGCACTTCCTGCGGCAGGACCGGCATCTCAGTGCCTACACCTTGGATGCTCAGGACCTGCTGACCGAGGCACTCCAGCTGGCATTCCGGCAGCTTGTTGCAGCACAGCGGCGTGAGTTAGCCCAGGCTTTGCCTCGTGCTTTTCTCAGCCCGGACACGGCCACAGATGCACCAATTGGTGAGTCCCCCCTCTGCGAAAGAGGAGGCAGCACTCGTGTTGACATGAATGCGGTAGAAGCGTAGCATATTAATTTACCATATTGCACATGCCCATGTGCCACTGTTTGTGCATTTTCCTGTCCAGCTAGCTAAAACCATGTAGTGTCTTATTGCTGGCACTTCCAATAACCGTGCTTTTGCTGTCACATGAAATTCACCAAAAGTACTTGCATGGTAACAGCTACATTCCATCAGGTTCTCCTTCATTTGTTGGCCTGAACAAATTTGTGGTGCTTATTTTGCAGAATTGTACCATATTCTATCAGGGGATTAAACTTTGCTGTGCGTTGCCATGTCCAGCGGTAGCCGAATGCGTGCATTTCAACATCCATCTCGTCAAAGTGGACTTGGCTATGTTAACACCGCAGATAAATAAGGGTTTGTAAATACTTGAATATTTGATTTCCAATTGAATTGTGAAAGTAACTGAGACATAAAGACAAAGGAAGAAAATAAAAAGAGCCAACAGCGGCATCTGTAAAAACACACAATAAAGTGACAACTGTGTAAAAACGTGTGAACTGATTCCCGCTGTTGTACATTGGTTTAGATAGTTGTTTAGCTCGTGTAGCTCCAAAAACGCACACTGGTTATTCATCAAATCTAATCTATCTTTGTAAGCGCTCTGTGTTGGAGCTTTGTACACACTGTTCTTTTTGTTGTGCATTAATAAGCAAACTTGCAGCTTTTTTCTGCACGAAGTTAAAGACGCAACTGCTGCAACCGGGCTCATTCATACTGATGTTTTCACGCACTTAGAACAGCAGAACTAAGGTTGAAGTGCACCGCAGCGCACATTGAGTATTCGCAAATTAGCATTTCTATCGGCAATGCTAGCGCATGTTTGTTCAGTCTTAAAGTTGTTTAGTCTCAGCTTATTGCTCTCTATTAAGTTTCAGTGGTGATAACCTCTCAGATTCGAGCCCAAGCGACACTACCAGAATATGTCCGAGGCACTTTGTCAGCGGAGAAAAAAGCACTTACCTGCCAATTCGGCAAAACCTGTGCAATTGTGAGGTGCAAGGCACGCTTCAAGTAATGACGCTGCAAATGACCGTTGAAAAACATCCATGTCCATATTTGATAACTTAGGCAGCGTAAAATAATGCTTTGTTAACTTTGAGTTCGACGTTGTAAGCATGCTTACTTTGTTGTGACAAACACTTTGCCACCTGCGCAAAGGATCTGGGATCAAATCCTGGCCTCGGCAGCTGCATTTCGTTGTGGGCAAAATTCGAAAACGCCCGTGTACTTAGATTTAGGTCCATGTTAAAGAACCCGAGGTGGTCCAGATTATTCCGGAGTTCCCCACTACGGCATGCCTTATAATCAGATTGTAGTTCCGGCACCTAAAATCCCATAATTTAATTTCAGCCTTTCGCTGTGATGCCCGTGCTGTTTACTTCTTTTGACACAATAAACTTGATTGTAGTCGTAAAGTTGACGTCCTTTCTCAAACGTCGGTGCTCTGAAATGGGCCTCAATGTCTTCGATTGGCTTAAAATCGCAATTTAGAACTACCAACATATTTCAAACGAGCGTCGCAAAAGCATGCCTTTGTAGCAGTGGCCGCCTTGGTGTTTTCCAGTACTGACACGGTGGTGCTGACGGCTGAGCCGATCGCTGCGCTGCCTTGCCATTGAAGGCAGCCCACAGAGTCAGTCTATAAGAACGTCTGTCATTTCAGATGCAAGAACCCTTCACTGTCCAATTTTCCGGAGTTCTTGCCCTGTCCGCATGTCTGAAACTGCATTAATCAAAGCCAACACTGCTGTTTGTATTATATCGCCTCCTCCAACCAGCGCTCTCGCACGCAGATCCGCTGGCAGCTGTAGCCACCACCTTGTCAACGCGAGGCTTAGCTGCTTCGACATTCGTTACGTTTTTAGATTCCTTTCAGTTTGCAAGCTTCTCCAAGCCGTGCATGAAAAAGTGACCCCCCTTCCATTTCCACTCACCACGCGGCGCTGCTGTCGCTGTCGGCCCGAAGCACTCGCGCTCGACAGCTGTTGAGAGAGCGTTCTCTGCTGGCCTTTTCTGGGCAGTGACATTGAAACTTCAGTCTCGTGGTTAAAGGGACACTAAAGGTTACTATTAAGTCAACGTGGACATTTGAAATACCATCACAGAAACCTCGAAACGCTTGTTTCGTGCCAAGGAGAGACTTATTTCAAGAGAAAATGCGTTCTGAAGCGTCCGCGTACCTCTAGCGCAGTTCAAATCGCCCGCCCTCCGATCGAGGAGTGCTGACATCATGGTCTCATAGTGACGTTGCGCTACCGGTGAGTAGAACGGCGTCCGCAAAGGGCGCTACGGCTTTTCTGCGCAAAACGCAAAGGCACAGCCAGAAACAGCGCCAAGACAGAGCCGACAGCAGAGCGAAAGCGGGAGTATGGTGGCTAGCGGAAGGAGAAACGCGCAACCATGGGGCTCTTGCATTGCCCAGGGGGCGCTGCGAGAAAGGTGCTAAAAAGCGCCCTCGTCCTAAAATGGGCCGTACCAAGCTCGGTCGTCTGCTTCGGAAAGCACGTTTACAATATGGACCTGCCACTTTCGGTTGTGTTGTAGCATGGCCTGCTGCGTATATCGGGCACCGAAGATATTTTCAGGGGTGGCACGCTGCGTAAAGGCAAGAAATTATGCAGTGCCGAATACGTGTACGCCGTTCAAGAATTAGGCGGCGAAGATTTAGCACGGTGTCAATCGCAAGTGAAGCGAGTCGCGTACGAAGTGGAACTACAGGTAACGTTTTCACGCTAGCTGCTAGATTCAGGCGCGCAAACGCGAGGAAATGCGTGCTATAAATGAATCCACAGCAGCGATAAGCAGACATCATGTGTACGGAACTGCTCCAGCACACGACGGTACGCACCGCGAAGTACGAACTGCTCGAGCGCATGATCGTACGCGCCGTGATGGCAGCAGTCTTCGAACTGCCGCCAAACGGCGGGCCTCCTGCAGTCTTTGTTGACTGCATGCCGCTAAACTGATGCAATACATGTGAGCTCGCACGTATGTGCGAATCGTGCTGCAGCGCGAGCTCGTGCGCTGCTCGCTTGATGTAGCTTTTAATGACAGCGCTCGAACATCGATGTGCTGCAATCAATATTGCCTTGCTGCGCTGCCTCAACGTGCTGGCTTGAGATCAAGGATGAGCGCATTTAACTCTCTTAACCTGTGCTGCTCGTAGAGTTGTAGTGAATTGTCATCGAATGAGCCCGACCATTTGTGCTCATTTGCACACGCTTCACCACTTCGCATCGGTCGAATTGTTAATTGTCGCTGTAGCCGGATCTCGAATCGTGAATTACCAGCCATGTCTGCTGCTATGTCGGTCTGCTGTCGGTACTGTAGGTGCAAAAGACTGAAATTTCGAACGCAGATAATCAAGCAAGCTTCAAGACAGGCGAAGCAGTCAGCATGGCACGAAGTTTCGCTTACTCAGCACGACGAACTGCAGCTATGCAGCGCGCCCGACGCTCCACTTCGTGAGGCCTTGAAGGAAAACGGTAGAATCTGATGTTGGGATTCAGGCCTTTTTGTTCATGGCAGCCCACGACGCAGAAGTAATGACGGTGACGCCTTTTCAAGGCTGGGCTAGGTCTCTCCGGATCAAATCACCGATTCCTTCTACTCCCAGTATTACGGCACACGGAGAGTCCATTTTCGTTAAACTATAGGCTGCGGCGAGCTCGCAGCGTGGTCGGCGTGGTCTGTGAGAAGTGACGAGCCTTTTCGCACTCGCAACAGGGCATAAAAAAGTGCGAATCGACGCAAAACTCGGTCTAAAAACGTGCTTCGCCACAGCCAGGGCTCAATACGACCCAAGCTGGCACGACCCAGATGTACATCGTTTCCCGCACCGCCACCAGGCGCCGCTACTATACCTCAAACTCCAGCGCAAGACGCCCATAAGCTGGTACTTCATTCTATGATGCAAACTTCGACGCTCGTCGCAATGGACCCTGACACCGACAGATTGGCTCGCGATGGTGGGCTCAACTTTAGCAATTTGAGCACCGACGAGCGCGACCTGCTGCTGAGGGCTCGCGCTGCTGGCGTCGTTGCGTACTACGACGGCGGCCTCGACACCGGCTTTGCGGAGCAGGAAAGCAACGAGGGCTTCCCACGACATCACATGGACATGGCATTCTCGTTGCTTGTTCCAAATGAAAGTTTCGCGAGCCAGCAGAACCCTCACAGCACGACGCGATAACGAAACATCTGAAACTCCAAAGCGCGCGCGGCGCAGAGTCGAGCGTGCAGAGTTGAGCGAAAACGAAACCTTTCGAACTCCTGTATTACTGAAGGGTAACGTCAAAATGTTATTTTTTCTTAGAATCGAATGGACATAGACAAGTAGCATTTTTTCCGTCTTATAATCGAATGAAACAATATTGTTAATACGAGTAGTTGAGTATTAGTAACACAAATTATGAGGAGTGCTTTCGTCATCGGGCTAGTACCGGAATGTCACTGGGGGGTCTCAAATCGTGTCATGCATTTACCTCAATTTCTCGGTTACTAAAACTCTGTTCACGATTATATTGACGCCTTAAGCCTGTTTCACATGCAAGCGATTGAGCGAACGGAGCCAACAGCAGCGCGGCACTGCGAAGCTTTTTGCAAGGTTTCGTTTCACATGCATTGCCGCCGCGCGTTTTCCGCCGCAGCGAATAGCAATGTTGCTGGCAAAAAACATGGGACTTTCAGCCAGTTTCGGTAGTTTGCGACTACCAACATAAGCATTGCTTTGTCCCTGTCTCTCAAATTTTTATTTTATGAATATATATCCTACGCTTAGCAATTAACAATTCGTTGAAAAGCTCTGTGGGCATGTTGCCCATACCCCGTGTAGCAAGTAAATAAACATCGTCCTATGCGCAGGCTTTACCGCACTAGTCCTCCACTGGTCACATGTCGAGGCGGGCCGTTCGGAAGCGGTGCTGCCGCTCTGCCGCTGCGATGAAATTCCAACTTGTCCGAACCCCGCCGCTAGTGCCGCCGCCGCCGCTTGAAACAGATTTCTGCGGCGCGGCGGCAGGATTCGGGAGCATTTTCGCTTGCATGTGAAACAGGCTTTAGACGTTCTAGAACATTGCTCTACCACTTTAACTTGAGTTTCTGGTAACCGTTAGTGTCCCTTTAAAGAACTGTTCGGCCCGAGTGGTAGGTGATGCAAAGAGCAGCCTAATGCAAGATCCCGAAGAACTGATAGTTTAATTTCTTCGTGCTTTGTTTATCACACGCTCTTCCGACGTTTACCCCGAACATTTTAGTGTTTACTAGATTAACGCTTATTTGAAGGTATGCGCAAAACAGTATGAAATAGCTATAATAGCTATGTTCCGTTCCATTTCTAGACCACAGTCACGAAATTCCGACTCTGTTGTCGACGCATGGAGCACCGCACAGACTGAGCAGGTCAGGGTTATGCATATAAATTTTTAATATGGTAATTTCAGTCAACACAAACAAGCATTAAATCAAAACAAACTTAGTCGAAAGCATGGAGGGAATTGCTATGGAAGAAGAGGTTTTTTATTTGCAATGGCGGCCTTTTCTCTGTTTTCCGGCTGGCGATTCATGTCTCTCGCATAAAATGCATGCAAGCCACAATGACAAAATGCAGCACCTGGCATGTAAAAGTGGCCATATGCTCTGCACATCCAACTCGAGCAAGGTTTAGCAAGTCCAGCTCATCTAGCACGTCCCAAAAGATATCCCCCAAAACAGGACCTTCTTTTAAATGCTTCGGTTGCCTGCTGTTTGACAACGATTTTGTCATCATTGCTTGGTCGACAGTGTGCCACGTTTAACAGGAAAATGCACGGGCGCTGTTTTTCAATTAAGGAAATAGAAACTGCTTTGTTTGCAGTATTTGTAAGCTGTAGCATGTTTTTGGTGGGATGCTTTAGGCACCCTTGCTTGAAGCTCTTGTATACCGTAAGGTATGAGTTAATGCCAACAACTGGCACTGGAGAGCTGATATCTTTCATACAGGAAGGACCAGTTGTACTCTTGGATAATTTGTGCACCACATAGCGTGAAAAGTAGTATGAAATGCTTCATCCAGTAAATGTGGTCACTGTCACTGTTTCTGGGCGAGGCAGCTTCAGAAGTTACCTCGAGCATTCTGGACTCGGATCAGTTCATGCAGGCGAGCTTGCTTCCAACGGTGTGCTTCTCTCGATTTTTTCAGTGTATCTTGAACAACCACAAACACAGCCCTCGGTGCACCCTTCACACTTCCACGTAGACCTCTCTTTAGTGGCGTGTAGTGACAAAGCAGTCGGAATATTTGAGTAAAGTGCACACTTGAGAAAGTACAGCTCGCTACTTCGATCAGGTGGCGGCGACAATGAAAAGGGACCGTGCCGGTCGGGCAAACAGAGTGACGAGAACCACCACGTGGCAGGAAACAGAACAGCAACACTCCGCATGGCACAGCTTTCAAATTGAAAGGAATCTAAAAATGTTGGTTCGCCATTAAGGTTCTTGCCTTTCAGTGCCGTGTTTTTAATTGAAACGATTGGCTGCTGTCAGTAATGGCCGTTGCATGAGGAATGATCTGGAAAAGAACTGTGCCGCTGCTTCTTTGAAGGAACTTGAGCTCAAAAAGCAAGCAAGTGTTGGCTGACGCAAACATGCAGGTGACCCTCATGCAAACCAAAATAAACTCTTGAAAGCAGTGAAACACTAGTAAATGAGGACAGTTCAGGTTGACTGTCCAGCTGCTGAGAAAATCTCACTTGTGACAAAGTTCCGGTCTAATACCAACGATCTTGCTATCGCTTAATAGAAATAGCTCATATTGGAAATAATTTGCTTCTCTATGCATCTCTTTTCATTCGTATTTGAAAATGTTAGACTCAATTTGTAATGCTTTTGCCATTTTGTTTTTCGAAGATATTTGCTGTGCATTTTACTATCCCCTCCCTTCAGTTTTCTATTTTTAATAAACGCTACTCCTTAATATTCAGACTGGATTAAGTTTTTCTTGTTCTTTTTTTTTTCTCTCTCTCTCTTAGAATGCTTACTTGAGAGGGACAGCATTCGGCGACGTGGGGTCAGCCTGTCTTGACATAAAATAAAGTTTTGTATCGCTCAGGAAAAACCTGGAAAACTCGGAGAATTTGAAAATGTCAACTTGGTAGACACCCTGATAATGTAACAGTGCACTGACTCTGCTGCGAACGCATTTACACAGACGGCAGATGGACACACACAGAAGGGGGGGGGGGGGGCAGATATGTTGCATGAACTTACCATGGGCCTCCCCATTTGAGATCTCTTTAACATCAGCGCTGACCACAGTTGATGCGTGCAGCACCTATGACCGTGCGGAGCGGTGCCAAATGATGTCATGCGCATTCCCCACTTTTCTGTTCTGCAGATTGGCCTTAACGAGCTGATGATAACCCACAGAAACCACGTTATAATTATGGAAAAACCCTCCTGTCTTCTGGAAAAAAAACTGGAACACAATACAGTAAAAACACCTTAATTTGGGTTTCATGGGACTAAAAAGAAAAGGGCAGATTCAACCGAATTTCGAATTATCCACGGTGTCAAGCAAGCAATCAATTCGCAACCCTTGCTTCTATTTCATGCAAAATCAGTGCAGATGCGGCAATTCTCTTCCTTTCTCCTCACTTCCACCGAGCGATAATGGCAGTTTTTTTTTTTTTTCAGTTTTGCTTTGAAAAACATTGATTTTTGTGAACTCTTTGTGACAGATTGACCTGTATTTCAAGGGTAAGAATTTGTACAGAGGCTTCCGCATGTATAAATTATCTGAAACTATGCTTTTTATGCGGCCCGAAAATTTTGTTGCAGTTGTCCTTTAGCTCTTTCGTTACAGTGAGAAAATTGTTTTTTATAAGTCTCGGAAAAAATTATTTACCTCTACAAAAAATATTCTAGCACACATTGCAGCATAGCATATTTTACATAATGAAATGCTCTTTCCAATAACATACATTGCCGAACAAAAAAGATGTATTAGGGAAAACATAAAAATTCTAGAAATTGCTGTTTTTGCTTCCAGTTGATAAAAACAATAAGAAAAACAGGATTTCTACAGAAACATTAATATCGAAAGAAATTCAGAATATACATTTCAAAGATAAATAACTGAGGAATAGTGTCTGAAAAAATAAATGCTTAGTACACTGCCATTCTTCGGTTACAAAGAAGAAACTAAGGCCTGTTCTTCGCTCATGCCATCCGGTGAAGCAGTTCCTGGATTTTGTGAAGCTTATGTCCACTTTGTGGTGCTCGTAACACATTTTGCAGTTCCACCTTTTCGGCATCCTCTGAGAATGGTCCGATGAAAAGTCCAAGGAACGTACTTCACTAGTTCGTCTAGAGTCATACACCTCTTTCCAGGACCGATCGCGCTCAGCATAGCTGGGCAACTACAGAATTATGCATCCAAGCATATCTGTTTGCATTTTTGCAAATTGTCTTGATCACCTCTACAGCGAACAATAGAAATAAATCTCATTCGTTGTAAACTGTCTTGCGCTGATCCGTAGTGCTGGGCTGAGGTGTGCTACGAGCGGCCTTGGTGTGGTTGGAAGTTTCTTTGCTGCCAATGGCAGCACATCATGACCAAGCGAAGTGCACACTCTGAAGATAATCAGTAGAGCTCTCAGGTTGCGCAAAAGGGTCGGCGGATAAGCATGCACAAGGAAGGAGACCGCTCACCGCTGTAAAGGAAACTCGCCGGTGAACAGCTGCGGATGTTCCAGGCTGACTCGAAACATTGTCACCGTTAGAACTTGAATCTGCTTTGCTGTCATCTTCGGAATCATAACTTGAGTCCTCATGTCTAAATTCAAGTGCGGGTGCAGCATAGTTTCGAGCGCAACGCTTTGCTCACGATGCAGCCTCGTGCTGCGTAGTGACACGGGCACCACCCCTTGGAGATTTTACCTCTTGCCGTGATTTTGCAAGAGAAGCAAAATCAAAACTCTTGGAAACTGGTTGAAAATTCCAGGTTAACATGTTGGACAAGCAGTGGACCTTCAAAAATGCGCTCTGGTGGAATAAAACAACTCGGACTCCACACCAAATCTAACTAGGGAACAGCTGGCGTCATTTTCGGGTAATTAGTACCGCTTAGCGCTGTCGTATGGCAAAGCCAGGATATTATTTAATTGTTGACTTGCTGGGAGTAAAGCCCCTTAAACTTCGTTAAGTAGTGACACGCTTTCAAGAATGCTGCCTCCTCCTCGCGCGCTCTGGCCGAGGCCGACTCAGGGTTGCTGTTGGCCTAATAGCATCACGAGTAGCTTGCGCCGGATTCATTTGTTTACAGTCGTGCTTCAGCACCATTTTCGCTCGAGCGGTGTGAAAGGTTTCATTTAACGCACGACTCCGCGCCGCCCACTTCAGTAGTTACGTCATCACGTAGTGTTGTGGTGGTTTTGCTGACTCGCAAAACTCGCACAAACTGCAAGTAGCAGAGAATTCCACTTCCGTGTGATGTCGAGGGATGCCCGGACGGTCTACACCACTTGACCAAAAAGCAGCTGCAGCGGCGAATCCACCGCTCTGTCTTGGCTCGGTACCGTCATCCGTCAGGCGCCGTTTTACTCACCGATGGCAGCAAAGGGTGGTGATGGCGTATGCAATGTCACCATTCCCGTTCGGTGGTGGGAGATTTGAATTTAGAAAAAGGTATTCAGACCCTTCAGATGCAATTTTCTGGTAATCAGTCTTTTCTTGGCACGAAACAAGTGTTGCAAGGTTTCTTCTAGATTGATATTTAAACAGTCCACGTCGACTTAGTATTTGCCTTTAGTGTCTCTTTTAAGTGAATAAGAAATGGCTAAACATGTTGAAATTGGCCATCTAAAGCATTGATCACCAGTGATCGATTTGAATAGTCATGGTAACGAAAGAGTTAATGCCGTTTCAGACCTGCGGTCATGTCAAAAAATCCGGAAAATCGGACAGCAAAGGCTTTTGTGTCCCAAATTTCAGATGTTCTTATACATTGACTCTATGGGGTATGTGGCTGTACCGCGAAGGCGTCTTAATTATCAGGCATGTGTCCAAAAAATCGCACATCTGGAAAAATCGGTCATCGACTGTATTCGATATTTGATTTGATAATCGGTTTGTTTTTCTTGACTTGATTCGATGTTCAATTCGAAATCTACTATTCGGTATTCGCACATCCCTACAGATAGGGTAACTCACAGATGTTAACACTTTCCTGTCTGTGAGAAAATAGACAGTTCTTGGGTATTCTAGTAAACTATTTTTTACTGCTGCAGCAAATGCTTCATATTAGAATGTATGGTATCAATTTGTAGAAGGAATGTTCTTTATCACGACGTTATTTTCAAGCAAACATTTATGAACAATTCTTTGAAAAAGTTCATTTACGAGGGTGAATCGGAAAACTTTTCCGCTATGTTCTTTAGCCACACAACAGCTGTAAATGCGAAATCAACATATCCAGCAGTGGACCTTTCTCGGACCGGCCCGACCTTATTTGCCGGTAGCTCTGCGGCACGGCGCTGCTGCGATGTTATTTTCAAGCAAACATTTATGAACAATTCTTTGAAAAAGTTCATTTACGAGGGTGAATCAGAAAACTTTTCCGCTATGTTTTTTAGCCACACAACAGCTGTAAATGCGAAATCAACATATCCAGCAGTGGACCTTTCTTGGACCGGCCCGACCTTATTTGCCGGTAGCTCTGCGGCACGGCGCTGCTGTCAGTCGTTGAAGATGGCGATTGTGCTTCACACGTCCACGGCGTACGAGCAACGAAGTGTGATTCCATTTTCTATGGAGCAAGGGACGAATGCCCATAGAAATCACTAAGGAAATGCAGTTCACGTATGGGGAAAGGTGTCTCTTTGAGAAGTGTGAGGTGGTGGTGTTGTGAGTTAACAAAAGACCCTGAAGACTTGCATGACAGTGAGCATTTGGACGAAGTCAGCTGGGCAGATTCTATCACAGGGGCATCTCAAATTTAGTGCTGCAATGGGACAAATGTCTGAACCAGTGTGGGGACTGTGTTGAAAAATAGTGTGAGGTACGTAGAATAGTACGTATACAGTGGAACCCCGATTATACAGCTTTCTCGGGACTGTGAAGAAGCGTTGTAAAATGCGAGCGTTGTAAAATCCGAACATAAATTATGCTTATAAAAATACTACATATTTCGCGTGACGGATTTACGAGAAACTTCAAAGTGAACTACTAACATACTCTGCTGGGCTTGGAAATCCAAATTACCAAAAAAAGTAAATGCGATAAGAAATAATGCTGCAGTACAGCTACTAATCATGCTTTATTCAAACGAACCTTTACGGCACTCCACTGCCCATTGCCGCGATTCCTGCCAGCCGGCGCAAACTTTAAAAAAGTCGGTAAGTTTCTTTTGGACCTTCTTTGATGCGTGAACCAAGAGCTTTCGCTCGAGTTGGGCAACGTCCAAAAGGAGGTCCTCTGCGGCGTTGCATGAACAGATGTTCCGGGAGCAGTCTATGTGTCATAGCACCTCGGCGAACGTGGTAGGCACAGGTACGGCATCTGTGGCGTCGGCACTAGGCAAAGTCTCCTCGATGGCGTCATCCAGCAACACCTCGGCGAAGGTCGTGGTGAGGTTTAAACCCTCGAAATCGTCGGCGGCGAAGCCTGCACCGGCTTCAAGCGGCATTGAGGTTGTTGCGTCCCCAGCAGAGGAGGCAGTATCTCGCTTAAAGCCACAGTGCTTGAATGAGTTATCAATTGTGCTTAGCAACACTGCATTCCACAAACTGGTAATAAAATGCATGGCGTCGAGCACAGTGATCACAGTGAGCGCATTGAGCCCAGTGATAAACCTAGGTCTCTCCACGCTACCTCATCGGCAATCTGCTGTTGGGAAACTGGACGAGAGGCAACGCCGCCGAGAAGAGAGGGAGAAAGTGATTGTGGAGAAAGGTGCTATTTCAGCACAGCGGCCGTCGCGGGCGGCTGCTGGTGGGGGGTAGAGAAACGCTTCCCCAACGGGACGAGAGACGACGCCACTGAGAAGAGAGGGAGAAAGTGATTGTAGAGACAGAGCGAGTAAAGAGACCCACAGCACTTTTTTTTTTTTTTTCGTCTGCCGTTCTGTCCCGTGCTTCGCGAGGGTCATCGTATAATGCGGGTCGGGTGTAAAATTTCGTCGGATAAGTGGGGTTTAATGCATTGCTTCTATGGGGACTTCGCCGTTAATGTGCTAATCCATCGTAAAAACCGGGTGGACCGGGTTTTATACTGGGGGACGTATAACCGGGGTTCCACTGCACTTGTAATTGCCTGTGTGTACCTTATTTTGGCTAATAAAATATAGGGGCCTTGTAAAAGAAACATTTGCCATGAAAACGAGAAAACTCCTTAAAAACATCGATGCTCCTTTGTACCAAGAAAATATTTTAAAATTCTAAATATACATTTTGAACAAGAAGGCTATATACAACATTCCTGCAAATATGAGCTTTCTCTCTGTAGAAGTTTTTTATATACTAAGGAAAATGGGTAAGTCCTTGTGGCTATTTGGCGGTTTGTAAGAGCTGTGCTGCGGCTTTCACGAACCGTTACATGCCAATGAGAAGTGCAATGCTGAGTTGCACTCCCGGCCGTCTTCTTGAGCTAAACACTCTTTGCGCCACTTCCAGCAAGTTGTCCTGCCCAAGCGACATTGACAGCCTACAGATAAGAACTGTGACCTCTAGAACACAGCAGATATAGTGCAGCACCACCGAAACGGTTCAGAGTAGAAAATGAAATTGGCCGGCTGATACCTGTTTAATGACATTCAGGGACTGTTGGACATATTTTTGCCATCTGTACCGGAATCCTATGAACCAAAATCATTTTCCAAGTCTGTGCTGCCACCACCATCAAAATATTATGGTGCAGACTCATCGAAATCCATCGGAGTTTGTCGTTTCCAAAGGGCAGCTGCACGCAACATCAACGCCATGTTGGAAGCTATGAGCACTCATCACGCCCAACTAAAAGGCGCCTTAAACATACCCCCGCGGTGGAAGAAATAAACAAAAACGAAGCTAGAAAAACATTTTCTCTTTAAGGCACTGGATAGCGCTAGATGTCCGAAAGTGCTATGAGCACAGTAAAATTTAAAGTTGGAATCATTGATACCAGGTTATCGACGGATACAAGTGCGGACAGGAAAGTGTTAATCTCACTTCTAATTGACAAAAAAGACACTGTTTAAACACACATAATGTACGCATGCATGAATTGAAATCGCACGCAGCCAGCCTGCTCTGTAAGCTGCCATCTTCGTCTTGATGTCCTGCAGTGCGGTGGCAGCCGCTGGTTGTTTAGCCAGTGGTCATCCCATAGTGAACACCCACCACGGTGGCTTAGTGGCTTTGGCATTGCTCTGCTAAATACAAGGTTGTGGGACCAAATCCCAGCCGCTGGCCGCATTTCGATGGGGGTGAAAAGATGCATTGGGGGCACGTAAAGAGATGCCCTGGTGGTCAAAATTAATCTAGAGTCTCCCACTACGCCATGCCTCATAATCAAATCATAGTTTTGGCACGTGAAACCCAGCATTCATTCATTCATCCCGCAGCGAATGCACTCACATAGTTCCTAATATGGTATGCTTCTCTTTACATGGGCCGCGGAAATACACATTTTCCATTTCAAACTACTCCTGTTTGGCGTATTTGATGCAATACCCCTTTCTAGTGAATTAACTCGTTTACGTGAGATGCGATACGCTTGGAAATTACCATATTTACTTGCATAATGGTCGCACTCGCGTAATGATCGCATTTTTTTTCTTTTCCGTGTAATGATCGCATCCTGAACATGCTGCAGTGATACGTCGTGTGCCAAGTCTAGCTAATTATCGCACATACCATCTGTTGAATGCTGTCGAATGCTACGCGAACGACTCTTCAAGGCATACCAAGTGGTCTGCACGCACCAAACATTCTTAAGCAGGTGCCCCCTTTTATTCCTTTCATCACTTTCCACACTTTCATGAAAAAAAAAAGCTACAATCAAACTTGCCTCGGCTTAATTCTTTGTAGGCTTTTTAATGGTTGTGGTCAGCAACAACAAAAAATGCACCTTTTGATTCTTCTCATCTGCACTCATGGGCACGCAACAAATCGTGAGCGGCAACAATAGTAGCCACATTTACACAGATACATTAGAAGTGTACCCTATTCATACGCTGACTCTTAACTCGGCTAAGATATTCGCCCACTCATAGCGGAAATGTGCCGTATTAGGATAGTAGTGAAGACAAATGCCACAGTTTTCGCAACACACCCACCATGTGTTTCTATGTCACTGGCAGCTAAGCACGCCCATCTCTGTTTCTGTCCCCTCAAAGTGGACATGGCTACATATTGCTGCAGACTTGCTGATATTAACAATATTATTCATTACTGATGCAGAAGAAACTGTTTCAATGTGCATAATGTACTCGCAAAAAGAAAAGCAAAACGCGTTCGGCATGTTTCGGCTTGCTCCGCCGGCCTCCATTTTTGTTTTGGTATCCTGCACTGTTACAGTGGCGACTGCCTCTTTGTTGACCTTCATCCCGCAGCAAATGCAGGATGAAAAAAAATTTTTTTTTCCTTTCGCGGGAAATTTAACCAGTGTAATGACCGCACCCCTGAATTTGCGGCAATTTTTTTTTCATAAAAGTGCGATCATTATGTGGGTAGATACGGTAATACAGTTCGCTTCTGTCACATTCATGTACACGTGGCCAGTGTGACTTGTGTGTGGTTTTTGCTTGTTTCCTGTAAATGTACGAATTTTATTTGTGTGGCATGCACCTTTTAAACTAAGAATGCCTGCATTGGACAACGCAAATTCAGCTTTTGGTGTCGTGTGGGATATTGCAGCCAATAGTTTCTGTACGCCATGACATACAGTAGGTTATGCTCTGTGTAGCATGAAACAGAGCTCCCAAGCTTGCAAGTAGTAAATCGTATAGTATGTGCCCAAGGCCTGCTTTGTAAGTCGCAAAGCTATACACCTTTTCAGTGTTCTTTTACGTCTTATTCACTTCAATGTTGATGGAATGGAGGAGGATTGGATATTGATATTGCTGTGTAGGGGTTATTAAGATTATTGGAAGACTGACCAGATATGAGGACTTGCTAACTTGCTGCAGCAAATGGCTAACAGGTGCCTTCACTTCTGGTCACTGCGGCATGTGTCAAATTGTAGATGAATTCGTGTCCTATCCATTTATTTCCATACCTCGGCATCTCTATGCAGGTGAGGCTCTTGGAGTCTTGGCAAGCAGCATGAGCCTGCTGCGACGCTGCCGGGTGAATGCAGCACTGACGATCCAGCTGTTCTCCTGGCTCTTCCACCATGTGAATGCGTGGCTGCTGAACAGCCTCCTCCTGCACGGGCGCCCTCCACTTTGTCGGCCAACAGGTGCCCTGCTGAAGCGCCGGCTGGCCCATCTAGTGGCCTGGGCTGAACAGCAGGGCCTGGAACTGGCCGCAGACTGCCACCTTGCACGTCTCATCCAGGCAGCTCACTTGCTGGCGGCACCCAAGGCCCACCCTCAGCATGACCTGCCCCTGCTTGCCGACGCATGCTTCAAGCTTAATTCTGTCCAGGTACCTTGACAAAAGGGTTTTTTTCAGCCATCATACGTGTTATGTTCGTCAGCTGTTCAGAGCCATCTACGTGTTGCGAAATCGCTTGGCACCAATGAATAGGACAGTGCTGCACGAAGTTGACTAGAATGTATGTGTTGCAAGTGATGATTGTGATGAGTCGCTGAACATTGCATTAAGGAATAAATTAGTGAAGCTGGCATCACCTCTTTCTTTTTTCAAGTGCAATGATGCTTGCTACTGTAAGGCTGCAGTAGCATGCAACTTTAGAGTTAGTGCATGTGAAGTAAGAACATTGCTTCCAGTGTTGGCATATCAAAATCGATCCACATGAGCAAATGTATTCTTGCTAAAGAAAAAGAAAAATGAGAGAAAGGGTTTAAATTTAATGTTCCTGAGCTGTGTGCTATTTCATGACCTCAACGCTATTTTTCAGTCGTTACACGTACTCCGGAATATATTTGGAAGCCCGTGGTATGTCCTGGTCATCCTGGTTTGTGACTTGAACCTGAGACCATCGCCTTTCCGGGGCAGCCGCTCTACCATCTGAGCTAACCAGGTGGCTATCAGATGGCAGGGCGAAGTCGAATTTGTCAACAACTCGAAGCAAAGGCAAGAGTTTGACGAAATAGTTCTGCAGAAACCCGCAAGGTGGAGAGAGGTAATTAATAAAGAAATAAGTAGACATCCACCCATTCGTAGCAATTGCTACAAAGGAAACCTATACGGGTTCCACGAAAGGAAAGCCTCGTAGTTGAAGAAAAATTTTTCCTGGTCCGGGACTCAAACCCGGGACCACCACCTTTCCGGGGCAGCCACTCTACCATCTGAGCTAACGAGACGGCTATCAGATGGCAGGGCAAATTCGAATTTGTCAACAACTCTAAGCAAAGGCAAGAGTTTGACGAAATAGTTATGCGGAAACCCACAAGGTGGAGAGAGGTTATTAATAAAGGGAAAATTAGACATCCACCCATTCGTAGCCATCGCTACAAAGGAAACCCATACGGGTTCCTCAAAAGAAAAGCCTCGCAGTTGAAGAAAAATTCGTCCTGGTTCGGGACTCGAACCCGGGACCACTGCCTTTCTGGGGCAGCCGCTTTACCATCTGAGCTAACCAGGCTGCTATCAAATGGCATGGCGAAGTCGAATTTGTGAACAATTCGAAGCAAAGGCAAGAGTTTGACGAAATAATTCTGTGGAAACCCGCAAGGTGGAAAGAGGTAATTAATAAAGGGAAAATTAGACATCCACCCAGTTAAAAATTTAAAAAGTTTGTGCCACTTTCATATATTGTTACACCCTGCCTTAAAATTGGGCGATGATCCACTAGTGCCATTCACTAACTTGTTCGAGTTTTTAGACGAAACCGGTTATCTACATCGACTTTAAGGTAACGCAGCTATTGCTGCCTTAACATTGGATCTTATACTGTCCTGTGACTGGCACGGCATGGCCTTAGTTGCTTTTGCACCATTAAACCCGAATTAACTAACTAACTAGCTTTTGGATATTTTCTATGGTCTCCCAATGCTTTCCTTTCAGCGCTTTCTTCAGTCAGGGAAACAAAAAAGTTGCACGGAGCTAAGTTGGGACTGTAAGCAGGATGGGGGGACCACCGGGGAGTTGCTCCGGGCTAGGAAATTGGTAACGATGAAGGACATGTCGCTGGGGCATTGTCATGGTGGAGCTTGACCGTGTCTTTGATGTCAGCCCAGAAACTGTACCAGAAAACTGTACCAGAAAAAGACCTATGTCCCCTCCTACTCTGTAGGGTGCCATCAAGTCTTGTCATTCTGCGCTCGCTTTCACGTGCCTCTGTGCTAGGTCTTTCGCTATTTTGGGCTTTCAGAAGCTCAATCTCTAGGCGCTTCATTTTGAGTGCGTCGCGTGCAACGCAATCGCGCTCTTCTTTGGCCTCACGTGCTGCCCACTCGCACTCTGCTTTTTCCTCTAGGCACTTCGCTCTTCCTCTTTCTCTAGGTGCTTACGCTCTTCCTCTTTCTCTGCAATGCTACCTAAGCATTCCTTCAGTTGATCGTCGTCTGCCCCGATCGCTTCGATCACCTCAATGATCTCCCGCTTCCTCTTTGATTTGGCAATTTGGAGGCCCAACTCATTGGCCACGCTCAACAATTCTGGCTTCTTAAGTGCCTTCAAGTTCATGGCTGCCCTTAGTGCTGCTAACTCTTCACTCTATAACAACCTAGACGTACTCAAAACTTCCGTCAATGCTCAAAGAAAAAAAATCACTGCACTGTACTTTCGAAAAAAAATACGTAAAGCCAAGTGATATCTTAGTGAAGAAAAGCCGTGCACTCACCATGTGCAGTCATGAATCCTGACACCTCCCTTCTGAACGTTGTTGCCAGGACAAGAGGCTACGATCTCGTAGTTGTTGTCCAAGTTGGGGTCTCCAGGGTTGCGTATCGCAATCACTGCCAGTCAGTTTGTTGCGTACTCCAGGCTAGCGTATCGTACTGCTGCCGAGTAGTAGCGACGCCTGCTTATCAAAGCTCCACCGACGTTACTTATTGGGTAGCGTGGCGTTGCCGGCGGGCTGCAGGCATCTGGTAGACCATGGCGACCAAGCAAGGGCGAGACGATTTCTAGTGCGAAATTTGCATGGTTTATTGAAAGGTAGATGAAAGATGATGAAAAGAGAATGAAGTAAATAAAAGTACATTTCGGAGCCCCTTAAATAGGCTCTCTACAATCGTGGGAGAAATCTTGCTTATGTCGACGCCACGTGACCGGCACAGAAAGAGCGCCCCTCCTCCTCTGGTTATATCAAGCCTGCTGCAAGGAGGAGGGTGTCCCGCCTCCTGGAATTATAGACGCTTGTCCGTCTCTTTTGCGCATTGCTAGTTCGTGGAAGTTCTCCTGTAGAGTTTGGCCATTCGAGAAAAGGGTCCCTCTAAAGTCGTACACACACACAAAAGAGGCCTGTAAACACTGCGGGGCTTCTGCCAGACCGGCAGACACTCGAAATAGTCAAGGCGAATTAGGAAGTCACACTTAATTTGACGAGGCAAGGTGTGTGAAGGTCAGGTGATAGAAATTCCTTTCTGCACATGGTGCTGGATGCCAACCGTAGCAGGAGCAGTCACGCCTCATTTCGACGAGGCATGGCGAGAGAAGGTCGGGTGAAATTTCTTTCCGCACGTGGTGCCAGACGCCGACCGTAACACCTCCGTATTTAACAAGCAGCAGTGCTAAAAAGATGAAAGGAGGATCACAACATCTTCTGATGTGGACAGCTGAGCGCTCGTGCCTTTACATTGCTTGTGCAAGAAACAGCTTAAGCACCTTCTTTTAGGCAATTGCAGTTTGACGGCTTACATTCTTGCTTTGCAAGGTGAGGTCATTTGTGCCTGCTTTCTCAAAACCCTTGTATCTTGCGTAAACAAACTGTGAACAAATTCTTTTGGCTTCCTCATATGGCAGGTGCGGCACTTGCTAGAGCGGTTCCAGCCCTTGGGTCCTGGTGATCAGGTTGGCCCAGGCTTGATTGAAGCACTGGTGCGAGAAGCACACAAGGGTGAAGATGCACGTCTCACTCAGGAGGGTCGCCCGCTGCAGCTGGCTGAGGAGCCCCAGCTGGCCCTGCCTTTTCTGCTCCCCGAGGATGGATACTCGTGTGAGACTGTGCGAGGTGTACCTCCAGGACTCCAGGTGGGTGGCCTTCACTCTTTGCTGCTCACAGGTCAGTGTGAGGTCGCACGACTGCCACAGTTCATCACCTCTTCAAACAAAAATGTTTTGATATGGATAGTTACCTCGTGCTAAAGATTAGAAACAGCAATAAAAAGATAGCAAGAGAATTGTCAACTTCTAATTATGTTGCCCTTTTGTTCTTCCTTAGTTTTTGCTTTAATAATGCTGCTTATGAAGCCATTTGGCTTTGAGCTTAGATTCCCATACTTAGGTGAAAAGGAATATTTTAGTTCGGTTTTACTTCATCATTTTTGCATGTCTTCTCTTTTTCAAACTGTTGTTCAAGTTCTTAGGAGTTAGCATACATTTTTGTGTGCTGCATTATGCACCACTTTGTTTATTTTTCTTGCCATCATGTCTGCACCTGTCTGTTTCTGTGTGTACATGCCCCTCAGGATTCATGTGTGCATTGGGTTGGGCAATTTGCGCTCATTCCAGCCATAGCTACGATAAGCGATTGATGTTGGGAACTTGCACTACTGATATGTGAAAATGTGTGTCTAGTAGAGAGCGGCGCTGGTCTTTGGGACAAAAAAATAACGAAAAAGTCGACTTTCGGAAAATGGAATTTTCGAAATCTGCAGCTATTGTTCCGCAACTACACAAAGTTTCTCGACTCTTGAATGAATGTTTTAACCACAAAATTGCTTTATTTTGTCGATACCTGCACAATTTCAACCGAAGTTATTGCAAAAACGGTACTTTTTTCACGAAGCGCAGTTGCCGTTTCACGCATAGGAGCGCAGACATCTTGGTGTCATTTGAAAGAGCTATCTTCTTAAGATTCGCTCCAACTACGGCTCCATGCTGCCATTGGCTTCCTCAAATTTACGCGCCAAAAGAGAGTCCCAGTGCGGCCCCTTATTGGTTGTTTAGCGCATGTGACCTGTGCTAGGCATACCATTGGCGGGATTCCTTTCACGTCGTCTGCATCATGCTCATCCGCGCGGTCAGCTATGCGCCATATTGTCCAAGCGTCGAGTCATTGTGAGTGAAGTGACACCGTACTGCACGATGGCCCGTAAGAAATTTCATACGAGGAATGAGTTTGGTGCAAAAAAGGTGCGATGTGCACTTATAGACAACTTCAAGAAGCATAGTGAGACAGAGTCGGATGTCGAAGTCGTCGCGGCCCCCTCCACACCCACGTCTGTTGGCGCCGCCGGTGTAGGCCTAGGCCTAACAAGCCCGTCACCATGTGAAGGTCACGTTTGTCGCGATACAAAGTTCCTGAAGCCTGCATAAGAGGGCAAAAAAAAGAACCCAAGGAAAGCTCCAGCGGCTGTCGTCCACTCCCGTGACGGAAAGGAAGCGAGATCTTCTGACTGATAACACCGATGCCGCAGCTGAACCCGTTGAACCACTTGATGGGACCGTGTTTACTATAGTAAGTTTAAATGCGATGAACATTCTGCTTGCGTGAATGAAGTGCAAGGTATGCAATGGCAGGGACATGAAAATCGTCAGAGGTAAGCACTAATAAGAAGATTCTGTCAGTTCTTATGTGCGGGAACTGTGGTGATCTCACTTCGACGTGGAGCTTGCCGTGCATATGTGGTGAACAAGAATGAAACCCGTTCGCTGTGAACGTTCTTGCCGCTCGCGCAATGCAAGCAATGGGAAACCGGCAAACAGTCCTCAATGATGTGTTTTCCACTATGAACATTAGCCATTGCGGTCTTCACACGAAGACGTGGCAACACTACATGAACGAAAATGTGACTCCCGCCGCCGATCGTGTTGCCCGAAAAGTGACAAGCGAGTGTGTGCGTTTGGTTCGTGAATTTTACAGCGAATTGTGTCTCGACAATCCCGGGAGCATCACAATGTCGTACGATGGGTCGTGGATGAATGCGGACACACCTCGTACACCGGCGTCGGCGCCGTAATTGAACTGTTTATACGGGTCTCTGGTTAGGTTACGTTGTATTAAGTAATTTCTGCACTGGATGCGAAAAGGGCCCAAATGAAAATGATCCTGGTTATGGAAGCTGGAAGAAGAATCACCAGTGCCAGAAGAATACTGAGAAAAAATTGGGAGAAATGGAAGTGAAAGCCTCCCTAATTCTGTTCAAGAGGACCCTAGAATGGCACCACCTCCGTTATACCACTATATTGAGTGATGGGGATAGCCGTATTTAACTTGCACTGCAAGAGGAAAATGTTTACGGTTATTTGAAAATAGACGCAATGGACTGCGTAAACCACGTCCAAAAATGCATGGGTATGGCATTGAAAACAAAGCTTCTGGCCTTCGGAGCCTCGGTGGGAAGGGTCAGCTCACAGCAGACCTTATTGCAAGACTAAGCTCATGTTACGAATGGTCGCTAAAAACGCACAAGGGAGACGTGGATGCCATGCACAAGGCACTGATGGCGACCTACTATCATATCACCTCTGATGACTTTGAATCAAACCACACATTTTGCCCAACAGGCCCCAACTCGTGGTGCCGTCAAAATGCCGCAGAGGCTTGGGGCGAGCCAACACCAAAGCATCCTTGCAACCTGCCCCCTCATGTTTGCCAGGCCTTGCTGCCCATTTATGAGCATATGAGTGACCAGAAGTGTCTTGAGAGGTGCCAGAGGGGAAAGACCCAAAACAGCAACGAGAGCCTCTACTCGGTTATCTGGTCTCTCGCACCGAAGGATCACCATGCAGAGGCTCTCTGTTCACCATACAGGCAGCCGTGGCGGAGGTAGTGCTGAAGTTTAATGCAGGGAACGTCAAAGCGTCTGCATCTATAATGCAAGAGCTGAGCCTCAACCCCAGCTCATTATGCAGTGATCACATGGCTGAAAAAGATCAGCAGCAATTGAGAGCTTCAGCTCGAAAGCATGCATCAACTGAAAACATGCATCAGGCCCTCAAGAAACGCCGCACATGCACCAATTTTCAAACTGACTATGTGCCAGGGGGATACTAACCAATTACAGCTGGTAATGTGTAAAGATTTTACAATATTATTGAATAAATCGACCTTTTTTCATTTTTCTTGATTTTCTCAAAACAAGCTTTTTACTTGCCCTGC
This sequence comes from Dermacentor albipictus, assembly GCF_038994185.2. Classification (NCBI taxonomy): domain Eukaryota; kingdom Metazoa; phylum Arthropoda; class Arachnida; order Ixodida; family Ixodidae; genus Dermacentor; species Dermacentor albipictus. The sequence continues at coordinate 8,498,174 of NC_091826.1, read as the reverse complement.
CTGTTCAGAGCAACGATATCTGAATCTGTAGGACACCTACAGCTTGCGGGGATGCGCGACTCTCGTGCGTCCCCTGATGTTTTTCCCGCATAGCGCGTCTCCTGTAATCCCGCTTCGCCGCGTGGCCTGCGTTACGTCCACGGCGGTCGATGTGGTTGAAGCGCGGTCCGAGAGATGGCGCGAGTGTTGCGCTACTAACGCCGCCGACAGGCGAGGTTATTTGGGCGTTGGGGAGACAAGGCGCTTGCTCTTTCCCGGCGGGTTGGCGCGCGGCGTGGACGTCCCGCGTGTGCGGGGCGACCCATGCTTCTGCGAGACCGCCTCGCGTGGCCGCCTTGGAACGCACGACCGTTGGCGTGACCGAATACGCGAATGACCAGGCGTTGGGATCCAGCATGGGGCGAACATATTCGCTCACTTCCGGTCGCGGTGAGTCGGACTTCTAGATTTGTCGCGCGCCCATCGGCATGTTTTGTGGATAGCAACTCGGCTAGCAGGCATTGATCTTTGAAAGGTGCAATAAATGCCCTTGTGATTGTTTGCGCTACTGTGTTGTCGTTCCTTTGTCCCAAGAGTACGGGTGTGAGAACCCCACATCTGGCGTCCAACGTGGGGCTTTTGGGGCATCGGACGATAGTTTTAACAGTTCAAGTTCAAGACCTTTGTTTGAACCGAAGCGTAGGCCTAGCGTGAATTTTGATCGCTAGCGTCGGCGGCGTGCTTTCTTGAGCGAGGTGACGGTGGCTGTAGTGTGTTTGAACATGTCAACATGCCAAGCCTTTTCGCAAGTGTTTTTTTTAATGGCATTCGTCGGTACAAGAGCCACGTGGTCTGCATCCTGGGAGAGTGAGGCTCAGCGCCCGCGGAGCATTGCCAAGCCTGAAGCAAGGGAGTACGGAAGCCTCGTGGTTGGTCCGAATTTCTTATGTAAATAGCTGCTTCTATCTCTTTGACTCTGATGAAGTCGCGGCTCTGGGAGCCGGGTGGCCGCGGGCCACGGGTGCCACTACGGGCTGACTGGTATTGCGGCCTGGCACCGGGCGCTCCGACACCGTCTGGGACGGTGGACGCACTCAACTAGGATGCTGTGTGCACCGAGCGGAGTAGGACCACCTCACAGTGCTGACGTCTCCTCGCGGCTGCCTGTTTTGCGCTCATTTTGGGTGTTGTTTTTGGATGCCAGTTGTTGTCAGGGTAGCGACGCTTTAGGCCTAAGGCTTTACGAAGTTTCCTGTCGCACGTGGAGGGACACAACACGCGAACGACCAGGCCTTGGGATCCAGCATGGGGCGAACATATTCGCTCGCTTCCGGTCACGGTGAGTCGGACTTCTAGACTTGTCGCGCGCCCATTGGCATGTTTTGTGTATAGCAACTCGGCTAGCAGGCATTGATCTATGAAAGGTGCAATAAATGCCCTTGTGATTGTTTGCACTACTGTGTTGTCGTTCCTTTGTCCCAAGAGCACGGGAGGAGAACCCGACATCTCCCACAAGCTGTAATTTTTTTCTTGCTACAGGCAGCTAAATGAATAAAGCTTGAAGTGCTGCAAGCATATTCTTATTTGTGTACCTCCATAATTTTTTGTTTGCTTTCTTTTCTTTTTATTAGTAGCTGTGCATTAAACACTAAACTTCATTGAGCTGCTTAATTGCTATTTGTTGTTGGGTTGGAAAACTGCTTGCAGCACTGCAATCCTTATACAGTCTGCATTCCACTCATGCAATAAATATAACTTTCTGACCAGTAAATATCTATTGTTTCACCAAAACATGCTAATGAACATTTAATTATATCATTAATTGCTTGAGCCACACAAAAAATTGTTGCATTGTCAAAATTAGCACAAGAACATACATATATCTATGCACTTAGGTTGAATTTGCCTAATAAGTAACGAAACCTCCGGATGCTATTCAATACTTGAGCCACAGCAAAAGTTAATTGCATTTTCAAAATTAGCACAAGAACATACATATATCTGTGCATTTAGGTTGAATTTGCTTAATAAATCTAATTAATAATAATAATTCCTTCCAGCAACGCTGTGAAAGCTTGTGAAAGAGCAATAATGATTTTGCCTGCAAAAGGACAATGCGTGCCTGTTCATTTGTGGGAATATTCAAGACTGAAGAAGCACAGAAGCAGTGCCCATTTTGGCTATCACTGTTTCAATGAACGTTTTATTTCACTTCGCAGGAGTTTCTGCAGCCCCTGTGCCTTGCTGGCCTGTGTCGGCTGACGCTGCAGCCCACTTCCCTGGGCCACTGGACCATCTACATGTGCGACCAGGATGTCCTCGGTCCCCGTATTCTCACGCTGACCCTCAAGAAAAGCCCTTCGGGCATGGGGCTGAGCATTGTGGCTGCAAGGGTCAGGACCTCCGTGTTAATTTCTAGGCTACTTGTTCTCATATACTGAAATGTGGTGTGTTCAGTGATGTGGCTTTCAATTGGGCACTGATTGAGAAATGCTGAACGTGCCCCTGCCGGGACAGCAGTGACTCACAATCCGGTGAAAGTGACAGTGCAGCACACAGATCATTGAGAACTCTCCATATTAGCTGAGAAATCCTGTGAAATTAAAATGCACTTTGGATACATAATTTTTTAGATGAAATGCAATCTAATGTAAGCAGTTGTCTACGGGCAAATTGTTCAACACAATCTCCTCACCTTTGCTGTCAGCTCACAAGCAGCACTGCATTGCCCATTGCACGAGCACAAGGGTATCACTGGATGGGGACAGGCTGTGCTAATGGGAGCAAAGGAGCAAACATATGCGTAATGACCCGTGCTGGTGGTTGTAACAAAGTCCTAACGCATATGCTGAACACTTTTGAAAATTTTCTTTCTGCCTCCTTTGAAGTTCAACAGCCTTGGAATATTTGGCTTTACACAAAGCATATGGCATGGTAAATGTCAGTCAAGCAGCTTGAACAGTTTTTTATTGCAACACTAAGGCATGCCTGCAAGTTTTGAATGGGAGAAATTTAAGATTCAATTGCATCACATTGGTCATTTACCTCACACTCTCACTTCTTCAGCTGTGTGCAAGTAAGCAGGGGCAGAACAGACTGCGCCTTTTTTTGCAATGTCTCTGAGGGCTCTGTGCCTGCTGTGCAGGGCTCCAACCAGGACCGATTAGGCATCTACGTCAAGAGCGTGGTCCGAGGTGGGGCAGCTGACCTGGACGGCCGCCTCCAAGCCGGCGACCAGCTACTCAGAGTCGACGGGCATTCCCTAGTCGGCGTCTCGCAAGAAAAGTGAGCCACTTGCTTGATAGCTTTTCAGCGCCAACATTCTTGTCGCCCACTATGTAAGGTTACTTGCTGTTTAGTCACCTGAGATTTAAAATGCACTGTAAATGCACTAATTTAGAGGCATGTGTGTTACTCAAGGCATCACCTAGCTTCACAATATTGTGTGTGCAAAGCAATCCTCTCTTCCTGCTTAATTGTGTAAAATAATGAAATATTTTCTGAAAGCTTTCAGGTGGAAAGTTTTAAAACGAGGCACTGTGCACACAATCCAGGAGTAAAGGGCGCACCGATTTAGGTTGACAATACAGCAGATGTGCCTTGCGTGTGTAGGTGAAGCAGGCATCTGCTCTCTGAAGAGTTTACTCAGAGTGCATGAAGAAAATATGGACGCGTTTGCTGCAAGGACAAAGCATGCATCGCAAGCTATCTTCAAGTTCGTGATGGCAATGCATGCAGGGCAGCAGAGCTGATGACACGCACAGGCCCACTAGTCCAGCTGGAAGTGGCCAAACAGGGAGCCATACACCACGGGCTGGCATCACTGCTCTGCCAACCGTCACCTCTGCTCTTGCAGCGCGGCAGCAGCCGCCTCAGCGAACGTGACATTCCTGGCCGGTTGGCCCACGAAGAGCCCCCTCCCCGCATCCAGGGCAGCAAGAGTGTACCGGCTCTCAACTGTATGTAACACTGTCCGTGATAGCTGCTAGGCTTTGCCATCTTTGGTCTTTATGGCAGTTGGGTGCTATTGTCATGTTTTCTTCAAGGAAGCCGTTAGGGATTCTGGCTACAGTGGCTGCATTAATGGGGATGAAATGCAGAAACACCTGTGTAAACTTTCACCACTTCAACAAATTCTTCGATATGTCGATTCCTTTTGTTATCATTAGTCGATATAGAGTCAAACCTCAATATGACGAAGTCATACTTTTAGCGGAAAATTTCGCTAAATAGAGAGCATCTCCTGGACGCGCCCAATATTAGACAAGTGCACTAAACTTTTATGTTGCTTCAGGGGTTATGAAACTTTACAGCAGTCTCAATGTTGTATGTTTAATTTTGCCTACAGGTGGCTCTGCAGCTATGGATGGTGGAAGTAGCCAGCACTTGGCGCCAGGAAGTTCCATGACGATGCCACCACGGGGCTACCCTCCAGGACCTTCTTATTCGGTATGTGGTCTCCTAGTCATCCATGGGTTGGCGAGTCTTTCAAGATGCAGTGCTGCAACCCTGTCCATATGCACATCTCTTGCCAAAAGTATGCAGCCTATGAGACTGCTAATTTGAGATTTTGAGGCAATAGTAATAGCTTTTTCTCATGCTCACTCATTAAAAAATATTGTGATAATAACAAGAGGGCTTTGTTCACATAAAAAATACTTGAGTTGTTTTACTTACCATTACCTACTAAAAATGGCAAACCATCGGACCCAACAATAAGGGCCATATTGCCAAAGCCGACACTTCGCCATGGTGAAGGCTGGAGGTATGGTTCATTTAAGAATGCTGCAACAGGCAATATGCGTTATACTTGAATTAAAATGTTGCCCCATACATCGCACTACATGTCCACGATAAGAATTTGTAACTACCTTATTCAAAGGGAAAAGCTACATCAGCATCAGTGAAGGCTAGATTTTTTATATGTTTAGTGTGTAGTGTTTAGTGGAAATTTGCGTAGCGCCCATGAGATGCAAAAATAATCGATGCCACGGGCACCGGGACGTGCATAATACAGTAGCCGACGGATCTTTCGGACTTCGAAAATTCAGACTTGATGGATATTCTAGACTTCATAAATGCACCGTCATGGTTTCCATAGAGTTAATGCATTTTCACAACCAATTTTTCAGACTAATTTAGGCCCCAAAGTTCGATTTTCTGGACTAAATTGGTCATTCCGAGCCACACCACCTGATGTTGGAGGCCACCATGTTGGATTTTCCACTGGCTTGGCCAGGCTTCGCTTCCAGTGGCCCACTTTATAGCCTCCAAGATTAGAAGGCGCATGCTATCAATAGAGTGTGTAGCAGAGAGTTTCTAAATAAATACCCTGGAGGGCAATGTGGCGCTAGTGTCTAAGGGGGCTCTTCTGAGTGTTGCCTCAACATACATGGGAATGATAAGGACAGGCTTCGGAGTGACTTCGATCTTTAGACTACAGTCGAACCCACTTATACCAATACTCAAGTGCCACAAAAATTCGATTGTTATAGCCGATAATTGTTATGAGTGGGTTACATAAAAAAATCAAAATAGGGTCATGTCAGAGCTGATGTAAGAAAACTATAATGGCAAGGAGGCCAGTGCCTCTCCCCACCACGTTCCTCCATCCGGCTGCTGGTGGTATTCACTCGTTTAACTGCTTCCTGGGCGCTCTGATCACGTGTAAGCAGCCGCGGCTGTCGGCGTTAAATAATGGCACTGCTATAACAACTACAAAGAGGGGTCACGGGTGGCAAGGGATGTGCGAGCATCGCCGAGGCATCACTTTGGTGGCCCCAAAAAGGGCCTCTTAAAAAATGCGAGAAGGTTGCCGTGGCAGCCTGTCAGCTTGTGAAATCCAGAAGAACGCTTAGGCGAGATCGATGCAAGCCTCTTACCACAAACTTCTCATCCTATGTCTGTCAGCCTTGCATGCTTTACGCGAAGCTTGCCAACATCCTTCTCCAAGGCATCCAGATGCTCCACGTAGTGCAACGGAAGGTTACCCGTGAGAATGAAGCCCCGGAGGAGGACTGAATTATCTGCCAAGCTTCCTATGAGAAGAACGTTGAGGCAGCCTACCATACCGAGTCATCGCTGGCGTCGTCGCCATCTCTATCTGAAGCAGGAACGTTCGCGACGATCGCCTCATTGGTTAGAAGCACTTCCAAATATATAGTCGTGTGCTTTGTTTTTACCGGCAACGTCGTACATTGCCGATGATCAGCGGGCAGATCAGCCATCTTCTATTTTGGCGGTGAGTCAAACGAGGCTGAGAAACCATGTGACCAGGAACAATTTCGTCACAGCCTATAAGGACGAACTTGAGCAATTAAATTAACCAATTTCCAGAACTGCGCTGAGTGAGGAGCCAGCAAGCAATATGCGAGCAGCGCAGTTGGTACAGTTCATTTGTGTTTCAGAGGGTGGCACAGCGTAGAGCTATGGGCGCAGCCCATTTGTGTTCGGAGGGATGGAGGGGTGACGGGAGAAGGCGAGAAAATGAGCGCGTGGCGGCTGTTGGAGCAACGGGACATCGTGCAGTGGCTCCAATTTGCCATTGTCTTTTTTCTTTTGGAGGATTTTGCATTGCACTATCATTCGGCGTGGACACCCAGCAGCCAGACTTCATCGTTTTAGTCGATAATGCAACATCGGGGCATTGTAGTAAGCTAGTTATTTCACTGTGGAAAACATGGCGGTGTTGCAGCTTCTCATTGTTTTAACCGATATATTGTTAAAACCAGTATCGTTATAAGTGGGTTTGACTGTAGTGGCATTTTCTTGCGGTGCAGTAAACGAAGCTATAGTTAAATATTTTCACGTAAAATCTCATTTTATTTCTGCACTAGCTTATATAATGCACAATACATCACATAAACTTTATATGCCTTTGAGGTAGTAGCACGGTTTACCACCAGGGCACACCAGGGTATGCATTCTTCCACAATTCTATTCCCGATTTAGCGCCAGTGAATAATATTTATTTATTTCTACAACATCAATAACAACCGTGCATGTACTTATATAAAGATACTCAAGTATTTATGTACATAAAAATTTTGTAGTTGGAGAAAGTGTTGTCTGCTATGATGCCTGCTCGCTGCGAACGTGACTTTTCTCACAGACGACAAGCACTTGCGTACTCTCTCACTCTTTCTAAAGGCTGCGTTGGCTGTCACGATTGCTGAACGTCTTCAGGTACTTTTAAGCACATCTGCTGCAGTGCTAGCTAGGACGCTTGTTGTCTCCTACTAGTATGCTTCATTATATATTATATTGACGTATTGCTTCTTCTGTAGCCATAAAGGCTGCGTTGGCTGTCACGATTGCTTCTTCTGTAGCATGAGCTAGCAGCTGTTATGGCGTGGCTTTGCATTTACCGATTTTGCGACAGCAGACTACAGCCAGGAAGCAGCAGCTTTTCCTACCATGAGTAAGTTTGTGTTCTCAAATGTCCTGAAACACACATTTCAATGAGCACATGAACGAGCAATATGTAATGAAGCCCTCAATCAAATTTGATTTTCTAGCCATTAGAAGTACATTTGTCTTGTATCAGTAGTGCCTTCTTTTTGCTTTTCTGAAGTTTGATAAAGCATGTGACGCTACAGCGCTAACCTAACACACTTAACAAACCAAGGTCAAAACGGTCAAAACATGTTCTTTCAATGTTTACGAGGCTGTCACTTTCTCGGCAGAGCTTCGTCACCACACTGTGACACAAACATCTGCCCAGCTACTGGCCCAGTGTGCAATCGCCACTTTGAGCAACAGAATAAAGGCAGAGAGCATCTTTGAGTGTGTTTATGCGGCTTTGCATTTGTGCGATCAGCACCACCTCCTGTGCTTTTGCAACAGCCAAGTAGTGTGGCTTGTTTTTTCTATTTCCATGGTGATGCTTTTATCAACTGTATATGGACACAATGTCACTCTTGCACAAATCTAAACAAATCTGATCCCCTCCAAGCGTATAACGAGGCCTGGCATTATGAGAGTTTTTTAAGCCACTCCCAGCCTAATAATTTTATTTCTTGGGGTGAACAAACTTTTCAGAGTGTTTGATTTTTCAGATTATTTTTTAGTCCCTGCGAGGTCCAGAATATTGGTCGACGACTGTATTTGGTAGCCATTGGGTTAAGGGAGGACGCGGGTTTTACATCGCGAAAAATGGCTAAAAAATTGATTTTTTGAAAATCACATTTTCAGTTTCTATAACTCTTTTTCTATCTGATTCCAAAATATCATCCATATAAACCACGTAGAAGTGGTCTAAAAAAATTGTTTTATCAGCCAAAGTGGCGAAAAATTTCGCGGAAATCAAGAAAGAACTGCGTTTTTCAAGCCACAACATCTCTGGAACGGTGCAACCGAGCGCCGCCATCTTGGTCTCGTTGCAAAGCGCATTTCTCCGTCTTCAAATTTAGCAGAAAGTCTTCAAATTTGCCGCTTCAGCTATCACCTCGGTACAGAAACAAGCACACAAAAAGCAAATGACTGAAGGTCGTGCCGGAGTCTGCGATTGGCCGCGCCCGCCACGTGACTCCAGCGCAGTTCGCCATTGGTCCGGCGCTCGCGTCGTCTGCTCGGCTCTTTCACGGCTCTTTGCACCTCGCGAGCCTGAAAGTCTCCACTCGCCATAATCTCGACGTGTCAAAACGGGTGCTACGCAGACATTGCGGTAGCGTGGCCGATCCCTACGTTTATGGACATCTCAGACCTACGGCAAGGTATTCTGATCATTAGCGACGCGGAGTTCGCGACCAAGGTTCATGCGCGGAATCCTCGGACATGCGGCTAGGCCTTTCAGCACACAGTGTTTCGGAATTCGTGACCAAGCACATCGCGCATGCAATGCTCGTACCGCGGCTAAGCATTTCACGCATAGGAGTCTCCGACTCGTCGATCAAGCACATTGCGTGCGGACATCTCGGGCCCTCACCTCAGCATGTTATGCATCGGCGCCTCCAACTACGCGACTAAGTACTTCGAGCGCCAACTCCTCGACCTGCATCTAGGCATTTCGCACGTCGGCACTTCGGACTGCACGAATAAGAGCATCGAGTGTCGACTCCTCGAGCCTGTGGCTGGGAATTTCACGCGTGGCGTTGGCACCTCGGAGTGCGCGAACAAAAGCATCGAGTGTCGACTCCTAGAGCCTGCGTCTAGGCATTTCGCGCGTCGGCACCGGCACCTCCGAGTGCGCGAATAAGAGCCTCGAGTGTCGACTCCTCGAGCCAACGGCTAGGAATTTCGCGCGTCTCTCAAACTGTGCGAACAAGAGCATCGAGTGTCGACTCCTCGCGTCCGCGAACCCTATCATAACCCCCACCCGCCCCCTCATAAAGAGAACATCATGAGCTCTGTTCACTAGGCCCCTCGTGCTAGCACAACATCTGGCTGCAGAAGTGACCGAGGCAATATACAAAAGTACAATTCTGGAAAGCACCTAGCAGCTGCATATCTATCACTGGCTCTCTGATCCTTAGTTCCACAGCCATTGTCAGGTGAAGATGACTTGGAAGGCTACTTAAACTCAGTGCCTTCATTCAGTAACATGGTCAGTTCTACCAAATGAAAAAAATGCCTCACTGATTGTAATGAAGACTGCTATCAATCAGGCAGCCTGCAGGTACAACACTGGAACTATATTCATGCCCACACAGAGTTCTGCACCTCAGTTTGAAACCCAGGCACCATGCTCTTTGTAGAGCATGGTGCCAAATAAAGTTTCTTGTGCTAGTTCAGTGGCCAGTGTGCTATTATTTTAAGTGTGTGCAGTCACACATTTAGTATGACCATTCTTACAAAATATAGAGCTTCAAAGCGGTGCCATTTCTATTGCTGTAGATTCACTTCAGCAAAAGCTACGTTTGTTTGAAACTTCAAATGCGTTTATTTCAGTTCTATGTTTTTGCACACTGTGCTGCGCCTTACGGGGGTTTTTTCTGCGTTGTTTTTGGCCAAAAATGACAAGGGTGGTATCATTTTATTTGTATTGAAATGATCTGGGGGTGATGCTATCTTTATTACTCTTGCACAGTCATGAAAATTACATTCAGGTATAGTAATCACTGCTAATTGGAAAAAAATTTTCATAAAAAATGCAAGATTGTTTTCTTGTCCGCAAAATGCTTCCAAATGAATAAGAATAGCATCACCCCTTACAGTAGGTCTTTAGCAATGGTGTCATGCATTTAGTTTTTGGTTTAGCAAGACGGAATCATCAAAAAGCCTCGTAACAAGTTTGAAATTAATTTGACTTCAGACCTCAATATTTATTGAACTGCTATAGCTATCAAAAATCTAATTACAGATCTGAAATCAGCACAAAAAATTACCCTAGTCAGTGGAGTGTATTAAATATTCACCCAAAAAAATAAGAGAAAAAGTTTTAGGACCCACATCCCCCCTTAAAGAGTAGAAAGGACGATGAAATGGGTGCACGGCAGTCAATTGAAAGAAAACCTAATGGGGGCACTTGACCTTATTTTCTAATGTTGTAGGGCTGCCAAGACTCTGATCTGTTTAAACAATACAGACAAGTGAGTTTGCAGCAAGTGGGTTAGAACAAAAGTTGGAATGAGCCTCGGCATGAGCATTTGTCCATTGTGGATTCAAATAAGCACCAGCTAGCCCACTTGCGTACACTTTCTCCGGTGGAACAGATGGCCTTTTTTAATATTTTGTTGCGCTTGCATGCTATCAGTGTCCACAAGCTCCCCTCTGTAGGCTGTTCACATCAGTTTCGACACAGCCCAGGCAAGCAGCCATGGAGGAGCGCCAGTACCAGAATATTGGCTTGTACCAGCAGCAACACCAGCAACAGCAGCAGCTTCCACAGCAGCCACATCCACCGATTACAAGGTGAGACCACATATTTCAATAAAACCTTGTTAATTTGGAAGATCGGATCATTCGGACACATCCTCAGATCCCATCGGGCATACGCTGTGGGGATGCGTGACTCTCACGCCTCCCCTGAGATCTAGTTTTCCCGCATAGCTCGTCTCCTGCAGGGTGGCTTCGCCTGCCGCGTGGCCTGGCGCCCGCGGCGGTCGGAGTGGTTGAAGCGCCGTACGAGAGATGGTGCGAGTGTTGCGCTGCGGATGCCGCCGACAGGCGAGCCTTGGGCGCGGGAAAGGAAGGCTCGCTCTCTTTCCCGGCGGATCGGCGGACAGCGTGGACGTCCCGCGCACGCGCCGACCTGTGCTTCTGCGAGACTGCCTCGCGTGGCCGCCTTCAAACGCGCCACCGTTTGCGTGACCGTACGCACGAACGACGAGGCGTTGGGATCCAGCATGGGGCGAACACATTCGCTCATTATCCGGTCGCGGTGAGTCGGACTTACAGATTTGTCGCGCGCCCATCGGCATGTTTTGCAGATAGCAACTCGGCTAGCAGGCATTGATCTATGAAAGGTGCAATAAATGCCCTTGTGATTGTTTGCGCTACTGTGTTGTCGTTCCTTTGTCCCAAGAGTACGGGAGGAGAACCCCACACCGCATTATATATTGAATCCAAACTCTTGTTCATTTGGGCGTATTTGATCGCGCACCGGTTCATTCAGACAGTTATCTAAGCGCGGTGAGTGCAGAGCACCTCCCATGTTTGGCACAAAAGAGTAAAAGCAGTGCCAGTGTCCAACCAAAACAAAGCGGCAGAGTTCACATTTCCAGTCTTTAGTATGAACCATATGGGAACGACAGTAACACAGAATGCTTCATACCTATTTCTGCCTTTGTAGCTTTTATTATGCTCTTGTTTACAGTCACCGACTGATTTTTTGGACTCCAAAAATTCGGACATGCTTGATAATTCGGTCTGCTTCGCGGCACCGCCATTCTCCCCATAGACCACAATGTATAACAACTGCCGAAAGTTCGGACACCTTGCAACCTCTCGTCTTATTTTTTGGACACTCCTTGACCCAAGTCGATCGAGAGCAGCATGCACCGACTCTGACCGGTGCATGGTTCGACTTGCTGAACGCCATTTTTGTTTTGGGTGGAGCCTCCTTGCTGCCCCACGAAGTGGCACTACTGCAAATCCCCGCTCATCATGATTGTTTCTGCCTGGTTTGCGGATACACCAGTTCCGGTCTCAGCTCAGTAAGCCATGTCAAGACAATCCAGCAGCTGATTTGTTTGTTTATTCGTGCATGACACTGCGAGTAGGCCACGTTTTTCGTTTGTGCGACTGGTATCTGCGTGACGGCGTGGTGATGTTTGCTTTGTGTGCTGTGTCGAGGTTGCGGGGATGCAACATGACATACGAAAACATCGCGTCAAGTGTCTAATGGCACCGACAGTGCCCGCGCAGACAGCGCTGGGGAATGCCGGCAGGAGGGTGCCGGGAGGCCTAGGATTTGTCGCCTTCTGATGTCACGTGCACCCTACTGACGCCGAAAGTGTTCTGCCGAGACCTGTGCAGTGGTTCCGGACACCATCTCATTTGACAGTTTCACAGGTGCTGACACTGCTATACTGACATGCGCAGAACTCTATGACGGCGAGATCATTCGTCAGCTATCTGCTGCACCGCTGGATGATGACTCCGAGTCTAAAGATGACGCACTATGTGCTACGCTGCCGTTGCACGCGGAGCATGCACAAACAGTAACCGTGCTTTCAGCCGCCTATAGTGACCGTACGACCCTCTCTGAGATTCAGGCTTATCTGATTGCGCGGAAACGAAACAGCGTGCAACGGCACATTCATGATTTCTTCAGGCCTACTGCCAAACCTGAATAAGTGCGTGGAAATAAAGGATTTCTTTTTTTCTTTTCAATCTGCTTTTTCGGACACCTGTTTATTTGGACATTTCCGCAGTCACCGTGCGGTCTGAATGTTACAACATTCATTACAACACGAATTACAGCATGAATTACAACACAAACACGTTACACAGTAGAAGCTGTCCAAGATGAAGAATGATTCTACCATGGCCTGCACGCTGGCAGCAAACCTTCCAGCAACATTGCAATGGACGGACACTGTTGCTGACCAGCTCACTGAATAAAAAATTATCGTCGGGATGTGCGCACAGTATTAAGCATGTAGTGAATAAAGAGGCAGGACTTGTGCTGCGGCAGCACTGCAGAAGAAACATGAGGCCTTCCTCGCTGCGAGCGCTAATGCATCACGAGATAATAATTGCAGCTTCTGCACTGCTTTAGTGCTAAATAGAAACGATTTGCTGTTGCTTACAACGAAAACGATGCAACACACCAAGAAAGACAGGTGAAAAAAAAAGGGCACCCTTTCCTTTTACCTGTTTTTCTTGGTGTGTTGCATCGTTTTCATTGTAAGAAGCATGCACCAACTAGCTCAACAAGTGTTATTAGGATTTGCTGATTCATTCAGTAAGTAAATGCATGGTGTTTGAGTTAGCATTTGTTTATAGTTTTTTTTTATACCCTCAATAGTTTGAGATCGCTTGATTCGCACATTTGTTTCTATCCTATGAAATTTCTACAGTGAAAAGTTGGCCGGAGCTCGCAAAAAGTATGTATTAAACGGTAGTACTGCTTAACCGAAATAGCGTGAGATCGGCCACTTACCTATTAAAAACGAAACTCTGAGCGAGTGCAATAAAAAGGAAAAAAAACATGCAGTATTTATTCATTTTGCACAGCAAAAGTCTGTTATATTCATTTGATGCTGCGGCGGCTTAGCAACGACAACAGTGGCCTCAAGCTCCCTTAAGCTGCAAGCCAGCTTTTCCGCCAGCCCCTTCTTCTCAGTGAACATCCGCATGAGGCTGACATAACATGCAGCTTCTGCCAATGTCGGGCCTGAATCGCGCGTGCTGTCACTTTCCGTGTCATCCTTATCACTGTCGTTAGGTGACACCTTGCAATAACAGAGGCAACGATGGCGAAAAGTTGAACGTCGAAAAGTTTAACCTCGTAGCCAACACCTTTTCGCAGTCCCAGGAGTACTGCCGAGCATCTTCTCCTTCTCATTCCAAAGCCACATACAGTAGTCAACGGTAGATCCCTCTCGCGTGCCGGCGCCAACTTTGTGCCATGTTCGGTAGCACGAACGATGTCCAATTTTTCTTTTATGATGATCACCCAGTTTTTGTGCGAACTTGCACGATGCCACAACACAAGCCAGCCATAATGCCCTCTGGCTCAGCACCAAAATGATGCCCTCTGGCTCAACACCAAAATTCCAAGCGTCCTCTGCATTTGCATTTGGAGGCTGTTCTGATCTCTGAGGCTCGTTCTTCTGCCTGGCTGACCTACCATTATGATTGCGTTACGAAAAGTGCAAACATTACGTTTGAAGGGCCCCTGAAACAGTTCGCATAAATTTTGTAAACGTGTAGGATACGGCAAAAGTTAAGGGATCACGCGACGCGCTCCTCATAGGTTTTGCTGTCAGCCCTCACTGAAAACGCCACGGCGAGCTCTCCCGGACATTTCTGTAAGTACTTTCGAAATGAGAGAAGTTTTTTACTGTCTAAATAATAATCTTGGGCAAGCTGAAAGCACAGAATCGTTTACAGACGCTATCTCTTTACCGAATACGTACAGGGAACGCCACTGCGTGCGGTCGCCGCGGTGGAGTCTCCCGAACCAGCTTCTTGCGTGAAAGGTAGGTAAACGCTGAAAGCAAACTATGTGAAATATGCTCTTATAGTATTTGTATACCTAAATTGAGCATAATAGAATGAAGCCTCCATGCAGCAATCGCACAGATTCACAACAACCGTCTGCGCATCTGCATGCTTGTCCGCGCACTGTTTCGCTTTCGCCGCGTGCGCGTTTTCGCACCATGCCATGAGCTTTAGGCCGCAGAATGTGAGCATTTGACAGTACACAAGCAGCCATTGTTGCGTCGGTGCTATCAGAGCTGTTAAAAAATAATTTCATTGTAGACATTGTAGAGACGACGGGCACTGTGATATGCCGTCGCGACGATTCAATCTTTTTTTTTTCTTCTAAATTCTTGGACGTTTCAATATTATTTCTCGAATTGCGCCACACTGTATGTTTATCGGTGTTCTCAGCGTGTGATTTCCCGCTGCTTCTTATTTGTAATCCAGTGTATTAATTCATAACACAAACTTGACCATATGCCATGCTTGTTTTTAATGTGCGTCTTACCACTCCCTTTCCACTCCACTAAACTTTCCAGTAGCTATAGCATCGACAAGTTCATAGACCAAACCGTCATTACATTGGTCGGGCAGCGGACTCAGGCGAGCGTCTCAGTGCACGTTTTTCGAACATCGCAGACCCGGCGCCGTAGCAGAAATCTTCCTCGCGTCTGTGCTTGCTGCATACCCGAGTTGTAGCCGATGACTGTTTGCTGGTTTTATGTTTCGGGAGCCAAGCTTCATGCAGCTTATTGTCCTGCGGCTACGTGTGAATAAGGCTGACACCGGGCTCCGTTGCGTATGTCCGGCACTGCAGCACCGAACAGTAGCCTACCATGATGCGCGCCTTCAAACGAAGCCACTACCTATTGTAATACTTTCAAGCGTTGTAAAGGAGACACTCGAAGCGGGAAAATCTCGCGACTTAATGACGACTGCAGCGTACGAGGGAATTTAAACTCTCATTTTCAACTCGCTTCAACGCTCCCGAAGCAGCCGACGCGGCTGCTATGTCCACGTGATCCCTAATAGCGTGTCACAGCGACGATGGCGCCAGCTTTTCCAGTGGTGGAGCTCGAGGCCAATACGTGAGCGGCGTGATGGCTTTGCACAGCATTCCGTGAAATGTAGGCAATCGCTGAGAAGCAAACTATGTGAAATATGTTCATATAGTGGGCTGTCTGTATAACCAAATGAAGCATGACAGAATGAAGCCTCAATGCAGCGATCGCACGGGTTCACATGGACAGATTGCACATCTGTATTCACGTCCGCACGCAATGTTTCGCTTTCACTGCAAGCATGTTTTCAACGCCATGCCGTGAGCTTTAGGCCGCAGCATACGAGCCTTTGACAGTACACAAGCAACCATTGTTGTGCGGACACTATCAGGGCTGTTCAAAAATATCGTTATAACTATGGACCTCGACGCCTACAGCGATTTGTGGTGTGCAGTTGTGACAATTCACTCCTTTTCTCTTATATTTTTCTGTTTCTTCTAAATTCTTGGACGTTTCAATATCCTTATTTCTCCAGTTTCATCGCACTGTATGCTTATAGGTCTTCTCAGCAAGCGATTTCCCACTATTAAAGGGACTCTAAAGGCAAATATTAAGTCAAGCTAAAGTGCTCGAGAATCTCTAAGGCATCAATGTTATAACAAACAGAGCTTTAATAATCAACAAATTAAGGTAGATGCCGGAGATGATTAGGGACTCCCCTGGGACATTCAAGTACAGGGTCCTGCATATTTGGCTCCACGTGTTCAAAAAAAGATTTTGCACTGACCGCTGCACTGTTCTTGCTCAAATTTTGCAGAACGATTGCATTTTGACGTCAACTTTGTTTTAGCATACCACTTGGCATGATTAGTTGCCTGTTTTTTTAAGACAAAACTGAGAAAGTGTTTTCGTCTATGGCAAAAATGGCGTCCAAAAAGCCGACCCTGGCAGAGGTTTGTATCGTCACCTGCCGTCATCTGCAGAAAGCAGCGTTTCAGGGAGGGCTGCCATGTGTTGTCCGCTCCTGGAACAGGCGACTGCCCTCCCTGAAACGCTGCTTTCTGCAGATGGCGACAGGTGACGACACAAGTTTGTGTGCGCCGTCGCGGCAGCAGCTGGCATACCCATAAACACAGGCAAATTTCCACATTTTTCTTAAAAACCAGGCAATTAACTGTACCAAGTGTTATACTAAATGAAGTCGACACCAAAATGCAATCAGGCTGCAAAATTTGAGCAAGAACAGTGCCGCGGTGAGCGCTAAACCTTTTTTCGAACACGCGCAGCATCATATTCAAGACGTTGTACTTGGCCGATGACAAAAGCACTCCTCAGTTAAATTTTGTCACTAGTACTCAAGCAATCCTTGCAAAAAACATCCTTGCATTGTATTATAAGACAAAAAAATATGCAACTTGTCTAGTTCTGTTTCATTAAAAAAAAATGATTGAAATTACTTTGACAACGATGCGAGAGGTCGAAAGGTTTCGTTTTCGCTCGACTCTGCACCGCTCACGCTTATGCGTTTTAGGTTTGTTATCGCATAGTCCTGCACTGGTTTTGCTGGCTTGAAAAACTCACACAAGCTGCAAGGAGGAGAGAATACAACTTCCATGTGATGTCTTCGGATACCTCATTGGTTTGCGCCACTTGACCAAAAAGTAGCTGCAGCGGCAGTTCCATTGCTCTGTCTCTGCTCGATATCGCCGTCTGTCAGGCGCCATTTTACTCACCGACGGCAGCAAAGGGTGCTGATGGCGCATGCAACGTCACCACTCTCCTGGTTGGGTGACAGAAGATTTGAATTTCAAAAAAGGTATTTGGACCCTTCAGATGCAATTTTCTAGCAAACTAAGTCTTGGCACGAAAGAAACGTTACGAGCTTTCTGGAATGGTATTTAAACAGTCCACGTTGACTTAGTACTTGCCGTTAGTGTTCCTTTAATCCGGTATGTATTAATTGTTTGGTGCAAACACAAGTACAATCATATGCCAGGCCTTTCTTTAGTGTGCTTTGTGGAGATGCGCGACTCTCATGCGTCCCCTGATATGTTGCTTTCCCGCATAGCTCCAGTCTCCTGTAATTCGCCTTCACCGCATGGCCTGGTGCCCGTGGCAGTCGGTGTGGTTGAAGCGCATTGCGAGAAATGGCGCAAGTGTCGCTCTGCTAACGCCAACGTTACTAGACTAGCTTCAGTTGTAAAACTCCCCGCCCACGTGCTTACAGCCGCTGTCGCCATTTCTGTGACAGCCGCCAGAGGGCAACGCTGTTCGATCGGGCTCCACTGCAGACGCCTCGTCACAGCCTTGAGCTTATGCGGACGGGCAGTTTGCACATTTCACGCTCGCTGGCGTTCTCCCTTGTCCGAATTAGTGATACCACGAGAAAGCAGTATCCACCTACAGCAATAAGATTTATCGCGCCAGTTTATTAATGCTGAAAGAAGGGTAAACTGCACGAAAGGAAGAAGCGCACAAGCTGCGTTTCTAAATGTCGTGTGTTTCTTCCGGTCGTCTTAACGTTTTGCGCAGTTTAGGCTCACGAGCCTGAATATCCGGCCAAAGTGCGTGATTGTAGGATGATTTTGATCCCCACCGAAGCTTCTCACCACGCCAAAGAAGCGCTACAAAAAGAAAGATGAGGTCGGTCTTTGTACACACAAGCCACAATAAAAAAAAAGTCGGATTTTTCATTCTGTGAAGATGCTTAATCAGTGAAGCTAAAACTTGGGGCCCCTGTGTTTATCACTGGGTTAATCCCGAGGGTTCATTTCAGTATTTCTCAATTATGAGGTTGCACACACAATCGGCAGCGAGAGAGAACGACGTCACTGACGGTATGCCCGCAGTCCGCAGTTGTCGCTTGCGTTAGATGTCTCGAGTTTGCTCGGCGGCGTGGTTAGCAACCTTCGCCTGCGATTTGCCGCTTGTGATTCTTCGAAATTAAATCTTTCCGTTACGTAAGATCATGAGTGGCTCATACTCCCTTAAGCAATGGCTCATACCCCCGTAAACGCGGCCTCCCCATTACGACGACAGAAGTGAAGTGAAATTATACGCTGGAAAGATGAATGGCCACACAGCCAGCTGTGGAAGACAACGACGAACGCGGCAGCAGTGGCACGAGCGCGTGCCGTTGATTTCGCAGAGAGTTCCCAGTCGGCACGATGAATCGCTCAGTTTCACGCCGAGCGAGGCGTCGCATTGCTAGGAGCACAGAAAAAGTGGTGCGCCGAACTGTTGACATCGCTCCGATAGCGGCCTATTCAGCCAGGTACGCAGCACGTCGTCATCGTCTGCTGATATTCTTAAAAAGCTCGGCGAAGGCTACAGTTCCACGGATGACATGCTTGCTGAAATTCACTGTCAACAACGAACCACAGAATACACCAACGCTGCACCGCGTGCTTAGTCCGGCCCGCCCGCGTAGCCGGCTAGTGAGGAAGTGAAGCTGGGCGCGACTGCAGCGCCACGAAAGCGCAGGCGGGTGGCGGTTCCGCGCAACGGCGCCGAGTTTTAAAACTGAAGCTAGTCTAGTAACGTTGGCTAACGCCTCCTAACGGCAGGGTTACTTGGGCGCGGAAAGGAGCAGGCTCTTTCTCTTTGGCTCGGGGTCGGAAAGTGGTGTGGATGTTCCCCGCGTGCACCAATCCATGCTTCTGTGAGACCGTCTTGCGAGGCCTCGTTCGAATGCGCCACCGTTTGCTTGACCGTATGCACGAACGACCAGGTGTTGGTGTCCAACATGGAGCAAACATATTCGCCCGTTATCCGGTCGCGGTAAGTCGAACTTTCACGCGCGCCCATTGGCATGTTTTGTAGATAGAAACTCGGCTAGCGGGCATTGTTCTATGAAAAGTGCAATAAATGCCCTTGTGATTGTTCGCACTACTGTGTTGTCGTTCCTTTGTCCCAAGAGCACGGGTGAGAACCCCGCAGCTTGCCATTCCCTTTCCATTCCAGTGAATTTGCCGGTATCTAGCATCAACAAGTTCATACATCAAAGCTTCATGACATTAGCCAGACAGCGCGTGTGGACGAGCGTTGCAATGCGTGCTTTCTGCTACTCACTGAACATCACAGCCTCGATGCCATAGCAGAAATCTTCCTTGTGGAAGTGCTTGCTGCACACACGAGTTGTAGCCTATGGCTGCTTACCGGTTCTAAGTTTTACGATCCAAGCTTCACGCAGCTTCTTGTCTCGTCGATACTTGTGAAGGCTGACACCGGGCTCAGTTGCATACGTCCGCCACTGTGGCACCAAGCAGTAGCCTGCCATGTTGGACGCCTTCAAAGGCAGCCACTACGTATTACAGTGCATTCGAATGTTGTCAAGTAGACACCCAAAGTGAGAAAACCTCCCCACTTGATCAGAACTACAGCATAGGTGCAACTGTCGTTTTCAACTTGCTTCGGCGCTTTCGATGCCCAAAATATGCTGCGCTATGGTGCTACAATGAAACGGACAAACGCAATCCCTACAAATGGAGGCAGATTTTTTTTCTGTTGTCCTAATTTTTACCAACAGGTCACATAGTAACCAACTGCACAAGCTGCTCAACTGCTGTAGAGACACCATCCACTAAGCTAAACACATTTATTCCTGTTACTGCACCTGTGCTGCTGTGGGTGAGCAGAGCCGAGAACAAGAAATAGTCGGCTAAAAAGCATGGAATTGCCTCTAAAAGTGTTTACCTTTTCAGGCCAAGCCATGGTTCACAGCCATTACCGTGGAGTCCTCCCACGAGTAGCAGCAGTGGCAATGCACCGCTCCGGCCAGAAGTGGGTGCCCGGCCCCTCTCCACACTGGTGAGCCCTCGAGAGCAGGAGCAGTACGTGAGCAGCCTTGGTTCCCTCGCCATGGGTCACCACTCTGGCCCTCCTGGAGGAGGCGAAAAAGTGTTGGGAGCCCCACTTGCATCAGATCCTCCCCCACACTGGAGCCCCCACCCGCCTCCGCCAGACCTGAGGGCGCAACGGGACCTGCTTCGCCAGGAAGCCAAGATGGAGGAAATGAAAGAGGAGGTGAGGCAGTGAGACATGGAGGAAGGACAGCTTAGGAGAGTCCCTGGCAATCTCTGCAGTGTTGGAGAAAGTTGTTGGAGAAATTCATGTGTATTTTTTGTGAAGTAACATTGGGACTGATGGTGCAAACCGATGTTGTCATAGCAACCGTGCCTCAGTCATCTGGTTATGAGAACAAATGTGCACATTGTTCGCAGTCGCTGGCAGCTATCACCTCTTGCACCACGCGGGCATGTGCGACGCTGGCAGCGTTCGCCGCCCATTCGCGAAACCTTTCCTTGAACGCTGTGTCCTCCAATCACTTTTCCAAGGGCTTGATTGCACAGCATGCCAGTGTGGTGGAGCTTTGCGCGTGTTAGCTTTGGGGCATGCAGAAGTGAAGAGTTTTAGAATAGGGCTTTGCGTTTGTGGATAGCGTCTTGTGCTTGCAGCGCCCCTACAGCATAAGAAAACAACTGTTATATATAATTAAATAAAATATAATGTTTTGTGATTGGAAGAGTAATTTTGACATCCATGTTTTTGTGTTTAATTGCACTTGGATGTTATTCTACTAAAGTCGAACCTGGTTATATCAAACTCACAAGAAAACGCCTATCAGTTCGATATAGAGCATAATTCGATATAAGCCTGCTTAATAATTGGATGTCATAAAAGCACATACCATTTATAAATTAACTTTATTGATGAAACTAGCTTAGCGTGGCATGAAATAGTCCAGTCTTTTTTCTGCTTGCTCAATTTCGCCGCCTGCCACACATGCACTTCTCCACATTCTCTAAAGAATCAGAGTAGCTGAGGCTGCAACCTTCCGCATTTCTGCAGAAGCACCAGACTAGTGCAAGCGCACCAATCACTTCGGAGGATGTGGGCAAAGGACCGTCGTTGCTTTCCTTATTGTGCCCACTTTCACTTTTGCTAGGTACGATGTCGGCAATGTAGTCTTCGTTTTCGGGCTCTCCTGTGGTTGCAACAGACTCATTTGCGCTCACAAACTTGTCCACGGTTAATTCTGCAACAACTTCTGGAAATTCTGACAGCTCACTCCAAACTTCGGCAACACAATCAACGGCTCCGTCGCATTCATCATAATATACTCGCCATCTTGCATGACGAGGGCACAAGAGCCCCTGATTGGCTGTCTGAGCAAGCGCTGCGGGTAGGCCAGGATAATTTTTTGCAGGGGGTTGTCAACGGCTTGTCCGAGACAGCGCTGTCACGGTAGGGAGAGCGGTTGGTTGGAGCCGCGCCGCCGGGTTTCCCCGCCACAGCAAGGGAAAGCCAACTTCCGGGGGCACTTTTCCGCTGCTTGACGTTCGATATATTGGGAGTCGCTGCTATTTCTGTTCGATGTAAGCGTAATTTTTGCTATTATACTCATTGTAACTATACCGTGTCCAGAAATTGTTTGATATATAGAATAATTCTATGTAAACGGGTTCGATATATTTGGGTTCGACTGTAGCAGCAAGCAATTAGTTGCGCCTAGTTTTGAGTAACTACCTTTACATGCTGTCACCAGCCAAGTTAAGGCATGTTAGGCCTACGATCTATGAAATCAACACTCGAATTTGGAATCAGCGACGTCTAATGAATCAGTCTTCATTACACCCATTAGTTGAGAAAAAGCGATAACAGCAGTCACTTCTCCTAGCTTACGAACTTCACGCATTACCACGAATTGAAGCCAGTTTGGTGCTAGGTTAGAGCTGTCGCTTCGATAGGTTCCGTCACCTTCGTTGACACAAAGCTTTTGGGGGAGCTTTTGGGGCTCCTGCCAATTCAGTAAAATAGCGTGCCTGATGCCAAACCCAAACACAGTTTTCGTCTCACACTTGAGCAGTGGCTTCAATGCTATTTCTTTGGAGCCCCTATTCTAAAACTCTCTAATGAGTCTGACACACACACACACACACACACACACACACACACACACACACACACACACACACACACACACACACACACACACACACACACACACACACAAAAAAAAAAAAAGAACTTTGGACAGTGTCTTACCTTTTGATTTTCAGGCAGTTGCTGTCGGCTATCCCTTCCCCATTTCGCAAATAATGAAGGTAGAAGTGTTGTGCTTTTTTAATGTAAGTCCTGAAGCATTGAGGAGTGCTATAAAGCTGCTCATTTTTGTCTGCATGCCACAAATATTTTTATAATTCACCTTTTGCAAAGGTCGTTTGTAAGACAATATGCATACCTAATAAAGCTTAAAAAGAAATATATTATGCTTATTCTGCAGTAAAAAATAAACCAATAGCTTTAATAGCACCAGATATAGCTTTGTGAACATTATGACACAAAAATTAAGAGCTATTTCTGTGATTTTAAATAATGACCTATTGGATGACAATTAGAGGATGCGACTTGTGGTAAATCAAAATCTATAGCAGAGCTATACACACATACATACATTCACATACCAAATTTATCACGTTAGTTACATAAGTAATTAAAATAGTTTTCAATGCCGCATCCCCCTTAAAATGTGACTTCTAGGCAGAGGGGTCATGTGCCAGCAAATTGTTTCAGGTTCCCAAAGCAGTCTCCTTTGACATTGTTTGCAAAAGTGTCCGACTGGGCCTTGCCACTTGCCTGTCAGTTTCAGCCTAGTAACTTTTGTAGCACTTCCCCCCTGAAGAAAACGAGAATTGTATTCACGAAAAGAGTGTTAGTCTTGCAGACTGCACAATTTTATCACAACTACGGATTCTGCGGAAGAGAAACTGAGGACCTCGGGTGTCTCTAGATGCAGCTCACTTTGCCAGTGCCTGGTCAGCAATCTTGCCAACTGACACTTCCCAGGTACGGCGGCGAGAGGAACGGGACCTCCATCAGCCATTGATCACAAAGCCCCCAATGAAGCAGCACCCACAGCAAGGTGTTCGCTCGCCACCGCCTCCAGAGACCAGCAATGGGCACCACCCAAATAACAGGTCTGTAATGGCCAGTGGATTGCTTTTAAAATTAAATTCTGAAATCCTAGTGCACTGCAGTGATACCTGCTTGTATCAAACCTAGATGTACAGTCAATATTGCTTTGCCTGCGCTTTTCATGATAGGGTCATTCTACTGCAGGCAACAGTACAAGCCATGAGAGTGGAGTAGAGACATCACAGGCTTCGCTTTGTGCCACTGATGTTAAGATACCATATTTCTGCATGTGTAACCTGCAATAAAAATGCAAGAAATGTAACAGTAAAGTAAGTATGCAGGGTACATGTGAATTTCTCCTTTAAGCGTGGCTTCACGGCAGTGCGGCGCACCCTGCCCTGAAGTCGTACCTTAGGCCAGGTGCTCTGCCATTTAGTTTTGTTATCTCCTAGGGAATGCTACCCTCTCCCCACCCTTGCGTGTTGAAGCCCCTCTCTACCCTCCATAGTCGCCCATTCTCCTCCTCTTTACGGATCGAAATACTACTGCATTTATTAGTTAGCAAATGGTGTATGTGGCACTGGCAAACTAGACCTCGGATCACGATGATCGGTGCTGAATGGCCGCCCTAGCATAGCCAAAGCTAATGATAAAGCTTTCACTTTACAAAGCAAATTGTGTATCATGTGATCATGTGTAGATCACCCGTATCTGTGGTGCTCACTTAATTAGTGCTACAGCTTGGCCGCATCTGCTCCATCACCATTGCACATGCGAGGGCTATTCTCTTCATTCTGTCATCGTTTGTCGTGCGAATCCCAGCTGTGAAGTGATCCGATTCAAGTCACAGTGGTGGTCCAATTGCGTCATTTTGCTAAAATTCGACTTGCATGCTCCTGGCTGTGCCCACTCAAGTGCCATTTGCACCATCTGCGCAAAAGTGCGGTATTTTCACGTTTTCACAGCAATGGAATGTTTTCAGTAGGGTTATGCAGCCACAGTCAATTAATGATTTTCTGGACGCCCGCTCTTTCAGACATGCCCAGTAATTCAGACTCTTTCATAGTCAATGTACAAGCTAGACCGTTTTAAATGTCAGATGCAAAAACCCTTCGCCATCCAATTTTCCTAACTTTTTGCCATGACTTCAGCTTTGAAACAGCATTGATTGAAACCACTATCGCCGCCAATTTTGCTTATCTTGCTGCCTCGAACAGGTGCTTTTGCATGCAGATCTGCTGGCAATCTGGAGCCACTTCCACGACAACGCTAGGCCTAGCTACTGTGACGTTTGCTACGAAGCTTCTTGCTGTTCATTGCCGTGTTTTTCATTAAAACAATTCGCCGTTAACAATGGTGCCGACTCCGCCTTTGTAATTCTCACCAATGAGCACCAGGTGGCCGTTGTGCATCGCCACTGTGGCTAAATCGCAAAACTTGGGGGGATGCGTAGGAGACGACACAATGATCAGGGCATTGCCCGCACTCCTTAACCACTAACTTGGGAAAGTGAAGGCATCTATATGAGGCAGGGCATGCCCACGATCTTCGTGAACAGCAGAAAGAAAACACAATCACCATATTAGGAAGTATGTTCCACAGTTCCACAGACAAAGCTCACTGTGCTGAGCTACAATGTAGTCCTGGAACTGTACGTCCCCAGCATTATGCATATATATGCATTTAATGACGTTTTGTGTATATATGGACATATTCTTGCAGCTCGACAAAGCAAGGAGCATGGAATCAGTAAAATATTCCTGCAAAGCCGGAGTTGAAGGGCGTTGCAAGCATACTGCTCCTGTGGCCTTTGCAATGGATGAAGAGGGAACGGAGTAATGCACAAGCAGAAATCAGAGCTGGAAGCTGTAAAAAGAAAGTCTTAAGGGGGGACGCGGCAATTGAAGTGGCAGAGTTTTCAATTTTCCGATTTCTTCACCCCCCCCCCCCCACCCACCCACCCCGCAATCCACAGACCTTTCTTTACCTCGTAGTGAAATATTACAAGATATGCGATAGAAATCAAGACGACAGCACTTTAGGGTAAAGTACTCTCATCAAAAATTGCAAAAGAATTGGGCTTCGGTAGGCCCCATCGCATCGCGGATCGCTCGGCTATCTTGATGCAGCACCGCCATCTTGGTATCATCGTAAAGAGGAGAGATCGGAGCTCAAGATAGCCAGAGCGATGCATTTCTCCACCAAAAAATAAACCAGCAAACACAAGGGAGAAAAAGGCAAATAGTCACGTGGGGCACAGGGCATGCTCCTATTGGCTGTTTTAGATGGGAATTGCTGACGAACCTCTCTCACGCGCATTTGTGCACAGCGAGCTGCGCGTTCTGATCAGCGTGATTGATGATCGTGGCAGGTTAACGCACGTGTTATGTGATGAGCCCCATAGATATCAAATTCTGAACGGCCCACTTGTGCGGAAGACCACGAAAGGTGTAAAAAAGAGGGAGAAAACCACTCGTAGAAGCAGATGCTGCCGAGCTTGTCAATGAGGCATGACTAGCGCACATGGGTGACCGGGAAAGCGCATCCGCGTGCGGTGCTGACGATGTGACTATAGGCTATGGTGAAGGCGTGTTTGTTCACGAGTAATACTCAAGGGGCGTTCGCTCGTGAACAATGGTGAATGCGCGTCCGCGAGCGAGCGATGGTGCGTCAGCGTGCAATTCTGTCTGCAACATGGCATCGGCGAGAGCAAAAGTTTTCAAGTGAAATATTCAACTGCAGATTTCAGCTCCAACTCTCACTAATAAAGAGCTTGTGCGACGAGAGACGAGAGCAGATGTTTTGAATGCACCATCAACTACCTCTGCATGATGCATGGATGCATGACAATCAAAAAGGCAACTGAGGTGCATGAAACTGCTGCAACAAAGCAAAAAACCACATCAATATGTAAGGAAAATGTGTCCTCACAGGCAAACTACATCCCAGGTGGGTTTTAGGTGCTCAAAGTAAATATTTACATGTTTACAACAAATGAAACTGAGCTCCGTTCTCTCGACTTTCATTTTTTGTGCAGTTGCTTTCAGTTATCATGCGTGCAACTCGAAACACTGAGGAAAAGATACTTTTTGTTTTATAATGAACATATTCCTTTTCACCCAGCATTGATTTTAGGCAAAGATGCACTTGTGATGTCACACATGTTACCGTGTTTATTCGCATAATAATCGCACTTGCGTAATGATCACACGGCTGAATTTTGTCGTCGAAATTCGATTTTTTGTCTTTCCCGTGTGATGATCGCACCCTGAACTTTTCGCAGCGATATGTCATGTGCCATGTCTAGCTAATAATGATCGCGCTTACCATCTGTCGAATGCTACGCGAACGACTCGTGAAGACATGCCAAGCGGCCTGCATGCACCCAACATTCCTAAGCAGATGCCCCATTTCATTCCTTTCACCACTTTCCGCATTTCCATGAAAAAAATAGCTACAACCACACTTGCCTCAGCTTTATTATTTGTAGACTTCATAATGGGTTTGGTCAACAACAACAACATAAAGGGCCCTGCCTTTCGATTCTTCTCGCCTGCACTCGTAAGCACATAACGCGAGCCGCAACGGTAGTGGCCATGTTTACACTGATACGTTGAAAGTGTACCCTATTCATACGCCGACGCTTGTAACGCAGCTAAGATATTTGCCCACCCTTAGCGGAAATTTGCTGTATTCGGATAGCAGTGAAGACAAATGCCACAGTTTCCACAACATGCCCGCCATGTGTTTCTATGTCACTGGCAGCCAAGCGCACCCAACTCTGTTTCCGTCCCCTCCAAGTGGACATGGCTACGTTATTGTTGCAAACTTGCCAATATTAACGATGTTATTCATTACTGGTACGGAAAAAACTGTTTCAATGTGCATAATGTACTGACAAAAAGAAAAAGAAAACGCGTTCGGCGTGTTCGGCTTGCTCCGCTGGCCGCCATTTTTGTTTTGGTGTGTCCCACACTGACAGCGGCAGCCGCCTGCTTGTTGACCCGTGCGGGCTGAAAAAAAAAATGCGGGCTGAAAAAAAAAAACTTCATTTCGTGAGAAATTTAACCCGCGTAGTGATCACACCCCTGAATTAGCAACCATTTTTTTTGACAAACAAGTCTGATCATCATGCGAGTAAATACGGTATTAGCTTTTTAAGAGAAGCAGGTATTCTAAATGATCCTACATGCACCTTCATATTATGATACAGTCAACGACTGAATTTTCGGACGTCCTCGCAGCACCACCACGAGCTCCATAGAATCAATGTATAAGGACATCTGAAGTTTCGGACGCTCGAACCCCCCGCCGTCCAATTTTCCGGACTTTTTGACGCGACGGAAGGTCCTTTGGCTTCTCGCGCAGCGCCCTTGCGCAGGAAATCGACTTGCAGCCGAAGCATATCACCGCTTTGAACCACAACTAGCCAAATCTAGCCGTCACACACCGATTGGTCTGGCCACGCTGGCTCTTCATCGCCGCACTTCCGCTTCCGCCTCCGGCGGAGTTTCCGGTGCTGGGCTAGGGTCCCTAGCTGGGCCATTTCATTTGTTTGCGTAAGCCACGTTTTGGCTAGCGTGGTGTGTGGTTGTGCTGTTGTGTCAAGTGTGCTCTGCGACGCTAGGCCTAGGTGCTTCGACGCTCGTCTGCGAACTCCACTGTTCCCAACTTGAGGATTTCGCTTGCCTTCGATGGCCCACACTCCGTCTTCCTCGTCCTCGCCGACAGCGTCGAAGCGCGGAAAGCAGTACCATCGGTTAACGATGGAGAAGAAAGCCGCCATTATTAAGCAAGTCGTGAGCGGCCCATCGCAGGCTGACATGAGCAAGGAGTCAGGCTGTGAAGGATTCAGAAGACTCCGATGTTGAAAATGAGGAGCCAATGCCTGCGCCGCCTACAAGCGCCGAGTTGACGCGAGCACTGTTGACTCTTTCATCAGTGTACAGTGCTGACATGACCCTTACTCAGGTCGAGGTGAACATGATCGCATGCAACCGGAACACTGTCCAAACAACAATCAACAAATTCTTCAAGCCACTGCAGCAATAAAACCGGCTGCCCGACGATGCACATGTACATAATAAACCGGCAGTCGGCTGCATACAGAGTTTTTGAATGCGTTTCTTTATAGCCACTTCACTACTCATTGTCGTTCCTGAGTAACTCTTCCGTGAGGTGGCGTTAGCAACATTACACTCCCACCATCTCTCGTAATATAGTTCAGAACTTCTTGCTAAACGAGTTGATGCACGACTATGTTAGGAAGAGTTGCGCGTAAAAGACTATGAACGCAAGAAAAAATGAAGTAGACAGAAAGGGTGCAGTCATAAAGAGCGAAATATGCTGCAACCACACCGACCACCACCTGCACTTAGCTACAGGGTAAAGCCGGATTACAGGAGACGCAAGAGCCATGTGGGGAAAGCATCAGGGGACGTGTGAAAGTCGAGCATCTCCACAATAAATGAAGCGTAAATGAAGGAATGATATCAGTTGGAATGCTGTTGCAACGATAAATGGAGAGGGAATTGTGGCAAGAGATTTAAAAACAGAAAAGATAACTCAGTCACCACATACTAGCCTAGTGCGCCCATAGACAGGCATCTGTTCTATGCCTCCATTGGCAGTTTTGTATGGGAAAGGTCCACTGTTAAAGGGAATGCACATTCCCATATTCTACCATCAATTATTGCTGCTATAGACCGTTTCATCGGCCGAGGAGGAAAGGGCGCACGGGCGAGCCTTTCCTCCTCTCCGATCCAGCATGGCGCTGCTTGAAAGTATTGCTGTCACGTGCTGCGGAATGTTTTCAAGATGTTTTATATCTTACTTTGTGAAATTTATGCATGTCCGTTCATATAAGGTCGTCAGGGAAGCCTTTCGGTGCATCGGTAACTATACAGTACGCAGAAACATGTGACGCGCATCAGCAGCCGCAGTGTGTGTATGTGTTGTGAACTGTTTTGCGTATATCGGTTTCAATTCAACTAAGAGAATCGGTGTCTCTGTATTGCCAGCATGAAATGGTAAATATGCTCACTATCTGATCGCTCAGCATAGGGACTAAAACATTAAACATAAGAGCGCATGGTCGTGTACGGCCAACCTAAGGCAACCACGAAACATCTTAGCGGCAGGCACTATAAAAAAATTGTGATACACCGGCATCGTTCTCACGCATTTAAAGTCTAGTAGACTTGAAATCACTATATGTCTACGCTAGCCTTCCTTCATGAGGCTGATGGTGCTGCTCAACAGAGCGATCACTGTGGTTGGTTAACCAGCATGATACATATATAAACTATGTGCATCAACATTGCCTTTTTGCCCTGTAAAGCCATGATATATGAAAGGGATCGCATAATAAGAAAGTGATGGCCATTTTTGAGGACAAAATTTCCGTAATACATGTGAGTGCGTCATAGAAAACGGAACGAAAACAACCGAAAAAAGAAAATTCGGTTACCATCCTCTTTCTCGAAAAAGAAAAAAAAACGTGCTAATGTCACAGTACAAGCTCACATAGTCACACCGCACAACGTTGATAGATCTATAAACATTGATGCCGCATTCTTGGAACATATGCTATATAGAATAGACATGTCTACTCCAGCACCTACCACTGCTTAGGATGCTCGCACAGTTCGTAAACGGTCGCTTTGCTTGACAAGTATAGTTCACACTGTAAGGTGTGCTGTTATTGCTAACCAAAACTATTTTATTCATGGGTGGAAACCTCTTACGCTGAACCAACTAGTCATGTAATGTAATCTGCAGCTAACAGTTTGAACGCTTATCAAAGTAAAACAGCACAGCTCAGGGCTATCGTAGCAGAATAGTTCCCAGGCCATTACGATCGTTGCATACATTTCATTGCTCTTAAACCGCAGCTTAGAACTAGAGGATAATACTGCAATACGGTCACATTAGTGAATGGAACTTTAAGAAATCCACAATTTATCTCCTAGGCTGATTGTAGGTGCAAACATGTGCGTACACGTTGCACTGCATGCTCCGTCCACCTTAACACCAGCAGAAAGTCCAACCATACCGACTTAAACTACTTGGTACGTCTCACAGAACCGTTTTCCACGTAGAGGATGCCACGTCATTTTACACAGACCGCATGAGCGCGAAAACAAACACCAGAAACTACCAGCATGCCAGCTGCCCAAGCCAGCATGCCGACTGCCCATAGATGGCGCCACTGCGTAGCAATATGGCGGCGCCCATGAAAAACCGGTGTATAAAAAGCCCACAGGCTAATTTCTTGCATATCAGTGGATGACCAACTGATTGTGTCCTACGTCTTTGTGATAAAAGTGAACAAATATTCATTATATTGGCATTAGTACTGATTATAAGTGTTCCCATTAGTAGCGGAATGGGTCGTACATGATTTGAGAATTCTTTAGCAAAACCCCCATTCACTCACTCAATGAAACTTGTGAAAATTTGGCTGTAACTTCCTCAGTTTTAAACTCTGTTGTGGCAGAATGTTCACTTAGTGGTGTCCTGTAACTTCCTTTATAAAATTGTTTTTGATGGTGTGAAAGGCCTATTTATAAAGGGGATCAACAATGCATATGCAGGATACCCCGAGATGCCATCCAGGTGGCCAGCCCCTCGCCCTGGGAACGGGAGGAGAAAGAGATGGTGAGTTCTCTCGAGTGCGAGATGCACATCGACGTAGGATTTGCCAAATGTGTAGACGACCGAGTTCCAATAACTGCTCTGTTCACGCACCGTGATAGCAGCAGTGGCATTATGAATCATGCAGTAAGTGCATCATTCCGGGTGTGTGTGTGTGTTCTTTTTTTTTTTTTTTAACCCTTCGAGGGTCAAATTAATTTGAACAAAAACTTTCCCAGGTGGTCAAATTACTTGAATGTACAAAATGTATAAAGTTGGGAATAAATAGTAAAAAAAAATTAGGAACAGTATTTTGGTGTCGGCATCACTCAAAACTGGAAAATGTTCAATAGTATTTCAAAGTGTGGTTCTCCTTGAAACACTGTGCTAAGCACAGTGCCTTATCGCAGTCTGCACACCTAAAATGCGTGTCTGTTCTCCTCTTGGAGCGACGAGTTGTGTTGGCGCGCACATGACAGCTTCTCTGCGTGCAGCTGCCTTGGGCAGAGGTCTGAGGCACCCTCTCGTGTAAGCGCGTTGCCGCAGAGAGCGAGAATACCTCGTGAGCGGCGGTGATAAACAAGCTAAGAGCAGCGCCAATCAAGATAGAAATCAACTTCTTCCACCCCTGCAAGAGAGTGCCAACAAAGAGAAAAATCACGTTTTGCGCGCCTCCGTTGCGATCACGCGGCAGAACCGAAACCGCGAAAGCACATTGCTGCTGAGAGCGGCAATGATAAACAAGCTAAGAGCAGCGCCAATCAAGATAGAAATCAACTTCCACCGCCCCTGCAAGAGGGTGCCGACAAAGAGAAAAATGACGTTTCGCGTGCCTGCGTTATGATTACGCAGCTAAACCGAAACCGCAAAAGGGGTGTTGCTGCAGTCTGCGCGATGCGCTGAAGCTAGAATTCTGTTTATCTCCCCAAGAAGGTGGCACAAATTTCAAATGCTTCTTATAAGTCCTAAGAGGTGGCAGCACCTCCCAGTGAGCACGCATCGTCATTATGGCGCGAAATTTCAAACATAGGGTCGAAACCGTACCCGTACGGCAAAGACCTTGCAGGACAGAAAACCACCGCCGTACATGTACGGCAAAAACCTTCAAAGGGTTAACTCTTTAAAGGTACGTTTTCGTTTTTTTTATATATATATGTAACCCTCCAGCAGGGCGTCTACCAACCGGTAAAACCGGGAATTCTCAGAGTTTTTGAGTAGTCTTGTTGCCGGCTGAGGGTTTGACAATGCTCCTCGTGGCTGTGTTGAGTTTGGAGACCTTACTTCTGAGGCGACGGTTTAGGCACTGCCCCTTCCATCGAGCTAGGATGGAGGCCTTAGCCTACAAAAGATGGGCGAGGCAGCTATGCATGCGTTAAACTGAGGCATCTGTAGTTACCACCCGAGTGGCCGTTTCCCAATAATTTGGACGGCTTCACGGCACCACGTACCCCATAGAGTCAATGTATAAAAACGTCTGAAATTTCGAACGCAAGAACTCTTCACTGTCCGATTTTCGGGACGTTTTGCCGTGACCGCAGGTCAAAAACGTCATTAATCAAAGCCACCACTGCTGCCATTTCGATTACCTCGCCGCCTCGAACCGGCACTCTCGCATACAGATCCGCTGGCAGCCGTAGCCACCATTGTGGCAATGCTATGCCTAGCTGCTTCGACGTTCGCTATGAAGCTTCGTGCCATTGGGCACCGCACTTTTTATTGAAAGAATTCGCTGCTGTCAGCAATGGCATGGACTCCGCCTTTGTAGAACTCGCAATTGGCTTAGAAGCTTGGGAAGCACGATGCGTTGCATAATGATGGTTTTCAAAAGTCAGCTTCGCCTCTTTATAGAAATGTTACTTGGTGAAGCACACGCAAAAGTATTGTAGTGAAGCATAACAAGCGTGGGAAGGGACTGAGACACAGTATGAGCACCAATATGCCTAATACGTGTACCGGCAGGCCTGCAGAGCGTTTTGGAATGTGCTTGTGACGGATTGAGCCCCTAAGGGCAGTAAATGACATGCATTTATTTTTTCCAACTGGCCAATTTTTTTGACGCTTTTGCCGCCCCTAGGAAGTCGAAAACTCACACGTGGACTGTGCAACTTACCAAGAAGATGCTTCAAGTGGTCCATAATGCAAACTAGTGGTGGAAGGAGGACAAGAACAGAAAGGACCTATGCATTGAGGAATGAACAAGAAAGGAAGCGTGCTGCCGCGGTTTTGAAGAAGCTTGAGCTCAAAAAGCAAAGTGCTGGCTGATGCCGAGATGCAGCTGTCCCTCATCGAAATCAATATAAACTTTTTAAAGCAGTGAAACACAACACTGAGGTGTCGTGTGCGGGCTGAGAGTATGTCAGGACAGTTGAGGTTGACTTACAAGCTGTTGAGAGTGAATCTCAATTGTGACAAAGTTTGGGCATCATACCACTGAGCTTGTTATCAGTTGATAGAAGTAGCCCATATTGGAAAATATTTGCTTCTGTATGGATCTTTTTATTTGTATTTAAAAATTTCGATTTGCAATGTATTTTACCTTTTTATATAGAATATATTTCATTCGCTGTGTATTTTATTAGCCCCTCATTTCTGTTTTCTTTCTGAGTAAAATAGACACCACTCCTTACAATTCAAACTGGATTAAGTAGTCTTTTTACTATTTAACATGCTTACTAGAGAGTGACAGCATTGGGTGACATGGTGTCAGTATGTCGGGACATAAAACAAAGTTCTGTGCTACTCAGGGAATTTGGAAACGTCAATTTGGTAGATGCCCTGTTTTAAGTCAGATGTGACTTCGTTACGAAATTTGTACAAAAATGTTGAAAGAAATTTCATGGCCAACCAACTGGCCAAGCTAGACATTGAAAAAATGTAAGTTTAGGCATGTTGGTTTTCCATTTCAGCCTTTGAGCGCACAAAGGGACAGTGTGACAGAAGTAGACAAAGTGCTCATCTTTGTCTGTATCTGTCACATTGGCCCTGTGTATTTTTGTGTGCTAAAAGACTAAAATAATAGACATGTGATGGCCTGCACAATGGCTACTTGCACTGGTCTAATGTTGGAAGGTACAGGGGTGCAGGTCTGTGTTCACCTTTCCGCTAAGAAATTAGACCAGTGCCTATGATCAACACCACCATCATATGGCTATGCATTGGTACAGTATGAATTGTGTTGGTCTAGAAGGTTTTGCAGCAGATTGTAAGGTTCCTTTCATAGGGCGTAAAAACTGCATGTGTCGATTATTGTGAACTGTGTTGATGGAGCCTAGAACCAGTTTATCCACTTGTGTTGACGTGATGCACATGGGTATGGGTCAAAGGCTGAGCTGGAACAATGCTAAACTTACCGTTCCAACCTGTGTGTACAGCGGCGCCTCCAGCGACTGGAAGAAATGCGCCAGATGCGAGACGAGGAGTTGCAAGAACTGGAGTCTCTACCGAACCGGACAAGCCGACAAGAGGAACGGCTGAGGGCCCTGAGGCTGGAACGAGAGTTTGAGCGGCGGGCACAGGAACTTGCTGGGGACGAGGACGAGGAGGAGCAGGTGCCAGAGCCAGCTGTATGCAGTTGTACGATTGGGTCTCCTCACTTTGGCTGCACTGGCTGCATCAAGTGTATTGCTGGTAGTGCTCTTGGCACACAGGACACCCTACTGAACTGTTAAGAACCAGAAAGCTTCCTTTTCTTTATTCAAGCTTAGTAGCGAGCTAGTCTTCACCACAGAGCTAGTTATTGCAGATGTTCTGGTTTCTTGTAGCAGCGACTTGTATTGTGCCACTGCTGTGGCAGAAAAGATTGTCCAGAAACTATCAACAATGATTGTAAATGTAAAGAAATATCGCAAACAAGTGAATGTTTGCCTTGCTGAGTCCGACCACCGAACATTGTACATCAAGCAACCACAAAAATGGGTAAAGAGTCAAAGAAAGCTATTTGCTTTAAAAGACATGCTGCTTTAGAAGTGTTCAAACTCGTCTGTGGTGCTCAGACTGCTTATTTCAGAGTGCTCCAGCAGTGCTGCAGTAAGATAGTGGTAAGGCTGTATTTCAGGGACAGAAAGGGTGTAGCGTTGATCATCAGACTTCTATATAGTACACACAAGGAACTTAAGTCTCATAATAAAGCTTCAGTCACTTCCTTATGAGGCCTTTGTAGTGCTGCTCGATCTCTCTGGAGCAACCAGTCAAATATAGTTACTGAAGTCTCGGGTGTAGTGTTATTTTTATTATAGTGTAATTTCTTATGTGTAGAATGAGCATCTGTCCTGTCCGCCTGCCCTCTATTCTCGACAATATTTCCACCCAATGCAATTATCAGTATAATACTACAGATTACAAAACTTGCGTGTGCCAAGATGTCACTGTTGGTGATCCATAAATTGCATTTCATGCTCCTCAATGCAGCATCTTTACTGGCAGCAGCTGTAGCGCACTAAGAGTCAAAGCATTTTTTTCTGCCATTGTAGCTGCCATTATTGCTGTAAAGAGACAGAACTTTGCTGCAGCCATTGCATGGTCAAAGTGAGAAGACTTGTGTCACCTTGCTTTGTCTGTCAGTCTGCACTCGTTAACAATCTGCCTTCTGGCGTACCACGCATGCTGCTTTGGGAAGCACAGGATTGGCTCTGCCAGCTTCTGGGGAAGTAGGTGTCCCTTGTTCCTCGCATGTGTGTTAATGGCAAGCCACACAGCGGGGCACTTTATGACCTGCATCCCCCCCCCCTTCCCCCCAATGCATCCAGGACTTGACAACTGAGGTGCAACCTCTGAAGGAGCGCCCCTCCCAGCATCCTTGGGAGCCGATTCATGTGGTTACTCCCCGCCATCTGGAGGTGAGTTTTTGAGAGAGAAAGAAGAGAGTAGTAAGCATTGGTAAGGAGCTTAGTCACCACAGGCTCATCCAGTTTGCTACCCTGTTCAGGGGAAAAGGGATGGAGGAAAGGAATAGGAGAGAAACAAGACTGCATGCATGGCATGCACACATGACATTGCATGGCACAACTGCAGTCAGTCCCCATTGTATTGTCACTTTACATATTTTATCAATGCTCAACTTGTTAAGCCTTAGATGGCTCAAGATTCAAGATTTATTATCGAAGCACATGTAATACACTTCATATGACATAAATAAAGGAAGAGGTCTCAGAGGCGCAAGACTGAGAGTGAGACCTATAAAACCATACATCAGACAGCAACATTTCGGTAAACATTGGCGAACACAGAAAACTGAGTTATAAAAATGTTCAGTTAAGCAAAAAATAAAGCATATATACATAAATTTAAGAACACTCTTTGTGAACATAAAGAAGTGTTTGAGTGTAACAAGTATGACTGCAAAGCCTTTTTAAACATTTCAAAGGATTTCTTCTTTCTACCTACAGGCAAGGAATTCCAAAATGATACTAGTGAGAAGTTAGCTGTAGACTTGCCATTGTTTGTCCTGGGTTTAGGTAAGAGAAAGTTATTTAATTTTGCAAAGCTGATTTTTGCAAAACTGATTAGCATGTAGTAAAGGAATTTGCAAGCCTTCCATTCACATATATCTGTATAAGAATGCCGAGAAATTATCTGTTTAGTTTTTGAACTGATAAAATAGCATGTCAGTAGAGTAAGGAGAACGTATTGGACATGAAGCTGCTGAAGGTTATTATTCTTATTGCTTGATTTTGGGGATGCTGAATGGTTGATAAATGAGTAACATACGTGTTCCCCCACGATCAGATGCAATAGACAATGTTGCTCTGAAAGAAAGCGTAATAAAGTGACAACAATATTTGAAAATAAAAGAAAGGACAAGCTTTTAGTAAAAGTCGAATGGCACATGCTGCTTTTTGCATGAGCAGTGCAATCTAGTATCACTTCTAGTATCACTTCTAGTATCACCTCTAGTATCACCCTTCTAGTAACTTCTAGTAACTTCTAGTATCACCCATATAGACAAAGGAATTGTTAGGAATAATTCGGTTAGTTGACAAAAATATGACCAAGTTAGCTTTTTTGGCATTT
Source organism: Dermacentor albipictus (assembly GCF_038994185.2). Lineage (NCBI taxonomy): Eukaryota > Metazoa > Arthropoda > Arachnida > Ixodida > Ixodidae > Dermacentor > Dermacentor albipictus. The sequence goes on along the minus strand of NC_091826.1, from coordinate 8,461,041 downwards.
ATATTTAATTTATTCTTTTTGAACCATTCAACAACATTTATCAAATCTCTATTTAGTTTACTGGCAGTTATTACAGTGTTATCATCTGCATAAAGTATACAGGAAGAATGTACAAGACTTTACGGAAAATTAGTGATGTAAATCAAAAATAAAAGCGGACCCAGGATTTACCCCTGCGGAACACCTATGTTGATGGTTTGGGAATTAGAATATCAGAATAGGTACCAGACACATGTACTTTTTGTTCCTAATCATTCAAATAACTATGAATTAGTTCTAATGGGGGCCCAGATACATCGATTGACTTCAGTTTCTGCAATAAAACGTCATGCATAATCGAATCAAAAGCTTTTGAAAGGTCAATAAATGTATCTCCAATGACATTACCGGGGTCAATGGCAGATTTAATTTTATCTGTTAGCCACATTAGACCGAATTCAGTTGAGTATTCTGGTCTGAAACCATACTGGTTATTGGAAAGAATACCAAACTTGTCTAGATAAGTTCTTAAACGTCTTGCAGAAAGTTTTTCTATGACTTTACTGAAAAATGAAAGAATTGCTATGGGGCACTAATTAGAGATTAATCGCTGATCTCCTTAAAGATGTAAATAATTTTTGCATTTTTCAGCTCTGTTGGGAAGAACCCAGTTATAAATACAAGATTGATGATGTGACAGAAAACATCACAGGTTAAATGCACTATCATTTTTATGTTGGCAGCAGAAAAATTGTCAGGACCAGCACCTGTATTCTTAATACTAATGATAATGTTGTAAACTTCTTCAGGTGAAGCCAGATAAAGAAAAAAAATAATGTGATAATCGCGATCATGTGTAGTTGAGGGGTGCTGTAGACTGGGGTGGATCAGTGCCAAATAAGTCATTGAAGGCATTCGCTTGGGTCGCTTAGGCTTGTGGGGCGAAAAATTCGTTATCAGGCATTATGGCACCAAAATTCAAGTGAAACAACTCGGAGATATGGGCAACCCACCCAGATCTCCCAAGTTGGATTCCATTTGACATCGTGAAGGTCGAGAGTCAAACCCATTACCTTTGGTGTCAATTAAGGCAAAGTTAATTATGGCACAGTTAAGATAGAGTAAATGAGGCACCCGAACCCACAACCTTTGGTGGCAGTCAAACCCACTTAGATATGGACAAACTGGCCATATCTCCAAGTTGGATTCCCATAGACATCATGAAGAGTGTCGAAAACATGACCTTTTGTGTTAATTAAGGCGAAGTTGATTAAGGCACTCAAACCCATGACCCAACATGGAGATGTGGGCAGACTGGCCACATATCCAAGTTGGATTCCACTTGACGTTGTGAAGATCAAGAGTCGTACCCATTACCTTCAATATAAAGCATAGTTAGTTAAGATAGAGGTGATTAAGGCACTCGAACCCACAACTTTTGATTTGAGTCAAACCCAGAATGCAGTCAAATAAAAATGTCAAGTAATGAAATGAATGTCTCGTGAGCATGCAGTCATTCGCCTTCATCATCTTTAGTGTGTGCTAAAATGACTGTCAAGTTTTGCGCCATTGAGAAGCATTGCGGATGTCAAAGGATCTTTGCATTTGAAAGTAGTTGACAGTCTGTACAGTTAGAGCTGTTCATAGGGAGAGAGGCATTGGACATCACAGTGGTGGTAAAGGCACCTTGCTGTGAACTCTAAAGATGTGGATACCTTACAGCTGTAACAAGCATGCAAGTCATGAAGTTTGTGCATAAATGAAGTAAGGTTGGTGTTGGCCAATGTTTATCAACATGAACACCTTGTTATGAAACACAGGTTGAAAATTGGATACAGTAACTCTTGCCTCCAATGTCTATCAGCTTATTTAGCTTGCTTGAAGTCTAAATCTCATGAATACTTGGTTTAGCGCAAAACAACAGACACAAGAAAGACGACAGGACAAGGCGCCTTGTCCTGTCGTCTTTCTTGTGTTTGTTGTTTTGCGCTAAACAAAGTATTCATGGATTCGCACCAACTAGCCCGCCAACGCATTGTGCTGATCTAAATCTCATTGCTATGCTTTCTGCTACATAGTCATAAAGTCTTGTAAGGAGTGTCCGACCAGTGCATTGATAGCATTCGCAGAGAATCAAGAAAGGAATGCTGAATAGTGGCCTGCTTGGCATGGAATTATACCATGTAGCATGAAGATGCCTGTTCTATGAGATGTCGGCGCACAGACAAAGTAGTCAAAATTACTGCTCCAGCATGGCATCTTTTGCAGCCCAAGAAGGGGGGGGGGGGGGGGGTATTCTGTAAGAGTCGACCTAGTGGACTGTCCATTTCGTCCGCTGCTGATTGGATGCAGCTGTATGAGTGAGGAGGAGACGTGCCGCCCTAGCCAATCAGCAGTGGCCGAAATAGACAGTCCACTAGGTGGACTCTTACAGAATACCCCCCCCCCCCCCCCCCCCCCCTTTCGCAGCCCTTGGTCTTATGGATCAATCTCTCAATCAGCACATTTGCTTTCAGGAACAAGAGGATCGTCTACGACAGCTGCGTCTGGAGGAGAGTGGCAAGCAACAGGAGCTGGCTGCTCAACGCATGGCTGAAGAGCAACTGCTGCGTGAAGCACAGCGCCGACAGCAACAGCAGCTGCAACATCAGCAGCAGCAGCAATACCAAAACCAGCAACAACAGCACCACCACCAGTTACAGCAGCAGCAGCTACAGCAGCAGCAGCAGCTACAGCAGCAGCAGCAGCTACAGCAGCAGCAGCAGCTACAGCAGCAGCAGCAGCAGCAGCAGCAGCAGCAGCAGCAGCAGCAGCAGCAGCGTCAGCAGCAGGAAGAACACCAGCCGCATGATGACCAGCCTCCACCACTGCCGGCATGCCCACCTCCCCCGCCAGACCGCAGACCCCCACCTTCCAAAAAGGTGTCCTTTACTGAAGCGCCCCCTGTTGAGGTAAGCGCAGTGACAGCTGCCTGTGGCTGCAGAGCAGAATATGCATAAGAGAAACTCCGCATTAGCACAGCATGAGCTTATGCCTAGATAATCTCACACGAAGACTAGCATGGAAAAAATGTACGGAGGAAGTTCGAATGGATAAGTGACATATGTTGCCATGTGGTTCAATCTTGCAACAATGTTAAGGTTGGCTGCCATGTGAAGTGCAGCAGCACAACATTTGCATCTTCGGCCACCAGATGACACTCTTGTTGGTGACAACCTAGGAATGCATTGCAAATACACCACTGTAAAGCTCGGGAATCTGTATAGTTGTGCCAGCCCAATTACCGTATTTACTTGAATCTAGGCCGGCCCCGATTCTAAGCCGACCCCTAAATGTCCGAAGCCAGAAAAAATGTAAAAACTTGCCTCGAATGTAAGCCGAACAAAAAAAAAGGGAGGACAGCGTTCACAAAATGAGAACAGCATTTATTTAATATGAACATGCTGAGCTCACTCAGCGTTATCATCACTGCTAGCCCAGTCCGCATGCTCAGACAGTGCAGCACGGCTCACATGCATTGAAATGTGGTGCAGTCTCGGTCAACAGTTCCTCTCTGTTATCGCGCGCTTATTTTCCTTATGGCTGTCATCTCATTGCGGTGCACACGAAAGGCATCCTCCATTGCACCCTCCAATGACTGACATTTCTTTCATTGATGCCGAAGTCCCGCCCGGCTTGAACGTTGGATGATGCCTCTGCGGCTAGCAACTTTTCGTTTGAAAGTTGCACTATAGTGGCATCGCCTGTTTGGTGCCATTACGATAATGCCACACTATGGGCCAGACCGCACACACAGAGATGCCGCACGGCGATACGACACAGGTCAAAATAGCGACGTCGCTCCTGTACTTCAGTTGGCTACTCGTGCGGCTAATAGCAGCTGCAATACTGACTTTTCTAGATGGTGTTAGCTATGCACCATATTTATCATATTCAATTACAAACTGGTGCGTGTTTTAAAATCCTCAAATCTAAGCCGACCCTAAAGTTTGGTATATGATTATTTGAAAACAACTATAGGCCTAGACTGGAATAGATATGGTAAGTTTGCTCATTTCTGTGAGGCAAACTTCTTTCAATATAGGCGTCTCCCGGGGAACTGCATTTTGGAACACAAAAGGAAACCAAGCATGCGCAGCACAGTTTTGAGGGTGGAGGTTGCACTAAATTCTTAGATTGACATTGAACATGCGACAAAGGGCTTCAGGTCACCCAGAGAATGTGTGATGTTAGTTAGCAGTTCTTGAATCATACCAGTTCCAAAACTCCATCCAGGCCTCTGGATGTGTGTAGTGTATCAATCTTGTGGGGTTAATTGACTGACATGTATGCCACCAGTGGACATTGGTATATTAAGATGGGTGATTCCACGAGAGGTCAACACGGGTAAAAAAATTCATATCTTGGATTCCATTGAATATTTAATATTTCATGCACATAATCACTCGGTATCACGAAAGTGAATGTGGCTTCTTTGCCAAATGAATATTTTAGGAGGAAAAACATAGCGAAATTTTTCAGTGTGGAGGCGCCTATTTCATGCACAAGGCATTGTCGCAAATTCACAACAACGTGAAATGCAACATGTTACAGCTACAAAGAATATATTTTTGTCTGTAAAACATAGACGTAAAGAAGGGTCAGCTAGCACTGTTTGAGGCTTCTGTGCGAAACGGAAGTGTTTTCGAATAACTGCTTAATTTGCTACAATTTTCAAGAGTTGCTATGTTTACCATTTTTTATCAGCTGAAGCAATCCATGTTGCACTTTGAAATTTGGTGGACTGTGAGACCTTAACCGATTCAACAATTCTGTTGAATATTATTGTATCACAAATTACCGTTATTACAATTCGCCTCAAATGTGGAGTTTTGACGAAAATGAACTGTATTAAAAAAAAATGAACTCTATTAAAAGAAAGAAAGAAAGAACCCATCGTAAGTATTTCTCAAAATCTCGTAAAAGACTGTTCATGTTGCATTATTTTGTTTGTAATGACAATCTAGGTGATAGAAATGAGAGCTTCGCCAGAATGCAGCAAAGTGCTATGGAAAAAGGGACATTGGGATAGAAAGAATATGCATACGGCTTTGAATTGCCTAAACATGACCATGATTGCGACAGAAAGACAGTTTCAGCCTTACTTATGCATAAAAGTGCGTTTAGTACAATACTCATTCGCTTTAATGGGAGTAAAGAAGCGTTAGCATAACCTTCACATGGCTCATTTCATTTCCTCATGTGTGCACAGCTTGCAGCGTAGATGATTTGTTCCTTCTGTTAATGAAGGTTTGCATTTATGTGCTACAGAATTAACGGCTAACTGTCTGTGAATGTACACAAGTAACAGAATGCACGGCAGGTAAATGCCTCCAGAGATGTACTGGTCATTATACAGGGTGTTTCAGCTAACTTTAGTCAATGTTTAAAACTATGCTGATACACCCTAAGATGACGCAACCAAATGCATGTTGCTCACTTTTGTATGTAGTTTGTCACGCTATCTTTTGTATTTTGCCTAATTTGATAATCAGTCAGGAATAATTAACCAACTTCTGAAGCAATGAAGTTAGGCAAAGAATTCCAATTAGAAAGTTGTAGAGCGCTTTGCAAAACGTCCGATTAGACAGTTTCTACTGTTCTATATATTAAGTATTAGTGTTTTTCAGATTACTGCGGATGCCCGCGAAATACTAAAACATACCACATCATAGAAAGTGAACAAACATTGACACCAGGGACAACATAGGGGAAATTACTTGTACTTACTAAATGAAATAAAGAAATGATAAATTAATGGCAATGAAAGTGGTTGAAAAAACAACTTGCCGCAGGTGGGGAACGATCTCATGTCATCGCATAACGCGTGCGATGCTCTGCCATTTGAGCTACCGCAGTGCCGTTTTCCCGTCCACATTTTTGGCCATTCGTGTTTGCTACTAGAACCAGGAAAGTTTTAGCCAGAGCCACAACTCGCAAACCTTGACGGTGGATGTGAAACATCCTTTCTGCCGCAGGCGTTACGAGTACGGGATCTTTTTGGGTGAAAACGACTGGTCAATAAACCCTCGCATGCTACCTAAAGGCATCAACGTTGCCGGATTCGAGACCCTCGTTATGTAATAAATTAGAGGAAAGGGAGTTAAAAGATGGGCCCAATTGCACGCGTAATGCAAAGACGTGTGATCGTTCCCCACCTGCGGCAAGTTGTCTTTTCATCCACTTTCATTTCCATTAATTTATCATTTCTTTAATTCATTTAGTAAGTACAAGTTTTTCCCCTATGTTGTCCTTGGTACCAATGTTTGTTGGCTTCTTATGAAATGTTTAATAAAAATCGGGCCCCTCGGTTAACCCCCGTTCTTCTCGTTCACTACATAACGAGGGTTTTGAATCCGGCAACATTGATGCCTTCAGGTAGTATGCGTGGTTTGATTGACCAGTTTTCTTCACCCAAAAAGATCCCATACCCATGACGCCTGCGGCAGGAAGGGTGTTCCGTATCTGCCGTCAAGGTTTGTGAGTTGTGGCTATGTCTAACATTCTCAGGATTCTAGTAGGAAATACGATTACCCAAGAAAGTCGAGGGGAAGATGGCGCCGCGGTAGCTCAATTGGCACAGCATTGCACGCATAATGCGAAGATTGTAAGATCGTTCTCCACCTGCAGCAAGTTGTTCTTTCAACCACTTTCATTTTCAATAATTTATCATTTCTTTAATTCATTAGTAAGTACAAGTAATTTCCCCTGTGTTGTCCTTGGCGTCAATGTTTGTTGGCTTCTTATGATGTGGTATTTTTTTTTATTTTGCGCGCATCTGCAGTAAGCTGAAAAACACTAATACTTAATAGATAAAAAAGGTAGAAACTGTCTAATCGGACGTTTTGCAAAGAGCTCTACAACTTTTAATTGGCATTTTTGCCTTACTTCATTACTTAAGAAGTTGGTTTATTATTATTCACTAATTATCTAATTAGGCAATATACAAGAAATAGCGTGACACACTACATATAAAAAAGAGCAACGTGCATTTGGCCATGTCGTCTTAGGGTGCATCAACATATTTATAAACTCTGGCTAAAGTTAGCTGAAACACCCTGTATAAACATCATTATATAACCTAAGATGCGGTGGTGGGAGTGGCCTTGGTGTTGGTTAGGGCAGGGTTAGTTGGCAGGTAGTTCCAGCTGGCAGCTGCCTAAAACTACCAAAACTGTCTTTCTGTCGCAATCATGGTCAAGTTTAGGCAATTCAAAGACGTATGCATGTTCTTTTTACCCCGATGTTCCTTTTTCTTGGCACCTTGCTGAATTCTGGCTAAGCTCTCATTTCTATCACCTATATTGTCATTATGAACAAAATAATGCAACATGTCTTTTAATAATCTTTTTCAGGTGCCTATGAACAGCTTTTTACGAGATTTTGAGAAATATTTACAGTGGGCTTTTTTTAATAGTTCTTTTTATTTAATAGTTCCTTTTTTTTAATAGAGTTCATTTTCATCAAAACTTCAATTTGAGGCGAATTGTAAGAATGGTAATTTGTGATACAGTAACAATATTCAACAGAATTGTTGAATCGGTTAAGGTCTCACAGTCCACCAAATTTCAGAATGCTACATGGATTGGTTTAGCTGATAAAAAAATGGTAAACATAGCAACTTTCGAAAATTGTAGCAAATTAAGCAGTTATTCGAAAACACTTTTGTTTCACACGGAAGCCTCAAACAGTGCTACTAGCTGACCCTTCTTTACGTCTACGTTTTACAGACAAAAATATATTCTTTGTAGCTGTAACATGTTGCATTTCACGTTGTTGTGAATTTGCGACAATGCCTTGTGCATGAAATAGGCGCCTCCATACTGAAAAATTTCGGTATGTTTTTCCTCCTAAGATATTCATTTGGCAAAGAAGCTACATTTACTTTCACGATACCGAGTGATATGTGCATGAAATATTAAATATTCAATGGAATCTAAGATATGAATTTTTTTACCGGTGTTGATGTCTCCTGGAATCACCCAGATGCATACTCACACAGTCCGGGTCTCGTTCTGCCGCTACGTGTGATGCGGCTGAACGGGACAGTAGGCTTCGTGCCTGCTGTATTAGTGCCTTTACAGCCTTTATTCTTGCATTTTCCAGCAGGGATGACACCCCATTAGCTGTGCACCTCCAGAACCGTGTAGTCAATAGTGAGCGTGGTTTCATCCACAGCAGTTGTTGCAAACAGTAGCATTGTTTTAAATGGTGTGCATTGGTGGCGTGCCTGTAGAACTACGTAGTCGCCATACGTAGTAACGTCATGAGGAACCGCAGTTTCATCCACCGTGCTGAGTAGTAGTTTCATTTTAATTCAATGCACATTAGTCGTTTGCTTTCAAAACTGCGTGATCGCTATCCATTATCACATCAAAAGCAACTGCAATTTTGTTCGGGTTGCAACTAACAGTAGTTTTCGTTTTGACTCTGTGCAATGTGTGTGTCTGCATGTGTGTGTGTGTGTGTGTCAAACATGGCGGAAGCTGCCGAGGATGAAGACCAATTCTACTGCACGCTGCCAACAAACCCGCCAACTACATCACAATGCTGTTGCCCACTGACCAGCTCACTGGCGAAAAAACAATCGGGATGTGTGCGCAGTAGTAAAAGCCGCATCTTGAATGAAGTCTCGGGTTTTGCACCACGGCCACACTGTAAAGAAAGTGGCAAGACCTTCGCAGCTGTCAGTGGTAATCACTCCCGAGATGATAAATGCAGTTTATGCACTTCCTTTGTGCAAAATAGAAACGGGACTTGCCAATTCGTTTAGTGAGTAAAGTGTGTTGATGTAGTAAGCATTTGTTTATTGTTCTCGTTACCCAGAATAACTCGACATTCGGTTAACTTGGACCTTTTTTTTTATCCCGTGAAGTCAGAATTAACAAGCTTTTACTGTATTTACATGCACTGTTACATGTAGATGCAAATCTGCTTTGACAGTTCTTCATTGTGTTTATGCGATTACAGGTGTGCCCCCAGGATGATGAAGAGGAGGATTCAGGCTACACCTTACAAGATATTGATGCAGTGCTGAATGCTCCACCAGGTGGTTACCTGGTGGCATCCACACCAGGTGTCATTGGTGCACAGGAGGTGTATCGTGACCCTCGACAGCGAATTGAACGTCAGCGAGCCCTGCAGCAACCAAGCAAGCCACCAGGACCCGAGAAACTCACCTTCCGCGAGAAGATGCGCATGTTTGCTCGCGAGACGGGTGAGGAGCACACACCACGCGACAAAATGAAGATCTCACGGGCGCAACGGGAGATTGAGACCAGCCTGAATGGTGTGCCTGCGCCCAACCGTTGAGCAGTGTTGTGGCTTGCACCAAAACAGTCTTTTAAATCAAATGCCACTGTAATGCCAATTGAAGGACTAAATGGTGGACTGTTTCTATGCTGTTTTTGACTGAAGCAAATTATGTGTTTTGAAGCACAGAGAATGTGGCTGCTGCCATGTTCCGATAGACTTTTGTGCAGCTTGAATGAGTTGTTGCTGTTTTGTCGTTCCAGCTATATTGTTATTATGCCCTTCCTTTTTGATCGACTTGAACCATAATGCTTGAAGGACAACATATAGGGCAGCTGTTATAAATAACAATTTAATGAACTGCAGTGAAATGCCACTTGAAGCCGAAACATGGCTGCTCTTATGTGCTTCTAATGAACTCTAGTTTAGCAGCTTGTTATTCATCCTTATGGCTGATGACATTTTCTTTTTACAACTCATTAAATAGCATTCTAAGAAAGTTATCATTGCCATTTAGCTCAAAGTTTGGTACTCATTAGCAGCAAGTTATATTGTGTCACTAGCCATGAGGATGCTTTTAGTCAAAGGCCAAGTTTGTCTACTAGAGGCTGTTTTTAATTATTTCTTGCTCTTTGAATACTGATTTACGCAAGCTAAACATAGATTATCTGTTATTTGTATACTTTCAAAGATGTTAAGGATCATTACTGAAGTGTGGTTGTGTAAGGAGTACTCAGTTTTCTAATACAGGTGTTTACATTTGTGGTTTGACTCATTCCAAATTACAAGAGCTTACTTTGTTGAAAGTTCTCCTTTACTATTTTTTTTATTTATTGTTATTTTTTTCATCATGAACCTGTGTAAGAGTCACAATGGCCATTGGGCCAGCTTTTCACTCAAAAGTATTTTTATGGTGCTTTACAACACACTTTATGTCGCTTGTTCATTCACCAGAGTGCCTCTTTCTTTATCATAGTGCAGCTAACTGAGAGCAGCTAACACACACATGCCGAACTTACGGCCACTGTCGCAAGGTACGCAACTCTACTCTTCACAGCCCATGAATTGGACTCCAAAGCGCTGTGCACATAAAGCTGTTGCATCATATGATGAGCTATTTTACCAGAGTGCCTGTCTTTTATTACCATGCAGCAGCTAAATAAAAGAGCTACCTGAAAGTTGTGTTATGTGTTTTCTTGGGTCTGGAAACGGTACACCTGAACATCTTGGGACGCTGGCAAGGCCAAGGTTGGTCTTCCTGGCAGACAGGTGCTTGCATGTCCTCACTTCTGCTAGTGTCGTCATATTTTGTTTTGTTTTTTTGTAAAGCAGTGCATGCATGTTTGGAAGCCAGTTTGTGAGAGACAGCTTTGTTCCATTTCTGGGTGTTGTCTTCAAGCAACTGTTCAAGTGAGCTTACATTCCGTGGCACATCTAGATGCAGAACTGACTGTTGGCTGTTGGATGCAACTGATTGTGTAGCGAACTCAGAGGACTCTGCATTTGCAGCTTTTCTGGTATACACATATGGTTGTACTGCATTCATTGCTTCTGCTTTCCGTGTTGTGTTACCGTCATGGTATGTTGCTGGTTTTTGGTCTGACACCCCTCTTGATCTGGAATGCAGTTTAGGAGAAGTAGGTCCATTTCGATCGTGTTGCTCGGCATTCTTTTCAAAGAAAGTGACCACTGAGCTTACATGTGGGCTACCATTTGGAAGTTTTCTTGGAGGTGGTGTCCTTGAGCAATCTACGGGTGTAGCTGCTGCAGGATTCTGGAATGGCAAATATTTATCTTTCTGGACAACTGATGGTTGCTTGTTATCAGTTTTGGTGATCTTTTCATTCCTCACACCACTGTTCTGTGCCCTACCTTTTGCATTGAAACACTGTTTAGGGGTGGCCAATTCATCACTGCCTTGTTGGGCTTTTTCTTCCAGCAGTTGGATAAGGGAAGTTACATTATTTTTTGGCAAGTCTATCTGCAGACTTTTCTGTTCTTTATTGTAGGTGACATGACCTGCCTGTTGTGGTAAAAGATTAGTGCAGTTGGTTGACACACCTTTGGTTTGTGTTAACATATTCTTTTCTGTCTGAGTACCCTTGTCTGTAACTCTGCATGGTAGCTTGTGTAGGTTATGCAATAAAGGTGGTGTGTTTTTCACTCCAGTTGACCGGGAGATGTCACCTGTGGTATCTATTAGGTCCTCAGGCATGAGAGCTTTCTTAAGACTCAAATTTTTTTCATTTTGCTCTTTTCCATCTACAGATGACAGTTTGTGGTGTTTGTTTCTAACAACATAGTTTTCAAAGGCTGTGTTCATATCGGTGTCGCCTAGCCTTGGTTTAGCAGGGACGGAATTTGGACTTGAGCCTCCTGCTTCAATATGTATCAAATCTTCGTTGGTGCCACTTGCTTCAAGGAGATGTGCCATTTTGGCACAAGCCTCCATGATTTTGTGGATTGTGTCCAGCAGCGATTTCTTTTTATGTGGTGCCTTGTGTGGCATCTGTGGCTGTATCTTCTGGGCATTGATTATTACGGCTGGTCCAAAACCCTCAATTCTTGCAGAAACCATTTGTGGCCACTGACCACTTGGTACGTCCTGTGAGTCTAGAGCTTTCATTTTCTGCGACCCTGACTTTGAGTTGTGCCCAGCAACATTTAGGGCTATCATGGATGGCTTTGTGACGTCTGTTTTGCTGTCTCTTGGTGACTCAGCTTGATGGTTCATTTCTTTTGCAGAGTCCATTTGCTGCGTGTCTTTGTCACCGATGGGTTCTTCTGCAGCTTTCTTCCTAAAAATGTTTACCACTTTTATGTCTTCCTTTGGTTCTCCCAGGCTTCTCTTTACAGTCGGCAGGCGTCCTCTTGGCGTGATGCCATTTTTCCTGTTGGCAGAGTTGTCCACTGTGGTGCTAATGCTTGGAGCCTTGTGGTCACTTCCTGACCTGTCTGTAACCTTTGGTGAAGGAATGTTCTGTGGTGCCTCATCGTAGCTGGCCGTAGTGCTTGGCGGCTGCTCGTCACTTGTGTTTTGTGGTGAAGACTCTCTCGGTGATTTTAGTAATGACGGCTTGTTCTTTAACACAGTCTTTTCTTGAAGGTCTACAGGACGCCTTTTACTACTTGGCTTACATGTATGGTGTGGCATGTTTCGTGGCTTGTGTGAGGGAATGTTGCTTGATGCGTCATCAGATATGGCTGCTGTCTTTGAAGGCTGCTGCTTGTTTGTCTTCTTTGGCGTGGGTGCTTTTGATGGAGCCTTCTGTGACGATGGTTTATTAGGCCCCCCTCTCTTTTCTTGACGGTCTGTATGGAGCTTTTTACTTTGTTTATATTTTGGCTGTGGTCTCTTTCTGGGCTTATCTGAAGGAATGCTTCTCCGTGTGTCATCAGACTTGCCCACTGTCTTTGAAGGTTGCTTGTTCCTTGCGTTTCTTGGTGCAGGTGCTTTCGATGGAGCTCTTTGTGATGCTGGTTTGTTACGTAAACCTGTTTTTTCTTGAAGGTTTACAGGATGCGTTTTACTACTTGAATCAGATATTTTTTTCATTTTGTTTCTTGGCCTGTGTGCAGTAATGTTACTTGCTGGCTGATCAGAGCTGGTTGCTGTCCCTGAAGGCTGCTCGTTGCTAGTGTTTGGTGCAGGTGCTTTTGATGGAGCTCTCTGTGATGACTTTTGAGGTAGCTTCAGCTTTTGTTTAATGCCTACAGAGTGTTTTTTACTAGTTAGCACGGGTTTGGGTTGTGGGCGATCTGTTGGTCTATGTGATTTTCTTGGCTTGCTGGTTCTGGCAGCCACCTTTAAATGTTGCCTGTCGCTTGTGTTCTCTGGTGCAAGTACACTCGGTTGGACTGTTTGTAGAGATGGCTTGCTAGGTAATCGAGTCTTTTTTTTAAGACCTGCCTTGGATTTGGGTTGCGGTTCATCTATATGCCTTTGTGAGGAAATGTTTGGCACTTCACTGAAGCTAGCACCAGTGTGCGAGTGCTGCTTGTTGATTGTAGTTTGTGGCGCAGGTACTTTTAGTGAACCTGCTTGTGCAGACGAGTTTTCAGGTAGGCCTGACTTCACTTTAGGGCTTACAGTTTGCTTTTTACTTGATTCAGGTTCCAGTTGTGGTTTATATGATGGTTTATGTGAAGGGGTGTTGCTTTGCCCTGTAGCAGTGCCTAATGGTTGCTTGTTGCTTGTGTTCTGCATTTCAGGGATGTTTAGTGGAACTGCCTGTGACGATGGCATATTAGGTAGTGCGGTCTTTTCCATAAGGCCTGTAGGATACTTCATACTTGGGTCAGACTGGGGTTTCAGCGACCCTATTGGCATCTCTTTTGTACGGCTTTTCTTCTGATTTTTTCGATGTATTTCCTGTTTGCTTGTGTCTCTGACCAACTCTCGTGGCTGCCCCAAGCCTGACTTGGCACTGGTTTCTTTAGGAACTTTATGCTTTGGTTTCCCAGCTGGACTTGCTAATGGGGCTTCGCTGATAGTGTTTTTTTGTTTAGTTGCAGCCTCTTCATGGGATGTATGAGAGCCACGTCTCACTTTTGTGTTGTCATTTAGGCGTGTTTGATTTAGCTTGGGTTTTGCTAACGATGGCTGCGTCTTTTGAGTAGAAGTAGCTTTCTTTTCCTTGTTCACAATCATTCCCTTGCTTTTGGTTGGCCTTCTGGGTTGCTTGGATAGGAAGCTTGTATTTTGACATTCTATGACATCCTCAGCCGGTGTTTTTTTCAGAAGTGCCTCTTTACCATTAACAACAAGCTTTTCGTCAAAGGATGTTGACAGCTGGGGAAGCAAGATATCATCAGATGTTGGACTTGCTGTTCCAGACGATTCAGATTGTTCAGAGTAACTCAGTAGTAGCTGACTGGTGCCATTACTGCTGTCAGGATGTGAGCCTGCCAACAAGTCTTTGACATGCTTGTACAGATTCAGTGGTATAGCAGTCACTGCTCCCAGCATTCCACGTTCCTGCATTAAAGAATGGCAAACTGTTCTCCAATGCTTACTAAATAATATGAGCTCTGACCTTTTCTGGTATGCCATCTGGTAGGCTGCATGATGAATGAACAGAAGCAGGCATTTCATTTGCTTGCTGTCTGCAGAACTTGCCAAGGCCAGCAACTACTGCAGTGCATGTTGCCATCAGGAAGAGAACTGGTTTCCACAGGAAGCCAAGGAGACATTGAATAGCCCAGCTCACACTGCCAATGGACTTGCTCCGTTTGCTCGCAGTCTTCTTGGAAATTACACGGGAGCTGCAAATAATTAACATGGGCATTCAGTGTTTACATCTGGCACAGCCATTCACTTGTCCACATTGCAGAAATATGCATTGTCATGCCAAAATGAAACGTGTGCATGAGAAAGTGAACTAGGTGAATTTCTCTCCACATCTGCCATGGTATACTACACCAGGGTGATGCACTCACCAAAGCTTAGTTTTGGACCAGATTTCACATCGCATCTGCCTACATCTAAAGTAACCAGGCCTAAAAGGTGCTCTTCTCTATTACTGCCCATATCATTCACATATCATTTTGGCATGGTAGTGAACTCTTGTCATATACAAGTCACTTCCGTTTAAATTTATACCACGCAATTTTCCATCGGATATTTAGTACGACTGTGCCTAATTGCCACAGAATGGCACTGAGCTTTTTTATCTCTAAAGTCGGCTTCGGTGTATGCTTATTCTGTTCGTCAGTTGACAATATTTCATATAAATAGTGAACTCAATGTCTATGATGATTAACCAGGCAGATTAATCTGTGTTGCCTTGCACATTATTTATATGTGCATGTCTTACACCGGTGCGATCGAGCCGGATATCTGGATCGAATTACTTGGCTCTTTCCCGCATCTCGCGCAAAGGAGCCAATCGCGACTGAGAAATTCGATCGCGATCGAAAGTGTGCCGGGTTTAGACCAGACGTTATACCGGTTCAGCTGGCTTTTCATGCAATGCAAAAGTAAAAAATAGCGGTGCAAGGGGAAAGAAGAGATGAAACTTTGCACCAAGCCCGAAAATTGCACATGCTTTCTTAATGTACAAGATTTTCTTGACCTAGTCTTCAGGAGATGAGCTAATGTATATCTGCTTCTTAAATTGAAAAGACGCTGCATAGCTTATTCAGCAAAGCACATTCGAATAGTTGATGCGAATTTTCGCGACACTTCATCACGATTGCTAAAGAATGCGTCAGACCGAGGCTGTTTGGCGCCGAGTTTCTTTTTAGGTCGGGGCATACGCAGTCACTGCTTTTAAAAAGCGTATTATGAAATAGTAGCACTCTGTGGTAGCACCACAGCACGCTCTCTGCATGCAAAATATGAAGGTGATGATCTTCTCCAACCCTACACGATCTACATGACAAATGGCTTGTGGCAGTGAGTAGTGGGGGTCGCTAAATGCAGCTTTTGCTTTATGCAAATGTGTGTTTCTTTCTTTTTTTCTGTTCTTTCCCCACAGTATGGACGAGAGAGAGAGAGAAAAAAAACTTTATTTGGTTCTTTCAAGGATTTAGCGTCTCGGGGTCTGCGTCGTCTTCTTGGGCGCCGGCGACTTGGAACCTCCACAGAACACCTAAGGAGCCTCTTCGAATCATTTCTGACTTCTCATGCGAAACTCTCTGCTACTGCCTTCTTCAACCACTTCCAAATCAACCACCAAGAACATTGTTACGATGTTATTTACAGCTGGCAAAAATAAGAAAGAAATCCTATCAGCTTTATAATTTGTTTATTCTAACCTTTTACCAGTAAGCACAGCAGAGCATTACAGCTTATCGACGCCCGGAGTTCTTTTCAGTGTTCTCAGCAGGCAACATTGTTTCTGCATTTTTTTTATGTTTGTTGTGTTTTACTTTTTGGAAGTGCGTGAGTGAGTGTAGTTATATGTGTATCGGTGTAGAAAGGTGAAAGGAGCTTGACAACTTCTAATATATAACGTGTGTGCTGCTAATGACGGCCGGATCGACGCAAGGAGGTCATTATGTCTAAAGGAACGCTGTGGATGGGTGATGTAAGTTGAGTTTTTCTTCGCTTCGATTTCTAAGTTGCAGAGCAGCGCTGTATTTAGGCTTAGCATGCGAAATTTCACCGAGGACGATCGCAAGGAGTTAGTTTGTCTTGCTTTACTGCTCGGCGTATTTGAGCGTACGCTTAAAGCCTTTAAGCTGCCGATCGACAAGGTTGGTACTATGTATCGGTTGAGGAGGGGTCTCGGAGACGCGCTGCTGTGTTCTTACCAGATTGAGCCTTACATGGATGAGGCATTCTTGAAGCAAGCCTTCGCCGTGATGGGGGAAACTTGCTTGTCTACGAAAATCATCACGAATAAGCTAACCGGGTAAGTGGCCCCACTCAGCCCCACCCTTATGCACCGGGCCCGGTCGAGCTACTCACGGTCTCGTCTATGCCTCTTCTCATTCGCAGACTCCCGCTGGGCTACGGCTTCCTGGAGTTCATTGACGAACCCACGGCGCAGAGGATACTGCTAAAGTGCGACGGCAAGACGATTCCTGGCTCTAGTCCTGTGAGTACACTTCCTTTATGGCATTTATTAATGTTAAGTGCTAATTATTCAGGCACCCTGCACCAGGGCCCGTATATCGATTCCCAAAGACCTAAAACTTTAATCATATCAAGACCTGGAAGTTATTTTAGACATGTAACAAACAAGCATTTGCTCACCTTTTCTTACTGAACGCCGGAAAAAGAAAGTGCGCTTGGAAACGGAAACGGTACGTAGCTTCACACAAAACGGACCCTCAAAGCATAGCTCTGTAAAAGTCTCGAAGAATTTTCCTGCAGGAGCTAAACCACAGGTAGTGCCACTTAAGTGAAAACTCTCTTGCCCAAAACAATTACAGCACTTCTGGCATGCTGTATGCGTTGGTACTCTGAAACCTACCTCCACGCAGTGTAGGTCAGAGGGTAGAGTGTACCATACGTGAAGCAGCATGACAATGTGTAGCATGACTTGCATTGGCCTTTGATGGTGTTTGGTTTTAGTTTCTAACACTAACACACACGTCTTTTTGCAATTTCCAAGGTTAAATTAGCTGTTGATTTGAATTCCCCCCCCCCCACTTTCTTTCTTTTTTTTTTCACTTTCTTTTTGTTGATTGTTACAGAGCAAGAAGTTTAAACTGAACCACGCCTGTCACAGCAAGGACACTGCACAGCAACAGTGAGTGTCAGGTTTCTGTTGTACATGCTGTTATCAAAATAATCTTGCATTGTTCAGCCCATAGAGTTCCAAAAACGTACATGAGCATTATATGGGGTATTTATGCAGGTTTGTTCACCATGCAGCATGGCAATAGGCAATTACAGAATTTGCACACTGAAAGTGCCATGCCTTGCTTGCGTTCTTTTGTATGCTCGGCAGTTTGTGCCCCCAGACGTTAAATGCACAAAATCTGAAACTCCCTAAGGCCCTAATGATGAGGAAAAACATTGGCTTGGTTTCAGATTTCAAAGGCAGCATAGTGCATAATGCAACTGCAGCTCAATTCAAAAGTACATGAAAAGTAGTCATCTCAGTATATCAGTGAGCTGAAAATTCACCAAGTGAAACATTGCTCAAAGAAACATCGCGTTACTAGGAGACTGTGATAATATGGTATTGAAAAACTGCTTAGTTTATTGATCACTTACATCAGAAATCGGAATATACCTAGGGCAGTGCTTGCATTACATTGGAGATTGAAAAAAATGCCTGCATTCAGCACCTGCACAATGCTGACATTTCCTATTAAAGAAATTCTCAAGTCAAAGCAGCAGCAAGATACCTAGTGCTGCCCGAGATGAGTATTTGTCATCTTTTAAGTAGTGCGTATTGAATATTGAAACCGTGAAAGATTGCATTGGGGATGGTAAGTTTTCAATTGTAGTGATGTTGCAATATATAGCTTGAGCAAGGCTCAGAACTTTCTTTTTGCTTGATACATCATAGTGGGCTGTTTTGTTTCTTGGCTCAGAAATTGACACTCAAATGATTAGCTGCAAGGTCCATTAAGTTGCTGTGATGTTAAAAGGAGGACAAAATAATGCAGAGTAGTTGGCATGTAACTAAGGAGCATTTGATGCTGGCTCTATACAGTCAGGGTGTGCACAGGTCCTTGAATATGGCTGAAATTGAAAAGTATGTTTTCAAGGCACTTGAAAGTACTGGAATTCTTTTTTCCCCTTGAAAGCCCTTGAATTTCGTGAGTAAAATAGTCTTAAGGTCAATTTTGTGACCAGTTTACTATTGCGGATCAGCGTGGACCTAGCAAACTTCCCATTTAGAAACAATGGTTAAAAAAAGCACCGAGCCATCGCACTTGCGTGTGGGCCACACACCTTCACCACATTTGCCTTTGGCCTGCACGCCCCGCTCAGCACGCCTTCTTCACAGTTACACCTCTCCTTCTCTCTTTCATCCCTACCCTGTCTCCATTGTGAGGCTCTTGTTTCGGAGGAGTGAACGGAAGACTGGAGAAAGGCATGTGAGACTGCCAATGCAACAAAATCCTGCCAAATCATGCCATGGGTATGCGGCAAAAAAGCAGAGTGCGGCATTTCACTTTTTCTTTCCCCCCCCCCCCCCTTCTCGTGCGGCCTTCGCACTTTATCTTGGAGTTAATTTGCAGCGAAGGAAAGCATAGTCTCATTGAAGGCGAAGCTTTCAGCGGTGGCGGTGGAGCGGACGTGAAAGCTTCGCAGACTTCGTTTTGTATTGTTAGTGTAAAGAGATTGACGCGGCATGAAACCATATATTTAGTCACGGACTCTCAAATTCAACAAATCTATTTTTTTCCCCGATTGTGAAACAAACGCACAAATTTTTACGGCCCCTTCCATGAAAACACAATATATCAGCGACTGTATTTATTTACATAAAAGGTCCAATTTCAATTGTACTTTTTTGCTGGCAATTTTGTCAATCTTCGAAACGATATCTAAGTTTAGCTATATACATATGGTGTTTTGGAAATGTTGTACTTAGAAATTGCTACATGGTATGTCACTCTGCAGCCTTGAAAAAGCTTTGACAGGGCCTTGACAGTCCTTGAATATACTTGAAATTTTGTCTCCGAGACCTGTACAAACACTGATGGTTTGGCAGTACAGCATGATTGCGATGCTGCCCGCTTTTTAAAAGGCCTCCAAACTGCCTCCAACATTTTGAACACGTGTACAGAGTGATGTGACTTAACTTGTACACTGACGCCACACGACGCCACAGTACGGGCCACAATGCTTTCTGGCGCAGCGCTGAAATGATGTTGATGTGGTTTCACCCTTCCACCCTCTGCCTTTGCGCTTGGAGGTCATTCTAAATTCTGAGGTTCGTTGTTCTGCCGGGTCAACCTACTGCCGTGATTGCACAATGAAACATGTGAGCACTACGTGTTGACCAACACGTACACAATAAGCTGGTATGGTTTATGCGGATACAAAATGCATTATGTTCAATGGCCGCTGAGTTGGGAATTTGACTTTATTACTTTTAAAACGAAACTGCTGTGGGTATAGTTTGATGAGGTTTTACTGCATTCTGATTCGGCACTTGGGTAGTAGACTAGTAGTCTCCATTGGGCATTTCGACTCATTTGCAGCAGAGCAACCAGCGTGCACACCCATAGCGTAATTGAACCGTGTATGTGCTCACACACAAGAAAACTCAATGGTTGTGTGCCAGTCGGAAAAACCAAATGAGTCAGAGACTTGCAGTAATCTTAAGTTTTGCCTCCAACAAAGGGCAATCAGTTTTCGTTAGCTGAATCTCTAGAAAAGAAACGCAGGCATGGCAACATCATTTTTATATGGTGGTAACGCTTATATATACCAGCGCCTGCCTGTAAACAGATGTAGTCACACTTTTGTGAACAACAGTACAAGCGAGCATCTGGCGGTGACCCTTTGAGAGATTTACAAACCAGATTGACATCAGTTTTAAAAAAAGAGAGAAACAAATGAAAACGGCCTGCAAGACAAAAACGAAAACTAACTGACACGTGGATGCGCGAACGGTCGCTGAAACGCCAGTATAAAGAAGCTGTGGAATGAAAATGAGTCCTAGGACTTCTTGTACCGACAAACGGGTGCAGCGGGGAAACCGTCGGAATGCTAGAAAACAGTGCCAAACAAACACTGAGGCTCAATCATCACCGAAGTGATTTTATAAATAGTTCATGCTTTTATGACGTCCATTCTCTAGCAGGCTTATATCGAATTATGCCCTAAATCATACTGATAGGCGTTTTCTTGCAAGTTCGATATAACCGGGTTCGACTGTACTCTTTTTTTTTTTTTTCCCAAAAGCTATGCCGTGCATCTACCAGTGAAAGTGCCATTGTCACACCCTGCAGGTAGAAAGCTTTGCTTAGTCAAGCTGCAGTTCTGAAGCTTTTTCCCATTTTACTTTTCTTGCCTCAAGATAAATAATACTAAATAAAATATCAATTGATTAGTTTCTTCCAAGAATCTTCAAATTCAGATGAGCTTAAGGGCCCTTTTACTTTTTAAGAAAACTTTAAATGCCATAAGTTACGGATTTTATTACATCATGGAATTTTCAGTTCTAGTGCTTAAGTGTTTTCTTGTCACGTGTTTCCAGAATTGAGCATTCTGCCTTTGTCGGAAACTTGACTCCAGAGGTTGATGACCTGAACCTCTACACAGCATTTCATTCGAGATTTCCGTCAGTGAAAGCAGCAAAGGGTAAGCTGACAATCATCCGAACAGTCACGTGCATTGATAGTTGTGGGAACATGCATTATATTTGCAGATTAGTTGAAAACCTGGACTATTTTGCTGCTCAACAATTCAGAATTATTCTGTGCTGAAATGGTGAATCCACCATTCCTAATCACCACGTTGTGATGTGAAGGATTCAGTACAGTTGAATCTGTTAATTTGGCCCTCCTTTTGATGCTTTGTGTTTCTGTAATGCTTCCTTTGCATTTTTCTTTAAATTAGAGCACTTGATAATTTGAACCTTAAGCATATCTCATAGGTGTTCAAAGTATGGAAGTAAGCAGTGGAGGGTTCTGTCATAACGTAAATCCAAAGCTCAGCAGCAATTAACTTGTACCCTGAGATCCTCTTGGCAACTGCTGCTTTGCTTTTCAGATTTGTTGGTGTGAGTTTTGCCCGACCACTGTATTTGAATGGTGATTGTGTCAAACCTGTGTAACTGCAGACAGTGTGCGAGCCAGAATGTGTGTCTGCATTTGTCACTGCTAACTTCTGTGAAAAAAACATTCTTTACAGCATGCTTTTGATGCAACCCTGGAATCCACAGCTGTCGATAGTAAGCACCTTGATCGTTGCAAATCATGTTGTGATTTTTTCATTACATTCAGTTACTGCTGCGAGAGCTGCTCATTTTATTTTAAGGTTCTTCTGGACATGTGCTTACTAATGCTACTTGATTGTGGCGGCTCCAGGTGTCATGATGACGGGGGATGACTGTGGACGCTGAAGACATGTATGCCCTCCAATATTCAGTACTCTTTCTGTGGGAATTTCAATGGCTGTGAGGCCTTGCGTGTGTGCATTTTCTTTCTTTCTCCATGGGCCTTCAGCAGTGAGGTGTCCTCTGGCAGCCTTACAGAGTGGAGGGAGGGGTTGAACACAGAGCTATACCTACTCTCTTTGCCTGCTTGAGACTGCACAATGCCCAATGCGGTATGTTAGGTGGGTTTGTAGGTATGACGACATTAGTTTGACAGCTAACAGTTTTAGCAATAGTAAAGGGATCCTGCCACTTTGAGGTACTAGGATCATACCATTAACATGTGGTGCTCGGAGTCAGTTTACAAAGGGCAATATATTTTGGCCTTCACTGCCAGGAATGTTACTATTGAGAGTGCAGTGTGCTTATAATTCGCATTCCTGTGAACTAAAACTAAAATGGACTTTGGCCATTAAAGCTGAATGTGCAGTTGTCTCTCTTAGCTTTTTTTTGTCATATTTTTTACCTTACTTTTTTTTCTTTGGTTTTTTTGGGGTATTCGTACAATTTCAGTGTATTTCCATACTCAACAAAGTGGAACTAATTCCAGAATTTAAATTTTTTTTTAGGAGAGCTTAGAGTAGCGCCACTCAACGATTCAGAAAATATGACTGCAGAAATCAGACTAGAGAACACTTTCGTAACTGTTATGCAGGTATCTCGTGCATCATGATCAGTGGCATACATAGCAGCTGCAAACATGGCTGCATGATAATGGTAGTTCCTTGGTGGCAGCATAGCAAGCAAGCATTTGCAACATGGCATTTCAAGCTGGTGGAATCCAATACCTTTGGCTCTGATGACTGCAACACTTGCCTTTCATTTTTTCTCAGTGGCATTGCTGTTGTGGCCATGTGCCAATGCAGAAATTTTCAGACTAATGTGTGGGCTACTTGACTGCCTCTGGGCACATAAGCAAGGAGCACAAGCACATTGCAACCCCTTCTCCCCCCTGTGTGGTTTGTGCGAGGCTGCCACCTTTTGCTGGTCGGGCCCGTGGAGATGCACCAGGTGTGAGTGGGTGCAAGCTTCTTTGTGGTCCGGGCACGGTGTGCTGTTTCAGTGGTGCTGGACGAGAGTGGCAAGAGTCGGGGCTATGGCTTTGTGCGCTTCGGCAACCAAGAGGAACACCAGCAGGCTCTTGAGGTCATGAACGGCTTCGAGGGGCTGGGCGGCAAGGCATTGCGTGTTAGCAGTGCCACCCCCAAAAGGTAGCCACCGCCCCCTCACCCACCTTCGCTCCTTCTTTTGCTTGGAGGCATTGTCCTGGGCGCTTCTGTACAGATAGTGCCTCAGGCTATCATCATCATTATGCTCATAATCATGCATTATTATGAAAAGCATAATAATGGTGCTGGTGTACCAAACGTAATTTTCATACCATAGCTCTTGGTTATTACATGCACCGCCACTTTGGAGTGAAATGCAAAGAAAAAAAAAATCTGACACCCGTGCACTTAATTGTTACAAATTGCCATGTGATTGGAGTATATATTAAGGTGCTAAATATGCAGTACAGTCGCCGACCGTTTATTCAGACCTCACGGGGACTGCAAAAATGTCCGAATAAACAGGTGTCGAAAAAGCAGATTAAGAAAAAAAAATTAAATCCTTTATTTCCACGCACTTATTCGGGCTTGGCAGTAGGCTTGGAAGAAATCGTGAATGCGCCGTTGCACGCTGTTCTGTTTACACGCAATCAGATAAGCCTGAATCTCGGAGAGGGTCGTACGGTTACTATTAGTGGCTGAAAGCACAGTCACTGCTTGTACACGCTCCGCATGCGACGGCAGCGCAGCACATGGTGCGTCATCTTCAGACTCAGAGTCATCGTCCGGCGGTGCAGCAGAAACCTGACGAATGATCTTGCCGTCGTCGAGTTCTGCGCATGTCAATACAGCAGTGTCAGCGCCTATGAAACTGTCAAATGAGACGGTGTCCGGAATCGCAATGCAACCTCCGCGCAGGTCTCGGCAGAACATTTTCCGCGTCAGTAGGGAGCACATAGGAAGGCGACAAGTCTTAGGCCTCCCGGCACCCGCTTGCCGGCATTCCCCAGCGCACTCTATGCGGGCACTGTCGGCGCCATTAGACCGTTTACGTATGCCGCGTTTGATCACCGAAACCTCAACTCGGCTCAAAGCAAACACCACCGTGCCGACACCAGTCGCACAAACGAAAAACGCGGCCTGCTCGCAGCGTCTTGCGCGAAGAAACAAGTCAGCTGCTGGATTGTCTTGACATGATTGACATGACATGGCTTACTAAGCTGAAACCGGAACTGCTGCAGAGCCACACTATCTAACCAGGCAGAAACGATGATGATGAGCGGGGATTTCCAGTAGCGCCACTTCGTGGGGCAGCCAGGAAGCTCCGTTCAAAACAAAACAGGCCTTCAGCAAGTCGGACCATGCACCGGTCAGAGTCGGTGCATGGTGCTCTCGACCGAGTTCGCTCAAGGAGTGTCCGAAAAATCAGACGAGAGGTTGCAAGGTGTCCGAACTTTCGACAGTTGTTATACATTGTGGTCTATGGGGAGAATGGTGGTGCCGCGAAGCTGACCGAATAATCGGACATGTCCAAATTTTTGGAGTCCGGAAAATCGGTCGGCGACTGTAGTTCCCAAACTTAGTGCCTGAATGAAGCAACATTATTGTTGCATACACTAGCGAATGTGGAAATGAAAATGCAGTTTCCTCTTTGCCCATGCTGGCATGATGGCACTAAAAATTTGTACACTAAAGTTGGCACTAAAAAGGTGAAAAACGTAGGGGCACTTAAAGTTGAATTTATTACATTGTACTAGTTAACATAAATAGTGATGATTTAATTCGCAGCCAGTGATGACGTAGAAAATTATGAGCATAACATTAGGAGGTAAGAAGGTAGTAGTAGCCTGGTTTAGAGAGCAAAAGCTGCAAGTTGAAATTGCTCAGATTAGGAGGAATAAAAATAGCTGTGCAGGTGACACCCAGCATGTAGTGCTAGGGTTGTGCGAATACCGTCAAACTTTGTTAATGCACAGTTGGCCGGGAACAATGTTTAGGTACGCACTAAATCATGTGCGAATTAACTGCCAGTGTCAGTTTAGTGGCTACTTACCGGCCGATAAATAACTATGTCATGATGCTTTTAAACACACACACTTCGACATGCTTTATTTGTGGGTACTCGGCAAGAAAATTGATGTTCACTTGCCGCCATGATGGCTTTGCTGTGATGGTGCCATCTTTGAACTCAGCAAGGTCACAAGGCAGTTTGTCCATGAGGCTCCGCTTCTCTGCGGAAGCTTGCATGACACTCAAAGCATGTGCCGTGTCAGATAATGAAGGGCCGTCATCATCACTTTCGCTTGAAGCTGGGCGATGTGCGACCGCGGCAACAGTGTTGCTATCCAAGAACTCCAGGGATGTAACAATGTTGCTGTTGACGTCTCGATAACATAAACACAACACACCACAGCAAAGACCATTGAACCCTACAGCAACACCATAACAGCAAGCACACGGGCGGAATCAAGATAAAGAAAAATGTGCTTCGACACAGTTACTGCTTGAATTGGATTTGATTCAATTTGACAACGACAGCGAATTCACACCCCTAGCGGCAGCTTCTTTGTGTTACCGGAAGTCAATCTCAAAAGCCATGCTTTTGTGCGCTTATATCGGCAACAGCTGTATGAGCAGGAAATATGTCATGGTGGCCGTGTTTTAAAGTCACTGTTGCTCGCAACTGTCGTCCGGGCGTCACAATTTGTGAATAGAACGTCTGCACGCTAAATTTTGCCAATTTGGTGCCTGTGTGTGTAAACAAGAAAGAAAAAAAGTATGCACTAACCATTTGGTGGGCAATGAGTGACTGTAATCGAAAGTGCCAGAATTGAATACTTTTCGAATAGTTTTCAAATGAGTAGCCATTTTCACAATTGATGTAAGACAGTATTCGCATCCTTCTAGTATTCGTAAGTGTAGCAGCTTACTGTCATACATTGTGCATTATCAAGTATTGTTTATCAAAATGCATGAGTTAAGCATTTGGAACAATTAAGTAGTTTGTTTGCACATGCAGGACATTCCGGAGAGTGGGAATGTAGCCTGTAACGTAACTTGTTTCACAATGTAAGCTGAAGTTTTATGCGTATGTTACGCATGCAGAGATGTTATACATGCGAGCTCCACGTACTGCGTACGACAGCAGAACTTGGCTGAGACGTTCACAACAGCATATGCTACCCGCATACTATGTTATTTCACAAAGCCCAAGGGGCGGTTCAGGGCCCCTTTAAGGATTCCACCTATATTGTGGTTGTGCTACTGCAGCAACTTTTTTTTTTTTTAATTTATGAAAGGTTGCTTGCTTTGCATGAAAGCACAGGACAAGCTTTAGAGCCCAGCCCCTTTTCTTTTTTGTTTGCATGAAAGATTTGAGTTCGTAAGCTGGGCTTGTTAATGCATTTCAGATGTACTAACATTTCAAGAAAGGGATGGAAAAGGGGAAAAAGGCGAACACAGAGCTGTGTTCATGTGTTGACACTCTCTTTATCGCTCTGTACCTTTAGCAAATGCATGAAAAATTCTTGGCTCACATTTTTGCTTGTGAGGAGCCATATTAAGTAATTGCACATCATTCCTAGGGAAATGAGTGCCATCTTATATGTATGCGTGCTATCCTCATCACCTTCATGCACAAAAGGTAAAATGTAAAGCCTTAGCAGGCGTCCTTTAGCACATGCATGGCAGCCACCCAAACCAGGCACAATTCTGTAAAGGGAGCGTTTGTCTGCATATCTAATTTCAGACATGTTGTCCTAGATCATTCATAGCAGTAGGTGCACTGTTAATGTTGTGCTGTTCCTGTGTCTTTGTTTTCTTGCTTACAGGAGCAACGTCCCAACTACCGTGAGCATGGCTACACCACCAGGTCAGCAGACGTACCAGCAGTACTACGGCAACTATGGTTACAACTACCAGAACTACTACAACCCCTGGCAGGGCTACCAGCAGTACTACGCCGGATACCAGGGCTACCAGGGCTACCCAGGCTATTATGGACAGCAGCCTGAGTATCCACAGCACACTGATTCGTCAGCTGTTGCTGTGAGTGAGGCTGGCAGGCATTATTTCCACTTTTACAGCCATACCATCATGTTTAATCTCATATCCAGCGTAGGATGATGGTGTTGCTGTGTCATCCAACTTTAGTGAACACTCAGTGTTTATTCAGCTGAGATAAAACCTGTGATCGGTGATGCGTTTAACATCTCAACTTTTTACTTGTAGATTCAGATGTTAAAACATTTTGCAGCTTATTTGTGAGAGCCTGCATAGTACTATTAGGTTCCAATTCCTGTAAGCTAGAAGTTAGCGCAGTATGTGTATTGGCATTGTTGTTCACATTTGGGAGTGAGTTTTTAATTTTAATGGTACATAAAGTCTGAAAAGCAACTAGTGCCCAGAATGAAAGTACTAATGGCACTTCTTTGTGAGGATGTGCGGCAGTGTTGTCATTATCACCGCCATATTAGTAAGTCAAAATTGTACCTTGCTAAAAATGAAAAGGCAACGTGGGTGACTAATATTTAATATGTACTTCTGATGAAACATGGAACTGCTAGCTGAAGGACAGAAGGTGTTTCCAACTTGCAGCTTCTAAAGCGAGATGAGTATTGTTGAAGCATTTCAAGGTGCATCTATTTAGAGAAAGCTTTATGAAAAATTTTGGGAAATGTAGACAGTTGGGAATGACTGCCACTTGCATATACTTCTGTGTTCACAAATCCAACAAGACAAACATTTGAGGTTTGCATTTATGAGTACAAGCACATGGGTTCACAGCTCCATTAACAAATAGTCGTGGCTGCCTTTGCAATTTTTTAAAAGAAACTATTCAAGTCCATATAAAATAAAAGCTCATTAATAAATTTCCTACCTAATTCACACAGCTATAATCTAGTGTTGATACAATGCAAAACTGTTTCATGTGTCTGCACATGCAAATGAAGCTGTCTTATAGTTGTTTTGACCAGTCTTCACTTTGACCTCTTCGAGGAAGCCATCCCATGCACCCAAGCGAACATTGGCTGCTATGTGCATTGACACCAATGCTATTCCTAAACTTCTCTGAGAAATACATAGGTGATATGAACCTGTTGGTCATTTCGCTGAAGATCAAGCTTGCATTTGATGAAGTTTGAGAAGGGCAGGTCCAGCTATCTGAAGCATTGCAACTATTGAATTAGTAATGGCATCGTAGATCAGTGAAGGGATAAAAATATGGATTAGTTAAGATCAGAGCTGCAACTTGGCTTTTTGTATTGCCTTGCTTAACTTCAGTCATGGTTTTGGTGTAGTTGCAATCCAAAGGTAGCAGAGCAAGTGCCGCTGGCATAGCCGTGATGTCCTTTTGCAGCACACTGGTTACGAGGATGCTGCCAACGCTGCTGCTGCGGCAGTGCCCCATGGTCCGAACCCACCTTTGCCTCAAGCGGCAGCCACAACTTCAGAGTCGGACAATGAAGTCGAAGGTGAGTTGCCAAGCCTAATTTTCACTTATTTCAGTTACAGCCAGCTATGCCTTCTACTTGTGACCAATGGTTTTGGATATCTGCAGTTGATTCACTCAGGTATTTGTGATCTGTGTGGGTGCTGTCAGGAATGATCTTAAGTGTAGATATGAGCCGCCCCGTCTTGTGCTTTCAAATCCTGTAAAAATTGTTCATGACATTCAGTTACCGTAAAAACCCGCGTATAATACGAACCCGAATATAATACGAGGTGAAATTTCTGGGACGAGAAATGGGAAAAAAAAGGTTTACCCGCGTATAATACGAGTGAGAGAAACTCGGGGAAAACATTTATTGAAATCGGACTCAGCACTTCATTCACTGTCGTGAATGAAGTGCTGCGCTTTCATCGGACAATTCCTTGTCTGACATATCCTCCCAGAGGTACTCGTCCTCGGTGCCATCGAGCGCGTTCGAGATCCCGCACTTCTTGAAAGCGCGACGCACAAGGTCTTCTGGGATGCTCGCCCATGCGTCCACGATCCACTTGCACAGCGTGGCTGGCGATGCCCGCTTCAGCCGCCCAGTTGGCGTCACTGCAGGTTCACCTGACCGCATCCACTCTGCGTAGCACCGCTTCACCGCGTCCTTGAAAGGCTTGTTGACACAAACATCTAGAGGCTGCAGCTGAGACGTCATCCCACCAGGGATAACGACGAGTTCAGTATTACAATCACGCAACAGCTTCTTCACCGAGTCGGCCAAATGGCCACGAAACGCGTCCAGCACGAGGATGGACGGGAACGACAACAGTGCACCGGGCCGCCTACACCAAACGGACTTTATCCAGTCGAGCACAAGACTCATTCATCCACCCTTTCTCATGGCATTTAACGATGACATTTTTCGGCAGCTCACCTCTCGGCATTGTCTTGCGCTTGAAGACGACATAGGGCGGGAGCTTGCGGCCGTCTGCCGTGCATGACAACATGACGGTAACACGCGTCTTCTCGTTCCCAGTGGACCGGACACAAACTTGTTTCGAGCCCTTTTCGTGCACGGTGAGGGGACGTCACGGTGATACTTCCCTCGGTGACGCCAAACTGCCTCCCGGCCGCACTGTTGCCGATTTCCTCTGCCGCTAAAATCACATTTCGCTTGAAAGCTGCCGAGTACTGCTTCCGTGCCCCCGACATCGTGCTCCTTCACTAAAAACGATGCACTTTGCGAAGCGCGGTTAACACGTGAACTGCCAAGGTCCGCACTCAACAAAGAAAGAAACGATGCCGTAGCCAGGCAGCAATAACAAAGCCAAGTCGTAGCCATGCAGATATTACGAAGCCAAGCCGTAGCCACAGAGCAATAACGAAACCAAAACTTCGAGCCGAACTTTGAAATTTTTGTCCGGATCCGCATATAGTACGAGGCGGAAATTTGGGACGCTAATAACAGGAAAAAAACCTCGTACTATACGCGGGTTTTTGTGGTACATTTCAGTATGAATGCAATGGAAAATTGATAATCATTTCTGGAAAGGAAGCGTGTGTCGCAATTATTCAGTCTCATGTGCCGAGTCATCATGCCACAGAGCATGATCTGCAGCTTTGTGATCTGCATTTGTGCAGGTTCATGTTGAAAAAATCTTTGTATTAAACACTGTGTTAAGTCTTTAGGTTAAGGGCCTGTAGTTGTACACCAGCTCTGCCACATAGGTTTAAGTGCAGCTCATGCCAGAAATTTAGAGATCTTTTGTCATTGTAGCGAAAATTGTACTTGTGTAAACTATGTCACTAACTGCATTAGTTAGCTTGCTAAACATGTTGTTTCTGGCGCAAAGTACAGAACATAAAAAAAAAGGGGGACAGGTAAGAGACAGAGGAGTGCCTCTGCCTCTTGCCTGTGTACCTTCTTTTATATTTTGTACTTTATGCCAGAAACAACATGTTTAGCAAGCTTACCCACCAACTAGCCCAAGAACAAGTTCTGCATTAGATGGCTGTTGTTACTCTTGCTACGCGTTTCCGTATGGTCTTTTTCACCAATGCGGGCAAGCTGTTCTGATATGCTACTGACATGCAGTGATAGCAATAAGTATTACATGTGCTTGCTTTTCTAGACCATGACATGGGCATGCCTGACATAGAGGCCAGCAACAAACTCCTTCTGGCCCGATCTGAGGTGAGCCACCAAAACTAGGTATTCTTGGCAGAACTGACAGTGAACTTGGGTTGAAAGTTTCATTTGGGATGTATTCTTTCTTACTCGATGCATTAGCATGTTGCTTAAAATTTTTGCTGTGGCCCTTCATGGCAAATTTCAGAAGTGTGTGTGAGGGGGTGGAGGGGGGGGGGTCATGTGAAGACATTGTTTGTTCATTTCTTTGTGATATTTTCAGCTCATAACTATGATTTTACTGCAACTTTATTAACTTACCTGCTTGAGAACAGCAAAAATAATTTAGTGTGTCAGTTTCTGTGCAGTGTTATGTTAAGCTTCTGGAAATAAATGTGGGGTGCTTCCACTTCGAAGTCTGATGTAGAACTCGCTGTGATGTACTGTCATTTGATGCAGGACCTGTACTCTGCGTTTGAGAGCAGTCGCTGGCTTCCGACAGAAGGACTGGACCCACCTTTGGTCTCTGTCAAATGATGTGTGAAAGAAATAAACATACTTTTCTATTGTGTTGCTACCAATTTGTACGATGACCGGCTTTCTGCATTTTGTAAAACATTTTTTTTCTCGCACATAAAAATGCACAGTTTACACAAAGTGCTGACATAGAAAGATGGAATAATTACAACAATTTTGGCAAACCTCACACCACGCCTTCTCGTGAACTGTGTTCAGATACCCTGTATGACCCAATAAGCCATTGGCTGTTACAAGTACACTGACAGTTTGTCACTTTCATGCTGTCGCCCAGTCAGCCATTTAATTGGTTGTTCGGAACCTCTGTAAAAGGACATGCCATTGTTGTGCACCCTTCTTATTTTGTTCATTATTTGTGCTAGAACTTTGAAGCACCGAAATATAAGAAATATGTCAGGCTGGAAACTAATTGGTGTTTTTGAATGCAAAGACCAATTTGGCATTCAAAATTAGGCAATTAGACCAGTAATAATTAATTGGATAAGAAAGGGTGCCCAAAAATAACCCTGCTTGGGAAAAAGACTGCTGGCTGACAGCACTGTTCATACCGTCCTTGTCTCTCTTAAAGGGCCCCTCACCAGGTCTGGCCATGTTGAGCTTATAAGCGGAGCATACATTGCGCGATAACAATCGTGTCTGCAAAGTATTGCATTGCTATAGCTGCGGAAAGATCTGAAATTTCAATCCGAATGCCATTTCCCTCTTCACTCATGGCCGCCGCGCTCCAAGCCGGACGGTGACGTAATCGTGTCCGCAGTGTGACGTCACTCGTGGTGACACATGACTTCGAGAATTATTCTAGACAACGTGTTATTTGTGCGATCTGTTGCTTGAAATGACAAATTGAAGTTTAGAGAAATAATAAAACACAAATGGAATGTCTGCTTGCTGCGAAGCAAGAGAGACTTACTTCTGCTTGTTCCCACGGTCGTGCGGTCACGTGCACAGGTACCTAAACTAGGCCATTTTCTAGCATGTTCCAGTAAGTGATCACACTCTGCGATTCGCTTGTTCTGCCTCGGTATTCGTGCAGCACTGAATTATACCGCTAGTCTTGTGTCCTTGTGCACAGCACGCAAAATCGTGTGCTGCGTGAACAAGACAACTTGCGTGAGATGTCATCAGCGAAAGTGCGTAGCGCGGAAAACAGGCTAGCCAGTTTGCAAGCTGTGGAAAATACAATGCTTACACCTTGCCTTTACGCCACCTTAATGTGGGAGATTTTATGAATGTATGGCATTACTTCTAGTTGCTTCCTTCGCTCTGATGTCGGCGACTTCTGGCCTGCAAGACCCTTCACTTTCCGCAATCCGGCTTCAGGAAAAGCCCTAATGTCCAAAAGAGGGAAATCTGCCAAAAGCAACCTCTCAACCTGCTGTTTCAGGCTACGTGCCATACGCTGGCAGCAGCTCTTCTGTACTGCATCCAGGAGGTGTCCAAGCGCTACAACCCTCTTGGCCAGCTTAGACCGATTAGAATCGTACGGCAGTAGTGCTTTTTTTTTTTAAGCATAAAAACGTGACACCCTTCATCGGGTGCAATACTGGGGTTGTTTACTGCCTTCCGTTGGCTTGTGGTAAAGTATATATAGGCCAGACAGGTAGGTGTTCTAATAAGCGCCTGCAAGAACTCAACACATCCTTAAGCAGGAACCAATTTGGCACTTGATTGCTGCGGCTGCAAGAAGTGCAAGAAAAGTGCGCCACTGGTAAGACTATATGAATGGAAAATCTTGAAAGCTTTTCACATTAGAAATGAGAAAGAAAATTGTGTCAGTGATATGTCTGTTTAACCAACAAGGAATGTGCTGACCTATCGGGTACATAAAAGGTGATTAAAAAACTGACATTGATGCACGGGTTGTGGGACGAGTACACTTTGCTTGTGTGTTGGCTGTTTTTGTGTGGCAATGTGCTTTTTGAGGTGCTATCAATGCACGTCTTGGGAGGAGTTAAAGATGCGCATGCGTCGGAGGTTATGTGTGGCAATGTGAAATCCAATAAAGTACAGTTGAAAGTCCAGCATCTGTCCATGTCTTAACGCCTTTTCTTTGTGTGCATGTCCTCTATGTTTCGCTCCTATCCCTTTTTCAAGTTCATGTCCAAGAGGCCTCGCATCTAGTGTGTTGGAACTGGTCGGAACAGAATGAAATCAGAAATGAAAAGAAAAAACATTTTTGATCGGAATGAAAGTGTAACCAAAATGTTATGTATTAATTTGTTTCGGAGTGAAACCAAAATATTTTTAATCGATTTTTGGTTTAAGGAGAAATTTGGCACTTCGTACTTTGTTATTGACAGTGATTCAAAATGCTTCGATATCAATAAACATTATAGTTATATTTTTAGAGCTGTTGGATCAGCACACACACAAAAAAAAACATGCACAGTTTGCACTAGTGGTGCAAGGCTGAAGTCAACAGCAGAGCTTGTGATCACCTAGCGATCACGTGGCTTCCCTAAGCTATGCTTACCTTCGCTTATGCTAAGCTGGTAGACTTGGCTAAGTTTCTAGGTTATGCTAGGTTTTGATAAGTCGTCTCGGCAAGCTTAACGCAGCAAGTTGTCGAGCAGTCGCAGGCCGGGATCGCTTTCTCGGCGACATCGAGCGTTCAGACGCCAACTAGCGTTCCCTGGACAAACTGGATCCTCGACTCGGCGTCGCCTCTTTACAGCCGCAGCTTCGGCGCGGTGTTCCGGATCAGCTCAGTGGCGATGCATCGCTTTTCGCTTGGGAGTAAAGCCGTTTGTTCTTCGGTCTTCCCGTGGCAGTAGCACGTAGGCACCGAGTAGAGGAGGCAAGAGGTGTGTTGCCGCGCCGGCTGTTCCGAGGCCTGTGACGTAGCGACTCCGCCCTACGCGCATCGAGTGCGAGGAGGTTACGTGGTTTGGTGCCTTCGCCGGTGATTGCTAGGCGAGGCGAGGCGGTGCACAGCTGGGCTGAGTTTTCTGGTAACGCTCCACGGCGGAACGAAAGCTTAAACAGCTCCGCTGTTGTACGGAAAGATTAAGCATGATACAAATCTGTTTCACTTAGGCTTGAATGTACCGCGCCGTACCTGTGTAGCCATGCGTGCCGACGCGAAGTAGCCCACCAGATTTCCACCTAGGTGAAAATCTAGTGCCACCGTTTAGGAGAGTTTCCTAAGGGGCGCTGTGATTTCATGGGAATGACGGTATATGATGGTGTACTGAAATGGGGCAGTGTGTCCTTATAGCAAAGCAATGGGAAAGCCGGGGACGCTTCTGCGATGACGCCACCAGACGACGCTGCGATCGACCGGCGTGCCTAGCGCGCGAAATTTAAACGTGCAAAACTTTTTGCATTTATAAACTAAAACTCTTTCAAAACGCAATTGAAGTTATTTTAATTTGCAATACAGAAGTTATACCAACAGTTAGGATACATCAATAACGCCTTCTAAGCTTGCACGTTTCCAACCATAGATCATATGCAGGGTACGTTCGATTCGTCTGCACCACTTGAACCAGTTCACGAGGTGCTGCACCCTGTGAGTGAGTGAGAGTGAAATAACCTTATTTGATCCAGAGAAGACGCATAAGACCGCCAAGCCGAGCTTGACGGCCCGATCGCGGGCACTCTGGACGGCCAGGGTTTGGTCGATGAGTTCGGGGTTGCCCAGGAGCGCAGCCCACCTATCCTCGTTGAACGAGGAGCCGATGGCTTCACACTCCCACAACACATGATCCAATGTTGCACTTAGTTCACAGGCAGGTCAGTCCGCACTGGGATACATTTCAAGGTATATTGCATGAAGAACCGCAAGGTTAGGATACGCACGGGTTTGTTAAAGTCGAAGGGTCACTGCCCGCGCCCTGCATAAGGCGGGGTGCGGGAGGGGCATACTCGTCTTGATAGTAGTGTGTGGTCAGCTCATTGAACGTGAGCAAGGGCTCCCCGCTGGGCAGGGGGACAGCGGAGGCGGCGCGATCAGCGAGTCCTCGCGCGGCCTCGTGCGCGCCCTCGTTAGGTTTAGAGGGAGAGCCCTCAGTCGACCCCAAGTGAGCGGGAAACCAAGTGAGAGAATGCGGAGAGATACTTTTGGCGCTTTGGAGAATGCGGAAGGTCTGAGGGGAGACCATCCCGGTTTGGTAGACCTTAATGGCTGCCTTTGGATCGCTATGTATTGCCTCTCTGCGATCATCGAGCACAGCCAGCGCGATTGCAACCTGTTCAGCTACGATCCTGTCAGCTGCACCATTTTTTGTTTCAGCGGTGCAGCCTGATCCTCCCCAGCTGCCTTCCCCCTTTGCATAGCTCCCAAGGCGTTCTTTACTTCTTCCGGTGTTACTTGTGGGATTTAAAATTCCTCTAGACTATTGTATAAATCTCTATAGAACTCCTCAGCCACTTGAACTATCTCATCCATATTAGTAATGATATTGCCGGCTTTGTCTCTTAACGCACACATCTGATTCTTGCCCTATTCCTAGTTTCTTCTTCACTGCTTTTAGGCTTCCTCCGTTCCTGAGAGCATGTTCAATTCTATCCATATTATAGTTCCTTATGTCAGCTGTCTTACGCTTGTTGATTAACTTACAAAGTTCTGCCAGTTCTATTCTAGCTGTAGGCTTAGAGGCTTTCATACATTGGCGTTTCTTGATCAGATCTTTCGTCTCCTGCGATAGCTTACTGGTATCCTGTCTAACGGAGTTACCACCGACTTCTGTTGCACACTCCTTAATGATGCCCATGAGATTGTCGTTCATTGCTTCAACACTAAGGTCCTCTTTTTGAGTTAATACCTGTTCTGTAGCTTGATCTGGAATTCCTCTATTTTCCCTCTTACCGCTAACTCATTGATCGGCTTCTTGTGTACCAGTTTCTTCCGTTCTCTCCTCAAGTCTAAGCTAATTCGAATTCTTACCATCCTATGGTCACTGCAGTGCACCTTGCCGAGCACGTCCACATCTTGTATGATGCCAGGGTTAACGCAGAGTATGAAGTCTATATTTCTAGTCTCGCCATTTGGGCTCCTCCACGTCCACTTTCGGCTAACCCGCTTGCGAAAGAAGATATTCATTATCCGCATATTATTCTGTTCTGCAAACTCTACTAATTATTCGATCTCCCCTGCTATTAGAGCCTATGCCATATTGCCCCACTGACTTGTCTCCAGCCTGCTTCTTGCCTACCCTGGCATTGAAGTCGCCAATCAGTATGGTGTATTTTGTTTTGACTTACCCATCGCCGATTCCACGTCTTCATAAAAGCTTTCGACTTCCTGGTCATCATGACTGGATGTAGGGGCGTAGACCTGTACGACCTTCAATTTGTACCCCTTATTTAGTTTCACCACAAGACCTGCCACCCTCCCGTTAATGCTATAGAGTTCCTGTATGTTACCAGCTATATCCTTATTAATCAGGAATCCGACTCCTCGTCTCTCCGCTAAGCCCCGGTAGCACAAGACGTGCCCGCTTTTAAGCACTGTATATCCTAACCTCACTGAGCCCTATTATATCCCATTTGCCGCCCTCTAATTCCTCCGATAACACTGCTAGACTCGCCTCACTAGATAATGTTCTAACGTTGAACGTGGCCAGGTACAGATTCCAATGGCGGCCTGTCCGGAGCCAGGGATTCTTAGCACCCTTTGCTGTGTCACAGATCTGGCCGCCGCCGTGGTCAATTGCTTCGCGGTTGCTGGGGATTGAGGGCCGGTGTTTGATTGTTGTATTCATATAGGAGGTTGTGACCAAGTACTGCACCAGGGTGGCCAATCCTGCTCTGGTGAGAGAGTGCCGTTACCGGTTCTGGTCACCGGGATCAGGCCGCACTCCAGACCTTTTTATGCAATTCCTTAACACGCGGATTTTTTTTTTCTGGTGGGAAATTGCGCGTCACCGGGATTCGAACCACGGTCCTCTTGCACGCGAGGCGGATACTCTACCTCTTCGCCACCGCAGGATGTTGTACGCCTCATTTAACCTACAGTGGTGCTTTCTTCGATCAGCCAAGGTCGATCAATCTGAGCTCGGTTAAACCTCACAGATGGCACTCAACTGGAGAAACCTGGTAGTTTATGACCTGCAATGAGTGGCCATACATTATAGAGGAGGGTTAGTTTTTTACAGAGAATTTTTTTTTCTTTAACAAGGTCCCCGTGCGGACGGTCGTGGCGGAGATATGCAATTCCCTTGTATAGTAATAAATTAGAAGAAAAGAGATAAAAAAGAAGGAAAACAAAAAAAAAAGGAAGAGAACAGGGGATTTGAACTCGTGACCCTTGGATGTTGCCCGGAGAGATAGCTCAGTCATTTGGTCCGTCAGGCCCCAGGTTACATTGAAGCGGCATAGTTCCTGTTCAGAGCCTCGTATGGGCTGGACTAATTTTGAAGTGAGGGAAGCTCGCAGTAAAATTGAGTATGAAGAACGACTGAGGAATGTGGAAGAAAGTAACTGGGCTGGGAGAGTGTTCAGGTATCTGTACAGGAAAAACATTGATTCACAGTGGAGGAAAAGAACTAGGAAGCTTACCAGCAAGTATGCGGCCTGTAGGGTGGGCAACACAGCAATAAAGAAGGTCAAGCGGAAAGTCAGAGAGGCTGAAATAATCTCATGGGTGGCGGCAATGGAAAAGAAACCTGTCATGGGTAACTACTTATGAGGAAAAACGAAATCAAGAAAGAAACAATTTATGATAACTCAAAGAGAAGCTCATTACTTTTCGAAGCGAGATCGGTATGCTTCAGAACACGCACCTATAAAGCGAGATACAAGACGGAAGAAGAAGCATGTGCTTGCTGCGGTAAAGCTAGGGAGACTATGGAGCATGTGCTAAGAGATTTATTAGCAACCGGGGCAGGCGAATGGGTAGCAGTCAGAAGCGTTCGGCAAGAACAGCAACCACGCGCTCATACCTGTAGCGATGGTGCTGTGGCGCAGGCAGGCTACTTTTCTTCGTTACACATGTTTTATTAGAATGTGAAGACGTCTACCCAGCGGTCGATTTAGGCACCACTGACCTCCTTGAAGCCCTTGGGTTCAGCGAGAGCAGTGGAAAAGTAAACATGTCCGCAATAGGCATTAGTAAGAGGCGATTGGAGGATTGGTGGAAGAAAAGTAGAGAAACGACAAAAAACGTAGACGAACAAAAGTACAATTCGAATAGGGGGATCAGAAAGATTGGGTGTGGTAGTTCATAGTTGTTTTTCTTCTTTTTTATTGTTTAACGTAGATAGGACATTAGGCAGTATAATAGCCAGAGCTTGGTGTCGCAACACCGCCCCGTTCCAAAGGGGACGCTCATCCATCCATCCAACAAACGCATGTGCTTGCTGCGGTAAAGCTAAGGAAACTATGGAGCATGTTTTATTAGAATGTGAAGACCTCTACCCAGCGGTCGATTTAGGCACCACTGGCCTCCTTGAAGCCCCTGGGTTCAGCTAGAGCAGTGGAAAAGTAAACATGTCCGCAATAGGGATTAGTAAGAGGCGATTGGGGGATTGGTGGAATAAAAGTACACTCTAAGAACAGTTTACACCCTTTGGCTTGCCCCTTCTGCCACACAAAAATAATCGTCATCTGCCTTGATGCGTTTCCTTTCTTTATCGCTGCAAGCCCGGAACTTTCCAGTGACGAACGGCACGCGCGTTATCAGAAGAGGCACTCCAAAGGGTGTAAACTGTTAAATGCTGATAACGCGCGTGCCGTTCGTTGCTGGAAAGTTCCGGGCTCGCAGCGATAAAGAAAGGAAACGCATCAAGGCAGATGACGATTATTTTTGTGTGGCAGAAGGGGCAAGCCAAAGGGTGTAAACTGTTCTTAGAGTGTAGGGAAACGACAAAAAACGTAGATGTACGAAAACACAGTGCGCAATAAGGGATCAGAAAATTTGGTTGTGGGAGTTCATAGCGTTTTTTAAGATTTGTTAAAATTTTTTAAAATTTAGGTAGGACATTAGGCAGTGTACTAGCAAGAGCTTGGTGGCGCAACCCACCGCCCGTTCCAAAGGGGACGCTCATAACATCCATCCATCCAACAAATGTACACCCTTTGGGGTGTATATTTGTCACACAACGATAATTGTCATCTGTCTTGCTTGCGTTTCCTTCCTTGAAAACGCTGCACTCGCTACTTTCCTGTCGAGAATGCTCTGTCATGCTGATAACGGGCATGCCGTTCGTGACCTGAAAATACCGGACTCGCCGCGTTAAAGAAAGGAAATGCGGATAAGACAGATGACGATTATCGTTGTGTGGCAAAAGGGTGTAATTTTACTTAGATTGTACACTCTTAGTAATATTTACACCCTTTGGCGCGTATCTTGTCCCACAACGATAATCGTCATCTGTCTTGCCCGCGTTTCCTTTCTTTAACGCTGCGAGCCCGGTACTTCCCAGTCACGAACGGCATGCGCGTTATCAGTGTGACGCAGCTTCTCGAAAGGAAAGTAGCGAGCGCCGAGCTTTCAAGAAAGGAAACTCGGGCAAGACAGATGACGATTATTTTTGTGGGACAAGATAAGCCCCAAAGGGTGTAAATATTTCTAAGAGTGTAGACCGGAGATTTTCAACACCCCAGGCTGTCATCGCAAAAAGAGCCATGATGTTTTCGCCCGCGGATGGCACACTGCCTTATTCCAGTACACTCTTAGGCAAAGGTGCACCCTTCGGGGTGTATCTCTGCCACACAATGATAATCGTCATCTGCCAACTGCTTGCGTTTCCTTTCTTGAAAACGACGCGCCCGCTACTTTCCTGTCGGGAATGCTATCATGCTGATAACGCGCGTGCCGTTCGTTACTGGAAAGTACCGGGCTCGCAGCGTTAAAGAAAGGAAACGCATCAAGGCAGATGAGGATTATCGTTGTGTGGCAGAAGGGGCATTCCATCCGGTTACTGATACGCATCACGAACAGACATAGCGGAATGAAAGAAAGCAATACGATCCGCCTGGTACAAGCGTTCGTAACCAGTCACATAAAGTACGTCGCCTCCTACCTCAAGTGGCAGGTGGCCGAACGAACTAAACTAGACCGCCTCATCCGCAAAGCGTACAAACGTGCCATAGGATTGCCGATCAATACCAGCACGGATAAATTTCTCGAACTGGGTTTACACAATACCCTAGACGAGATAATAGAAGCGCACAACATCGCGCAGTACGAGCGTTTGTCAAAAAGCAGAACCGGACGACACATTCTCGAGACGCTGGGCATCAGCTACTACACACAGCAGGGCGAAAAGGTTGCGATACCCATACCGATTCGCGAGCGCATCGCCGTTTCGCCGTTGCCCAAGAACATGCACCCGACGCATCACACTGGCCGGCGCAACAGGCGCGCGCGAGATTTACAAAAGAAATACGGCAGCAACAAAGAAACTGTCTACGTAGATGCGGCCCGTTACGAGCGGCAGCGTGGTTTCGCGGTTGCAGTCACGGACCATAGCGGAACTTGCGTCGCGAGCGCGACGATACGCACAGAAGAGACGGAGGCGGCCGAGGAAGCAGCGATAGCCCTCGCGGTGGCCACCACGGATGCCGAGGTGATAATCAGCGACTCGCAGGCAGCGATACGCAACTATGCTAGCGGCCGGATCTCCCGGGAAGCGGCCCACATTCTCCAAATTCAACAGGGCAATATTTGCCGCAAAAACGACCGTTTCCTCGTATGGACCCCCGCCCACACGGACCCTCCGCTCTCGGGAAACGAGACGGCCCACGCCACGGCTCGAGGACTTACATGCCGAGCCGCGGCGCCCGCCGGCAATCCCGACGTCTCGCCCACCGCGAGAGCGATGCAGGAGTGGACGTGGGGGGATCGCATGACCACTTTCAGAGACATCACGCAACACTACAGATTGAACAGATGTAAATACCCACCACCGCACGCCAACCTAAACAAGAAACAGGCGGTTGCCTGGAGGCAATTGCAGACACACACATATCCTAACCCGGTGATCCTTCACCTCTGCTACCCCGACATATATCCGTCCGACGACTGTAAAGCGTGCGGAGCCAGAGGGACGCTGCAGCACATGCTGTGGGCATGCGCCGGTAGCCAGCAGCAGGAGACTCCGACGAACGGGATAGAAATGGCAGTCTCGAACCGAGGGGCGCGTTGGGAGGCGGCCCTGCTCAGCCACGACCTCGCCGATCAACTGTGGGCCGTCCGGCACGCCGAGGAAGCCGCCCGGGTCCAAGGACTCGAGGCCGTCACCTAGGCTGGGGTGCTTATGGCCCCACCCCACCCAAATCGCCGGGCATTTTCAATAAAGTTTTCACCACCACCACCACGTGCCAAAACCACTTTCTGATTATGAGGCACGCCGTAGTGGAGGACTCCGGAAATTTTGACCACCTGGGGTTCTTTAACGTGCACCTAAATCTAAGCACACGGGTGTTTTCGCATTTCGCCCCCATCGAAATGCGGCCGCCGTGGCCGGGATTCGATCCCGCGACCTCGTGCTCAGCAGCCCAACACCATAGCCACTGAGCAACCACGGCGGGTCAGGGGCATTCCAAAGGATGTAAACTGTTCTTAGAGTGTAGTACAGGGTCCTGAAAATTTGGCTGCGCGTGTCCAAAAAAAGATTGTGCGCTCACCGCTGCATGCACTGTTCTTATTCAAATTTTGCAGAACGATCGCATTTTGGCGTCGACTTCGTTTGCGTAATAAAAAGCTAAAATAGCTTTTTATGTGCTGTTTTAGTAGAAAATGAATGATTGTGACAGACGGAACGGTGCTTGCCAGGCGCATCTTCAAGGTGTCTTGGTCTCCGAGAACGATGTCAATACGAAGTCACAATATGCCGGCATACCCGTGCATACCACACAGCGCAGCAGCGCCAGATTTCACATAGTGAGGAACCCTATGGCCCAAGCGCACGATAACGGACTGTTCAACGATATCGCGCCGCGTTTAATGATGTACTGGAATGACGCATACGAGCCGTGCCGCACTGTCTGCGCATGCGTGGGCGCGTGGACGCGAGCTTGCGCGCGTCCGCAAGCGTACGCGTGGTGTGGGCTTTAATAATAATCAGGCTGCTGCTAAGTGCAGTAGCGAATCGGCATCGTAGCAATACCCAGGGCTTGTGCGCTGAAGAGCTTTACGTTCCGTTTTCTAAAGGTACAACGCCTTGTTACCGAAGTTTTATCGTTCAATTAAGTCCGTTTTATCTGAACAGCGGTCTCGCATTTTGGCGAGTACACTCGATGACACGCTGCTCCTGAGATCATGCTCAGTGCCTTGACTTATGGCACTGAGCATGACCTCAGAATTCATAATGAACTTATTGAGAAAAAGAAATACTATATTCTTATCGGTACTTTGCTTCGAAAAGTTTTGCATGCGAACCAAAACCATTATGAACCGCAACGGATTATTATTATTTTTTTTTTTTCGTTCCGGGAGTAGAACCGGAACGGAACGTTTTTCCGTGGAATGAAACTAAAAACCAGAAATATTTCATTCCGACACAATATCCACATCATCACAAAACACACCAAAGACTACAAATTTGGCGTCCTTTAGAGAACTGACGAGAAGGTGAAACTGAGAGCCGTTTTCTCAAAATTGTTCGTCTCCAAGCGCTTGCAGCCACTAGGGAGAATGGGAATAGCGGGAAATGATTGGTTGTACGTGGTTAAGATGACCATCACTCGTGCGTTTCATTAACCGAGTACGGGGCCGAATGGAAACTGGCGCGTGTGCATGTGCTCTCGCTAATGCGCACGCACCTGAAAGAGGTAGCTCGATCGCGTTGCCAAGAAGGGAGTGGTCGACTAGGTCCGTCTTCGGAGAAGCTACTGCTCATGGGGTCGACACTTTTAATTGATCCCGATCCGCTTCTTGGCGCTTGTGTTTATTTGGACCAGTTTTAATCTTTTTTTCTTCTTTTCTTTCTTGTCATTGGACCATTTAACATAGTGTGCGTTCTTTAGTACGTGTGTGTGTACAAGTGTAATGCACGTAATGTTTGCTCATCACCAGACACTAGAAAAGATGCGATGCAGGAACCTACCTATCTAACGCCAAGCGCCTGGGATGAGCTAATAATGTTTGCAGTGATGTTTTCTTTTCTTTTTTTTTTTTGCTGACTCACGCAGCTGGACCTGGCTGGACCCGTATTCGCACACGCACTACCACACGAGTTAGATACCGACTCTTGCGAGATGCCTTTCACACCGCTCTCTATGTGGGAACGAGCAGGGCCCGGGTCAGTCATACGGGGGTGCCGCACCGCCTGCTCCTCCTCCGTCGCCCCAACATGACCTTGAGAACCGACTCGGGTTGTGACTCGGCCGCCGCCCTGTCCGTCGTCTGCTACGCTCGTTATCTCGTCTCAGCGGAGGAGCGAGCTGCCGTCTGCGAGGATGCGCGTGTCGAGAAAGAGAAGAGATAGGGAGAGCGAAGGGAACGGCTCTCCCCGGCGAATTCCGTGCAACGTCGTTGAATGCAACCGCGGGAATAATTCGCAAGAGCTGCCTGCACGCATGAAGTAGGTCGGTAAACATCAAGTGTGCTTCTGTGTTCGCCGACGCTTATGTAGTATATAGTTAACGGCAACTGCGGTTGCACTAGTAAACCACGAATTTCTTTTTTGACGCTGCGCTATAGTTCGGCGCTTGCATAGCAGGAGCCATGGAGCTCGTAGCTTTCACAATGCCGCACACATTTACTGGTCGCCTCAGCGACCGCGCCTGTGTGCTATGTGATCTTTATGGTACGGGAGGGGGGGGGGCTGGAGGTCAAAAGAAACGAAAAAGGATACGTGAGGGAGAGAGAAAGAGATTGTGTTGCGACGGAAGGAGAGCGGCGCGGACTTGCTGCGGGCGCTATTCTGCACCCCTCCCTCTCTCCTTGGGAAAGACTCTCCGGAGAGGCGAAGAACGGTTTCTTGGTGTTCCCCCGATCGGTATTCTCTCAGTCCTCCCCCGCGCGCGGTTGGGAGCATGCGACCCCCCGCTCACTGCTTCTGAACCTCGCTGCGCAAGCGGCGAACGCTCCAGACAACAGGCGCCTCCTCGATAACGTGAGTGGTTCTGTTTTCATGGGCACTTCGACATCCTGCTGC
The DNA here is from genome assembly GCF_038994185.2 of Dermacentor albipictus. Taxonomy (NCBI): domain Eukaryota; kingdom Metazoa; phylum Arthropoda; class Arachnida; order Ixodida; family Ixodidae; genus Dermacentor; species Dermacentor albipictus. The sequence goes on along the minus strand of NC_091826.1, from coordinate 8,417,056 downwards.
CTCGAGCGGACGACGCGAAATGAACTAGTAACTTAGCGCAATAAGAACCACAGACACAAGAAAGGTGGACAAGACAAGCGCTTGCCTTTGTCCGCCTTTCTTGTGTATGTGGTTTTTATTGCGCGAAGTTACTAGTTCGAATATGGAAGACCAAGTAGCGCAACAATCAACTCTTCTAAAATGTGAAATGAATTCAGGAACTGATGTGACGCGTTCTACCAGGACACTTATAGTGTAGAGCGTACTGGATACGTAAATTAAAGCATATATAGGCCGCAATAATCGGTATTTCAACGAAATGATATGGGTGACGCGCGGGATCGAAGACAGGGGTTAGAGCACTGTGTTTTCTACTATGACTTGAAACTCGTAAACTGTCAAGACTTCGTGGTAAGTGTACTAGCTAGGACGACTGCCCGCTAATGGCAATTTTTTTTGTCATGGCCAACTTTACAGCTACCTAAAGCAAACGAATGTTGGAGTGCTTCTACTACACCTTTGAGACTTATGTCGCCCAAGAAAGAAAAAAAAAAAATGCACGAATGTGTAAGCTTGTTACGCATGTTACGGATCAGACGATAATTTGTGTAATCGGGCTAACGCCGGTTTCTCAGTCTCGCCAACGTCGCATATATTTTTTTTTCTGTTAGAAAAGATTTTCATTCAATGTTTCTTCTTTTCTGTATGTGTACGGTTATATTGCACCGAAATGTGGAAACTAAATACTATGACTCCAGCTCACTTGCATACGAAGTAGGCACACACAAAGAAGGTCGTGAAACGGATGAAAAATATAGAGCAGTTTCGCGGACGATGACTGCTGCTGTTGTAATTTGCACAACTCGTCGGAACGTGTAACTGATCTCTAATTCTTTTAAGCACGTGACACAGAGTTACCTGGCACATTCTCACAGCGAGCGACACCCCCCCCCCCCCCCTCCCTTTTTTTTTATTTTTCCACGTCAATAGAAACAAAATAGTGGGAAAGAAAAGTGCAAGTTTCTAAAATATGGACAAAATATCCGCTTTCGTTGTTACAGCGTGCTAACGGATATAACGGTTGCATTCCGTGATTTCGTGACATTGTTTCGATTAATAAATCCAGATTGCGCGACGCTCAACAACACGCACAACGGAAAGAGCTGACAGTGTGTTGCCTCCCAATGTGCCAGCTCAATGTAACGTGAGCGCTATTGAACGCCGCTACCGCTGCAACTGCAAGAATATGACTGTCATGACGGGAACAAACGTTGCGTACTTCCAATTGTAAATAACCCTGTGAGCCGTACGAGCTATAGTTCATTCAGTGTATAGTTTCGAAAGGCGATTAGCGCATACGTATTGGACAAACACGAAACGCAGGGAACTCTTGAAATGGGCGGAACATGCTTCGACGCGAACAAAACCCGAGCTTTCAGCACGCCTTGCTGAGCTCGCCGATGTGCACGCGGCTCAATTTAAGCATTGCTTATGGAAGTCGAAAAACAGCTCGCCGTCGTGCACGCTGCAGGACTGGTCAGCGGCGAGAGAGAGACAAAATGGCGGCCGCCGTTAGCAGCGCGGCGTGGATAACCGCGACGCTGCTGTGCTTCCTGGCATGGTGCACCCTACGCGCTAGAAGCCAAATCCTGAACCCTCCGTACTTCAACCTTGCCGAGGGCCGCAACATCTCGGCCACGGCTACGTGTGGTGACCAGGGCACGCCCGAGCTCTACTGCAAGCTCGTCGGCGCCAACCTTGACAAGCAGGACAACCCGAACATCAACATCATCCAGGGACAGGTGGGTCTCTGTGGCGACGCTGATGATGAGGCAGCTGTACGTTGCGGGAAAAAAAAAGAATATGACTGCCTTTTTGCATTGTAGGCAAGGTACAAATTTTAAGCCAGGTTGTGGTGCCGCCTGAAAGCTCTAGCACCAGCATGCGGTGACCTCAAGGACTGCTCGGCGATTGTTTTTTTCTTTTATTGATAGTCATTATATTGCATTTTAGATCTGGGAGCGGTGAATCACTTTGGAATGATTGTGGATTCTTTTCTTGTCATCAAAAGGGCACGAAAGAACGACGCGGAACGTTGGCGTCAGGCTGACGGTATTTGTGCCTCGATTTGGGTGTGGTATTCGGAAAGGGAGTATTCACCTTTCATTTTCCCCGCAAGAGAAATGCAAGTATACAGTTTAGACAGAACCTGCCACTGTATACACTGCTCTCTTTTATAACAGTTCCTTGTACATTCTCGTGGCTTATGTAGTCTCAGCTATCGCGCAGACGATGATGGGTTTTGTCTCTCACTCGACGCAAAGTGCTTAATAAAATACACCATAACGTATACACTGCTAAAACGGTTGCACCCTTTGGAGTGTATATTTGTCCCACAACAATAATCGTCATCTGCCTTGCTTGCGTTTCCTTTCTTGAAAACTCGGCGCTCGCTACTTTCCTGTAGAGAATGTTCTGTCGCGCTCATAACGCGCAAGCCGTTCGTGAATTGGAAGTACCAAGCTCGCAGCGTTGAAGTAAGGAAATGTGGGCAAGACGGATGACGATTATTGTTGTGGGTCAAGTCCCAAGGGGTGTGAATCTTTTTAAGAGCGTACAGTCCAAGGTCCAACTTCTGAACTCCTATTTGAACCTGTTTGGATTACAGAAAGAGGAGTTAAATGAATACAGAAGAGGATTCATTTGTGACCAGGTAAAGCTGTTCTGACAAACAGCTTTTTGTCGCAGTCCTTCTTTCTGTATTTTTGACAGAATGAAAATAAACTTGATTGATTCAGCTATAGCCACCCTTGATTTTTGCACCTTTTATTGTGCAGCGTTATGCCACGCGACAGTAACCGTCAATAAACTCATGCTGCTCCCCCCCTTTCTTTTTTAACGCTGTAATGGCGTACCTAATTACTTCCTTCACCGAGTGCCCTTATACTAAAATAGTTACGCCTTGTAACGCGTACCAAAAGAACAAGCGTCCTCGTACCAGGTACATTACTGTCGGGAACGCAGCGGCGACCAGAAGTTGTTCGTGACAGGAAAGCATCCGGTAGTTAGGCCTCACGCTGGACCTTAGTGTATTTGAACTTGCATCGAACTGGCAGAGTTCAAAATTCACGTCATCGTTTCAGTAATTGAGCCATCCAGAATAAATTATGCCTGTTTGGTGCAACAGCGCCTGCTTCAGCCTGACTGCGTTCATTCGTTCGCGCCATGCAGGTGTGCGACTACTGTGATGACCCCCGCCGAGACTACCCTCCGCACGAGTACTACGGCGACACGCTGGGCCAGCGGCGCGAGCACCCGGCACGCTACGCCATCGACGGCACCGAGCGGTGGTGGCAGAGTCCACCGCTCTCCCGCGGAACGCGCTTCAACGAGGTCAACCTCACCGTCGACCTCGGACAGGTAACACTCTGTCGTCGCGCTCCCAGCATCTGCAACGCGCATTGGCGTCGTCTTTTCTTGTGGTCGTTCCCTCTGCGCTGTGCAACATATTGGCGTCGCGGCCCATGGTGCCCCAAGATTCGATCAATTGTGATATATATATATATATATATATATATATATATATATATATATATATATATATATATATATATATATATATATATATATATACATATATATATAGGAAGCCCTGCGGCCAGCACACTGTTGTATGCGCAGCTTGAGAGCTTCGTAAGGGCATCAACGCGTAGGCTAGTGCATCCCGAGTAGACGGTATACATGGTTTGGGTACCTGTCATTGACAAGTATTGCGCAAGAACTAAGAGAGAATTACATAAGACAAAAGCGCGAACTTCCAAAAGAAGAAGAACAACAACATGGACTTTATGAAAAAAAATGGCTGTGGCTTAGGTAAGGTTAAGCCCAGGATGCGAAGCATACTAGCCTTTATTTTAGTTGTTGAACCGCTGTTTAGCCTGGTGAACTGCTGTTGCTTGGCTATATTTGGTTCGGCTAGACAAAGAAACAACTCATGCGTTACTCTGCTTCGCCTTCAAGAGTGGAACGCGACAGCGTTCCCGTCGACCCGCCAAGGGGTGTAAGACAATGGGCTACGGCGCAGCGACTACGCGCCCCGCATTGGACGCGGTGAGCGTCGAGCAACGCAGCGTTCGGCGCGGCAACGAAATGTGCGCCTGAGCAAGCGACGCACGCCTGAGCGTTAGAAACAGCTCGTTTCTAAGACAACGCCGCATTCACTAGAGGCGCTTTTGTACCGCTTTGAAGCATCGAACTCGTGGCTCAGTGGTAGCGTCTCCGTCTCACACTCCGGAGACCCTGGTTCGATTCCCACCCAGCCCATCTTGCAAGAGTTGAGCCAAAGCCACTTCTCCTCTGTCGTGACGTCACGGTGTCACGTGGTATTGAAGGCGACACCCGCCGCGCCTGAGGAGCTGGGTTGAGCTCTCGTAATATGCTTCGCATAAAAGAATGGTCCGGCAGTTTTGGTTGCGGTCGCCTCAGGTGGCGGCTCGAAGTCCTTGGACTCAGGCGGCGTCTTCGGCTTGCCGGACGGAACTGAATGGACGGCCCAGTCTTCCAGCGCTTCCAGCTCCGAACATTTGAGAGCCGCCTCCCAGCGGCGGCGACGCGAACTTCCAACGAAATTTTATTCGTTGTGGTGAAGTTTACATCCAGACATGATATATGACATACTTCCGGTTAATGATAAGAAAAAACTTTAAAACAAGCTAATCGACTGTAGTGTAAATGACGCTAACATGTGCCGAGAAAGAAAACGAACAGATCCGCGTTTTGCAGTCGGCTTGTTTGTTTTATTGAGTGCATCCTGACACAGAGCTTAACATGCGCAATTACAAAACACTGTCCATGTTTGACCTTCTGCTGTAAGCATGTTTACGATGAACCACCATGCAGCTCGCCCAAACGTGTACGTTTTACGAAGGGCGATACAGTTTTTGCCAGCGCATCGTAGGCCCATATGCTTGTGCGCTGGATTCGTGACTTTATGCTCGTAGGTCTTGATATCCCGAAGGTCGATATATATATCCAAAACAACGATTTCCAAACGGAGAGTCGGTCCTCTATAACATCACAATCGGAGCGCGCAGGTTCTTGTTGGGAGCTGGCACCCCTCCCCACCGACCTACGTCGCTTAAATTTGGCCACTTGCGAAGCAGCAGCAGCAGAAGAGCATTCGAGTTAGTTTCACCACTTACATCAACCTCCGGGTGAAGTGCTGTAACCGCCAAAAGTCACTTCGGTGGCTACGTTGCATACGTGTACGTTATGTACCATCGGGTCGCTTTGACACGCCACGAACGCAAGGACGTCAAACATTGGGCTAATTGGTTCTGTATGAATAAAGGTGTAACAACGCGACTTCTTGAACGAGAGCAAAAAGAAAAAGATAACGAACAAGGAAGCCTATTTTCCTTGTCTGTATTTTCCTTTTTTTTTTCTTTTTTTTTTCGTTCAAGAAGCTGCGCTGTTATACCCGGCATTTAAGCCCACTGAGACGCTTCCCTGTGGCGGTGTGCACTTCTATGATGCACTTGGCCTGCGGGTAAATTAGTGTTTCTCCTCTGCAAACAAACGCGCTTCAGTGGTCAAAAAAGAAAGAAAGAAAGCGAGAAAAAATGATATAGCGCATCTGCTTTCGCACTCTGTCCGGCCTCTCGAGTCGCTTTTGCACGGAGTGTTCCCCTTTGGCGGGACGGAATATTTTCTTTGCGCCGTCTCCTCCCGTCGACCGTCTCGCCGCCCTCCCCGTCAGCAAATGGTCCAGTGCCGCGGTGCTGGCTTTTTCTTTACTTGGTTTCGAACTTTCTGCAACGTGCCGCTTTGTCCGTGGCGGTTTCTTGCGAGAGAGAGGGAGAGACGGGGCGCAGGGTGGCGGGCTCAGCGAGCGAGGACCGTTTCTGGGAATAGCGGCGACGCCAACCCCCCAGAATGCGGGCGCTGCGTGAGCTCGCTCGCCGCCCCTGCGAGTGACGGGCGGCAGACGGGCCCACATTTGCGTCTTGCAGTGCGTTTGCACCGCGAAAGATGGAAGTTTCACATGCAGCTCTACACACGCCGATGTGTTAATAGAATGGTTAATTATGTCACGAATTCTTTAATTTACTTTTCATTGATTTAGACATATTCAGCATGTACCACTGGGAGTGTGCCTGTTTAAATCTTCATCTCTTATATTGGAATCCTGCATAGTTGGACATGCCCATACTGGAGGATTGTCCAGAACTGGCGCCTACTGAGTGCCTAATAAATTAACATAAAGTCATGCATATAATTCACCATTCCTTATATAGATTGGTGTGCTTTAGGAGCTCCTGTGAGCTGACGTTATATGTACAGGTTTTATTTAGGTTACTTTTTTATTACGCAGAACAGAGCTCGACATACGTGATCAGCGTACAAGGTGTATATGAGCGACTTACCTTCATATAAGTTTTGTATATACCTATATCCATAGATATATTTCGCAAGACAGCAGCTTGATTTTCAACCAGTCTGGTTCTTGTGGCCAAGCCATCGAAAGTATTTATTAGAGAGTTTTAGAATAGGGGCCCCAAAAGTTTACAATATAGAGGTTGTTGTATCAGCAGCAAGCGATTAGTTGCGCTGTTTTGAGTAACCAACCTTCACCAACCAAGCTAAACCGTGTTAGGCTTACGAACCATGAAATCGACAATCGAATTCGGAATCAGCGACGTCTAATGAATCAGTTTTCGCCACACACGCTAGCTGAGAGAAAGCGATAACTGCAGTCACTTCTCTTAGCTTCCGAACTTCACGCGTTACCACGAATCAAACCCAGTTTCATGCTAGGTTAGAGCCGTCGCTTCGATGGGTGCCGCACTTTTATTGACGTAAATCTTTTGGGGCAGCTTCTAGGGCTCCCGCTAAATCAGCGAGATAGCGTGCCCGACGCAAAACACAAACGTGCCAGTGGCTTCGATGTTATTTCTTTGGGGCCCTTATTCTAAAACTCTCTATTGAATGTGCGTGCTCACGTATGCGTGATAATTGTAGCATACAGGGTGTCCTAGATATCATGCATCGCATGTGTAAAAATATTCACGCAGAAACTCTTATTATCTATGTATGAGTAAGCACTGTGCGACTTGCTCATCTCCACGCAGCCCGGTGTCGTCATAAATGTTATCAACCTGATCCTACCAGTATAAATCTTTATAAACTTTTATCGGTTGTTATCAACGTTGTCGGACTAGATCCGAACTTTATCAATCCTTATCGGTTGTTATCAACCTTATCGGACTCGATCGGAGCCTTATGGACCCTTATCGGTCGATATGAACATTATCAAAATAAATCCGGTCCTTATCCACCATTATCCTGAGGGATAAAGGTGGATAATATGCACCCTAACGGATATGATATGACTCTTAGCAACCTTATCTTACTTGATCCGATCCTTATCCGTCCTTCTCAACCTTATCGGGGACGATCCGACCCTTATAAACTCTTATGAACCTTATCGGGCTTGATAACCATTAATAATCCTTATTGGTGCTTATTAACCTTATCATAATGCTCCATTATAAGACCTTATCGCTCTTTAGCACCTTATCAATCATCGTCGAACCATTATCAACCATGATGAGAACCATATAACCCCTCATCAATGCTTATCATCCTTATCAACTTATTTCCTGCTTATCTGTCTGCGTTGCGCAACTTGAAGCGCATGAGCCCTCAGAGATCGGTGGCATTTCGGCCGATGAAGGAACGCCCGACCGGAATGTGCATCCTGCGACCACCGAAACGCATCGGGGATGTGGCGTGTTTGGCATTAAATTTTAGCAAAGTCGGAATGTTCTTGGTGTCTACAGTGCTCCTAGCTAGCTCTACATGTGGTCCAAAAGATTACTTTTATTCCATCATCACCAAATCTTTCGACTCAGCCTTCATAGAAACTGTTCTCCTTCGACATTTGCTTTGTACCGCCGGTACAACGCATTCATTTGGCTCAGATATATCCACCTTCTGCAAGTGTGAGTGTTTAAGAAGAATCTTTAACTTGGGCTCAACCCCGATGCGGCCTCTTCAGATACATGTAAAACACAAAAACGTTTTTCTGAGATAAGCTATGAACCGATTTCAATGAAATTTGTTGCATTTGAGAGAGAAAGGTTAATTATAGTGTCTGCTGGGAGCGGAATTTAAATTTAGTGCCCGAATTTTGTTAAAAAGATCTTTTTTAAATCCGAAAGTTTGAAAAAGAAATAGAAGCACGAAGTATACAAATTAATAGCTCTGCATCAAGAGCAGATATCGTGGTTCCGTAAACGGCATCCACTAGATCATTGAAAGCGGACAAATTTGATATGTAATTTTACATATTACATGAATTTGTTACGTTGTGTACAAGGGTTCTGTAAAAGCTGTATTTCCATACTATTTATATTTTTAAGATTCATGTGTAACATATCAATTTTGTCCGCTTTAGATGTACTATTAAATGCAATTCACATAATTGTGGTATTACTTTTCATTGCTAAGTTACAGAGTTCTAAAATTGGTAGTTTCGTATTGTGAAAATTTTCGATTTTTGACGCTTATTAATAAAACATTGACGGCCGAAGTCAGAAATTCGGAACCAACAGTCACTAGATTTTAAGTTTTTCTTTTAAATGCGATAAGCGTTGTCAAATTTGGTGCAGTGGTTGCCGAGAAAAACGAATTCTAATTTTACATGTATTTAGGTAGGCGCATCCGAGCCAAAAGTTCGGCGGGTAAGACATTCGACTTCTGAGCGTGGTGTCGTAGGTTCCAAACTCGCCACCTCCACCAGTTTTTCTTTGGAATTTTTTTCTGCTATACATTAATTTCTTCATACCGGTTCATCTTACGTGACATCGCTTGCGTAAGCGCTCGTCTTTTCTGTGTCCCTCTGTCCTGCATCGCGCTGCGCCACTTATATGGAAAACCAACTAGCCCAAAGTTACAGTAGGACGGGCGGACAGGTTTCCTCGTTGGGTAGGCATGGAAATGCTTAAGGCGGACCATTCTACGTGAACATTACCAAGTGAATATTGTTCACACTCGAGTAACCGCCAGAAATTTATTTCGTTGATGCCATTCAATTTAATAATTTATTGCAATTAGGAAATGTTTTTGATTACTGCTCTGAATATCGTGCTGTCATTGAATAATCTGTAGGAAATTGAAATAAACTTAGAACTGGCATGCTTTCAGCGAGGTAATGCTTGTCCATTCGTTTTTTTGGCTGATGAAGAAAACCCACGAAAAATGACAAATACCGCGTGACCGCATCAGCGCCCTCAAACAAGCTCCCGTGGCAACACCGAGACGTCGCGGCCGTGTCACCTGCTGACTCCCGTGTAGCTTGACTGAGGACGCGGCCTTTTTTGATGCGAGATAGATTGACTGTATTATAAAGCCCGCCAAAGCACTCGAAAAGTGCCGCGCGACAAGGCTGTAGTCACGTTATGTTTTCAATTTTCCGCGGGTTTTCATTATCAGCCGGAAATCTTAAACTTCCAAAGAATACCTGGCTGAAACCAGGCCAGTTTTCTTTCAATTTTGTACAATTTCTTCATTCACTAATTCTATCACTAATTAAGTTTCTGACTAATTACCTTATGGCACATATTGCAATTTACAAATTCTAGCCGGGAAGTTCGCAAAGCGGATATACTTGGACCAAATTCTCAGAATGGCACCAGTTTCGAGATAATTCCCGATCTTTGCGGTGAAATGCATTGGTGTTCCATTTACTTTTGTATTTTAATGCATAAAACGACGTTTTGTCAAGAAAATCAGTGGAATAATATAGCGCATTTTTACCGCAAGTTTGACGGCGCATACCTCGTAAATGGTGTCACCCACACAATTCTTTTCAAATAGATACGCCTCGCAGTCTCACCCTCTCGAATTTTTTATGAATTGCAATATGTGCCATAAGATAACTAGTTAGAAACTTAATTAGTGAATTTTTGTTAATTACTCGATTATGCATTTCATTTTTCTGTGCAAATAATGTCTGCCACTTCGAGTAGACCAGCTTATGGACTAGAATTCTGCTATCTGCCACAGGTAAATTGAAGAAAAATTGAAAGTGTTCGTTGAAACACCCATGCGTATGTTAGTGAGACTGTGTGGACTCGAACATTTCTGGGAGAACGTGCCGAGTATACAGAGCTCAATCCTTTGTATATGTTGTCGTCCTGGTAGTATTGTGCCATATCCGCGGAGACTTGAAATATTTGTGTCGTTTTTTGTTGGAATAAACCTTTTCTAAACAGGTCAGCAAAGTGTGGGAGGGCTCGTAAGGAAAGCTTTAGAAATACCTCTACGCTGATAGCTATTAATACAATCTGTATGTAGTGTGAACGAAAAAGAAAACTGTATAAGCGCACATATTTCTCCGAGATATTAAATTTAACGACAATGGGGTCCCGCCGCCCGATGCATATGTTTCGTCACGTACACGCAGAGAAATGCGTAACACGCGTATGCGTCGGCTAAATAATGGCGGGAGTCTGTAGGGTTATGCTCGAGCTGGGCGTGTCTAACATTGCTACGCATATTGTCCGTGTACCAGCACAACTTAATGCCGCTAACCGTTTTTTTTTTCTGGTTTTTCTTATTGTGCGTGTATGTTCTTTAAATTCACGTTAGCGGTGCGAACGACCGTGCAGTTTCTTTGATCTTGTAGATAGAGTGATAAATGCAGCGAGGACCAGTATACGGAAGCAGTGTGCACGTTTCCACAAGCATATATATAACATAGACGTCGTGACGTTGAAGCACAAGTTCATAGAAATAATACGGTAACTTAATTGCGCACAAACCACACAATGAAAGGGCAAGTTAACATAAAGTAACGCGTCCTTGTATACGCAGAGGTCGGAAGGAAAGCGTGGCAGCGCGTCGCGGGCATAGCGCAACCAGCCGGCCGTACGCGCCATGTCGTAATCGGCGGCAGCTCCGATATGCGCAGCCTCAGAGGCGGTCGCAATCTTCTCAGGGGTCTTCATCGTCGCTGAAATGCGACTCCCGTGCTCCCCCACCGCACTGTCGCGCAAAGGCGTTTGCAGCGACCGCGAAGTGAAACGAGATCGCCGTATATACGCGGCGTCGAGGTCCTGTCGTGGCGGGCAATGTGAGAAGTCGCGCCAAGAACGTGCACACCGAAGAAGCGGCCACTTGTATACGCGCGCGCGGCTCTCATGAATCAGCTGCCTTATCTCTGCGGCGCCGACCGCAAGCACTGCGTTCTCCTTGTACGCTGCTTAGCGCCTTGATTAGGGTCTACAACTTATCGCCCGAGCGTTGACCGCCGCCTTTCTAGTATCTCTTGTCTCTCTGCCTCGAAGGCCAGGCGGCAGCCGTTCATCCAGATTTGATGAACACTGGAACTGCAGGCTATACAGTTGATACAGAGGCTATACATAGGCTATACAGGTGATGAGATGGCTCTCCTTTCAATAGAGAGTTATAGATCAGTAAGCCAGCGAGCCAGTGTAGGCACCACTGCGCATGTTGTACCGCGCACGCGCACTGGCGTCTACGGTGCACCGTGGCTATAACTAATAACTAAACTAAACACTGTAACTATAACTAAACACACTGTGCTTCCGAGGCGTTCAGCGCATACAGATCATAACATGAACCATTATTCGCTGAAATGAAACAGCGTCAAACATAACGAACAACCGCTGTTCTCCAGAAACGTTAGCGCTCAGTGGTAGAACAAATTACAATTACTTGCAGTCGTGAAATATTCACTGTAGCCTATAGGGCTATAAAATATTTCTCACGAGTTGCCGCGCAGAGACGTTATATCACTGTTAAAACGGTTGCACCCTCTGGGCTGTATATTTGTCCCACAACGATAATCGTCATCTGCCCTGCTTGCGTTTCCTTTCTTGAAAATGCTGCGCTCGTTACTAAATTTCCTGTAGAGAATGCTTTGTCATGCTGATAACGCGCATGCCGTTCGTGACTGGGAAGTACCGGGCTCGCAGCGTTAAAGAAATGAAACGCGGGCAAGACAGAGGACGATTATAGTTGTGGGACAAGATAAGCCCCAAAGTGTGTAAATTTTTCTAAGAGTGCACTCTTAAAACGGTTGCACCCTGTGGGGTGTATATTTGTCCTACAACAATAATCGTCATCTGCCTTCACTCTTAGAACTATTTACACCCTTTGGGGTGTATCTTGTCCCACAACAATAATCGTTATCTGTCTTGCCCGCGTTTCCTTTCTTTAACGCTGCGAGCCCGGTACTTCCCAGTCACGAACGGCATGCGTGTTATCAGTGTGACGCAGCTTCTCGAAAGGAAAGTAGCGAGCGCCGAGCTTTCAAGAAAAGAAACTCGGGCACACTCTTAAAACGGTTGCACCCTTTGGGGTGTATATTTGTCCCACAACAATAATCGTCATCTGCCTTGCTTGCGTTTCCTTTCCTGAAAACTCGGCGCTCGCTACTTTCCTGTCGAGAATGCTGCGTCACACTGATAAGGCGCATGTCGTTCGTGACTGGAAAGTACCGGGCTCGCAGCGTTAAAGAAAGGAAACGTGGGCAGCACGGATGACGATTATTGTTGTGGGACAAGATACGCCCCAAAGGGTGTAAATTTTTGTAAGAGTGCAAGACAGATGACGATTATTGTTGCGGAACAAGATAAGCCCCAAAGGGTGTAAATATTTCTAAGAGTGTTGCTTGCGTTTCCTTTCCTGAAAACTCGGCGCTCGCTACTTTCCTGTCGAGAATGCTGCGTCACACTGATAAGGCGCATGTCGTTCGTGACTGGAAAGTACCGGGCTCGCAGCGTTAAAGAAAGGAAACGCGGGCAGCACGGATGACGATTATTGTTGTGCGACAAGATACGCCCCAAAGGGTGTAAATTTGTCTAAGAGTGTGTGGTAATGCGCAAGCCGTTCGTGACTTAGAAGTACACTTTTCACTCTAAAAAAAGTTTACACCCTTTGGGCTGTATATCTGCCACACAATGATAATTGTCATCTGCCTTGCTTGCGTTTCCTTTCTTGAAAACGCCGCGCCCGCTACTTTCCTGTAGGCAATGCTATGTCATGCTGCACTCTAAAAACAGTTGCACCCTTTGGGGTGTATATTTGCCACACAACAATACTCGTCATCTGTCTTGTCCGTATTTCCTTTCTTTAACGCGACGAGCCCGGTAGTAACGAACGGCATGCGCGTTATCAGCATGACATAGCATTCCCGACAGGAAAGTAACGAGCGCAGCGTTTTCAATAAAGGAAATGCGGGCAAGGCAGGTGACTATTATTGTTGCGTGGCAAATATACACTCCAAAGGGTCTATAAACTTTTCTTAGAGTGTGATAACGCGCATGCTGTTCGTTACTGGGAAGTACTGGGCTCGCAGCGTTAAAGAAAGGAAATGCGGACAAGACAGATAACGTTTATTGTGTGGCAAGATATAATTCAAACACTCTCAAAAAGTTTGCACCCTTTTAGGTATATATCTGCCACACAAAGATAATCGTCATCTGCCTTGATGCGCTTCCTTTCTTGAAAACGCCGCGCCCGCTACTTTCCTCTCGGGAACGCTATGTCATGCTGATAACGCGCATGCCGTTGGTTACTGGAAAGTACCGGGCTCGCAGCGTTAAAGAAAGGAAACGCATCAGAGCCGATGACGATTATCGTTTTGTGCACTCTAAAAACAGTTGCACCCTTTGGGGTGCATATTTGCCACACAACGATAATCGTCATCTGTATTGTCCGCATTTCCTTTGTTTAACGCGGTGAGCCCAGCACTTTCCAGTAACAAACGGCATGCGCGTTATCAGCATGACATAGCATTCCCGACAGGAAAGTATAGCGGGCGAGGAGTTTTCAAGAAAGGAAACGCAAGCAAGGCAGATGACGATTATTCTCGACAGGAAAGTAGCTAGCGCCGAGTTTTCAAGAAAGGAAACGCAAGCAGGGCAGATGACGATTATTGTTTTGGGACAAATATACACCCCAAAGCGTGCAACCGTTTTAAGAGTGTATGTCTTGCCCTCATTTCCTTTCTTGAAAACTCGGCGCCCGCTACTTTCCTGTCGAGAATGCTGTGTCATGCTGATAACGCGCAAGCCGTTCGTGAATTGGAAGTACCTGGCTCGCAGCATTAAAGAAAGGAAATGCGGACAAGACAGATGACGATTACCGGTTTGGGACAAGATACGACCCTAAGGGCGTCTTTCCAAGGAGTGTGCGCATGCGTAACTCAGTTCTTTTACGGTTTTTTTTTTCGTGGAAGAAGGGGAGATTTTATTGTTTCCGGTGTAGAGTGGCATCAAAATTAACAGTAAGATTTTAATCTTTCCTCAGTGATAAATTGTTATTTTCTGTTTCTTGCAAGGGGAGCCAGGATTGCAGCAGACAGTTCGATATGTGTATATTGCAGATAAAAAACACGCGCGCGCTAAGATGCAAGCTTGCTTACTCGTTACGAACTCTACCGCTACTTAACTAAAGAGCAAAAAAAAAAAAAAAACACGGAGTGGGCGTACGTTGCTGTCTGTATATTCATGCAATTCCCTTATTAATCTGTTAACAGTTGTCCCGTGTTGACCATGCGGTTTCCGGCCTGCTGTGGAAGCGACTTCATTGTATTAGTGATTTATTAGCCCTTGGGGCGCCTTCACGACTTCGTTAGAATTCGAAGCTATGCGGACGTTGCTCACATCCGCGTTCCTCCGACGCACGTGTTCCTTGAACCGGAACGGTTTCCACAGAATGCGACTTATCGCTGTCCCCGCCTGAAGGTCTCTTGAATTAGAAGTTGCATTTAAAACGAAGATAAAGCCTTAATTCGGTGTCACCCAAAGAAACGACTGCACGTCGACGACTACATGACGACGAGGCCAGTGGCGGCAATACAACTCAGAGTTGTATTAATTGAGCAACGTGCGATGACTGCGATCGGCTTGCACGTCACAGACCCCATTTCGAATCCTAGCCAGAGAACCGGGACAAATAACTAAGTAGGCTATCATTTTCCAGCCACTTCTGCCGAATAGTCATGCTGATGATGATACTTGCTAGTAGTGACAGCACGCAAGTTTAAGCAAGCGCGCAGCAACGTCGCCCGCTTCCGACTGGCGCCGCTATATTTGTCTCGCCTGTCTCGCCCACGACCGGCTGTATTATGTCGTGGTCTCGCCTGAGCAGCGGTTTCCTTGCGGTCGACGTCGCCAGCGGAAGCGCGCGGATGGCGCCGGATGTGGCAAATTGGCCCCAATGCCGCGACGAGGTCGCCGTGTTGCGACGCGTTGGTTCGTTAGCCCTAATTGAGATGCCGCTATGGTTTCCATCCATCGTTCTACAAGGTGCGTTATTTTCTAGCTGCACCACATTTTTTAGATTGCCTATGGCAGATAACCTTTAATCTAAATTACTCGTTGAGGCGGCCATTACTTCAAGAAATCAGAATGTTTAATTGAATAATTAGCATAATTATTATAATCGACTTTTTAATTAATTAATTTATGCCACATATTTCAACTACAATGGCATATCCACTTGGAAAGAATTATCTGGACAGCACGAGTTTTCAGATACTAATTTTCAACGTGTCTATCTCAACATGCATTGGCGTTCCAGTTACTTTTGTGCTTCATTGCATAAAACACCAGTTTCTTCAAAAAGTAACTGGAACACCAATGCATTTCAAGACGGACATTTTAAAAATATTAAAAGTTGCGCTCAATTGACTGCACCATCAAGGCAATGGTACACTTGCACAATTACAGATTCCCCATGACCTAGTGTGTGGCGTCCATGCTCGCTGCTGGATTTTGTTGAAGATTGCAGTGTCCAATAGCGAACACCTGCAGCTGCAGTGGAGCAAGCATGAGCAAGGTAGTGCAAACAGTGAATGTGGATATGAATGTGTACGTACGGAGAGGTATACAAGCGAATTTAAAGAGAAAGAATAAATATGAGTCAAAAATAGCTGAGTGAAAGGTTGTTTAGACACCTGAAGGATGTTCAGAGGAACATGAAATGTTTGAAATGCCGTTGGCGATAGTGTTACTTGGGCATTTCTTGCTTAGCACACTGGCTGGCATGATCGGGGTCATGGTTACACAAACCAGCTCTTCCTTTGAGCACTACTTCCTGGTGCTTCTCAATTAACACAGCAAGCTGGGTGAGTTGGTGGCTGAACATATTCCCAGGGGTGGGCAGCGCAACCAGGACAACAGATAAAAGGAAGGGGTAGGTGATATGAGCACAGTATCGTCCACTTCCTTTTGTCCTTCATCCAGGTTGCACTGCCCACCCCTAGGAATATGGTGTTTCTCAGCGTACTTGAATGACCAACATGCTTGATCCAGATTTGCATAACAAGCATAATACTTTGTGGTTTGCAGGAATTCCACGTTGCCTATGTCTTCATTAAAATGGCCAACTCCCCTCGGCCAGGTGTGTGGGTCCTGGAGCGATCGACTGACAATGGCAAAACCTACAAGGCCTGGCAGTACTTTGCCGACAGCATCGATGACTGCAGAACCATCTTTGGACCAGATGTGGAGGACTCCATCAAGCGTGATGACTCTGTTATTTGTGAGACAAAGTTCTCCAAGGTGGTGCCCCTTGAGGGAGGGGAGGCAAGTACTGATGCTGCCTGTAAATTAGCACTCCATACAATCAAAATGAGCTATAGGTCACAAGGACAGCTAACCACTTGAAACATTTATTCTTTTGTAAGTAAACATGGAATGAAGCTTTCTTCTCATGGTTTCAAGATGTGTACACTACTGTGAATATATTCTTTAATAAGCAATATATGCAGTTTGCTTAGATTCTTTCATAATTTTTGCACTGCGGTAGGCCTTTACTAGAAACATGCTGCTGTGCGTAATTTTTGGCAAATCCACAAGCAAGCTCTATATCCTATTTAGAACCATACTTAAAAATTTATGGCACTGTAGTCAAGAATGCTTGTAGTTTATAGAAATATTTATAGTTTAAAAGCCTTGTTGGTATGAAATCTGCAACTTACCAGATTTCTACTTTAACACTACTTATGCAGATGGTCATCTCCCTGCTGAATGGCCGTCCGAGTGCAGATAACTTCACATATTCACCTGTGCTGCAAGAATGGACTAAAGCAACCAACATACGAATGCGCCTGCTGCGAACAAAGACACTTCTAGGTCACCTGATGTCAGTCGAACGTCAGGACCCCACAGTCACCAGGAGGGTGCGTGACTTTGAAGAACTTTATTAATTGTGTGCTGCGAGGTTTCTGACTCGCATAGAATGTGCCCCAGAAAAATTTTATATTTGCTAATTTGTCAAACATAAATATGTATGCAGGTACATACTGGCCTCTAAGTAATATAATTTTGCCCTGTTACTCACGAAGAATGCAATCTATCATGGGACAGCGACTGCTGTGGATCTGGTGATGCACTTCTATACTCCTTGGTTATAGACATTCCTGTAGTGCAATTTACTGACATTTGTCAGCACTTTCAAGTAATTACAATTTGTGAGGTAAAACACATAGTTTATCAATATGTTAAAATAGGGAATAATCAATTTTACCAATTACGATCATTTTATGACAACAAAGCTATTTAATATCCTATGGAGACGTTGCAATGATGTTCTACCTTGCATACTAAGCTGTTCTGGGTTGTGATACTAGGGTTGCAATCAGCTCACCACTTTCTCTCACTGGCTTATCTGATTACACCATCTTGCACCGTCACTGCTTATTTTTGGTTAGAATCTCAGATTCGTTTAGCTACAAATAGGACTACACTTTTTTCTGTTCTTTACTTGTGTGGGTGACAGTCATGCACATGTAGTTACGATTTGATTTTTGCTATTTTCACCCTAATCCTGTTGATATTTGTTTACCACAGTACTTTTACAGTATCAAGGATCTCAACATTGGTGGCCGGTGCGTGTGCAACGGACATGCTGACACGTGTGACATCACCGATCCAGCAAACACGTACAAGCTCAACTGCACGTGCCAGCACCACACATGTGGTCACCAATGCGAGCAGTGCTGCCCTGGATACATGCAGAACAAGTGGCAGCGAGCCAGCATTGACAACCCCAATGTCTGTCAACGTATGTACACACTTACCATAACCGTAAGGGTATTATCAAGAATTTTATAAAGCCTGATGTATATTTATTACTGTTACTATATTACAGAAACATGTACAAGACACTATGATGCCTAGTGGTACTGTGGCCAGTCAAAATGCCCAGAATTAAAGAATGAATGAGTGTATGTTTTGTTTATCTGTCAGTGTTAAATGTTAAAGGGTTATAAAGTTTACAGAACTTGATCATCATTGAATGCATAGTCTAAAAACTAGTACGGGTTCAAGGATATAAACACAATAAAATATGATAAGCAGTAGTTTCGCATCTAAACAGGAAAACAACACACCAAAATAATGTTAAAATTGTGAACACTTATAAAGCACATGTGACACTATTTCGTAAACACGACTCTGCTTGAGAATGTAACATTTAAATGAACATTTATGTTCACAAGGACATATTTGTAAGGCTACTGCTGGCTTTTTTTTTTTTCCTTTCTTCTCTAAAGAAATTAGTGCAACAAGACAATATTTGCAATGTGTTATACTGTAGTGGAAAATGCTATTACAAGGAGCAGTTGCAGTCAATGCTACTATCTTGCCTGCATCTGTGGTATCATGCCACTCTGGCAATGGAAGGGAATTCTATTACCAGTGAAAAGATGCAGCTCATACATTTAGTTAACGTGGCTTGTTCATCATGTAATGTAGCACATTTATTGTGAAGGGTATGCAGAGATTGTTTTATATTTGTTCTGTGATGTCTTCAATCATCTGGTGTTCAGTCCACTGATTTCTCTGCACATTAAAATATATATATAATCAATGCAAGATTAAACTGAAGTGAAAATGTGTGGTACAGTGGAAGCTTGTTATAGTGAAGTCACATCTGACATGAAGGTATTTTTGTGTTATCCAATATTCTTGATAGGCATATGTTCGTTGTATGCTGATATCGGCAAGAAGCAATTTTGATTTACTTCATTGTACATCTGGGTTCGTTATGTTGAGGTCCGACAGTAGTTGTTTAGAGTAGGTGAAATATTGAAGTGCTGCAAGTCACCGTTACCCACACGGTCTGGCTCCCACTTTGTCTGTAGGACAGAGGTGTAAGCTGAAGCTGTTGAAGATGTTGTGATGCAGCTACTATGTCTCATGCTCTTGGAAATACCATTACATAGCTAGCTTTTGTTAGACTGATCCACACAGATGTTTGTATTACTTTTTCTATAGACCCTGTACACATACAGTCCAGCCCACATACAACGAACTTGATCGTCACGTGGCATTTGTTCGTTGTATCCAAAGTTCGTACTAAGTGTACCACCTATAATACGTGAAAAAAGAGCAAGCGAGACGAAAGTTAACTTTATTTTTGAAAAAAGTCCGTGATGCATGTCTGCTTCTTCAAAGCTGATTGCATCACTGCCGTTTCTAATTTTTCCAGCGCAGTAATATGTTCATCGCCAAGGCCTCTGCTGCACACGAGTTCCTTAAGCGACGCGATGTAACCAATCGCGGTTGAAGCGTTCACAGCAACCGGCGGTAGAGCAGCATCCTCGTCCTCGTCGGTCTCTGGGCAGTCAGGAAGGGTTCGCACTTCACGCACAATAGCTTCGTCAGTGCATGGCTCCGCAATGTCGGCGTCGTCATCAGCAGAAACGAAATCGTCCCAGGCAACGTCAGGTCCGGCCAGCTGCGTGTCAACGACGCGTTGCCACAAGTACTCGCGCGACCGGCCTTCCGGTGGGTGATCTATGGCGTCCTCGAAGCCTGGGCCCATAAAACCCGCCTTGCGGAAGCAATTTTCTATGCACTCCGCGGTGAGTTCCATCCACGCCGC
Source organism: Dermacentor albipictus (assembly GCF_038994185.2). Classification (NCBI taxonomy): domain Eukaryota; kingdom Metazoa; phylum Arthropoda; class Arachnida; order Ixodida; family Ixodidae; genus Dermacentor; species Dermacentor albipictus. The sequence goes on along the minus strand of NC_091826.1, from coordinate 8,397,151 downwards.
TTTCAACATGTCCACGGCGGCAAGCAAGCTGATGCAAACTGGCATGGCAGCATCAATCGCGATCAACAAGCGTTGGATGACGCGCCGCCAGTAGCACACCTTGAACGCATGAATGATGCCCATATCCAGCGGCTCAGTCGCTGGATATGGGCCCCTGTAGTTGACCGCCGGCTCGGTCAACTACAGGGGCCCGACAGCTTCGCGTTCGCTGTAACCGAGTGTTGAGGCCACAACAGTTCGTTCTATGTGAGACACTGTGCCATTGCCCCAATATATATTTTGACGGTAGCACCGCCCTCGTTCGTACTAAGCGAGCGTTCGTTGTATCTGCGGCTGTTATAAGTGGGCTGGACTGTATGTATCAGACTGCAGATAACTTGAGCTTCAAGATGGAAGCTTCAACTCACATGTTTTAGTCTTGAGCAGCACATCAGGGCAGTAAGATCATTGTCTGATACTTCAGCTGGCCCCCTTGGTCTCATTGGGAGCTTAATTCTTTCCATGGCAATAGTAGAAGCAACCGGAATTATGCTTGCTAGAATTTTCACTTGTCACAGTTACTGTCAACAGCATGCAACTGAGGACCACATGCTAAATTTCAGTATGCGAAACATTTTCTTCTGTCACCTTATTGTGCTCAGAAATGTCAGTTGTAGCAGAGTGATGAGTCTTGCCTCTTAATAGTTCTCTTTGCAATATGTTTGATTCCATGATGAATCAGTACTGTTTTTATTAATGTGCAGCCTGCAACTGCTTTGGACACTCGAACGACTGCTACTATGATGAAAAAGTGGATGAACAGCAGCTGAGTTTGAACATCCATGGCATTTATGACGGAGGTGGAGTCTGCCAAAACTGCCAGCACAACACAGAAGGCATAAACTGCAACAAATGCAAGCCTGGCTTCTATCGCCCTTACAACAAGCCCTTGAATGCCACCGATGTCTGCCAACGTACGTGGTGTGCTATGTGCACATAGCAACTTCACTGAATCATCATGTGTGCATGTGGGAAGTCCTCTGGCCCTTGATTTTTAACATTGCAACTAACAAGGCATATGAAAGCTGGAATACTACCTATGATTTTACTCATGTTATTGTGTTGTCAATAATTATGGTGTTTAAAGAAATACTGGCTATCTAGATCTGTGTGGCATAATTTTTTAGAGAAGTTAACTGTTTCTTTCTGAAGCAGTACTTTGGTGTAACTTCTTGCTAACCTACATAATATGTTACTGACGTTTTTGACATGTGTTGCATAGGCAGTGTTTGTAAAAGTAGCTGCGAATCTGAACGCTTTGCTGATGTCACTTTTTGTTACTGTGCATAGAAAGCCAGATGCCTTAAGAATGTTTTATTCTTTGTATGTTTTACCATGTGGGAAGGAGCACGTAATTTCACAACTTATGCTGTGGAGTAGTAGGGCATTGATTTTAACTTTGAAACCTGTGATACTTGTGAACTGGAAATTTCACACCACAAGGACTGAATGAATGTGTCTTGCCTGTGCTGCGCAGCGTGCCAATGTGACCCGACATATTCCTCGGGCAACTGTTCAGAAGGGTCGGGTCAGTGCGAATGCCGGCCGGAGTTCTTGCCACCAAACTGTGACCAGTGCAACGTAGGCTACTATGGCTACCCAACCTGTCGTCCTTGTGACTGCCATGCAGAAGGCACTCAAGGTCGTGTCTGTCAGGTCAGTGGAGACTCTGCTTCTAGAAGCATCCATACCATGTGGAACCTACACTTTAGACCATTTTACCTCTGGTAGCATGATGCGATTAACTTTAACGCCAGTCTTTTACCTTCAGTTTGCTTGTGTTGCAATCAGCACTGCTGATGTCACTAGCGTACTTGACCCAAAGTCTGCAGGGCTGTTTTACTGTTTTCAGATTGACCCTAAACATTAATGTAATATAATGAGCAAGTACCCATATTAAGATGCTAATGTTACAATATCCTAGAGCTCTTGACAAAAGAAAACAATCTGTGGGTATTATTCCACTGTCTGAAAAATAATGTGGGCACTGTAAAAGCTTTCTACTGCTAGAATCTCCATTATAAGAACAATCTATTTAGGCACCTAATTGAAAGACATATGAGTACTGTATGGCACCTTCATATCTGCTACCACATTTCAACAATGAGGTTGGCACCCTTTGGCTTGTGAAATGTGTTTCCAACTTCTGAAGGACCACTGAGTGTAACAAGTTATCTTCCTTTTTTTTAATGCCCTTTTTCTTTTTTTCAGGTGAACGGAGGCCAGTGTCCGTGCCGCCCTCACTATGAGGGAAAGAACTGTGACCGGTGTGCTCCGGGCTATTATGGTTTCCCACACTGCCAACGTGAGCACTATATACACTCTGTAATAGCTCTTTACAAGTCACTTATGCAACTTAGATAGAACATTTGCAGAAGAGTTGCTTTGTTGAGACCACTTAGATTGATAGAGGCTTTGTGAAATGATCTTATGTGAAAGAGATGGCTGCAAAAATCTAATGCTTACACAAGAACACTGTTATATTGAAGCTTATGCCGTTTAGCATTTATTTTTCTGGAGCATTTTTTGCTTGTTTTATACATGTTGTAACACGAATATTTTTTAACTTGTATGAAATACACAGAATTGTCTCCTGTTTTTCATTGATTTTCCACTTATAAGTAATCTTTGCACATGTCCACAGTACACTGATGTTTTTGCCAATCTGCATGTAGCCTGTGACTGCCACCCAACGGCTTCCTTGGGCAGAACATGTGACGACACCACAGGGCAGTGTCAGTGTCGCAACAGCTACGGAGGACGTCAGTGTCTGGAGTGTCAAGTGGGCTTTTATGACTACCCGTCTTGCAAATGTGAGAAACTTGTTCTTCATTTCTATGCTGGCTGTGGCATTACCATATATTTTTTGCATGGGAACCACACTTAAATTCATATATCATTCCGTGTGTAGTATGTGCATATCTTGCCTTGCGGTTCATCGTCATTTTGTACAGCATTGTACAAACAGTGCACACAGGATGGCCTAAAAGCAAGGACGTGGCACCAGATATCACCTGCTCTGTTGTTCTGCTTGCCCTGACTGCGCTTGTCATTGTACAAGGTGTATTGCCAACTAGCTTATCAGTATGCAATTCTAAAAGCAGATTCACTCTCTGCAAAGCTCTTTAATGCATCATAATATGTTGTTCATTGAACGTGCGGGAACGTTTATACAGACAAGGACGTGTGGCAAGTCCATTTTGTACATCTTGTGGCTGCTGCGAGACACTTCAGCACCTTATATTTGAGTGTCCCGCTTTCACTGCACAGCGCATGTCGCTAGTGAGAAACTATCATCTCCTTGGCCTGCGGTGTGCGACGCTTGACCAATGTTTATATCCCAGTGGTTGTGCATCTAAATGTGATCACACTTATCGTGCCCTACTTACTTATCTAGAAATAACCTAATTAGGCTCACGTTTGTAGCGTGACCTTCAGTGAACGGCCCTACTATGTGTGATCTGTACTTTGTTCTACTTTAGTCTTTAGATTTGTCCTGTTGCTCTTCCTTTCCTCCTTCCTCCCCTCCTTCCTATATTCCATTTCTGTGTTGCTGTCACCTCCCTTCAGAAGAGTAGGCAGGCGTTGTGCCCCTTCCGATGGCAGTTGCCAGCCTGCTCCTCGCTTACCCTTTCCTGTTAATTGTGTATATGCATTGAAAACAAATAATAATAGTGATAATAATTGCCATAAAGCCACACTGCACTTTAACAGGCATTGAAAGCAAGAGTGGTAATGGCTCAGCACATAAAGCTATGTTATTCCTGCACATTTTTTTGTTGCCCATAACGCTGTCATATTTCGTTAAAATGAAATTGCATTTGACAAAAGAATACCTTCATTATAGCTCACATTCTAGTAAACTTGCATGTTGTCATTGGCAAAAAAACAAAAAAACAAATTTAAGTTTTACTTCATTATGTCAGATAATCCATATTCACTGCTTATAATAGTGAGGTTTACTGTATAGGATACTTGCTATCAGTTCTAAACAATATCTGCCGCCAGCAAGAGAAATATGCTAAACCACATTTGCTGCCTGCTTTTTGTGTGCGTGTGTGTGTTTCACAGTTATAGTGAAACTTCTTTTTGATTCTCCCAGGGTTATTTAGTGTGCAGTGTTGTTCGAATATGCAAATTTTCATCTTTGCTCTTTCTTTCTTTTTCTCCCGTCATCCACCCTTTCATTTTGTCACCCCTTTTTCTATACTTTCAGAGCACAAATAAACTATTTGTCTGTTTGCCTGAAACTATACCGGATATGCTAATTTGTAAAAATTTATTAACATGAATCAGATATTATGTGAAATAATTATATATGGTACATGGCACATGGTTCTGGTTTTCCATTTTTTTCCCACACAAGTTTTGAACATAGTACATTCACACACCATATATATTTGGAATGTGTGATAAACTTTTTATTCAAGCATGCAAGAAGGGAAAATAGCATTTTCTGAATGCTTTACACATTTATAACCAGCAGATAGTAGTTAACACTTTTGGTTTGATGACGGACGTTGCAGTGTGTGCCTGCGACACCACGGGTACATTGGACGATGTCTGCAGTAACCAGACTGGCCAGTGCCTGTGCAAGCCGGAGTATGGAGGGGCACGATGTGACCAGTGTGCACTGGGATACTATGGCTTTCCCAACTGCATCCGTGAGTTGCCTTTGAGCGGTGAACACGAGGAGCACATTGGATGTTGCCCACTTACTGCACAGCCATAAATCTGTGTCAGTGGTAAACTTTTAAGAACAGTTGTTGAGATTAATTGTCAAAAAAGTGACACCGCAATAATAGAGGTGTCATATATTTCTTTGCTTTTCTGACCCAAATTCTCTTCAGTCCGAAGCACTGAAGATTGAAAATAGCTTGTCAGAAATGTGCAGCTTGATGGCTAAACTTTGCAGATTGTCTACGAAATTATGAACTCATGACTATACTCCATCTCACAAGCTGGTTGCAGCACTGCTGATGATACGAGGGGTACACAGGCAACATCCTTGCGCAGCAGTATATAGTTCTGGCCGTAACTGGCTGATTATTAGCTACACAAGTTTTTTTTTTTTTTTTGTTGCTCACTATATGATATAGTACAGTGATACATGACATGTTAGGGCCTTTGCGCATGCCCGTCGTATACCGAGAATTACTGTGGCAGTTACCGCCGTTGTTACATGTTGCCACAATGTTGCCCTAATCATGGCAACATGGCAGCACCCATACAGCACTGACCACCCACTTCGGTCCAAATTCGCACGTTACTGGCTCTTGGCCCCGTCAGCAAGAAACGAGCGGCAAAATCCGTTATCGCTCAGTCTCATCTTAAGTTCTAATCAAATGATTAGGTATGTTTTGTTATAATTATTGAGATCGGCTGTGCGTTTTCACGCTGCCAGGACTACGGACATGGCACTGAGCCGTAAAACTGGTTTGATTTCTAGTTCGTAAATGGCACCATAGCATTAGCATTGGTAATGTGTTGACGATGCTAAATGCTATAAATGTCTAATTGTTCACTGCATCATTAATTTACTACCCCGCTCAAGTGCCTCGTAGACACCGGGCAGATGCTGTGACACAGGTGAAAATTAGTTAAGACATTCGCCTGTGCTACTTGCTAAGCAGGCTGCAAAGTGACTGCAGGGAAAGCATACAGGTAAAGTGAAGCCCTGATGTTGTATGCATGTAAATGTAGCTTATGGTTACGGCGTCGAAACATTTTTTTCATCAACCCACCAACCATGGAGCATGCAACAAGATGGCAAGCGGACGCTGAGCAGACGAAGCAGCACAGAGGAGAACATCTCAAGGGGCATTCAGTATTCCTATTGGCAAAGAATTGGTGTATCTTCCGCAGTGCTGCAACCAGCTTGTGAGATGGAGTATAGCTTTGAAGTTAGTTTGAAGAAGTTCGTTTCAAGTTAGCTTAGTAATTACTTTAGTGTAGTTTAGTTAGTTAGCTTAGGAGTTAATTTTAATTTTAAGTTGAAGCTGAAGTTAGGCTTCAAGACTACTGTGTGATGTTTGGCATTGTCTGCCATCACACAGCTGTAAACTTGGGTGGGGGTTAAAACAAAACAATACATTTATGAAATTGGGACTACCACAAGAGTGATTTCTTGGAAACTGAGGCATTTAATTTCGCCTTGTTTTCTCACCCACAATATACTTAATACGAAAAATAATTAAGCATATCCCACATTCTGTGGGAATCGAAGTTATGCGAAGCATTTTGCAGGTAGCTGGCTAATGGCATTGACTCTGCAGCGGTGCTCCTCAACCAGTTCTTTGACTCTCTCGATGACTTTGAGCAGGAGCTCGCTGCGAAGTTTGTACATGCTGAGGGTCAGAAGAAGTGTGGGTTAGCTTAACTGCTCAATCATTGCGGACACGTCCCTCTTCCTCTGCGCCCAGTAGCACACGAGTAGTGCGCGATCCTCGAACTGCTCAAGTAAGGCCCTGAGAAATGCAAAGTTCAACATGACGCACTTTTTAACAAAGCTGCAGCCTTCTAAGAGCTTCTTTGTTAGCGTGAAAAGCTGGACTTATCAATCTGAGTCGCATTAATGACACTGCCATGCTGGAGTTTGGCACAGCGTTGTCGTACTCAGACACTATGTGCAGCATGAAAGAGTAGGCCTTGATGCTTGATTAAATAGCCTGGTAAATACTGTGGGGGTTCAATTCTGTGTGCGGCTAGGGCTGAAGGCGAGCTCCGGAACTAGCCACATGCACTCGCTTCGTGGTGCTACCAACTCGTAGCGCGGGAATCGCGGCTACGTCGGGTTCGAACGAATAAGGCAACCAGCGGTGTCAACTGCAACAACGTTTATTGCTACCAGCAATAACGAACACTCGCAGAGGGACGTCCTCTCAGTAAAAGTAATAAATAGGCTTGCCTCGTTGCCTGGGTGGGTCAGGCGAACGAAGTCACACACAGGTTGCGGCAGGTGGCTTCGTCCAGGTGGTGCTGGTGTCCGGCGTCCCAAGAGCGCGGGTCTCCCCTGGTCGCGCTGTTTTGTACATTTTTACCTGGGCGAGGGGAATGTCTTCCTCGCCCGTCAGCTACCTGCCCGCGAGTCGGGGAGAAAGGGTGCGCGCGCGTCGCGAGAGCGAGGGAGAATCGGGAGAGGGCGTAGTGCGCCTCTCCCATGTCTATGCAGGCTTTCGACGCGACGACGCGGGAGAAAGGGCGTGTGTGCTCCCCACAATACGAGAAGGCGTGAAAGTTGGGTGGGAGCGTGGGGAAGAATGAGGCAGTGGTTTGCTGTCCGATGATTGAAAATCAACACTTGTGGGAAACTTCCTTTTGAATAGCTGTTTGTAGTGAGGCAGTCACCACCTGGTATTCTATAGCCGATATGCCCAGGTCTTCTTATGCACGTAACCTTGCTTAAGTGCAGGTAGTATGCGACAATCGGAGATGAGAGTCAGATCACGAAGCTCAAATGATGATGATACAGTGACGACATCGCGAACACAAGCATGTATCCAGCGACTCAAATCTCAAGTTGATAGGCATAGATAGCACCGCGGCATAGGTGGTTAGCTAGACATTGATTGATTGACTGATTGATTGAAAGTGCTGTAGTCTGCTTTGGATACAAATTCTGCAATGAATGTGCTCTTGGCGCATCACTCAGTGTTGTTTTTAAAACCTGAATGGTGCTCTCTGTATCTTTATGCAGCTTGCAAATGTGACCCCAAGGGCTCCCTTAGTGAAGTCTGTGATGCCTCTGGAAGGTGCCCCTGCCTGGCTAGTTTCACTGGACTTCAGTGTGACCAATGCGCACCTGGATACTTTTCTTACCCCGAATGTCACCGTAAGTCTGCCATAGCTGAGTGTATTAAAATTGACTATCCCTAAAGACAGATTGCAATGATTTTGCAACTCTTGCTGAGCATCCAGTTGGTACCCAGAAATAATGTTGACTGGCACATGCAGGCCATTTAGGAGTTACTGTAATTTTATGCGTATTACAGTTCATTCTTTTTTTTTGTGTGTGTGATCTTGGCCTTAGTGCTTGATATTCTTCTGACTATATGGCTATATTATGAGTGGTTGAGTTGGGATAAGAAGTTTACCATAAAAGTACCCTGATGTACAAAAGTGGTGGGAATGTCTGAGGGAAGACAGTAGGGGAGCGTTTGAAGATCGTAATTAGTATGTGGGTGTGGGTCTGCTCAGTGTTCAGTGTATCGATTCCGGCAAACAGCAGGATTCTGCTGCAAATTTGAAATGTTTGGATATGAGTAGCACCTTTAATTTTATCACATTTAAAACAACATACAAGTTTATATAGTATGCTTATTAACAGAACATATATATACAGTCGAATCTCCTTAATTTGAACATGGTTATTTCGAACTTCCGGTTTATTTGAAGTGACGGTGTGGTCCCATCAAAGTTGTGTGTATTCCAATGGGCAAAAACACCCGGTAATTTGAACGTGTGAGCATTTGTGATGGGTAATTCGAACACACCACGCACCAACAATGCTCTCAGCAGCGTGCCAAATCATGCAGGCGCCTGTGACCAGCATTTCTCTGACCCCATAGAGGAAAAGCTTAGGAGAGACCCCTCAAAGCCGCGCACAACTTAAAAAAAGAAAGAAAATGTGACAGAAATTTTACCCTCTCAAATGGCAAGGCCACCATTTCTGTGTCGTACCGTAATGACCCAGCCAGGCTAGCGGCAAAGCATGCGATGTGGGAGGGATTGATTATGGATCTATTTCTCGCGGTTTGCCGTGGCGGCAATCGACCCGCAAGCATAGGAGACCAATAAGGGTGGCCTCTGCAGTGACGTGTGCGCAGGAAACTGGTGTCATGTGGACCCGCCCGACTGCTCTATTCGTACTCGCATCTGGTTCAGTCGGACTGCTTGTTTTGGTTGGCTTGGTTTGGTTTTCTTCACACTTGTTTTTTTATAATGACGAATCTAAACCAAGACATCCCAATGGAAAGGTTGTTGGAGGCAGTGCACCATATCCGTTTCTGTACAAGACATACCCTGAATACAAGGACACAAAGGCGACACCTAGTACCTCATTCTCCTTGTCTTTTGTTAGCCGTGACGTTGCAACAGAAGGGATCACACCAACGTGATTATGATGGCAATGACTTCGCCATCTTGATAAGACATTACTAGCATTAATAATACAGGACGAAGAATATAAACACAGCACCGATCTGTCAGCAGACGAAGGAAAAAGCATGCGAGCACGCGGAGGGAAGCAGTGGCGGAGGCACAGTCCGGCCTCAGAAACTCCGCTGCTTTGGTGGCAGTCTTAGGTTGGATGGATGAATGGATTGATAAGGCAGAACCCTTTAAATCGGGCGAGGGCGCACACCATCTAACCGGGACTAATAATATCATCATCATCATCAGCCTAGTTACGCCCACTGCAGGCCAAAGGCCTCTCCCATACTTCTCCAACTACCCCGGTCATGTACTAATTGTGGCCATGTTGTCCCTGCAAACGTCTTAATGTCATCCGCCCACCTAACTTTCTGCCGCCCCCTGCTACGCTTCCCTTCCCTTGGAATCCAGTCCGTAACCCTTAATGACCATCGGTTATCTCCCCTCCTCATTACATGTCCGGCCCATGTCCATTTCTTTTTCTTTATTTCAACTAAGATGTCATTTACCCGCGTTTGTTGCCTCACCCAATCTGCTCCTTTCTTATCCCTTAACGTTACACCGATCCGACATTTTGTACTTAATGGAAGGTGAAACTTCACTCTTGCCTTGATTTTAGCCACTAATCAGATAATTTCCTTTGGTTATTTCTACTCGCTTAAAGTCTATTTTGACTCTACTGTCCCTAAACCCCAATGCTTTGAGAATAGCCACCCTGTGGCTTTGGACTGTAGGGTGAAGCCCTTTACAGCAAAGTATCAGGTGTTCAGCCGTTCCCTCTTCCTCTCCACATGCACCGCATAATGTGTCTATCCCTTGTGTGCTTGTCTCTGTACGTGTTAATCCGCAGTACTCCTGTCCTGGCTTCAAACAACCAAGAGCTTCCCCTGGAATTATCGTAGATATTTTCTTCAGCAATTTCCTGCTTGAAAGTTCTGTATGTTCCCAGAGCTGATTTTGTCTGCATCCCTGTTTTTCACAGAAATTTTCCCTCTCTGTTTCTGTAACATTTTCTTAACCAGTTTCTTGACTTGCTTCCCTGGTGTTGTCCAAATAATTGTGTGATGATTTTCTGGTTCGCTTCCTCCATTTTGTGTCTACATTCCTCATGCACAAATAATTGAAAACTTTCCTTGCCCACCGTTTTCCTGCCATTTCTCTCAATCGCTCCTCAAATTCTATCTTGCTGTTAGCTTCCCTGCCCTTGAATGATGTCCATCCCATGTCACCCTGCACCCCCTGATTTGCTGTATTTCCATGTGCTCCCAAAGCAAGCCTACCTGCCCCTCGTTGCTTAAGTTCCTACCTTGCTCGAACCTCTGATCTCATGCACAGGACCGCATTTCCGAAAGTCAGACTAGGAACCACCACCCCTTTCCAAATCCCTCTCACCACCTCGTACCTATTGTAATTCCACAGTGCCCTATTTTTCATCACAGCTGCATTCCTGCTACCTTTAGTCATTACATATTTTTCATGTTCCAATAGGTACTCAGCCCCATTGTTTATCCACACGCCAAGATATTTGTACTTATCCACTGCCTCCAGCTCACCACACTGATTATCATTAAAAATCATGACTGCTGATTTTTTGTTACTAAACTTTAAACCTAACGTGTCTCCTTCTTTACCGCAAATGTTCATCAATCCCTGCAAATCTTCCTTGTCTGCAATAAGTACAATGTCATCCGCATACATCAGTCCTGGTAATGACTGTTCAATCCATTCTCCTTGCTTGAAAAAAGGAAGGTTGAAGCCAAGTCTACTCCTCTCTAATTTGGTCTCTGATCCTTATGGATACAGCATGAACAACAAAGGTGACAGAGAGCACGCCTGCCTAAGCCTCCACTGAATCTCTATAGGCTAAGATTCCTTTCTTTCCCATTTTATAAGCACCTTGTTACTTTTATAGATATCTTTTAAAAGATTAGTTACTCCATCTTCCACCTCTAGTCTATGTCCCACAAATCCTCTTGGATTACACTGTCATAGGCTCCCTTTATACCTAGAAGTGCTAGACATAGGGGACTGTGTTCCTTTTCTGCTATTTTGATACACTGCGTCAACGAGAACAGATTGTCCTCTAACCTCCTTTGTTTCCGGAACCCATATTGTAATTCCCCCCAGCACCTCCTCACCCTCCACCCATGCCTGCAGTCTGTCCTTTACGATCTGCATCACCTCCCTGTAAACCACTGACATCACTATTATGGGACGGTAGTTGTTTATGTTGGCTTTGTCCCCTTTTCCCTTATATATCAAGTTCATCCTGCTTAGTCTCCACCCATCAGGGGCTTTACCATCCATTATCATTTTGCTCACTACCTCTCTTAATGTTTGCTTAGATTTTGGGTCCAATGTCTTTATTAACATAATTGGAATGCCATCAGTTCCTGTCGATGTGCTACTAGGAACCCTCTTCTCTGCCCTTTCCCACTTACTTTTGTTCAAGCAGAACCACTGCACTAACCGGTCTATCCTTGTCTGATAGAGTACATGTAACGCTTTGTTGTTCTTCAAATTTTTTCTGTCATCATTGTTCTTATATGTTCCATTGCCTTACCCCCTTCTAGCGGAACACCTTGAGCTGTAACTGTAAACTTATGCTCTAGCCTAGTCTTATTATTCGAGGAGTTGAGATGTTTCCAAAATTTCTTAGCTGCTTTTCTATCCTTTTTGTGTACTTCTGACAACCATTGGGTCCCTTTTCTTCCAATCTTCTCATTGATCAAACAGGATGCTTCCCTTTTACAGTTTAAGAAGTTATTCCATTTTCTGTCTACATCAGCTGCTCAATCATGCCTCTGCTTATGATATCTGCGTTCCCTGAATGCTTCCTGATGTTTCTCTATGCCGTTTCTTGACCTCCCCATCCCACCAGCTCTTGGGTTTTCATCTTCTTTTTCCTTTGGGCCTGACTCGTACCTTAGCAAGCTCTAGCTCAAATAACCCTGTTAAGTTTGTGTATGACCATTTTGTTTTAGTAACCTCAGAAATTACTTCCTCAATTTGTTGGGTTACTATTTCCAGCTGCTTTTCTGAGTAAAAAATCCCATCTGGTTGTTCATCTTGCCTCCTTCCTACTTTTGTTTCACTTCTAAAACTCAGCTTGATACGTTTGTGATCCCTACCCAGACTTCTGGAGCCATATTCATCTATGTTCATTACCTCTAGCCTATCATGCATCCTATGTGACATTAGTGCATAATCTATCATCGTCTGCAGGCTCCCTACCTTTCATGTTATGTGCCCATCACACACCTCAGTACTGTTGCATGCAACCAAATCATGCCTTTCACACAGAAGTAATTAGCGCCATCCATCAAGCTGGCGGGAAAGCAAACCCGCGTCCCTCCCGCTCCTCTTGACCTCCCTCTCAACTCCAGTGTATGGCGTGTGGCACCATTTGGATAGGGTTATATCTTGGTGCCAAAAAACGTGCACTTGCCAAGAATAAAAGAAAAGTAAAGAACAGATGTTTCAGGCCCCGTACGGGTCCCTTGATCACAATGAAGATGTAAGCATGGGCACGCGGCTATTTATGGGTGAATGTGGCGCAGCGTGCGGGTGTACATCTCGGGAAGATTACCCTGCGTCCTGTTTATCGTGTGTCTAGTTGATTGGATGTAAAATGATTCTAAAAGCAAACAGGATTATATCTTGTGCATACAGCAAAAGTACATACCTCGAATCCTAGTATACCCTTTGCCAGTGTACCCAATTTTAGTCTTTATTACACACCAACTGCCTGTCCACAGACAAAAGGACAATTTGAATGGGGTTGCAGCCTGTGCCCTGCAAGTTGCGGGTGTGCATTGCCTGTTGCCTGCATGTAGCATTGTGCATTTGTAGCAAGGTACACATAGTCTGCTGGTGAACATACAGTACTATTGTCCATTGGGACATTTGAACTCCCTGTGCTATGATATGCAGTACTGCTAGCTACTTGACCAGCAGACACTGAGTGCATGCTGAAAATGAAAGGCTGGGCAAAGGCAAAAGCCGACTGGCACAGACGGAGCTTGTGATCTCATCTAGGTTGCCTTCATAGAAGCTCAGCTTGTATGTTGTGGGTGTGTGGTAACTTCATTCGACCTGCTCAACTGAACACTACAGAAGAAACTTCTTTGCTTAAGGAGTATGGCATTTGAAATGGGCTGCTGGTTGGCAAACCTTCAAGTGGTCACCACATGTTCTCGCTTTGATGACGAAGTTGCAGTCACTGATCAAGTCAAGGTGAAAAACACAGAGATTCTTCAAAGCCCGTACGGGTTTCTTAATCACACCAGTCTTTATCATCATGTTACCTGCACCAGACAAACTTTCGTTCTGTTCTTGCTTTTCTTCCAGCTTGCGAGTGTGACACTTATGGTGCTGTTGGTATCTCCTGTGGCAACGATGGTACATGCTTCTGCAAGTCAAACTTTGATGGAGAGAAATGCAACAGCTGCAAGAAGGGCTTCTACAACTACCCGCTCTGTGAAGGTACAGATCCCTGCTATTTTCTTTATTCCAACAGGAGAAGCTCTCCTTCACATTTTCAGTTGCATAATTACATCGTGGTTTATATTGTTAAAATGAACATACCCAAGCAATCACGGATATCCATTGGATGTCCTATGGATATCCATTTCCGATATAACGGGTGTCCAATGGACGACCGCAAATCTCCCAACAGACATCCATCGGCCTTCTGATGGATATTGAAAAAAAATAACTTGTACATCCATCGGACATCCGAAATGGGATCCTGTGGTGGATGTATTTCGGACGGTATGTCTGTCGTGTATATATAAATGTGTGTGTGCACACGCACACACACACACACATTTTGAAGCAGCGATAGTGGAATGCATTCAAGCACCCAACCAATGTTATATAACAACCGGTCGGGTGCTTCAATGCATTTCACTGTCGCCGCTCTGCTGCAAATAAACAACAAACATGGGCCCACACCAGATTCAAAATGCAATAAATCTTATGTCATGTGCCACCTTATGTCATAAGTCCATAAAGCACACTTGAATACTGTTCATAGCATCAAATATACATGCTGATAAAAAGAAAACTTGCAGATCTAGATGTCATGACTGAATTTAGGACAGCACGAAGACATAAAAAACAGAAATAGAAACTCCTTTCAGCATTTTCTAACAAATGTGGGAAATACAATACAACTAATTAAATGAAGTCTCATGTGATTATACAATACTTATTTTACTTTTTCGTACTGTCAAACCTTACGAGGATTCATTATAGGCTGTGGGAACCACAAAAGAGGCTGATAAGAGTTCAGCTCACCCAAAGTGGATCCGCGCTCGGGCCCTGGGGCGGTGAGTCGCTCGCTAAGGCCGGGCGCAACAGGGGGACGGCGTGCGGCGGTCTCAGCGGCTGAATTGAGATGCGGCCAGTCGCAAGCTCCTCAACCGAAAGACAACAGTGCATCGGGGGAATAGCGCTTCTCCCCGAGCGGCGGAGAGGGTGTCTCCCCGGTTCCAAGAAAGGGAAAGGAGGGAACGGGGTGCCTTGGCTGCGGCGTCGCGGCCAGGCGCGAAGAGCAGCGGGAGCGCCGAAGGTGCCCTCTCCCCAGCTATACCCTCCGCGAGCGAGCACGTGATTATCGCGTGATAACCGCGTGGCCGCTCCGGAGATATCGGGATGCGCGTGCGATCCCCACATCCCCCCTCCTTAAAATAACCCTTTAGCCGCTAAGAGGCCGCCGTCACCTGAGGCTTTCCTGCGAGAGGGACATGCTACTCCGACAGCAACACGGTGTGAGTCCATGTTGGTGAGGGAGCAGCTCTAGCTGCAGACCGTCGTCGCCGTGTAGGTAGCCGCGAGCAAGGCCGGAACATTGAACGATGCCACGGAGCAGCTTGGCAGTAATGGGACGCAACAGGAGGCAAGAAGGCTGCTAGGTCCGGGTCACCTTGCGTCTCGGCGGCGTCACCTGCCCAGTCGGACGTGCCGGGTCCGTGGTGGCGAAAGGGTCCCTGGATTTTTCTTGGCTGCCTCGATTACGCTGACGCGATCCCCGAACCAGCCTCGAGATGGCGCAGGACAGCTGTCTTTTGGTGTTCCCGGGGTTCGTTGTCCTCTGGTATTGGCGAACGCGTTTCTTTCTGTTCGTTGCGCACCCTCGCGGGTTTCGGCACGCAAGACCGGCAAAGGCGCGCCGACCCACCCCTGACGATGGCTTGCACCTCGCTGCGCAGCAGGGGTCCACTCTGTCCTTGCGGGCGAAGTCTTTCGCTCGGCCTTGAGGCTGGATGCTTGGTTGCGGGGCTCGCAACTCGGTCGCGGAGCTGTGCGGTGCGGTTCGGCGAATTCTGCGCCGCGGCGGCCATTCCGGACCGGAAGTCGCCCGCTTCACCCCAGACGGGGGGAATGCTCCGCCGCTGTGGTTTTGTTTTGTGTTGTATTTGTATGTGTTGTGGCTGTTGTTGTCTGTTGGTATCCTTGTACTCTAAGGTGAATAAACACCTTAGGTCGAGACTCACCCTGTCCCCGCTGGCCTGAACCCGCCGTCGTCGCAACTCACTGCGAACCGCGGGTTAGGGGTCACAGCTCTGACTGCTAGGGCTGCTGCGAAAGTGCTAGTGAGCGACTGCCGCTCCGCCGGCGCTGTGCGATCCAGAGAAGGGTCAGGTGCGCACGCGCGAGCCTGAGTAATACCCCTATAAGGCACATGCTTTATTAAATTAAAAAAATAATCTCACAAGCAAGAATAAATGTAGAGCAGAAATCACAAAGTACACTACCATGCTTACTGGAAGTGTAAGCATCAAGGCTTAGGCTAGACAAAAGACAGCAAAAAGGGTGGGACAAAGACAAACACTGTCTTCATCCTTCTTCTATGCTGTCGTTTGTCTCATTTTGCGCTGATTAAACAAGAAAACTTAATACAGACATAAACAGCAGTCTAACAGAATAATGTAAGATAGCATCAAAACACAATTATGTATATGTCAGAAATAGAATGCATTTTGAAGGATATGAAAAACATAAAATGTAACACACCTGCAAACTCATTGTTATGGAAAGATTTAACACAGAAAGCACTGCCATTTTTGCTGGTTCAAGGAATTTGTGTATTGTTGAACAATAATTAAAAGTTATTATTATGCATACAAGGAACATATTTTTTCACTCAGAAGCTTAGTAAGAAAAAAATTAAGTGCATGACACTTGGACCTGCGAACCTTAGAGCTTTGTCTACAAGAAAGATATAGCGTGACAGCCATTACACTTATCCATAATTGGATGCAGAAATGCCCACCACGAATGTACGTTAATAACAGTATTACCAGTAGTTGCACTTAGCGACCACAGAACGGTGTATTATTCTTACCTCTTTAAACATAAATTCATTCAATTTAACCCTTTCAGGGTTTACTTTTTTTGCCATATGCTATCGCTCAGGGTCGATTTTCTTTATTGCAGATTTAAATTCTTCAGAGGGACCTATTTCGAAAAAAATTTACCGTAATTTTTCTAGGGTGACCATAAAGCGAGAAAAAAATCGTTTTGTGTTGGTATGTATGTACTGTTTATTCCTAAATAACAACAATAAAAAAGGGAAATAATCTTATTAGAATTAAAAATTTGATGCATTGGTTTTACACATAGTTGAAGGCTCAGAAAATGCACACACGAGAATATTTCACAAGTCTCAAATGTTCCTGCTCTTACACTAATATTTACATCCACAGCGTAATCGAACTGCGTAGGTGAGCGCACTCAAGAAAACTGTATGGTTGTGTCGCCATGAAAAAAGCAAAACGTGTGACAAGCTTCTGCTAATCTTCATCTTATTGCCAACCAAAAGGAATTAGGTTTCGCGAGTCTCCAAAAAAAGAAAAGGAAACCCATGCATGGCGGCATCCTTTGTATGTGTACCCCTCTGAGCAATAAACGAGCGAGTAACAGGCGGTTGCCCTTTGAATGATTCATAACGAGATAGCCATCAGTTTTGCAGGTCATCATCATCATCAGCCTGGTTATGCCCACTGCAGGGCAAAGGCCTCTCCCATACTTCTCCAACTACCCTGGTCATGTACTAATTGTGGCCATGTTGTCCCTGCAAACTTCTTAATCTCATCCGCCCACCTAACTTTCTGCCGCCCCCTGCTATGCTTCTCTTCCCTTGGAATCCAGTCCATAACTCTTAAAGACCATCGGTTATCTTCAAGTTTTGCCAGTGCAAGAAGCCAAAACCGCCGATGGAACAAAACCCAAACTAACCGCCGCCCACCTGTGCGCGTGCCAATGCGCGAGTGGTAGTATATAGATGCATCGAAGTAAACAAACTAGCTCTAAGACATACCATGCAACAAAAACCGAGAGAGGGAGGCGGGAGAAAAAAATTCTCTGTATTCCCACATAGTGGCAGCACATGCCAGGAAAGACAAAGGAAATTGGCGTGCTTTTTAAATGTGCAGATGGCGCCGTAAATATATGGCATCGACCATTCTGGACTCATTCGTGGTGCCGTATATTTACGTCATTGACCCTGGAAGGGTTGACACTATAAGGATCTTTAATACCCGCTGCGCTAGAGAGTGGCTACATCATTTTGCTTCTGAGCCCGAGGTCGGAGGTCGCTTCGTGTTACAATCAGCGGCATTAACTTCTGAGGTAGCCTCTGTACAGCGGCAAACATTGCAAGGCACATAAACGTTCGCATGGATAGGATGACAGATGACAGTATACGTTAACGCATATGTGCGGCGTACATGCACTGCTGCACCATTCTGGACTTGTGATTTCTCAAGACGTTGACTGCTGGCTGCTGGCGCTAGATCCTAAGTCCTCAAATATGGCCTTCATTTTCAGTGACGCTTTCTTTCGAATGTACGGCTCTCCCCTCAATTTAGAGCTTGTTGGCACCTGTGAACAAAACATGTTCTGATACTGTAATGGCTCAAATAGGGATAGATGTAGCTGTCACACCTCAATAGCTGAGCAGGTGACTTCGGGCAGGCTTTCAAGACTGCAAACAAACCAACACTGCACCGGCACTTCGCCACCATTAAAACCTATAAAACGATGGCTATACCTTGGATTGGATTGGATTGGATTGCTGCAGGACACTGTTGTCAAACAGCACGCGTTGCCAAGGCTTTATGACACATAAACGTGCATAAAAAAGTTTTGTTGAAACATTTTCATTATATATCAAATTAGGCAGTGAAATAACTACTGGTTTTGGCAATAAGTGGTGTCTGAAAACCAAACATCTATGCCGTGTTTCCGGCTCCTGAAATCGCTTCTGCTGAATTCAGTTAGCAGCATAGCCTTACCACTCACTACATGTCGTCTATGATGTATTTTTTTTCTTCTCTAATCGTTCACGCAGCCAAAAAAGGCCTAGCCTTTGAGATCTGTAACACTTTAACTGTGGTCTTAAGTTATAAAGATGCGTCAGCTACCCGTTTTGCCGTGCAAAAATAACTCAGATTATGTGTTCAATAGAGTGCAGAAACATGCAAATGTAAAATGAATTACGAACCTTTAGAATTTCTGGCTATATTTTTCATATTAGGACGTTGATCAATGCCTTAACTTATGTCCTAGGCATGCCCATTTATGTACAGCCAGGGGACGTTCAAAAGAGGATGTCCCGGGCCTGGACATCTGAACGGGACATGGACATTTCTTGTACGTCTTATGGACGTCCGTGAGGGATATTTAGATGGATGGGCATTCGGACTTGTGGCAGACGTCCCATGGATATCCGTGGTTGCTTCGGTATGAGTGTTCCTTTTGTGTAAATTGCCGTGCCATCAAATAACTTGTAGTGCACTTTCTGCGATGTTGAATTGTGGGAGTTTGTCATGTCTGAAATGCTGAGAAAGAACTGAGCAGTAACAAAAGTATTTTGCACGAGAGAACCTTTCGTGATGTTTGATGTATATATGAATGTGTTCATTGTTCAGGTTTAATTTGCCAACATTGTATTGCTTAGCTGAATTCACTGCACAGATTGCCTACTTGCATGTATCTTTCAATGCTATTTTTTAACCAGGCTGCAACTGCAACCCTGCTGGCATTCTGCCTACATTTGGCGGATGTGGCAGCCTGACCAGTGGAGAGCTGTGCGAATGCAAGGAACGTGTCACGGGTCGAATCTGCGATCAGTGCCGCCCACTCTTTTGGAGCCTCAAGCCCGCTAATCCTCAAGGCTGTGAAGGTTTGGACATCTTTTTTGTTCTTGCCTATTGGTGGCCATATGGGTGCACACAGCACAGTGCTGTGGCTTGTATGTCGTTGTGGACAGACAAATGGAGAGTACAAAGTTGAACACATCATATGGGTAGTAACTCGAGAGAGTGATTTTGCACTGCTGAGTATTTGATTACCAAAGATAATGGGGGCCCAAAACCAAGTGTACAAGTCAAAATCATGATGACAACACACGAAACAGCAGAAGTAGAAATGAACAAGTGTATATTCTGGTTAGTTAATCATGATGACAACACACGAAACGGCAGAAGTAGAAATGAACAAGTGTATATTCTGGTTAGTTAACTAACCAGAATATACACTTGTTCATTTCTACTTCTGCCGTTTCATGTGGTGTCATCATGATTTGAACTTGTACACTTAGTTTTAGGCCCCCATTATCTCTAAATTGTTCGAAATTTACTTGTTTACCCAGTTAAAAAAAGAACATTGAGTCCAGTTGGATTTTTGAGTGGGACTCAACTGATTCCAACTGGACATCATAGGAGGGCCAAATTCCAATTGGGCATCATGAGAAGTGCAATTGGTCCCAACTGGACCCAAATGGAAGCCAGTAGATGAGTAATCTCGTGAAACAACAAAATAGTTTATAATAATAATAGCAGAATTATAATGTTAGTTTTCAAGTAAAAGATATTTGTACTTTGGTGTGATCAATGGAAAGAAGCATTTAGCTTTCTGTCAAGTTAAAAATCTATCTGGAAATTTTATCAATTTCTCATGAACCACTGGCACCACTTGGTCAACCAAATATTGTTTATATATAGCATCTGACATCTCTCTCTCATATATGGAGAAGTAGTGAATGTTGGATATGTCAGTGAAGAGAATTGCCGTAGTGTGTTGATGCATGAGTATATATGCTTCTTGAAAGGATTTTAGGTGTATCGGTGTCATGTCAAGGTAAGGGCTCCAATGTTGTTTTTTTTCCTTTTCTCTGTTTTTCATGCTGGTCCCAACAAGTTGAATTCAGAGACCAGTTGAGTCCAATTGTGTTCAAAAAACCAGTTGGTCCAATTCTACCTGTTGGATTTTTCCAATGGGTGTACAAAAACACAATTGGAAATATCCAATTGGTTTTTTTTTTAGAACTGAGGTTGAACAGCACGATAAAACAAGGACATGAGGAATCAAATACCACAGACAAGCGCTGTCTGTGGTATTTGTTTCCTCGTGTCCTTGTTTTATTCATGCTGTTCAACCTCAGTTCTAAATATGAACCAACTTCATAGCCCTCATTAGGAGTTTACTAATCCAATAGGTTCTAATTGGAAATTTCCATTTAGCTTTATCAATGCCTTTTTTTGTTGTTTTGACTGGGCATGACAGAACAAATTGAGTTAATTTATCTCCATTCAGGTTTCCCTGTAGAAAACAGTCTGGGTGAATTAGGCCCATAAGAAAATGAGTGCTTTGCTGCAGTTGATGTGGTTGAAATACTTAAGTATGATACTATGTTCAAAAACAGACTGGTCTGTTTGATGGTGAGTTCTACTAATTGGAGCAACTGACAGATATCAATGCTGTCTTGAATTAAGTCACTGAAATGCTTCAATATTCACCTTTACTCAACAGTGTCATGATACAGAATTGGTTCGAGAGAAATAACAGCGGGAAGCAAAAATATATTGCTGGTTCTTTAATAATTTTTTGAAGGAATATGAATTATGGTCTGGTAAACAAAAGCTTGAGTGGGAGAATTTGATTTGTTAACACTGTGTGCTTTGCTATATCTGTGAAAGTGTTACACAGTGCTGCAATAAGGCACTGGGTATTCTCAAAGCTCTTCCCCATCTTGAAAGTGTCATGTGATAGATGGCTGCTATAGCTGTTACGCGAGCAACCTCTAGATGGCGCCACCACACTGTGGTGCAATCCCTTCTCAAAGACCCGCTCCCGGGCCTCTCGTCAAGCAGACGAGGCCTTGCGGCCCCCGAAGCAAGATGCTTTGGCAGCATAACCTCAATAAACGTGTCTCTTTGAAAGCCTGTGTCTTCCTTATGCGCAGTCAACGTGGAGTCAGAAGTGGAAGACTGAAACTGTTGATGCAACCAGTGAGCGAAGCAACCAAGCAGCTTGGACAGGCTACCGCCACCACCGAAATTCGAAGCCGGCAGCAATGTCGCAGAACAATGGCATATGTTCAAACAAGCCTGCAGAGGCAACCACAGAGGTCAACAAAGGGAAGCACCCAGCAGTGAGGAGAACAGTGCGAGCATGCAATTATTGTGGAGGAAGTCACGAAACCTCGAGGAACGCATGTCTGACATGGAAGCAAACATGTAACAACTGCAAAAAGCTCAACCACTTCGCAAGTGTGTGCAGGAACTATAAGATTGTCACCAGCTCTAAACCTCAAGATGACGATTCTGATGCTATACTTATGGTTCTAATGGCACAGCAAACCCATTGTTCACGACATTAGATGTCAATGGAATAAAAATGAATTTTCAGGTTGACAGTAGAGCTGCAGTTAACGTCATCTCACAGAAGAGCGTCACATCACACCAGATAAAGCCGACATCGACAAGTCTGTGCATGTGGAATGGTGCAAAGGTGATACCGATAGGCAAGACAAACTTGGGTGTGATTGCTCCAGATGGACACAAGCATGCTGCAGAGTTTATCATTGTGTGAGATGACCTCACACCACTTATAGGACATCAGACAGCTGAGGCCACGGGACTCATTATGGTAGACTATATTCTCGTTGCCAGTGTCTGTGAGGAACACACAAAAGGCTTGACGAATTGCATCTTCCGCAAGTACCCCACTGTATTTGAACAATGCTTAGGCACGCTGCCTGGGAAAGTACATCTTGTAACCAAACCGTCAGTTTGTCCAAGAGCAGTCACAAACTTCCACATCCCTGTCAGCATCAAGCCACAACTCAAAAAAACACTCAGGCACATGGAGCAACGTGGAATAATCGAGCGTGTCAATGACTCTACTCCATGGGTCAGCCGAATGGTCATTGTCACATAGAAAAATGGCGAAATCAGGATCTGCATCGATCCACAAGCCCTGAACAATGCTCTGGAACGCAAACGACACCCGCCACCTGATCTGGATGACACATTGCCAGAGGTTGCTAAGGCCAAGATCTTCTCAAAGTTCGACCTACGCGACGGACACTGGCAGTGCATCCTGGATAAAGAAGCTAGTCTCCTAACTACATTCCAGACACCAATAGGACTATTATAGCAACTTCTGGGAGGTTGACCAGCTGATCGAACTTCTTGACAGCTGCTTGTGTTATCCACTAGTAGAAGGAACATTTTGCAAGACACAGTGTGCCAGTAGTTCTTGTCATGGACAATGGCCCTCAGTTTTCCTGTGAAGCTTTCAGTAACTTTGCCACAGAGTGGAACTTTGAACACTCGACATCAAGTGCAGGATACCCAAGATCAAACGGCATGGCTGAATCAGCAGTGAAGACTGTCAAAATGCTTCTCAAGAAGGCTGAGGAGAGTGACAGTGACATGCAACTTGCATTTCTCAACCACCACAACACTTCCCAGCAACATATCAATGCCAGTCCTGTGCCACTCCTCTTTGGTAGAAGAATGCGAACACTTTTTTCCCGCGACAGCCGCATTGCTGGAACCAAAGGTTATAAATGCAAAGTCTCTCTTGGATTTTAAGAAATGTGCCATGACACTCCACCATGACAAGCATGCAAAGATATACACTCGTTGAGAAAATGACAAAATGTCACAGTCTCTGCCCATGCTGATGGAACATAATCAAGAGGTACACTGATGAAACAGTGTGGTATTCGATCATACAAGGTGCAAGTAGGCGACAGCACTCTAAGACGCAACAGAGTGCACATTTGGGAAGTTCTTCAACTGTGCCTTTGTGGTAATGCACCCATTAGTCCACAGTCAACAGCCACAGTCAACAGCCTGAAACACCCGAACCACCCGAGGCCAGAGATTGCATGGAGCAAGCAACTAAGGTGACAACACCGCTTACGAGAATGTGCAAGTTGCAACAGCAGGCAGACCCAGCATCAACTCCAGTGCGTCCAAGGCGGGTCGCCACTCTGCCAAAGAGGTTCATTGACTTCATAGTCTATAACACCAAATTTCAACCACAGGAGGATGTTACATGACCAACCTCTAGGTGGCACCACCACACTGTGGCACAATCCCTTCTCAATGACCCACTCCCGGGCCTCTCATCAAGCAGACTAGGCCTCGCAGCCCCGAAGCAAGACACTTATGGCGGCGTAATCTCAATAAACGTGTCTCTTTGAAATCCAGAGTCTTTTATATGAGCAATCAACAATAGCTTCTAAGGAGTGGAGGCCAGAAGTGCTGCTGAGAGCACTGATGTTTTGTTGCAGAGTGCGAGTGTCACATTCCTGGCACTGTCGGTGGCCTTGGAGTATGTGATGGACAGAGTGGTCAGTGCCTGTGCAAGCCCAATGTAGGACAGCGGCAGTGCACAACTTGCCTGGATGGTACTTTTATGCTGCAGGAGGACAACCTGCTAGGATGCCAAGGTAGGTTAGCACTTTGTATTGTCTTGTACCATCTTTGCTCATAAGGAAACATTACAGCTACCTTTTGCAGGAGACCTTGAGGGTTGCTCCTTGTGTCACTATTTATGTGCAAGGATGGCATTCATGAATAACATACTCGTCTGTAATAGTGCGAGCACAGTAGTATGTTTTGATGTGGAGTGACTTGAAATAAAATTCTGCCACATATAATGATATTTTACACAAACAGTGCATGCATAACTTATGGGGTACGCTGTACCTGTGGCTAAAGCGAAAGGCAAGCTCAGTTTTAGTCACACTCAGTCGCCGTACAACGCTTCCACAACCTGTAGTGAAAATAAATTGCAATTATGGAGGTTTGGGCAAACAAGGCAAAACAAGTGGCATACACACAACACCTACTCGTCCCTACACCTACTGCTTATTACTTTTGCACTTGACAATAAACATTATTCAGTTCAGGTCCTGTCGCATGTGGTCAAAGGCAACGATAAAGTGTGAGCATCATCACCTTGTCTTGACACTACGGCTGTTGTCAAACAAACCCGCTAAATCCATAACCACCACAGACCATCTGCTGGTGCCGTGGCACAAGCGCCTTCCTCAGAATTAAAAAAAAAATACAATAAGGCGCATTGAAGTTGATCGTAGCTACAAGCTCTCGGCACTTTCCGCCAGGTGCATCACACCTGTATTTATTTATTTATTTATTTATTTACATATACTGCCATCTTGCATAGCAAGATATTGCAGGAGTGAGTGCATACATATGTCAATCAGTTGAAGAATACATTTGAGTGGCAAAAAGAAAACAAACAATCGAAAAAAAACAATATCAGGAATAGCTAGTTGATTAATGAACATGATTAGGTAATAGGTTGGCAAATACATCACTTGGTAACTCGCGCAAGGACCCCTCAAGGCCATTCCAAATCACAATTGTATGCGGAAAAAAGGAAAACCTAAAACAATCAATCGTTGCATTCAAAGGAACAATGTTAAGATGATGACTTCTTCTGGTGGGCCGAGAAGAAGGGTTAGTGAAAACAATAGGTGCATTGACATAAGTTTTCCCATGAGCAATTTTATGTAGCAGAACAACACGGTCACAAGTACGTCTATGGGCCAGTGGCTTTAGTAGTAGCTTGCTAGCATGCGATGTCGGTGAGAAATGGCGGTCATAACGATTATATATAAACCTTATGGCCTTTTTCTGAATAGACTCAAGCATGTCTATGTCTTTGGAATGATGTGGCGACCACACTACCGACGCGTATTCAAGTAGAGGCCTTATTAGTGATCTGTATGCCGTTAATTTACATTCTTTAGTTGCATCTCGTAAGGTTCTTTTAAGATAACCCAGTTTTCTCAACGCCTTGTTGGTTATACAGTTAATGTGAGCATGCCATTTTAGATCAGGGGAGAAAGTAACACCAAGGTATTTAAACGTGTGGACGCTTGCAAGCTTGTGCGCTTCATTAAAATATGTAAATTGTAATGGTTGTTTTTTATTCGAAAAAGTCATTGATACGGTTTTCTTAAAATTAAGTGACATTTGCCATGTTCTGCTCCATTCGCAAAAACGGGTGAAGACTTCATTCAGCTCTAACTGATCATGATTACTACTTATACTAGAATAAAGGACGCAGTCATCAGCATATAGTCTTATTTTGACAGAAGTGCCCGCGGTTACTTTAACGACATCATTTACATAGACTACAAACAGCAAAGGACCCAAGACAGACCCCTGTGGTACACCGGATGTAACATTGACACGAGATGAGTGAACATTGTTAAATGCAACAAACTGAGTTCTTGTACTTAGGTAGTCCTGTATCCAACCTAGTAATTTATAATCATGAATTATTGCCTTGAGTTTAATGAGAAGCTTTTTATGGCACACTGCGTCAAAAGCTTTACTGTAATCAATAAAAATGGCATCAAGTTGTCCTCTAAGGTTAAGTGTGGATGCAATATCATGGGAGAATTCTAGAAGTTGTGTTACCGTGGAGAATCCGGAACGGAAGCCATGCTGAGCATGCGAAAGAAGATTATGTTCAGATAAGTACTCAATGATATATTTATGAATAATGTGTTCCAATAGTTTACAAGATGTTGATATTAAAGAAATAGGTCTGTAGTTAGATATTTCCTGCTTATTACCGTCTTTGTGAATTGGAACAACTTTAGCACATTTCCAGAGTATTGGAACAGTGGATGATTCTACAGATTTCGAAAAAATTAGGGATAAGTACCGAGAGCTCCATTCAGAATATCGCCGTAAAAACATATCTGGAATATTATCTGGCCCAGTACTTTTCATAGTATCGATCTTGAGTATAAGATTGTGTACACCAGCTGAAGTGATTGCCATACTAGGAAAAGGTGATGACGAAAGAGTAGTGCAAAACGTGGGGGTGCGTCCATCATCACAGGTGAACACTGATTTAAAGTAATTATTGAAAGCTTCAGTAATGCTAAGATTATCTGAGCATGGTTGATTAGCAATTATGAATGAAGGAGAGCTCTCACTTGGTGGACTGACGGTTCGCCAGAACTTTGATGGCTTGTTTTTAATGAAGTATGACAAGGTGCTATTAAAATAGAAACTTTTCGCATTTGACATAGCAGATTTTAAGTTGTTTTTAAGTGTGGTCAATACTGAAGCTTTCATTGGATTGTTTGCATAGGGTTGTTTGCGCAGACGCCTGATGCGACGAATTAGGTGTATAATTTCACGTGTGTACCAAGGGTGCTTGGGATTGCGCTTTATACACTTGGTTGGAATGTAATCAGTTATACATTGATTGACAATTGAGTAAAAACGGTTCACTAACACGTTAACAGAGGAATGGTTTACGCAACTCGAAAATTCATCAAAAGAGCATGCGAGCAACTCAGTTATGGAGTTGTCATCAGCACGTTCAAAGTTCAATACTGTCTGATGTGAGGGGCGCTTAGGCATAGTTGCTAAATTCAAATAAACAATGACCCCTTTATGGTCCGAGAGGCCTTCAACGATGGTACTATCATAACCATTTTGTCTAAGTTGCTCATTTATGAAAACAAGATCTAAAATTGAGCTTTCTCGGGTTGCGGAATTCACAATTTGCGTCAGATCGAAAGAAATAGACATGTTAATCAAGTAATCACAAATGGCTTTGTGACGGCCACCAGCAGATAGCGTTGGCCAATCTATGCCAGGGGTGTTGAAATCACCAGCAAGTAACATTTTACAACAGTTAAGTTTATGTTTGGTTATATAATCGGTAAGATCGGAAAAGACACTGAGATCTGTGTCAGGGGGTCGATAAACAGCTCCTACAGCCAAAGTGAATCCACAAAGCCTTATTTTGCACCATACTGATTCGCAGTTAGGAACGTCAGGCAATGCTGTAAACTCAATGTCTGGGTTTACGAAGAGTGCCACACCGCCACCGCGCCGGTCACTTCTATCTTTCCTGAGGACGCTGTAACCTGGTGGTAAAATTTCAGTATCTAAGATGTGTTCACCAAGCCACGTTTCAGTCACGCAAATCACAGAAGGATGATAAAATGCCACGAGATGGTGAAAGTCTTGAATTTTGTTAAGAAGACTGCGGGCATTAACGTTTACCAGCGAGAAATTAGCATCGGAATGCAGTCAAGTTTCATGTACTGCAGAGGTTTGCTTTTTGGTTTTAATCATTGAATCACCTGATTCATTCAGCACATAGCGTACATTGTCTGTCAGCAAGGAATCATACTGCAGACGAACGGTAGATGCATTTTTCCTTTGATTTACAGAAAGCCTCCAAAGAGCTTTGCGTATCTTTCGAACCCGTTCAGAGAAGTCCTCATTTATATATATATCTGTACCTTTAAGCTTTCGGGCATTCTTTAATATTGCAATCTTTGACCTGTAGTCCAAAAATTTGAAAATAGCAGGACGTGGTTTATCACCTCTACGCACCCCAAGCCTGTGCCAACGTTCAATGTCTGCACACTGAACACCAAGTTTATCAGATATCAAGTTCGTGAATGCGTCAAGTAGTTGCCCGGAGGGCTCAGAATGGGGTTCAGGTAATCCATAGACAACAAGGTTATTTCGGCGGGACCTGTTTTCAAGATCGTCAGACCGACTTTCCAGCTTAAATACCACGTTTTTAAGATGAGCGACAGTTTTTTCAAGTTCCTGAACTTGCGGAATCACTTCCGCGACTGGCAGTACTGACGTCTCAAGCCTGTTTAGCCTTTCTTCAATGGAAGAAAACTTGGCTGTCCAAGAAGATATTTCGGAACGAATTTTTTCCTGCCCTGCGAGCAATTGCAATAGCGTTTCCTGTAACTTATCGGGACCAGGATTGGTCTCGACGTCACCAGATAACATCAACAACATTCTACGGACAGAAAAAATAGAAAACGCTCTCATCAGTGGGCCAGGCAGCAGCACTACACATCGATCATCGCTTCTATAACAAGGAAAATTGTACTTCGGGCATACCTGAAAGACAGTGCAGACAAGCTTAAACCATGTGCTCATCGTGCCGCTGCAAGACCCACTGAAGAGCATAGCGTCCGTCCTCGGCTTTATAGTGCAGTGTAAACGACCAGGTGACGCTGTGGTAGTGCTCCATGCGCAGAAGGGCTCGCCAAAGGTCAAGCCACGCAGGTCCGGTGCTTCAATGCAACGATGATGCGATGTTTGTATCACATCCCCCGATATGGCGGTCCTGAGTAACGTTTCGAAGGATGGGCCAAAGGGATCATGCGCAGAGGTAGCACATTCCTGAAGACATCTGGATTTGGTGCAGGCGGCAATCTGAAAGACAGTGCAGACAAGCTTAAACCATGTGCTCATCGTGCCGCTGCAAGACCCACTGAAGAGCATAGCGTCCGTCCTCGGCTTTATAGTGCAGTGTAAACGACCAGGTGACGCTGTGGTAGTGCTCCATGCGCAGAAGGGCTCGCCAAAGGTCAAGCCACGCAGGTCCGGTGCTTCAATGCAACGATGATGCGATGTTTGTATCACATCCCCCGATATGGCGGTCCTGAGTAACGTTTCGAAGGATGGGCCAAAGGGATCATGCGCAGAGGTAGCACATTCCTGAAGACATCTGGATTTGGTGCAGGCGGCAATCTGAAAGACAGTGCAGACAAGCTTAAACCATGTGCTCATCGTGCCGCTGCAAGACCCACTGAACCACCTGTAGTGGAAAGGTAGTCAAGTAACCAGTGTGTTGGTTGGAAAAATAAATTTTGTAGGGCAGCTTACTTCACGAATTTTGATAGTAGTTAATTTGCACACCTTTTTACCAGCCCAGAGGGGGGCAGTTACCCTCCCCCTGCCCCTCCTGTCTGCATGCCTAAGGTCACAGCATACAAATGTGTGGCATCATGGTCAGAGGAAAAAATAAGCATGCTTGCTTATATACGCATGAGCATTTTCTTTACGCTGTGAGTTTATTTAATGTTTTATTTTATACAGTGGACAGTGTTAAATAGCATGGATTGAGAAATGCATTCACAGCATTGCAATAATG
This sequence comes from Dermacentor albipictus, assembly GCF_038994185.2. Taxonomy (NCBI): domain Eukaryota; kingdom Metazoa; phylum Arthropoda; class Arachnida; order Ixodida; family Ixodidae; genus Dermacentor; species Dermacentor albipictus. The sequence goes on along the minus strand of NC_091826.1, from coordinate 8,367,685 downwards.
CCTTATTGCAACACAGAAAAAAACCTTCTACTGCTTTTATTCCCACTCCTATGGCCAGCAGGTGGGCTAGGGTGGCATTATATAATAGGGGTTTCCAATCCCATTCTTGGTTCTGCTGGACACAGCTGCAATCATGTCTACATGCAATACACAACAGACAGTGGTGCAACAAAATTGTGGTTGAAGTAAATTAATCAAATTGTGCTGGTATGTTCCACCGACAGATATAGAAAACAATGCAAATGGTGCTAAATCATTGAAAGTAGAATGCCAGAGTTCATTATTTTGATACCAAACTAGGTTTTGCAAATAGAGTGTTCGAGCCTGATACATGTGCCTTGGTAACAATCCATGGCACAGTTTGAATCATAGTCGCATGTTACAGATAGTGTACTGATGAGTAGTACGGCTTCTTGCTTGTTATCATTGTGCCTTTTTTATGTGAGAATTGGGTTTTGACTCAGCTAAGCAAACTGGCTGTGGCGCTGTTGAAAACACCTTGATGAGTAGCCTTGCACTGGCAGTTAGTTGAGCAGTGGCCTCACTGTTCGCATGCATGCTTTTCAGACTGTGGCTGTGATGTGGGTGGATCAGTAGGCAGCACGTGTGATCAGCGGAACGGACAGTGTCCTTGTCGTCCACGGATTACCGGGCGTCGTTGCTCAGAGCCTTTGCAGGCACACTACTTCCCCACATTGCACCAGCACAAGTATGAGGTTGAAGATGGTCACACGCCAAGCGGCGTCCATGCTCGCTTCGACTTTGACGAAGTGCTCTTCCCAGGATTCTCATGGCGTGGCTATGCCATCTTCTCTAACATCCAGGTGAGGTAATATCCAGGTGACTTGAAGTTTTCATTGTACTATGTCGGTAGACATGGTGTTAAAAATTACAATAAAGTGTAATGAGTGCACCAGCTGGCTTATGACACACGGGTCACAGGATAAACTATACATGGCGAAGAATGGAAATTCTGTGTGTCACATGCCAAATACCATGTGCCACGGTGTTTACTACATGGCTGCCATTTCTGTTCTTTGCCATGTGCATGAAAAATGATTCTAGCTTCTCCCAAGTTGAATATCTTCTCATCATCATCCTCCTCCTCATCATCATCATCATCATCAGCCTGGTTACGCCCACTGTAGGGCAAAGGCCTCTCCCATATTTCTCCAACAACCCCGGTCATGTACTAATTGTGGCCACGCCGTCCCTGCAAACTTCTTAATCTCATCCGCCCACCTAACTTTCTGTCGCCCCCTGCTACGCTTCCCTTCCCTTGGGATCCAGTCCGTAACCCTTAATGACCGTCGGTTATCTTCCCTCCTCATTACATGTCCTGCCCATGCCCATTTCTTTTTCTTGATTTCAACTAACATGTCATCCCTTAATGTTACACCTATCATTCTTCTTTCCATAGCTCGTTGCGTCGTCCTCAATTTGAGTAGAACTCTTTTCGTAAGCCTCCAGGTTTCTGCCCCATAGGTGAGTACTGGTAAGACACAGCTATTATATACTTTTCTCTTGAGGGATAATGGCAACCTGCTGTTCATGCATGATCTGAGAATGCCTGCCAAACGCACCCCAGCCCGTTCTTATTCTCCTGATTATTTCCGTCTCATGATCCGGATCCGCCGTCACTACCTGCCCCAAGTAGGTGTATTCCCTTACGACTTCCAGTGCCTCGCTGCCTATTGTAAATGGCTGTTCTCTTCCGAGACTGTTAAACATTACTTTAGTTTTCTGCAGATTCATTTTTAGACCCACTCTTCTGCTTTGCCTCTCCAGGTCAGTGAGCATGCATTGTAATTGGTCCCCTGAGTTACTAAGCAAGGCAATATCATCAGCGAATCGCAAGTTACTAAGGTACTCTCCATTAACTTTTATCCCCAATTCTTCCCAATCCAGGTCTCTGAATACCTCCTGTAAACATGCTGTGAATAACATTGGAGAGATCGTATCTCCCTGCCTGACGCCTTTCTTTATTGGGATTTTGTTGCTTGCTTTATGGAGGACTACGGTGATATCTTCTAAATGCATCCAAAGGTTGTTTCACAAGTTCCTCTTTTACCTATTGTGAAGCAAGTTACGACTGTCTTTCTTTTTGGAAGTATCTTCTTGAGATTATTGACAATAATATATTAAAATTAGTGTGCATAATTTTCACCTGGAGCGCAGGCAGGTGAAATAAAAGACGCTTTTAATTTTTTCTTAGCACGATAACAGAACAAGCTGTCTTGTGGCAATTACGATTAGCTTATTTGGAGGAAATTTTTATGTTCCACGAATCAAAATGTAGATTTGTTTGGTTGTAGTCACACAGTGGTATGGCAAAATCTAATTTGACTCTGTCACTAAAATGCCTCATTTCTCATCTAGTCAAACAAACAATCTTGCCTTTCTAGAAGACAAGAAAGGAAAATTCTTCTCCAAATTTACAAGTGGAATACACATGCCTTCTGCAGAGCTGAAACACACTGCAGCAGAATGCTTGCAGATATTATTATCGGGTGCCTGTTGTCAGATGCATTGCTTCTCTTTTCAGAAAGAGATCCTGCTTGATCTACGCATCCAGAAGCCAGGACTGTACCAGGTCATTGCACGTTATGTCAGCCTCAATGGTGACAATATGTACTCCAATATCACCTTCACTCCTGACTCTTATGGAGGTAAGTGCAGTGTGCACAGTTGTGTGTAATTTGTCAATGACCATTTTGCAGTACAGTTTCTGGAGTGTGTTCCTTATAGGATTACAAAAAAATCAATTGGACTGCAGCGACATTTGAATTCCCCTAATTCAGTTACTGTGAACAGAAACCTTCAGCAAGTATCCAGAGAATTTAAGCATAGCTCCCTGCCTGTACTTGGAAAAACCTCAACTCCCCAAGCTGATAGAAAATCTGAGCATATTAAGAAAGTAGTTTGGACAGATAGACACCAGACAATGATGTCAACCGTGGTTGTTGGATCCTGTTAAGGCTACTTCTAGCTCACTGCTTCTTGTCATTGGCACCATGATCGTATGAATTGTCGTTGACGATTTCCGCACAAACTTGCTTGTCCTCTCTTGTTTCTGTGGCATCTGCAGAGACCAAGCAGAGTGAGATTCTCATCCTGCCACCCAGCAAGGAGCCGCGCTTCCAGGCTGTCGTCGGCCCTGATGGTGTAACTGCACTGCCGTTTGTACTCAACCCTGGCCGCTGGACCCTGTCCATCAAGGCACAGAAGCCGGTGTTCATGGTATGTTGACATATCTGTAAATTACTCATTGCTACGCATGTTCCTTTTCATGAAGCATGTTCACTTTTGTTGCTAAGTCATTGCCTCGTCTCTTCTGCTTCCTTCATATTTGAGCTACATTAACATGCCTGAGCACTGGTTATGAGGAAGTTGGGCAAGCTTCTTGCTCTTATGCTTTTTGCTTCTGCCTCCCTATCTTGTTCCAAAACAAGAGAGAAGTTCATGGCGGGATGGAGGCTTGAAGTGATGAACACTGGTAGAACAAGGAATGTCACTGGAACCAACATTTTGACAAGGGGACTTGTCCTCGTCCTCTTGTTGTTGAAATGTTGGCTCCAGTGAAATTCTTGGTTCTACCACTGTTAATCACTTTCTTGTTGACATACTTGTCATTGAGAGCTTGCAGCTTAGGCTACATGAATTTGTTTATGGTTGTATGGCTGGAATGAAACAATGATGGTTTTGAAGCGTTTAGAAACCATGAGCTTTAGAGAACTTGTTCCCAAGTTTGCAACATATATGAACTCGGTGACTTGATCAGGAGCTGTCGAAAATCTGAAAGGCATCCATGCAGACTACACTCGTTTCACTGCACAACAACAGATTGATGCATGCACTCTTCAAAAGAACAAGTCCTTGCTGATAGCGCCATATTGAGATGCTACCGCAAAGCTGCGAGAAGCGCCTCTAGGGCATCCACAATTTGTAACGCAGCCAGTGCTGATGGCGTGCATAGACTAGAAAGCGCATATTCAACGATCAGTTCCCTTTTGTGGTTGTTTGAAAGTCCAACATTCCATCTCCCTTCCGACTATCAGGATATTTGCAACTTTGGTCATGGAAAGACATTTACAGAAGCAAAGTTCCCTTGTGCATACATCGTGACATGGCGTACGCCCTACATATGGTAACGGAACATGCTTCTAATGAATACATCTGTGTGACAGCAAGACTTAAGCAGGGCATGTTTTCGATCATTGGAGGCTATATACTGCCGAAAAAGAGATTTTATCGCCTACACCCAAGTTCTGTCGTCCAAGTGTGCCCTGGACCACATATAATCATCAGAGACTTTAGCGCCCACCACCCATTATGGGGTAGTGTTACGATGAATGGATAGGGTGAAGAATTGGCAAACTTCATGCATAACGAAGGTTGCAACCATTAATGGCAATTCCCCTACATTTCTCCCGAGGCATGACATATAGCAGCTCCTTAGATCTTGCATTTGTGTCCAGAAGCCTTCTACCCTCAACAACCTGGTGCACAGATCTGGAGACGCATGGTAGCGACCACATACCTACATATGTACAACTGCAGTGGTTCCTTCAAGCTGCTCCACCTCGTATTCGTTGTACTAACCGGCAAGATTATCAAGCATTGGTGGACAATTCTTGCTCAGACCAATCTTCACTGCCTGATCTAGAATGTGTTATTACCGCAGCTATTCATGACGCGACAAAATTCATACATATATCGGTACCTAGAAGCTCCATCGACATTGAATATGAAAAAGTACGAGCTGTGCGTCGCCGTGCCGACAGAAAATACCGTAGAACGAAATCTACCTCAGACCGTACTATCTGTCACCGAGCTCGACGACATGTCCGTCGGCACCTTGACAAACTGGGCACCAAGCGCTGGAGAGGATTTTGTACTTCCCTTGATCCTCGCAAACCACTTTGTAAAATATGGCAGGTAATGCACAGCTTACAATTTCCCCCCACTACCAGAGCCCGGGAGGATCAAGGATCCTCCCGTGCTCTGGCAGCGGTACAATGTAGAAGCGAGGCGGAGGTTGCAGAGGACTAGTGCAAAATTATTGTGGCTGTAGCTTCTGGTTCACATTAAACAATTGACTCACAAGCCCCACCGTCCACATATGACCGTCTTGACATCATGTTGGCAATGCAAGAACTAGATGCTGCACTGGCTTCATCTTGAAGATCATCAGTGGCTGGACCAGATGGCATCACATACGCCGCACTGTGTTCCCTGGGGGAAGACGCATGCACTGCTCTCCTCTCCCTCTTCAATGCATCGTGGAGCTCGGGCACTGTGCCAGAGAAATCGAAAACCAGTTGTATTCTAGCGCTTCTGAAGCCTGGCAAGACACCTCATGCGATATCTTCCTACAGACCTATTGCCCTGGCAAGCTGTATGGGCAAGATCATGGAGAGAATGGTGCTGACGAGGCTAGAGTGGTTTCTCGAACAACCTTTACCCAAACATTATGACAGATTTTTGCAAAGGAAGATCCTTCATTGACAAGCGTGATTGACTTGGTGTCAACCATCGAACAGGATAAGAAGCATCGACGCTTGTCAGGAGCGACGTTACAGGTGCATATGACAATGTGTTGCATGGCACCATTCTTGACGCACTTGAGTAGCTCGGAATTGGAGGTAGAATGTTTCACTGGTTAATGAACTACCTTACAGGCCGGTCCATATTTATGACGACGACAGACGGAGAGACCAGTCGTCATCAAATCAGCCGTAGCATTCTTCAAGGAGGCATACTCAGCCCTACACTGTTCAATATAACCTTTACTGGACTCGCTGATATAGTGCCAAAGACTGCAGCCATGAGCCTATACGGTGACGATATCTGCATATGGGATTCTGGTGTTTCGCGGCCACAACTTCGTGCAACACTGTGTCACGGCTTTTTCACCCGTTCGCCATTGACGCAAAGTCGTCAATGGGGTACACAAGCCGATTGGTCGTTCTGTACTCAAGCAAACACAGCGAAGGAGTCAGAGTCGGGAGAAAGACAGAAAAAAAAAGTTTATTGACTGAGAATGACACAAAGAATAAAAGAAGCACAAAAAAACACACAAGGACACTGACACGCATGCACTTAATCTAGATCAATGATGAATACAAAAGAAATACAACAAACAGGTAACAATAGACATAGAAATTAACACTGCACCAAACACACTTAACAGTGGTTAACTAAACAGAGTTAAAATGAAAACAAATAATGGCATATGCATAGCCGGGCAGCTGCAGCAAGTCCATAAAGTGTGGAGTCGACGGCAGAGCTTTCCCGAAGAACGCTGGCTAGCCGATCTCGTGGTGGATGCAATTGCTGGGCTGGGTTTCCCAGTAGTCCAGGTCTTACGTCTTTCCTCCAGCAGGTTGAGCTGATTTGAGGAGACCTACCATGTGCTTTGTTGCAGACGTTGGTTTTTCTTCTTTTACGCCGACTAGTAAATTGCAGTCCAGACACGGCTAGGCGGCCCAGGCGATACTGAACGGTACTAGCTCCTTGATGCTTCTCAGCAGATTGTAGGCTCAGTTTCTAGACTAGAGTCTCTAGACTGGCTAGCTCGGTCTAAAAGCTGTGCTTAAATAACTTCTCCTTTCCCTAGTGCCCTGGGTTGGAAGACGGCAGATATAGGTGACGATCCAATCAAGTTCACCCATGAATACTTTGTTTAGCGCAAAACGACACACACAAGAAAGACGACAGGACAAGGCGCTACTCTCAACTGACATCATTTTATTGCGTCACTCCTTTATAGACCGCTCAAACCAAAGGAACATGCGCAGTGAGCACCATGCTCACTGCGCATTGCGGTCTATAAAGGAGTGACGCAATAAAATGATGTCAGTTGAGAGTAGCGCCTTGTCCTGTCGTCTTTCTTGTGTGTGTCGTTTTGCGCTAAACTAAAGTATTCATGGATTCGCACCAACTAGCCCGCCAACACATTGTGCAAGTTCACCCAATTGCATACTGGCTTCTCCGAAGGTCTTGGCCACACCCTTTTTAATTAGGGACGAGGGAACAGGTGCTTCCCCCCTGCTGATAGAGTTTGCGCAGTCGTATTGCACCACATATGCACACCCTTGAGTCCGTGCCGGGCCTTCATTGTCCGTTCATAAACATGGGAGAAACTACGGCAGCTGGCCATACAGCGCTGTCGGCACACATACACTGGCAGCAATTTGTGGACACAGGATTGCGCAGAGACACCACATACACTGTCAGCACTTCGTGGACACAGACTTGCTCAGACACACCACATATTTTTCAGTATTCGCACCCCCGCCTTCTTAGTAAGCTTCTCAATGCACACGCAGGGCAGAGAATAGACAGGGGTTCCTAAGAAAAGCTGTTGGGGTGTCACGGTTGCGCCAATAATCTCTAAACCTGCTTTCAAACCTTTTCGTCCGCTTGCCCGAGTGGCCGGCAATAACCGCTTTGCTCGTCGGTTCCTATTACTATGACCCTTTGGTGCCTGTTGATTGGCGCTTTGCTGAATTGAATAATGCCGCACCGTGACACACTACAACATGCAGTTTCGGTCACCTCGAAGTATTTGCAGCAGCGAGGTCTACAATTGGCATCTGCGAAGTGTGTGGCCTTTGCATTTACCCACAAGGCGATGCACAGTTACCAGATTACGATTAACGGTGCAGCTATACCATACTTAACGCACCACAGATATCTAGGAGTGATGGTTGACCGAACCTTGTCCTGGTCTAAGCAAGTGTTGATGCTCCAGTCCAAATTAAGCAGCTTCATACACATGCTTAAATATATAGAGGCATGAAGTGGGGCCCATCAGAGAGTTCATTGCTTTAACTATATGAATCACTTTTCGTAGGCTACCCACAATACAGTCTACCAGTTATTACAAGCATTCGCCCCTCCTGCCTATGTACACCAGTGAGCTTACAAGCTCAGGCACTGAGAATCTGTCTTTGTCTGCCTCGCTGCACTTCGACAAAGGGTGTGAGTGCAGAAGCACGTGTACTTCCTATAGACGCTTATCTCTCATGCGAACCTTTAAGGGTATGTCTTTGACTATTGACCTGCCATGAACGTCGCCCCCTATCGACCATTCGCACTCTACCTCCAGACAGTGCTTTCTCAGAATCTCTTTCGCATCACAAGAGCATCCTTCCCTCAGGCTTTACTACAGCAAAAGCAGCGGCCATACCAGTGCGGACTTTGTCAAGACCTGTGGTTAATCTATCCATTCCTAGAGTCAGGAAAAAATGATGTATACCTTCAGGTGAACTTAAACAATTTACTTTAACCTATATATCGGAAGAATATGCTGCTTCCATACTTTACTTACGGGCGGGTGTCAACAAACACTTCAACGGCAGCACTCGTAATACCAAATATGAAGATCAGTAAGTGCTTCCATCTTGACCACCAAACTACCTCAACGGCCACAGAGATTGTTGCCATTCGGGGGGCAATTCGTTATATATCGGTGGAGCCGCATCAGACTTGGACTATATTTTGCAATTTCAAGCCAGCACTTCAAGTGATCAAATCACACGATGTCGCCCTAAGACCTGGCCATTGCATAAGGTTTCAGTGAATTCTGGGACACTATGGCTCACATGGAAATGAGCTCGCTGACGTGGAAGCAAAGATGGCCCATCTTAATGCCACGCCAGTGTCCATCCCATTTTCATGACCAGACGCTAATGCCCTAGTGTACAAACTTGTGCGTGATAATATTGCAGTATATTGGGCCTCGCTAGGTCATCGTCATCGCCACCTTCACGAACTCGACCCAGAGATGAAAGTACAGATACCACCAAACATGAAAAGGTGCAATGCAAGCTTGCTGCACAGATTACGATTAGGTGTGGCCTTCACGCGGTACTACCTGCATCTCATCAGCCGGGCGGACAGCCCGAATTGTGAGGAATGCGGTATTCCTGAGATGATAGAACACCTCTTGTGCATCTGCCCACGATTTGATGTACAGAGAAAATCGCTGACAGACATCTTGTCAAAATTTGCCGTTGGACCATTAACTGAAAAGATTCTATAGGGACCTTCGCCTGATCCTCGTCATCAGCCTGGTAGTCTGAAGGCTCTCAACAAATTTTTGTATGAGAGCGGACTGGACAAGAGACTTTGAAGAGTCTTGGAGCGTGCAAGATTCCCACCACCATCTTCATCCTCATAATCAGTCTTCTCTATTCTTTCCACACCCTTTCCCCTTCCCCCAACGCAGAGTAGCAGCTCACAACATTGATTCAGGCTGACCTCTCAGCTTTTCTATCATAATAAATACCTCTCTCTCTCTCTCTGATCAGGAGCTGTTCTGGTGCACTGTTCGGTACTATATTATGCAAGATTGTGCACCTAGCTATGTAACTGTTTGTGTCTTGTTCCTTACTTTAGTCTTGAGAAGAGAAATGTGTACCAGAAAAAGTTTTCCAAGTAGGAAGGTTGCACATGCTTCACTGTTGTATGCAGGTACAGAGATGTCTGTCAGGTGCTATTGCCTTTAATCTATGCCACCTCTCAAGCGTTCATGAAAAATCAATTCAATTCAGTTCACTTCAGTTGAATTATACTGACGTATGTGGTTTTACAGCGCGAATTGTGCAGGCATGTCCGGAAGAATGCTTCTGCCGCAGTGCAGTACTCTCATCTTCCGAGATGTATTGGGTGTGCCCCCATATCCGTCACCTACCTTTTCAGTGTTCAGTGCTCATTGGTGACGTGTTTACAGAGTATCCCTCGAGTCGACGCAAGCTTTCTGAAGATATCCAAGTACTTTTGGATAACTGCAAATAAGAATTTGCAAGCCTTTAATGCTGATTGTACTGTTCATATGAGAAATGAAAACAGAATGGGCATTCTCCATAAATGAGTCGCTTTTCTTTTGTACAACAGAACTCGGCCTCAAACATCTTGGTACATGTTGAGACATGAAAAATATGAGCCGAATGAACTTATTTTCATAATTTCTTGCATATTTGTAAATCTTTTTTGTCTTTTTAACTGGCTCACATTACCTTAGTTTTGCTAAGTTTAGGGTCACATTGCAGTGAAGAGCTACATATAGTCACAAGCAGTAAGAAAACACAGTGCTGTGCTATCATGCGACAATGAAATGTGAATGAGAAGAAACAAAGCAAAATAGTTCTTGCTTTTACTGCTCAAAATTTTGTTGCATTATTTTGGGTGCTAAATGCACTGTGGCACCATGACTGAATGTCTTCCTATGAATGGCATCAGGGTTGCACACACTAGCATATGTGGAAAGAGAACTGTGCCTCCCAGTTTGTTTTCCTGCTTCGTGTTTCACTCCTACATGGTTGTGACATGGTTGTGTACATGCACAGGTCTGATGAAGTCATTCTAGGTGAGGAAATGAAATGATGTCAATTGCAGCAACATGCATCTACACCATATTGCAAGGAGAGAGAGAGAGAGAGAGAGAGAGAGAGAGAGAGAGAGAGAGAGAGAGAGAGAGGAGTGTTCATTGCCAACAAGAGAGAGAGAGAGGGAGCTGCTCATTGTCGACAGTGAATGGCTGGCTGTTAGGTTTTAGTGAAAAGGCGTACATAATGGTGTTTCAATATATCATGCACACTACCATCACATAAAACAATGGGGAAACTTTTCTTTTGGACAGGACTACATTGTGCTTCTGCCAGAAGCCTTCTATGAAGCCACGCTGCTTCAAGAGAAAGTCAAGCAGCCTTGCCTCCGAGGGCAGGCAACCGAAGTGGCATGCCTCCAGCTGCGCTACCCAGCACTCCCTGATGGAGCAGTGCCTGTTTCAGCAGCTCAGGCTGGTTACGTTGAAGAAAACGGACAACAGAACCCCATCAAGCTTCTGGATGACCAGGACATCTTGGATGTGAGTTGTCAGACTTTTCGATAGCTTTGACAGCTCTTAACGCATTGAGCACAACAGATTGTGCCATGTGCTACCTGTCTGGCCCTCATAGCTTATCATTGTGGAGGTAACATTTTCAATGCATGCCAGTTTGTTTTACTGGTAGAAGTAGATGTGGGAAAAGCTCCCGCGCAAGAACATTTCTCCTGCTGCTCTTATTATCAGCTGCACTAGCAGAATGGCAGCAGAGATGTTGTAACATAAAACATGTCATTTGCTACAGCAGTGCATGTTCTGGATGACATTTAATGCTAGAATGACAGTGATGATGGTAATGGCAGTTCCATAATTTGCTATCTGTGTGTGACCTCTAGTAAGTTTGAGACAGGCAAGCTGAACTGCACTATGCCTCTAAACTGGGACTAAATTTGTTGGGTTGCATCGATTAAATTTTACAATTTTAAAATTGAGAACATGAGGGCTTGAAGTAATTTAAGAAAGCAAAGAGTAAGAAAGTTATTAAAAAGTTAGTACATATTAAATCTCACACAGTGAAAAGTAAGGCTACCTCTCTTCTTTCAGGAACTTCGCAGTGGCCCAATGGCACATTTTACAGAAGAGCACACCATGACCTTGGAACTGAAAGCTCCCTCACCAGGACGATATGTGTTCCTGCTCTTCTACCACTCGCTTGATAGCAATGGCTCCCTGCCAGCGGATGTAAGCCTCTCAAACTCCGATGCCTTGGCCACTGGCAAAGTTAATCTGCATCAGTGCAAGTACAACATGGTCTGTCGACAGGTATGTGCCTGCTGCCTCTCCAGGCAGTTGCTTCTTTTCTTCTCAGAGAATGAATCAATTCTTATCTAGTGTCTTGTCCTGAAAGTCTTGAAAGACATACTCTAGACTCTTGCACCAGTTTTGTGTTTTTGATGTCTGAAGCTTTATATGTGGTTAGTGAACTCTTCTTGTGTTCATTGCCATTTGTGCACTTCAGAACTATGAAAGGTTTGATCGTCAGACACTATCGATACACTGTCACTGTCACTTAAATTACTGCATATCCAGTATTAAAACATTGATTATTGGTAATTTGGGCTGATATTCCGGTGCCACCCAAGTTGCATGCAGAATTTTCTTTTCTAGTCATATAATGTGCAAAACTTCATAGCACCCATGTTTTACAGCCCAGACAGACAAAAGAAAAAGCAATTGGTGTTATGTTGCGGCACCTATGGACAACAAAACTTGCTAAAAATGCCACTCTCCCATGCACCGTGTTAAAGAAAAAACTTCAGTAAGCCTATAATTGCATTGTAGCTAAAATGAATTAAACGTATCATTTTTATTCAGCATCCTTCTTTTCCCCAGTTGTTTACTGTTTATTTCAGTGCCTGCTAACAGCTGTGAAGCCTTGGCAACAGGTTACTAGTACACACAATAGCATGAACATAGTAAAATATTAACACAGAACAGCAATCTCGCCTTTAACATACACATACAATCATCAATGTATTACCATTTCATAAATCTTTGAAAACCCTGAAAAAGGAGAAACAGGCCGGAATTATTTCACGTCACAAGGATCACCAGCCTCAAGGCTGGTGATCCTTGTTTTACACAGGGACTACAACTGTTGTTTTCCATTCAGATGGGAAAAGCCCACTTTGTAAAGAAAGGTTAAACACATAGGTCAAATGAGAAGATAGGTCTCTGCACAATATTTTATTATAAAGCTAGGAATGTAAGTATACCTTGTAAAAAATTTCGCCTTCAGCTTTCTTATAAAACAGGAAACCTCAAGCTCAAACATTAACCTGACTCATCATCAGATTGTTATAATGTTGGAAGAAAATGCCAAGAGGGAATGGAGACAGCCTTCTATTTAAAATGCGACACACGCAACCATTTGACCACACATTGGGTTTGTTGACAAGTTCTAGAGATTCATCATTCAAAGATATATGAAACTACCGTAACTGTATGTGGGGTACCTGGTTTTCAGCCTGTGTATGCCATTTGAAGCACATTCTTTTTAGCAGCTAATGCATCAAACTGAAATTTCATTTGTCACTCACTGGTCGCACATACGCACTCGTATAAGTCAATTACTTCCACCCCTCCCCATATTGATAAACGAAGTTCAAGATAGATTTTTGAAATTGGCATGATTGAAGAACTCTCATATGCATGTACTTGAGCAGGAAATACTCTTGTAATCATTACACATTCTAAAATGGTTAGCTTGTACATTACTGTCTGATGATTGATTCTATATGTTCGATGTGACTATAAGAGCAAGAGGTTACTACATTGAAGCTGTGCCATTCACATTCAGGTTGTTGTTGATCACCTGAATCGCGTGCTGGAGTTTGGGCTGAAGGATGATCCAGTGCGCATAACCGTCGACCTTGGCGAAGACTCCAACACGGAACTGGCCGTGGAGAGAATAGTGGCTGTGCCAGCGCTCCAGTGGCACACAGACTATTTGCTTCCCGGCAGGGAGTGTGTCTTGCGTGAGGGAGAATGCCAGGGACTGCCTTTCCCTGCCTTCTCTCCTGCTGCAAAGGTATGCATGTGCTGATTTTCTCCCCTCAAGTAGGGTTCATCATTTAAGATGAGCCTAGCTTGTTGACGTGATGCTGGTCAACTTAGCTGGTCCGAAGCAAAGCTTGTTTATGGCAATATTCACATTTTCAAAGCGATTCGGACAAATGGAGCATGTCTACTTAGTCTTTCTTTTACAGCATAGATGGCTGCACAGTGTCAGCGCTCGAAAGCAGCATTTATTGTGCTCTTGGTGTTTTACTACATAGATGGCAGCACGTATTCAGTGTTTGAAGGCCGTGTTTATTCGGTTTTTGTGTTATACCACATAGATGGCAGCACTTTAGCAGCACTTAAAACAAAATAAAGCATTTCCCTCGTTTCCTACTATACAGTTTACGGCATTGACAAATATATATATATTGCTTAATGGAGAGCTAGAATGAGGCTCACACGGGTAAAGTATAAGGTAAGTTGGTCGAGAATGCTCTAAAAGTGTTTTAGAAAAATAGCAGCTTATAAATATGCCATTAAAAAATAAAAAGAGCCCACTTTTCATCAGAACAATAAAACGCTAAAGGGATAATAAAGGCAAATGCTAAGTCGATGTGGGCTGTTTAAATACCATTCCATAAACCTCGCGACGCTTATTTTGTGCCAAAAAAATACTTAGTTTACAAGAAAATTGCATCTGGAGGTTCTAAATACCTTTTTCGGAATTCAAATCTTCCGCCGCCCAACCAGGGGAGTGGTGACATTGCATACGCCATCACCAGCCTTTGCTGCTGTCAGTGAGTAAAACGGCACGCGACAGACGATGGCACCGAGCCAAGACAGAGCGGTGGATTCGCCACTGCAGCTGCTTTTTCGTCAGATGGCGTTGACCTTTCGGGCATCCTGTGACATCACATGGAATTTGAATTCTCTGCTAGTTGCAGTTTGTGCGAGTTTCGCAAGCCAGCAAAACCAGCACAACACTACGCAATAACGAAACTACTGAAATGCAAAAGCGTGGGCGTCACGGAGTCATGTGAAAATGAAACCTTTCAACTGTCATTGTCGAAGGTCCTTTCAATGTGTTCTTTTTTCTAAATATGAAATAGAACTAGACAAGTAGCCTTTTATTTCATCTTATAATACAATACAAGGATGTTTTTTGCAACGAGTGGTTGAGTACTAGTGGCAGAATTTAACTAAGGAGTGCTTTCGTCATTTGGCAAGTACTTGAATGTCCCAGGGGAGTCTCTAATCATGTCCTGTATTTACGTCAATTTCTCAGTTATTAAGGCTCTGTTCGCGATAATATTGATGCCTTAGAGATTCTCGAGCACTAATCTATCACTATAGCTTGACCTAATACTTGCCTTTAGTGTCCCTTCAAGGGGCTAACACAGCCGACTTTTGTTATTTTGATTAGCTTTGTAAGTCGACACTGCTCAAAAGCATAAAAAAATGTGCGTGCATGTTGACCGCATCTGATAATAGAGTAATTTTATTATCACAAACAGTGCTGGTTTGTGTAATCCTGAAAGATCTAAATGGCAACCGTGACTATAAGTGCAAAGTAGAACTTGCAGTTCGGCTTGCCCCAGTACGTCATGGATGCTCCGCCACCAACAGTATAACATACGTGTCTACAATCACCTACTCAGTGTCCTCCACATAGTCATCACTTCATATTGTCAATCACGTCAAATAGTTGTGATCAAAGCAGTGGCCATACTTGGTAAAGTCGTGCAAGTTTTGAGGGCAGTAAGGTGCTGTTGTTCGAGGTGGCAATGATGAGCTGGTTTTTAAAAACACTTATTGTCATCACATTTGTGCAATCTCATGAAGTTAAAAGTTAAAATTACCTATTATGTAGCATCACCCTGGTCTTATTTAAAAAAAAAAATGTTACATCATCATCATCATCATCATCATCATCATAAGCCTAGTTACGCCCACTGCAGGGCAAAGGCCTCTCCCATACTTCTCCAACTACCCCGGTCATGTACTAATTGTGGCCATGTTGTCCCTGCAAACGTCTTAATGTCATCCGTCCACCTAACTTTCTGCCGCCCCCTGCTACGCTTCCCTTCCCTTGGAATCCAGTCCATAACCCTTAATGACCATCGGTTATCTTCCCTCCTCATTACATGTCCTGCCCATGCCCATTTCTTTTTCTTGATTTCAACTAAGATGTCATTAACTTGCGTTTGTTCCCTCACCCAATCTGCTCTTTTCTTATCCCTTAACGTTACACCTATCATTCTTCTTTCCATAGCTCGTTGCGTCGTCCTCAATTTCAGCAGAACCCTTTTCGTAAGCCTCTAGGTTTCTGCCCCATATGTGAGTACTGGTAACACACAGCTGTTATACACTTTCCTTTTGAGGGATAGTGGCAACGTGCTGTTCATGATTTGAGAATGCCTGCCAAACGCACCCAGCCCATTCTTATTCTTCTGGTTATTTCAGTCTCATGATCCGGATCCGTGGTCACTACCTGCCCTAAGTAGATGTATTCCCTTACCTCTTCCAGTGCCTCGCTACCTATCGTAAACTGCTGTTCTCTTCCGAGACTGTTAAACATTACTTTAGTTTTCTGCAGATTAATTTTCAGACCCACCCTTCTGCTTTGCCTCTCCAGGTCAGTGAGCATGCATTGCAATTGGTCTCCTGAGTTACTAAGCAAGGCAATATCATCAGCGAATCGCAAGTTGCTAAGGTATTCTCCATCAACTTTTATCCCCCATTCTTCCCACTTCAGGTCTCTGAATACCTCCTGTAAACATGCGGTGAATAGCATTGGAGAGATCGTATCTCCCTGTCTGACGCCTTTCTTTATTGGGATTTTGTTGCTTTCTTTGTGGAGGACTACGGTGGCTGTCGAGCCGCTATAGATATCTTCCAGTATTTTTACATATGGCTCATCTACACCCTGATTTCGTAATGCCTCCATGACTGCTGAGGTTTCAACTGAATCAAACGCTTTCTCGTAATCAATGAAAGCTATATATAAGGGTTGGTTATATTCTGCACATTTTTCTATCACCTGATTGATAGTGTGAATATGGTCTATTGTTGAGTAGCCTTTACGGAATCCTGCCTGGTCCTTTGGTTGACAGAAGTCTAAGGTGTTCCTGATTCTATTTGCGATTACCTTAGTAAATACTTTGTAGGCAACGGACAGTAAGCTGATCGGTCTATAATTTTTCAAGTCTTTGGCATCCCCTTTCTTATGGATTAGGATTATGTTAGCGTTCTTCCAAGATTCCGGTACGCTCGAGGTTATGAGGCATTGCGTATACAGGGTGGCCAGTTTCTCTAGAACAATCTGACCACCATCCTTCAACAAATCTGCTGTTACCTGATCCTCCCCAGCTGCCTTCCCCCTTTGCATAGCTCCTAAGGCTTTCTTTACTTCTTCTGGCATTACCTGCGGGATTTCGAATTCCTCTAGGCTATTCTCTCTTCTATGATCGTCGTGGGTGCTACTGGTACTATATAAATCTCTGTAGAACTCCTCAGCCACTTGAACTATCTCATCCATATTAGTAACAATATTGCCGGCTTTGTCTCTCAACACACACATCTGATTCTTGCCTATTCCTAGTTTCTTCTTCACTGTTTTTAGGCTTCCTCCGTTCCTGAGAGCCTGTTCAATTCTATCCATATTATAGTTCCTGATGTCCGCTGTCTTACGCTTCTGGTGGTCAGTTTTCTTTTCTCATTTTGCAAAGAAACCTAAAAATGTGGATAAGGTGAAAGGAAAGTATGAGGTCGTGTAGGTCTTTCATAATTTATACTGTGCATCACTTTAATAACAAAGCAATTACATTATGATGCTGAACAGTGATTTCACCTGGGTAATGCTCGCTACCGAAACTGTGCTGTTGCTTAAAGTGAACAAGCAAAGAAAGTACACCAAGAACTGTTCTTGCAAAGAAGGCAGTGGGTTTTACTGCACACAAGATGCTTGGCTCTATTGCCCATAAAAGATGGGAAGACATTCAAAACTGCCCTGCTGTCTCTAAGGTTGGAATATTTATGAATTTTACTCTGTGCATAGTCACGAGAGCAGCGCTTCCCAATTTCTCTACAGTTCTTGCTATCTTCCAAGTAGTGATGTTTCCCCTGGTTTTGTATCTTTTGGGCAGGTTGAATTCGAGAGTGCAGAGGATGCCATGGTGGCAACTGACCTTCCAACGACCCTCAAAGACAATGGAACTAGCCTGGTTCTTCTTGACCACCGCAATCCAATGGTCACCCTTAATGACACTGTGCCAGAACCGGGACCTTATGTGCTAGTTGCACACTACTTCCAGGCAAGTGTACATTTATTGCAGCACTAGCTCTCTGTGTTCAGTTTCAGGAATTCATAGTGTGCATTGCTGAAGATATGTAGTAGAGGGCAAGAAATATAGAGAAGAAAGCTTTTGACTTTTGTGTGTGCATGGAGTTTGTAGTTTATACAGGCATTTAGAGTTGACTATTCTGCAATCTAAGTTTGCATACCTGCAGAGGCTTTTGCACTGGAGTCCCTGACTTATACAACTTTCTTTCATTTGTGGGCCTTTTGGCATAGCTAAAGACACTCTTCACAACCAGAAGCACATGTTACTGCTTCTGGAATGGCTTGTTATCCCATCCGATGTTTCCACATACCTACGTGATTGTTGGCTTTTCAATGATCATGAATGTCATTTACTTCATGCTGAGGACTTGCCATATGGTTTCTCAAAGCTCAGTGAGCACACAGCACTTTCATCATTGCTCTGCACAGAATGATCTTTGTCTTGCTGGCCTAGGACATGGAGCATGAAGCAGTGATAGCTATATGTGTGCAAAGAGGCAGTTCGTAAGAAGCGCATGCTCATTTAATATTGTGTTGGTTTGTGTGCATTGTGTTGGGCTTCACAAATTTTGAATTGTACAGGACTGGTGCAGCTTTCTGTCTCTCTCTTTCTTGTTTGCCATTGGGCATCTGCAGTGGCCTAAGGTGCTTTCACATCAAAAGTGCGCTGCAATTGTGTGCAGCCTGACCACCCTGCCTTTGAGCTGACGACCATCCTGGAGAGTGGGGGTCACCAGCGTGACACCAAACTGCCCCTGGAGCACTGCCCGTGGACTTCAGGCTGCCGGGCTGTGCTTCTGAACCCCCTGACAGGCACCACTGCCTTCCCCCTTATAGACAACTTCACGCTCACCTTTGAAGTGCCCGACCAGAAGTCAGTCTGGCTGGTGGGTGCACATCACAGTTTTCACTGTTGTTTGTGTAGATATGATGAAATCATATTGGACATTACAAATTTATGGCTACGAAGTTGGTGCTTTGCAAGCGTATAGATTTAAGGTTGGTGGTGAAAGCAGCATTCATGTTGGGTGGCACATGTGAGTTTTACTTTATTAATTTTATGTTGTTAGCGCCCCCTAATAGATAAATGCTTTGCATGCAATGCCTCGCATGCAATGCTCTGCTGATAAGTGAGTGAGTGATAAAAGGTCTTTATTAAATCTAAATAAGAAAGATATGTACATGGTTTCAGGGCCTAGGCACTAAACCAATTTGTAAACCTTGTTGCTCCTTGTAAAACCTAGGAAGCTAAAAGCTCAAGTGTGAGCTTGTGAATACAGGATGCAAGACACTCCAATAAATGCAGATTACTCACAACAAAAAAATATACAATAGAGTACAACATGGACATGCCACGTCTGATTGCGAGAAACAAGAGGATAATGCACAAACCTAAAAATATTATTAATAAACAGATTATAGCTACTGTATCAGTAAGGTCTTTATAAAGACATGGCTTCACAATTATTTATACTAGCAAAATTTTTGATGCCTGAAGGGAAAACTAAGAAAAAAAAAAAGCTGTAGTTACACAAAAGTTTGACAGGCCAGTGGTGTTGTATGAGACCTGCCAATGGTATTTGGATTTAAGTAGGAAATGACAGAGTGCTTACTATTTTTTTTCCACTCAGAACTGTCGGCAGCAGGTTACCTATTGTATGGTCTACATGCATTATGGAACAGTCCACATGAATAGAATAAACTGTATGTGGCTACACATTATATTTACATGTGATTATCATTTGTGTCAAAACAAGTATTCAGATGATTCTAATAAGAATGTTTACTTTATCATCCCTTGACTTCGATCGGAGTGAGAAGGTTGTAGGGCTTAATCAGAGATCACCTAATCCAAGTGCCTGTCATAAAAAACTTTTACCAGTTTTTAAGTTATATTGGAGCCCCAAAAGTGAGCTCCTTAAATGAAGAAAATGACTCCTCGAAGCATTTCCAGACGCTCTATCCAATCTAACATTCCGACCTTAAGCAGGCACTGCACAAAAGTTACCTTATCAGAAATGTCTTGCATGAAAGTGTGATACATTAAACATTTGACAGCGAGACAGGAACACAAAAACCTGAGGTCGAGCACTAAGTTGCAATTGCAGGTCCTCAGCCTCATGTATTTGTGTTGCTGTCTTTCTATCAAGCATTTCACGCTTTCACAGAAGATGTTTCAACTCCAACTAGACCAATCAGTAAACTTATATGAAATACGCAATTCATGTTTTTCTCAACATACCCTACAACTTTCTGTTGACACCTTGGTCATTAATAGAGTAGGTAATTACACCTTTAGGTGGTTTGTTGATTAATCATTTAAATTTATTTATTTATTTATTTAAAATACCTTACAGGCCCATTTAAGGGCATTGGGTAAGGGGGGACACAAAGTAAGTGTTTCAACAGGAGTAAATAATATAAACATCAATACAGGCTTTCACAAGATAAGTAAAGCAGTACAGGAGTAGAGAATATAAATATCTATACATGCATTCACAAGATAAGTAAAGCGAAGTTCAATAAATGTTTGTCTAGGCTAAGCTTTAGAGAGCGTAAACACAGTAATATACTCATGCTCACAAAAATATAAAAATACAAGTGTGAAAAACAGCGAAGGAAAGCAGGTCAATAACATCGTTATACAATGTTTCTACAGGAAATTCAGCAATTCTTCGCGAAAAGCGTCACGATCTCTTATGCTCGCAATGTTATCAGGAAGGCTGTTCCATACGGTTATGACACGTGGCAGTGCTGATGCGTTAAATGACAGTGTATTACCGAATATGCGCATGAAACTATGTCTATTGTTAAGGCGACGTGACGTGCGCGCTGGTACTTCAAGCGGCAACACATGAGCTCGATTACCATGGACGTATCTATGGAAAAGGCAAAGAAGACTTATCGTGCGACGAGTTTCAAGTGGCTGGAGCGAAATATCTGCTTTGATCTTGGTCACGCTGCAAGTTCTGTCGTAGTTACTTGTGATGAAGCGCGATGCCCTGTTCTGAATTTTTTCTAGCATATGAACTAAATAATTTTGATGTGGTGACCATACTGATGACGCAAATTCTAACTGTGGGTGAACAAAAGTCTGATATGCTAATTTACGAACTGTAGCCGGGGATTTACGCAAGTTCCGTCGAAGATAACCCAGAGTTTTCGAAGCTTTTGCGCAGATAGCCGTTATATGTTATAGGGGTATTACTCAGGCTCGCGCGTGCGCACCTGACCCTTCTCTGGATCGCACAGCGCCGACGGAGCGGCAGTCGCTCCCTAGCACTTTCGCAGCAGCCCTAGCAGTCAGAGCTGTGACCCCTAACCCGCGGCTCGCAGTGAGTTGCGACCACGGCGGGTTCAGGCCAGTGGGGACAGGGTGAGTCTCAACCTAAGGTGTTTATTCACCTTAGAGTACACTGTTTCCAACAGACAGCAACAGCCACAACACACACAAACACAACACAACACAACACAAAACCTCAGCGGCGGAGCATTCCGCACGTCTGGGGCGAAACAAACCGCACAATGTGGGAACCACAAAAGAGGCTGATAAGAGTTCAGCTCACCCAAAAGTGGATCCGCGCTCGGGCCCTGGGGCGGTGAGTCGCACACAAAGGCCGGGCGCAACACAGGGGGACGGCGTGCGGCGGTCTCAGCGGCGGATTTGAGATGCGGCCGTTCGCTAGCTCTTCCACCGTGAGACAAAGATGCGTCGGGGGAATAGCGCTTCTCCCGAGCGGCGGAGAGGGGGTCTCCCCGGTTCCAAGAAAGGGAAAGGAGGGAACGGGGTGCCTTGGCTGCAGCGTCGCGGCCAGGCGCGAAGAGCAGCGGGAGGTGGCGAAGGTGCCCTCTCCACGCTACCCTCCGCGAGCGAGCACGTGATTATCGCGTGATAATCGCGTGGCCGCTCCGGAGATATCGGGATGCGCGTGCGATCCCCACATCCCCCCCTCCTTAAAATAACCCTTTAGCCGCTAAGAGGCCGCCGTCACCTGAGGCTTTCCTGCGAGAGGGACATGCTACTCCGACAGCAACACGGTTTGAGTCCATCCATGTTGGTGAGGGAGCAGCTCTAGCTGCAGACCGTCGTTGTCGCCGTGTAGGTGGTCGCGAGCCAGGCCGGAACGTTGAACGATGCCACGGAGCAGCTTGGCAGTAACGGGACGCAGCAGGAGGCAAGAAGGCTGCTGGGTCCGGGTCACCTTGCGTCTCGGCGGCGTCACCTGCCCAGTCGGACGTGCCGGGTCCGTGGTGGCGAAAGGGTCCCTGGATTTTTCTTGGCTGCCTCGATTACGCTGACGCGATCCCCGAACCAGCCTCGAGATGGCGCAGGACAGCTGTATTTTGGTGTTCCCGGGGTTCGTTGTCCTCCCTCGCGGGTTTCGGCACGCAAGGTCGGCAAAGGCGCGCCGACCCACCCCTGACGATGGCGTGCACCTCGCTGCGCAGCAGGGGTCCACTCTGTCCTTGCGGGAGAAGTCTACGCTCGGCCTTGAGGCTGGATGCTTGGTTGCGGGGCTTGCAACTCGGTGGCGGGGTTCTGCGGCGCGGTTCGGCGAATTCTGCGCCGCTGCGACCATTCCGGACCGGAAGTCGCCCGCTGCACCTCTCACCTCGCTGTTAGCCGCCGGAGGATGTTTTCTCGCCGCCTGTTGCCCGCACTGCGCTGCTGACTGCTTGCGGCCTGCTCGTCCCCACCAGGAGTGGAGATGGTCTTTCCTTTTTGCTTGGTGGTTGTTTCACGGCTCCCGACGGGCGGTCTGCTGCTGCGACAATTCTGTTAGCCCCTCTCGCTTCTTCCAAAGAGAAAGCGCGTGCTCGCTCTGGAAGCCTGCAAGCTAGACATCGGAGGAGCATTCCGTCCGATATCGTGCACAATAAAATAGCCTCCGCGAACCGGACAGAGTTAGTTCTGCCGAGATCGCAAGTTATAATGCTGCACCGGGCTCGAACGTCGAGCCGTGCCACCCGATGCCGCTGCCTGCGGGCGCGGGAGAGCATTCTCCTCGGGCCACTCGTTCCCTCTGTCATAGTAGGGTTTGAGATCGCAGACATGCACCGGTCGGCTGATCGGTCTTAGCTTCAAGTCCGCCAGCCTGTACACGAGCGAAGAGACAGTCTCTCGCACCCGGTACGGTCCTGTCCATTTCGGCGCCAGAGAAGCTGAGAATTTCTTACTGGCGTCGCTCAGGACGTGATTCCGTCTCAACACCAGGTCGCCCACTCTGTAGTGAACTTCCCGATGAGAGCGGTCGTACTGCGCTTTCTGCTCGGCACGTGCAGTGCTCAGGTTCCGTCGCGCTTTTCGTAAAGCCTCCGTTACCTTCGCGCGCAGCCCAGTCGCATAATCGGCGCGTGCCGACGAAACAACCAGTTCCGTGCTGCTTCGTTCCTGTAGAGTAAGTTCTACCGGATTCAGCAGCTCCCTCCCAAGGTTGAGGGTGGCGGGTGTATACCCAGTCGATCGATTCACTGTCGACCTGATAGCAAATCCAATTTCAGGAAGACAAGCGTCCCACTCATTGTGCGTCCCCGCAAATGCAACTAGCATGTGCTTGATGTTGCGGTTCACACGCTCAGTGGGATTCGCCTGGGCATGGTACGTGGTTGTTCTCCTGTGCTTAATGCCGAGAGCTGCACAAGAGTCCACGAAGAGTTTGGCAGTGAAGTAGGACGCATTGTCCGTTATCAGCTGCTCAGGATAGCCGAATCGTGTAAACACCTCGATCAGCTTTCCCATGATAACGCGTGCCGTCAGCTTCCGCAGGGGGAACAATTCCGCCCACTTGCTGAAATGGTCTGTGACTACGAGAAGGAATCGGTTCCCGCTCGGTGTCCTGGGGTAAGGCCCCATGACGTCACATGCCGCAATTTGCCACGGTGTTCGGCTATTGATCGGCTGCATGAGCCCGGGTGGGCGTCCACCACGCGGCTTCACGCGTTGGCACACGTTGCACGAGCGGGCGTAGCGCATCACCTCCCGCTTCATTCCAGGCCAGGTAGCAAAGCGGCACAACTTTAGATAAGTCTTAGGGCCACTTGCATGCCCGGCCAGGCACGTATCGTGAAAGTAGCGTAAAAGTGCTCCTCTCAGCGTGCGTGGAATCACCGCTTTGAAGGACTCGTGTGTATCCTTCTCCGCGGGAATGTATCTCAGCAGGACGCCGTCAGAGTCTAGCAGGTAGGAATCCAACGCGCTCACAGCATTACCAGCTGTTTCGGAGCGCCGCGCACCCACAGCAATACCAGCTGCGTCCATGTGCGCCGCGGCCGCGCCGCCGGGCTCCCGGAGCCCCTCAAACACTTTTTTACAAAACGGATCCTCCCGCTGTGCCTCTAACAGCTCCTTTCTGCCGAACACGCTCCCCACAGAACTGACGCAGTCCAAGTGGTTCACGCTTTCGTCCTGAGAAGGGGGTCCATCCGCCCTTCCTTCGGGACCAGCGCCGTCGAGCATTGTAGCAGTTACTCTGCTCTTCGGCTGAGTCACTGAGGGGTCACGATGGGTATTAATATTACCCCTCCTGACAACCTCAATCGTCGCAGCGGTTAGTCCGCTCTCAAGCTCAGTTTCGGGCGAGGTGAGTTGAGTAGTAATATCACTCTTCTCACAGTCAACGGGCGCGCGCGAAAGTGCGTCCGCCACAACGTTGTTCTTTCCTCTCCTGTAGCGAACGGTAATATCGTATCGCTGCAGGAGAAGTGCCCATCGCGCGAGCCGGCCGCTCGGCTCTCCTAGGCGCCTAAGCCAAGTTAATGCCATATGATCGGTCTCAATTATGAATGGGACTCCATCAATATAGTAGTCAAACTTTTTGAGAGCGAAAATGATCGCCAGACATTCCTTTTCTGTCACGGAGTAATTTTTCTCTGCGGGAGTCAAAGAGCGGCTGGCAAAAGCTACCGGGCGCAAGCTACCTTCGTGCTGTTGGAGCAAAACCGCTCCTAGGCCAAGGTCGCTGGCGTCCGTATGAATGACAAATTCTTTGTTCAAATCAGGTAGCCTTAACTCGGTGGTTTCCACGAGCGCGTTTACGAGGTTGCGCAGTGCCTCCTCTTGCTCGGGACCCCACCTCCACTGCTCACCTTTCCTCAACAGCATTGTCAAGGGGGCTTGCAGTGCAGCGCAGTTTGGGATGAACTGTCGATAGAAATTCGCCAGCCCCAAAAAGCGTCTCAGTCCGCCTATGTCTTCCGGTGACGGGTAGTTCAATAATGCCTGAACCTTGTCATCACACGGTAGAAGGCGTCCGTTATCCAGTTTAAACCCCAGTAGCGTTACTCGGGTTGCTGCGATCTGGGTCTTGGTCGGGTTTAGCGTTATCCCCGCAGACCTCAGACGCTCCAACACGTCCCTGAGATGGCGTAAGTGCCCATCAAAGGTACGCGAGTATACCACAACATCGTCCAGGTAAGCAAGAGCGTGGTGCCACCTTGCGTCACCCAAGACACGGTCCATCAGGCGCTGGTAAGTCGCAGGCGCACCGACAAGTCCGAATGGCATACGGGTAAACTGGAAAAGTCCCCTGTGACACGTGAAGGCAGTCTTCTCTCGGTCACAGGGATCTACCTCCACCTGAAAGTATCCTCTGCTTGCATCGAGCGTAGTGAAGTACTTCGCTCCGCCAACGTTGGATACGACCGAGGGAATGCTAGGAAGCGGATATGCGTCCTTGCGTGTCACCTCGTTCAGGCGGCGATAGTCAACACAAAGGCGGGGCGTCCCATCCTTTTTAGGAACCAACACCACAGGAAAACCCCATGGGCTGTCCGATCTTTCAACAACGCCTGTATCGAGCAGTTCGTCCAGAGCGCTGTCTAGTGCTTTCCTCTTAGCCAAACTCACCGGCCGAGGATTACACTTCCACGGAGAGGCATCGCCTGTCTCAATTTTGTGCCTGTATAGCGTAGTGCAACCAGGCCGCTCTGTGAATACGGCATCATATTCAGTCAGAAGCGCTGAGAGGCGAGCCTTTTCTTCCCCCGACAAACTGCTTGAGTCGTCCAGCAGCGGGTGGTATCGTTCGCCCCTCACTGCGGCACAGTCTGCCACCGCAGCGGGGGTTACGGGCTGTGCGGGAGGGGAGCAGTTCCCCTCCGCGCCTCTTTTCTCAGCGCGGTTGGCCGGACGGCATTTCGACCCGGCCGCAACCGTTCTGAGGGACCTTTTCGGGCAATCGTTTGTTCGGTCTGCGCGCGAAGCATCATCGAACGAAGTTGTCTCTGACGCTTTTTGAAATGAAACGAAAGGTTTCAGGGTGCCACATGCTCGCTCCCTATATCCTCCGTTGCAGACGTCAATAACAATGCCCGTCTTGGCGAGGAAGTCTCTTACCAAGAATTATAGGAACCGACAGGCCGGGAAGGTGAGCTAGGCGCTGTCGCCTCACCCGTTTCTCCCACCGCACCACAAGCCTAGCAGCACAGCTCGCGTGTGCCGTGCCGCTGGCCAGTCGGAAGGTCACATTACTCTCTCTCAGTCGGATAGCGCTCCGACGGAGATGTTCACACACCTCGTCGCCAAATAGTGAAGCGCTTGCTCCTGTGTCTAACAGCGCAAAAAACCTGCGCCGGGCGACTGTAACCTCTATGAGCGGGACTGGCGTGTCGCTGGGCAATCCAAAACGACAAGCCAGCGGGGCAAGGAGTTCGTGTGTCTCACTTCGCACCGCTGTAACCGCCGCCGGCCATGCAGCACTGCTCAGCGGCGGCCCCGCTCGTTTCCCGAAAGCGCGTGCTCTCGGTTCGCAGGCTGTCTGCAATCCCGGGCGTAGTGCCCCGGCTGGTTGCACCGATAACAGAGGAGAGCCGGCCTTTGACGGGCTTGGCGTCCAGTGCCTCGCGCCGTTTGACCGTTATTCCTCTGTATCGACTGCTCCCTTGCAGGCACGCTCTGCTCTCGCATCACCGAGCCGGCATATCGACCACGATTCTGCATACCTCGGCCATCGGCAGCGCATGCTGCACGCATGGCATAAGTGTACGGATCGAGAGCCCGGTCAGATAAGCCCCAACCGTTTCTCAGTTGTCCGTCACTGAAAGCAACCACACCATCTCCACCGGAACGAGTGCGAAAAGTGTCCCCGTTCCACGCGCATCGCGGCTCAAGTGCCCTCGACGCTGGGGGTGGAGGTCGGTATGAGCGCAAGGCGAGTATGTCCGCCTGTATGCGCTTTGCCTCCGAGGCCAGCTCATCCAAATCCCTGAACTTGCTGCCTCTTAGGTACGCTGCGAAGGTGGGATGAGCTTGTCGTGTGACTCTCTCCACCTTATCGCAGTTCGGAGCGGTAGGGTCAGCGGTACGATAAAGTTCGTCCATCGCCCTGACGTACTCGAGCAAGGATTCGTCCGGATGCTGAGTACGTAGCTCCAACTCGCGCCGCAGACGACGCTCGTAATCTGCGGGCAGGAATTCCTCGCGTAATCCCGCTCGGAACTCAGCCAGCGTGCTAGACCGGTAGCCAGTAAGCCGGAACCAGCGGGCAGCGTGATCAGTTAACGACACTGGTACGACGCGTTCCAGTATCTCGCCATCGGACAGCCCCGTTGCGCGCTGGTAAGTCAGCACGCGATCGAGGTATTCGTTGACGCTAACTGAATCATGATACCCGCTGTAGGTGGGTAAGTCCACCCTCACTCTCGGTCTAGCAGCGGCGGCAGATGTCAGCAGAGTGTTCTGCACGGCACCTGTCAACCTCTCAATCAAGCGCATCGCATCCTGCAACAGCGCCTGTTGGGGCTCGCTCTGGCCAGTAATGCCTGGCACAGGAGCAGAACGCGTCGAGCAAGTATGCCGCAGTGGCTCCATGCTCTCCGCAAACACTGGCGAAGGGTTCGGCGTAATGTGCCTCACGCCTTCAAGGGTACGAGGCTCGCTCTGGCCAGTAATGCCTGGCACAGGAGCAGAACGCGTCGAGCAAGTATGCCGCAGTGGCTCCATGCTCTCCGCAAACACTGGCGAAGGGTTCGGCGTAATGTGCCTCACGCCTTCAAGGGTACATCCTGCCGGAGAGAGCGCCTCGTGTGTAGCGCTACCCTCTTCGAAGCTTATCAAATTCCCAGGGCTAATGTTCGCCGCAGGGCATGACTGAGCGGTAGCAGTTACCGCCGCTTCGAATTGTTGCCTGCTGGTAGCAACCTGCGACAGCGTATACAACGGCTGTAAATCAGCCCCGTATGCTGCCATGGTTCGTTCGTGCAGTGGCAGACACTCACACAAACAGACTCAACCTGTCACACCTCTGGCCCCACGTTGGGCGCCAAATATAGGGGTATTACTCAGGCTCGCGCGTGCGCACCTGACCCTTCTCTGGATCGCACAGCGCCGACGGAGCGGCAGTCGCTCCCTAGCACTTTCGCAGCAGCCCTAGCAGTCAGAGCTGTGACCCCTAACCCGCGGCTCGCAGTGAGTTGCGACCACGGCGGGTTCAGGCCAGTGGGGACAGGGTGAGTCTCAACCTAAGGTGTTTATTCACCTTAGAGTACACTGTTTCCAACAGACAGCAACAGCCACAACACACACAAACACAACACAACACAACACAAAACCTCAGCGGCGGAGCATTCCGCACGTCTGGGGCGAAACAAACCGCACAATGTGGGAACCACAAAAGAGGCTGATAAGAGTTCAGCTCACCCAAAAGTGGATCCGCGCTCGGGCCCTGGGGCGGTGAGTCGCACACAAAGGCCGGGCGCAACACAGGGGGACGGCGTGCGGCGGTCTCAGCGGCGGATTTGAGATGCGGCCGTTCGCTAGCTCTTCCACCGTGAGACAAAGATGCGTCGGGGGAATAGCGCTTCTCCCGAGCGGCGGAGAGGGGGTCTCCCCGGTTCCAAGAAAGGGAAAGGAGGGAACGGGGTGCCTTGGCTGCAGCGTCGCGGCCAGGCGCGAAGAGCAGCGGGAGGTGGCGAAGGTGCCCTCTCCACGCTACCCTCCGCGAGCGAGCACGTGATTATCGCGTGATAATCGCGTGGCCGCTCCGGAGATATCGGGATGCGCGTGCGATCCCCACAATGTGTACTCCAGGAAAGATGAGTTGCGAGTTCAATGCCAAGGTACTTGTAGGACAATGTCGGAGGTACGGCGGTGTTATTTAGGACGTAGGAAAAGTGAGAGTTTGAATGTTTACGCGAGAAGGACATAACTTTACATTTGTCTGAGTTCAGGGTCATCTGCCACGTACTGCACCAGAAACTGACAAGGTTAAGGTCGTTCTGCATTACTGCATTTAAGAAACTGTTAAGACTAGGAAACACAATTATGAATAACGTGCAGTTGATATTATCTGTTGTGAAACCCTCCATAGCTCTTGATTTCTTTGTGGCATTTAGCTGGGAAATCTAATTATTGTGTAGCCATGATGTGTCCCAGCGATCATTCTTTTAGATGCCACACATGAGCACATGAACTAGCACAGAATTGTGCAGTCTGTTTAGGCAGTCATGTCTGGCCATCTGTGGTGCAACTCAACATTTTTTGCACGGCATGCAGGACCACTTGATGCTAATTCGTGAAGACCAGTTTGACAAGTCAATGCTGCAACCTCTTCCCCTGGACAAGGCTGTTGAATTCATCAAGCAATGTGGGCAAAACAGCCTTTATATCAACACCGACACCAGTGGTATATGTTCCTTTAAACCCTCTGCTTTTATTTTTATTTTGCAACTACAGGCAGAAAAGATAGAAAGCAAATGATACATTTTGTTTCTGATACAGGAGTTGTCTGTTGTTTTATGTGTGGAAGTAATGATAGATCATTTTTAAATTTGCTCACAAGGCAAAGAAAGAAATGTCATCAAAAAGCATTGCTATGTGAAAAAGCATCCACATTACCTTAAACATTTTTGTGCATTATAAACATGCACGATGTGGACATACTGCGCATCTTCTAATACAGTCAAAGAAACGTTATATGGGATGAATTGGATGGCTTAAAACATGATAGATGAATAGCTTGAATAGACGAAGGGACAAAATAGGAAGCGGCAGTAGCTAGCTCCTCACACATTTGTGCCTCATCTCAACCCAGCTCCGTTTTGCAATGTGTCAAACATTGCATAACTAGTGATAACAACTGCAAACTAGGATGGCAAACACTAGTGATATGTCTAGTGTTATATCCTCAGTTTCAGTTTCAAACTCACGCTGTAGGTCCCACTTCTGGATGCCCTGTCAACACGCTACAACATCTAGCATTAATTGATTGGCACAAGGCGTCTAATATAAACTTCATTGCTTGAAAGAGTATAAGCACTGATTGTTCGTTAGAAAAGGGTGGTGTTGGTGATTATGCAGTGCAGTCATGTGTGTATAGTGACAAGTAGTGCGCTTTTGCAAGTACATGCCTAACTGTAGGGCCATGTGAGCGTCGACCTCACATGCACTATATCCCTTTCATTTATTAAACTTACTGGTCACGTGGGTCACAAGCATTGCACTTAAGAAAGGCTTTTTAGACTGAAATGCACCCTTTGTTTCATTTCACAGACTTTTGCAAGGAAGCGGTATTTTCAGTCACTGCTGAATACAACAATGGGGCACTTCCCTGCCAGTGCAACATCGATGGCTCGTTGTCTTTTGAGTGCGAGCGTTTCGGTGGCCAGTGCCAGTGCAAGGAGAATGTGATTGGCCGCACCTGCTCCCAGTGCCGCACAGGCTACTATGGCTTCCCTGCATGCCAGCCATGCGACTGTCCCAACACTGCTGTGTGCCACCCAGTCACTGGCCAGTGCATCTGCCCTCCTCGTGTCACTGGCGAAAAGTGCGACACCTGTGTGCCACTCACCTTTGGCTACACTCGCATTGTCGGATGTGAGGTGCGTCTTCTTGCAGTTATGTGACACACATGTCTATCTGCCATTGTTGGCTGTATGAGATGGGTGATATTTTCAGTGCTGGGCTTTAAGCCTTTTTTTTTTTTTGCCTCTTCTGCCTTGTCTTAAGGACTATTTTTACAAGATTATTTTATACCCCATTTACTTACTTCCAGAAACTTTAATCAAGTTTTTCTGCATTGCATCCTGCGAGTTTCACACCTACTTAAGCATGTTTCTAATGAAAGTGCAGTTTTGTCTCGCACTCCTTCTTATCCCCTTTTCTTTGAGGCAAGTGGGCTATGTTCCACTTCCTTAGGTAGTTACCAGCATCTCTCTCAATATTTTTGCTACGTTTTTCAATTTAATTATTAAATATTATGAAATATAGTAATGTGCAATTTATGGCAAAGCACATATGCAGGAATTGCACAGTGTTACCATCTTTTATGGGGAACATTTTATTATTATTCAGAATGGTAAAATTTCAAATCTTTATTATAAAAATAAGGCCAGTGCATGCTGCTTAACACAAATATAATTATACCTCAATATAACAAACTTCAATATAATAAAATTCTTGATATGACAAAGTATTTAACTTTTCATAACCTCTTTACCAAAGAACACCATGTGTTTCGAACCTCAATATAATGAAGTGTGTTTGTGTGCAATTTCAATCTAACGAAATTTCACTTCCGCTGTAAAGGAATGTTGAGACAGTAAATGGAAGATTCCACAGACGCAGAGGGTCAAATGATTAACTTGCATGTGGCTGCTTGCAAACGCACCTCTCAAATCGTGTGCGGCACAACAAGAGCAACCACCGAAATGGAGCCGCATCATGTTTCTTATGCAGTAATAGTCTATTGCGCCCGTGCACTTTGTGCTTTAGGTGCAAGTGAAAGTATGCAAGGGTGAAACAAGAAAGATGGTAGCTTCACGAGTGCCGCCTTCTTCCTGTGCAAGCAAAGGGAAAGAGGGGGGAGGGGGGTAAGTTGGCGCGCATCACAATTTCTGGCATGCAGCTCAGCCATGGCTGTGCATGGCTTAAGCGTGGCTGAGCGCATATGCAGCACTGCACCCTGCTTTAGAGGTAATCTGCTGCTTGTGCAAAGAGTGGGCCTGCTGATATGGCTTGGCATTACGTAAGCTGTCTTCTGGTGCGTTTAGTATTGGAGGTTGCATAATCTCGAGTTTCGGTGACTTGTTGGAGCGAGAGGCAAATGAAGCATTCGCTCCTCGTTGGTGGCACTTTTCATGATAGCCACGGGCACAGAGTGCATTCGGGAGCATGGCTGGCTTCGCTTCATTCGTACCACTGATGTGAAGATATTATCGACGTGTCATGAAACGGTATCATTCATTGCCGACTTCCAAATTCATAAAAATGAATTGTTTTCTCATTCAAATTTGCTTTTTTCGATTGCCCAATAATTCAGAAAATTCTGCAGCCCCTTCCCGTGTAAGGAAAATGGATTGGCGATGTATTTGTTTCCATAAAAGGTTGGATTTCAATACAAAATATTTTGATAAAGTGAAGCAAATTGCCGATTTTACCTACTTCGGTATATCGAGGTTTAATGGTATAGGGTGCTTTTTCTTTTAGCTGCATGAAAATTTAAAAAATTGCTTGTGGCAGATAGCGAAATTCTAACCCTTGATCTAAATTGCTCGATAAGGTGGCCATTACCTCTGTGAGAAATCAAAGTGCTTATTTCAATAATTAACACCACTTTGCTCATTAGCTTTCGTGCTACCTGCCGCAGGCAATTTTAAAAAATTTATTGCAGCTAAAAAAGCATACTGTATATTATTTGAAGGTTATTTTTGGAGGCTGTAAATTTACGGTGAAGCTCCCCTGAGTGCTTCAGCACTTGAGGTGTTCACCCTTTACTGGATGACCTTGTGCATCTCGGAAGGGATTGAAAGACAAACGAGCATGTGCTACCATTGGATGTTATTTTTCACCATGTTAGATTGTGTTAATACTACTGACTGTTTAACATGACAAAGCTATGACTTTGAAATATGGCAAGGCAATGTCTGTTGAGGTTCCTACGAATGCCATGATACAATATGTAAAGCTTTGTTGTGCTCTATTCAGCCGAAGAATAGGCATCATACTTTATCACCAAATCGTACTTGTACTGATGTAGCTTTCCATGTGCTCCTGTGAAAAGAGATGTGCTTGCCTGTACGCAGGAATGTAACTGCAACCCTCACGGAGTCCAAGGAGGCAATCTCCAGTGTGACCTGCAGAGTGGACAGTGCAGGTGTGTGTGCAACATAAGAGCCATCTTACACTGTCACATAGCCACCAACTACAGAGGGGGGGCTCGTGGGTCTGAGCCCCACGTACCTCCCTGCGCCCCAATTTGTCAATGCCAGGCCTCTGTCGTACACATCTGAGGTTTCTTTTAAGTTGTCCCTAACTTCTCACTTTTAATTTTTTTTTCAATTGACTAAAAGCTTGTTGTATTATTGCTTGTGCAGGCGTGCTCTGCTTTTTATTAAATAATGTTTTCACACAATTTCTGTGAATGCTTATAATCAAGGGAAAATGGCATTAAAATGCCCCTCGCCAGGCCCCACAGCAAATTTTGGTCATAAGCTGCAAGTTGTTACATGTCCTCTACAGAGCATTCTGCCACAAGAATTTTTCAAATTGGCTCATTAATAGCTGAGATATAAATATTTCAGTGCCACGAACCCATGATTTTAGCAGGTGGGCTCCACTGCCAAGCAAGACGCTCTCTCCACTCGCCCCGTCTAGCCTCTGCAAGCGAAATTCCTCCCCTGCGTTCTCCCATACTGGACCTTGAGGATTGCATGATGCACACGTCACAGGCTCTGCCTTCATTTTTTTTTCTCCTCGCAATTTTTTTTTTCCAGCGCTATGCAATTCCGCTGACAGCGTCTCGCACGAGCTGTTATCTCGTTCGTGCAGCGCATAATTTTGCACGCTGTGCACAAGGACACATGGCTAGCGGTATAATTCATCGCTACACAAATACTGAGGCAGAGCAAACGGATCGCAGAGCAAGATCACACGGTGATACACGGCAGGAAATGGCATAGTTTCGGTATCTGCGCACGTGACTGCACGACCGTGAAAACAAGCAGATGAAGCGGAAGTACATTTCTCTTGCTTCGGTGTGAAGTAAAACAAACAACACAAAGACATTCCATTTGTGTGTTTTATTTCTCTAAACTTAATTTGTCAATTCAACCAGCAGATCACACAGATAACAGATGGTGCCTTGAATAATTTTCGAAGTCACGTGTCACCACGAGCGATGTCACACTGTGGACCAGAGTACGTAAGCGCAGGGACGCGAGTACGTCACCATCTGGCTTGTAGCGCAGTGGCCATGAGAAGGGAAAATGGCGTTCAGATTGAAATTTCATACCTTTCCGCGGTGCGTAGCAGTGTAATTTGAAACAAAATCGTTGGCACACATTGTATGCGATGCGCTTGTCAGCTCAAAATGTCCAGAACTGGTGAGGGGCCCTTTAAAGAAAAATTTAGTAATATAATCTTCAATTCTAATGGTACATGGGCAGCTTCTTCAGCAGAATGAATATTTTGCTAAATGTTCATGTTGCTTCCAACATTGCTCTGCAACTTTTTTCAGCGAGGGAACTAGTGTAACTAGAAGCACTTGAAAACATTATATGCTTGTTTTAATG
Source organism: Dermacentor albipictus (assembly GCF_038994185.2). Taxonomy (NCBI): domain Eukaryota; kingdom Metazoa; phylum Arthropoda; class Arachnida; order Ixodida; family Ixodidae; genus Dermacentor; species Dermacentor albipictus. The sequence continues at coordinate 8,333,441 of NC_091826.1, read as the reverse complement.
ATGTCCTGGGAGAACTAGATAATTCACAGAGTTTATGTTTATAGCTGTAGGCGTCGTGATAAGCTATTTGGCAATTCATGACTTAGCTTGTGGGGTTCTCCTCCGTGCTCTTGGGACAAAGGAACGACAACACAGTAGTGCAAAAATCGCAAGGGCATTTATTGCACCTTTCATAGATCAATGCCTGCTAGCCGAGTTGCTATCCACAAAACATGCCGATGGGCGCGCAACAAATCTAGGAAGTCCGACTCACCGCGACCGGATAGCGAGTGAATATGTTCGCCCCATGCTGGAACCCAACGCCTGGTCGTTCGCGTGTACGGTCACTCCAACGGTGGCGTGTTTGAAGGCGGCCACGCGAGACGGTCTCACAGAAGCATGGGTCGGCGCGCACGCGCGGGACGTCCACGCCGGGGAAAGACCTCGCGTCTTGTCTCTTGGCACCCAAGTAACCCCGCCTCTCGGCGGCGTCAGCAGCGCAACACTCGTGCCATCTCTCGCACTGCGCTTCAAGCACATCGACCGCCGCAGGCACCAAGCCACGCGAGCCGTGCGGGAAAACAACATATCAGGGGATGCGTGAGAGTCGCGCATCCCCACATCCCCCCAACCTTAAATCACTTCTTATTCTGGCGAAACATGTGACACGGTCTAACATTAATCCGTGCTTTGCGAACAAGATAGTACATGCAACAGTGGCCGCTCTGAGGAAATGTCCACAGGCTGTTCATAGCATGCAAGCCGACATTGTCCGTGGGTACACCGCTGGCGTCCACCGGTCACAGCAGCAGCTTTGTAGACTCGACGGCACGATTACAGGCCAGGACTCCGGAGACGACGATGCAGTAGCCGGTACGAGCAAGTGTCGCTCGCGCCCTGCTAGGAAGAGCCGCTGTAGCTGTCGGTGACCGCCGGCTCTTTTGTCCGCCGCCGAGGGTTGTGAGCTGGATGCAGGAGGCGGCCGAAGTCGCTGCGCTGCACTGGCCACAGCATCACCATCGCCCGGGTGACTCGATCGTAGTTCGGGGCAGCAGCGCAGACGATGTGCAGGTGACAGCAAGCCAGGGGTGACTCCAATCACGCTGCGTACACTCAACACACTCGGCAAACACTAAAGTAGTGCAAGGGAGAGAAATTGTGCATGCGCATCGCCTGTTCAACATGTTCAACTCGGCCAGCAAAAGATCGGGCAGCTACTCAGATGCTAAGTTCACGTGAACGAAGCTTGCTTTCTTGAGTCGAACGAGTAATTTCAATTCGTGCGAGGCTAACTAGAATGAGGGACGCAAAGTGCAACACCTCAACGCCACGGTCCACCGGGTTGTGTCCCTCCACATGCAACAGGCAGCTTCGTAAAGCCTTAGGCCTAAAGCATCGCTACTCTGACAACAACCGGCATCCAACAAACAACACCCAAAATGGGCGCAAAACAGGCAGCCACGAGGAGACGTCAGCTCTGTGAGGTGGTTCTACTCCGTTCGGTGCACACAGCATCCGAGTTGACCGCACCCACCGTGCCAGACGGTGTCGGAGCGCCCGGTGCCAGGCCACAATACCAGTTAGCCCGTAGTGGCACCCGTGGCCCACGGCCACTCGGCTCCCAGAGCCGTGACTTCATCAGAGTCAAAGAGATTGAAGAAGCTATTTACATAAGAAATTCGGACCACCCTCGAGGCTTTCGTACTCACTCGCTTCAGGCTTGCCAATATGCTCCGCGGGCGCTATGCCTCGCTCTCCCAGGATGCAGACCACGTGGCTCTCGTCCTGACGAATGTCATAAAAAAAACACTTGCGAAAAGGCTTAGCACGTTGACATGTTCAAACCACGACCGACTTTATTACTCGCGACCTGCTCACTACGCCGGCTCCTATGGCTGCGCGTGTCCGCGTAAATATCACGTGGCTGTTCAGGAGGGACGGCGCGCCTCAACAGGTGGTGCTACAAGTTACCCTCATTCCGGCAGCGCTTGCCGTACACTTCTGTTAGCTTCAGTACGCTTGCGTTACCATGTTGCAGGTATGCCAACTTAAACCGCATCGTTTTTTAAGCACGCACCGCAAATATGTGGTAATATTCATCAGATGCAATAATCGTGGACAGCTTTCTGTACACAGTGGTAGTTAAGAGCGCGAGCTGTCAGCTAACACGCCTAAGTCTCTGGCTCATGAGCGCGCGAGAACAGCGCAGAAGCAGTCGTCTCACGCTCGTAGCAATTCCCCTGCATAGTCGCAAAAAGCTGTACCCGACTAAAGGCTGATAGCAGTAATATTTTTCTTTCTCAGCGCAGCAGTTTCGCAGCTAAAACAAGCTCAAAGAGCGGTTGTAGTGGTGGCCGCGGCTTTGGTGCTACTCGAGCGGCGTTTTTTTTTTTTTCGCGCACAGCTGCACAATCTCAACACGATTGCTTCTGCTCTGTACCTAGCAGCATCCCAGGGCGAAGCCGCGCTACTTTCGGCCAATTTACAACAAAAAGCACGCCATGCACACTTACTCGTTTTCAGAAGCATTTACCCGATTGTTAATCGTTTCAAGACGCACTCTACATGAAAAATGAATAAAACCAGACTAAAAAAGCTTGTTTGCCAGACACAATAGCCGGTCGTGGCAAGAACTTTATTTCAGGTCAGCCAGATTCTTACACTTTTAGGATCTTTCTTAATTTCGGTTTGGCATTAATTAATTTTCGTTTGGCGTGCTCTTCTGTGAGATCAGAGGCAGAATTGGACAAAAATGGCCTCATAAACTTGTGGACAATCAGCTTTAGCTGGGCCCTTCTGTGAGGCTCTGTGGTGTCCTTCAAGCACACAAACAACTGATTCTTTATAAGTGACGGCAGCACTAGGTCTGCAAACTTCTTAAGCGGCATTGGCCCCCTAACAAGCACAGGAGCCACACTTGATGCAGCACCTTCCAGGCGGCTGACGAACCCTACGAAAGCCAAGATAGGGTACGATAGCCCTCCCCGGCTCGTGCCTGCTATGATGGCAGTAGTAGTAGACTGAGAGGCTGGTGCCCTCAAATTAATGAGACAGCCCTCACATGCAATGTAGTCTTGCACGGCTCTGACCAAGAAGCCAGCAATCATTGCCAGTGTGCTGGCTCGAAGGCTTTGTTGAGGGGCACCTGAAAGAATGAAGGCAAATTGGAACTTACTGACACTTACTCTGAAAAATGCTATTGGTAGCATTTCAGTCCTAAATCAATCTTTCACAAGCACAGCGCCCAAATATTGGTAATATCTCCTTAATTCATGAAAACAGATAATTTGTCAATGGCTATAAGACAGCTCTTTAGGCGACAACACTTTTCAGAGGTCACTGTTCAGGCACAGCTAAGTGCAGAATGAACGCTGTCCCTTCCTCTTGGTCGAAGCCTCAGTCGTTGATCCCTTCGTTCAGACCATAAAGGTTGTTTTGGGACAGCACCTGAACTCACTGTTTTATATCAATATCTCTACTTTTCTGAGAAGCAGAATCCTCCCACCACACCCAGCATTGGCACTGGATGACGCGTGGATGATTCCAGTCTGCGTCTGCAGTCTACAGTCTGCAAAATTGCATACTGTAGAGTATGCAGTTTTGCAGTTGAGAATATCAACGCAAAAATGAAAGGAGAGTAAACAAAGCTAGTCGTGCAGTGAACATTTATGGCACAAAAGAGGCCCGCTGACCAGGACGCATTCCATGTGAAGCGTCAACGTTTCAGGTATATTTTTTTGCCGTCACAGCCACGTAAAGATATATATGATTCCCACTGCTTACCTTCTGCTTGGTGAGAAATTCTCTTGAGTCACTGGGTCCGCAATTGTGTTACAGGAAACTCGTGAAATGTGATACCCTTCGCTGTGCGCCAGCTCGATTTGCAGAGCGGAACGCAGCAATACACCATCACGGGCGATGATTTTTACGGCCTACGAAATGTAAAGGCTCTCAGCAGTAATTGTGTTCTTGGCACGTATGCGGACAGCAATCAGAGCAGCCGGAAACACAGTGTTCATACGCGCACAAAACACAACGAAGAAGCCGCCACTGCTACCGCTACGCCAGCCGGCACTCGGCGTGGGGGCAAGTTGTGGCGCCACAGAGAGCAGCGGCGGTCGGGCGAACTAAGAATGAACTAAACAAGCAGTAAAAAATCGGGGGCTACGGAGGCGGTGCCAGTGAACAGGTCGCGAAGTAATAAAGCTGGTCGTGGTTCAAACACACTACAGCCACCGTCGCCTCGCTCAAGAAAGCACGCCGCTGACGCTAGCGATCAAAATCCACGCTAGGCCCACGCTTCGGTTCAAACAAAGGTCTCGAACGAAGCAAAACTGTTAAATCTATTGTCCAATGCCCCAAGAGGTCCACGTTGGGCAGCCAGATGTGGGGCTCTCCTCCGTGCTCTTGGGACAAAGGAACGACAACACAGTAGTGCAAACAATCGCAAGGGCATTTATTGCACCTTTCATAGATCAATGCCTGCTAGCCGAGTTGCTATCCACAAAACATGCCGATGGGCGCGCAACAAATCTAGGAAGTCCGACTCACCGCGACTGGATAGCAAGTGAATATGTTCGCCCCATGCTGGAATCCAACGCCTGGTTGTTCGCGTGTACGGTCATGCCAACGGTGGCGCGTTTGAAGGCGGCCACGCGAGACGGTCTCGCAGAAGCATGGGTCGGCGCGCGCGCACGGGACGTCCACGCCGGGGAAAGACCTCGCGCCTTGTCTCTCGGCGCCCAAGTAACCCGGCCTCTCGGCGGCGTCAGCAGCGCAACACTTGGGCCATCTCTCGCACTGCGCTTCAAGCACATCGACCGCCGCGGGCACCAAGCCACGCAAGCCATGTGGGAAAACAACATATCAGGGGATGTGTGAGAGTCGCGCATCCCCACAAGCTATAGGAGTGCACTTGAAGAAACATGAACACAATAAATGAGAACACCCGAGCTCGTCATTCCTTAATCAAAATTTATTCATCAAAAGCTCGAATGCATTCTATAACTATTATTTGATCTGTTTCCCAATGTCCCGAAAGGATGCTACATCACAAGGTGTTTACATTTGGTGAAAATTGTGGCCACGTTGTATGGTGAAATGTATGGTGAAATGTTAATGTTTCTAAATCAATAAGGAACTTTGCAAGTAATTACCAAACCGTCATTTTCTCCTTATTTCCATGCGTTATACAAGGTGCCTGTGGTGTCCTCGATGAATAAATGAGTCACCTTGTTTATATTCTGTGGGTATCGAGGGAGGCAGTGGGTGATGTGCAGGCAAAGTTCGAAGTGTGCCATTCAGTTACAGCATAGAACTTAGTCTGCCGTCCTGGGAGAACTATAAGCCACCGATATCAAATTTGGTAGATGGGGGAACATTATGGCCGATATGCATGAGAAGTTAAAAGTGCATGTGTGAAGTACAGCCGTGGCAGAATATTTCTTAAACAAGAGCAAGAAGCGCTGGCCGAGTTGGTGCAGTACCATGGTGAGATAGTTCTAAAGATAAATGTAAAAATAAGAGACAAATACCAGTCAAGTGCTTGAAAGCATTAGTCCTATAATCTGCGAGGAACAGTGCTAATGTACAAATCATATTCTGGCAACATTTTAAAGTGTGTGATTTTTTACAAGCAACTGAAATTTGTAATGTGGCTACTCAAAAGACACAGCTTCACTGGAAATTTGGCTGTGATTCCACGAGATCACTCCTCTCGTTCTTTATTTGTGGAAAAATTAACCTGCAGACTTAAGTGATTCCATCAGTGAAGTCGTTATCAGTGACATGCGAAATAATACGTGAATTATACATGTCTAAACATCATTGTTTTTCTTCTGAGGACACAGTACTAATGGCTCGCAAAGTAACTGTAATTCATTACATTTACTAGTAATGACAAAATTGCCACTTATGTACAGAGGTCCATGCGAGTTATGCAGCTTGTTATATGTTCCTCATGGTGGACATTACATGAGCGAACTATTCTGCTCACAAAGCACACAATTGACCCATTCACTAGCAATCTCATGCTTCGCGCCCCTTCGAGAAATGTGGTGTATTGGATTAGTGTTCTATTTAACATTTATCATGAGTGGATTTTCTGACAGTCTCAATAAGCGTTAACTACTTATGCAGCTACAACAAATCTAAAGTTATGGCATTGCCAATCAAAATGCTAGTTGCTTTGTAAACACCACTTGTTTTGCAGCCTGCACATCATTCCACTGCCTATTTGAAACAATGATATACTGTATTTATTTGCATAATGATCGCACTCACGTGATGATCGCACTCACATAATGATCGCACCCCTAAATTTTGTCATCAAATTTGATTTTTTTCTTCTTTCCCGTGTAATGATTGCACTCCGAACTTGCCGCAGCGATATTCTGTGTGCAAAGTGTAGCTAATGATGATCGCGCTTACCATTTGTCGAATGCTGTCAAATGCTACGCGAACAACTCTTCAAGACATAATAAGTGGTCTGCATGCACGAAACATTCTTAAGCAGATCCCCATTTCATTCCTTTCATCACTTTCTGTACTTTCATGAAGAAAAAACTACAACCAAACTTGGCTTGGCTTTATTATTTCTAGGCTTTATAATGGTTGTGGTCAACAATGACAAAAAAGGTGCCTTTCGATTCTTCTCGTCTGCACTTGTGGGCATGAAACAAATTTCAAGTGGCGACGATAGTAGTCACGTTTACACTCATATGTTAGAAGTGTGCCCTATTCATACACCGATGCTTGTAACACAGCTAAGATATTTGCCCACCCTTAGCGGAAACATGCCGTATTACGATAGTAGTGAAGACAAATGCCGCAGTTTCCGCAGCGTGCCCGCCATATGTTCCTATGTCACTGGCAGCTAAGCGCGCCCATCTTCGTTTCTGTCCCCTCAAAGTGTACATGGCTACGTTATTGCCGCAAACTTGCTGATATTAACAATATTATTCATTACTGATACGGAAGAAACTATTTTAATGCTCGTAATGTACTTACGAGAAGAACAAAAATTGTGTTCAGCGCGTTCGGCTTGCTCCGCCGGCCACTATCTTTGTTTTGGTGTCTCACACTGTTACAGCGGCAACCGCCTGTTTGTTGACCTGTTGTCATCCCGCAGCAAATGCGGGACGAAACAAAAAAAATTTTTTTTTTTTCAGGAAATATAACTCGTTTAATGATTGCACCCCGAATTTGCATCAATTTTTTTTACAAGAAAGCATGATCATTATGCGAGTAAATGTGGTAGTTTCAAACATAGTTTTTCATGAATTTATATGTTCTGCATAGAAATCAACAGAACCAATCAATATTAATTGCAATAAAGTAATTGATGAAAAGTTCACAAAAAATAAAGATTTGTATATATCCATATAATCTTTTCCTGGAGTGTTATCTATAAGAGGACATATGTACAATAAAGTGTTTATTTTTATGTAAAAAAAAAATGGCTGTGGCTTAGGTAAGGTTAAGCCCAGGATGCGAAGCATACTAGCCTTTATTTTAGTTGTTGAACCACTGTTTAGCCTGGTGAACTGCTGTTGCTTGGCTATATTTGGTTCGGCTAGACGAAGAAACAACTCATGCGTTACTCTGCTTCGCCTTCAAGAGTGGAACGCGACAGCGTTCCCGTCGACCCGCCAAGGGGTGTAAGAGAATGGGCTACAGGGCAGCGACTACGCGCCCAGCATTGGACGCGGTGAGCGTCGAGCAAAGCAGCGTTCGGCGCGGCAACGAAATGTGCGCCTGAGCAAGAGACGCACGCCTTAGAAACAGCTCGTTTCTAAGGCAACACCGCATTCACTAGAGGCGCTTTTGTACCGCTTTGAAGCATCGTACTCGTGGCTCAGTGGTAGCGTCTCCGTCCCACACTCCGGAGACCCTGGTTCGATTCCCACCCAGCCCGTCTTGCAAGAGTTGAGCCAAAGCCACTTCTCCTCTGTCGTGACGTCACGGTGTCACGTGGTTTCATGGCGACACCGCCGCGCCTGAGGAGCTGGGTTGAGCTCTCGTAATATGCTTCGCATAAAATATATATATATACGATATCTTCCGGACCAAGGCATTCCGGTATCATGCCTTAGGCATCTTGAAATGACATGTGAAAATACATATGCTATAAGTAGCTAAATCACTCCTGCTTTCAAACCAGCGTCATATTTCGTTATATATATATATATATATATATATATATATATTGCGATGAGGTTTATTCTCGTTCACAACGTTGTGGAACGCTAGGCAAAACAAGGCACTGCAAGGGCTGTCCGAAGCACGGGGTCGCTCGAGATCACGGCACGGCCCTTCGTCTTCTTCTTCAGACGGCACATACACAGGGGCGCGTCTGCTTCATTACAATGCCCCGGGAGCTAAGCGTAGCCATCCTGGCGACTCAGGGTGCGGAGAAGATGAGCGGGTCGTAGTACGGTTTCAGGCGGTTGACATGTACTGTCTCTCGCCCACGACGACGCAGGTCGGGTGACACGGTGAGCGGCTCGACGATGTAGTTGACCGGTGAAGTGGCCTCGATTATACGGTATGGACCGTGATAACGCGCCAGGAGTTTGGAAGAAAGGCCAGGAATGTTGGCTGGTATCCAAAGCCACACAAGTGAACCAGGAACAAAGTTGGGCGGTGGTTGATGAGCACGGTCATGTCTTGTCTTTTGACGTTCTTGAGTCTCACTAGTCAGGGCACGTGCCAGCTGACGGCAATCTTCAGCATATTTGGCGACTTCGGAAAGCGGAGTATACTCTGTAGCGTCAGGTTGGTACGGCAGTATGGTGTCCAAAGGGCATGATGGCTCACGGCCATACACAAGGAAAAAGGGGGAAAAGCCGGTGGTCGCTTGCGTCGCGGTGTTGTACGCGAACGTAACAAAGGGGAGTACGGTGTCCCAGTTGGAGTGGTCGGATGAAATATACATCCGCAACATGTCGCCAAGTGTGCGATTGAAGCGCTCGGTAAGACCGTTGGTTTGGGGATGGTACGCGGTCGATTTGCGATGAATTATCCTGCACTCAGCGAGGAGGGCTTGGATGCCCTCCGACAGGAAGACACGGCCCCTATCACTCAGTAATTCTCGGGGAGCACCGTGGCGAAGGACAAAATTGCGAAGGATGAAAAAACCAACGTCACGGGCGGTCGCTGCTGGCAGTGCTGCAGTCTCAGCGTAGCGAGTAAGGTGATCTACGCCGACAATAATCCACCGATTTCCACGCCCGCTGCATGGAAACGGGCCGTAGAGGTCGATGCCGACGCGGTCGAACGGACGAGACGGGCATGGCAGCGGCTGCAACGGTCCTGTGAAACGCTGTGTAGGTGTTTTGCTTTGTTGGCATGTAGTGCAAGACTGAATGTACTTTTGCACAAAGTTGTACATGCCTCTCCAATAATAGCGCTGACGCAACCTTGTGTAAGTTTTGAGGACGCCGGCATGAGCGCTTAGGGGGTCAGCGTGAAAAGACGCGCAGACGTCAGAGCGCATATGACGAGGTATAGCGAGGAGCCATTTGCGTCCGTCGGGCATGTAGTTTCGGCGATATAGAATGTTGTCCCGCACTGAGAAGTGGGTTGCTTGGCGACGCAGTGCTCGTGTCGAAGGGACATCAGACGGAGCAGCAAGGTAGTCGAGTAACATTGCAAGGGATGGGTCCTTGCGCTGCTCTGTGAGCATGTCAGGGATGGTGAACGGTGACAGGGTGGACGAGGAAGCTGACAACGACGCCAAATCAGGCATCAGTGGGGAGCGAGAGAGCGCATCAGCGTCGGAGTGCTTGCGACCAGAGCGGTACATGACGCGGATGTCGTACTCTTGCAAGCGAAGCGCCCAACGTCCCAAGCGTCCAGACGGGTCTTTCAAGGAAGAAAGCCAACAAAGGGCATGGTGGTCAGTAACAACGGCGAAAGAACGGCCGTAAAGGTATGGGCGAAACTTGCTTAATGCCCAGATGATCGCTAGACACTCCTTTTCTGTGACGGAGTAATTTAATTCTGCTTTCTTTAGAGTACGGCTCGCATAAGCGACGACGTATTCATCATAGCCAGCTTTCCGTTGCGCTAAGACCGCGCCAAGGCCAACTCCGCTGGCGTCAGTATGGACTTCCATGGGAGCATCAGGGTCGTAGTGGCGAAGAATCGGTGGTGAGGTCAACAAGTGGCGCAATTGCTGAAATGCTGCATCACATTCAGGTGACCATGCTGCTATGCCGTTACTGGCGGAAAGTAAACTTGTCAAAGGCGCCATGATGGATGCGAAATTGCGTACGAAGCGACGAAAATAAGAACATAAGCCAATAAAACTTCGGAGGGTTTTGATAGACGTGGGCCTTGGGAACTCTGCAACAGCGCGGAGCTTGTCTGGATCCGGGAGGACGCCGTCTTTTGAGATAACGTGACCCAATATGGTTAGCTTGCTTGCAGCAAAGCGGCACTTTTTGAGGTTAAGCTGTAGACCGGCAGAGGCGAGACAGGTCAGAATGTCATGCAGGCCAGCGAGGTGCGTCGGAAAATCGGTTGAGAAGACGACGATGTCGTCGAGGTAACATAAACAGGTCTTCCATTTGTGGCCACGAAGGATGGTGTCGATCATACGCTCAAAAGTAGCAGGCGCGTTGCATAACCCGAAGGGCATGACGTTAAATTCGTAGAGGCCATCGGGTGTAACGAATGCGGTTTTCGGACGGTCAGGCTTGGCCATGGGAACTTGCCAGTACCCGGAGCGCAGATCCAAGGAACTGAAGTATTCTGCGCCTTGTAAACAGTCGAGAGCGTCATCGATTCGAGGCAGAGGATAAACGTCTTTCCTCGTTATCTTGTTTAGGCGTCTGTAGTCGACACAAAAGCGAATGGAGCCATCTTTTTTTCTCACCAATACGACAGGTGAAGACCAAGGACTTTGAGAGGGACGGATGACTTTACGTTGGAGCATGTCGTCCACGTGCTCCGTGATGATTCGGCGCTCTTCGGCAGAGACACGATACGGGCGCTGTCGCAAGGGGGAGTGGGAACCAGTGTCGATGATGTGAGAAACACCGGTGGCACGGCCCAGTGACGTCTGATGACAGTCGAAAGAAGAGACACACTTGTGAAGGAGAGCGAGAAGTTGGCGGCGATGAGATGGGGAAAGTGCAGGGTCGATGGCCTTGTCAAAACCCACTGAAGGTGATGAGCCGGAGACCGAAGCGATGGCGTCAAGGTGACGGAGGGAGGCGGCAGGAACATCGAAGTCGTCGACGTAGTCGACCGCTTGAAAGTATCCTAGCGTCTCTCCACGCAGTAGGCTGATCGGGTACTGGTAGTAGTTGGTGACCAGCATCACAGTTGAGCCAGAGGTTACAGTAAGCACGGCAAACGGAAAAACAATGCCCTTGCGTTGAGCAAACACATCGGACGGCGTGAACACTACGGTGGCGTCAGATGCGGAATCAGACGACAAGACAACAGCCATCGACGACTCAGGAGGTACGGTTGTGTCGGCATCAACAGTGAGTTTGTCGGCAAAGTGAGGAGAGCTGGTCGGCAGTGATTCACATAGTGGTAAAAGCGACACTTCTGCACGTGAACAGTCAATGACAGCATGATGACGTGACAGGAAATCCCAACCAATGATGAGGTCGTGAGAGCACGATGGTAGCACGAAACACTCGATTATGTACAGAACGTCGTTGATGACGACACGGGCCGTGCATACAGCTGAAGGGTGGATTCGCTGCGCGCTGGCAGTGGCGAGCACCAGGCCAGAGCGAGCTGTAGTCACTTTTCGTAGCTTGCGGCAAAGGCCCTCGTGAATGACGGAAACGGCTGCTCCGGTATCGACTAGTGCCACTGCTGGTACTCCCTCTACAAAAACGGTAATTACATTTTGCGGCGAAGATTGAGGTCTTGAGAAAATCGACGTATTTGCAGTTCTTGCCTCAGGAACTGCAGCAGTCAGTTTCCCTCTTCAGTGGGAACTCGACGACGCAGGGGCGAAATCGAACGCCGACGAGGGGAAGGGGAACGCCGAGTTTCCAACCGGCGATCAGTGTCAAGACGTCGCGGTGATAATGGAGGCGTGGCGGCGTATTGTGGTGCGTAGCGGGGCCTGTCAAAGCTGGTACATGCAGTTGAGGCGCGGCGGCGACAGAAGCGTGCCACATGGCCAGCAATGCCGCAGGCGAAGCAGATAGGCCGGTTGTCTTGAGTGCGCCACGTCTCGGTGGGACGAAAAAAGTGTGGTGACGGTCGGGCAACTTGAAATGAAGCCGGATTCATGGGCGATGGAAAGGAAGCGGTCTGCGCAGGTGGCCGTGCAACCACGGCTGCATAACTGAGCGGCAGCGACGTAGGGTGGTTGGCAAAGGTGGTATGGGCCAGCGGCACACTCATAGGGTTGGTTGGGGGGGTTGTAGGAGCTGCAGGAAGCGCTTCAGATATGTGATTTCGGATGGCTTCCTGCAGCGTTGGAGGCAAAGCTGCCGTAGGGGCGTCACTGTGAGACAGCAGCGAGAGCTGCCTGGCCACCTCTTCACGGATAAAATCTTTGATATGCTGCGAGAGGGTCGAGTTGGTGAATTCGGTAGAAACCGCGATGCTGGAGACGGAATCGGCGTGCTGGATGTTCTGGCGGGCGATGGAACGTTGGCAGCGCAGCTCGTCAAAGCTCTGGCAGAGGTTAATGAGGACGGATACGCTAGTTGGGCCTTTGGCCAGCAACATCTGGAATGCGCTGTCCTCGATGCCCTTGAGGATGTGTTTGATCTTGTCATCCTCTGACATGCTGGGATTGACCCGCTTGCACAAATCGAGAACATCCTCGATGTAGCTGGGGAATGTTTCTCCAGGCTGCTGTGCGCGCTGGCGTAGACGCTGTTCAGCGCGTAGCGTACGCACAGCTGGGCGATCAAACACTTCTGCAAACAGAGTCTTAAAGGCGGACCAGCTTGTAAAGTCTGATTCGTGGTTGAAGAACCAAAGTTTGGCTACGTCGGCGAGGTAGAACGGCACGTTGGTCAGCTTAGAGTGGTCATCCCATCGGTTATGGGCACTTACACGTTCGTACGATGAGAGCCAGTCTTCCACGTCGTGTTCGGCGGTCCCACTGAAAATGGGTGGGTCGCGCTGACGAGGGACGCCGGCGCAGATGACAGTGGCAGCCGGTGGGGCGGGCAACGAGGTGGCGGGATCAGGCATAGTGCAAGGCGATCTTGTTGGCAGGGTTCGAGTGCGGAGCTCCAGGACGAGGCGAAGGATCTCAGCAACCTCCACCAAATGCGATGAGGTTTATTCTCGTTCACGACGTTGTGGAACGCTAGGCAAAACAAGGCACTGCAAGGGCTGTCCGAAGCACGGGGTCGCTCGAGATCACGGCACGGCCCTTCGTCTTCTTCTTCAGACGGCACATACACAGGGGCGCGTCTGCTTCATTACAATATATATATATATATATATATATATATATATATATATATATATATATATATATATATATATATGGAAAATGAGAACTCTGCCTTTGCGCTGTCAGTGTAGTCCCCACTCCTGATTCTGCAAGTTTGCAGAAAGCCGCTTGAACAGTGAAGATAAGAGATTACTAAAGCAGGATGGTTTTGATGAGGTGGGCTTACTTGCTGTAACAGAAACTTTCAGTCTGCATTGGCGTGCCACATACTGGGCACTGAGCATGCAGTATAACTGGAACCTCATGAAGGATAAATTTTTCTTGGGCCAGTTGGTTGATACTTGTTAAAGCCATTGTAGCACAAATAAAGATTAACACAAAGAACACAAGACTAGACACCAGTGTGTGGTGGTAGTGCGCCTAGTATCTGGTCTTGTGTTCTTAGAATCCATTTTTATTAGCACTACAGCGGCTTCATCAAGACCTAATATGGTAGTTCAGAGGAGAACTTGGTTATAGTGGTAAAGACTCTTGTGGGATATACAATATTTTTTAGCTACATTAATAAAATGAATAAGTGTAGTTTTGTTAAATTGGAGGCATAATCTTTATGTCTGCTATTACCATTTCTAAATTATTATGAGATCAGATTTACAAGCATTATTGTGTTTGTCTCAAAATTATAATCGAAAAGCAAAGCAAAGGTTCTGTGCTGATGATGATTTTTTTTTTTTTTTTCAGATGCAAGAACAGCATTGTGGGCCGCACGTGCAACGAATGCAAGTGGGGTTACTGGGATTTCCCACGCTGTCGCCTTTGCAACTGTGACCTCCGTGGAACAGGGGAAGAGATCTGCAACCAGGACACTGCAGAATGCTATTGCAAGGTGCCCATCTTTCTCAGTGCCAGACCCTTTTTATTGATACGGTCAAAGGTTCAAAGCATCAGTCAACAGAACATCCATGCCGAGTGGACATAAAGGGGTTTGAGGCACTAGCCTGGTATTTTACTGTTTGGCAGGCACATTAAATTGCAGTTTGGACAAGCCATGTGTTGAAAATGCTGTTATATGTTTTAGAAGTGGGCCCTAGCTGATTGCAAGGTATATTCAAAGTGTGTGCAGTGCATTACACTTCTTGTACATTTTATTCAGTGTTACGAAGACATTTTCTGAGTAGTTTTGTTCCAGGAAAGACCATATTTAGGGTTATAATCATACTTGCTAGTGCACTGGCCAAACAAAACAAATAGGAAGTAAGTTACCTGCTAGCTAAATTTCAAAAGAGTAGCTGCTTGGGCTGGCTTGTGAAACATCCTTTAGATTAGGAAAAATCCTTTTTAGTATACAAAACGTAGAAAGGAATGAAGAATGCAACTGTCCTGTTGCCTCCTTCCTTCCTTCCTTCCTTCCTTCCTTCCTTCCTACGTTTTGTGCACTAAAATAGATTTTTCCTTGTCTAAAGAATAGCTGCATTTGCTATTGGATACTCAATTTAGCAAAATTTATTTCCTTGTGATTTTTATTGCTGTTGCTCAGTCTGCACTGTTTGGCTGTCAGCAACACAAGAAAAGATACGAGTAGTAGGCTCCCTTTAAGACAAACTTGAAAGGACCATGAAAATTTGTTCGTCTTATCAGAAGAATAATCGACAACATGACCAGGTGCATCCAAATCTCTTACTTCAAAATGGTAAATGAAGTAGACTTACAATGGTGGAAAAATGACGTAAAAAGAATTTATTTAGCTGAACTTGACAGAAAACTGTCTTCAAGTGGTACTCTTCCTTGATTTCATCCAGTTCGTGATGAATATTTGTCACTTGGCAAATAATCGAATTGTCAAATCGGCAAGCAGCCACAGATGACGTCATCTCACCTAATGACCTTAAAAATCCTTCTGTACCTTCGTGCTGATGGAAAAAGTTCACCAGAAAATTCAAGCAGGCATTTGCTACCTCACAGGTCATCAGTGCAGGCTCCGAGCTAGCTAAAGTATGAAGGAGTGCGCTGAGCACATGGCAAAGCAACGTCACCTAGCGACAAGTCTAGGTGACTTTGAGCAAAGTGGGGAACGAGAAATGAGGCGAAGCATCATGGAGGAGGAAGGTAAGCGGAGGCGCGTTGTGTTGACCTCCTCTAGCAGTTGCTACAGGTTTTGTTAGATACGGACGTACCGGGTTTGCTTGTTGTAGCATCGTCCTCACGCACCATCCGCTTATGTGCGAGTGCGTGATGACAATGCATGCGACGGTGAGCCGACGATGGCGGTTCAATCTCGAGGGTTGCAATGTGGGCTTGTTGGTAGCGCTGTGTGTGTCCCTTTGTGTCTTCTTTTGTCCTGTCTTTGAATCGCGCTACCATACTCCCCTTGAAGAGGCTCAATCTCACATTCACAGGGCAGGAAAGGGGGAGGAAGCACCTCATCTTCTGTTGCGTGCATGGCACCGAGTAAGGGGAAGGAGGGGCCACTGTACTTCAGCCGCGCGCTGTCATGCGGGCTTTATTTGAAAGTGATCTGCTGAGGGGGCACAGTCTAGGTGGGCCGATGGCTCGAAGCATTGCGTGTGCTGTAATCTTGCTGCCCAGTTTGCATTGAAGCAATTGACCTCCAGTAGGCTGCCTCAAGGCGCGCACCCCCTGGCATGGCGCTTTGAGGCACCCTAGCCTCCAGAATCGGTAGCGGTGGCAGTCACTCCGAATGTTCGTTTTAACTGAAAAGTATGTCTGAGGTGGTTCGTCTTAAGCGGATTTTTTTTTGCATTGAGTCTATGGAAAACCAAACAAACGTTCCCTCATTGTTTGTTATATGTGAGAATTCGGATTAACGGAGTTCGTCTTAACGATAGTTCACTGTACATCTGAGAGCACAGTTGCTTTCTTTTTATTTCATTCCAGGAAAATGTTGAAGGGGAGTCGTGTGACACTTGCAAGCCAGGAACCTTCTTCCTTGAGGAGAGCAACCCTGTGGGCTGCACCAAGTGTTTCTGCTTTGGCACTACAGACCGCTGCAACAGCGCCCTGCTGTACCGCAGCCAGGTGGGTCTCAAGGGGTCTTTAAGGCAGTGCTTGTATGGTAATTTTCACCTCCACCAATGGCATAAGCAATGTGAAAAACAGGACACGAAGGCCGATGATAAACACAATATTCAGTGAATGGTCAGAAACACCACTGGAAATGCCCCTTCAACAGTATATGTTTACACATGCATCAGCAAATAACTGTCCAGTTTTGTTTCACCTTGGTATCCATGTCCCTTCCTGCCTTCATCTTGATCAAGTGCTGCTGTGGTGTATAAGTCATTTTCAACCTTCGGGAGTAAAGAGGGGCTGTTGTTAGCTTGTGTGTCATAAACATCCCTAGGGGGATTATCTTTGCCATCTGTGGTGCATATCAGTTGTAGTGAGCACCTTGTTGTTTATACTCCTGCAGAATTGCAAAGGGGTTCTTTGAATTTAACGCCAGGTCAGAATAATTCTCCTAATCCTTTTCCAAACTTCGCCTCAGTACTGTCGAAGACAATTCCTTTTGTCGAATTGTTGGCTTCAGCAGCATACTTTCTTCTACCACTGTTAATCACTCCATAGCACCCTGTGTATGATTGCACTGTGAACTGTTTTCTTCGTTTATACACCTGCTGATCATGGCTGATCATGCAGTTGTAACGAATGAGACTTGTCGATTGCTGCTGAGCAACTGGGGTATCTTCCCTGTTAGTGCTTGTATGTTGAACATATGAATGATATTCCAGAGGTGCAGAGGAACGGAGAGAAGGTATAGCACACTTTTGTCAGGGGAGCTTCTTCAGCAATGTTTACCCATCAGAGACTGTGGTGCTTCATATTACCAGCCCTTTTGTATTGTTTATGCTTCTCATCATAAAGCAACCACCACTAATCAAGAAGCTAGTGAAAACCTATCATGGTTTCACCTCGTTTCATATTTGGTTGTTTCTGTTCATTTGTTCACCTACAACCACCACCATTTTTTATGGTACCTTTCATGCTGCTTGCATGAATCAGCAATATGAACGAAACAGATAGACTGCAAACCTGATTAATGCTAACTAATATCAAGAAAATGCATGAAAGCACAAGTTGTGCCTTTTGAAGAAGCCATCCACAGAAAGTAATACCCAAGGAATTGCCACGTCATTCTTGAAACCCCATTTTAAACTGTTTAAATTCTTTAAACAGCTCTTTTCATGGTTAACTGCATTAATAAAGACTGAGCCTGACTGCATGTCAATAATGCAAAAGGTTTGTACAGTTAGGTGAGGTCTTCTTAGCATCTGCAAATCATACAAGGAAGGGTAAAGCAAACATTGCACCGCATTGCTTGGCATCACATCATGTCATTACATCCATTGCGCATTATTTGGCCATATAGAATGATGTGCATGAGGCAAATGGATGCTGTTGTTTCGTCAGCCTTACTGCAGCCACATCTTAGCCTAACCTTGTAGGCATTGTGTGCAGATTGTGGAAATGGATGGCTGGACATCTACCGGCCTCAATGTGCTTGGCGAGTTGACGCGTGAAGATCTGGAAGCACCTGTGTCGTCTTCACCCAGGAGCGTGGAGGTGACTCCACCCGCAGAACTGCCCGTGGGCTCCCTGCTTTATTTTGCGGCTCCCTCACCGTACCTTGGAAAAAAGGCATGTGCCATTCCACCTGATGCCACCTTCCCTTTCTCTGTTCAAACACCTTTTCTATTTGCAAGTGCCGTAAAAACATGGTGCACCAGGCTACAAAATGTAGAATTACTCCTGTAAGCAACGAGAAGAAAGGGGGTTAACCGAGGGGCCCGATTTTTATTAGTCATAACATAAGAAGCCAACAGTGTCAGTGTTTGTTGGCTTCTTATGTTAGTCCTGTAAGCAAGTTTCTTGGAATGAGATGTGTTGTTGAAAAAGTCAAACACTAGGTATAGCAAAGACTTTAGTATATGATCAGAGTACACACTCCACTCTGCAGCTTTCCCTACATTGAGTCTTCGTTCAAATAGCAGTGCTATCAAGCATTGCACAGCATCCCTTGGGTTATATATCTTGCACTACAGAGTGATCATGTAACTACAAATCATTTGTTTAGAAGCAGAAATATATTTTGTGGCACATGCATTTAATACTCTTGACTGTAAGTTAAACCTGCAGAGATCTAAAACATAAGTTCTTTTGCCAATTTGATCAATTCAAGTCAGTTTAATACAAGCTCACTGAATTTCTAGTTTACTAAGCAAAGGTCCTCAAAGTGTTGTCATGTCAGTTGTCATGGAATTCACCATAACACAGTTCATCCTATAGGGAAGGTCTAAGGTATTTTGGTTGCAGGTATTTAAACATGTTGCCATTGAGTGATGACATTATAGTCACACTGAAGGGTACAGCAACTTCTCTAATGTCTCTTCCAGGTTACGTCCTATGGCGGAATGCTGTCCTTCAGCCTTTCAACCAAGGTGGATTATGCTGAAGACTTTGGCAGCGTTATTGGTCCAGACATCATCCTTACGGTAGTTTTTTTTTTTTTTTTTCATGTGTTCTCTCCGTCCTCGAAGTGGTAGCTTCAATCATTGCCCTTAACACTGGCATCGCTTCGCAGGGAAACAACTTCACTTTGGTGCATGAGCACTTGGAACAACCTGCGGCTGATGTTCCACTTGACTTCAGCATCAAGTTGGTTGAGGTAAGCTGTTGATCGATATTGTCACAAGGCTACCTTTTTTATTGCATCATAGTCATGTTATGTCAGCAAATTAGTTTGAAGTGAATGTGAAAACTGCCACATGTTAAAAGACTAGTTCGTGTGGAATTGCATTTTGAGCAAAGCGGGACTGTATACTTTCACTTTGGCATGATGGCATGCAGCATGTTAACTTGCTGGAGCTATGGGTGTCCTGTCAATGCATTTGAAAACTATAAGACCTAAATGTAATGCAGGTGCGAGGTGGTGTTTAATACAACTTGTAAATTTGTTATGGACTGTTAAGTCATAAGTAGCATCGCGCTCAGTACAAGCTGCAACATGCGAGCCGCGTCTGCAGTGACGCTCTTGAGAAAAACACGGAGAGGGTGTTGCCATTTGAGCAGTGTGCGTACCTTCTGCTTTCTATTGTCTGCTTTCTTTGTGAAGTGATAATACACTGGCCTGCTGAGCAGCTATTGCTCCATCGTGGATTAAAAAAAAGAAAAAGAAATGAAGCTAGGGCAGCGTGCGCCATAACAAAACACGCTGTGCTAAGGACTTGCAGGCTGCTCTGCAGGCCACTTTATTATCGCTCCGCGAAGAAAGCAGACAGCATAAAGCACAGGGTATGCGCATTTCTGGAATGCCAAAACCTCCACTTTTTCCCAAGAGCGTAGCTGCAGCGATGACTCGTGTGTTGCATCTTGTATTGAGCGCAATAGTACATTGAGTAAAGAAAGTGAAAAGCATATTGTCTGCTATGGAACCCAGAGCTGCGTTGTCACAATAATTGTTATACATTTTCCTACCAGGGCGAGTTCCGTCATCTAGGTGGGCGCAAGGTCACAAGGGAACAGCTTATGATGACCTTGGTCAACCTCGATGGCCTGTACATTCGGGCTTCCTACTTTCAACCATCTCTGCAAGTCAAGTACGTAGAGTGAAGAATTGGCCTATGCCATAGGCACAAAGTTTTCATTCTTCCGGTGGGGGGGGTACCAGCATACCAGCATTTCAAACCCCATATATATATATATATATATATATATATATATATATATATATATATATATATATATATATATATATATATATATATATATATTTCTTGCACTTGAAGAAACTTCATGCGACCTCAAAGAATTGTTCACCGAAGTGGCGGCCTTATATGAGAATTTACAAGACCCTCATAGTAGGAGACATTCCAATTTCACAGCCCAAGTGCTCTCGCTCCACCAAGAATCTGGCATCTCTCGCTGGTGTAATCTTCCTTTGTGTAATTATCGTATACTTTGCTACCACTAATACTGCTTCGCCTTTTCGATGGAACTGCAGCCTCTCTCTGTATTTTTTTATTTTTATTTTTATGCGAGTCTGAGTATAAGCGTTCCTGCATGTGACTGCTGTTGATTCTGATTTTAAGTGAATCCGGCTTGGCCTCATTTCAGTTACTGAGTGAATTATACAGGGTGCCCCAACTGTTATGCACCAAAACTTAAAGGAAGAGCAGTTGCGTTACTCGAAGAAAACCTAGTGCATATTTTTTCCAGTAGAGTGGAGTAGCTGCCAGTAATTCTTTCGTTCCTGAAATTTAATGAGACCATTGCAATGAATTATCGAGAAGTACTGTCCTAATTATCAAAGTGTCAATGAGGCATTTGTAGGCACCTCTAGGCATCCCCAAATCACATCTAACAGCAGGAGAAGCTTGACGTGGGTGAGTTGGTTCAACATACTTGAAGAAAAGCAGTGCTACAAAGATGCGGACTAAAAGAAGAACGTGTCCGTCTGTCCACCTCACATCCGCCTATCTGTCTTACATGTTCTTCTTGAGTCCGCGTCTTCGTCGTCATCATCATCATCATCATCAGCCTGGTTACGCCCACTGCAGGGCAAAGGCCTCTCCCATATTTCTCCAACAACCCCGGTCATGTACTAATTGTGGCCATGCGGTCCCTGCAAACTTCTTAATCTCATCCACCCACCTAACTTTCTGCCGCCCCCTGCTACGCTTCCCTTCCCTTGGAATCCAGTCCGTAACCCTTAATGACCATCGGTTATCTTCCCTCCTCATTACATGTCCTGCCCATGCCCATTTCTTTTTCTTGATTTCAACTAAGATGTCATTAACTCGCGTTTGTTCCCTCACCCAATCTGCTCTTTTCTTATCCCTTAACGTTACACCTATCATTCTTCTCTCCATAGCTCGTTGCGTCGTCCTCAATTTGAGTAGAACCCTTTTCGTAAGCCTCCAGGTTTCTGCCCCGTAGGTGAGTACTGGTAAGACACAGCTATTGTACACTTTTCTCTTGAGGGATAATGGCAACCTGCTGTTCATGATCTGAGAATGCCTGCCAAACGCACCCCAGCCCATTCTTATTCTTCTGATTATTTCTGTCTCATGATCCGGATCCGCTGTCACTACCTGCCCTAAGTAGATGTATTCCCTTACGACTTCCAGTGCCTCGCTGCCTATTGTAAACTGCTGTTCTCTTCCGAGACTGTTAAACATTACTTTAGTTTTCTGCAGATTAATTTTTAGACCCACTCTTCTGCTTTGCCTCTCCAGGTCAGTGAGCATGCATTGCAGTTGGTCCCCTGAGTTAATAAGCAAGGCAATATCATCAGCGAATCGCAAGTTACTAAGGTATTCTCCATTAACTTTTATCCCCATTTCTTCCCAATCCAGGTCTCTGAATACCTCCTGTAAACACGCTGTGAATAGCATTGGAGAGATCGTATCTCCCTGCCTGACGCCTTTCTTTATTGGGATTTTGTTGCTTTCTTTATGGAGGACTATGGTGGCTGTGGAGCCGCTATAGATATCTTCCAGTATTTTTACATATGGCTCATCTACACCCTGATTCCGTAAAGCATCCATGACTGCTGAGGTTTCGACAGAATCAAATGCTTTCTCGTAATCAATGAAAGCTATATATAAGGGTTGGTTATATTCCGCAGATTTCTCTATCACCTGATTGATAGTGTGAATATGATCTATTGTTGAGTAGCCTTTACGGAATCCTGCCTGGTCCTTTGCTTGACAGAAGTCTAAGGTGTTCCTGATTCTATTTGCGATTACCTTAGTAAATAGTTTGTAGGCAACGGACAGTAAGCTGATTGGTCTATAATTTTTCAAGTCTTTGGCGTCCCCTTTCTTATGGATTAGGATTATGTTAGCGTTTTTCCAAGATTCCGGTACGCTCGAAGTTATGAGGCATTGCGTATACAGGGTGGCCAGTTTCTCTAGAACAATCTGCCCACCATCCTTCAACAAATCTGCTGTTACCTGATCCTCCCCAGCTGCTTTCCCCCTTTGCATATCTCCCAAGGCTTTCTTTACTTCTTCCGGCATTACCTGTGGGATTTCGAATTCCTCTAGACTAGTTTCTCTTCCATTATCGTCGTGGGTGGCACTAGTACTGTATAAATCTCTGTAGAACTCCTCAGCCACTTGTACTATCTCATCCATATTAGTAATGATATTGCCGGCTTTGTCTCTCAACGCATACATCTGATTCTTGCCAATTCCTAGTTTCTTCTTCACTGTTTTTAGGCTTCCTCCATTCCTGAGAGCATGTTCAATTCTATCCATATTATACTTCCTTATGTCAGCTGTCTTACGCTTGTTGATTAACTTCGAACGTTCTGCCAGTTCTATTCTAGCTGTAGGGTTAGAGGCTTTCATACATTGGCGTTTCTTGATCAGATCTTTCGTCTCCTGCGATAGTTTACACTGGTATCCTGCCTAACGGAGTTACCACCGACTTCCATTGCACACTCCTTAACTCCTTTTCGCGTCTTCGTAGTGCTGTTTTTCTTCAAGGACATCTAACTACTTTGTTTTCAGCGACATACTAATTGCATGCAATTTTTTCCGACTGGCAAACAGACCTCACGAAATATGAAAAATACCATGTGACTGCGTTCCCACCCGTTTTGCAGTGCACTCAAATAAGCTTATTGAAAGCAAGTGCTTTGCCTATCGCAAACCTGAAGAGACACCGCATCACCTTGATAATGGCACGGAAGGAGCACCAACAGCAGGTTTTGCGGCTCTGCAGCTATTCCTTCCTCTGCTACGTTACACTTATTGTCCGTCTATCAAGGCTGACTGATCACATTGATAACAAAAGCTCCTTGATGATGTGGCTGAAGCACCGCTCTGACCACGCACGAAACGCGAAAAGCAATGTAATAGGCATAGCACGTTTAAAAATCCCGGCTTTGCTCGCACCGCATTGTCAGAGTGCATGCGCAGCTATATTTCACGCCAGAAACTTGCTTTGGACCAAAGCCAAATTAAAGTGACAGTTTTAGTTTTCATGAGAGTGTATACATGCTGCAAAAACGGGTTCATGGCAACAAATAAAAGTGAAATAAACAGACCGGGAAGCGACCCACGTGTAGAGAAAAGGCAAAACCAATGTATTCAAAAACGTAAATATACCACGACTAAATGAGCCCAATTGGCACTTGGGACGTCTGCACAAAAAACAAAACAAAACAAAAAGAATATCAGATTTCAATGTGTCCTTGTTATCTATGAATTCAAAAGCACCATCAAACACCAGCTGCTTCCTAGAGGATGTGTTTGAGTAGGTCTCCTTCTCCAGCTACGCAGTACTCTGCTTTATCACATCTTCAGTGGCATTCTTGATGACCGATGCTGGAATTCTACAGTTGACATCCGTTATCCTTGTCTTGAGCTAATCTGACGTCCGTCTTGATCATGTGAGCACGATCTTTCACATAACTCCAAAGAAAGAAATCGAGTGGAGAGAGGTCAGGTGACCTAGCCGGCCAATTTACAGGCCTGCCATACCTTCCAATCTATTGCGCATGAAAAGTCGCATCCAGCCAGTTTCGTGCTCAGTTGCTGCTGTGTGCTGGTACTTCATCTTGCTGATAACACAGAAGTGGAAGATGTAACAGCAAGACTTCGCTGAGAAACTCATCCACCACTCCTTCAAGGATTTCGTCCATGCACGTAACACTGTCCAGTCAGCTTGTGATCAAAGAAGATGGGACCAATTATGATATAGCAACGGCGTAAATTTCGCACCCCACTTTGAATGACCACTGCAGGTACTGGTGCTGATTGTGCTTTACCCAGTGTGGATACGAGTCATTTCAAAAGTGTGCATTATGCAAATTTACCTGGGCGTTTCTGTGAAAATTGGCTTCATCTGTGCTCAGGATATTGCTCAAGAAGTCTGGTGACTCATAGGCTTTTATGAGGACCCAATTTGAGAAACCTAGATGATTCTACACTTCCCTATCTTCCAAGCATTGATGCTGGTTAAGGGGGTACAGGTGAAAGGCCATCATTTAGAATCCTCCGAACTGAGGACTTGGAAATTGATACCAGTGTGTCCACGTCCCGCACGCTAGCATGTGGGCTTGAGACCTTAAATGGTAGAACGTCCGTGCGTAAGCTAGGACTCACAGATGGAATCCTCCGCCGCTGTTTCTTGAAGCTGCCGGTTTGTGGCAGGTTTTCATAATTTCTGATGATAGTCGATGCGTTTGGTCTACCGCCGCACTTCCATGACTGATATATATTTGCGGCCTTCCTCTTGTTGCCATTTGCAGCTCACAAGACAAGGATCATGTTTACCTTCTGCTCATTAGAAAAAGACATGGCGACTGGGACGAAACAAAACACACCTTTAAACATTTGCACTGATGTTGTCAATTTGCTTTTGTGGTGTTAGGTAATGTGGCAAAGAAAAAAGAAAAGCCATCCGTGCATTTTATCTATGCTGAAACAACAACTATCAGAGCTTGTTTCCAACTAGCACCAAACCCGACGTGTTCATTCGGACATGATGCAGCAGATAAGGCACTAGCTCGATCATGATGTTTTACAGTGAAGCTGTATATGGCGAGTCGATTCCTCCATCCGTACGTCTGTCTCTTGCCGAAACCTCCTTTGGCGCAACCCTGTGTGCATGCGCGAAAGAAGAAAAGTGAAAGAGAGGCGCACGATTGGCTGCGCAAGTAGTGACGTCGTTGCTCTCCGCTGAAGTCGAGCGGGCGCGAAGCAGTTTTTCTCTGGCTCCGAAATGGGTAGGCCACACATCATACATACTCCTGATGAGCAGGCAGCCTTCAATCAGCAACGCCATGAGCAGAACCGGGAACATGCTCATCTACACCGTCCCGATGCTGCAGCCTGGGCACAAGAACAGGCTCGTGCCGCCATGTGCAAGCAGTAACTGCGTACCGAGGATCTGGCAGCCTACCAAGCCATCGTCTAATGAACCGTCGAGTTTAACCCAGTGATAAAACACCAAGGCTGCGCGTTTTAGCGTCGCTGGTTGACCATCTGTATGGAGTGCTTGGGCAATGATATTTTCTTTATTTCCGTTCATTTCGTTCTGGCCAACTCGGAAGGAGCGTGCTCGAGGGTGCCGCTTTATGGTGCGGGTTGGAGCACTGTAGCGCGGTATTTGCCATGTTTCACAGGGCTTACTTAACAGTGGGAAAAAGTTAGTATGCAATTAGTACATCGCTGAAAATACTGTAGTTAGATGTCCCTTGGCTGTGCCTACAGATGTCTTATTCACGCCTCAATTATTAGGATAGTATATCTCAAGTTGGATAATTAATTACAATTACCTAATTAAATCTCAGTAACAAAAAATTTGCTGGCAGCTACTCCACTGTACTGGAAACAATATGCACTAGGTTTTCTTTGTGTAACGCATTGCTTTTTTTTAAATCTTGGGGCATAAATAATTGGGACACCCTGTATATATTATGACCTCTGCATGCAAGTGACAATTTTTCCATCCCTAATAAATGTTGTAAATTATTAAAAGTGTTTTTCTTTCTTGAGTCATTAGCTTTGCTTACTGGAAAGAGAAGCGATACTGAGACACATATCATTCGCATGCATTTCACACACCATTGATTAAAGACTCTGCCGAAGGGGTCACTAAAGTCTACAGTTTTTTTTTTTTCAGGGTCAAAAAACACCCAGTGCACTTAGGAGCAAGGTGGACATACAGCAACATATTCATACTCTAGGCATAAGCTATCCATACCTTTAGAAATAATTGTTAATTGGCCACCTCCTTCTCTTTAAAAATGTAATTAACTTTGTCCTGTGTATATACTAAATGTATTGTGTACGTGCATGATGTTTGCAGTGAAAATTTAAAACAATGTCTAAGCAAGAAAATACGGATGTGGCAGCCCACCACTGGTACTTCTAATTTGCTTGTGCTCCTATTGTCAGGATTTGCAGAAATAAAGTAAAGTGTGAATTAAAATCCATGCACATCCGCAACAACAATAATGCAGTAAGCTATTAGCCACAATAAAATTTTAATTGAAAAGGTCAAGGCAAGTCAAAAGAAACCTTAAATGATGTGGGTGACAGAACTCTGGTTATGACACATTAGGTGGGAGGGGGGGGGGGGTAGGCTTCAACATCGCCGGGAATGGGGGGCTGCCCCCCCCCCCTGAATTTGTTGGAGGGGGCTCAAGCCCTGGAGCCCCCCCTGTAGACAGCGCCTATGGCCTATGCAGTTCATAGTAGACATGCCATGCAAAACCTGCATAGCTCATGTTTATGGTCTGCATGGGCTTGGGAACGCCTACCTGTTAGGCCTTATTTGTACAAAGCCTTTACATTGCTAATATACAATTGTTGAGAAAAGTCCAAGCTACCATAACTTTAACCGAGATACAAATCTTCGAGAGTATAGTTTCAGCTTGGTAGCGTGTCTTGTGTCTGCACTCCTTTCAGGTTGAGCAATGTGGCTCTGGACACAGCGCTCTCAACGTACCTTGCTGATGCTGCCCAATCCTTGACTGTGGAGCAGTGCCACTGTCCGCCCAATTACAAGGGGACTTCTTGCGAGGTTTGTTCTTGTCTCTCACTTGAGGGAAATTTTCTAAATTATAATTCTCAAGCTTCTGGCCATTAAGAAGGAGCTTTAGCACAGGGCCAATTCTAGTTGATTCATACAAAATCATGCGAAACTATTGTTGTTGTTGTACGTGCTTTTAATCAAACTTGTAGCATACATTAGGAAAAATGAAATTTCAGTGACTTTCCTATGTACATATTTTTTTAATTAGACCATGAGATTAAAAAAAAAATATTGATGAAAGAATTAGAAAAGTTTGGAGAAGTTCTAGTACCATGCTTACAACTCAAATTTTCATCTATTAAGATATTGTAATTCTGCAAACAGCACATTCAAGGATGCCTAAAGCAGACAACATTAATGTATATTTCTTTAAAAGTTAATGAAACATTGTCGTTTTTAGTTTTTACGGGTATTATTACAAAACAAGTGATCTTTTTCGAAGTCATTTGCTGTATGTCAATTTTGTCCGATTTAGGCATATAAAAAAAAAATCATACGAGGTTGCGTGAGCCAAAACCACGATCTGATTATGAGGCATGCTGTAGTGGGGTACTCCGGATTGATTTTAGCCACATGGGGTTCTTTAATGTGCACCTAAATCTAAGTACATGGGTGTTTTTGCATTTTGCCTCCATCAAAGTGTGGCCGCCATGGCCGGGATTTGATCCCGTGACCTCGTGCTTAGCAGTGCAACACCGAAGCCACTAAACAATTAGTTACCATGGCAGGTCCATTTAGACATTAATACAGGTGCTGTTTACAGAACTGTTCTACTATATACTTTTATGGTGGAGTCATTGAACTATTTACTTGAGTTTTCTTTTTCTTTTCTTTTTAGATTTTAAATTAGTCAGTCAAAAATAAAAAAGTTATACTATGGATGCGCGTATTTACCATTTGGGGTCACAACATGCATTTTTTAATTAAGACTTGATTCGACCATGATATGTTATTACCACTTGTGTAAATTGTCACATTTTCCAAATGCTAACGTTGCCACACTGTTTGCAGGAATGTGCACCTGGGTACTACCGCTCAAGGACGGGTCCTTACCTGGGCTTCTGTGTTCCCTGCCAGTGCAACAACCATGGGGACACTTGTGATGTTGTCACTGGAAAATGCTATGTGAGTTGTTTTCCTGATAGCTCTGACAGTTCCAATTTTTTACAGGAACTTGACAGTTCCGTTATTTGTCCTTATATAGTTTATGCATCTCTGCCTTGTTTCCGTCCAGTGCTCTGAGAACTCGAGGAACTTGACTATTCCTTGGAAAACTGCCCCCCCCCCCTCCCCCGCCGCCCCCACAGAGGCACTTTGTTGTCTTAGATAGATTGTCATTGTTTTAACCATGAACTTTTTTCTCATATTTATTTTTAGAACTGTCGAGACAACACCTATGGTGACCACTGTGAGAAATGCTTGCCTGGTTACCACGGTGACGCCACCAGAGGCAACCCTGATGACTGTCTCATCTGTGCCTGCCCAATTCCATTGCCATCAAATAAGTATGTGGTTCAGCTGGCTATCTGTTAGCCAACATATTGAACATGCTGTAGCAGCTCATTGACAATCATAGAATTTATTGATGATCAACTCCGTAGCCACGGTACTGTGCTCAGCTTGTGTTAGCTTTTAATGAAGCTTTGAAGGTATACATTGTGTCGCAAATAGGGAGGGCTTAGCTCGATCTTACGAAGTAATTCTGAAGGAGGTTGCTTTGTGACTTTTTTTTTTTGCCTTTTTAGAAGCTTTTCTTATCAAAATCGGCACTGATGTCGATGCATCAGAATAGGAATGCATTGAATAGTTATGCTGTAGTGCTCTATCTATTTTGTATCTGTATGTAAATACAGTTAAGCCCTGATATAACAAACTTCATTACAACAAAATTCTCGATTGAACGAAATATTAAGCTTTTTATAACTTCTTGTTCATAGAGCAGCATGTATTTAGCACCTCAATATAACGAAGTGCGTTTATGCACGATTTCAATATAATGACATGTTACTGTCACCGCAAGAGAATACCGAGACAATAAATGGAAGCTTCTGTGGACACAGATGGTCAAATGGTTGAATTACAAGTGGCTTCTTGTGAACATACCTATGTAATCACGATCCACGGGACCAAGAGCTATCACTGAGGAGCAGCGTCATGTTCCGTACATGATAAGATCCTATTGCACCCCGTGCACTGTATGCTTTTGGTGCAAGTGAAAGCTTGCAAGGGTGAGCCGAAAAGGATGGTGGCTTGATGAGCTCCTTCATCCCGCGCAAACAAAGGAAAACAGGGAGAGGAGAACTCGCTTTCGGTAACGCAATTAAGCACGCGTGAAGAAGGTGGCCATGGGAGGTCATCAGATGGGACGGGACAAGAGAGAGTGGGGAGAGACGTTGATGTAAGTCTTCTTTTCTAGCGCGGCTGAGCATATACATAGCCCATGTGCCTTGTTTTACATGTAATTCGCTGTGTGTGCAATGAGTGGGCATGGCGAGATGGCGTAGAATCATGTGCACTGTCTTCCTGTGCATTTAGTACTGGAGGTTGTGTAACCTTGAGTTTCGGAGACCCATTGAAGCTAGAGACAGATGAGGCATCCGCTTCGTGCTGCTGGTGCTTTTCATGATAGCATCATCCCACTGCAGGCAACGCTATCGGCTGCAAGGGTGGAGTGGACGTGAAAGTGGGCTGACTTCGCTTTCATATCTTTCTTGCATCTTTCGTCGCTGACTCTGAAATTCAACAAAATGAATTTTTTACTTATTTATAACTTGCTTCTTCAGATTGCCTGATAATTAGGAAAATCTTGCATCCCCTTCTGTGTAAGAAATATTAATCGGTGACTGTACTTGATTGCATAAAGGTCCAATTTCAATGCAATCAAATTTCAATATAACGAAGCAAATTGCCAATTTTACTGACTTCAATATATCGCAGTTTCACTGTAACTTACTTGTTTTCTTCTGGTGCCTGCTATACTCTCTTCTGTGTTATTGCAGCTTTGCCGAAAGCTGTGAGGTGTCTCCAAGTGGACAAGAGATCAGCTGCAACTGCAAAAAGGGATACTATGGAGCTCGATGTGATGTGTAAGTGTATGCAAGGCGAAATCGTGGGACTGGCTGTTTTCTAAGACTGTTTTGCTCGGTTTACTGCAATGAAGTACTAATAATTGTGCGCAGATGTGATGCTGGCTACTTTGGTCAGCCAGATGTGATCGGCAGCAGCTGCGAGCCATGCCATTGCAGTGGCAACATCGACCCTGAAAACCCTGCATCTTGCGACTCAGTCACTGGCGAATGTGTGCTCTGCCTGAACAACACCTTTGGCGCAGCATGTGAACTCTGTGCACCTGGCTTCTATGGGGACGCCATCATGGGAAAGAATTGCCGCAGTGAGTGGGACTCAGTCCTTTCTAGGATACTTCTTGCAACATTTTCAGATATGAAAAGTGAAACATACGTTTATTAGAAAACTAATTTTCCCAGGATGTTGATCTAGGATACTCTTGATAGAAATCGTTTTATGTATTCCTGTTATAAGTGTAGAGTCGCAGTTTGATAAAACTGCTGGAAATCGACTTTGCTTGACTACAGGATGTATCTATTTATTTAGCTTTTTTTCTTCTTTGCTTCTATAGAGTGCTCCTGCAACAAATGCGGAATGTACTCCTGTGACCCAGCTGCAGGAACCTGCAGCTGTCATGACAATGTGATTGGAGAACTCTGTGACCAGTGTGCTGTGAGTGCTTATCTTGCATCTTACAGCCATCATTGAACTTATCCAAATATGCACATGAGTGAAAATGCCACATTGTTACACCATTATCAAAATATCACTTTAACACATGAATCACATCAAATCTTGTCTGGCTTGTGAGGACACAGTCCACTGTTTGCAACACATCTAAGCCCTCCTTAAAAGAAGAAGCTTCTGTGCTATTTACAAACTGCCTGGCAAGCATGTCGATTTTGGTGCCATGCACTGCCCTTCCTAGGATGCATGCGAATAATTTCACAGCTCCAGAAGAACTGTTTCAGGGCATGAATGAGGAAACGCTCCAAAACAGCTGTCCTTGTTTGACTTGTATCAAAGGTGCTGGTACATAGTACAGGTGGATTTAGCCTTGTGAGATCTGCTTGCTATGACTCTGTCAGCACGTCTGTGCCTGTAAAGAGTTATTGCCACATTAGTGGTCTGATGGCGAGTCCACGTCCTCGAGAAACATAGAAGTGGCCTCAGCACTTCCCGCCTTGACACTGCGCGACCATGTAAAACTTCCATAGCACAACCTACAGTGTAAGCACAACTGTGGAGAAAGCATGCATAAGTGATTCATGATTTCCGTTGTACAAGGGACAGTTTTGCAGGAAATGTTTGTTGCCCGAGTGATGTTTGCAGTCTGTGCAGAGGTGGTGCAGGTGTAGCTGTGTTCATAGTGTCACTGAACTGCGGTGCAGCCAAACCACTGGGGCTTCAGCAGCTGCCAAGGCTGCCGTCCCTGTGACTGCGGCTTGGCTTCCCAGTCCAAGCAGTGTGATCTGGAAACAGGCCAGTGCCCCTGCCAGCCAGGTGCTGGAGGTCTCCGCTGCGAAGCCTGCGAGCCAGGATTTTGGCGTTACTCCACCAGTGGTTGCATCTGTGAGTGTTGTGATGCCCATTAGCCAGGATTGCATTCAGATGCATTTCTCTTTCATCATCAGGAGCATTACTTGTCTCCTGTTGAGCACAGTAATAACTTGCAGCTTGGCATATTCACACATTGTGTAAAAAAAAAATAATGTGATCTGCCTCACTTCTGTTCAGTATCTGACATTGGGCTAAACCCCATTGTCATGCACTTTTATTGAGTTTCCTTAACTACTTATGACAAATTGGTTTTTTGCATGGTGAAATGCTGTACTTGTAAATCAATTAGTCATGTTTATGTGAGCTTCTCATACTGTATCATGTGAGTCATGGTATCAGTGGGCAATGTGACCAAATCCAATTGTACATACGTGTATGTCAAATGTGTTGCATAGGCCCACAATCACAATACTACGGATACCCAGGCAGCTCAAAAGGCAAATGGAAAATGGAAAATGGAAAATGGAAAATGAGTCTGTAGTCTAATTTTATGTGCAACTTGGCGATAGTTAGCAGGTGAAGTGCAAGTTAAAGATCTGTATGGCTAACTGGGGGCATGTCCCGTTACTGCATTTCATGCATGTCTTTCATTATGCGACATGTAGTCTGATATACACATGCACATGTGAATCCGAGGTCTGTAATACGCCATTAGCACATACCGCTTGCAGTCCTTAGTAATTGTGTTTTATAAATCCTGGCTCTGCTACTTGCATGACTGACTGAAAAAGTGCACTTTTCCCCTGCACATTTATTCCTTCTCTTTTTTAGCGTGCAACTGTGCTGCCAAGTTTTCGGCTGGTGCTGTCTGCAACCAGCAGACGGGTCAGTGCCAGTGCTTGCCTGGCGTAATCGGGGAGAAATGTGACAGCTGTCCACACCGATGGGTCTTCGTAGAGCGACAGGGCTGCCATGGTGAGTATGTAACAATCAGTGAGAACTGGCTATTAACTTGTTCTTTCTTGAGTGTCATTGCTGTGTGCGTTCATACACACAAGACTATAGCTTCCACTGCAAGCTTGTTGCTTCCTTTGTGATAGCTTGTGTTGTGCAATGCAACAAACTTGTAATAATTTGAACTCAAAATTCAAAACTCCTGTTAATTCACAGTGTTTTCAGCAGTTTGATTGCTCCTGGTGCACTTTCAATGCATTTCAAAGCAACTCAGATGAAACAAGGCTTTTTGTTAATTTGGCATATGTAAAGCTTTTTGGCTTCCCGGGGCTGAAAAACATGTCCAAAGGCAACCAACAAGTGGACAGGCATGTGGCATGATTGGTAGAAAGATGACCATGTTTGGCAGGCTACTGTTATTAGGTGTCACTGTGAGATTGTGCCACTGACCCAGCCAGTAACATATGCAGAAAAAGGCATAAAATTGTCTTGTTTTTTGTCATACAACTTCATATCATAACTCATAATTCTGTTTATTAGCATATTTCATTAGTTTGTGACTAAACTGTACCACCCTGGATTAAGGCAGTCTTATTCTTGCTGCTCCATTGATAGTGCCAAGCAAATTTTGTGTCAATAGCTATGCTGGGATAGGGTAGTGCTGATGCACCCCATCAGAGATTTGATTGCTTATTTAGTTGTATGAATGTACATCTGTGCTGTTTAAGGGACCCTTATTAACACTGGCTTATTGTGCATCACATGCGTAGAATGCGGCGAGTGTGTGCATGCACTGCTGGACGACACAGACCAGTTGGCAGGTCTCTTCGGCGATATCCAGTTTGAGGTGAAAGACTTGTCGGCAACATACCTGGCCAACCAGCGGTTGCAGGTGGTCAACCAGACTGCCCATGACCTCCAGGTATGTACTATAGCACAGGCGGTAGTATACCTAAATAGTTTGTCAAATTACTTGTTACATGTAATGAATACATTGTTGCGCCAAAAAAGGAAAGTAAAGACTTGGGAAGGAACATTCTGTAATCAACAAAGGTAACGCGAATTTACCTGCGCATTGCACGGTTTGCCTGGAAGGAACATGCCAGTCACTACTGCGTGAGATAAAGATACTTGGCAGGAGTGGTGATACGTTAGCAAGAGAACTTTTGGAGGCATATCACATAAAAGTAAGAGGCACGAGTTGTATTAATGACACGTCTGTTTTTCTGTTTGAAAATGAGTTTCAAATGTTGAAAACGTCACTGTAATCGCTCTAGGCAACACTGATGTACTCATGCGTATTTGTTCATTCTCCCTGCCCTGCTGTAAGAATAAAATAAGTTGAAGTTCAGCGCTCATTCTGTCGTTTCGTACTCTTCCTTCCCAAGTCTTCATTTTCCTTTTTTGGCGCAACAATGTATTCATTGGATCCCAACCAACTCGCCCAGCAACAAGTTCTACTTGTTACATGTCATTATTTGGTTTATTTATTATTTATTTATTGGTTTAAGTGACCTACAGACAGCATAATGTATCCATGTACTGAACTCTTCTGATTGTTCTACATAACATGGGGGCTGTGCTTAGAAAGATATAAATGATACAGTCTGTGCATGTGAAAATAATGCACTGCTTATTAGGCACTTAACAGTGTTGATAAAAGCACCATATTCTAGATAATTTCACTGCATCGTGAATACAACATAGGCACTTTACTTAATGATTGGCAGTGCTCCTTTGCTTGCAACATGCTACAAAGCTCGTCCGGATTTGGGCAGAAAATTGCGTGGTTACAGGATATAGTACAAGGCGTCATGTGTTTAGAGCCTGTAGTGCTTGCACAGCTTGCTGGACACTGATGTTTATTTTTATTACAGCTTCAGTTTGAGACATTCCAATCAGATCGGGAGGCAGAAGATGCCAGTCCCTTAGGACAGAATGTCTCTGACTTGGAGACCTTTGGCAATGTAGTTCGCAAGAGTGTGAGTAAACAGCCCTGTTCCATATGCATTGCTCCTTTTGCATGGGATTGAAAATTACCAGAAGTCTCCTTTCATTCTCTACATTTGTAAAGTAAGTATATGCTGGTGAAACAGTGATACATGGCATTCATTCACATGATTGAAATCATACATGTGGTTTTACCTTCTAAAAATTAGGTTTATAGTGTCATCAGTAAGACTGACATCCCAGTGTTTTATCAGCTTGTTGAGAGACTTACATCTTTGGCATAATGGGAACAGAAAATTAATTGGTGGCTGTAATAAAACATGCCAGTTTAAAGAGTATTACCATATTTACTCGATTCTAACATGCACATTTGTTTCCAGAAAAACATGCTAGAGATAACCAAATGCATGCTAAATTGGAGTACGACTCCACAACTAAAATAGTGGTGGGGTACCATCCTTGGCATCAGAATTTTCTGTCATCCAATCCAATTCACATGTACACTGCTGCAGCTGTGAGAGCAGTGGAAGTTTTGTGCCCACTCCATAAGTGCATTAGGCTGCAGTAGTCTGCAAAGCATTCAAGAAATGTGATATTTTTAAAGTCCTTCGACGGTGCCGAAGATGCGATGCTCTGTCAGGCCAGTGTCAGTCGTATCGAGGCATTCGACAGCAATGACAAATTAAGTGATGCTTGGTCTAAGTAGCCCAGATGTAGTAATTTTCCAAATCTGAAAAAGTTGCCATTGCTCTCTAACTATTGAAAAATAATGAGTGAAGTATGAAGGGCATCGCATTTATCATTTCTTGAAGTGTGAAAATTAAGATGTGTGTTACTTTTTAGGGCATTCCAGTTTCGATTTGTGGCCATGAAAATTGTGTATGCTTTACAATACAGGGAGTGTTCAAGTAATCAAGTAAATACAGTGAATCTACAAATACGGTGAGGTGATGAGGGGGAATGATTGTCATCCACCTGACTACAAAGAAAGCTCACATGCGTCTCTCACAAAGAAAGCTGCAGAAATTCATAATAGTTTCTACAGAATTGATCTGCTACATGCAGTATCCCAACTGCACATTGATTTGCCAATAAATTTGGCCTCTCTGCGGTCTCCTAGACTCCTGGTAGGCTGAGATGGTAGAGTGACCATTAGTAGATGATTGAGTGAGCAACTCCATTGTGGAGCTTTCTTTTCGAGAAACCAGTATGGATTTTCTTTGCAGCTTTGTGATGCCGTCAAATGGACGGCAGTTATTCTCTTTCATAATACTTATTCCACCAAGTGCATTGCCGTAAACTTATTTGTCGTAGTTCAGCAATGTTATCACGACTTCTTGCCAATCAAAACTTACATCTGCTTCTTAGATGTCGGTGATCCTCTCTTCGGCCAGGACAAATGACAATGCTGCATTTGCGACTAAGATGGCTGCCTTACAAGAGGAAGCTGATGTCAACAAGACCGTCAAAGAAATGCAAGGTAAGAGCACATTCGTACTCATAATGATTGCAGGTGTGATCATATGGAGAACAGGCAGTCAGTAGCAGTGAGAGGATGTGCCACGAAGCACTCTTACATGGGCATTCTTCTGTGCAGACATTCTGTACAACCTGATGACATTCTCGGAAGGCATTAGCACATCGTCTGCTAGCAGCATCGAGCCAATGCTTCAAGAAGCGAAGCGCATCACTGAGCGGCTCAATGATACCACCTTTGTTCCTGAATTTCGGCAGTCCGAGGATGATCTAGCCGAGGCTCGTGAAGGTGTGATATTTGTATTTATTTATTTGCACTGTAAGCTCTTTATAGATCCATTGCATGAGTCACATTAAACATCATAAGCACAAAAAGAAAAGGTGCTTCTATGAGTTCACAGAGGCATTAATGATTATAAAGACAGAGACAATTAGCTAAAGAGTCAGTAAAAATTTCTCTTAAATTGATTCGTCTGCCCGGCTGATAAAAGAGCCAAATATTTACAGTCTCTAACCTCTGCTTCTTTAATTCACTACATATGAGAGAATCAGCTTTCCAAGACTGAAACTTCACCGTGATGCTGCTGTGGCAAGGGCTATTAGCACACTGGGCTACCATTTTGTTTAATGCAATACCTTGGACATGTCCTATTATTCAGACTCTTTCATGGCAGAGCTATGTGTTGTATACGGCCAACGCATGTGCGTACGATGACAATCAGACAGAGTGAAACAATATGTCATTTCACCAAGTGTCTAATGCATAGAATACCAAAACCGTTTATGGGAGGGTCGTTCCTTTTTATCCATTTCATTACACTTAAATATCTAAGCCGAATCTCTTCTGGATATTATGTTTGTCGTCTGATTTCTCTTTTGTGCCCCTTCAACACACTTATTAACTTCCTCAGCCTTGGAGCAAGCACAGCAGTTTTCACTGCCTGCGGTGCAGAACAATGCAACACTTGCTGAGCTCAGGCGCAGCATGCAGCAGGACCTGGAAGACCGTCTGCACGAGTTGGCTAACCACACGGCACGCGCCAACACCATGATGCGCAAGGCTTCGGGGCTGCTGCACAAAGCTAACAGCTCACCATTCAGGGTACCTTAATTGCGTGCAATCTAGGCTGCATGTTGGGTGCATTCCATGGTGGCAGCAGGATATTTATAAAGTATTTGAGCTTCTTTGCCTTTACAGGGCCTAGTCGCCCAGAGTGAGGAGCTGCAGTCCAAGGCCCAGGAGCTCTTGAGAGAAGGCGAGGAGTTGCTGCGCAAGTGCTCTGGCTTCAATTTGGACGCAGACAAAGCCCTTGATGTGAGTGCCTTGGGCCTTGTATGTACATGCCAGAAGGCTGAATTAAAATACATATATTGCCTTTTCATTATCCTGATATTATTCTGTTCCGCAAACTCTACTAATAACTCTCCCCTGCTATTCCTAGCGCCTATGCCATATTCCCCCACTGCCTTGTCTCCAGCCTGCTTCTTGCCTACCTTGGCATTAAAGTCACCCATTAGTATAGTGTATTTGGTTTTCACTCTACCCATCGCCGATTCCACAGCAGGCAGGCATTCTCAGATCATGAACAGCAGGTCACCATTATCCCTCAAGAGAAAAGTATATAATAGCTGTGTCTTACCAGTACTCACCTACGGGGCAGAAACC
This sequence comes from Dermacentor albipictus, assembly GCF_038994185.2. Classification (NCBI taxonomy): domain Eukaryota; kingdom Metazoa; phylum Arthropoda; class Arachnida; order Ixodida; family Ixodidae; genus Dermacentor; species Dermacentor albipictus. Next base: position 8,295,891 of record NC_091826.1, on the reverse strand, counting down.
TGGAGGCTTACGAAAAGGGTTCTACTCAAATTGAGGACGACGCAACGAGCTATGGAAAGAAGAATGATAGGTGTAACGTTAAGGGATAAGAAAAGAGCAGATTGGGTCAGGGAACAAACGCAAGTTAATGACATCTTAGTAGAAATCAAGAAGAAGAAATGGGCATGGGCAGGACATGTAATGAGGAGGGAAGATAACCGATGGTCATTAAGGGTTACGGACTAAATCCCAAGGGAAGGGAAGCTTAGCAGGGGGCGGCAGAAAGTTAGGTGGGCGGATGAGATTAAGAAGTTTGCAGGGACGGCGTGGCCACAATTAGTACATGACCGGGGTTGTTGGAGAAATATGGGAGAGGCCTTTGCCCTGCAGTGGGCGTAACCAGGCTGATGATGATGATGATGATGATTGCCTTTTCTTGTACATCCTAACAAAGCAATTTTTATAACTTTTCGCATGTTGTCTGTGCTCGGATGACATTTAGCCAGCGTTGTATTCATTTTAAAAAACATTTATTCAGGCCAGCTAGCAGGAATTCAGATATCTCAAGGGAAAGAATTTAACACCAAGTTGTAGCGCACTAAAGTACTAGGCTTAGTACCTTAGCTACTCTGGACTGTGTGAATGCGATAGCATAAAATGTTGAATTAGGCGTGTTGTACAAGGAAACAGAGCTAAGAACAGGAGACAAACATCTCCTCTCGTCGTCATCCTCTTTTTAGCGTTGTTTCCTCCAAGTTCGGAAAAGGAATAGACAGCAACTTTTTTCTTTCCTATCTTCTTTTTTTTACTGTCCCTTCATCTTTTCTCTTCCATCACTTCCTAATTTTCCTAGGTGGCTAAAGTTAACCTTGTGTATGTGCCCTCCCTTGGGTATAATATATTAGGTTGTAGTGGCAATGTACGGTTGGCGCCTGCAGCCTTGCCCGTTAAGTGCTGCAGCGTCCCCAAGTTGGGCTCTATGGTGGGTGGCTGCCATTGCCGCCGAAAAAAAAAGAAAGTACTGTAGGGACACCCGCATTTCCCCGCATACTTGATCGTCACCCTCAAAAGAGGGGACACACCGGTGACCTAACCACATGCTTCAACCGAACAAGAGAGACCTATCCAAAATATCATGTTGTGCACAGCGAGAACTCTGAAAAACAGGCCAGATTCATTTCCTGTTTCATAGTTGCAAAATCTTTAACCGAAGCCATAGGGTTAGGTTATAAAGTAACAAAAATGGCTAGCGGAGACCTTCTTCTTGAGATCCCTCAGAAACATCAGTACGAGAAGCTAGGCAGTCTTGTGACATTTGGTAGCATACCAATTTCTGTTACACAACACCGAACAATTAATAACTCACGAGGAGTCGTGTCAGAGGCAGACCTCCAGGATTTGACTGAAGCTGAACTCTGGGAAGGGTGGAAAGACCAAAATGTAATCAATGTAAAGCATATTATCCTAAAATGGGGCAACAAAGAAATTCCCACCTTACACCTTGTCCTAACATTTGCATCTAGCGTTCTGCCAGAAACCATTGAAACAGGATACATAAGGCTAACTGTCCGACCATATATCCCGAGCCCTAGATGGTGTTTCCAATGTCAAAGGTTCGGCCATGGCTCGCAGAGCTGTCATGGTCAAATAACTTGTGCAAAGTGTGGAGTCCAGGGCCACCCCTCCGACAACTGTAGTGGCACACCTAACTGTGTGAACTGCAGTGGTGACCATCCAGCCTACTCACGCTCCCGTCCAAACTGGAAGAAAGAAAAAGACATAATCACCCTCAAGTCAAAGAAAACATTTCGTTTAAGGAAGCCCGTGAAAGATGCTCACCTTTCCACAGCACACCTTATGCTGATGCGGTGCGTCGGGGGGCAGCGTCGCAGCGGCCAATGCCAAGTGCCCAGCCCGCGCACAGCGAGCTGGCACCTTTGGCTCCTGCCCCCAGGGTGGAAGTAGGTAAGCCTACTCCATCCAACCAGCAAACAGGCCAGGCTACCCTTGGTTTGCCGGCCCCACAAAAGTTATCTGTGGCAACGTGCGCTACGCGCAGCGATCCCGCAGTACCGAAAGCGGCCCCGAAGGTGGGCGCAGCCAAGGCTGCCCCAACCTCCCCAGCCCCTTCCAGCACTGGCAACAGCTGGCGCAGCTCAGACCCAAAGGTAAGACCCAAAGCCCCATCGACCTGCGGGCTGGTGGGCGCAGGGGTCTTGCCCTCCGAGGCAGGACTGTCTCGGTTAACTTCTCACTTGCGAGAGCACGTGTCCGGCGCCTCACAATAGGCAATGGACACTACACCAATCCCCACGGTGCACCAAGCGCCTAGGGAGCGGCGAGGCTCCCTCAAACGCTCCAGAAAGGACAAAACCCCCGTTACAGGGCCTGCAAAGAGCTCTGTAGTCTAAGGCATCACTTCTGTTTCTGTACACACAGCACAAACTTACTTTAAATATAGATACACAAATCATTCAGTGGAACGTCGGAGGTCTTTTTAGAAACCTTGATGATGTGCAAGAACTTATCCGTGAACACAATCCAAAAGTGCTGTGTTTACAGGAAACACACTTAAAATCAAAACACACAAACTTTCACCGACAGTATGTTACGTTTCGCAAAGATCGCGATGATGCTATCGCATTATCAGGTGGTGTTACCATTGTTATTCATAAAAGCATTGCGTGTCAACATTTACAGCTACAAATGCCCCTTGAAGCAGTGGCGGTTCGAGTTGTTCTCCTAAACAAATTCATCACCATTTGCTCGCTTTACATACCCCCACATTACAAATTAAACAAACATGAATTTCAGTCCTTTATAGATGAATTGCCAGAACCTTATGTTGTTCTTGGCGAATTCAGTGCACACAGCTGCCTGTGGGGCGACTCTCCTGTAGATGCGCGAGGTCATCTTGTTGAACAGTTTCTTTTTTCTTCTGGTGCGTGCCTTCTGAATAAGAAGGAACCCACGTATTACCGTCTTGCAAACAGAACCTTTTCTTCAATTGACCTTAGCACAGTTCATCTGTATCTGTAGCATCTGTACTGCCTGAACTTGAATGGGAAGTTACCGACAACCCTTACAGGAGCGACCACTTCCCCATACTGCTAAGAACATCTAAAGAAAACGAATATCCACCACAGGCTCCTAGGTGGAAGGTTGATACAACCGATTGGGAGAAATTCTGAACTCTTACTAGTAGCTCATGGGCTGACATGTCTTTGTTAGGAATTGATGCTCTGTGGAATATTTTACAGACTTCATAATAGATGCCGCATCTAAATGCATATCTGAAGTAAGTGGCTTGGCATGCAAACGCTGTGTCCAGTGGTTGAACGAAGAATGTAGGACCGCTTGTAAGAAATGGAACAAAGCATAGGGGTTGCTACGCACGTCTCCCACTGCGGAGAATCTTATTAATTTTAAAAAAGTAAAATCCCACGGCAGGAGAACCCGCCGACAGGCCAGAAGAGAGAGTTGGCAGAAGTTTTTATCGGGTATCAACTCGTATAGAGATTAGGCCAAATTCTGGAACAGGGTTAATAGGATAAGAGGGCGACAAACATATTCACTTCCTTTGGTAAACTCACAAGGTGATACACTGAAAGATCAGGCAGACTCACTTGGGGAGCACTTTGAGAGCATATCAAGTTCAACCAATTATTCAAAATCCTTTCTCAAATATAAGCAAATAGAAGAATGTAAGCCATTCATAAGAAAATGCCAACAGAGTGAACCGTACACTCGTCCTTTTAGTATTGCCAAGTTGTTGCGAGCTGCTTTGAGTGCATGCAAGAGCTCTGCACCAGAATCTGACAGAATCATGTATGAAATGATCAAAAACCTACACAATGACACACAAGTTACACTACTTGCACTTTTCAACTCTATTTGGGCTGCAGGATACCTTCCAACCGCATGGAAAAAAGCCATTGTGGTCCCTGTTTTGAAACGGGACAAAGACCCCTCCTTAGTGGCAAGTTACCACCCGATAGCCCTCACAAGTTGCCTTTGTAAGGTATTTGAAAAAGTGATTAATCAGCGACTCATCCATTTCCTTGAACTGAGCAAAATGCTTGATCCCTATCAGTGTGGCTTCAGAGAAGGGCGCTCCACAACCGATAATCTTGTACGTATTGAAAGATATATCCGTGACGCATTCGTACAAAAACAGTTTTTCTTATCCATATTCCTCGACATGGAGAAGACGTACGACACAACGTGGCGCTACGGCATCCTGAGAGACTTGTCAGAAATGGGGATTCATGGCAATATGCTAAACCTAATAGAAAGCTATTTGACAAATCGTACCTTCCGGGTAAAAGTTGGCCATGCATTGTCACGTCCTTTTATACAGGAAACTGGTGTACCCCAGGGAGGCATACTCAGCTGCACACTCTTTATTGTTAAGATGACAACACTTCGTGCTGCATTACCACCGGCCATTTTTTATTCTGTCTACGTGGACGACATTCAAATAGGTTTCAAATCATGTAACCTCGCAGTGTGCGAGCGACAGGTACAGCATGGCCTGAACAAAGTGTCAAAGTGGGCAGAGAAAAATGGATTCAACATCAATCCTCACAAAAGCTCTTGTGTTCTTTTTACAAGAAGAGAGGCCTGGTCCCGAATCCTTGCTTAGAACTGTGTGGACAACAAATACCTGTCAGCAAAGAGCACAAATTTCTAGGTATTATACTTGACTATAGGCTCACTTTCATTCCACACATTAAATATCTTAAAGAAAGATGGCTAAAAACAATGAACTTCATGAAACTTCTATCCCAGACTACATGGGGTAGTGACAGGAAGTGTGTAATGAATCTCTACAAAAGCCTAATGCGGTCACGATTGGATTATGGTGCCGTAGTGTATAACTCTGCCGCCCCGAGCGCGCTAAGGATGCTGGATCCTGTCCACCATCTAGGTATCCGCTTAGCCACTGGCGCTTTCAGAACAAGCCCGATTGAAAGCTTATATGCCGAATCGAATGAGTGGTCACTCCACCTGCAGAGATCATACATCAGCTTTACATATTTCCTTAAAGTGCACTCTAACCTTGAACATCCATGTTTTAATAATGTTACCTACATGATGTGTGCTACACTTTTCCGCAGTCGTCCCTCTATAAGACAGCCTTTCTCGCTGCGTGTGAAGGAGCTTAGCGATGAAATGTATGTCCCACTCCTTGAGCATCGCTTAATGCACCTAACCAAGCTCTTACCTCCTTGGGAGTGGCAGGCGATAGAATGTGACGTATCCTTTATAAAAGTTGCAAATCATGCTCCAGAGGTCGAAATCCAAATGCATTTCCTAGAACTTCAGTACAAGCACTCGTGCATAGAGCTCTACACAGTCGCTTCCAAGTCACATGCCAGAGTGTCCTATGCAGCCGTTGGTCCATCCTTCTCGGAATCCGATGTACTGCATCCAGAAACAAGTATCTTTACGGCTGAGGCCTGCGCACTATTGTCAGCAGTGAAGCATATCATCATCATCAGCAGCGGCGGCGGCAGCAGCAGCAGCAGCAGCAGCAGCCTGGTTACGCCCACTGCAGTGCAAAGGCCTCTCCCTTACTTCTCCAACAACCCCGGTCATGTACTAATTGTGGCCATGCCGTCCCTGCAAACTTCTTAATCTCATCCGCCCACCTAACTTTTGAAGCATATAAAGAAATCTAAACTTCAAGAATAAGTTATGTATACGGACTCCCTAAGTGTTGTGAAGGCCTTGATGTCATTCTGTAAGCACAAAAACCCAATAATTAATGAACTCTATTTCGTCCTGTGTAAAGCAGATATATCTAACCAACATGTGATTATATGCTGGGTGCCTGGCCATAGGGGCATTGAGGGTAACATTCTAGCGGACCAGATGGCCACATCAATTTCATTGCATGCAGTTAATCCTACTGCTTCGGTCCCTGTCACATACCTGAAGCCCTTTTTAAGAAGGAAATTACGAAACCACTGGCAACGCATGTGGGACGCAGGAATAAATAACAAACTGCATGTGATAAAGCCACAGTTAGGTTCTTGGCCCTCCGCAACAAAATCACGGCCAACAGATGTCCTATTCTGTCGTCTCAGAATAGGACACACATTTGACACGCATGACTTTTTACTCACTGGAAATGATCCTCCAACCTGTGGTAGATGCGGGGAGAGGCTGACCGTCCCTCCATGTCCTCCTGGAGTGTCGGGAAGCCGAGTCTGAAAGAAAGAAACATTTTCCCCTAGCATACAGGTAGCACATCCCCCTTCACCCTGTAATGTTACTCGACCCAGAACCGCTCTTTGACACCAACGCAGTCCTAGGTTTCCTGAAATATGTTGTAATACATGTTATTAGCCCCACACATTCGTAGCGTCTCCTCTCTTCAGAGGATGCCGCTGTGATAGCTGTTTCATATAGCACATGCCTCTAGGGCCCTTGTGTTTCAAAGGCTCTGGCGAGGCAGTAGTGCTCCAGTTAATTTTACCATATCACATATTTTCTATATTGCACCATTCTTTCACTATGGATTTTACTGCACATAGAACATGTCACTTGTCATCGACATAATCTTATTACAGATATATTTTATGCACTCTAGAGCGACTGTTTTTAAGGCCCCTTTACAGCCACGTCACATCAACTTCATAGAACTCACAACTACATTGCAAACTCATCACCACGGACCTGGCGCTCTTTAGCCATACCTGGCCCTTACGCCAATAAACACCGTACATTCATTCATACAGCAAAATACAGGATAATTATGCTAAAGGTGCACTCTATCCCTGGGAAGTTGTGAACCAACTCTTAGTAGACAGATTATTAGAGGAATTTAGGATAGGGGCCCCAATAGTTTGGGGCCCCAAAGAGCTTTACGAGTGTTAGTGCTGGGGCATGCAGGAGTGAAGAGTTTTAGAATAGGGCTTTGCATTTTCAGATAGTGTCTTGCCCTTGCAGCCCCACTATGGCACCAAATAAAAGCTATTATACGTAAACATTAAAGTAAGATATACCATTTTATGATGGGAAGAGCAATTCTGACTTTCATGTTTTTGTATTTAATCTCAATTTAAAGGTTATTCTATTAGCAGCAAGCAATTTGTTGCGCTTGGTTTTCAGTAACCAACTTTACGTGCCCTCACCAGCTAAGCTAAGTTAAGCCATGTTAGGCCTACGAGCCATAAAATCGACACTCGAACGTAGAATCAGCAGCGTCTAATGAATCAGTCTTCATTACAGACGTTAGTTGAGAGAAAGCAATAAGCGCAGTCACTTCTCCTAGCTTACAAACTTCACGCCTTACCATAAATCGAGCCTACTTTGGTGCTAGGTTACAGCCGTCACTTGGATGGGTGCTACCATGTTTGTTGATGCAGAGCTTTTGGGGAGCCTTTGAGGCTCCTGCTAAATCAGTGAAATAGCATGTCCGACGCAAAACCCAAATGCAGTTTCCATCTCTGGTATGCACAGTGACTTCGACGCTATTTCTTTGGGGCCTCAAAACGTTTGGGGCCCCTATTCTAAAATTCTGTATTATGTCTTTCATGGCAACCAGAAGAGAGAAGGAGTAATGACCCGAGTGCATTGCATTACTTTAGAAATAATGGCCAGCAGTTCTGCTGAAGACATCCCATGGTGTGTCATTACAGGCGCTGGGTGACAATGAGCGTCGACTGCGTGATTCAGTGGACGAGCTCAAAGAAACCTTGGCCAAAGTGAAGAAGCAGACTGACGACGTCGAGCCAGCTGTCTATGATGCCGTTGACCACTCACAACAGCTTGAGAACCAAGCTGAGGAGTGCAAGAAGTAAGTTTTAGTGCCAATAGAACTGTTCACTGACCTGGTTGAACAGGCTGTCATTTCACAATTAAAACCAGCCCCTGTTCATTCTGGGCTCTTACCTGCACATCTGCAAACATCTGATCGAAGGTTCAAGCATACCTGTTGTTCATGCTTCCTTGTGCCTTACTTAAATTTTTCCTTGTGTAGTTACGATAACTTCGCACAAATCTTGGCAGTGAGATTTGCTCTGTGATTATGAATTGTGCTCTGTACTAGTTTATTTATTGCGTATCTTGTAAGTCAGTGACGTTTGGATGCCTCAGGGCCCCCACTGTTTATCTACCAGTGCCATGTCTTTTTATTTCTCTGTTGCATTGTTCCTTGCTTGATATTTGATGTTAATATATACCTTTTGTTTTGATGAATCAATCCGTGTTTGTAGCAAAACCAGTGTTACAAGAATGTTGCACCACCAGTACCAATTAGAAATAGCAAATTAGAAAAGCAAATTGAGAAATACAAATTGTGGAAGCAGCAAATAATGAGGACATGTTTGTACACTTACTAGAATGCATGCATAAAATGCCTTGTTTTGTTGTGTTCTGTTTTGCAGCATCTTATATGATACAAAACAAACATCTGCATCAGCGCTTGCCTATGATGAAATTGCCAAGGCAGTTGATGATGCTCTCAATTATTCGCATGCTGCAAAGGCTGCTGCTGATGAAGCCCACTCCATGGTAAAGTTTTCTTGTTTCAGTTCTTTTAAACAGATCTAAAAAAACTTTTGTTAATTTTTATTGCTGCAGTGCTGTAGGAAGATTTACACTCCTCTGATGCTGTTTGTAGTGAATGAATAACCAGCATGCATTAAAAAAAAAAGAAGAATGACACAGAGGGCTGATGCCATTATTTACATATGTGTCTTGCTGTTGTTGAAAGCATAAAATCTCACGATAGATGGGCTGCCTGTCTGTGTAGTACTCTTGCATCACTGGTGCTTTGAGGAAGCTATTATGCTGGCATTGCCTTGCATGTGACATACATGTGTTCAATTGTGTTGTATTGGTTGTTGCTATATCTTTGATTCTTTGTTTCCCACTAGAATCGTGGAAAGTGCATATTTATGGCTACTCCTTCCTTTTAATACATGAAGGCAGACCAAATTTGATGTTTTTAAACCATGACAGCTCCAATATGGCAACAATTTGCCTATGCAGATGGTAACATTTGTTGCCATTGAGAAGTCAGCAGGGGAAAGACAGGGAACTTAACCACAGAATATCTCTGATTGGGCTATCCTGTACTGGAGAAAGGGAAAAAGGAAATAAAAATAAATGCAGCAATCTGAGTCTGCAATTGTTTAAGGTTGTTCAGCAGCACTCAAGATAAATCAGAACATTTTATACGACTGTGCATTGTAAACCATACAATTAAGTGAGTCTTGGTGGCAGTGACAAATTGGTCAAAGCATGAAGGGGACTTAGACCTCTAAATAAATGTTTCAGTCTGTTGGTATCATCGACCGTGCTTCTGACTCTAAGGGCAACAGTGAAGGTCTCCTCGCCAATGCAAGGGAACTGGAACAACATGTAGAACATGGTATGTGTTAATAAGATGCTTACCATCGGCAGTATTAATATTACTTTTTAAAATCTGTGACAGAACTAAATAGGCAGCTGTAAAAAAGTTGTATATAATGAATAACCTGATATAATGAAGTAAATGTAACATTTTTCTTGCCGATATCAGCGTGTAATGAATACATGCATGTAATGAACATCAGCTATAGCAAAGGTACCTTTGCGTCAAATGCTATTTCCTTATAACGATGCTTGATTGAACTGACAAATAATACTTCCTCACTTTTAGTGTTATAGAAATTACACATGTGGTGGTGGTGCTTTCACAAGCTTTAATTAAACCAAATTTTGTTAGAGTTCAATGACTTGCACAGTAAACATTATGAGCAGCCAGAATGACCAAAACGAATTTTATAAAATGCCACTTTTTTACATTAAAGTGAGCACCAGCTAGAGTGTATACAATGTTTGTAGGAGCTCGCTGTAGATTTTACGAAGTCAAGCTTTACAGTATCCCACATACATTTTTATTTTTACACTCTCAGAAATGAAGCCAAGAGTAGGAGATGCTGTTGAAAAGCTTGCGACCATAGAGCTTCACAACAAGATGAATGCCAAGGACTTGCAAGACTTGGCACGTGACATGGACAATTTGCAAACAGGTAATTTTATTCAGGATACCTGCACTGAAGTTTTTATACTACGGAGTGCCAAATGATTCCATGCTGTTTTTATGTTATGAAGTGCTGAGCAACTTCTATTACATTTACTGCTTTGAAGTCACAAAGAGTTTTCTTTGTAATAGACCTTCATTCGGATTAATTCCACCACTTGTCTGCTATATATCAGAGATTGTTCATTTCTACAGATCACTTTAGTAACAAAATATGTTTGCTCAGAGTCACTCTTAAGGCACATTCACACTGAAGGTGGAGCGGCCAAAGCGGGCAAGCGGACAAGCGGAAAGTGGGTAAACATCCTCACCAGGCATGTAAAAGCGAGCGGAAAACAAGGCGGTGAGCTCGATTGCTCGCGGACTGATTTTTTTTCACCTGCCGGAGCTCTCCACTTTGCCACAGTCATTCAGAACGCCAGATGACAGTAGTGCAGTGACGATGCTGGCACGCGCACGGTGAGGACAGACGACCGGCGCCACGAGATGGCGACATTAACACCACGAAAATGCTAGATGCTCCGCTTCCTCGGCGGCGCAGGCAGCCGGCAAGTCGTCCGGTCGGAATAGGCCCGCGTGCTCACTGCCTCGTTGCATTGAAAACCCGCTTCACCGCTTGGACGCTCCGCTTTTGTTTCGGTATGAATGTGCCTTAAGAGTCACAAATGTCACAAATATTGAGCAATAATAGAGAAAACTACAGTGTGGTAACAAGTGTAAGTATAGTACACACCTAATTAATTATCCACGCTTCACCATTGTGCCAGAAGACAATGCATCTTATCATCACCAGTTGTTTGCTAATGGTTTGTGTGCATTCTCCCTTCACCATGGCACGTCCAGTTACGCTTCTGTTTTAGCATGGAAAGCTGTACTTCTTTTACAATCAAAGGGGCACTGTTTAAGTTGAGCTTAATTGCTATATTGATGTACCAAAATGTCCAATATTTTCATCTTACTGAACATAAACTCTTCGCAAGTGTTTACCATACATAAACATAGTGGTTCATTTGTAATTGGTGAAGTGCAGACAACTCCTCATAATAACAGAGTTACACTGCATTTCATCATTTAAAAAAATGTAGTCGAGCTAATTTTGTTGGAGAGCTCAGTAGTGCTACCTGTTCACATTGCACTGGTAATGCTTTTTGGAATAATACAGCACCATCTCTGTATGTGGGCATCAGACCGAAATCAGGCAGTTGTGGCTAGAAGTGCACAATGTCTGAGACTGCTCACACAACTACCTAAAAGGCCTTGGTAATTGCAAGCACCTTAACTCTGGCAGAATTGTGTGGCCACTTCAGTTGTGGTCTTTTCAGCAGCTAAGTTTCTAGGCATAAAGCAAACATTGTGAGGTTGACAGAAGGGTAACATTTAATAAGTTCTGACATCTTCTCATCCTCTCTCTCTTCTTTGTCTTTTCTTCTGCCTTGTGGTTTCACAGCTGAAGGTCAAGAAGCCCTGCAGACCTCAGTGACCGCTGTGCAGGCAGCAGCTGACCAAGTGCAAGAAACTGCAGACAAGATTGATGCCATCCTCCAGCGACTTCCTGGTGAAAACACCCATGCTCAGGAACTCTCCAGCGACAATGTAGGCTACCAGCAGGCTCTGCTGGCTGCCAGCAACTACAGTGAGTCTGGTTTCTTTCTTGTTGCTTTTTTTTTCATTTAAATGAAAGCAAAAGTGTATTTATTATTACTTATGAGTAATGATTCAAAGATATTCACCAAGTAAGCAATGACAAAATGAAAATACTGCCTGCCATATTTTGAAAGCTGTATGGGTATTGAAAGCTTTTTAAGGCTCTAAATATCGTGGCTGTTGAGTGCTGAAAATGTTGAGTGCTGCTCTTCCTGCCAACATTTTGTCTGCCCTCTTCATATTGCACCCAATACAAGAACCACTATTTGATCAGGCCGAAAAGTAAAGGCCAGTCCAGTCTGTGTAGTTCTCTGTTCCCATGTTGTTTTACTTCATGTGTGTGTACAAGTATATAATGCAAGGGGAAGCAGTTATTAGATGTAAATTTCTTTATAATTTTAGTACAAACTACATTGGCATAAAAAGATGCGGGAATGCTAAATTTGCCTCATCACATATTCAGAACCAGGAAAGAGGCACATTTTAACTGCATCATGGAGATGTGCAACTGAGGCACAATACTTATTCATGTCATTATACCCAATTATACCATTGTGTAAATTTGTGCTTGGTCACCTCATATGTGCATTTGTGGTGCCACTCCATCCTTGCTTGTCTTCAGTTGATCGTGTCATGGCTCCTGAGCCAGACTTGGGCCGCCTTGCAAACCGTCTGCTGCAACGACACAAGGCCATGAAGGACCATGCCACGGACATCCAGAACAAGCTGGAAGAACTACGTCGCAAAGTGGCTCTTGCCAAGGATGAAGCTAACAGGGTCAGTGAATATGGGCTTGGCTTCCAAAAAATAAATATAGAAAGAAACTATGTGTAGTGCTTAGTGATAATGAAGCAAGAATATTCTGTCTAAAAATTTTACCTTTTGAAATTGTCTTTTTTTGTAGCGAAATGGATCAAACACAGATTTCTGAGCTGCTCAACACGTGGCAAGCTTCCTGTTTCATGCACCCAAACCAATTAGAGTTGAACTCATCTCAAATATTTTTTTGAAGCTTCAAGAATAAAATATCATAATTAGAAAGAGATTGCACAGCCATATGCTGACTGTGAATTTGGCATAGCAGGGTTCCTTTATTAACAATTTTGTATCCAGGAAAGCATGTAAACAAGGTAATTTCTAGTAGTATTACTGTAGGCAGTATTTTAGACAGGCTATAGGAGGCAAAGAACCTCCATTTTTAAAAGGCTTACGATGGCATTTGTACAGCGACACAAGTAGTCTGTCCGATGACTGCTCAATTTGTGTTCCTCATTCGATATGGGAATGATAGTAACAGTATAGGGTGCTTTCGATGGCTACTCATATTAAGGTTAAGCCTTGCAAACAAGTGTTTTAGCTCGAACGAGTATGTTCACCACTTCAACAGCGCTTAGAAGCTATCAGCCTAAGGCAAGCTGGAGGCAGTGCAATGACACAGCCTGTGCTTTTAGCCTAAATGATGAGTGTCAATATGTGCATGCCACACTGGCTCAGTGGCTATGGTGAATGATACTGAGCACAAAGTCACAGCTTTGATTTTCGACCATGATGGCCACTTCCCAATTGGGTTGCAGTGCTAAAACACCTGTGTATGACAAAAAACCGAGGCTGAGTTTGCGTTATAGTAACCCCACGCGCTCAAAACTAATTCGGACCTTGCCACTCCAGCATCTCTTGCAGCCTTTTAGTTGCATAGGGATGTCAAACACTATCACTCGGCCATCATACACCTTGCTAGAATGTTTCTTTTAATACAGAAAGAGAGAATTGAAGTTACTGCTTTTGTGCACACTTGCAGGTTAAGATCGGCATGGAGTTCAAGGGGGAACAATGGCTACGGTTAAAGAACCCTGAAGACTTGCAAGAGGCAGCTACATACACCCACCTGTCTCTGCACGCTAAGACGGACAAACCTGATGGCACACTCTTCTACCTTGGAAATGGCAAGAACCCTCAGCCAAGGGCTAAGCGCTCTCGTGAGGTCAGTACATTCTGTAGACTCATTCTTTAGACACAAGTGATGAGAGTTATTTTGAGCATGTTTTCAGGCAAGTGAGATGCTCTAGCTGAGAACCTAATGGCTGACATAGTTATTGTTGCTAGTGTACCATGTTCTTTAACATTCATCTTGGAGAATATTGTGAGGACCACAGTACAGGAAATTAAACAGCATTTGAGTAGCCACTGCATTTAAGTGATGCTTTCACAGGCAGTACCTTCTAGTAAGAAATTTGCTGAAAGAAAAAAGGAAAAAATGCATTGCTAGTACTTCAGCTGTTAGTTTTCTGCTGTTATTATTATTTTTTTATTAACGAGATTTATTTGGCAAGAAGTCGAGTCACAGAAAGTTCATGTTGAAGCTCCAACTTTTTCTCAGTGATGATAGTTTTTGAATTTAATAATTGCTATGTATTCAATGTTTTTAATACTGATACCTTTTGTAGTTTGGTGAAATTTCACACTGCAGATGTACTTTTCAGGGTGATTTCATGGCCCTGGTACTGAGAGATGGTTACCCTGTGCTTCTCGTCAACCTCGGTGATGGTATAGAAGAGATTCGGAATGACAAATATGTTGCTGACAACAGGTGGCACCATATCATTATTGACAGGTAATCTTGCCTTTGTCACTGCAGGCTTCAAGTGAGGTCCTTGTTATTGTGTCTCCCAGTTGTACTGTGCGTATTCACAGAAGAGCAGTGCCATGCTTTCTGAAGCAAGAACACAGTCCAGAGCAGGTGCGAATGTGGCGATGATGTGCAGACATCCTGACCTTCCTCTCAAATTTCTTGTGTGTCATAATAAGGGCTCTGTCAAGTATACTTGTTGTGTCATTTGTAAATTTTGTCTCCAAGTTTTGTATTGCTTAATAGCCATACATATCACTATTATCTCAACTATTGATCAAGATTTTAAAAAATAAAATATTTTGGGCATATGATAATTGTAGTCTAGGCTGGTCCTCTCCTCTAAATGCTCGCAAGGGCCCATCAAATTAGGAGTAAGAATGATTAAGTTTTCATAAAGTTATGAAGGTAACTGTTATAATTTTTTATAATCTGACCTCTCCCTCGGGGAAATGTCGGGCTCTGCTTCTGGTCAGGAGGGGTGACCAAGTTCTATGAGGAGTATTGCCCTGCACTTTAATAACCAACCAGTTCTTGCTGCATTAGTGAGAACTGTGCTCATCACGCCTCACTTTTCACAAGTATGCCTTCCCAGCAAAAAAAAAGAAAGAAGGTAACTCTAGACCAAAACTGAGCATCTTATAAGCATCTGAATTTCTGGTTTTAACTGAAAACTGCTGAAAGACATCTTCTGCAAGAAAATGACCAATTGTTTAAAATTCATTAACACTGATTCTTTGAAATTTTCCACCCCTGTGAAATTCCTTCATCTGAGTAGTATCAGCTCCATTACAACAACAGCCAATGTCCATATTACTGGGGTACTTATTACTCAAATTTGCGTGTGCGGACTTGACCCTTCTCTGCATTGCACCATGCCAGCGGAGCGGCAGTCACTCACTAGCACTTTTGCAGCAGCCCAACAGGTTCCTTGGCTGAACCATCAGGGCAAGGCACGAAAAGCCACAGGAGCGGCGAAGGTGCCCTCTCCAAGCAACCTTTCTGCAAGCTTGCTTGTACTTATTATAATAACCATGCACGACTGCTCCGAAGATATCGAAATGCTGGTGCATTCCCCACAATATAAATGCATGAACAACCAAATTATCAGAAGCTAATGGGAAGTTTGAATTGAGTTTGGGGATATTAAAAATATTCATACCGAAAAATATTTCCAAGAAATACTGGGCACTAAGGACCTGTAACATGCAGTTGGCTTTTGCTAATTGTGCAAGGCATATTTTGGGAGCTTGTGCCTTTATAAGTCCACTATTCTCGTACTGTCAACCTTAATTCTCTTCCCGACGCTATGCTCACTAAAGTTCTTGCAGATTGCTGTATGCTTTTGCCAGCAAGAATAATCTAGAAAAGTCGTATATAAGCATGTCTGGCTTCTGGAAATTTTTAATTTGTCGGCATTGTTTGCAAGTTTATTTGAAGTAGCTATCACTCGTTGCGATAAACTGTGTCAGTTTATCATTCAATTAATTTTTGCAGCATTGTACATAATGCTCCCCAACTGTCACAAAAGTTCATTTGTACTCCGGCAAAATCTGATTAATACTGATGCATGGTTTCGGGAAAGAAGGAGGGGTTAGTATTTTTTTAACATTCAAATGGGGGAGGGTGCAGGGGACTGCCTTCATCTATCTATTGCGAAGACTTCTGAAGTAAGATGTGCTATGTAGTCAGGGACCTAAGGACAGAGGCACCTACAGATATTCCAGAAAGAAAGCGTCAGTGCCTTTGACATGCTATTTTGTTCTACCATTTTTGCTTCAGGACTGGCAAAACAGTCAATCTTGAAGTGCGCACGGAGGGTGAACCTGACAGCACAAAGACCAAGTATCTTCAAGGCACCAGCAGTGTCTTCAACTTGGATCAATCAATGTCTGAGTTCTATATTGGAGGTGTGCCAGACACTGAAGATGTATGTATCACATAGTGTACGCTTGTTATTGCGGAGCACGCAGATTCCACATACGTATACTCACCGTGATGCATGGCTATGGCATTGTGATATTGAACAGGAGGTTGTGGATTCGACTCCCACTCACAGTGGCTGCATATTGATGGGAGAAAATGCAAAATACTGCTTAGACTGAGGCACTTGTTAAAAAAGCCCAGGTTCTCATGATAAAGGCTGTGCCACTCAGCTGAGGAATCAACCATAGCCCAGGTCCCTCAATCAATCGATCAGATTTCACACCTGAATCTTCTATTTAGCCTTATCTGGTAAACATAAAAATGTTACTGTACTAATTTTTGCAGTTCCATATGTAGGAAGCGAGAAGAAAAAATGCAGACTAGATTTATAGATAAGAACTGCTAGCGCATTTTTTGGGGTAGCTGTGCATTCAAAAAGGCTCTTTTAAATTGAGGTGTGATTTTTCAGAAATAACAATACTTTCTTGAGAACATGCATGTTTAATTGAATCCTTATGTCAAGGCCTAAACACTTGTCATGGCAATCGAAAGGCCAGATTGGCATTGTCTGAAACCTCTATTAATGCTTGATATCTAAGTAAATTTCCATTCTGGGGGTAGGGAAGTAGCGTTAAATTTTTTATGGTATCGGGAATTAGGTTATGCAAAAAATTGCTTTTTTAAACATCGTGAGCATTTTCTACCTTTGAGATTCCATACCATTAACGATTATGCATATGCTCTATCCGGCTACTATTGTCAATTCCCAGGTTCAGCTGAGCCCTCGGGACACTATGCCATTTGTTGGCTTCTTGGAAGAGTTGCAATTTGGTGGACTGCCTGTGGGCTTGTGGAACTTCCACAGCCACGGAGGAAAGCTAGAGGGATGCCAGGAACGGGACAGCCTTATTGACATTCCAAGCGGCAGGGGCCTTCGCTTTGATGGCACAGGCTATGCCATAGTGTCCAAGGAGCGGCGTGATTTCAACGATGGCATCAGCATCAGCATGAAATTCCGCACCTATGCCAGGGAGGGACTGCTCTTCCTCATACACAATGAGGTCAGTGAGCCGACTCGTTGTTGAATGTTGCCCAAGCTTACTAACTCACCTCATTCTCTACTTCCTGGAATGACTACTGGCTGTGATACTTTCACTTTTTGAGGAAGTAGCAGCCATAGCACACACTGAAAGAAATGTAACAGCAAGAGCTGGTATAGGGACATTCTATCATGTAAGGCTCTGTGAGTGTGTATAAAATGAGCTTTCAGTGGATTAAATTAAGCAGCTGCTAAAAGAATGTTTAGAACGAATACAATACTAGGATGGATGTATTTGCTAGGGAGCATGTATTTGTTCTTGTGTCCATTTTTTCATAGACCACTGTATGCCATCAAAAAGGCTCAAACTAGCTAAAGACTGGACTCTGCTGGCTTTTAGTTTTGCATACCTAGGTGCAAAACTAAGCTTGGAGCTGAGCCCACACTAACCAACTTTTTCTCTCCTTTTGGTGATTTAGCCTTCTGTCTTTGAAAGTTCTTCATAAGGACCACTGTACCCTTGCAGGGAACGTTTATGGCCCTGGAGTTGCGTGATGGCCATGTAGTATACAAGTTTGACCTTGGCAGTGGCATGATGCAGATGAGATCCAACGCAGCCTACAATGACGGTCAGTGGCACCAGCTCAGAGCGGCCCAGCTCCTCGGAGAGGCTGACCTCACTGTGAGTGCAACCAAATGACTTGCCTCCCTTGAAATGTGAAAGCTATTCTGATGGCAGGTTAGCAAAGAGGCATGTGTTAAAGAAATGAGTCGGGCTGGACTGGTAAAGCACACTTTCAGAATTTTGATTCTCTCTTTTGCATTAAAGAAAATTTCTCACTAATGGAGAAAGTGAGCTTCCCTTTCTGAATTCCACTCCCAAAATGGCTGTGTGACAATGTCAGTCTGCGATGCTGTAGCATTACAATTAGGGTTGTGTAAATAGTGAAATTTTCTAATCAGATCCAGTACAAGTATAGAAGAAGAAAGTGGGTGGAGGGGGGCTTCGATTATTGATTTATAATTTCTAAAGAAAGTAAAATATAAAAACTCCTGTGTAGTTTGCTTGGCAACAAAATGCTTATTTAGGTTACTGATACATTTAATACCATTGTCAACTGAGTTTTAGCTCATTTGAATAGCTTGTAAATGAGAACAAGGGAAATTTAACTGTATCTGGCACACCATGACAGTGGCAGCAATATAACAAACAAAAAGCATGCTGGCAGATGCATGTAGAACTGTAGTGCTCGTCGTAGGAGTGAAGCACATTACCATACAGTGCTGCACATCGTTTTCGAAGTATCCTAGCATGGTGGCATTGCCAAAATAGTGAATGCATTTGCCTTAATCTGGAGAAAATATTTGTCGGCTGCAGAGCATGCGCGTTTAACAACTGAAAACTATTTTGTATGAAATATTTTCCACCGTGAGCTCGCTCATGAGCATGTCCATCTGTGCAGCAACCACGGTTCTCTGCAGTCGTTACATCAATTTTTCCTCCTGTAGACTTCAAAAGCTCTTTCTGTTTCTTGGTATTTGAATGAAATGAATATTCAACAACTTCAAATTAGTTAACTCTCAAATTGAATACGAATCGAATATAAATATTGAATATTCACAATTACACAACTTTTGCGTACGGGAGTTCTCGTAGTGCAAGAAAAAAAATACAGTTGTTTCCATGTTGAGCCTAGACTCATTTTCAAAAAGTGGGCTTCAATCCACGCTGCGAAGGTGGTCGGCCAGCAAAGCTGTGGTATTGCCTGATCCTATAGACCAATGTTGTGTAGCCTGCAACTGGGTCCTGCCAAGCCCAAGCACGATGGTGTTGCGCACATTTACATTGCTCTTTCTTTCATCGCCCATCATATTCACGCTGCTCTTCAGGTGTCCTAACTGTGCGTGGCTTGCTTTGGCCAGGAACTGCTGCATCCTGCTTAGCCTACACATGACGCTGTTGTGCATATTAATGTAGCTGTTCCCATTGCCACTCATAGTGTTCACGCTGTTCTTTGCGAGTCCTAACTATGTGTGGCCTTTCCATAGTGCTATCACAACACTAATGCAATCAGTTGCTAGGCGGGTTCTTTTTTTTACATATGAAAGTGTAGTGGCATCACTCCCTGCTTCATATGCTACAGTTGCCGCTTCCTGGCAACTGCAGCTTACACAACCGTAATCTTTACAGGGTAATGCTTGCAGCGAGCGTTATGCACAGAGGAAAGCTGGCACTTTTCTTTATTTTTTCAATCCCCCGCTGCGGATGTGCAGAGGCGAGCATCATCTGGGGGTGCTACAAGGAACCCAGTGGCACACACCTTCCACTGTGACTGGTTCAATTGTCTGTCGACGGAGATGAAGAAATCCCGTGATCATAGTCATATACAGCTTCACTGTAATACAAAGTATTCTTTTCTTTTTCTCAAAAGCATTTAATACCCTTTTTGCGTCACATTAACAAAAGCTGCAACATCAAAGGATGCTCCGTTTTGAATTTTCAAGGTGACATTGCTACATGTCTTTCAATTGCATCATTTTTTGCTGCAACAAACCTCTACACTGTTACTGAATCCAAGCTATTTGCTGTTCCAAAAGTGTGGCCTACCAACTTAGTGTGACTCATCTTTCTTTGATGAGACACCAGTAACTCTGATAACATGTGCTTGCAGCCAATAATATCTATTTCAACAATTTTCCTTTTTGTCAGGTGGGAGGCAATGATTCTAAGACTGACACTTATCGAGGTCAAGAGAAGGGCATTGACTCCAATGATGACATATTCATCGGAGGCCACCCGACTTTCCATGGTCACATGTGAGTTGCTATCTTGCCCTCTAGCTTAGAAATGCACCTAGCATATACAGCCTTTCTTTTGTTATCTCTTAAAACTGTCATCAAATTTTGGACCCTGTAAATAGCGTAGTTTCAGATGCCTGTCACTGGCAAAAGATGCCGAAAGCGAGTGGGGCTATACTAATCCAGGTACAACCAGATTAGGAAGGCCCACTAGGCTTCAACAGGACACTCCCTCACCAGAACAGGAATTGGCCTCCCTGGTGCAGTATTCCGCCACCCCTTCCCAAATGGCTCAGTCAATTACCCAATGGCCCTCAGTCCCCAGCAGTTGCAGAGCATCTGACCAAGGTGGTGGTCAGACCTTGTGGGGATGCGCGACTCTCGCGCGTCCCCTGATGTTTTTCCCGCATAGCGCGTCTCCTGTACTCCCGCTTCGCCGCGTGGCCTGCATGACGCCCGCGCGGTTGATGTGGTTGAAGCGCAGTGCGAGAGATGGCGCGAGTGTTGCGCTGCTAACGCCGCGAGGTTACTTAGGCGCCGAAAGGAAGGCGCTTGCTCTCTTGGCTTCGAGACAGCAAGCGGGACGGACGTGCCGGGCCGCACGTGCAGCGACCCTCTTTCCCGGCAGGTCGGCGCGCGCCGTGGACGTCCCGCGCTAGCGCGCGGCGACCCATGCTTCTGCGAGACCGCCTCGCGTGGCCGCCTTCGAACGCGCCACGATTCGCGTGACTATACACGCGAACGACCAGGCGTTGGGATCCAGCATGGGGCGAACATATTCGCTCGCTTCCGGTCGCGGTGAGTCGGACTTCTAGATTTGTCGCGCGCCCATCGGCATGTTTTGTGGATAGCAACTCGGCTAGCAGGCATTGATCTATAAAAGGTGCAATAAATGCCCTTGTGATTGTTTGCACTACTGTGTTGTCATTCCTTTGTCCCAAGAGTACCGGAGGAGAACCCCACAACCTGTAACACAGCAGAGGGTGCTAAAAATCTCTGGGGCTGGACAAGCTGCCAATTGAAACTGACCCCTGCAACGTTTAACACCCGAACCCTCTCGTGTGAGGCTAGCTTAGCCGGACTCTTTGAGGAACTATCAGGCATTGTTTGGGATATCATCGGCCTTAGTGAGATTAGAACTGGTGAGGCTTATACATTGCTGAATAATGGACATGTCCTGTGCTATAGAGGTCTCCTCGATAAGAAGCAATACAGGGTAGGATTCCTAATCCATAAGGACATAGTGGGCAACATTGACAGCATTCTACGGCATTAATGAGAGGGTAGCTGCAATCGTAATCAAACTTATTAAGAGGTATAGATTAAAGGCAGTACAAGCCTATGCCCCAACATCCAGTCACGATGATGAGGAAGTAGATCAGTTTTATGAAAAAAGTGCAAACTCAGTATATTGTAGTAATGGGCGACTGCAATGCAAAAGTGGGGAAAAAGCAGGCTGGTGAACAAGGAATTGGCAACTACAGTGTCAATTCTAGGAACTCTAGAAGAGAGATGCTGGTAGAATTTGCAGAAAGGAATATGCTTCAAATAAGGAACACCCTTTTCAGGAATCGTAGCAACAGAAAATGGACCTGGAAAAGCCTTAATGGTGAAACAAGAAATGAAATTGACTTTATACTTTATGAATGAAACTGTAACGAAGCTGGCTTCAGAGGCAGCAATTGAAGTGGGAGGCAAGGCTTCAAGGCAAACAGTAGGCAAGCTCTCCCAAGTAACAAAGGACCTAATAAAGAAACGACAAAAAATGAAAGTGTCCAACTCAAGAGATAAGATAGAATTCGCGGAACTGCCAAAACTGACAAACAAGGTGAAGATAAGTGATATTCGAAACTACAATGTGAGAAACACTGAAGAAGCTGTAAAAAATGGAGGCAACCTGAAATTAGTGAGAAATAAACTTGGCATAGGACAGACCAAGATGTATGCACTAAAAGATAAGCAGGGTAATATAATCGGCAATCTCGAAGATATAGTAAAAGCAGCGGAAAAATTCTATACTGACCTGTACAGTACACAGAGGAGTCAGGATACCTCAATTAGAAACAGTAATGAACAGGATACAGAAATTCCTCCTATATCTAGCGATGAGGTCAGAAGGGCCTTGCAAGACATGAAACGAGGAAGAGCAGCAGGAGAAGATGGGATAACAGTCGATTGAATCAAAGATGGAGGAGACATAATGCTTGGAAAACTGGCGGCTCTCTATACGAAGTGTCTATCGATTGCAAGAGTCGCAGAAAACTGAAAGAATGCAAACATTATACTAATCCACAAAAAGGGAGACATTAAAGAATTGAAAAATTATTGGCCCATTAGCTTACTCCCAGCATTATATTAAATATTTACCAAAATAATCTCCAATAGAATAAGGGCAAAACTGCACTTCAGTCAATCAAGGGAACAGGCTGGCTTCAGGAAGGGATACTCTGCATTGGATCATATCCATGTCATTAATCGGGTTATCGAGAAATCTGCAGAGTAGAATAAGCCTCTCTATATGGCTTTCATAGATTATGAAAAGGCATTTTATTCAGTAGATATACCAACAGTCATAGAGGCATTACGTAATCAAAGAGTACAGAACGCTTACGTAAATACCTTGGAAAATATCTACAGAGGTTCTACTGCTACCTTAATTCCACACAAAAAAAGCAGGAAGATAACTATAAAGAAAGGGGTCAAACAGGGAGACACAATTTCTCCAATGCTATTCACTGCGCACTTGGAAGAAGTATTCAAGCTACTAAACTGTGTGGGACCGCACGCGCATCCCGATATCTCCGGAGCAGCCACGCGGTCATCACGCGATAATCATGTGCTCACTCGCGGAGGGTAGCGGGGAGAGGGCACCTTCGCCGCTCCCGCTACTTTTCGCGCCTGGCCGCGACGCTGCAGCCAAGGCACCATGTTCCTTCCTTTCCCTTTCTTGGAACCGGGGAGACTCCCTCTCCACCGCTCGGGGAGGAGCGCTATTCCCCCGATGCATCTTTGTCTTTCGGCTGAGGAGCTTGCGACTGGCCGCATCTCAATTCAGCCGCTGAGACCGCCGCACGCTGTCCCCCTGCTGCGCTCGGCCTTTGTGAGCAACTGACTGCCCCAGGGCCCGAGCGCGGATCCACTCTGGGTGAGCTGAACTCTTATCAGCCTCTTTTGTGGTTCCCACATTGTGCGGTTTATTTCGCCCCAGACGTGCAGAACGCTCCACCGCTGTGGTTTTGTGTTGTATTTGTATGTGTGGTTGCTGTTGTTGTCAGTTGGTATACTTGTACTCTAAGGTGAATAAACACCTTAGGACGAGACTCACCCTGTCCCCCCTGGCCTGAACCCGCCATGGTCGCAACTCACTGCGATGCGCGGTTTAGGGGTCACAGCTCTGACTGTTAGGGCTGCTGCGAAAGTGCTAACGAGCGACTGCCGCTCCGCCGGCGCTGTGTGATCCAGAGAAGGGTCAGGTGTGCACGCGTGAACTTGAGTAATACCCCTATAACTGGGAAGGCTTAGGAGTAAGGATCAATGATGAATACCTCAGCAAACTCCCGTTTGCTAATGACATTGTTCTATTCAGCAACAATGCAGACGAATTACAACAAATGAGTGAGGACCTTAACAGAGAGAGTATAAAAGTGGGGTTGAAGATTAATATGCAGAAGACAAAGATAATGATGAATAGCCGGGCAAAGGAACAAGAGTTCAGGATCACGAGTCGGCCTCTAGAGTGTGTGATGGAGTAAGCTTATCTAGGTCAATTAACCACAGGGAAACCTGATCATGAGAAGGAAATTCACTGAAGAATAAAAATAGGTTGGATCGCATACGGTAGACATTGCCAGCTCTTGACTGGAAGCTTACCGTTATCATTGAAAAGGAAGGTGTACAATCAGTTCATCTTACCAGTGCTGACATATGAGGCTGAGACTTGTAGACTGACATAGAAGCTTGAGAGGAAGTTAAGGACCGTGCAAAGAGCAATGAAACGAAGATTGTTAGGCGTAATGTGAAGAGGCAGAAAGAGAGCGGTTTGGATCAGAGAGCAAACAGGTATAGACAATATTCTAATTGACATCAAGAGAAAAAAATGGAGCTGGGCAAGTTATGTAATGCGCTGGTTAGATAACCGTTGGACCATTAGGGTTACAGAATAGGTACGAAGAGGAGGGAAACGCAATCGAGGATGTAATTGAGGGGTAATTGGAGATCGCAGGGAGAGGCCATCGCCCTGCAGTGGACATAAAACAGACTGATGATGATGATTAGATATGGGGCAGCCTCTGTCCAAAATTTTGCATTTGAAATACTGCTGGATTCATCATGAAAAGGTAGCAAATATAGATGTTCTTGATACCAAAACTGGAAGAAAGAAAAAAGAGTAGCAGAATGATGTCATTACTGTTTGACCAGAAAAGACGCAGAACCTGGAATCTTGAGAGCCAGCGCGACTCCTTGGCGTGACCTCCAAAATTAGGTGGTGGCCATGTTGTGCTGAAAATCTCAAGATGATCTTAGATTAGCACCACTACTACTAACCACTGCCACTTGGTGCATGTGTCGTCTGCTTATGTGCTATTTCAAGGCTGCTAAAATTGGATACTTACCAGCCCTGCAGCTTTGCCAAGACTGCTTCAATAGTACACTTATACATAACCAATTTATTCAAAATGAAATTTTGTTGCAGTTGGCCTTCAGAGATTGTGGAAGTTTCTTAATGGTCAAAGTTGAAGGAATCTTGGAAACATATAGGCTTTTCAAATGCTTTTGCACCTGTGACACACTGTTTATGAATGTGAACGTAAAATTTACATTTAACTTTTCACCGTCCAGGTGACTTTATCTCGGATGACTTTGTCTCCTGTACTTTCTCACTTAGTTAAGAGGAGAAAGTTATCCCTTGCTTTGTTATCTAAACAATCCAATTCAGTCACAGTGAAGTTCTTCGCAAAGTTTTGCTTTACTCATTATCTTCATTTGGTTTCCACAGGGAGGTGACCCGTATGAACTTTGAAGGATGTATTGAAGAGTTGGAGCTAGACGCAAGACTAGTGGACCTACACAAGACCAAGGAAGCCCTGGCTGTAACCACTGGTTGTCCTCCAAATGTAGGTGACTTTACTGTCAGGCGTTTCTGCTTCACGCTTCATACTACTGAGACAGCAGTTTAAAGGTCGAAATGGCGTTTGCTGTGTCTACGTGCTGTTGAGTAAATCATTTTATTTACGCATAGAAGATGTATAAAATAGAAGATGTGCCTTTTGAATTATGAGGAAAGGTGGCCAACTCATTGTAAGCAGAAACAGTGCTGCCGATCGCCAAGCTTTGTTTGAGTGAAGGCTAGTGCTTTGAATTTACCAAAATTTAATTTTTATATATTTTCTCTTTATATATTGATTGAAATATTACTTATGAGTACCTGAATGAAGAAATTTGTCAACAGACATGCAGGCAGTCTATCCGATTATTATGCTGTGACTAATCATAATTATTTCCTTATTATTTCCTTGCACAGGTGGCACGGGTGGTGTCATTCTCAGCAGAGTCTCCTGGCTTTGTCGCCATGCCATTCATGGACTTGACAGAGAATGCTCAGCTGACATTGAAGTTTCGCACTAACCGCCCCAATGGTCTCATCTTCTACACAAGCAATGAAGACCACTCCAAATTTCTTGCACTCGGATTGCGCGGTGGAAGACTCTTCCTACAGGCACGACCAGGTGGCCGTGTAGAGACTGAGGGCACTTACGATGATAGCCGCTGGCACTATGTCACTGCCAGCAGCTACTCCAACCGGCTGAGGCTGGATATTGACGATGCTCTTGTGGTGAGCACTGTCTTGCAGTTAAGCAGCAGCAAAGTGCTTGTTTTGCTAGACTGTCATTGTGGGTTTGCATACACCTGTATAGTGAAGACGACACGCAGAAAAAAAAGAAAATCAGTAACATGATCGCTGTTGAAGGATATGCTAGGGTGTAAGCAGTAGGACTTGAAACATAGGGCAAAAGCACACATTCAGTGGTACAGCTCATTTTGTTATGTGTATTTCAAGTGCTCTTGCCTACCATACGTGAAATGCCATCCATATAAATTGAAACGCGGACGAAGTTGAAATTGGCTACAACACATGGTCACCATCTTCGTACACTTGCCATTGTTGATGACACTTGCGCAATTCAGGCTTTGGGAGAAAGGAGACAGCTTTGGGAGTGCAGCATGTTCAGAAACTGGCTTTGTGGTAATTGTGCTTTACACTATGAAGGGATTTCAAGGAAACACGCTCCAATGTGTTCATTCTTGCTTGCATTTTAATATATCTTGATGATAGAGGCTAACCTGCTACTACTATACTCTTCTCAGCATCCTGGCTGGTTTTGCACTGGAACCTTGCATTTACCCCCCAATCCCATCACACTCCAAATCTTAATATCTATAGTGTTCGAGATACTCATCAGTATAACTTCTCCCCATTCATATTAATACCGCTGGTCCAACCATTTCATCAATCAAGCCTGTGCATAATATGCGCACCCTTGCTGCACAGCAAGATAAAAAGCTCATAAGGTTTCCAAAAGACAGAAGTTTGTATCCTGTGTGTTATCCATGTTTTGTCTCTCATTGTGCTTTTAATTTCTTCAAGAGCAATTTCAGCCCACCTAACAGTCTTGTCACAGATGCCCATGTCTGTACTAGCCATTGCACCACATGGTCTCAGAGCCCTAACTTTTGCATTGTTCAAACAAGGGCTGCTTGTTTTTTGGTGGGAACCCTCAGGTGCAAGAGAATGTGGTGGAGCCCATCTTGATTCACACCACCAGCCCACTCTACTTTGGAGGCCTCCCCACTGGAGTCCAGGCCAATCCTGAGCTTCAGCTTGATGGCCGCACCTTCTTTGTCGGATGTCTCGGTGATTCCACTGTGCGAGGTGCGCTCCAGAATTTCGCTGCTACTGCAGATCGAGTTAATGCTGTCCTCACCAGCTGCCCTCTGCCTGGGGAGGAGAGTGGTGAAGAGGGCATATCTACAGAGGACACAACACATGTGTATGAAGGTAACGGCCTATTTTAGATGCACACTTCCTGCTTACAGTTTCTGTGTAAAAGCCAACTCTTGCCATGTTTTCTCATGTCCTGACACCAGTTACTTTCATTTTTTGTGTTAGTATGCCTAAGCATGTAGTTCGGCAATGGTTGGTAGTTTTGTGATAAGTACTGCTGGTGTAAAATCAACAGAAGTGTTGAGATGAGGTCAAAATGGTTGTTTATTCCACATTTAATTTACCAATGACCTTCTTTTGAAGATGTAAAGAACATCATTTGAATCAAGGTGAAAAAAATTAGAGGGGTCATCTGGAAGAAATTCAAAACTAAGAAGTGAGGGAACCTAGAGGCATTATGCCAAACCATTCTATGAAACTATCTTGACTTGCAAAGCAAGTGTCCAAAAGAAGTCAGGCTGAAAATGGTGAAACAGGCAATTTCGAACCTGGAAAAGTTTAACTTATGTATAAGATTTAACAAGCTTCTGTCACAGACAGTTAAAGGGACACTAAAGAGAAAAATGATTTCTTCTGCATTAGTAAATTACCTTTCTACGATGCCAGAAACACCACTCTTACCACGATAAGACCCTTGGTGAGCCAGAAAAGGCGCAAGAATGAAAGATGGGTGGCGATGCCTCCTTGAAGTTCCCGCACCTGCTCGCTGTGATGTCATGGATTCTGATGGCACCTTCTAGGGCATATTTAATTATATAACGTTACAGACTGACTACATTGTGTTCTAAAGGAACTGAATATTAAACTTGCAAGTTTTGGGAAACGTTACTCAGCCAACGCAGCCCAAAAGATAAAACATACTTTGGAATCCTTGATGTCAGACTGACGTACCGGCATTGGGGTTTCGGTACGAAATTCAAATACTGATACTTCGACCTTCATTTTCTCATCTAATAATCAAACTATTATCTTGAAATGACTGCCTGCAGGGTTCTCATACAAATCTTTATTAGCTTAAACTGATTTATTGTTTCGCTTTAGTGACCCTTTAGGCTTCCCATGGGCTTCTTGACTTATTTGCAAATATCTAAAATGTTGTCTATGTTGGTGTGAGGAAAATATATTAGCGTGTTAAAGTGGTGGCAAGATTTTGCAGTTGCAGTCTAAGAAATAGCTAGATGCAAGCATTATCCCAGTCCATAGAGATGGTGATTTGGGAAGTTACCGCAAGGAACACACAAGACGAAGAAAGGGACAACACGAAGCGGTACTGACAACTGTTGATTTAATTAAATTAATGCCGAGCTTATATAGATCAGACACAGCATGTGCACCTGAAGAGTAATGAAAAAAAAACAATAAAAACACAGAACGACCTTCAACAGGGGTGTGACACAAACGCTAAGATAAACACTGAAGACTACTGAAGCACCAAACACGTGTGTGTCACATGGAAAGAAACAAAAAACAGAAAAAACGTTCAGCTGGAAAGAGAGATTGTAGAGGCAGTGATCATGCAACGCTTTAAGGATGGTGACTGCTTCAGCTCACCATCTATTGCTGTTTCTCAGAAAGAACCTTTGTTTCTTTCCATGTGATACACAGGTTCGGTGGCTCAATAGTCTTCAGTGTTTATCTTAGCATTTGTATCGCACCCCTGTTGAAGGTTGCTCTGTGTTTTTATTGTTTTTTTTTATTGCTTTTTGGGTGCACACGTGTGTCTGATGTACATAAGCGCAGCGTTCGTTTCATTAGATCATCAGTTGTCAGTACCGCTTTGTGTTGTCCCTTTCTTCGTCTTGTGTGCTCCTTGTGGTAACTTCCAAAATCATGATTCACCAACTGGCTTACACCCACACTCTGCTATATAATGATGGCTTGATGCTGTGATGATCTTTCTTAGGATTTCTTAAGCTTTTAACTTGCAAGCTGCATTTGAAAGAAGACCAGACTGAGGAATCCAAAGCTGTCTCTGCTCTGGCGCATGCATGCAGCTGTATCATTTCCAAAGAGCACCAGTGTGAAGGCAGTGCTGAAGGACCGCTACAAATATGGGCCATTAAAGTGGCAATACAGGTTTGTTCAGCATGTGGTAAATGCATCAACTTGTACGTAACCATGTGCAAAAGCCAGGAAAGGTTGTTTTATAAGCCCCCTGTGGCAGTGTTCGTGAATTGGAAAGAAAGAGAGAGAATGCTCACCTCCAGACAAAGGCAGAAACATCATCCTGACACAGATTATTCTAGCCAGCTACTCTGCATTGGGGAAAAAGGAGAATGGAAAGAAATGTGGATGTCAGACCCGAGGATGAAGACAGAAACTATAGGTACAAGAATAAGCAGCCGCTTACACAATGGCCTTGAGCCCATACCAAAATGAAATGGGTGTATTACATGCATCTCGGGCTTTTGATCGGCGCAGGCAGCCATCCCTCGAGTGGTCCACTTCCTGGCTGTGTGCTGCCACTGGAGCCAGATCGTGATGCTGATGTGACACCTGAGAGTGGCCTCCGGTTTGGCAACAGTCCCGAAAGCCGACTCGAGTTCCGACTTCCTACAGACTTAGCCAATAGTCTGATGGAGCACTCAACCATCTCGCTTGAGTTCCGCACCCGCCACGAGGACGGTATCCTGTTCTATGTCACCAACAGCAACAAAGTCGACTTCATAGCCATCTTCATGAAGCAAGGAAGAGTGAGTGCTTTAACATGGATGTTGTTCACTGGAACAGCTTGAGTCTCTGTCTATATGCACATGTTGCTCCTTGAAACAACATCTGTTGCAATGCTGTGCAAGCAACATATTCATGCCACTGTCCGTACTAACAGACCTCTTGTGCAGGCAGGGCATTGAATGGGACTTTTGTGACTTGTAATGGAATATAAAGTGTTAGGGCACATTCACACCGGCGACTTGAGGAGGTCGCGCGACCATTTGCGACTCGCGACCAAAAAGCGACCGAAGGCGACTGATGTTCACACCGGCAAGCCCGGCTGAGCGCGACCCGCAAGTCGCAATCCCGGAGATTATCGTTCTCAGCGAGAACTCTCGGAATCTATGCGGAATTTGAACGCGACGCCGGAGGAGGCCGGTTGTAGACACACGAAAGATCACTTCCGGTGCGCACTGATTGGTTTATCAGTTTTGCGACCACGGTCGCGCGACTGAAAAATCGCGCAGAGAGCGACTGGCCCAAAATGGTCGCTTTTCAAGAAAGGCGACCATTTGCGACCATTTGCGACTGGTCGCTTTGCGACCAACTTGGTCGCGCGACCACTGTCAGTCGCCGGTGTGAATGAGCCCTTAGAGTGCTGAATAAATGCACTTGACCACTGAATTCACCATATGGACAGGCTCTCTCGATGTGAGGCACTTGCAAGTGCACCATTGAACGTCATCCATTTCTTCTTTCTTGCTAATTTTATTACATAGATGAGCAGTGCTTAGAAGGCATAATGCCACCTCAGAAGTGGGAGCATAATGTGTGACATTGTACTCTAATTAAGAATTTAAAAATGTGATGAGGGATTAACATCAACAAAAAGGGGCTACGGAATTCAAGTAACTTTTATTCTTCCAAGCTGTCTTTTCTAATCAGCAGAGCACACATAATGAAAAGGAGCTTTATGTATGTCTGATGTAAATGTAACCTGTGTTTTCTTGCGCATTCGTGATAGCAAGGAATAAAAGGAGCACAGCCAGAAGCAACAGAGTGACCCAGCTTTATAACTGAAAACATAAGCGATGAGTTCATGTATTACAGACCTTGCCAGGTGCTCATTACACCTGATTAAGCTTGTAATTTTTACTGCACAGAGCTTCAGTGTTTGTTCTTCTACAGTGGGCATTGCACCTCTGAAATTTGAGTTTCTTGGCACCTTCTGGGGTCATTTTGTAGGTGAACGTCATGTTCAACTGTGGCACGGGCCCAGGCCTGCTGACGACATCAGAGGTGTACAATCTTGAAGAGTGGCACTCTCTTGAGTTCAGCCGCCGGGGCCAGATGGGCGTGCTGTACATGGACAATACCACAGCAGCACAGGGCAGCTCCCAGGGGACCACCAGCTCAATCAACGTCAAGAGCCCCATTTACCTTGGTGGACTTCCACGCAATGTCTCATCTCAAGTGAAAAACAACCTTCGCGTAAGTCCCTCACAAGTTAAAAACAACATCCATGCTGCTAACTAGTGCAGTGCTGATGTAAGTCAACTTTGTGCTGTCTCCACCTGCAGGGAGTGACTGGCTCTTTTCCGGGATGCATCCGCAAGCTGGAAGTACAAGACCGGCAGATGCTGCGACCTCGGGTCAGCGTTGGTGTCACAGGCTGCTCGCAGAAAGTAGAACCGGGCACCTTCTTTGGTGCCAATCACAGCCACCTCATCCTCTGTAAGTCGACAGCGAGGCTGCACCCCTCAGCTGTTATGCATACCGACATTGCGGTCAGGTACCAGAGTTGAGGAACTACTGTACAGGTTAATAAACAATGAAGATTTCCTTGTATTGCCGACTATTTAATTTGTAAGCCTTTTTGGAAGTCTACAAGATTGCTGCATAAGGGTCAGAGCTGATCTTGCAGATAGGTGTCATACTTAGCTTAGAGCACTATTTGTCTAACATGGAGGTCTGCATGTCAAATATATTTTTACTGTCTTCTTTTGAAAGTATGTAATATATTCATTGCAATGGCCAACAGTAGGATTATTGTTGCCTTCTGCCTCAGAGCATCATTTATTCTGCTACAGTTATGTTATTCAGCTATCCAGCTATCTATGTGTTCAGTATACGCCCCCTTTTGCAGTCACTTACATGTTTGTGCATATGGTATTGTATACATTTGCTTTCATGTTACTAATAAATGTAGCTCTCTTGCTCTAAGACCATCAACAGAATAGTGGGTTGAACAAAATAAGCGAAGCACAGTGCTGACACATTATAAAAAATCCACGTGCCCACTGATGGGTAGAAAAAATGGTGAGGGCTTTGGTTCACAGCTAACGGCCAATGCATTTCTGCAGACGACAGCTACAATGTGGGCAAGGAAATGACTGTGGAACTGGACATAAAGCCACGAAGAACTTCGGGAATCCTGTTTGCAGTTCACAGCAACAACCAGAAGGATTTTGTACTGCTGCAGATGGTCGATGGCAACATCATATTTAGTGCCGACAATGGTGCAGGAATTATCAAGGTCTCCGTCACTGCAGGAAATCTTTGCGATGGAGAGTGGCACACTGTAAAAGGTAAAGCGCAGCTTTTGTCACCCCACTTAAAAACCAGCATTCATTTTGCTGTCCTTTTTTTTAATGCTGCAGAGACACGACTGTATGGTAGTACTACGTAATCTTCATGACTGCAGTAATTAATTTGACATTACGTGTTGAATTAACTTAATTCATTTTGTCCCTGTTATACTAATGGATTGGACATGAATGCAGCAGAAATAAGAGATGTTCACATTTCTTAGCCTCCCTATGTATTTTAATTGCACGTTTTCAGAGCATTAACAAACACACAACAGTGCCGTGCCTTCTAAGCACCATGCTTTTATGGAAATGCAGTTGTGGTTGAAGCATGCTTATAGCATATTTTTCCTTTTCAGTTGACACCTTAGAGTACCATAATGAAAGTTATACGCATGACTATGTATTTTTTGTCATGAACAGTAGTGTACTATGAGCAAATGATATAAACAGCTACTGTTGCCAGAATAGCAGCAAGGGATTACAGTCGAACCGGGATATAATGAACGTAATAAATAATTGGATAAAGTAAATTTAATATGTTTCATGCCAGCACCAGTGTGTAACGAATATATGCTTATAACAAATATTGGATACTACAAAGATATTTTCATGTCTGATGCGCGACTTCGTTATAACAATTAAGGTTCGACTGCATTCACAAACTCAATTTGTTGCAAGCAGTCATTTTTAACTGCACAGGACTGGAACCTGGTACTCCAACTATTATGCAGCAATATTGGAGATGCAATTTTCTGATTGGATAAATTTCAAAGGAATGCGTGGCTTTAGCACAGTCTTAGTTTGACCACCAGGTGCCGTTTCTTTCCAACACAGCTGCAAAGAACAAGAACATTGTGTCCCTTGCTGTCGGTGCTGCCAGTGACTTGGCCATTGGGCGAGGAGGAGTTACGGCTACCGACACAATGAACCCGCTCTACATTGGTGGTGTGCCAGATCCGAGCAAGACACGAGCCACGGCCACACATGAGCAATATGTTGGCTGCATCCGTTACCTGCAGATCAATGGAAAACTCCAGAGCATGGCCGAGAGCACTGTTTATGGCAACGTCCAGTTGAACTCGTGCCCAACCATCTAAGGAGTTGCATTCTGCTTGTGTTATTCCTGGGTATTATATTATTATTCCTGGTAGTAGTACTCAGCTTTGTGTCATTCTTTTTTAATCATTGACCTGAAGAGTATTAAGATTGGTTTTACAAATTCTCACTTTTCTCACCAGGTACAAAAGTAAACTTAGATTTAATTAATATGCAATATGTACGAATTGCTTTTGTTTCTAAATGTGGTAATGTTTTTGGATTAAATTGGTGTTAAACAAATACTTTACTGAAGATTACTGTCTTATTAATGTAGAGGCTTCCTTTATTATCCTTGATAAAATCTGGAAGTCTTCTTTTTTTTCGGCCACTGATGATAGAAAAAACAACAGCATTTCTTTTTTTGCATTGCTAAATTGACATCATTGTCCTGCGCTAGTTTGATTGGCTGAGATTTGTGTGACTGGGGTCACCCTCCACCTGAATTGGAAGAGAATTGGCTATATCTTTAATACAGAAAGTGTTGAATAAAGATTGGTTTATTTGTGTCATGTCAACTGTGTCTCCATAAAAGAGCAGCTCAAGAAAATTGTCTTTCACATGTTTACAATGATTCGAACTGCAGATTGTTTGCTTTATCACATGAAATAAGTTCTTTGATTGCCTGGAAAAGAATGCAAAAACCTTGGAGTGTTGTGAACATCATGAGAATTTTGATGAGTTGTTTTCACAGATTGGCACACATAGAAGACAATGCAGAGCATGTCATCAGTCGCAGCAATGGACTAGATAGTCTCTAAACTTCTTGCACAGATAGTACAGGCACTGAGCACAGTGTGGTTGTTACAAGTGAAAAAATCGAGGTCGAAGTAGAAATGTGCAGATCTACCAAAAGAAAAATGAGAAGCTGGCACTTTCATCCAAAGGTGCAGCATTGAAACTGGTAGCAAAGTTTAGCATTGGGCCCGAACTCCTCACTTATGGTGTTCTAACAGCACGCGGAGGCGACATGGGACAAGGGAGCACGTGAAGCAACTGCTACTGTGCAGCAGGAGCAGTACCCTGGCAGATATCTGGCGTGTGGCAATGGGGAACGCTGGCAGTGCCATTACAAACATCGCACCATGATGGTGCATGAGACAAGACCAACAGAAAACCATTGGCATTTGATAGCACCGAGTAAAATATTGGATAATGGTCATGTGACGTTTGCTGTACATTCTGCTTAGGCCGGTGCATGCACTACAGTTCACTGCCCCTCAGCAGGTGTGTACTGCACATTGCTCATGCCAGCAGCAAAAGGCAGCTCTGACTCCAGCAGAGCCGACTGATGAGAGCGAAACGGTGGCAAATGCACTATGCATCTCTGGAGGCCTTCTAACTGTCCACATGTGAGCCACACATGAGTCACAGATACCAGGACAGCACAATGGCTGTGGCATGCCTTGAGTGTCCGTATGGTTGCTATCACAATAAAGAAACAAGTGAAACAAACCACTGTCAGGTGATACATTTGATTTTATTGACATCCTAGTGCTTTGATTTAATTGACTCTCTATGTTGCTCAACATTTTCATGTTACACATTTCACCCGATGAATTTCTCACTGCAGTCTCTAACCTGAAGTGCCTGGATATAAGTGTGTTTTTTTTACAAGACTTAACCTCTTACCTACATGAACAGTTGTACATGCAGTTTGTAGATGTGGTGGTGGTGCAGTCGTATAGAGCATCCAACTCCAGATTACTGAAGTGTTCTGACTGGCACCACCCAGTAATTCTTCGGTGACCCCCTCACTGGATCCAGTGGTTCCCATTAAGTCATAGAGAAACCAACAATTAGGATGAAAAAGAAAAGAATCCCCGGTGCTTGCCATATGTACACTGCGCCATTGAACACGAACACTTATGGCACTCAATTTGAGAACCTAACTCGCAGAAGAACATACAATGACTGCGGTTTTGCAGAATGTACCTTGCTTTTGTATATGTATAACAGGATGTCCCACCTAACAGCTTGGCTGTTAGGTAATAAAATATTCAGTTATGGGGACCAATGGTGCTTGTTCACGAGTTCTCTTCCATCACCAGGAATATTTTGTGTGTTGCTTAATTAACACAATAATTATCTCAAACAAATGTTTGAATATTAAAGTAAGGGCATGAGTTATAGTGAGAGAGCTATTAATTATTGCATCCTAAAACATCCCATTCTGTTGTTTTTAGCATGCTTTGTCCTGCATAATTAACTTCTCCATGCTAAATTTTCTTGTAGTGAGAAAAGTATGTATGTAAAATGCCCATGCACGGCAGCAGCGGACCCAAAAGTGATTTGAAGGAAATAGCTCAGTGTCTGATTTTCCAATCATCTGGATGGGGCAAGCTGTTGGCGTTGGTTTCTGCTGATCACAAGCTCTGTGTCCTGCCTGACGATTGCAGCAAGCACATTGATCAAGCATCTCATTCAATGCAATGCTCAGGGCCTCAAGGTGCATTGATCAAGTGGTTACTCAGTCTGTTGATGAGTGAGGTTACTTCCTTCAAATCACTTTTGGGGCCACTGGTGACACAGTGTGCTTGCATAACCATGCACCACTTTAAGAATTTTGCGTTCAAGAGTAAAGCGCAGAAATATTGTTACGCGTGGATGTTAGGAGCACATAAAGACTGAACTTCCAATATATATACAGAATGAGTCAGCGTAGACAAGATGGCTGACCGTTAACAACCCACAGCAGCCAGCATCTCGCGGTCTTCTTTTTCCTCTCTTCGTTCATACTTCTGTAGCAGGACCCCCTGGGTGTGAAGCACTGTCTCGGTGCATGGTAGGCGGAGAACTGCAAGCGAAGTATGGCTTCAGCCACGAAACGTGCACGATGTCAACAGGCGGCGGACTTGAGGATGGATCAAACTGTAACGGCGTGATCTCGTAATTGACATCGTTAACTTGACGTAGGACTTCATAAGGCCCTGTGTAGCGAGAGAGAAGCTTCTGGGAGAGGCTGACCCGACGACATGGTGACCAAAGCAGCACCCAAGCACCTGGGGCCAACTGAACATCGCGATGGCACCGGTCGTAACGCTCTTTCTGCAGATGCTGAGAGGCTAATAAGCGAGATTGATGACTTCGTGAGCATACTCAGTGGCAATGCAGGGCACAGAAGGTAGGATGGTGTCAAATGGCCATGTGGGGTCATGACCACACAAAAGATAAAAGGGTGAATATCCTGCGGTGTCATGTTGGGACGAGTTATACGCGAATGTCACGTAGGCCAGCGTGGTGTCCCAGTCGTGGTGATCATTGGAAACGTACATTGACAATATCTCTGTGAGTGTTCGGTTGAGACGTTCCGTAAGAACGTTCGTTTGCAGGTGGTGGGCGGTGGACAGCTTGTGCTCAGTGGCACAAGAGCAGAGGAGGTTGTCCACAACTCGAGAAAAGAACGAGCTGCCATGGTCTGTAAGTAACTGTCGAGGTGCACCGTGCTGTAGAATGACGTCGTTCATCCTTCCGTAGCAATATCATTATGCAGGACACATTGCACTGAAAACAACTGAATGGGATGCTTTATGATGCAAAAAGTGCATTAATTTCCATCTAAAATTGTGCCCCAATTTCCAAAAAGGAAATAGTTAACCTTCCTTACTTGATTTATTTATTTGCTTTGTCATAGTACAGTGTAACAGGAGGCGGAGGGAAAAGCCGTTCATATGGTGGCTTGAGGAATCCTCCATTCCCTTTGTGAACAATGGCAGCAGTTGAAGGACGTCACAATATCGCAGCACTTTTTTTTTAAGTGACACATTGTTTTACGTAAAGATCAAGACATAAAGGAAAACTGAAAACATAGTTTACACTTATCTTATGCAACGAAGAAAACTGCTGCAATCTTCTGCACTTAAATAAATTGCTACATAGTTTATACAACAAAAAGATCCGCTAATTCTGCGACACTTAAACGAGACGCATCTATACCTTTGCTAGTGTAATTATTTAGAATTAGCGGAAGAGTACATCGAAGCATCTGAAAGCCATAATTAGTATGAAAGTAAGGAACGTTCCACATTTCTGTATTTCTTGTTTCATAGACCTTTTACTTTAAGCAAAGATTCGCCATCTCCGTGATCAAAAAGTTTGAGCATTTGCAGCTAAGACAGTACTCTCTTAGTAGTCTGTATTGATATAGGTAATTCACTTTGATTATCCTATATTTTTCAAATAGTGGGTCGCTAGGTGCTAGAACTATAACATTGTCTATCAGCCTCAGTATTTTCTTCTGTATTCTCAGTAATTTTGTTAAGTTTGTTTCTGTAGTTGTTCCCCAAACCAAATAGCAGTAGTTAAGAACTAAACAGCGATTTGTATATCAATAACCTCACCGAGTTGGGGATAAAGTAAGCAAAATATTATCCTAGCTGATGGATAGGATGACCAAACACAGTAATTATTCGAATCGTATATTGCACCGACTCTTTATTATTATTATCATCATCATCATCATTAATTGTTGTAGTAGTAGTAGCAATAGTAGTCTGTGTTTACGTGGTTGAATGGTCTTCACGCATTCGATCTGCAGTGGTGTATAACTAAAACCAACTGGACAGAGAAAGCTCAGAATAAAATTATCGGAATAATTGTTGGAAAGCCTCCACGCTTACCCTTCCCCGCATAGGAGACCACGCTTAATTGGTGTATAACTGTAGTCTGTGGATGATAGTGGAAAACAGCTAGCCTTGAAGCTGACCTATATAACTGTTAAAGTTGTCCACATTAATTGCTTAGCTGAAGGTTAGCATTGTACCCAACGTGGTCCACATCATGGTAATTAAATAACAGCACAAAAATTCTGTTAAAAATTGAACCCCGGTCTCCCGCTTGACCGGCGGGGATACTGACCACTATTAATGAGGAAGACTGGTTGCGATATGCTTAGTTTATTACATTTACAAAGACAATTTGTGGACGAGTGCGTGCATAAGTATTTGCATTTTATGTAATTATTTTTGTAGTGGTGGGGAAATATCGTGGTTTACATTCTTTACGCAAGACAGGTTGATTTAGCCCTCGCCATGGGGCATTGGTTTTTCTAATTGTTGATTCGTTAGTTTTCTCATTTGTGATTTTGTTAGGGGTTCGCGTGATGATCAATGATCAAGCATTATTTGCTGCTGCTAGAGTGTACTAGAATCGGGGAGTGGGTCCAGCGGATGCCATGGCAACCTCTGAGGCTTAGGCAATCTCACGGACTGGGTCGCATGTCGTCTGCTTGACGCATCGTTGTTCTTGCAAGGACGTTAGTTCTTGCGCCATTCCCATTGCTGTTTCTCCAATTTCTTTACAACATGTAGGTGGAAAATAAAATTGTTTCCGCCTCCTCGTAGCAAAAGATGGAGGATGCCTAAGCTTCGCCTTTAAGAGTGGAACGCGATAGCATTCAAAGATCTCTGTCTGCTTCTTACGCTTCTTCGGCCTCTGCGGCCCCAACCCACGGGCCGCCATGCTTCCAGCTTTGATCTCCCCGCTACCGCTTGGGTGCCCCGGAGATCCTGCGCCGGCTGCTTTAATATAATCTCAGGTGCTCTCCTGAGGCCTCCGTTTGCCGGTTACTTGTGCCCTCCTGGAGCAGTGCTTGTGAAAAATCCGATCTATCGTCACGACGAAAAAAGCGACCCGAGGATTATACAACACCAATCAGAACATTGTCCCTTCAGACACAGCGATCACCAAGCGGCGTTCGCGCCCACTGCCTCACCGCGCGGGCAGCCAGCGGCAGAGCGTATAAACCAACTCGACCGCACTCTGCAATGCTGGCATGTCTAGGGGACAAACGAATACGACGCGCTCTAAGAAACCTCCTCCGTAGTGCCTAGGCTGAGTCATATATTCAAGGAGCGAAAGCCCCCAGATTTTCTTTCTCACACCCGCTCTTACTCGCGCCTGCGCAGAAACGTCGAGCGCCGTCAAAAGCGCCACGCCCCACTGTACCTACTAGCAATTGCAAAAACGCTATAGTACCTTCAAATGCTGTCAAGTAGATACCCCTGGCGGGAAAACCTCGCCACTTAATCAGAACCGCAGCGCAGGTAGGACTTTAAACTTTCGTTTTCAGTTCGCTTCGGCGCTTCCGAAGCAGCCGACGCGGCCGCTGTGTCCACGTGATCCCTCATGCCACGTCACGCCGATGGTGGCGCCAGCTTTTCCAGTAGTGAAGCTCGCCCCCGTGTTATACGCGAAGGCGGGCTCTGGCGGGCTTTCTGAAAGAAACTAGAGTGTACCGTGAGTGCATTTCTGTCTTTTCCACCTTTTTGTGAGTCCCCTCTTACAATTCTCATAGCCTAAGAAGTCTGGAGTCTCCCAAGTAACCACGGATATCCGGGCGACGTCCGACGGACGTCCTTTCTGGATATTCGGGATGTCCGTGGGATATCCATGAATGTCCGACGTACGTCCGAGGGACGTCCCTGGGAAATCCAAAGGTAATCGCTTTGGCATCCGTAGTACGTCCGACGCGGACATCCAGCATGGACATTCAGCGGCCGTTCAGGACATATATATATATGTGTGTGTGTGTGTGTGTGTGTGTGTGTGTGTGTGTGTGTGTGTGTGTGTGTGTGTGTGTGTGTGTCTTCCCGGGGATATTCCAGATATACACATGCCTTGAAGCGACAATAGTGGCCGGGACACATTCAAGCACCGGACCATTATATATATTACATTGGTCTAATGCTTGAATGCATTTTTGTTTTAAATAAACGAGAAATGAACGTACACCAACTTCCACATACAATTAAACGTTTATTGTCACCTTATACATATACATAAAAAGACCAATAAGCAGATATATGCGTACTGTTCAAAGAACAAATAAATACACGGATAAAGAAGAAAACTTGCAATTTCAATAGCACAACACAAGGTAGAGAACAGCAGAACAAAAATACTTATTGCCCACCCTGCTTTGACATTTGAGTTTGCAGCATGGAATAAAAAGAAAGAGCAAAAATACATCAATTAGCATTATTAAGCAGCGAAAGCAACAGAAATGACAAGAAGGAATTAATCTTGACTACATCACTTCACTAGCACTCTTCGACACGGGCACAAAAAATGACATTAACTGGCTAATGCCTTAAACTTTAATGTCATTCGCGGGGTGCCACACGGACATGCTTAATGGTATTGCAGCTTAAATGTTATTCGCGACGTAGTGCGTTCTCGTAAGTCAACTTGCCGTCAAATGCGTACTCTCGTTCTCAATGTCTCCACATTCTGACGTGGCTGAACGAACTATTAGTGAAGAACAATCAATATATTCTTCACTTTCTTTAAACAATAGCTCTTTCTCGTGGCGTAGTGCGTTCTTACAATTATTAAAACTCACTTGGCCATCGAATGCGTACTCTCGTTTACAATGTCCCCGCCGTGGCCGTAGTGACCATATTCTCACGATATTAAACAAACTTGTAGATAAAAACAACTAATATATTCTTCAATTTTTTAAAAGGAGCTTTTTATTTTCGCAGAGATCAGCAGGCGATCTTGCCCCTACTGACGGCTACAGCTCTGATCATGAGCGCATTAGCCAGGAGAAGCTGTTTGCCAGGAGAATCAAAGGGCGCCGATGAAGAGTCCGCGGTAGCTAAAGCAAATGTAGACTCCGGGGTCCTGCTTACCAGAAAACCCGCATTGACTTGTGCGTACACCTCTCCTAAGGGATCCTGTTCCGTTCTCACAGCGAAGTGAACCATCCGAAGCTTGATGTAGAGTATATCCATCAGGGAAGCAAATTAAGGCACATTGTCCTTAGTGCGCGTAGTCTCACAACCACCGTCCTGAACTTCCGATGTCGCCTCGGTGCAGCGACCAGCATCACAAGGCGTACAAATGTTTGCAGGGACAGCCCGACCGCACATGTTAATGCATGCGTGCGGGGTATACGCGCCACTGCACAGCTCTAGACTTGCGAATTCTCGAGCTGTTGACTGCTGGCTGCCGGTGCGAGATCCGAAGTCCTCGAATATCGTCTTTGTTTCCAGCGACGCTCGTTTTCGCGCGTGCGGCTTCTCCCGCAGTCTAGGCATCCTGGCACCTGTGAAGAAAACACATTTCAATACCCAAACGAATTAAAAAAGAAATATGTAGCTGTCATACCTTGGTAGCTGAGTAGGAGACTTCAGCAGGCACGGAAGGTGACAAACGCTGCTCCGCTGCCCTTAAAACGATCGCAGAATGAAAAATGGCGTGGCGACAATGGCTAGAGCTTGGATTGGATTGGATGACTGCAGCGTTCTGCTTTGCCAAGGTTCTAACACTTCCACGTGCATCTACGCAAACATAAATAGGTTTTTAAAATATTCTATTATTACACAGTGAAATATTTACTTATTCTGGGAATATTCGGTATCTGATTTTCGAGTTTTTAGTTTCTGCTAAGCTGTCGGCGCCAGAAAAACATAGCCTTTGAGATTACTGTCAATGCATGGCGGCTCTGACGCATTATAGCTTTCGTAATCGCTTTCAACGCACGCAGCCACCAAAAGCGTAGCCTTTGAGATTTGTTTTTGTTACCTATAATGATATTATTGTATGCAGACAACTTCCTGTTTTAAGAAACCAGTCAAAAACAGGCGCACACAGGAAACATACGAGAAGACAGAAAAGAGGCTGGAAGAGGCCTGTCTTGTGTATGTTTCCTGTGTCCGTCTTTTTTTTTTTGCTGGTTTTTTCCTAATACAATGCACCAACTAGCCCAACAACGTGTTTTACTTCCTGTTTCAATGATAAACCTGAACCTACATAGCCTAACTCCAAGTTACATGTTCGGAGGTCAGGACCAAAACTCTATGATCAGGAACTTTTCATAATGAGGGGTAACTTGAGTGCTTGGCTCTAGGTCGAATAAGTGGCTTCAAATGGGCGCTTATATATTCTGCTAGTCATCCACAAGCATTTTTTTAGAGCAAACTACAAATTGTTTGTATGACCCATCGATAGAAAAAAAATCGTATTTTAATACTGCGATGTTAAAGTGGGCAGAATTTATATCAAGTTGGAAATATATTTATTTTGCTTTGAAAAAAGAATGAACTGTGTCCGATAGAGAACAAAAATAAACAAATATAATATGAAAAAACTAAAATTTCCGGCAATATATTTATGCTAGTTTATATATAACTCACTAGTGTATATCCTGGGCATGCCTATTTATGGACAGCCAGCGGACGTTCAAAATGGGATGTCCCATGGACATCCCGGTGGGATGTCCTTCGGACATCCAAACAGGATACGGACTTCTCCTGTACGTCCCACGGACGTCCATGTTGGATATCCGGATGGATGGACGTTGGGACTTATGGTGGACGTCCCACGGATATCCGTGGTTACTTGGGCTACGTCCGGTGTTTGCGGCGTACGCAGTGGCGTAGCTAGGTCGTCTAGCACTCGGGGCCCATAGGTCTTCTGTCACCCCTCCCGGGTGTAGCCGGCGGAAATAGGGGTGTCTTAAAACGTAAGTGACACCACCCCCCACCTCCCCTTGCACCCGGGACCCACGGCGCCCCCCTCCCCCCCTCCGTTGCCACGCCACTGGGCGTACGCTCGATTTCTTTGGTGACTTTGCGTTGTTTTTCTTTGAGCATGTTCCCCCACTTCGTGATCGACTCGATACTTCCTATCGCGTCGTCACATGCTTCTCTGAAGGCGTTGCAATGATCGGGCTAGCCCAACAACTAGAGCAAATCGAAAACATACGACACGCCACGTACGCCGACGACATC
Source organism: Dermacentor albipictus (assembly GCF_038994185.2). NCBI lineage: Eukaryota > Metazoa > Arthropoda > Arachnida > Ixodida > Ixodidae > Dermacentor > Dermacentor albipictus. The sequence goes on along the minus strand of NC_091826.1, from coordinate 8,252,761 downwards.
ACCGTATGGGTAACCAAAGGCTCACTCAGGGAAAAAGAAAGAAGACTACAAGAGACCGCGACATGCGTAGAGGTCCATGTCAGGCAAGAGGACTAGCCTGCTCGACAGAGAAGTCCGAGCTCCTAAGAGTATGGCGAGGCAAGAAGAACGGCACTGTCCCCGAGTAAGAAAACCTGAGGCTTATCGTCCAACTCGAGGGGCAACCAATCGCGGAAAAAAACACTCATCAGGATATTAGGAATGTGGATACAATCGAACCAAAGATGCACTCACACCCTAACAATACTTAAAGCAGCAACCAACCAAGTGGCCCGCATGATAACAAGGAGGAAAAGACACGGCATGAAAGATGCAGGCACGCTAAAGCTGATCAGAAGCCTGGTGGTCAGCAGAGCGATATACAGCCTTCCATATACTACTACTGCACAAAATACGAAACGCAACAAGCGGACGCTATCCTATAAGGAAAGCCCTCAAGACGTACGGCGCTTCACCTACCGCAGTCAACATCAACCGACAAACTACTGGCTCTGGGGCTACACAACAGTCTCGAAGGACTCCAAGAAGCGCAAATAATTGCGCAAATCCGAAGACTAAAACTATCGGCAACGGGCAGAAGACTCCTGAGCAGATACGGCGGTAAAGCTTCCATAAAGGAGACACAAAGCACGGAGGCGATAACGGACGTATACAGAAACACCATCAAAGTAGCACCGATACCCAGGAATATGGACCCGAACCTGCACATGGCGCGAAGAGAAGCAAGAGCAGAGTATGTGCAAAGAATACTGTCAACTAGAAACGACACAGTGTACGTAGACGCCGCTACATACACTGAGGACAGAAATCACAAGAAAAGCAAAGTGGTAATTACGGTGATCAACTTGGACCTAAAAGAAATCACCAGCGCACCAATCCGGAACTGTATCTTCTTTATTCTATGACTGTACGGTAGTCGAGGCTGAAGAGGCAGCCGTGGCTCTAGCGGCAGCGGAGGGCTATACCGATCCAACAGGTCCTTAACCGTACTCACAGACTCACAAGCAGCATGCCGCAACTACCTAAACGGCAGAATCAGCCACAGCGCGCTCCGCATCCTCCGCTCAAGTGGCAAAGCCGAAAACCAGACCAAACACACGACGATAGTTTGGGTGCCGGGACATACCGACATTACGGGACATCAGGAGGCGGATAGGACAGCTCGAGGGTACGCAACAAACCGAGCATCCAACAATCCCAACCCCGCTGAGGAACGCGAGCCGGTAGCCCAAAGCTATTGAGAGATGCTAAACTACTACAGAGGGATCAGACGGAAATACCCGCCCCCACACAAAGAACTAAATAGAGAAGGCGCCGTAGCATGGCGACAGCTACAAACGGGAACATTCCCGTGCCCCTAAACATGCTATGAAAAATCTACCCCACGTAGTACGAGAGCGAGTGCCCGTGTTGTGGAAACAAACCAACCCTATACCTTACCACATGGGCTTGCCAGAAAATAGTCGAGCTAACCATAATAGAAAACCCGAGTGCGGAACAGTGGGAGAGGATGCTATCCAGCGACATCCTGAAAGTCCAACAAGGACTAGTAAAGCGTGCACGCAGGGCAGCCTCGGCGGAGCCCTGGACTAGAGGAACCGACCCTGAAGAGAAGATGGAAGACTCCATCTGAAGCCGCAAATCCACTGTAAAATAGAGCAAATAAACGTTTTTTACCACCACCACCGTGAGTGTACTCTAACGACGAGGCTCGAGCCATTGCTAATGATGATAGCTTTAATGGAGTCCGACAACGATGGCACAGGATCCGCATAAACAGCTTCGCTCTAAAAGCCGCCTTGGTTTAGGTCCCGTCCGACTTCTTAGCTCCTTCTCTCCGAGCCTTATACAGGGTGCCCCACGTAACTTTAGCCAAACTTCAAAATACAAATGCCACGTAGCTGGACAGAATCAAAATAATGTTGCTTGTCGTCGCTTAGAGATACTCAGATTATTTTTTGCATTCCGCGTAAATACATAATTAGTCTTAATTAATTATTCAACTGAAATATACTTAATTAGAATACAATTATAAATTGGAAAATAGTAGAGCAACATGAAGAGCTAAAAACACGTTTGTGACTAAACTAAAACTTATTTGTGATATCACGTGACCGGCACCCTCCGCTTTCGGTGACGTGATGAGTCCCATTTTCACGGCCGAAGCCGTGCTGCGCTTCATACGCGCGTTGAAGGCATTGGATAACATTAAAAATTGCTATGAATACTTGTGGCACTGTTTCTGTATGTATGGAATGTACAATTTATATAAAAAAATGGCTGTGGCTTAGGTAAGGTTAAGCCCAGCATGCGAAGCATACTAGCCTTTATTTTAGTTGTTGAACCACTGTTTAGCCTGGTGAACTGCTGTTGCTTGGCTATATTTGGTTCGGCTAGATGAAGAAACAACTCATGCGTTACTCTGCTTCGCCTTCAAGAGTGGAACGCGACAGCGTTCCCGTCGACCCGCCAAGGGGTGTAAGACAATGGGCTACAGGGCAGCGACTACGCGCCCCGCATTGGACGCGGTGAGCGTCGAGCAAAGCAGCGTTCGGCGCGGCAACGAAATGTGCGCCTGAGCAAGAGACGCACGCCTTAGAAACAGCTCGTTTCTAAGGCAACACCGCATTCACTAGAGGCGCTTTTGTACCGCTTTGAAGCATCGTACTCGTGGCTCAGTGGTAGCGTCTCCGTCCCACACTCCGGAGACCCTGGTTCGATTCCCACCCAGCCCGTCTTGCAAGAGTTGAGCCAAAGCCACTTCTCCTCTGTCGTGACGTCACGGTGTCACGTGGTTTCATGGCGACACCGCCGCGCCTGAGGAGCTGGGTTGAGCTCTCGTAATATGCTTCGCATAAAAAAAGGACGGGACAAAGGTTTTCTTGTAAGTATATATACCCCTCCATTGCTCGATCTTTTCATTGCGATAGCAACTATCTATACACTCCGGGCGCATTTCTGCAGTCGGTGTCGCCGTGGGTTTCGTATAAAGTCCAAGGGCGAAAAATGGCGGCGAGGAGTTACGGAGTCGCCATCTATCGGAAGCGCCTCGCTGGCGTAGTATGAGGGATCACGCGGTGCGCTCCTCATAGGTTTTGCTGTCAGCGCTCACTGAAAATACCGCGCGCGAGCTCTCCCGAACATTTCTGTAAGTACTTTCGAAACGAGAGAAGTTGTTTACTGTCTAAATAATAATCCTAGGCAAACTAAAAGCGCACAATCGTTTACAGACGCTATCTCTTTACCGAATACGTACAGTGAACGCCACTGCGCGCGGTCGCCGCGATGGAGTCTCCCGAACCGGCTTCTTACGTGAAAGGTAGGTAAACGCTGAGAGCAAACTATGTGAATTATGTTCTTATAGTGTTTGTATAGCTAAATGGAGCGTAATAGAAAGAAGCCTCAATACAGCTATCGCGCAGATTCGCAGCGACCGACTGCGCGTCTGCATGCTTGTCCGCGCACTGTTTCGCTTTCTCCGCGCGCGCGTTCCCGCGCCGTGCCATGAGCTTTAGGCCGCAGAATATGAGCATTTGACAGTATACAAGAAACCATTGACGCGTGGCCGCTATCAGAGCTGTTCAAAAATAATTTCATTGTATAAACTTCGACACCTACTGTGATGTGCCGTCGCGATGATTCAATCTTTTTTTTTTCTTCTAAATTCTTTGACCTTTCAATATTATTTCTCGAGTTGCGTCGCACATGTATGTTTATCTGTGTTCTCAGCGTGCAATTTGCCGCTGCTCCTTTTTTGTAATCCAGTGCATTCATCCATAACACAAGCATGACCATATATACCATGCTTTTTTTAAATGTGCTTCTTACCGCTGCCTTTCCACTCCACTGAACTTGCCAGTATCTATAGCATTGACAAGTTGATAGACCAAACCGTCATGACATTAGTCGTGCAGCAGACTCGGGCGAGTCTCAGTGCGCGTTTTCAGAACATCGCAGACCGGGCGCCGTAGCAGAAATCTTCCTCGCGTCTGTGCTTTCTGCATACCCGAGTTGTAGCCGATGACTGTTTGCCGGTTTTATGTTTCGCAAGCCAAGCTTCACGCAGCTTCTTGTCCTGCGGCTACGTGTGAATAAGGCTGACACCGGCCTCCGTTAGGTGCGTCCGGCCCTGCGGCACCGAGCAGTAGCCTACCATGTTGCGCGCCTTCAAAGGCAGCCACTACCTATTGTAGTGCTTTCAAGCGTTGTAAAGGAGACACTCGAAGCGGGAAAATTTCGCCACTAAATGAGGACCGCAGCGTACGAGGGAATTCAAACTCGTTTTCAGCTCGCTTCGGCGCTCCCGAAGAAGCCGACGCGGCCGCTATGTCCACGTGATCCCTCCTAGCACGTCACGCCGACGGTGGCGCCAGCTTTTCCAGTGGTGGAGCTCGAGGCCAATTCTATAAGTGCGAGGGTGAGCGGGCGATGGCGGCTCAATCTCGCACACGCAACAGACGAAAGCATTGGGAAGAAAGCGCGCCGCCTTCCGTCGCACGCAAGGCTTCAGGGGCGCGTTCTGCTCCCGGGTGCGCCCAGCCGGGCCGCTGTACCTTGAAAGCCATCTGCGACGGGTAGAGTCCGCGCTGCGCTGTTTTCTACTTCGCGTTGATGCGAGCGGCGGCAGGAAGGTGAGTTCGCTCGCTGCGTCTGCCGCGTTTCCTCGCTGCAGCGTTTTGACAGCGAGTTTCCGTGGTCATCGAGTGAGATGTGTTCATGTTTGCTTGTGCGTGCGTGACACCACGCTTGTTCATGTAGTTAATATGCCTGTGTTTACATGTTTATACAGCCGATAAAGCTACCATCCTTACTTCGTTTAAATGTCCACTAATTTGCTATCGCAATCGATGCCCTGCCTTTTGAGCGAAACTGCGACTTTTTTTTTCTTTTTTTTTTCAACAGCAGACAGCTCATCATACCTTGCTGGTGAAGCAGCGCACTGACACGGACACAGTGAAGACAAACGGGAAAAGACGACACTCGCTGCTAACCAGGGAAATAATCGAAGCCTTTCAAATTCACAAGAGGGGAGAGGGCTGTATCAGTCAGCCATCTGTACATCTAAGCCATGGTGAGGTTGCCTTTTTGGAAGTACACTAAAAAGAAGAAAAAAATCTGTAATAAAAATGTTTGTTAGGGTTGCAACAAATTACGATAGGAGCGCACACCATGATAGATAGGTGCCATATCTTTGACGCCCGAGTATGCGCGGGCAAATGATTTTAAAAAAAAAGTGCCTTTATTCTTCCTTGATTTTCTTTGGAGGGTGCGCAGGTATATAAATATGAAGTATGTGTTCTGAAATAAAATAGTTGTGAGTGCAGCGAGTGTCGTCTTTTCCTGTTTGTCTTCACTGTGTCCGTGTCAGTGCGCTGCTTCACCAGCAAGGTATGATGATCACTCACCAACTAGCCCAACTTTCCACTTTACTGAGCAGACAGCTCTGAAAGCCAGTTTGCCAGTATCAGCATCGGCTGACCAGAACCACGGGAAGTAAGTGATTCAACAAGTCCTGAAACCGAGACAGATCCCAGCCTCGCCCTTTTCGGGGAGCCCGCGAGATCTGCCCGGTTTCACGGGGCAGGAGTGAAGGCTCGATCTTTATAAAGTTGCACTGGAGCGTGACGTACTTGTTATGTTTCTTATAGCCGCGGTGACAGGAGATTTTGTCATTTTATATTTCGAAGCTAGAGTTGTCTGCGTGCGTCGATGCGCATATAGGTTCCAGAGCGCCGTTATCGTCCCATCTGAGTGTGTTGGTTCGACGTGACGTTTCGTTCGCGTACCTTTGCCTACGCCTTTGTCGTGCTTTACATCGAGAACTTAATGCGTCATATTCAGTTCTGATTCAGCGATCGTCGACTGTGCTCGCCGCTATCGTTGCCACTCGCGTACACCGCTTGCTTTTCCTGGCGCCGTTAGCACAAAAAGTGTTCGGGGTCCTCCGTGTCCTCTGCCTGCATGCCAGCTTCTCTCTGACGATCCGACGTATACACGTGCTGAAGCGTCTACGGTGAACCTTCGGTAAACCTTCGGTGAAACGCAAGACGAACTTCGATGCTAGTCGGTAAGCCATGCATTATTTGTTCCGCGCGTCTGGCGGGTGTTAATTTTTCGTTTTGCGGCTTTCATGAGAGACGCCGGGTAAATCTTAAGTTAAAACGTGCGATGAGCGTTCTTGAAATCGTCAGACTGCGGTCCAGGAGGAATTGTTGTTGTTGGAAATCGTCAGACTGATTTCCAGGAGGAATTGTTGTTCACGTTTGATTTGGTTATACTTATGTAGTTAATATATAATTATGTAGCTGTGAGTACGTGAGCCATCTCGTCTGCAAGACCTGCGACTTATGCACACGTTTTCGGGCACGTGCGTTTGCTTTGCTTGTCACCGATCGAGACGTACACGTGCTCATAAATGAGCTGCAGCTATAGTGTCATATACTTGTTTGTCTATATCGGGCGACACGTTTCACCGCCTAACAAATGTTATCGCACAGCGCAGGACGCGCCTGCGTGTATCGGAAGTTTCTGGAATGTTATCGATGCTTCCATCCGCTGTCTGTGACCGAACCTTGTGTAATCTGATCGCACGTGTGCGCGACGCGAATTATGTAGAACTTTGTGGATTTCACAGTATTTCTACTGTTCTTCAACGTCACCACCACGTGACAATATATCCATCGTATTCGTCCTTCAAATTTAGCCTGCAGGCATGAGTGGCGTAACCGAGAGGTAGGCTTTTGCTGCCAGAACAATCCCCCAAGTTGTGTATTAATCCTCGCGAAAGCAACAAGAAACGTCTTATAGGAGCTGTCGAAAACTTTCGTGCTGCCGCAGCGTCAGCGCCATGTTCAACTTGCGCCACGTCTCTCGCTTCGCATGGCCGTCGCGCGGCCTCTCTTCTGTGGCGTGGCGGCCGCCGCCGCTCCCACGCATGTATATGGTTTACAGACGGCAAAGGGACGGAGTACGGCGAGCCGTGTTCGCAAAAGTGGTGCATAACCGCCGCCGCTACACGTGAAGAAGCGGGCAGGTGCGTTGCCGTCACGCGCGCGCCGAACGTCGGGTCGGCTGCTGGCCCGCACTGCGTTCTTCCGCCGCCGCTCGCCGCCACGGTAAAGGGGAGGCCCGGAAGAGTTGTCTCGCCATTGCGTCCCACCCGACCCCCATGGACGCCGTACGCCGACAACTGGGCTTGGAAGACAGCGTCATCGGAGGCGACATGGGCTCCGACCGGGTGAGCCTCGGAATTATTTAGCGCATGAGCGCGCTCGTGATGTTGATCGTTTCAAGGAGCTCTTTCCTAACGCAGCGGATCACGGGTGGATTGTTCAATTGCCGGCATAGGTTCGAGCAGTCCGTACCCACCGAGTGTTCGCACGGCAGAAAAGCAGACGACACTTTGGACATCAACGAAACGGCAGGCTCGCGTTTAAAGCCAGATCTTTTTCTTTCAGTTACATTTTTTTTTCTTCTTCTGTAGAACAGAGAGAAATGAAGTAGCCAACGTATTTCGTGCCTCTCCACAGCAAGCTCTCTATAACAGAAGTGGGATATTTCACTGTAAAGATGCCCATTATAATCTGACGAATCGGTCCACGCCAGAGCAGGAGGAAATCGGTGAGGTTGGCGCATGACCACATGCTATGCGCTCCGCAGGCTCGCATGGCAATTTAAATTATCCATCGCGCGAATCGCTTATTCAACCCGTGGACCGATCGCAGCGCGTGGCTCGGCATGTGATGTATATCGGCAACGGATTGCGCCGAGAGGGAAAGTTTGCACGCGTGCGTGTCGCCGAGCCACGTGGAATGTAATGCCGATTAGGTTGGTATTGTGAATGTATACCTTTATTGCACCCACTCAGCACACATTAGTCCTTTAGCCGTCCACAAGACGTCTCGACAAGATTAGCGAGACGTCTTGAAATCACTTTATAATGTTACAAGAGATCTCGTAGTCGTTTTTACCAGACATTTAAGACGTCTTGTAGCTGAGTTGACGCAGCATTGTCGGATATCTTAAGTCGTCTTGTAGCCGTCGTGAAGACCGTCCAGTGCACCGCCAAATAAGAATTTTCGAAGAGCAAGGTACGACACCTTCTAGTCAGTAAGTAACTTAACCCCATAATTTGTTGAGTGGCAGGTCCGGCCCCAAGGTGACATACGTACAAGCCACTTCAAAGCTCTCTCAAACGTGGCGGCACAATGTATGATCAGGCCTGTTCAACATACTTTGCAACCGTCAGCACCCTAAAACTGAAGCGACAAGCACCACTTGTTCATTGGGCGAGGGAGTAGTTGCAAAAATGACAGCAAGCTCTACCAAACATGTCAATTTACCGCGGGAACATTTTTGTCAGGGGAAGCACTAGCACGAAGATGACGTTTTAGGGTCTATATGGACGCTAAAATTCAGTCGTATCATTGCAATCCAGATGGTTTGTCTGCTTCTGATATCAAATGTCCAACGAAATGTTGCTTAGCTTCAGTGATCTGCATAGAAACGGCATACACTGCACATATACGATGGTCTGGGAAGACCCAAGACATTTTACTTACATTATCAACACTGATCGAGATTTGCAGATGGAATAATATCAAGGACTTAAGCAATACTGTCACAGAAGTTTTCTTTGCATGGATGTTTGGCACACACACGAATTTAGAAACGAAAAACGCCCTTCCAGCTATGTAGATATTTGTTCTGAAAACAGGTGTGTCATAAAGGTGTGTCATAACGGCGTCTCAAGACTGAATGAACGTTATTCGTGAAAGACGTCGCTCTGACCTCTGCACAAGTGTCTTGTTTCTCTCGTTTGCTACACATGACAGGCCCCCGCAAAGGCTATCGCTAATGGCAGCGTCAGTAAAGCATAGCTATGGTGGCTAGCCACCATAGCATAGCTCATGCTGGCAGCGGAACACTGCCCTCCTCCGCTGCCGATTGAGAGGGTTGCAGTCAAACTGGCTGAGCGCGTGAAATGTGAGCGGCGCTCAGTTTGGGTTCTGCACTGTGCAATAAATCATGATATAAATAAATAAATAAATATTGAGCGCTTGCGAAAGTCTCCTCGTTGTGTGCATATACCTACAGTGCCTAGCCACCTGTGGAGTTTCCGAATCCTTGAGGATGCGCGGTTAATGAAAAATGTCGCAGTATCACCCGCAAGGCGATGCATCGATTGCGATAGAAAATTAGTGCACAGCTATATACGAAGTAAGGATAGTAGTCCCGTCGTTCTCTCTTGCCGTCTCTGTGCTCTGTTAACCCTTTAAGATGAATTAAGCATGTGGTGTCAGCGCGCACGAGCAAACACGAACATATCACATTCGACGAGCGCGAACACACGCTCTCAAAACTCTGGTGTGAGCAACGCGGCAGCAACAGCAAGCGAAGTGACCGTGCGGTCTACCGCTTCAACGCAACAGCGGCGAGCACACAGCGCGCACAAAGGTATGAGCCGTCCGCAGATCATCTTCAAGATTCGGCGCGCGCGACCGTACAAAGTAAACGCTTGTTGGCGAAGTCGAGGCCGCCCCACCTCCGTCCAGTGCTGCCTTCCCGCTTGCCTCCATATATGGCGCGCGAAATTGAGCCGTGATCACATTTGCGCCCGGTCGCGAAATGCGCGCCTCCCTCCCTCCCTTCCATCCCCGAACGCCCTCGCGCGACAGAAAACGGCGCGTTTCCTCTTCGCATTATTAGTTCGTGCGCACCAGATTGAGCCGCGATCGTCGGCTTCCCTCGCGTGCTTTCACTGGCACACACAGCATACAACGCGCGGCGACTGTGTTAGCGCCCTTGCACGTTATACAGAACATCACGGCGACGGCAAAAATGCGTTTGGAGTGTCTGTGTAATTGCTATCGCAATAAAATAAATTCTGAGGTTTTACGTGCCAACACCACGACCTGATTATGAAGCACGCTGCAGTGGAGTACACCGGATGGGTTCTTTAACCGTGCACCGCGTGCACGTAACACAGCAGTTCATGCATTTCACCCAATCGAAATGCGGCCTCAGCGGCCGACATATGCCGCGACCTAGCAGCGCAACGCCATATAGCCACTGAGGCACCACGGCGGGTATATGTACGGATAGGGGTCAGCGCCGAATGTGTAAAAGGCGCGGATGTAGTCCGACGTTTCCATCGTGCTAGGCAACGGCCGACGAAGTTGAATACGTCGAAGTTGGAATACGAATACGAAGTTGAATATGATCGCCGAAAATTTGGCTGTCGCCCGCAGCAGCGCGGCGATGAGCTGCTGCCGCAGCGCATGCTCGCACGGGCGCGGCGAGCGAGGGTTTTTTACAGCGAAGCTCCACCAGTTCCCCCAGGATCGTGTCCGTGTGTAGACACAAAACTCCCCATACGTGGGCCGATCCCGGCGGTGGAGGTGAAGCAAGCGTTAAGCACTCCCCATACATGGAGCGATCCACAATATAGTGCAATGTCGGCCTGACCCGCGGCAGAGGTGCACTTCGCCATTAAGGGGCCCACATACACAGCTTCGCTGGCCATCCTTCAGAGAGTGGTAGGGCACTGAGTTTTTGTTTGGCGTAGGTGCCATCTTCATTGCACTCGAACAGTAGGCCGGCCAGCTAAGCTAGCGCGCGACTGTTGCGGCTGTGGCGCGAGACAGGACATGTTCTATTCCCGCGCTGGCCACGACAGAGCGCGCCTAAAGCTACCAGTGACGTTGGCTGTGCGGTGACGCTATAGATTACATATAATGTCCGCTTCGCGCTGTCGTAACCTATGTAACATTTGATCACCGCTCACGCAGGGACAAATGCAGGACAAATGAAGTATATACAGTGCTAAAAAGCGGGCACGTCCTGTGCTACCGGGACTTAGCGGAGAGAACCAGGAGTCGGATTCCTGATTAGTAAGGATATAGCTGATAACATACAGGAATTCTAGAGCATTAACGAGAGGGTGTCAGGTCTTGTTGTGAAACTTCATAAGTGGCACTAATTGAAGGTCGTACAGGTCTACGCGCCTACATCTAGTCATGATGACCAGGAAGTCTAAACCTTCTATGAAGACGTGGAATCGGTGATGGGTAAAGTCAAAACAAAATACACTGTGCTGATGGGCGACTTCAATGCCATGGTAGGCAAGAAGCAGGCTGGAGACAAGTCAGTGGGGGAATATAGCATAGGTTATAGAATAGCAGGGGAGAGTTATTAGTAGATATAGCAGAAAAGAATAATTTGCGGATAATGAATACCTTCTTCCTCAAGTGGAATAACCGAAAGTGGACGGGTAGGAGCCCGAATGGCGAGACTAGAAATGAAATAGACCTCATACTCTTAGCCAACATTGGCATCATACAAAATGTGGACGTGCTTGGCAAGGTGCGCTGCAGTGACCATATGATGGTAAGATCTCGAATTAGCCTAGACTTGAGGAGGGAACGGAAGAAACTTGTACATAAGAAGCCGATCAATGAGTTAGCGGTAAGAGGGAAAATAGAGGAATTGCGGATCAAGCTACAGAACAGGTATTCTGCTTTAACTCGGGAAGAGTACCGTAGTGTTGAAGCAAGGAACGACAATACTATGAGCATCATTAAGGAGTGTGCGACAGAAGTCGGTGGTAACTTCGTTAGATAGGATACTGGTAAGCTATCGCAGGAGACAAAAGATCTGATTAAGAAACGCCAATGTATGAAAGGCTCTAACCCTACAGCCAGAACAGAACTTGCAGAACTTTCCACGTTAATCAACAAGCGTAAGATAGCTAACATAAGGAAGTACAATATGGACAGAATTGAGAATGCTCTCAGGAACGGAGGAAGCCTAAAAGCAGTGAACAAGAAACTAGGAATAGGGCAAGAATCAGATGTATGCGTTAAGAGACAGCCTGCAATATCATTACTAATATGAATTAACGCATGACTTAACCCAAATCATTGATAATCAAAAACTAGTTGATCTAATAGCATTAGATTTTTCGAAGGCGTTTGAGAGAGTAATCTATCAAAAACTAATCGGCAAACTGAAACCAACTTTAGGCAACGGTTCTATTGTCAATTGGATTGAAGATTACTTAACCAACCGGTTTCACTATGTTGTTGTTAACAATTAACTTTCTTCCGTTTGCAAAAGTTACATCGGGGGTGCCTCAAGGGTGCGTCCTTGCTCCCACTTCATTCCTTATCTTTGTTAATGATCTGCCCTCTAACATCCGAGTTAAAATGAAGTTTTTTGCCGACGTCTGCATTCTTTATAATGAAATTAACGCTATGAATGATCCCGTTGATTTAAACAGCGCCCGTCATGATGTAGACAAGTGGTGTAAAAAGTGGCAGATGGAACTGAACATTAAAAAAAAAACTGCCTTTTTATCTATAACCCGCAAAAAACATAGGTCGGATTTCGAATACACTATCAATAACATACCCCTCAGCCGAGTTCATGAGCATAAATATCTTGGCTTGATTATTTCACATGACCTAAGATTGGAGTCGCATATTAATAGTATCATACCATCTGCTTTCAAACAGCTGTTCTTCCTCAGAAGAGGACTTCGAGCTGCGCCACCGAAAATTAAACTGCTGTCATACAACGCACTTATTCGCCCAGTTCTCGAATATGGTAACACAATTCGGTTTCCTTATACACAACAGCTTATTAACAAACTAGGAGTGCAGCGAAAGGCAATTAGATTCATCTTTAACAAATACAAGAATAGCGATTCACCTACCAACTGCTAAAACAACCGTGTATTCCTACTCTGCGAAACCGCGCCAAACTAGCAAGACTAAAATTATTGTTCCAATTAATACACAATGCATTGCGAATAAATACTTCGTTGTATATTTCACTAGCTGACACCAGACCTCCCCGCCGTGAGCATTCACTAACACTCAAAGAATATGCATTTCGCACTGACTGTTTTAGATATTCGTTCTTTCCTCTTGCAATAAGAGAATGGAATAGCCTGGACCCCTGCATTACGACTAACACATCGTTGCCGAAATTTGTAAATCTTGTAAAAGAACTGTTGAGCAATAATTTGATTATGCTGGCCGGAAATAACACACCACTCACGTCGTTGTGTAAGGTGAAATCTGTATAAGCATTGTATTTGCCTATGCAATTTCACCCCTTTTTGCCAAATGCACCGTATCATTCATGTTTTATTTCCTGCCGTATGTGTACGTCTGCTTCGTGTCGATTGCAAATATAATTGTTGAGATTATGTAAACCTGTTTTTATCGCTATTTGTGAGCATACAATATATGCCCAACCTGTAAAAATACCACTGGGATTGACAGTATTCTAAATAAATAAAATAAATAAAAAAGCACGCCGATAATGGAAGAGGCAATACTCTCGAGGCATTTGACATCCAACAAGTAACGCCGGAAGAAGTAAAGGAAGCCTGGGAAGCTATGCAAAGGGGGAAGGCAGCTGGGGAGGATCAGGTTACAGTAGATATGTTGAAAGATGGTGGGCAGGTTGTTCTAGAAAAACTGTAAACCCTGTATACGCAATGCCTCATGACCTCGAGCGTACCGGAGTCTTGGAAGAACGACAACATAATCTTAATCCATAAGAAAGGGGTCGCCAAAGACTTGAAAAATTGTAGAACGATAAGCTTACTGTCCGTAATTGCCTACAAAGTATTTACTGAGGTAATCGCAAATAAAATGAGGAACACCTTAGACCAGGCAGGATTTCGTAAAGGCTACTCAACCATACACCATATTCACACTATCAATCAGGGGATAGAGAAATGTGCGGAATATAACCAACCCTTATGTATAGCTTTCATTGATTACGAGAACGCGTTTGATTCAGTCGAAACCTCAGCAGTCATGCAGGCATATACGGAATAAGGGTGTAGACGAGCCGTATGTAAAAATACTGAAATATATCTACAGCGGCTCCACAGCCACCGTAGTCCTCCATAAAGACAGCAACAAAATCCCAATAAAGAAGGGCGTCAGGCAGGGAGATACGATCGCTCCAATGCTGTTCACAGCGTGTTTACAGGAGGTATTCAGAGACCTGGATTTGGAAGAATTGGGGATAAGAGTTAATGGAGAATACCTTAGTGACTTGCGATTCGCTGATGATAATGCCTTACTCAGGGGACCAATTGCAATGCATGATCACTGACCTGGAGAGGCAAAGCAGAAGGGTGGGTCTAAAAATGAATCTGCGGAAAACTAAAGTAATGTTTAACAGTCTCGGAAGAGAACAGCAGTTTACGATAGGGGGCGAGACACTGGAAGGGGTAAGGGAATACATTTACTTAGGGCAGGTAGTGACCGCGGATCCGGATCATGGCTGAAATAATCAGAATAATAAGAATGGACTGGGGTGCGTTTGGCAGGCATTCTCAGATCATGAAAAGCAGGTTTCTAATATTCCTCAAAAGGAAAGTGTATAACAGCTGCGTCTTACCAGTACCAGAGTCCTTCCTCTGCCAGTACTCACCTACGGGGAAGAAACCTGGCGGCTTACGAAAAGGGTTCTACTTAAATTGAGGACGACGCAACGAGCTATGGATAGAAGAATGGCAGCTGTAACGTTAAGGGATAAGAAGAGAGCTGATTGGGTGAGGGAACAAACGCGAGTTAATGACATCTTAGTTGAAATCAAGAAAAAGAAGTCGGCATGGGTAGGGCATGTAATGAAGATGGAAAATAAACGGTGGACATTAAGGGTTACGGACTGGATTCCAAGAGAATTGAAGCGTAGCAAGGGGCGGCAGAAAGTTAGGTGGGAGGATGAGATTAAGAAGTTTGCAGGGACAACATTGCAGGGTAGTTGAAGTATGGGAGAGGCCTTTGCCCTGCAGTGGGCGTAGCCATGATGATGATGATGATGATGCAGGGTCGCAGTGGCTCTGGCTTCCCGCTGGACATGAACATGTACGCAACGCGCAAGACCTTGGCACAGGGCATGCTCGACCTGGCACTGCTGTCCTCCAACGCCTGCCAGCTGCGGCGCGTGCTGTCTGCGCCGCCGGGACAGCGATACCACGGGACGTGCGTCGCCTTCCTCGCGCTCTCCGTCTCCTTCCAGGTATCGTCGTCTCTCTCGCTCTGCGTGCACGAATTTTACACCCATTTTAATTTGTTACGTTGTTTAATCTGGTGCGAAAGAGAATGCTATACATATATATACTATAATTTTTTATTGACATTGACAGAATTCGTAACTGCAAAAAATAGCTGCTGGTTTCTATAGCGACCTTGTGCCTTTGCACGCGCCGTTCACACGAAGCTGCTGGCGGGCCTCCTGCTGGTACTGCTTGGCCGATGGAACATCAACTGCCCTTGGGAGCAACGCAAGGCCGACCTGGTGAACAACGTGGTCGTGCTGCTCACATTTCTCATCAGCGTCGTCAACGTGCTGCTCTCGGCGTTCGCGCCGGACTCTCTGCTGGGTGACCACGGCTCGCACCATCAGCAGCACACGACCGTGGAGTGGGCAGCGCCGCGCCATTGACTGCGCATGCATGGCCGGGTGTAGACGACGTTAATGTCGGCCCTTGGCGGCGGCTCTACGGGGCTGGGTCTGCTAATCCGAGAACCTTCCGTTTCCCGCACAGTTGGCAAGTCAAAAGAATGCTTTCAACAGACGTGTTGCGTGGTAACCACACGGCGCTTCAAAAAGCAGCACGCGTCGCGGAATTGCGCCTACAAATGATTGTGCGGATACCTCCGAGAAAACCCGGAACCCGGGACGTCCGGAACACATACCTGTACTCGCAAAAAAAACTACACTATGGCTGTGTTGCTTGACTCGCCGTAGACGGCAAAGCAGGCGGCTAAGTGGACAGCGGCCATCTTAAGTCTTGTTCCAATTCTCACGATGACGTCAAAGTATACAGCTACGCGAAGACAGCATCGAAGTAAAAAAAATGCTACTTTCCTGTCCAACCGAGATGGCGGCTGCGCAGGACGCTTAAAGACGACAGGAAGGTTGTCTGCGCACAAGAAAGCGTAGCCATGCTATCCTACACTTTTAATGTAAGCTACCTCGTGTTTTTCATACGGTTAGGTTAGATTCCGTAAAGGCTACTCTACAATAGACCATATTCACACTATTAATCAGGTGATAGAGAAATGCGCAGAACATAACCAACCCTTAAGTATCACTTTCATTGATTACGAGGAAGCGTTTGATTCAGTCGAAAGCTCAGCAGTCATTGAGGCATTACGGAATCGGGGTGTAGATGAGTCGTATGTAAAAATACTGAAATATATCTATAGCGGCTCCGCAGCCATCGTAGTCCTCCATAAAGAAAGCAACAAAATCCCAATAAAGAAAGGTGTCAGGCAGAAAGATACGATCTCTCCAATGCTCTTCACAGCGTGTTTACAGGAGGTATTCAGAGACCTAGATTGGGAAGAATTGGGGATAAGAGTTAATGGAGAATACCTTAGTAACTTGCGATTCGGTGATGATTTTGCCTTGCTTAGTAACTCAGGAGACCAATTCCAATGCATGATCACTGACCTGGAGAGGCAAAGCAGAAGGGTGGGTCTAAAAATTAATCTGCGGAAGGCTAAAGTAATGTTTAACAGTCTCGGAAGAGAACAGCAGTTTACGATAGGTAGCGAAGCACTGGAAGTGGCAAGGGAATACATCTACTTAGGGCAGGTAGTGACCGCGGATCCGGATCATGAGACTGAAATAATCAGAAGAATAAGAATGGGTTCGGGGGCGTTTGACAGGCATTCTCAGATCACGAACAGCAGGTTGCCATTATCCCTCAAAAGAAAAGTGTATAACAGCTGTGTCTTACCAGTACTCACTTACGAAAAGAGTTCTACTTAAATTGAGGACGACGCAACGAGCTATGGAAAGAAGAATTTTGGGTGTAACGTTAAGGGATTAGAAAAGAACAGATTGGGTGAGGGAACAAATGCGAGTTAATGACATCCTAGTTGAAATCAAGAAAAAGAAATGGGCATGGGCAGAACATGTAATGAGGAGGGAAGATAACTGATTGTCATTAAGGATTCCAAGGGAAGGCAAGCGTATGAGGGGGCGGCAGAAAGTTAGGTGGGCGGATGGGATTAAGAAGTTTGCAGGGACAACATGGCCACAATTAGCACATGACCGGGATAGTTGGAGAAGTATGGGAGAGGCCTTTGCCTTGCAGTGGGTGTAACCAGGCTTATGATGATGATGAAAGTTAGCTGAAACACCCTGTATTATGCGTCAAACAAGGCAAATAAACATGTTGCGCAATCACAGGTCACAGAACCCTAAGCCCCCCCCCCCCCCCCCCTCCCTTCACTACATCCGATGCATCGCGCGCAACGGAAGGCAGCGTGCTTACTCCCCGCTTTTCTCCGTTGCGCTCTCAAGACTGACCCAATTGAGTCGGCTCACCCAACACCTCCCCCCCCCCTCACCTACGCTTTCATTCGCACATAAAGCATGCATGCTTTATGTGCGAATGAAAGCGTAGGGGGGGGGGGAGGGGGGAGCCGACTATGGGTTGCGTGGTGACAGTGTTATCGCCCTTGGACTTCATAGAGAACATGATGGCGACGGTGGCGACAGGAGTGCGCCTCGAGTGTCCATATAATTGCTATAGCAATAATATACTAAGAGTATCTGGCAACTGAAGAGTCCCGTGGCCCATTACTTTCCGCAAACGAAAAAGTAACAAAATCGAACTTTTACTATGCGATAATTCGCTGTGCCACAACAACGTCTTTTTTCTTTATTTTGTGAGGCGGGGGTACCGAAATGGAGAAACGCAAAGGACAGCATGTTGGCCACAATCCAATGCCTATTTTGGGCACCTAATGTGGCTACCGATGGAATATCGAAGAAAGTGCGAGACGCATGGTCCACAGAGAACCATATGCATGCTGCTCGTTATCCTACACTGGCGAGACAGAAGACTTTCCGGAGAGGTTGTGATAACATAGAAATGAAGGTGATGCCTTTAAGGGAACGCGTTGCAATCCGTCGAGTCCCCGCAGTAGTGGCGGCGAGCGACCATTGCTTCTTTTTCTCGTCTGCTAGCCAGAAGGCGTCCAAAACTTTGAGGCCAAAATCCACTCGGCCAGAGAAAAACGAACGCGCACCGAAGTGCGCCGCACGGTTGTCAGGGCAACACGTGAAAAACGCATGACCTCTGGCTGGCTATGGCAGCCCGCGGGTAGTGAGAACAAGAAAATTTAAGAGGCTTAATGTGTCCTCGCGAATAAAAGTCAAAGTAGAAAAACATAAATAAGACCGTAGTTACCTTTGCTGGCTTTAGTGTCTCGACATGGATGCTTTGGCGCAGGCGAAAAAAAAAAAAATGTTTGCGCTTTGTCAACTTGTCTGATAATGTGTTCATTTTTTTTGTCTGGTTGTATGGTTCGATGTACGACATTAGAAAAGTCCATGCGCCCTATAGGCGTCAAATGTTTATAAGAACATTAAACCCACAAGGATCCGGAATTGAAAATCTAAAGCACGACTTTGGAAAATATCAATGCACTTTTCGCATAAAAAGTTTGTGTGATGTTTATGCCCATAAAGTTTCAGAATTGAAAACCATGCGCTCCGTAGATTCCCATTTAAGATTAACCGGTGAAGAACGGCCCAATTTTGAAAAGTGGTTAACAAAGCAAGTGGTGCTGGTAGAATCTAAACTGCACTTTAAAGGCCTGTACTGCAAGTTTATTTTGCTACTGTTTCAAACGGGTCCCTGAGGCAGAACCATAGAGAACCCAATCAAGGATAAATCCATTCGTTCCAAAAAGCACACGAGAGAGAGAATTTACTTGAATGAAGGCAGAGAGGTCGGCCTGAGCTAATGCTCTGTAGCCTGCTACTCTGCACAGGGGCAGGGGAAACGGGGACATAAAGGTGTGATCAGGAATGATGATGACATAGAAAGAGGGGGGGGGGGGGGTGGACATTTACTATAACTAGTGTGAAAAGAAACATAAACACGCAATGGAAATTCACAGCCAGAAACAAATACATTTAGAGCTAAAGTGGTACCAACACCACGTGAGTTAGGGCACACCACGAGTGTAAACACGCGCAACAGTTCGACGTGGATGGGCCGCGACGAATCGACGTCTCGCCAAATTATGTCGGCGGGGTGGACCGACGTACCGGCGACCAGAGCGACCGGCTGAGGGGATGCAGGCGGCTTGGTGGCACGTACGTACAGATGGAAGTTACGTTCTGGCCAGGCAGCTGGGCGCAAACTCGGGCTTGCAGCCCGACTGCCCGTGCTCTGCCCACGGACATAGGAGTCCCCGAACTCCGTCGTTCTATCAGCGCTCCACGCTTTTCGTACGCTCTGGCCCTTTGGTTTCTCCCGGATCGGTGACCGTCGGAGCCCCGTGTTCACCGGCGATTGGCCTCCATAGGTTCTCCCGGTTGGATCGCTTTCCTTTTATTTCATCTTCTTGCGCCCCGCGTGCTGGACGCTCTTCGACGTCTTCCACCCTGTAAGCACAGGATTAATTCACATCCGCGCGCGTATTCTTTGTTGCCCTATTCTTTTCATTTCCCAACCACGGCACTGTCTCGCGCACTGCATGCATCACACTGCCGAGCGTTTCTGTGAAGAAATGCAAGAGTTCGATATTATACCCTGAACAAACTTGTTTTAGCGGGTTAAAATAAAGGCAAAAGTTGTCGAAGTCATATATAGCCAACGTTTGTGACATGCTTGTTGCACCACTGCATGTATGGTGTTAGTGGATTCTTATGTGCTATGTTATTTTTTTCTTTCGTTTATTCTTTTATTCACGTGAGCTACGGCTGCAGAGTGTAGATCCGCGCATGAAAAATCCGCAATGCTAGAGCCTGAGCTCCTTCGGCTGGCACTGTATATAGCGTTGCCTTCGAGAAAAATATTGTCAATCGCCTAGGAAATAAGCTCTTTGTATAAGTTTTCGGGAAAGAAGAAATCTTCGATATAAATTTGATAGGACCGTCATAAGTATACAAGATAGGGAACGGGAACGGACAAACGGAAACACTGCAGAAGGCGCCTGGATACCGTCGAAACTGCAGGAGACGACAGGCGTGAGTTCGTGCCCTGGGGCGTTACGCGAGCGGCGTTCGCAGCGCCCCTCTAGGTCGTTCTCAGGGCTAATAACGCACGAAAACGAAAGGCGGAACGGGAACAGACACGACCAATCGCAACAAGCAATACAGTTTTGTTCACTGTTTCCTCTACTGAGCTGGTGCTTTGGCTTGGCATAGTTATAGACCCTTCAATATATTCACCTTCTGTAAGCGTAGGCGCTTAGCCCAGTCGGTCAGACACTCAGTTTGCGAGTGTGGGGTCGTAGGTGAAAAACTCACAACTGCCAACGTTTTAAAGCGAAAGCGTTACTAACCACGTGGTGCCGAGTTTCACCGTCGCCAGCAATTTGACCTTCATTTGACCGCAGCTGCGCGTAGCCTTGGCAACGCATCACAGCTTGATGCGTGCGCTCTCCGCAGCTGGGTCACTGCCTGACCATGTATACGCGACTCGCCGCGAGCCTGGCAAAGCGGGAGTCGCACGGTCCGATGCGGCGTCTGACGCGCCGGAACAGCAGCCGGAATTGAGGTGTTTTGCCGTGCCGAAGCGCCGGTTCGTCCACTTGCGACAAACCGGGCAGGTTTTCATGCCCCGATCCGTCCGACAACCGCACCGTCGTTTGGCCGCAGCCAATGACAGCGCGACTGGCATGTGACGTTCTCTGACGTTCCCTCCACAGAGGCGCAGCCGGCGGGCCGGTTTCTCGAGGTCTTTTTTTTTTATATATCCTTGCCGGATGCAGTTTGTTTCTGACACGAAATAGTAACCAGTTCAGTAAAGTTATCTCGAACATGTGCCTGTTCTGCAAAGCAGCGCCTAGTACACTAGTACTAAACTACTGGCGAGATCGGGAGCCGCGATGCGAGGGCATTTCGCAGGCAGACAGCACACACCGACCGCCTGAGCGAGGCTGAGGCTGCTCGCTTTGCTTGCACGTTTGCCCTTCGCAACGACTGCGTCGAGTAAAGCAATTGTATTGAATTACGTACGACCTAAGTGTGCAGTGTTAATCGTTTTGGCAAAAATAAGCGCTCTTCGACGAGCTCGGGCTGGATCGCAAGCGCCGTCGGCCGCGGCGTTTGCCGAGCTAGACCTACCGGCCCTATCGCTGTCAGCGGAGCCGTTAGTGGACAACGCGCCGTCGTGAAGTGTTCTGTCACTCGCAGGGGCATAATTTTATTGAGTGTTCGCGTATAGCGGAGCAGTGTTGTGGAGAATTCTTTATATTGGGTTTCTCGACGTGGATATGAAGTCTTCCGAGCGTTCAAGCCGGGGCGCTGAATCTGGGCGGAGCTTACGCGCCGCTCGCTCGTCCGGATGCACGCACCGCGTGTGCCCCGAATCAACCCTAACCTACCCGAATCGCCGCATGCCGCCTGCCGGATCTTGGCCATGAATGGCCATGCCCTCTCACGGGTTGCAGAATCAATCGTCTTTACTTTCTTTAGATCATTATCATCAGACCATGGATGAGAGCGAGGGCTGGCCGTCTTCTCTGTGCGTTGCGCGGGAGCGGGGCTTTGGAGCCGTCGTCGCCAAGCAGCGTCTGATCACCCCGAGGATATCGCCCCGCGAGCTGCTTCACTGGAGAGGGTCCAGAATGCAACATGCGTCACACCGTTGAGATCAATGTAGCCCACGTGTCCGCGCCCTGACCGTTTGTGCTTCGACGCTGCGCATGTTCGCGGCGTCTCTTTGCATGCGCTTGAGCTTTCCCTGTGGCACAGCAAGTGTCGCACCGTCGAACGATGCGTGGTCTAATCAGTCATGTCTAACCACCGAGCTAGGCACAGCCGTCATACGTGACTTAACGATGACTGTATACCTAAGTATAATTACAGCTAAATCAAAGGTTAACCAAGTGAAACCAAGACTTTACCAGGCTAAACCAAGCTTTCGCTGTGCATATCCAGGGTTGCTTTGCATATCCAGCTGTTCTCGTCTCTACGGGAAGAAGCCCGCACTCGGGCCATTGGAATATTCTCAAGACGGAGGAAACAAACTGGGCTACCGCCATCCGGAAGGCAAGCCATAAGGAGCCTGCGCGGAAACCACGATATTGTGGTTCTGCCTGTCGATAAAGGGAAAGCAACTGTGCTACTAGATAGATTCCGACTATGCCTATGCACACAGGCCGGTACCTTGATTCCATTTCTAATCATCCCGTGGCTCACAAGAAATCGGTTGCTTCGTCACTGTTGACGCGTGCTATGCGGATCTGCACTGAGAAAGACCGCCTGCCATCCGAGCTCAAGATGGTACGGTGGGAACTTTCCAAAAATGGCTACCCCGACCATTTTGGGGCAATAACTGAAAAGAAAGTTTTGCAGCCAGTAACAGCTAATCCGAAGGTTTTTTCCGCCAACGCAGGCATTCCGTATGTTGGCAGGATAAGCGAAGCTTTGTCCCGCGTGTTTGCGAAGTACAACTTGCACATTGGGCACGTGCCAAACTCCAAGCAAAGGAACATGTTTGTGAACGTTAAGGGCCGCCTATACCAGATATCAAGTTCCCTGGCGTTGTCTACCGGATTCCTTGCGGCGGTTGCAGTCAGGCCTATATCGGCGAAACTGGCAACTTCACACGGCGACTCAAGGAGCACGAGCGCAACGTCAGAAATGGATATCGCTGCGCTTGCTGAGCGTGCGCATACGTCCGGACATCACATTGATTGGGACAACGCGGGAATCGCTTCTCGGCCTTTTGGCTAAGATCAAAGTGTAGCCAAACAATGAAATCTGACAACGCGGCTTCTTCTTGAGTCATTCTTCATCCAGTCGACAACCGGGACCATGAACCGAGCAGCACTATCGAAGCATGCCAATCATACACAATCAGTCATTACGTGACAAACTTAGCCTTTAATATGCCACTATACTCGTCTTTTCTGCCTCATTGTGAACAAGGAACCCGTACGGGTTCCGAAACGCCCTTTTTTTTTCGTTTGACTTGGTCAGTGGCTGCAATCCTTTTTTCACTTCAATGCCTGACCAGACGAATTTTCGTCGAAACCTTGACTACTATATATCCAGGGTTAGCTGAGCTAAGCCTAAGCCAATGTTTTTCCTTTCGAATTCATTTTTTTATACATTAATTTCTTTATAGCGATTCGTATTACGTGACAGGCGGACGGACGGACGGGTTTCCTCGTTGGGTAGACATGGAAATGCCTAGCATTTAAACGTTAAATTGCGTGCCCGATGGCGGGGTCGAATTTCGGTCTGCCCGTACAGCAGCCTGCTGCTTCAGCCACAATCGGGCGGATGTCTCTGTCGTGCCATCCGAGGTGGTCGCCGCGTGCATCACGCTGAGTTACGCCAAAGACGTAGGAGTGAAACGGGCAAGCTTTTAGCGTTTGATTAATCGCTTCGTATAAATTCCCAGATGTGCGTTGATTCTGCAAAAAAATAATAATAATAATAATAATAATTCACTAGCAGACTCTGCTTCAAGAAAGCAGCTTCAAACAAAACCGTGAAACTAGTGAAAGAAGCTCCACTCCGTTCACAGAAGAGGCGACCACTCGTCTTCGGTTCACTGCAATGGGTATTCAGTCGTACGGCTCGGCATTCAATTGACGATGGCGCATATGCGGGATAGTTGAGGTGCAACCATTCAAAGCAATGCAAAATGAGAACTAAAAAATCGTCTTTTTTGTTTTTTGACGCTTGGTCCCGCGCTGAATGTTTGCAATGAGAGTGACTCGCCTATTTCTTATCTTTATTAGCTTTTGGAGGTAACATTGAAGAGTGTGTGTGTGTGTGTGTGTGTGTGTGTGTGTGTGTGTGTGTGTGTGTGTGTGTGTGTGTGTGTGTGTGTGTGTGTGTGTGTGTGTGTGTGTGTGTGTGTGTGTGTGTCGGAACAATGCACGCGTGCTTCCGTTACTAATTATACCATGCACAGGATGAGAGCCTTTCTGACTGGCGCTGTAGCTGAAAATCGAAATATAAGGCAAACAAATTCGGCTGAGCTGAGAAAGCAACTTGCTGACTTCGAGAAGATATACGCTGAAATTTAATGACAGCACGCTATACTATACGGCTATAACTGCACGAACTGATGCTAGTTTCAAAATTATTTCCAAGTGGATGTGCCTTCTGAGATCACTGGCTACTTCAGTTCATGCATTCCAATAAGCGCGCTAAAGTAGTTAGTTGAAAAGTTAATTAGTGAAATTCCGTTGATTAGTCAGTTATGCATATTTTATTTCCTGTGTAAGTCTTCCGAGCATAATCCATGGAGCTTATACAGTGCATGGCTATGGCGTAGCGCTGCTGCAGAGGTTGCGGGCGGCACAGCTGTGGCTGCGGCGGCCACACTTCGATCAGGGCAAATACAAGACGCTCGTGTATTCAGATTTAGGTGTGCGTTAAAGAACCTCACGTGGTCGAAACTAATCCGGGGTCCCCTACTACGGCGTGCCACATAATCAGATTGTGATTTCGACACCTAAAAACCGCGAATTCAATTATTTTTAAAACTGACGCTGTACTCTCAAACCCTTGTGTGCAAGCGGGCTCATGAAAAGCAGATGAACTGATGAAAAAAAAAAAGTGTTTGGAACGTGTCGCACACATATTGAGGCAATCTTTATTGGTCCTTTGCTGGAAATCTGTGCTAATTAAAGTGTTCTAGGGAAATGCACTGAACGGTCTGAATGTTTGGTATTGTTGCAAGTCTGTCGTTATGTGGCGGGCTCACATCTTTCATTGTTCCTGGCAATGCTTTACTTCAGAAATGGCCGGGTGGGTGCTTTCCTATGCTAGACACGTAACATCACATATAATGTGCCCGTGGAGAGTTCGTGCACGGGTTTTTTTAAGCTTGAGAGCGGTAACTGGACAATCGAAAGTCTGTCCACTGCTGCCGCTTGCGAGGCGTCCGCGACGTAGCCGTTGGCTGCGCGGTTGACGCCAGCAGGTGATGCGCTCGCCTGGCGGCGGTTCGTGTCAGCGACGAGAGCGGGCACGGCTCGGTGCGCACTTCCTTCGCGGCACATTTGAGAGCCCTGCAATCGCGGCGCGCAAGCGTGTTTTTGTCTGTTTTTGTTGTTCGTACTTCGCGGGATATCTTAGGACGCAGAAAAAATGATAATGTACCAGGTTAGGAACTAGAAGCCGCTGAATTAATGTTTCCTAGAACGCTTCACAAATCTCTCATTAGAAGTGAATACTTGCCAAGTTGGTTAATTGCGAGGTTAGCTGAAATGCAACGCGACTAGTGCGGCACTTCGGGCTGCGCGGGCTTTCTTTGAGGCTTGGAAAAAAAAAAGAGAGAACATTTATCTGGCATGTATGAATTGAGTAACAGAAAGCTGGATGAGGAATTTTTCAGGATGTTCTATAATATTTTCTATTTGACACTTTTGCTCGTTATATTATATTTAAGGGAGTTAATTAATAACTAATTATGTAACAAGCGAAATACAAATAAATAGGCTTATTTGCTTCAAGCGATGGCTAACATTACCTTGCTTGGTTCTGTCCAGCTGCGCGGCACTTGCATAATTTTAAGATTTGGCACAAGGTACGTCGTGGTGTTGCAGTCTGTGACGAGACGTGCCCTTCAGTTCTCCGTATACTTCTATCAGAATCGTGCCCCCATAAAGACGACGAACGACATCCTTTTGACGGTTCCTTTTGAGGGCAAGCTTCCTGCTGTCGCTTCCGCATTTGTGGAGGACATTGCAGGTTCGAACCGCCCGCCAACCGCTGACGAATCTCTAGGGAAAAACGTCAGGGGAACGCCTGGCCGCGTCTAGGTACCGCGTCATTTAGCGATACGGCCAAGCGCTCCCCACGTTCCCTATCGCGGTGTGCGTCCGCAAGCGGCAAAGCCACATGCATCTCAAGCCGACGCACTAGTACGCTCAAAATTGAAACTTACAAGCTGTCGCGCCACCTTGCAATAAAATAAAAAGACAAGTGTTTGCTTTCTAATGAAATTCTAAACGCGCACTTTCTGTTAGGTGTTACGCATAGACGGCAGTAACGTCGGCTAATTGGCAAGAACATGTGACAAAGAGTGTTCGAATATTAAGCGGCGCCCCACTGATGTCATCGAACGACTCTGCCAGTCAGCGCCGCGAGCAGCCGACGCACCCCTGTTGCCGTCAGCAACGCCCGCTGTTCCATCAGCGTAGAAGGGAGGAGATCATCTATTCGAGGGGGCTTGCTCCATCGGGACACTTTGCGGGCCGCGCTTTTCGCGTGTGGTGGTGGTAAGACGAGGCTGCTCGGCCGAATTACACATGTGCTGAAACTCCGAGCGGCCCTGCGAGTAACCGCGGAGCCGCGGTGACCGCAAGGGAAGCGAGGCTGGAGGCTGCAATTCTCACGAGCGGTAGCGACGACGACGTTGTGGTGCTGTACAAGCGAGTGCCGCCGGCGAGGCTGGTCAACGGTGACGGCATGGCTGGCGCCGGCATGTCCGAAGACGTCCGAGAGCCGCCGGACAGGCGCCTCATCGAGCGGGAGGCGAGTGCCACACTTACATATGCGTATATGCGTGCATCGTTGCCGTGTACTAAAGGGCCAGAAGATCGCGCTTCTCCGCTGTCTTATACCGGCGCGTTATTGTACAAGCGTCGTCTGCTACACACAGTTTACGAGATACTCAGTTTAGATAAGTGCATACTATGGCAGAGTACATTTCTTAAGCCGTTGTATTTTTCATCCGTATGAGTAATAAGCATGCACAATACAGAAAATTCGTCGGCCATAAGTCTTCCTGGGTATCTATAGTACAGATTAGGAATTAAATTTGCTCTGTTTTGTGGCGGCCGAGAGCAAGTGTACGCGCCATAAAACCACGAGCCGTGCAACGTCACCGTGGTGCTCGGTGCAGATGGACGCATAAAGCAATATAAGTGTGCTGCGGCTAGCCCAGCAGGACATTCAACCTAAGAGCCAAACACGCACATGCGCCAATTTAAAGTTGTGTATTCGCCGCCGGTGTAATTTCCGTGACGATCGACGTGCGCGTGAGGACAACGCGTTTGCGGTACATATCCTCCGAAGCTGGGCCGTCATTCGCAGCCTTCCGCGTAATCCAATTAGCAACTCACGTGGCGCTGTGTTACACACGGTCGCCTGCAAGTAGTGTGGCTGTAAATGCGTGCTCACAGAGCAAGTGTCGTCTGCAAAGTGCTTCGCAGAAGACCGCTTGCCACGTGCGAGTGAACTTATGAACAACGTTCATTTAGCTCTGATCGGGATCCAATTTATGCTTATTTGCAGCGTCTCCTATAGCTCCTGTCCTCTTTGCCTGCACTCTTCTTTATTTCGTTTCGCACAAGGAGCCTCGTGTGTAAGCTTACCGCAGTTTCTCGGCTCGCTTGTTCATTCAGAGTTGAATAGAGAATGTTTCCTTCCCCGATGCCACACGTTCCAGAGTGGTGTCCTTCCTATGTCATTAAGTTACACGCTCACGCACATTCGTCACCTTGTAAAATGTTCAATAAATGAATAAACAAGTCTCGATCCACTCAGATTAGAAGAGGCTTCCGGGAATGTCTGCTGGTGTGCGAGCCAAGTATCTTCGGCCGGCCTAACCCGGTCCGGCGGGTTTCTGCTCTCCAGTTCTCTCTTTCCCGTTTATTGTTGTTCCTATTTTCTTTCCCTCCTGCAATGAACGCGAGAAGTGCAACCGCTTCGTTGATTTGGCCTCGCGCCCGCTGCTTCAATTACGCGTGCTCTATGAAAAGCAAGACGGCGGCGCACACAGTCTTGGCTCTGTTCGCAGGTGCGCGTGCGTGTGTGCACGCGTTGCCACGCGACAGCGTATACACGGTACAGCATGTACACTTTCGTGAGCACTCCGAGCCGAGTTTGCAGGCGGAGACTGGCCGCATTTCCCGAACGAGAAACTTGCATGGTCTTTGATAAACTTAGCTTACGCGACTGATAGCTAGGCATATATAGTTGTGCGACTGCCATGTTACGAGGTGCGTTCAAAAAGTGTCAATCCTTTGGCCTGCAGGAATGCATTTGTTGATTAGGAGGCACAAGACCCTAATCCCTTTCAAGGTAGTCTCCTTGGTAATGCACACACCTCTCCCATCGTGCCCGCCATTGTTGGAAACACTCCTGTAACGCGTCTTTCGGAATGGTCATGAGTCTGACCGTCACATTCCGCATGTCTTCTCTTGACTTAGATCGGATTCCTTTCAGCGGCATTTTCAGTTTGGGAAATAACCAAAAGTCACAGGGAGCCATGTTGGGGGAGCAGAGGAGGGAGGCTGACGAACTACAGAATGTTGTGTTTGGCGGAGAAAGTCTGAATGTGTATATCGGGCGGGTGCGTTATCAGATGGAGCGGCCTAGTTTTTGCCGCCCACAGATCCGGTCGTTTGCGCCGCATAGCATCACGAAGGCGACGAATGACCTCCTGGTAGTATTACTTTGTGATGGTTTGGCCTTGTGGTGCGTACTCATGATGCACCACCCCACGGCAGTCGAAGAAAACAATCAACGTGCACTTGACATTGCTGCGGACCTGCCGTGCTTTCTTTCTTTCTTTTTGGCCTCGGGGATGTCAGATGTTTCCGCTGTGATGACTACATCTTGGTTTCTAGGTCGTACCCATAAATCCACGACTCATCGCCTATGACCACAGTGTTCAGAAAATTGGGCTTAGTGCTTGCATTGTCCGACAGGTCCTGTGCGAGTTCTATACGGAGGTGCTTCTGCTCCATTGTTAGCGTTTTCGGAACCGATTTCGCGGGCACGCTCCTCGTGACAAAAACCTCTGTCAAAATTGAATTTACTAATCCAATGCTTACCCCTATCTCGTTCGCAAGTTCTCGGACTGCGATGCGACGGTCCTCCGCGACCAAAGTCCGCACTTTCTCAATGACATTCTCGTTTTGGCTTCTTGGGGGCCTGTCTGAACGCGGTTTGCTGTCCCCCTGGTGTGCGGCCATCTTTGAAGCGGTTGTGCCACTTTTTTTTTTTGCTTCTTTATCTGTGAGGTACTCATGCCATCGTCCCCGAAAGCCTGTTGAATCTCGCCTATGGCTTCCTCTTGTACATCGCCAAGATTTTGTCAAGATTTGATGCAAAAGCGCTGCTCGTGCTGTCCCGTCATTTTACAGCCTACTGGAATCCGGCAAGCGTTCACTATGCGTGTGCTCACTCATAGGCCGACGGCCAGCAACTGACGCTTTCTGCAGGCGGAAAAATAATACCGCATGCGCCCGAGTGTCCCCTCCGTACCTCCACCGAAGGAGGCCTCCCGCACTTCATTGATTTACGCAGGAAGGAAGGAGGTTCGATACTTTTTGAACACACCTGACATGTAGGCGTGGGTGGGTGCACGTACAGGGCCGCCGATCGATTGTACTGAAGTCGTAGACTGTTCCTTGTAATAGCGGCACATGTAAACGCATTGTTCGGAGTTCTTCCGATAATTGATCTACTGCGTTCGCTGCTTTTGTGTGTGTGCGTGTGCGTGTGCGTGTGCGTGCGTGCGTGCGTGCGTGTGTGTGTGTGTGTGTGTAGCGTTTTTGGTTTTAGAAGCAATAAATATTAACGCCAGCAACATATAAAGCAACCTATGTCCCTTTATCCAAATGTCAACCTTACCGTATAAAGAAAAGTGCGATTCCAAATGTAAAGAGGAACGCATGGAAGTGAAGCGGGACACAAGAAGATGGAGTGATCCACATTGGTCTTAACATGTTCGATATCGCTATACTCGCTGGAGCCGACTTTTCCGCGATTGTCTTCGTCAGGGCTGTGCTGACGATAAGACAAGTGCCCTTCCCTTGCAGATTTGCGTTGGCGCCAACGACATCCAAGTTGGTCGATAACTTTATTCATGTTTAATATGTGTGCATCCATGGTCGGCAAACACAAATCTGGAACCACAATTGTTCAGTCATTCCAGCGACCTCGACATGTGCAGGCCTGGTATACGAGAATCGCCACCGCTGAAAACCTCCACGTGTATCGGCGCGTCAAGCGACATGCAGCGTATTTTTAGGCCTGCGCACAACGTGACTGCTTCGGCGCTGCAAGCATGTTTTCGCATAGGCGGGTCCAGTTAAGCCAATAAAGCTCGCTTAGAAAATTAACGAAGCTCTATTTGAGGTGTTCCTCTTTAGCTGCGCCATTTTTCCTTTCTTACGTTGCCTGTGGCTGACAGCACAGTTCTATCTCATAGGCTAAATTACTCGATGAGGCGGCCATTACGCCTACAAGAAATCAAGATACTTAAATGAATAATAAACGCATTTGCACTAATCAAACGTACTTAATTACGGCACATATTTCAATACGAATTGTAGCTTAGAACGACAGAAAGCTGAGCTAGTTGGTAAGGGTTCATTATGCAAGAAAGGTGAGGCGTTCAGACAGGACACGAGAAGAGAAGTGCGCCACTTTCGTGTTGTCCACTTCTCTTGTGTCCTGTCTGTACGCCTGGCCTTTTTTGCTAAAAAAAAAAATTGTAGCTAGTGAGTTTGCAGGGAAACTCAACTTGGAACGAATTCTGAAGATTGCGCCGGTGTTGAGATATGCGCCGTCAAACTTGCGATAAAAATGCACTGTTCCACTTACCTTTTTTTTTATTAAAGCTCTGTTTCATGTACTGAAGCACGAAAATAACTGTAATACCAAAGCATTTCTTCGGACACTGAAAATTAATATCTATAAACCGGTTAGTCCCGAGAATCCGTTCCAAGTATATAGGCCTTGCGAACTCACCGGCTGTCATTCGCACATTGAAATATGTACCGTAATTGCTTAAAAAGTTATTTAGTGTAATTGCGTTAATTATTCAATCGGGCATCTTGATTTCTTGTAGAAATGATGGGCTGCCTCATCGTATAAGTTAGCTCTAGGGTTAGAATCGTGCTGTATACCACAGGCAATTAAAAAAAAATTGGTGCAGCTAAAAAAGAAAGAGCAGCTGGTACATCACGAGCTAAACATGGCCGATAACGTGTCTCTCAGAATTAAGTCTAGCGTGGAGCTCTGTCTGACGTGACAACGCCATGTTAATTGCGCTGAAAAAGAAAAAAAGAAGAAAAGATGAATTCGAATACCGAACATAAAGTACGCTTGTAAGCAAGTTTAAAGCCCGGTCTGGAGTTCTTCACGCCCTGCGATTGAGGTAAAGGTTCTGCGTGGGAGTGCCTTTAAAGTCTCGAGCGCGAAGGCACCGCGTGGGATGCGGTCGAAACCGTATAGGGCGTGTACACATGCCGATCCAGGGGCGCAAGACACGTCACCAATCTGTTACGGAGTCCCTTGCATGGGCCAACTCCGGTTCACCTACTCGGATACGTGTCAAACGTGTAAATACTCCAAAAGAGAACCTTTGAAACGATTTGAATGAACTTTATTACATTTAAGAGATGTACTTTACTTTCTGACTATCGAGAAACACCTTTATATATATGTGGTATAATATTTCTCCTTCATAAAAATTGCCAGAAAATTGTAATATATCTTATTCTAAAGAGAGATACTACCAAGTTTATCGCTCCGCAACTTCGCATCAAGAACAGATATCGAGGTTGTGTAAACTGCATAGAAAACTGCAAACTGCATAAACGCCATGGCTGCCTAAATCAGACGTGTGCTGTAAATTAAAGCTTCAGTGAAACCTTTAAATCATTAGGGCAGGTTTGCGAGAGACGTATTAACAAATCAGTGATATATTTCCGAGTAGTTTAAAATATGCCAATTTTGTCCGCTTCAGAAATTCATGACAATCCTGCGATAAGGGCTGTTTCCGCTGGGCCGTTGCACATATGACGGATTACACTAATATCCCCCCCCCCTCTTTATTCTTTTTCTTTTCGATTTGGCCAGGGAAGTGAAGATTTTTTACCGGTGTTACACAGTGCATTTTCTATCGCAATTGAGCCCCATCTGGGTCGAATTTATCGATCGCGATTGGGTCGTTTGCGCAGGCTGCGGCACGGGAGCCAGTCGCGGTCGGGCTATTCGATCGCGGTCGAAAATGCACCGTATGACACCGGCGTTAGTTTCAGAAAAATAATGAATATTTATAATGTATATGCTATAGACAGCTTATTAAATTTCTCTATTCAATGTGACAATTAAAGCTCATCGATATCGGCTCAGCGGACGCGGAGAGCAGCCGTGAGGTGTAAAGCTTAGATTCAGTTTTATAGAACGTAAGCTGGCTGTCATTTACAATAAAGATCAATATTAAATCAATTTAGACAGCAAACACGTTAAATATGACAATTTCATCAGTTTTACGGGAAAATGATGATTGCCAGACTTCCGTCTACGTTAAACGCCGCGTCGACAAATCGGTGTGACGTCGCCCATGGGCCTTAACGCGTGGGGCTTCAACGTATGGGCTGTAGAGCTTGCAAGAGCGTGCTGCAGGTTTAGTCCTTGATGCCTTTAGCGTTCAACGTGATCTCTCTCTTTATTTTTTTTTTATCGATTAACAAAAAAGCAGGATACCAGCGCAAGTATACACGGCTTCATTGGAAAGCGGTGTGGCGTCGTCACGCGGCTTTCCTTCTCTGCTCACGGTATAACCGCTTTGGGGAGGCGTATGCATGATTGTCCAGTCCAGCTTCACGTATTCATATGTCCTCTTTAGAGTCCGTTTAAATCGGTGTGCCGCATGAATTGCTCGAGTGACGACAGCACGGACCGTGAGCCCTGGGTGCGCGTCACCGACACATGCGAGCACTGGCAAGCGTGCACACGTATCGGCCAGGCGGCGCCCGCCTTCGCCTCGTGCAGTGCGGGGAGACCGCGTCGGAAGCGACAAAAGTCGGCGTTCGACCTCGCCGCCGACTCCGCAGAGCTCGAGCCGGAAGTGGGCGCAATTAGGCGAGACCGCGGCCCGCCTACGGTGCGCGTCCTGTCCCCGCTCGCTGCTTGCGCGGTCGGCGACTGCGCGCGGCCCGGGCCCGCACGCGGCGTGGACCAGAAAGGGCCGAGCAGCTTTGCCAAAAGTCACGGCGATAGCTAGCTTATCCTCAGATGCGCAAAAAATGCGCACCTGAGGATCCTTTCTCATTTTTTTTCTTCCTCAACAGCATTCTTCAACCATAGCAGACTTGTAAATACTGCGTAGCACGCAATCTCTAAACGTATACAATCTGTAGCACGACTGCGTAAATTGTGCAACACGCACTGATGTGTTCTTTGAATGCGTGCGCTGACGCGCCGGCTCGACTTGTGCGCCGGAAATCACGTCCGTCGTCTAAAAGGATCGACTGCTCACCAGCAGCGGCGGTTAATTAGTAGGCACCTATGATAAATATGCAACGGGCGGGTGTACACGAGAGGCCACGTCGTGTATACGTGTGTATGACGACGTTAATGCACACCCGGCGACGAGTCAAACGCCGATAGTAGCTAAGCACCAAATAATATAAAACAAAATGCCGGTCGCACTATCCACTATCCCTTGAGCTAAATTACACTATGAGGAGACCAATTACTTCTACAAGAAATCAAAGTGCCTGATTGTATAAATAACATATTAAACTAATTAACTTTAATTAATTACTTTTCGGCACAGATTTCAATCTACGAATTGTATAGCCGGTGAGTTCGCAAGACGTGTCCACTTGGAGCGAATTATCAGGACTACACCAGTTTCGACATATTATTATTATTATTAATGTTCTAAATGTCCGACAAAATTTATTGGCGTTCCAGTTACTGTTGTGCTTTAATGCACAAAACAGCGTTTACTCAAAAAAGTAAGTAATCAGCAACAGCACATTTTTACCGCACATTTGACGTCGCATATCTCGAAACAGGCGCCATCCTCACAATTTTTTACAAGTGGATATGTCTTTCAATATTCTAGCTACAATTAATAGATTGAAATAGTACACATGAAGAAGCTAATTAGTGCAACTTTGTTAATTATTCAATTAAATATTTTGATTTCTCAGAGTGTCCAACTCATCGAGTAATTCAGCTCAAGGGTTAGAATTGTGCTATGTGCAGTAGGCAATCTTTAAATATTTGGTGCGAAAAAAAAAAAAGAAAAGAAACTATGTAGACGTCGTTGTAAAAGTCGCACATATCACCGAGTTGCCACGTAGGTTCGCACTTGCACTTCTGCGGCAAGCGAAGTTTGAATTCAACGCAGCTGTTCCCTTTCACATGCGTGCACCGACTGTGGCCGGTATTTTACATTACAGCTAAAGTTGTGCTAAAGCGTCCGCGAGTTAACGTGGACTCTCTCGACTGACCTCTTTCCTTGTATAGCTCTGGCAGCCTGCACTAATGCGTATTTTGCGTTTGTGATGCACTTGTATTTATGTATGGCACCAAAATTCACGGTCAAGAACAACGGGGTCTGCATTGAAAAAGAAAGAAAAGAAACATGACCATTGCTTCAAAATGGGATAACGAGAGAAATAATCTCTTGAACGTTGAGGAATGCGAACATGAATATGAGAGAAGCGTACTTTGCCTTGAATGGCGTAAAAGCCATGCACCAGACATGCTCTGCTAAAAAACTCGAAAAGCCGAGAAAAGAATGCATAGAGATAAAATCTAGTGATCTATGCTTTCTACGAGTAGTGAGCGTGACCGACAATTTAAAAGTTGCGCGTACGCTCACAGAACACCGAAGGTATGTGACCTGCCAGCACCGAAGAAAGCGGATGAAAAGGCCGATATAAGCACGCGATACAGATGGTAGAGCATGAAGAAAGACGCACGAATAAAAAATAAATAAGAAAGGTAATAAAATAAAACGCCACAAGCATTAACGTATGAACCCAAATTAAGGAGGCGGCCGCGCTTCCGCCAGCATTGCACATAACGGATGACATAGAAAAGTGCGGTAGAGGCGCAGACTTCCTTTTTTTCTGTTTCTCTCTTTTTTTCTTTCTCTCCTACCCTTCTTGACAGCAGCGAACAGAGCCATTGTGTTTCGGAGCGCAAACCGGCCGCGTTTGGCCGCACTTGTGCTGAACACACAGACACGGGCTTCCGCACGCGGCGCTGAGACCGCGTAGAGTTCTCGGCGGTTGGTGTCGTCCTGCGGGGGGCATCGAAACGGAGCGTGACTCATGCGGAGTTTCGAGCGTGGGCGCCGACCTGTCTGTGCGCGATGCGACGCAAATTCCCTGGAGACGCAGTGAATTCCCTGTTCTCTCCCTAGGAGACCCTCAGTCGCCTAGAAATCCCCTAGCAACTCCTCAGACAACAAACGCACGCGTTTGTCGAGGTTTCGGTTTCGGATTCGCGCCGCTTGTGCGCGATTGATCGCGGCGTATCACGTCGACCAGCGAGAGGCGTTTCAACTCGGCGATTTCGCCTACGGGACGGCCTGTAAATGATTACTTCGGAGGAATAATTTCTAGCACAAATGCAGCGGTTTAATTTGGACGGCATACCTTAACGCACGGCCTTTACGCGCGGTAATTTCTTTTTCTCCTCTTGCAGACGTGACGGGTAACCGAGCTGTATTTAAATAAGACTATGATGCATATCCTTCCATAAAGTGTCACTTGCGTCCGACACTGAATAGAAAACTCAGCAAATCAAGGAGAACGTATCAATATTTGTTGTCGTCGTTGGATGGGCATTAAAAGCTTCATCAATTCATGAAGCCTTAAGGTCAAGCATATGTAACAACGCACATCGAGGATCCCGACAGAATTATTATGCGTAATCTGGTGCTGAAATACTAAGTCTGGTACTCTGGTGCTGAAATATAAGCGCCGTACGTCCTGAAAAGGCTTATCATATCTAGAGCTTCCACTATATGGCTACTTCAACTATTATTGACTGGGGGTGTTGTCGCAGCAACCCCCAGACCCACCCACGCTTTTTTTTCTCTATTTCCTTTACACAGCAGCAAACCTTGCAAACTACGCGCTAAGAACTGTCTGCCCGTTTGCTCGGACTTTCGACGGTACCTCCAGAGCGTCGGGCGCGCAACGAGGTACTCCGCGGAGCCTGAAGGCTGTTCGAGTCGTGTTGAAGTGTGCCTTTCCCCGCAGGGCAGTCCGGAGGCACCGTACCCACCGGCCGCGCCCGAGCCGGGTTTCGTGACGCCGTCCGTCGGCCCGGGCGGCAAGCGCGTCCGGTGCATGGACATGAACCTGTACGCCACCAAGAAGAGCATCGCCCAGGGGATGATGGACATCGCGCTGCTCACGGCCAACGCGTCGCAGCTCAAGCATCTGCTGCACGAAGGGCCCGAGGCGAACCGCTTCTACGGGCTCACCGTCGCCTGTGTCGCTCTATCCATCGGGCTGCAGGTACAGTACGCGCCAACGCTCGGCCTGTAAGCGACGTTCTGCGTGCCTTTCGCTGTGCAGGCCGTTGCGTGATCACAGCTGCTGCTGAGAGGAAACTTCCATCGCATAGCGTGGTTGGTGAAAATCCCGCACTACTGGTGCGGCAATGGGTGGTGCGGAAGGGAGGCGCGTGCTCGCCTCAGCTTTGTGCTAGGAACACAATAAGTGCGCAGCTACAATTGTTCCTGCTTGCGCGATGATGGTCTCGCATGTAATTGCAGCTCCTTTATTCTTTTTTCTCGCAACGCCTATGGCCATACATGTAGAACGCCATGATAGACAAATTCTTTCGGTTTGAGCACCATTTCTAGAAAACTCGCACCTTAAACGATTTGGCAACACTGGTTGCTCTGTAGCAACCAAGTCTATCTTCCTGCTGGTACATTGAAAAAAAAAAAAATAGGGCTGCTGCTGTTTGCGACATTCGGGTGCTCCGGCCATGCATGCTTAAAACGTACCAACGTGGACTGCGCAAAAGACAGAAAGCTCATCCAGGAAATATAGCAATTTCGTGCGCGTACATGCCACGTATTCTCAAGAAGATATCAGTAGATATATATTTCAGTAACCTGTGTTGGCTCTTCGCAGCATTCATCTGTTGATTCTATTTCAATGCCGCTATTTCAATTATTCTATTTCAAGTTATAGCACTGTGCAGAACTCATCTAGCAATTCCGCTTTTAGTGTAAGTTACGATATGCTAAACCTTTTCACTCCAGTGCTTGAAGGGAAGGTTGAACCAGCCATGTTGTGGATGTACGGTCGATGGTGTACAGTGACCTGAACGTTACAATGCAGGTCATAGTGGGGATACTCCTGATATTCAACGGCCGATACAACATCAACAAGACCCACCAGCAGCGGAGAGCGGAGCTGTTCAACAATGTCATAATCATCGGGGTCTTCCTCATAACGGTCATCAACATATTTGTTTCTGCATTCAGTGGTCCAGAGTAAGCATCTCTCATTGACGCACAATAGATTTTGGTGCGCTTTTGCAGCGACATAATGATGCTGAATGCTTGTCGAGTTCATGGATGACACAACAGTTATAATCCTCTTTTTGTTAGAAATGAAACGAATGTATTACCATTAAAAAATAGTACCACTCAGATTTACAGAGGTGGAACATGTTTACAGCAGGCAACTGCACATTTGAACCATTAAACAACTGCACTAATGTATTTTAATGCTGTCTCAGGTGAACAATATTTTTTAGAGCTGATATTAACAACATTTATTCTTTTTTTTCCAGTTCTCCCAGATGGTCTGAACGCCCACGGCTACCGTGAAAATGTGTATTACAAGCATTCACTTGGCATCTTCGTCTGACATTGTCATCAATTGCTTTTTTTTTTTTTTGCTGCTGTGTATGCTGCACTAAACCTTGATAAGAGCTTTTTTAACGTTGCATACGTTGTCAAGTTTGAAGAGCTGGTGCTGTACTGCGTTCGGTAATAACCTACGGCTAGTCGTGTCTCGACTTCAAGGAACTTCTATATGCAATAAAACAGTATTGGTAACATGTGCTCCATTGTGCTATGCTTCAATACCGACCAAGAAGCACTGATTTTCAGCGTGAACTGCCGACGCTTTCACCCCTTTCGGGAAAATGACTTTTCCCCCCTAAGAGAATGTGATGAAAGAGCGGAGTACACTTCAGTCTCTTCAGCTTCCATAAATGGACTCAGATACAGCCCCCACCTTCTCTCTCCGTCTGCAGAGATTTAATTAAGGAGATATCAAACTTTATTGAGAAATTATAATTTCCCTTATCGTACTTGAGTAACTGCTACAGTGCATGTACAAATTTAAAATGCAAACAAAGTCATCCGAGCATAGCTTCTAATTTGTTCAGAAATTATATATATATAAACGAGAAGAAAGGGGGTTAACCGAGGGACCCGATATTTATTAGTCATATAATGAGAAGCCAACAAACGACACTTGGTGTCAGTGTTTGTTGGCTTCTCATTATATGACTATATATATATATATATATATATATATATATATATATATATATATATATATATATATATATATATATATATATATATATATATATATATATGAAGCGGTCTGCGCTGGACGCATGAAAGAAGACGAAGGAAGGTGCTAGGGGAGAAGTGAGAAGGAAGAAGTTGGAATAAAAATGGCGGACGACACCCGTCTCACTTAGATGATGTCATTTCTGTTGCCGTTCTAGTTAGGAACGCTACATTTTGGCGCAGCCGACAGTTTTCGAAGACCAGCGATGCGGGTGACGTTTTTCGTCGACCAGGCGTCATCAGAGTCTGTTGTGTTCACCCGATACCAAGTGCACGGTGAGCCAGCGACGGACCTTCCTCTTGAAGTTAGTTCTACCGCGCTGATCAACGTGGTACTGCAACAAGCTGCAATCAGCCGCCAAGCCCTCGTGCAAACAGGATCGGTGACAGTGAATCTACAACTGCAGACACTGAGCGAACTCGTTCTGGAACCCATACGACGTGGCACCCTCAAAGAGGAAACGCCTGCCGGGAAGGTGAGCCTAGACTTGAGTGTTATGGAACTGCAAAGGAACATTATACAACAGATCGAAATAATGAGAACTTTCGTCCAAGCGCTTAGTCGAGAGCAGTCAGCACGAAGCATTGTTGAACCAGATGTTTTTGAAGGAAAATCGCAAAATGCACACTACTGGCTGTGTTTTTTCGAGTATGCCTGTGACAAGAATCTGTGGCACTCCGACGACACAAAGATTTTGCATATGCGCCGCTATTTGGGCGGTATAGCCAGAAAATGGTATGACGTGCAACTCATGGATTATGGAACAACATGTTGGGAACTGTGGAAAAGCAACTTTTTAGGGGCTTTCGAAGGCAACGTAGTAGAAAGATGGGATGCGGCACTGCGGTTCAGTTATACAGGTGGCTCTCTGCTTGAGTACTGTCTTGAGAAGCGTCGCCTGTTGTATTCTGCAGAACCGAAGCTGTCGTCTTCTGCTGTTGTAGCTTTGATAACGCAAGGGTTGTGTATCGAGATCCGTAGTCATGTCCAGCTCAAAGGTCCAAGAACGTTTGATGACCTTCTGAACTTTCTACAGACCTCAGTGCCAAGAATTACATCGAGAAGACAGCCAGATGGTAGAACAGAGCAACTTGATTCCAATCTAGAGTCGTTGCCGTCAACTGAATGCGAACACAGCTTCATAAACAAATCTCTGGGAAGCGTAAATCATGACTGTGAGGATGGTGAAGAACCAATTACCGCAGTTCACGGCAACCTACTTCCACATAATCTGTCTACCGTGCATCACAAGCCCCAGAAAAAGAGCTTCAGTGAGACAGTATATTTGGTGTCGTCAAGCTTATTGTACGCCCCCATTAAGGTAGATGGCATTGAAGTGAAGGCTCTCGTTGACAGTGGAGCTTCGGTATCTATTATCAACAAGACTCGAGTGGATGCCAGTCGTCTGCACGCTGGTAGAACATTGCGTGTCCAAGCCTATGATGGGTCAGTGACCATGCATAGCGAATGGGTAACCCTGGCTATTGAATTTCAAGGAAATGCTATTACCAGTGACGTATTGGCCATTCCCAATGTCACCTACGATTTTCTTTTGTCCCGTCCAGACATGAAAAAACTTAAGATGAACCTCTATTGGGATGACAAGGTAATGGCCGAAGACACGATAAGAACAGAAGACCCTGGTGAAGAACCTAGTGTATCAAGGCTAATTTTTCACCACGAAGACATCAAGACTAAGTACCCAGAACTTATATGCATAGGAAGCTACCCTCCAGCAATGAAATCCCATGTCGTTCCTTTCGAGCTCGCAGATAAAACAGTGGTTCGTAGAACCCCCTATAATATGTCCAGAGATAAAAAGGTGTGGCTGAAAAAGGAGTTGCAAGAAATGTTAGACGCAGGTATCATCCGGCCTTCTGTATCCCCATTTGCTTCTCCTATCACTATTGCACCTAAAGAAGACGGGACATTCCGCCTCTGCACAGACTACCGGGCTCTCAATCGTCAAACTGAATTGATACCTTATCCAATGCCGAGAATCGACGACATCATTGACGAAACCGGTGGTTGCCATTGGTTTTCACGAATAGATCTCTGCAAGGGCTTTTGGCAGATTCCACTAAGTGAAGAAACGAAGAAGTACACCGCGTTCATAACCCCATTTGACTTGTTTGAGTACAACCGCCTACCATTTGGTTGGAAAAACTCCCCTGCGTGGTTTCAGAAGATTATGACGGACATTCTGAAACCTTACCTGGGCACATTTTGCAATGTGTACATCGACGACATCATCATCTACTCAAAGACAAAGGACGAACACCGTAGTCATCTTTCAAAAGTTCTTCATGCCCTCAGTCTTGCCCAACTCAAAGTCAACTTCAAGAAAAGTGCGTTCTTTCAAGATACCGTAGTATTTCTTGGCAGGGTGTTTGATGGACAGACTAAAAGCACCAAGCAAGAATCGGTAGAGAGAATCTCCAAGCTGGTAAAGCCTTATGATGTGCACTCCCTGCGCGTTTTTCTTGGCCTTGCAGGACACTTCCGGGCGTTTATCAAAGACTACGCACTGAGAACAAGGTGCCTCACACGTTTAACTCAGAAAGACGTGCCTTTTCATTGGGACGAGAAGTGCGAAGCTGTCTATCGTGAGCTTGTAAAACTAATATCGTCGGACCCCATCTTGCGAATACCGGATTTTTCCTTGCCTTTCGTGCTGAACACGGACGCATCACATTATGCTACCGGTGCAGTTCTATACCAGAAGCCATCCAAACAAGCTGATCAAACCAAACACTACGTCGTGGGGTACTACAGCTATACCCTGAAACCCGCCGAAATCAATTACTGTACCACAGAAAAGGAAGCTCTGGCCGTCTTAAAAGCTGTGCAGTACTTTCGTACTTACCTGGAAGGTGCCAAATTCATACTTTTCACGGACCATCAAGCATTGACTCAACTTCTGAGCATGGCCCAGCCAAGAGGCCGCATTGCTAGATGGGTGAACTATCTGCAACAATTTGATTTCGTAATTTCGCACCGTCCTGGCCCACTCCTCACTGACGCTGACGCACTATCAAGATTACTTGTACAGGAATCAAGCAATAATCCAGATACAATCAATCATATTAAGCTATGGGAAGGTACAGAAGAGCTCCAGTTTATCAATGGAAGGTATCACGTACCACCAACTATGATTCCAAGGATTCTTCATCTATACCACGACACCCCTGAATCGGGTGGACATGATGGCTTCTGGCGCACTTATAAGAAATTGCTCATGAGATTCACATGGCCGGGCATGAAAAACGACATCAGCCATTACATCCGCACATGCCACCTCTGCCAGGTGAACAAAGTTAAATTCAAGCAATCGACAGACGTTATGACAAACCCTGAATATTCAAGCATCCCGTTCGAAGTAATTCATTTGGACTTCGCGGAGCTCAAAAAGAAGGGGGAAGGAGTCAAGCGAACGCAAGCTTTCTTGCTCTCCATAGATGAGTGCACACGGACGATTGCGGCTAAAGCTGGCAAAGAAGACGCAAACAGCGTAATAGACCTCCTCAAAGCTGAGTGTTTTAAACACACAAAGACGCTCGTCTGCGACAACGGGCCGGCTTTTCGGAGTGCCAAATTATCAAAGTGGGCCCAGGAGCACGGCATCATGATAAGGTATTCTTCTCCATACCACCCGGCAGCAAACGGCCTAGCGGAACGTGCCATACGAGACATCAAACAGTATCTGAAGATGTATCCAGACTTTGCCGGTGGCTGGAAGTGCTGTCTCGAGGCCGCTGTGAAGCATCACAACAGATCATACACCACGAGTTTAGGCTGCAGCCCTCATTTTGTAACTTCAGGTACAGCGCCCATACTTCCTGCAGATCGTGAGCTAGGTCTCCTAGAGAACCTCGAACTTGCGGAAGTAAGGAAAACTGTCAAAGAACAGGAGATCTACAAGCGCCGCATGAAGCGAAACTTTGATAAAAGGCACAGTAGCGAGATACCGGACATACAGCCTGGAGACTATGTCCTTGTAAGGAAAGGAGCTGTGCCCTCAAATTCAAAATATTGCGGACCATTTCAAGTTATTTAAAGACTGCATGCCAGCATGGAATATTGAAGAATGTCTGGTACGCCGGAGCCTCGGGCCAAACGGAGTGCGCCGCTATTGGAAACGTATTCAAGTATTACCCCAGGAGGTGTAATTAAAAGAAATCCGGAAGAGTGAAGCGGTCTGCGCTGGACGCATGAAAGAAGACGAAGGAAGGTGCTAGGGGAGAAGTGAGAAGGAAGAAGTTGGAATAAAAATGGCGGACGACACCCGTCTCACTTAGATGATGTCATTTCTGTTGCCGTTCTAGTTAGGAACGCTACAATATATATATATATATATATATATATATATATATATATATATATAGTCTTTTAACGAACGACATGTGCATTCTTTTCACACAATATGTATGCATTGACAGTGTCGTAAGCGAGGTATCGATCCGGAACTGCATCCAGGCTCACAACCGAGGCAGGGTGGAACCGCAGGCGGGTGTTGCCGCACGTAATTTTATTCCAGGTATGCCTGGTACGTAGAAATTTTGAGAGTGCACATACAGTTACGAGTCAAACAGTTTTCTGGTGGTGGAAGGGGCTATTTCTTTGCAGCTACTGCCAGGGCCGTAACCAGGGGCAGGGTTTTGACACCCGCCGAAATTATCGCAGCGGCGATATACTGTTTAGCACGATTTACATATATGTCATTACATGTATACGTCAAAATATATATGTTTATACAATTTCTGTTAATTCAAACCTTGTGCGTTCGCCAGATTTGGTAGACATTTGGAATTAACAGGCGGTAAAATGAACGAATTCTAATCTTTTCTTCAATGCAGTGTTACAATAACTATACATGTCGTCGTCGGTCACTCGCCCGCAAAACCCAACTCTGTCGTCTGTTCTGAGGAAATCACAAAAGAGACATCGCTCAGAGCCTAAGCCGTCATGATCACTGTTGGACAGGTTCCTGCGGTCACCGTCGCCTGCTGAATTCCTTGTGTTTACCAGCTTTAGTACACGTCACCGCTGCACGCATGACGGGTTGCCGGTGTGGGTCGAAATGACCGCAGCGGCATGCTGTCACGTTCGAACTAAACGGCTTTTCTCTGTAGCAATGTGTGGCTTCTCAGCGGGATTTTCCAGTGCGTTCGAATTAACTGAGAAGTCGAATTAACCGAAGTCAAATAAAAGGGAGTCGATTATTATGACATGGGAGC
This sequence comes from Dermacentor albipictus, assembly GCF_038994185.2. NCBI lineage: Eukaryota > Metazoa > Arthropoda > Arachnida > Ixodida > Ixodidae > Dermacentor > Dermacentor albipictus. The sequence goes on along the minus strand of NC_091826.1, from coordinate 8,209,128 downwards.
GACGTGTTCGATTGACGTACAATATCTGCCGCGGTACCCTGTGGCCATGGCGTGGTGCTGCTGATTTTGAGACCTTGGGTTCAATCTTGGTGCGGCGGCTGCATTTCGATGAAGGCGAAATACGAAAACGCTCGTGTACTTAGATTTAGGTGCACGTTTAGGAACTCTTGGAGGAACGAAATTAATCTGGAGTCATTCACGACGGCGTGTTTCATAAGTATATTGTGGTTTTGGCATGTAATACGCCAGAATTAAATTTTTATTTCACGCGGAAAAATAAATGACTATTTCAAAATGGCCGCCGCTGTCCCCACTAAATCCCAGAAGCGTATCCCCGCAGGCCGGCTGTACCCGGTTTAGAGGAAAACCGGATGTGACGTGAGCCAGTGCCGTACTCCCTGCCCCCAGATAGGTACTTGTACGCCTAGGGAAAGACGCTGCTAGGTGCTGCTGCTAAATCCCTGTGGTTTCTGCCGGCTCACGTAGGTTCGTTCGCGTGGTCTTGTTACGCCTCGCTGGATCGTGTTCAGTCATGCCGTCCTTGCGCGGCGTCATTGTCGGCGAGTCAGGTTAAATTCTTTAATAGGTCGCGCCTGCGCCTAATTGAGTCTATTAAAAACTGCACATTCAGTTTTGCTGGCTACAATTCAGTGTGGCTGGTGTGGGCTGTCTCCACGATGCGCTTCGAGCGTGTCGATTTCGCCGTTCTTTATGTTGGCGGAAATGACCGTAAAAGCAACATGGATCTACAAGAAATATGCAGCAACATCAAGGTAAGTCTACTGAAATCACAAAATTTGAAACAATAAGCGCTAATAGTTGTGTTTTCTTTTAAATTTTAGGCCTTGATTGTTCAGCGAGACGGCGCCCGTCGTGCTGGTTTTCAAGGTGCTCTCTCGCTGGCTAGAAGATGCTGATGCGGAACAGAAAATGCAAAAACGTCGCTTGTTCAACCGCAAATTGACGGCTACGCTGAAGCGCATGCCATGTCTGCGGAATTTGAACCCCGAGGTATGGACCCCTTTTTTCCAGCGGCATGCCGTTGCATACCGTCAGGAACACGCTTGGCTTATTTCTGACTCGGTAAAAAAATGTTTCACTTTTTCTCGCTGCTCGCTGCTGAAGAAATGCGGACCGTTTGTCGTAGTTGTCTCCATTACAGGGTGGCATTACTGCGGTGAACAAAGCAAGTGTTGCCGTACATACTGTGCGCACTTCACCCTTTGTTGGGCGGTCGGAAAATATTGGTCCCACTATTCAGGGCAACTTCGCTACTCTGTAGCGGTGAAGTGTAATTTCTACCAGTGAACGTTCTTGTGTAGACATGTTTCTGAATCACGTTAAGCACATTTTTTCGTCAATTTCTTTGTCAAACACGCGATAGAGCGGTTGCGCAGATTGTTAACTTCCCTTTCTACAATGTTTGGTTTATTCTGTCGCCGTCCTTCAAACCACCACAGCGGCAAATGGACTCTTTTGATCGAAATTCCGCGTTTTCATAATAGCTGAATTTTGGTGCGGTTAGGTGTCTCAATTTCTCGTGCCCACAGCTACCAAAACAGGTGATCAAATTATTAGCATCGCGAATAAATCGCATTCCTACATATGCAAGCTGCTACATATTTTTGATTGATTGATTGAATAACTTTAATGAGCGGTTCTTAAAACGAAACCCTCTTTGCCTCTTCCTTGCTCAGTGAGTGGTGGCTGCTGCAGTCCTGCCAATATTGGTCACTGTGTATGGCACTGGATATGTGCTGCTTGGCATGTGTCTAAATAGCAACTTGGATTACCTGTTAAGTGCAGCTCAACATGTACCACTGGGTAGACACGTAGAACAAGAGGCAAGAAATTAAGTATACAACAGGAAATTTAAGAAGTCAGCCACAGAGAAGTCGGAAAGTCAGCATCGAAAGCAACCGAGTATGGACAAAAATGAACTAAACGAGACCAGGACATGCATTGTGTGCAGAGTTATAGAAGTGAACGAGTGGTTGCATTTTACTGAACATTACAAAGGCTTCACTTATAACCGATTTTCACATATGCATGGAATCTGCTAACTTTTCTGTGCAAAACTCTACCGGAAAGGATATATTGCATCCATCGGTGTTAATATATTTCTTAGCATATTTTCTCTTTTTCAGCCAACATACACATCCCCGTTAAATCAAATAGATCACTGTAGATGGCTGCCACAAGCATATTACAAGAACTGTGAATTGGAAGCTGTTGGCTACCTGTGGCACGAAGTCATGCAAGGGCACATGTAGTCTGTGTGTGCACATTGACTTCATGTTTCTCATTTGACTGGCTCCTATTGCACTCCGGCTGAATAGCAATAACACACAGGCCACTTTACGCTCGAGCTACTCGAAAGCCTGTGAAAGCTGCAGGTACATTCATAAAAGTTCATAAGTAGATGGCATTAGTGAAAAAAATTAAAACCTTTTCTGGTACAGCCGTGCGTTGTCGGAAGTGTCTCAATGCATTGCAGTGATTAAACAGGCACATATTGGCTGTACCACTTAGATTTCAGCGTGCACGCGTTGGCTGGATAAAAAATTCTACCATATTTTAACTCCAAACATTAGCTCACGGGTGGAAAGCGGTTTCTGTTGTAAATAGATGTGGCTTGCACACAAGGTATGCTGCATGAACAGAAGGTGCTGCAGCCACATAACCTGACCTTTGATCTTCATTATGCTCACAGATTGAAGGGATGGAACTAAGAGTGTGTCTTTTAAATGCTTGATTTCAGCCAGTTAAATTTGCCAACACGGGGTATTAAAACCACTGGTGTCCATCTGCTGTTGGGCTGGATTCTCAATTTAGTGAGAATACTAACTACTGCGTTCATTGGTGCTGACAGATATCAAGTCAGTTGTAGCTCGGCATTTACTGTATTCCGTTTGTCACCAAAATGCTAGAGAACCACTCGAGATCCTTCGATGTCAGCATCCTCATAATCAGTGGGCACCCCATAAGAAAAATAGGTCAATTTTGGATGGTATCCTTGCAAGTGTGAGAAGGCTAGGCCACAGAAACTCTCGTTTCTGATTTGTGCACTATTCAGCCACGTTAAAATGTGAGGAGCCTAGACATCTAAAAGACGAGCAAGCAAATTGAATGTAGCTACCAAGCAAAAAATGTGGAAGCGTAAGCTGTTGATTTTTTACTCTAAAGGCACGTTCACACTGAAGACGGAGCGGCTAAACCGGGCAAAGCTCTTGGCCAGGCGGATAAAAGCAGGCGCTAAACGAGGCAGCAAGCCCGATCGCTTGCGGACCACTTTTTTTCCTGCCCGCCAGAGCTGTCCGCTTTGCTGCAGCCAATTGGAACACCAGACGACGCTGGCGTGTGCGCGACAAGGATGGACGACCGGTGCCACGAGACGGCGACAAGTGCACCACAAAAACCTAAGATACTCCGCCTCGGCGGTGCGGGCAGCCAGGCAAGCTGTCCAGTATACACGGTGTTTCAGCTAACTTGTGCCGAGGCTTTAAAAGAGAAAGACCGAAAGAAACTAGGCCTGCAGTACTCAGATGCAATCAATTCAGTAAACTACCCTTTTGAGCAACTTTAGTACTTACGGCTCATTGAGAGACATCTGCTTTATTTTTTCAAGACAAAAGAAAGTGCACAAAATCGAAAAAAAGTACCATGCAACTATGCACTTTTTAGCAGTGATGAACAATGCGGCATGCAGACAGGATGTAAAAAAATATGCAGTTCCGACACACTGTGAAAATTATGTAAGCAGCTTTCTTTGCTGCTAGTGTTCGTTGATGGCATTTGGCAGTGATGTGTTAAATGTTACCTTGCATGCACCACTTGTGTTTGTAGTACACAGAGCTCACAGGCAGACGTGTGCTCCGGTGCTCAAGGTGGTGTTGTGCACCATCCATATCCTGTGAGAGTAGTGGCACTGTCATTCCCTCACATGGCGCATCGCATGGCAGGTGAGGTAGAGAAATCCGTTTATTGAATCCTTAGGAGAAATAGTTGCTGCCACGTCCTGTGCCCGACAGAGCAGTGCCTGCTGGCCACCCAGGCTTCTGTCACGCAGCATGGCCTCCCAGTGTTGCAGTGTAGGGACATTGAAGTTTTGATGCTGGACCACCACTTGCATACTGTCGTTTTGACGGCGTGGTGCTGTATTGCAGTTTTGCATCTGCACATCCTGTGTCAATTGTTGGCATGGACACACTTGCTGTGTTTATTTTTTCAGAAATAGCATAAACATGCCATACCACACCTTGAACTATCATTATATTTTTAGTTTGCCCACAACTGTCACCATGTCTAGTTGTAGTGTTTTTCTTTTAAAGAGACTCCATACGAAAGATGCTTTCTGATGGCATCTTTACCTTCTCGTGTGATCATTCAGCAAGCACAAAGTACTGCAGCTTCTGCAATGCTTTTGTCTATTCCTTCCAGGCACACTACTCTCAATCTATCATTAGCGCTGAAATAGAATACCACCTGTTTCTCAAAGCAGCTTCAATATAGATTCTAATCGGAATAGGCAGACTTGTGGCAGTATACAACTTTCTATAGCCATAAAAGGCAAGCTAGCATAGTGGGGCATCTCAATGCTCGTAAAAGCATTCAACTGCATGTATCTCCAAATAACTAAGCTCAAGCAGACACTGTCAAAATCTTTGCTTGTCACGGTGAGTTGGTGCGGGAACTTGAAGGGGTCTCTTTTCCTTCATTTTTGTGTCTCATGTTTTTGCTAAGGCTCTTGCCACAGCAAAGTTGCTCTTGTGGTATTTTAGAAGGGTAATTTACTAATCACCTAGGCGATGTCATTTCCTACATTTGGTTGCACCGTGTGCATCAGTGCAATAAAATGGGTCAAACGGCTTAATATGAGATGTTGCCAGGCCTTTTTGGCACGACACTTGTGGATAACATTTTGGTGTGGCTTGGGCGAGACCGAAAGAGAGAAATTTACACATACGAGCACAAAGGCCAGGCACTGTTCCCTTGTGGCCTGCACAACCACTAGAATAGCAGCTAGTCTTATCAATTCATACTGAGTATCACAAAGTGGAACATTGCAAGAACTGTAGCTTGGTTGAGACAAGGCACTTACAGCTGCAGCTGAAACATGTGGTGTGATCAACATGTACAAGGTTACAATACTCTTCACCCTTTTTGTATTTAAGACTTTTTAAACTTTGCCCGCAATTTGATTACAGCTTGCCAGAGTTCCTTGGAAAATCCTCCCATGCACCTGCAATGTACATTGGCCCCCCCCCCCCTCCTCGATGTGGCATGCAAGATGGCAGCAGCAGCTGTGGAACAGTTGAAGAGGCGAAGAAAGCTCCACATTATAATAGGTTGTATGTAAATAAAACTGATCGAACACAACCGATTCGGCTTCCACTTTTGTCAAGACAATTGTCAGCAAACAAATGGAGTAATTTCAGTAGGGCGATACTAATAGTGCATAGAAATTCTTGGAATCCTCGTCAGCTTTCTTACTGTTAACAGGCTGTGTTGGTAAGGTGGTTTAGGTAGGGAATGCCAATTCATGAGGGATGGTCATGGCCACCATGTTCAATGTATGTGCAGCATCAATCAGTTCTCTAGACCGAGTGCACTAATGTCATGGCAGGCCAGCACTTCGTCGCATGATATATTTTCAAACCTCGCATGCTTTCTTTGGGGCTCTGAGAAAATTAATGAAGCGTGAAACTAAAATCGGCATGTTGCAGTTTTCAATACTACCATCACTGCATTTGTCCATTCTTGAAAGAAATTTTATTGTACCAAATGCATACAGAATTGTGGAATATCCGAAGTACATTTTGCTTGTTTTGGTCAAGCAGCTGGCAGAACAAAACCACGAAGTTCCAAAGCAGGAAGGTAACACTTCTTTTGAAGTACACAACGAGTGCAAAACTTGCCGCCAATTAAAAAAAGAAGGGAGCTGCTACACACCATTTCTTCGTTCTTTGACCATTTATTTTTTTCTCTTGTGGCTGATGTTTAAAAATCCTTGCTATAGCAAATGCAAAGACATCAAAAATCAACGCACGACAGATATTGGTACTATGGTGTAAAGTAATGAAGATATAATTTTGCATGCACATTATTTTGTCTGAAATAGAGGGATATAGCACAAACGTTGCTCTTCAATCCCAATAAAATATAAGGAACTCGTGGGCTACAAGAGGGCTACGGATGATTGTTGAGGGCCTCGGATTCTGTAATGTGCAGCTATACTTAAAGGGCCCCTGAAACGGTTCGGACAAATTTTGTAGGTGCGTAGGGTACAGCTTAAGTAGAACATTCGCACCACAATTTAAGTGAAGCGTTACGTATTAATGGAGCTACAAGCGATTAGAAGTTACCCTCCTCCCTAGCTATGCTTTTCCTCCTCAACTCGCTCGCCGAGCGAGCGGCGCTAAGCTCCGCCTTCACTGGTTTAGCGTCACGATGCGACGTCACATCGCTCACTTCCGGTTGTTTAGGAGCACGCCCCCTCCCGCGCGAGACCTCTCCGCTAGCCGCTTGGCCGTCGACCGAGAGCTATCGAAGCAGCGTGCGTTGCGAGCATTCTGTCGTAGCGCCGAACGTGTCCGGTACTCCGCTAAAAACAGGCAAGCTGGTCATTTCGGCAAATGACTGGAGGCATAAACTCAAGCTGATGAAGGAACTTTAGCGTAGACGTACGTGAGCAGCCTGATCGGTCTGCACGGTCCAGACACTTGTTGGCGCAGCGCTTAACCAGTCAAACAAAGCGCTAATATTGCTCTAACCAAGTGTAAAGCATTTTAAACATTTATAAATCAACGTGTTGATGATTACACTCCTGCGAAAAATACACACCAGCAGCAAAGAATACACTTCGTTGCTGCTACTGTGTATGGTTGAGCTCTGTGCCACCAGGTGGCTGCACCGTGCAGACCGTTCACATTTGCCCTTCTGCTCATCTCGTGGCTCATCCCGGCACAGTCAAGCGGCCAGACCCTGTCCCCTTGCGCTTGCGTTTGCCCTAATACTGGACTCGCGGTTTGCAGGTCGCTAGGTTTGCAGTCCACAAGGCAACAAAGTCGAATCATAGTGCTCGCGAAAAGACTGAGACCGACTCTGACCGCGGAGCTCTCGTCAAAATGGAGTACGTTGTAACACAAGCAGACGACACTTGCTGTGTGCCGGAAGTGCTGAAGTGTACTAAAAAACTATTCTTGTGTATTCTCTTTAAGTTATTTTCTTTTTACAAAAACAAAGTAACTAACATTCCAACTATTACGAGCATCATTTGTTCACCATAAAGTTGGAAAAATTATCGACCACGCGCCCTGGTCAGCCAATCAGATAGCTCGCCCATGTGACGTAATATGGGTTATTTGCATCATATGGGTAGGGGCGGCTTAAAATTCCGCCGAGCAGTGCGCTGCGATCGGCAGCGATGGGTATTCTTAAAACCCTATAATAAATTACACGCTTTACGCAGAGCACTTGGATGCATCAATTAATGATCAGAAGAACCTACTCTAACGACTCAGTACGTTTGTAGAAAATCGCCAAAATCGTTTCAGGGTCCCTTTAAGCACACAAGCATTTTTGGAATCTGCCTCTACCTGGGTGCAGCTTTGTGACCTGGAATGAAAAGCCACACCCATCGAGATCGAGCTGCTGCAGTGGCGACATCACAGTAAAAGGTAATAGCGAAAAATTAAAATAATATGGCCATGCAACTTGCAACAAATCAGATAGGTCACCTGAAGCTTCTATTTCCAATTTTTCTGGTGTTGCATAGAAGGGCAAAAATCTTGAAAAGTGATAGTGTACGACTTTCATGCATAAACAATTGTGCATATCTACTTTTTTTTTAACCATGCAGATATTTAGCAAAAAGTTTTGAGCACGGAGAGCCCGGCGTTTTTGCAAAGGAGTTTCTAGGTGAGGTGGACACACTATGCTGCTAATAATGCGAGTTTCAGAAAATTAATTTTGAAAAATTCAGTCACTTTTTTATTAGTAACTTGGCGGCAGCCTTCTAAATGGCATATTTGGAGGCAGTCGCATGTGAACGCACACCCTTTCTTTTTCTAAATCTCGAAAATTGCACTTATTTTGAGATATTCATTACCGCGCTCAATTGAGTACAATCAAAACTTGGTGCATCCTCCTCCACATCAGGCGGCAGTGCCCTGTCAAGAAGTGTGGGACAAAGCTTAAATGATAGCCTGATATGGCACACTGACGCACATGCTTGCCAGGCAAAGTGTGTCGTATCAGCAGCTACAATGACTGGCCAAGATGTTCCCATCTGATGAGATAGCGGGACCTTCTTTTCTGCACTCCCAGCACACTCAGTTCCAATATTGCCTCGATTTACCAGTGAAATTCAATGATGAATATCTTGAATTAGGTGCAACTTTCAAGATTTTTAAGAAATGAGAGTGCATTAGAGGAATTCCTCTGCAAGAATGCCACATTTTCCACGCTCATAACTTGAAAACAAGAAAATCTGTAAGGTAATAAAAGACACCCTATACGTATACAGTGTGCATTGGAGCATTTCATGCAACCAATATTCAAGCACCTTCTGTCTACAAATAATTCATAAAGCAAATTTATGCATTAAAACTTGAATAAGTTACGAGCACTGGAAATGCAAACACTGTTACGAACCCTTGACACATGCCAGGCATTGTGTTGCTGCTCTCTGCGTAGGGCCTATGAATAAAAACCACCTTCAACATCGCACAGTAAGCTACTAATTGCTATGTGTAGGAAGACTTACAGTTCTTCAAATGCAATTATGACCTAGACATTCTAAAGCTTTTCTAATAATGTACTTTTAGTGAACAAGTCCCCAAAACTTGGAACAACTCTGAAGCTATAATGCCATTATTATCTGAAAGATGCACTACACATTTTTTTAACGCAGTAAGGAAACATTCATAATCGACAATGCCACCATAGACATGAGAGTCATAATATTGCACTGCGTGCAGCAAGGATAGCAAAATCTCGCACAAAAGATTAGTCTCTCCCGCAGCCTTTGAGGCCCCCTTTATTATGTCTCGCTTATGATGCCGTAACATAGTACGAAACCATGATGACGTAACTTATGATCGTGAGTTACTCTTGAAAGAAAGCTTGTGCACACATGCATATTCCGGCATTGTAACTCTGGAGTGCACTTACAGTAAGGACACTGTGAAAAGAAGAAAAATAAGGCCAACAGCAAGAACCAGGCAGCGCAGTGCTATTTGCACCTTCTCGGCTGTTGTCGGTTTAAGTCACCTTTGCTGCAGCAGAGTCGTGTTATGCGGCGAAGCATATTTATCATCATGCAGTGAAGCATATCTGAAGTTAAAGGAGACACTGTCACAGGGCCCCTGCGGGTGCTTATGGTTACCCGACACTAGCTTAAGTACTTATACTGTGACCTCTTCATGCATTTGGACAACACCAATCGCCATGTAAAAACCTCTGTGTTCACTGCTAATCTCGCCAAGAGCCTAAATTGTTCGAAACTACAAATTTCACCAAGTGGCAAACTTGGCAATGCTTCTGGAACCTCATTCTAAAGTACTTTAATACTACCAGGATGCTTCAATGTCAAACTGGATTAACAACCTGGGATGAAATTGCGCCAGCTTCTAACTTTCTGAATGTTTGCTTCACCTCCTACATCAGTGAGTAGGCAGTGTTCAATTGGCGCTCCCGCTTCACCAAGCAGATGACCGCTGACGAAAGCACAGTGAAGGCGAATAATGAGAGCGCAAGCAAACATTCAGAATGCGAGATCTCGCCCTTGGATTTAGAGAAAGGAAGGGTAATTTCATCACCAAGGAACCGAAGTATGCATTCAACAACAAAAGCTTCTGAACGGGCCACTTCCACATCAGCACTGCGGAAAGACTCTGATGAGCTTATCAACCAGCAGAAATTTTCACTCGTGGCAGAAATTTTCACTACCACAATCGCAGGTTCAAAGATATTTGCATGATGACATTTTGGTCCAAAAAGAAGATCCGTTTGAGCGATGGTGTAAGCGTGGTGCCTACTGTTGGCTCGGCTTGCGAAGAGCGACCTGCTGATACCAGACACTTAAGCAGCTCTTTTTGATGTCTGAATCGATGGTAACATGCACTAGGTGTCACTGCTCTTCGAACATGTTGAGCTGTTGTCCTTGCTTCGTGAGACATTAAGTAACTACAATTATGACATTGTCAAACAAAAGTGTTGTATTAGAGAATTTTGTTAACCACGAAGCATAATATCCCTGTACATTATTTGCTATGCAGTCTATGTAGTATAACTATTTTGCACCTCTGGTTGGTGAAAAGAAATGGATTTTTGCAAAACCAATAGTATTCATATTCGAAAAATATTCGCTTCGCACTTAGGTTTTATTATTCGAATTAGCTTTGAAATTAAAAAATTGATATTTCCACACCCATAGTTTTTACTCAAATACCTGGAGCATAAGTCATTTGAGGACGTAACTTCAGGAATAGCAACAGTATGCCACCAAAGAGTCAACACAGTTCAAATTTTTTTTACATTTTTTTACAATTGTTTCCTACTGTACATTCAATAAAACCATCTTAAGCCTCAATAATTGACTAAACTAAGCTTTGATAACAGCTGCATGCTTGGAACGAACGGTGCATGTTCCAGTCACTCTAGGGTAGCAGTTTAGGGTAAAAAATATCTGTTACTTAGGAATGCCACTTGGTGACCTTGTGCAGAGAAACCCCAGCTGGACTTTGCCATCTGAAGCTGCTGCGCACAATGGCTAATCACTGGCTTCTTTGGTCTTCTCGATGGCATCTACTTGCTTGAGAAGCTCGACCTCAATGACGTCTGACCACTGGCAGCACATATTTCTGTTTATCACAGATAAAAATTGCCTATGAGCTCTTATTTCGCCCAAAACACAGACTTTTGCCACATTTAAGAAAGTGGCACTCTCCAAGTCAGTGTGGTCAGCATGTCTGGCATGCTGCGTCAGAGTGGAGTTACTATCCTAAATTAATGTGCTACAGAGATGACAGAGAGGTTGGCAAAGAAGTTATGTGCCCAGACAGAAAGAATGATAATATTTATGTCTACTGCAATTCAAAGCCATCTATTTGAGCACCTTGCACCACCAGAGAAATCCTAATGGCTTCCTTTTTTTGCATCTCATAATGTGGGCGGTAACACCCCATTAAATGGTCCCTAAGATGGTTTTTGTCAACCCTGAGGAAATATCTCACAGAAAACTTGTAGACAGTCTTGATAAGTGTTGTCAGATTACCTTTCAATGTGTCCTTTATATGTGGTGATCGTGATTTCAATTCATGTGCAGCACTCACACAGTGTGCACTCCTTGCAGACATCTGTAACTAGTGGCAGTTTACCAGCATACTTGAAGGGAGGAAAAAAGAGCATGGCCACACCAACCACATCACAGCATGTGCATACATCAGATGACATTGTGGAACCTAATTCTATGTCAGCAGGAAATGCATGGCTGCTATCGCTATTTCGAGTGCAAATATTTGTCCCACGGGTACAGAGAAGTCATTATGGCAACCACATAATCCAGGCAGCTTAGTGCTGGGCAACTGCAATATTTATGAAGCAGCACACTGCATTCAAAGCCAGGCACTGTCACACTTGTCTGGGAAAATCGGTGCTTCTATACACAGGGGCTGGACCATTCCAAACCACAGTCACATTGGAACTCTGTCCACTCTCGTAGGGTGCATTTTCTGTGTAGTCACTGCCACTGCAGGAATCATTTTCTTCGAACTGCACAAACAGAAAATTGTAGCAAGGTGCTCTGCAGTGCTTGGTGCAAAGGCAGAACAGCCATGAGCCTTCTCCCATCCACAATTCAGAAATCCGCCAATACATAGATGGCTTACAGTGGCATCTCTACAGGCAGCACACACCACCTATATGCTGCCACTTAGATTGCAACACACTGAGGGTCTCCATGCCTTTATGTAAATGCTCAAATATACTACAGGACAGGATCTTTAGGGAATAAAGGTTGTTTCACGGTTTTCATATCTATGCTATGACAAAGCCAACTCCAACTGCACAGGTAGATATTGCTGTGGAAAATTAAATTTTACAGTTCCATGCACCACATTTTCCATACAGTACTATAGTCTGCAGGATCTAATTTGGGCTGAAAAGCCCCTCTCATTAAGCACCATGGCAAATTTTAGTTATAGGTACATTGGAAGTTGTAAGATGCCGTCAAGGGAGCATTTCCTCAAACAAATATTTCTAATTAGTTCATTATTAAAGGAAATGGAAGAAATTGAAATGTTGCATTTTCACGCTGCCAGGAGGCGAGTGCTAAAAGTGACGGCACTCAACCCCTTTGCCTCCAAGTGATCTTCCTTCTTCATCTTCCCCCATGACGAAGCCAAGGGTTCACGTCACACTCGCATGATGAGCCGTCTTTTCTTTCCTTTTTTTCTTCTCTTCCTTTTTTGCTGTGGGGCACACATTCAGGGATGGCATTTAACATTGGTTGGCTTACGAAAGTCACGTGCCATGGTTGGTGATATTGCAGGCAGCACGTTTTACATAGAGACATTTGTGCATGTAACCTTGACTCTGGCTGAAGCAGGGCTTCGTTGAGACCATGATGGCTTTTGTTTAAAATTTCAGTTGTTTTCCCACTGTGCATCATTTTGATAATTTGGAGACAGGATTGTTAATGTGTGATCTATGCACTGCACTTGTCGGTTTGCAACTTCCAATCTTGGTGAGACGCCTTTTCATATAACAAAGTGCAACTGAACTTCCTGAAGGCATTTGCCTCCTATGTTCAAGGGAAGCAGCCCACATCCGCATACCTTATTCACAGATGTCAATTCTTTTTTTGCTGCTGCTCCGTATTAAATATGGGAACCCAAGACTGTGGAAGTAGCGTGGGCTTGGTGGTCTGGAGCTTACCATTGGTTGTCGGATCGTGCCGCTGACTGCATTTTGCAGCGGCTCATGAGTGCCGAGGGGGCCAGGCAGGAGATACGGCAACAATTCAACGAGTAGCAATGAATGTTTACTTCACATTGTTACGGAGTGGTCAACTCTGCAAGTTTCCCGATGGTGAGCGACAGACATGCTAGTTTGCTCAAAAACTGAAGGCTGAAGTCCATTAGCGAAGACGTCCTTTATAGTGTTTGGAATACCCTCGCTCAAGGAGAGAGAAAACACTCTCCACGCTGGCGGCTGCCGCTCGATACATGGAAGTGTTCAACGAATTTTCTAACCCCCACTGGCTCAGTAGAAGGAAAGGCACTGACATGCGCATACACACACACACATCCACACAACGCTGGCATCTTCCCTGCCGAGGACGAAGAGAAAGAACGAATGCACACACGAAGCTTAATCGTCCCACTTGCTGAAGGGAGACAACACTGTGGAGACTAAGCAGACATCAGGGTGTTGTGCAAGCCGTGGGTAAGAAGGTGAAAATGCCTGCACAAATGATAAGGTCTTATTGCTATTGGGGCCTCCTAGGCGTTTTCCAACGGTTGCAGGCGGCTCGGCGTATCTAAAGGGTCGAGCCTTTCGCTGTTGCTTTGGTGGCGCGACACAAATCGTTGACCACACAGGCCAGTCATAACATCAGTTAGACTAGTTCTTGTGCACGCTCAAGGACACTGAGCTTGAACGACGCCGTGAATGCTCTGTCTTTTCAGTGCTATTAGAACTGTTCTTGTATTTTCTGTGTATACGAAGTCGATTATAAATCTCTTGTGCATTTTGCAACGTGGCCTTAAATATCCAAGCACTGAAACGCAGCCACATGATCAGAGTAAGCAGCATTCACTTGCATATCGTGAGTTGCCAGAATAAATTGAAAATATTGTGCTGCGACTATCATTACTACGTCATGAAGCAACCAGAAATGACAGTACCATGCTTCACAATGCGACTTTCATTTCTCCCCTGGTGCTCTTGTACTTCTCTGGTCCCCTTTCCACTGTGTAGAGCTCCCAGAAAAGCTTTTCTCAGGACAGGGGACCATACTGTGCGCTCAACCAGGTGGCACCCATCACCACAACATTGCCCCAATCAGTCTCACCTTGTCATCTCTCGTCCTGTCCAGTGACATTCTTCACATTTCAAGGATGAAGGTTTAGCACTGTGCTTCCGATGACTCTTTAGAGCTCTGGGACAGTGCTTCCGCTGCCAGGGATAATGCTACAGAACAGCGAGTCCACTGACGCAGGTACGCAATGTTTGAAGAGACAAAGATAAAACCTTGTGCAGGCTGTCCGACATGCATATAGTACATCTTTTTCTGCGCCTCTTTCTAAGCAACAATGCTTTCACTGGTGAACAGGAAGGCAGCCTTTGTTTCTTTTTTTCATTATCGTTTCTCAGTTTTACAAGGCCATAAAAAATAAGGAAAACAGAAAAGATTGCGAACCAGCCCTGCAATTTTCTTGAATTATTGGAAACGAATATGTGCGAACAGAGGATGCCAAATGAAATGAACAGCCAGGTGCAACAACAAGTGACATCATTCAGGTGGTGCAGGCGGTTTGGGAGGCCCATAAAATGCCTTAATAATGGGATTTATTTGAGCGTAAACATGGTGAGAAGGCTGCTTCTGCCTTGCAGTGGTGTAAAGACTGCTGCATGCCTGGAGGTTAAATGCTCATCATTCTATCATACATGGAAGTATTCCGACTATTTAGTGGAGGCATGGGAAAGCCACTCAAGCCTACATTAGCAAAATGTGTGGTACTGATTACAGCGAACGCACTCCCTCCATGTTCATGCAACCGAATGTAAACATACTGAAAGCTGAGGTGTACCTGACGAGTGTAGCATTGTGATGCTTGCCAACAGCCCATAGGACAGGAAAGGCAAATCCCTGTGCACGCATAGTGAATTCGTCACTACTGTGCATGCTCATTTCGGCAAACTGGCATAACAGATGTATTGTGAGTGCAATATGTGACTGTAAAGCATGTGGCGCGTCTTTGTCACCATAGCTTGAGCTTGGTGAGAATCAAGTGGTTTGATAAATGTACAACAGAGTCAGCAATGGTGGGACAGTTCTTAGAAACTTCACAGCATGCCCGTCTGCCTCTACAATGTAAAAAAAAAATTGGCTTTGATCCAAGAGCCAGATCTTTCTGACTGGGCAACATTCATGCACCAGCTTTGTCAGTTTTTTTATGCTCCCAGTACTTGTGCTGAGGTTGTGAGAAAGGCCTGGAGAGAGTATACAATTAGAGAATCATGTACCTCTTACATTGTGGATGTCCTGGAATTGTGCTAACGCATGAACACCACCACGTCTCAAAATGATCGAATGCGACATATTAAAGGCACAAGCACTGTTACCTTATACGCCCTTGGTATGCAGAACCCCAGCACCTTCAGCACTTCTAAGGAACCGCTTTATTCTTGCCGAGCTAGAGCTATGGCGAGGAAGAAGCGACACACTACGTACGGATGAGGAAGATGAAGGAAAGCCACATTGCGCTCACAATATCGCTAACGTGGTAGTTTCCCAAAGGAAGCGGTCACACCACTGCGTATTAAGTGTATGCACAGGGATACCCATGTCTTCCCTGTCCAAGGGATTGGTGGCAAGCACCACAGAGCAGCACTGGTCAGGTGCATTCCAGTTAAATTCTTAAGAATTGAGAAAAGGCCGATTCCACACAAAGCAACGACCTGACACCCTTGCCAACCAATATGTTGAACTGGCATTGAGTTTCAGGTGTTTGCGGCCACACATAGGTAAACCAATGGGCAAGGTTCTGACTGGTGTTGTAGAAGTCGCGGGGCGCTTTTTTCGTTGCGACGATAGATCGGATTCATTTACAAGTACTGCTCCAGGAGGGCACATGTAACCGGCAAACAGAGGCCTCAGGAGAGCATTAGATTATAATCAAGGAGGCGGCAGGGTACCCAAGGGGTAGCGGAGGGATCAAAACTGGAAGCAGGGCGGTCCCAAACTGGAAGCAGGTTATGTTGCCCCAACCCACGGACCACCCTGACTCCTGCTTTTTTGTCCGCGATAGCGGACAGCTGATCTTAAAATGCGTCAGAAAATTCGGGAAGTACGACTTACACACAGCCTACGGGCATCATAGATATACTACTAGCACGCGCAGGCCTCGGCGAGCCCCAACCCATGGACCAGTCCGGGTTCTAGCTCTGGTGTCCCCGTTACCGATTTGGTGCCCTGGAGACGCCGCCAATAATATGAAGTAGCGACACGTTGTTACTAGTAAAAAAACAACGCTACGTTCAGCACTGCCGCGCCCAACAACTTCTGCAACGCCTGTGAGAACTTCGCCAATCAATGGTTGTTCTTGGCAATACTTAGAATTTGTGAATTTTGTGTACCGTTCATGCTTAACTTTGTAGTGCACTGTGGCTTAATGAAGCACTACGCTTGCGTGTAGCATACGTACACATCTTACCTGATAGACAGTGAACGGGGTCTTGTACATATATCCGCTGAAGAAGAAAAGACTACACCTTCACATGTGTTAAAACGCATGCCAAACTTGAAAAAACAGACGTACAATGAACCTCCACACGTTAAAATCGCAAAAGAATCACTTAAAAGGCGAAAACTATTGAAAACTTCGCAAGCGCCACGGCAAGCGAAAATCCGCCATTGCTGCTGATATGGATGGATGGATGGATGGATGTTATGAGCGTCCCCTTTGGAACGGGGCGGTGGCTTGCGCCACCAAACTCTTGCTACTATGCTGCCTAATATCCTACCTAGGTTAACCCATGAGAAAAAAAAAAACACACTATGAACTACCACGTCCAAATTTTCTGATACCCTATTGCGAACTGTGCTTTTGTACGTCTCCGTCCTTTGTCGTTTCCCTACTTTTCTTCCACCAATCCTCCAATCGCCTCTTACTGATGTCTATTGCGGACCTGTTTGCTTTACCACTGCTCCCGCTGAACCCAAGGGCTTCAAGGAGGCCAGTGGTGCCTAAATCGACCGCTGGATAGATGTCTTCACATTCTAATAAAATATGCTCCGTCGTTTCCCTAGCTTTACCGCAGCAAGCACATGCTTCTTCTTCCTTCTTATATCTCGCTTTATACGTGCGTGTTCTAAGGCATCCCGATCTCGCTTCGAAAAGTAATGAGCTTCCCTTTGAGTTATCATAAATGGTTTCTTTCCTAATTTCGTTTTTTCCCCTTAAGTAGTTACTCATGGCAGGTTTCTTTTCCATTGCCGCCACCCATGAGATTAATTCAGCCTCTCTGACTTTCCGCTTGACCTTCTTTGTTGCTGTGTTGCCCACCCCACAGGCCGCATACTTGCTGGTAAGCTTCCTAGTTCTTTTCCTCCACTGTGAATCAATGTTTTGCCTGTACAGATACCTGAACACTCTCCCAGCCCATTTACTTTCCTCCATATTCCTCAGCCGTTCTTCATACTCAATTTTACTGCGAGCTTCCCTCACTTCAAAACTAGTCCAGCCCATATCCCCTTGCACAGCTTCATTTGTAGTCTTCCCGTGAGCGCCCAATGCGAGGCGACCCACTGACCTTTGGTTCCCGTCGAGTCCTGATTGTACCCCTGATTTAAAGCAAACAACCGCATTTGCAAAAGTAAGTCCTGGAACCATTACCCCTTTCCACATACCTCGGAGGACCTCGTACCTATTGTATCCCCATAGCGCTCTGTGCTTCATTATGGCTGCATTTCTCTTCCCCTTGACTGTTATGGTTTTTTCCTGTGTTTCCATATATCCGTTGCCTTCGTTTATCCATATACCAAGGTATTTATATTCTGTTACCCGAGGTATTTTTTGGCCCTGTATCTCCACTGTCTGTTCACTGTTTTCATTGAATTCAATAACACCTGATTTTCTAACACTAAATTTCAAACCTAAATTGTTGCCTTCCTGTCCACAGATATTAGCCAGACGTTGCAAATCACTTTGGTTGTTTGCGAGCAACACAATGTCGTCTGCATAAAATAAACCTGGGAGTTGCTGCTCTATTACTGTACCTGCCTGTTTGTATGAGAGATTAAACCCGATATTACTTCCTTCTAGCGCCCTCTCCATCCTCACCATGTACATCATAAACAGCAGCGGGGATAAAGGGCACCCCTGCCTCAGTCCCTTGTTGATATGAACTTTCTCCGCGCTCCTCATCCCTTCCCATTCAACGCAAACAGTATTTTCTAGGTAAATCTCTCTCAAAAGCTGTATACAATCGCTACCTAAGCCTTCCCCTTCCAGAATATCCCACAAAATGCTGCGGTCTACGTTGTCGTATGCTCCTGTAATGTCCAAAAAGGCCACATACAACGGTCTGCTTTCTGCTTTTGATATTTCAATACACTGAGTAAGAACAAACAAGTTATCATCCAAACGCCTACCTATTCTAAAGCCATTCTGAAGCTCTCCCAAAATGCCATTATTTTCTGCCCATGTTTGAAGCTTTAATTTGATTGCCTGCATTGCTAGCCTGTATATTACCGATGTAATGGTCAACGGTCTATACGAGTGGATTCTGTCTTTCTCCCCCTTACCTTTATAAATTAAATTCATTCTACTTTGTCGCCAACTGTCTGGTATTCGTCTATCTTTTAAAGTTTTTTCAACTGCTTTCACGAGAGCTTCCTTACTTTTTGGTCCCAGTTCATTTATCAGCCTAACGGGAACCTCGTCTAGCCCTGTGGCTGTGCGCTTAGGAATTTTCTCTTCCGCTTTCTTCCAGTTTAAATTTGTAAGCACTAGCTCCTTTCCCCCTTGGGTCTCTTTCATGCTCTTTTTTTCTTCAAATACAACCTCGTCCTTGCCTTGGAAAGATTCGGCTGTTACTTTTTGGATGTAATTTATTGCTGCTTCTCCTTCCAGTCTGTTTTCATCTTCGTCTAGGATATGTTGTTGTATTGTTGTTGATTTCCTGCCTAATAATTTTATGTGATTCCAAAATATTCTAGGTGCGGCCTTCTTTTTCTCACGTATTTCTGACAACCAACTTTCACTTTCACCTTTTAATTTTGCTTGCACCAGTATTTGAACCATAGACTTTTTCTCCCGGTATATTTCCCATTTACCGGTTACTTCATCTTGTGGCAACTGCGCCTTCTTTGCCTGCCTGTGCTCTCGAGATGCTTTCTGTCTTTCGGCGATCGCTTCTCGTATCTCCTTGTTCCACCAGCTTTTCGGTTTCTTTTTTCCTTTCCAATGAACGTGTTGTTTCCCTAATCAACATATTGATGTTGATTAGGCTGTCCCCTTGCGATCGAGTCGACAAGCGCGCGGAAGCGCGTTTCTTTATTCAATGTAGCCAAAATAAGTGAATAAAGAAAACTGTGCATCAACTCCAAATACACACACGCAAAAAAAATAGTCGGGATTCTCTATAGCGATGTTTCCAACCCCTTGACTGATATTTCATACAGCTCGTTGCATTAATTAAAATACCTGCAGTGCATTGTTTTCATAACGCGCAAAAAAAAAATTCTGCGCTTAAGTTTACCCGCACAAACACGCGCCGCAAATTCGTAGAACGCTACCAGTGCAGCCCCCACCCTTCAAGAATATATATAAAAGACTAGTCAATAATAATAGCATATAATTATAACGTGAGCGTCGGTGCAATCAATGGAGAATTCGATTTTATTTGTTATAGAAAATCAAATGCAATAGTAAACAATGGATAGAATTAAGCATACGGCTTCTTGGAGTCTAAAAAAAAATCTGCCTTGAAACTTGACATGGTGACGAGGCAAATTGTGGGTATACGATTGAAAATAATTGCTATAATGTGTTCGCGTATGAGTAAACTTCTCAAAAGGAGTTTCAAGTGCTTCCATGGTATGGCAAGCTTATATCTTGATTCATAAAGTTTTTTTTTATTCATATTGGTCAATTATGTTTAAAAAGAGAATTGCAAATCCCAATGGTTTTGTTTTTTACCGGGGGAACACAGAGTTGAGCCACTGTTTTGAAACAAACTTTTATTTAAAGGCAGTTACAAGTAACACCGACACCCTCACTCACGACAAAACAACTTTCACTTGCTGTGTCCAGACACTTGGTTCAAGTTGCATGTAATGCTTCATCTCCAAGCTTTGCGTGGTTTCTTAAAAGCATTGTGAAATCTACACGGTGTTTTTATTTTACACCTCCTCATCTCACAGCACAATATCTGAAATGCGTGATTAAGAAGAATCAGGCCAGCACATATTCACAGAAACGAACTCTTCACAGTGCAGTTGACAAGTGCAAAAATTACAGCAGAAACTGTCAGTCACATGATATGAGCAAAACATAACTGTTCTTTTTGCGGGAAAGCCTCAGTCCCATGCCGACATTAACCCATATGGTGGTCATCACTGGCAATGTTTGAAAGATTTTCATAAATTAGAGACTGAATGTCTGGAGTATTTATCATAAGGGAAGTAGAAACTCACACGCCTTCTAAACAGCACTTTGCAGTGCTAAATGCATGCTGGCTATTGATAGTAATAAATAGTATGACTGTTACAAATGTTAAACAAGACAAAAGCTCACTGGAATATGAAGGCTTGAAGTGATAAACAGTGTTTGGAGGGGGAATGTAGCTATAATGAACCTTTTGACAAAGATTTGTCTTCGTCAGTGCTGCAATTAAGTTCTGCACAGCAATCTTTATGCACGCTTAGCTCACCTTCGCACACCGTCAATGTAGGATGAAGAGGAGAATAAGATAGTGCGTAGAATGAAGTTGAAGTGTAGAAAAGAAATGGGGAGACAGTGAAAGAGAAGGTAGGAGCATTGTTGTAGATTATTCTTCCAAGGTTGCTCTTCCAAAAGAAAAAAAGAAAAATATTAAATGTGTAAGGAAGCATTGCCAATTATTATTCTGCCACCATAAGCACCATAAGGGATGCAATATTAAACTGATCTGATATGTAGAGTGGCCTAAAGCTTTCTGCATAGTCTTTACTATCATTATGACACTGTCTGCTGCAGCCAAATATGCAGAAGTTTTCATGGAGTGCTCATGACCAGAGCAACTTATCCAGACTGCACACAACACCACTGCATATACCCTCTATTTTGGTAATCTGAAAAATAAAAGTTTATTCAAATGGGCAATAAAGAACATCACATGGAACACAACATTTAGATCGAATTATGAGGCATGCCACAGTGCGGGACTCAGTATTATTTTGACCACCTTGGGTTCTGTGATGTGCACTTGAATTCAACTACATGCTTTTTTTTTGCATTTCACCACCACTGAAATGCAGCCACCTTTGCTGGGATTGAACCCGCAGGCTTGAGCTCAGCAGTGCAACATCTTGACTACTGCGCTACCGAGTGCTTACACAAATTTATAAGTAGCAAAACACATTGGAGGCTTTTGCACACTGAAACACTACACACCGTCCAATGCGCTTCCTATGTACAGACATACTTACCAGCGGCTCATATGACAAGCATGGAGGCGTGCTCTAGCACACTACTATCCAACAGCTCCCAAGTACCAGAGATAACCACTGGGTCTGTACCTATTTTCACAGAACACTTACCAGCAGCTCATACAACAAGCATGGAGGCATCTCTCGTGCTCTAACACACATACCATCCAGCTGTGACATATGGCTGCACACCACAGACAAAAACAGATGGGCTAATCATCAGAGACCACATGTCATGATTTGTTTATATGCATGCGCTCAACCTGCTTCTATAAGGCATGACAGCACAGCACTACTGCACCGCTTCTCTCTTCCTAACTGCACTGGAGGCTTGTTACCAGTAATCGTGCCCTGCTGACGTGGTTATCTCTTCAGTTTCTATGTTGCTGTCCCTAAGCCGTTATTTAAGGACTTCCTTTTGAGCTTCAGTGGGCCTTGAAAGGCTAGATGATGGCTGCGACAATCTAGGGTTTTTTGTAGAGTGAAATCTTAACAGGTGCACAACTTTTTTGTTGGCTGGTTCATTTGAATGGTCTGGCATCTTTCTTTTTGGGTCACTTTCACTTTCCACAAGCATGAAAACTGGCTCAAACAAATTGTTTGCCTTCTCACCCACACCCTCAGAGACTTCACCATCTAATATTGCCTGTCTGACTGAGTCCATTTTTGTTCTTAAGAGTGTTGAGCTTGACAGTGCTTTGGCTGCTTCCAGCTTTGTTATACTCCATACAATGTGCAATGCCCGACTTGCCTCACATGCTTCTTTGGGTGAGCTCTCATGGGCCTTGTTGCTGCTAGTTGGATTAGCGATGACCACACAGTGACTATGCTTGCACACACACTGCGCATTCCTTGCACCTCAAAGGACAGCAAGCACCATCTTTCACTTTTGACACTTTATATGAGAGCCCTTTAATAGACTGAGATGGCACAGTCCATATGCCATCTTCATTTATTTTGGCACAAGCTGCCATTTCACTGCCAGACCTGTGGTTCTTCTGAATTGTTCTCAGCTCCTTACCCTTTGCCCCTTTCATTATCTGGCTAGCCCCTTTGATTAAAAAATGATTTGTCAAGTCCATGAGGGCAGAAATTAGTTTGTCACCATGCTTATTCTGTTTTCTCTCCAGCATAGTATGCTTTAACGTCCTGTGCTTGCTCTCAAGGTGCATGTTAGTGTTGACAGCTGCTCTAGTCCTAAAGCGATAGGCCCACTCTTGCGGCCTAACTGCATAGTGGTCTTTGAAGTACTTGAGGAAGTCCCTCAGTTTTTCTTCCTCACTAGAAAGGAATTGCTTAAAATAATCTTCAAATGCCTTTTCCGCGAGGAACTCTAAGAGTAGCCACACACTATGGTAAACATGTGGCCTTAGCTGTCTCTCTACACACTCGAGTGTCTTCTTACGCCAATTGTTATCCACATGCCAGGCACAGAGAAGTTTCTGTTTTGCGGCACCCATGACCCTGGACCATGCTTTGTAGAATTGCGAGGCATCATCAGATATCAATGTCTTAGCGGCCACTTTTTTGGCCATGGCCGACTCCAGATATTTGAAGAATGCTGTCAAAGTTTGCTCGTTCATCTGGTTGCAGATGAAATAAGCTATAGCTACAACTGATGCTACTTTATCTAGCACCAGAAGAGTGGTCAGCTCAAACAGGTACTCTATAGTTCCATGTGTGGAGTCAAGACATACAGTCCCTGCAGGGCCCAATTTTTCTAGTAGCTCCTTCTGAGGCTCTGTCATCAGAACAAGAGCAAAGTCTGCTGAAGAAAATGTACCACTTGGGTCCACTGCACCTTGTGCCTTGTACAGGCAGACAAGTGTTTCACCTTTTTCTTTCATCACAAGCACCCACATGTCTACACTGACAGCGTCATTAGTGTGACAACGTTCAGGAGCAGCAATGTTAAACTGCCGTTTGATGTTATGCAGGGTTGAGCACTCTGCCAAGTGCACTGGCCTCAGCTTGGATGCCACAGATGTTCTTATTCGCTTTAGAATGGTTTTCATGGGCACACCCCTTTCTAGGTTCTCTGCTACGCTGGCCTTTTCCTTGTCACTCATTCCCAAGTGCTGAATTTCTGGTTTATGACCATAAGTGGTGCTTTCAGGTGTCGGACTCTGAGTGTTGTCCATTGTGATGGTAATAAATGAAAGACATATCTTACCAGACCTACAGCTCCCCTGACTTTTCTCCCGACGGTCACTATGACCTTCCTTTTTCCTTGCCTCGCCTGATCTATTACAGTAATAGTGGATCCTTGTCTCTCCACTGCCCAGCTTTTTGGGGTCCCTGGGCAAAATGAACCAGCAGTTTTGGCTACCCTCTTCTGCTTTCCGTTCATGAAATTCTGTAATAAAAGCACAATATAGCATTAGATTGTGACAAGTACTTTGGGGAGAGAGATGCAAACAAAAATAATCACTTTGAAGGCTTTGGAGACAGGCTAACGTAGCATTTATTTTACTCCCTCACCTTCAACTCGACTGTGTCATGAGGTCACCATTGATATTGCTCAAATTTCTGTTAAAATTGAATTTCAAATATGCAATGCGCCATAACTTCAAAAAATTTATCATATTAGTTTTGTTTTAATAAGAAACAAGTATGAAACTTAAGCGTGATCTATGCTCACTCCTTCCTCAATATTGAATCAGACTGTACATTCACAGCAATGCTATTACGATAAGACAAAGACGAACAGAGAGCACGTGGTGCAAGCTACGCCCTAGAACAGTGTGAATCCCTTCCCTCAGTTTCTTCTTGAAAAGCTCCTTCGTTTCAAGAAGAGCTTGAATTTTTACTGTAGATAGGGGCTTGGCGAGGGAGTGTTCCATGGTCACGCGGTTATGATCTGGCTTGGGCATGCGCCTGGTTCGAAGAGGCAGCATTATGTGTGATTTCAATAAACCAGTTGCTAGTCTGCGTTCGTCCTGTCTTCTTCTACGTTGGTGTCTTTTCCCAAGCGCAGTTTAAGTTCACAAAAAGATGTCTTACCAAGTAGCCTCCTAACACACTCTTCTTAAAGAAAAAAGGATTGCGCGTGCGTCAAATTTGGCTCTATTTTATGAAATCTACAACCAGAGTCCTTCAATTGAAGGACTGTGGTACTACTAAAGAATTTTCCCAAAGTACGCCGGGAGACCAAGCCGCTGACAGCCGCAATTGCAAGTGTATTGCGGTCGGCACTGAGGCGAAGACTGTACCACGCACGCAAGTAGCGCTAAGCAACGTGAGAACGCAGAGCAAATCCCTCCTCTCGTTTAAGAAAAAAAAAGAAGGGGGGAGGGTGCGCGAGCGTCAGATTTCGCTCTATTCTATGAAATGTACTACTAAAGAGTTTGCCAACAATACGCTGGGAAACCATCCCGGCGACATCCGCAAATTCAAGTATGGTCCCGGTTCTGCGTCTCTGCAGCATTGCAACGTGCATTGAGGCGAAGACTAGGCCACGCACGCATGTGGCACAGAGCAACGTCAGAACGCAGAACAGCTTACTCCTGTCGCTTAAAAAAAAGAAAAAAAGATGTGCAAACGTCAAATTTCACTCCACTTGCTGGGCAGGAAAGCAGACCATGCCAAACGTATGTCATGTAGCGCATCGCTGGGAGCGCGCACACATGACTATACCATATATAGATGGATAAACAAACAAATTATATTTAACGAGGATACAAACTTCAACATACCCCAAGGAAATAAATTAGGCACGTGCGCAAAAGATACTCTTCGCGAAACAGATGGAGAAAGAAAAAACAAAGGTCCGCAAGGTGTAAACAACTGCTTTTGGAGGCACACTGCGCAACAAGAAATTAAAAAAAGTCCGACATATAATATTGCGTATAAACGTCATTTGCTTACGATGACTGAGAATAAACTTAATAAAACTGTTCCTCACCCTTATTGTTCCGGAACACAGGTGCACGTAGTCAGCCTCGAAGTTGTGCGCAGCGATCTGGTGCACCGAATACTTCTCCAAATAAACGTTATTTCTCTCTCTCTTCTCCATTGTAGGCAGGGAAGTGCCACATACGTCGCATTTCATCAATTTCTTGACATCCACGGCCATTCTGTGAACGTTCCTGATGTGTTGCAGCATGTTCTTCCTCTGTATGAACAGTTTGCTGCAAAATTCGCAGCGACGATCGTCATCGCCGATGGCAGCTCGATCACAGACGTGCGCCATTCCGAAGCGGAGAGACGGCGTTTAGAAGCACGTGGTTTCTGCGTCATTGTACGCGCTAGGATTGTTGTATATTCCGGCAGTAATACAGGGAAGAAACCTCCCCAATCACGTGACACACTAGGTATTCAGTGGCCTCATAGAGACAGTTGGAAACCAACTTAGGGAACCAACATCCGGGAACGCAAGGTCACGTGGATGGTGCCTTCTATTGTTCACCGGCCTCAGCCGGCCTGCGGGGAAACGCATGTAATAAAATAATTCTTGGCTACGGCTCTAGACTGGGCGCTTGCTTTTGATCACACCAGGTATGTAAAATAAAGTACGCGCAATAATGATCGACGTACAAATTATTACTGAGCACGTGCTTACATAATTACGAGTTTCTTTTCTATTTTTTAGTACAGTGGTAAAATTAACAGCAAGGCATACTTTCTTAGTCTTTGTTTTTCTTTCCCTGGAGCTCAGGAGCACCGCCGAGTTTTTAATACAAGATAAATTTACGGTGTTCTGCTGTAATTATTCTAGGGTTAGGCAAACATACGTGTCTAAACCGGTTTTAACCCTTGTTGTTTTGCTCTGAAGTTGAGCCGGGACGAAAACCGGAACCAAAAAATTTACTCACCAACGCGACCCTGGGCAGGTCTCCCTTCTATATATGAAGTTTGGTGACGTCATCCACTGATTCGTACGCTCCTGTTGCCCCTTTCCCACCGGAGCAGCTTAATCTTCACCGGGAAACGCACACAAGAAGGAATGTGCCTCGCACTGCTCACAGGCGCCTTGTCATCCATCATGCGGTTTTGACACTTGTTTTGTGCTTTTCATTATTGAAATGAATACTGAGCTGTGTGTTGTATGCTTACTCCAAAGGAGATATAATAATATTTGGGGTTTTACGTGCCAAAACCACTTTCTGATTATGAGGCACGCCGTAGTGGAGGACTCCGGAAATTTTGACCACCTGGGGTTCTTTAACGTGCACCTAAATCTAAGCACACGGGTGTTTTCGCATTTCGCCCCCATCGAAATGCGGCCGCCGAAGCCGGGATTCGATCCCGCGACCTCGTGCTCAGCAGCCCAACACCATAGCCACTGAGCAACCACGGCGGGTCCAAAGGAGATATGAACTTCCTTATTTTTTGTCGGACACGAAAAATCCCGACCCATTGGAGACTAACAGCTTCGCTGTAAAAACATTCGGTTCAATACTCTGGTCATAAGTACACCGCGAGTTTAATCAAGTTGCACATAAAAACAATGCATCAATTTGCTGCCAATTGTGAAAAAAATGTCCAAGATGACGCAAAATGCCGAAGCTGATTTTGTGCTCAGACCAAGAAATTTCTGAGTAACAGAGTTTCTTTCACCCTGCAACGCGCCAATAATGGATGGATGCTATGAGCGTCCCCTGTGAAACGGGCGTAGGCTTGCGCTACCAAGCTCTTTTCCTTTTGCCTAATGTATGACCTATCTTTTTTTTTGCGATGGCGATTATAATCACACTCCAGGCGCATCTCTGCCATCAGCGTCGTCGTGACGATAAAATCGTCGCCGAGCGCCGCATGTGCGAGCGAAAACGTGCGGGGGTGAGCCGGCGTGCAGTGGGAGGAAAGCGGGGACGAAGCGCGCCGTTTTCCGTCGCGCGCAAGGCTCCGCGGAGGGGGCCGCTTTCTACTCCGAGCGGCCGGGGCCGCTGTGTCTTGAAAGCCACCTGCGAGGGCCGGGGACAAAGTCCGCCGTGCGCTGTGTTTTCGTGCCCTGATGCGAGTGGCAGCGCCAAGGCCAAAGCGCTCACTGCCACTGCTGCGCTTCCTCACTCCAGCGTTTTGACGGCGAGTTTCCGCGGTCATCAAGTGAGATGTGTTCACGTTTGCTTGTGCGCGCCTGGCACCGTGCTTGTTAATTAGTATGCCTACGTGGACGTGTAAGAGTACCACTATAATGATTGGTTAAAAATGTTTAGTGCAATTTAACGTTCGCACGATATTGCGAGTACTTCAACAGAAGAATGCCACAGCATTTCGTTTCACAACGAGTGGTCGTACAACAATTGTATGCAAGGCTCGGGTAACGTTTTGACGTAATAGTACTAGACAGTTTTAGTATAGCGTAAAGCAGCAAACGCAAAGAGTTAGCGTTAGCGTTGCGTGCACCACACTGCGCATGCGTTTTACGTAAACGCTGCTGGAGCTCTTACGTACGTACGCTATTTTCGAGATATAATGCGGAATCCCGCAAGGTTGAGAGATGTAATTAATAAAAAGAAAATGAGACATCCACACAAATGCTGCAAATTGCTACAAAGGAAACCCATACAGGTTACTCGAAAGAAAAGCCTCGCAGTTGAAGAAAAATTCGTCCTGGTCCAGGACAGGAACCCGGCACCAGCGTCCCTCTGGGGCAGCCGGTATACCATCCGAGCCAACCAGGCGGCTAGCAGATGTCGGGGCGAAGTCGAATTTGTTTTCTTTTGAGGAACCCGTATGGGTTTCCTTTGTAGCAATTTGCTATGTTTGAGTGCATGTCTCATTTTCCTTTCATCACTCAGGCAAGGTGTTGGACCGCGCGCCGCCCGATCGCAGAGGTCTTGAGGCAGTGCCCATCAACAGGCCGATTAAGCAGGCTTGGCAACCGTGGTGCCCAGACTTCCACCGATGCCCTGCTGCTGTTGGGGGGCACCATTTGAGGTCATCCGATTGGAGGGTAACTGCCATTTTACTTGCAATTTGAATGGATTAATTTTCATGATTACTTATACTCTGTGACATGCTGAGAAAAGATCTGAAGCAAATATGGTGACCCGAAAACGGCGCTGTAGGACACTTTTAAGTGATTATTAGCAAGTGAAAAGCTAAATCTGCAAGCTTTCTGTGATTGACGACCGAGTATGACTGGCTATATTTTTCTGACTATGTAAAATGTTGGCAATGACAACATAATAATGGAAACATTATCGCTTTTTTTAGTTCTGCAATGCAAGAACTTTTCCACAGTACCTTATGGTTAATCTGTGTCGTTACTATTATTGCTGTACTTAAACTAAGCTCTCTGGTATATCTTTCTGATATGATGCCTCCATTATGCTAAAATTCTATTAACAGAGATTTTAGACAAAACAGAAGGATGATTTCAAAGCACTTCAACAGTCAAAACCTCATAGTTCATTTATTCAGCACTTTTTGTACAGTTATGTCCAGTTGTTAGTGGCTGCATAAATGCTGTGCGAGAAAGTGAAATTTGCTAATAAAGCAGAAGCGCAGTTTGAACTAAATTGGAAGAACACTTAAAACAGGTCAGGTCAACTAATATGATTTTCCTTGAATTAGCCAGAAATACCTTGAATAATTACAAATTTTGTATGGTAGAGTGAGTGGCACATGCCCTTTCTTCTGTTTTCAAATTACAACGTAGCACACGTACTACCCCACCGAGTTTCTTGCAATGTTACTTGAAGGGAAATCTAGGGCCACTGTCTACGCAAGTTTCTTAATGGGCACTGGGCCACCGCGGGAATGCTGGAATACAGTCGACTTGTTTTGAACATGGCTTGGCCTAGAGCATGCTCATGGCTGTACAACTGAAGCTTTATTAAGGCAAAATATTCATAAAAAGCCACAATGCTCCACATAGTTTACTCACATACAGCACGACGAGTAAGCAAAGAAAATGGAAAGATACAATTCAAACATAGAGAGAGAGGTCTATGGAGCCACAAATTTGACAAGGGGACTTGTATTTGTCAAAGACAAGCCACAGCCAAGACAAGTGCCCTTTTCATAACATTTACTCCAAAGGCACCTCTTGCTCAACCACTGTAGATCATCTCCTTTGCAGTACCGTTACTGCTTTATAAAGTGTACACCATAGCATGAACACTTAGGTGCTGATATTTTTTTTTTCTTTGCATCATAATACAGAAAAGAACTGCATTTTACATGCCGTTTCAGCAGACAAGCAACTACTGCAACAGACCACTGTTCACCAGAGGTGTCTTCAATGTGTCCTGGTTATCAGAGAAAGATGCCAATCCTAAGCCCCATTCCTAGCATTCCCATGTGCACAGCAGCATTGCAGCACCATTTTTTCCCTCAAAGTAACAGCAAGAAACTCCATGTACTAGCTTTCTCAAGACATGGCTTGCAAAAAATTCAGTGACGAAGCTATGCGCTCCATAGGACACCGGAGAAAAGTGAATTGTATGTAAAAAACCAAGCCGGTATAGAAACTAGTACTTGTGAAGTCTTGCTCAACACTACAATACAAAGACAATAACTGACACTGGTATCTCCATGCATAATCATGCCATTTAAAATGTTTAATACAGACATGCGCAGCATGCAACACTGATGAGATCAAAGGCATAGCCATTATGTTACAGCCAGACGTAGAGAATAATGAATTAGTTGAATTAGTCATTCTAGCAGGTTAATTTATATGTTAGCTATGACAAGCAAATTCATTAGCACATGCTGGCATTTCATCCTTTTGCATATTCATTGCTTAGCCTTATTAGAATGTTCCAATAAAATGAGAGGACGGATAACACAGTGCTTTAGCATACTGCATGTACTGCCATGCCTCTGCTGTTACAACCTAATCTGGATGACAAGTCTGCGAGCTTGCTACACTACTGAGCAGATGTACAGCCTAGTAGGGGTGGTAACAGTAGCAGTAAAGCAATAATGTTATGCTAAAGTGTCTAAACAAACTGCGCTGACTTTACACAAAAATATGGTGCAAGAAACTCCCACACATGCCGAGTTCATAAGCACATGTAATCTTCTGCGCTATTTCAATACTGATAATGATCTCTACCGAAGACGAAATGTCTATAAAAATGACCATTTTTGTTGTAGCTTTTCAAGTCGGAGGTGCTGATATTCCGAGGATGGAAGTGTGAAGTGCCTCCATTTGAAAGCACTCTTCAGTAAAGACATGTCAGCATGTATGCACATAGTAGGGCACATATCGCTCTGTGTTTGAAGTCCCCATCCTTAGGTTAACCATGCCCAGAAGGCTTCTCAAGCCATATATCTCTGTATAGTCAACTAGTTATAAGTCAAACACTATGTACATAACAATTCAAGTTGGCTACACGCTGGGCCAGTTGATGCATGCTGCTTCTGAAACGGGAGAACCTCAGTCTTCCATTAGTTGACACACATTTCGAGGCTGTGAACAATGAAAGCACTTGCTTGGCAGTTATCTGCAAACTCCACAGCACTTTGGTGCCCACCACTAGATTCATGGTCATCTAGGTGATTATACTGTCACAGAGCTTGAACACACACAAGAAAAATGCCTCTCCCACAACAATGTAGCACTTCCAACATCAACAAACAGCTGCAGGAAAGTGCCTGGTCTTCAGATCTTTCAGCTGCACACATCATGTCCTGCTTCAACAAATACAGTGACCTTGCAAGAAACACGCTATCAACACATGAAACAGGAACTAAATGGCACTTGGCTGTTCCCACAGTATGTCTCATATAAGAGTGCTCAGAAGGTTCCCATAAAGCTATGCTTATTACGAGTTTGTGAAAAAAAGAATTGAAATTCATTTTGTGCATGCTGTAAGTAATCTTCAAACAAATACTCATTCATTCACTCTGGCTTTCACAGTTCCACTTTCAGCTAACATTTCTATGTAAAATGCCCTTCAATACATGGTCAGGCACCGATAAAGTGCCTCGTAAATTTTTCTTAGCTTGGAAATTCCACTTTCATTCCTAAATCTTAAAATAGTTCACAAACACTGTATTATTTCCACTCTTGTTACTTGCAAACGAAATTGCTCAACAAATATGCAGCAGGCCTATGTAAACTGCATAAGCCACTGCAGCACCTTCGGCCACACGTCGAAGCAAGTTGGCACACCTTAGAATTTGCAAGCCTGTTATTCCACATCAGCATCAAAGCCCTTTGCAGAATCACAACAAACATCAGTGGCAAGATTTCGGTCGATTTCCACCAATTTGGCAATGCCAAGTAGCCAGTTTGAGAGTGTGCATAGGATGCTCCAACATAACAATGCTCTAACAATGAGTTGAATTCTTGGCAAAACTTGTTGACAATTAAATAAAGTCTTACGGCCGTCCTTAAAGATGAGGTACTCTTATTGCTTTCTCCGAGCAAGCCTGTTGTTACCAAGCCTGGCAAACCCACATTCGAGAAGGTACTTCTCCACAGCAAAACGTGGCCTGCCTGCAGACAACCAGTTGGGGGTGAGCACTGCCTTCTGCCTTCTCTTTTATTTGCAACTGCTGATGGCTCCCACAGAGGCTCACCAAAGTCTTAACACAAAGGTTCGTGCCCTTCTGATGAAGTATTCTTGCCACCTCACCAGCACTGACAACACAAGCTTGAGTTCAGTGTTGCAGCCTCTCGAGGATGGACAGGGGAACACCATCCCTCGCGAGCTGCCTTGGAGGCAGAGTGGCCAGCCAGGGTGCAGCTTGCAACAGAGCCAGCCAAGAGAGTTCGAGCAAGCTGGGCACAGTGAGCCACATGGACCAGAGGCTGTTGCATCGAGACATGCCATCTACTGCTGTGACACCACCGAAGACAAACATCTGGCCACTCTCAGTCACGGCTGCCGCATGGAAGTAGACTGGGCTTGGCAGGGAGATGGGCAACCTGCACCACTGGAGAGTCGGCAGGTCTAGCCTCCACACGTCATCGAGGACCCGTGTGCCAGTATGACCACCGCACACGAAAACAGCTGTCAGGAACAAAGAGAAAAGAAACGGGGGAGATTTGTGGTTTCTATGCAAGTGCTTTTGCAACACGACAGTAAGGAATTACCAACTTTGATATCCACATGAGACAGAATGTTTGTTCCCATGGGAAGGTGAAGAGGTCAGCACATGGTAGACTGATTTAATCAGCTACTCAGTGGAGCAGACAGAAAAAGCTATGGCAGCTGGTGATAAAGACGGTGTAAGAAGTTATTGGCCTAGTACATACAGCTTGGAGTCCAGACACATGCTAAGCAGATAGTCTCGCCAAAGTCCCAACATAACCTCACTAGGCAATGGTAGCCTGTCAAGATGTGCTAAAGTGGTGACATTTTGAAGCTGTGCCTTGGCTCACAATGATCTACCTGAAAAAATTCAGTGCCAAATGGAATACAGAGATACAGAGGCAATGGGTGTGTATGCCAGACGTTCATTTCCATTACATTTTGTGCTGTACCTATCCAGGTACAAATCCATGTGGACTAGCTAAGCTGTCAATCCTTCTATGAACGGTCGTAACAGCAGGAGGCTCATGGTTATTTCCAGCAGCTCATTAAGGTGCACTGAATCTTCTGGACATAGGTGTGTGTTTCTACAGTCCTCACTCATTGGTATGCTGCATGCAGACATGTCAAGGAATTGACGCTACAGTCTTGTGCTCAACAGCTCTAAAGTTTGAATACTTGTTGCCGGGCTAGTTGGTTTATCTTATTACGCAGTGTTAAGACTATGTGTTAAGACAGTAACAATTTAAAGTTTTACTATGCGGAATAGAGCACTCAACCCTTTGCAGTCACAAGTGCTTGAACAAAATGTAGTTGCTACAGTTGGGAACTACCTATTTTGGGGTCAGGAGCTCTCATGAGAGTAAACACATAACAGCTGAATTATTTCAGGAAGCTTTCATACAGCGTACTATCTGCAGTCAGCATTACATAGATGGTAATTATTACCAAAACTGCTTTACTATGATTACTACAGCAACTGTAGCCAAAAAGCAGGCCATTCTCGGGTCATATGAAAGTGGAATACAGTATACAGTCAAACCTCGATGTATAGAACACGGATATATCGAATGATTGCGTATATCGAACACTTTATAGTCAAGAGTTCGACGAACATTCGTCTGGTGAAGTAACATGATGTTGAAGAAATTGCGGTCACTGACCAAGTCAAAGTGAAAATCACACAGACGTTTCGGGACCCGTACGGTTCCTTGATCACACTAAAAGCGGGCAAGAGCTGCAAGTCGTTTTTATGCCAAAATGTGACGTAGAGAATCCGTGTAATTGGCAGGCAGATTTCCATCAGTCTTGTTGATACTGTTGTCCATAGTTTGAATAAATAAAGATTCTAACAAGAGTCGCGTCATCGGATTCTTTTCCTTAGCTATTATAGCAGCGTTTTCCCAATCGATGGGGTGACTGCGATTATCGGCCTGTTCGGCAAGGGCGTTCCGAGGCTTTTTTCTTGTTGCAGACGTCCCTTTGGTGCTCTTTTAATATAATTAATTTGCCAGTTTCGCCGATGTAACTGAAGCTGCAGTCTGCGCATGGTCGCTTGTACAGGACACTGAGGTAATTCTTGCTTTCAGGCCAATCCTTTACGTTAACAAGCTGATTTCTCAGCTTGTTGGTTGGCATGTGTGCTATTCTAAGATATCTTGAGCATACGCAGCTAAGAGCTTCGCTAACCCCAGGCACGTATGGGACCCCAGCGCATTTCGTGAACGACTTGCCTTGAGACAGCTTGGGATGGAGGACATGAGCTTCCATTTTGTTATTAAACTTCTTGGGGTACTCGTTCCTGGATAATTCGTGACGAATTGTCTTCAGCTCGTTCTGCATTTCGTCGTCACTTGAGCAAATGCGTGTGGCCCGTGTCACGAGAGATGAGATGATGGATTTCTTGTGGCAAGCCGGCTGACATGAATTGAAGTTTAAGTACCGGCCAGTATGAGTCGCCTTGCTATGCATGGCAAATGAGAATCTCGTTCCACTTCGCCGCACGAGGATGGCAAAGAAGGGGAGGCTATTGTCACACTCGTATTCTGTAGTAAATTATATGGCCTGCTTCTGCTGAGTTGAGAAGACGCAGGAGGCATGAAGCGTCCTGCCTTCGCACAATGCAGTAGCAGTCGTCTACGTAGCAGAAGAAAACCTCTGGCGCGGGAGCGAAGTCAGCGAGGGCCTTCTGTTCAATGACCTCCATGACCAAGTTCAACTTGGTCATGGAGCAAGCTACACTGCTGCAGTACTTTTAGCCAAATAAATAAATACTTTGTGTGAGCTTCAAGTGAGTATTTACTGCACCACGATTGGGGCACGATCAGGGATCGTTGTTCGGAGCGCGCATTTGGTAGTGCCGCGCGTGATTGGTCTAGGCTGCGCCGACTTCGCGCAGCTGACGAAGTCGGCACGGCCGAGGCTAATTGCGTGCAGCGCAACCGAACGCGCGCTCCCGACGGGCAAAGTTGGCGCAGCGTAGGCCAAAAGCACGCGGTGCCACCAAAAGCGAGCTCCGAACAATGATCCCCGATCACGCCCTTGGTTCATTGATTGATTTACAGAAGTTTTTTACAGGTTTGTTACATGATTTTATATATTGAATTATAGCTCTATTGAGCTATTTCATGATCACCGCGCTGTTCGACATATCGAGGTTTGACTGTATTGCTTCTCGGAACTAAAGTCTTCAGATTCCCTGAACTCACACATGTTCTTTCTGCAATATGCTTGTGTAGAAAATGTTTGAATTCCTTCCCGTGTGTCACTAAAAAAGAGCTGTCCTCGTGTGCAGATGCTATGAAGTGCAATTGTCAATTGTAAATGTTTCTGAAAGGCGCTACAACAAATGCAAAGAAAAAGAAAACCATCGTGCACAAGCACATGTATATTGGCAGTTTCTTAACATTCGAATGGAACCAATATTGTGCTGCATGTTGGGAGGGGCCCAATACTTTACTGCAAAGGGCTAATATCATCCATTTATTTCTACAGCAGAAAGTCAGATCTCAGAACTACTGCTGCTGTACCCACTTTATAACACTGTGTCTGCTTCTTTTTTTCCCCCACCTTTATCACACTTTGATGCAAGTCGGATGACATACGAGCATGCGATCACTGATCACGACTATGCTAAGACATTTAAAAAATGAAGGGCTTCAGGAACTACACTGTAAACTTGTTTTATGAAGTAAAATGATGAGCAGCTCAATGAATCAATGCGGCAGTTGAGAAATGCTTTGACTTGTGTCCCAGAGAAGGCGACACTGCTGGCAGAAGCAAATGCCGACTTACAATTGTGGTACTGAACACTGCTGTGGCATCTCCGCTTTGGAGGGAAACCTGAAAGCATTAAAAAGGAGGGTGTGACGGATGGACAAGGAAAACATGACTCAGCTGGAAGGAGCCTCAATCTAACATTCAAAAATCATGCAGTGCTTTTATACACAGTCTGGATATGGGATAATGTACGCCCAAATGTTGAGATAGTCGCATCATATCTTCTACTTCAGAAATGAAGCTTCATAGATGAATGCAGAAGCCATACTGCTTTTTTTGTTTCATATAAAAGTACCTTTGACATTCTTGCAGGATAAGAGTATTTATCACATTCTGCAGAATTCGTTCAGTTACGTATCTATGCTTGCTCTGAAACTGCCCCTCGGAAAGTAGCAGACGCGGCACGTATTCAAGAAAGGAAACGCAAGTAAGGCAGATGACGATTGTTGTTGTGTGGCAGAGATACACCCAAAAGGGTGTAACTTTGCCTAAGAGTGCGCTCCGCTTCATTGTAGCCTTCACAGTGCAACGAATTGAAAAAGGAGCGGGAGCCCCACAAAGGGGATCACAGGCAATCTTGGATTGCTAATAACAACGCTTCTGCTGAACACGCTGAAGTACTTTTTATTGCACAGTATTTCTGAAATAATCTGTTTTAATGTCAAATGCATTTCTCGACTTCAACAAAAAGTGGTTTAGGAACCCTTAAAAGAATGTCTTCAAGTGTGCTCCTGAATTTTTTTTTCCTTTCACCCTTTTCCACTTTTATTTGTTTTTTCTCGTCATCTCACATCTACAGCTCTCATTAACGTTTACCTAGGTTGTTCCCATCAACAGTGGATCATGCTGTACAGCAAGCCAGAGCACATTGCTTAAAAATGCTTATGTAAACCAAATTACATTCTCACCATGGCGGGGATCTGGTGCTGTGAACAGGGACTCCCACCGGAGAAAGATTGTGTGAAATGCCGGCAGCTTGCGCAGGGGCAGACTGTCATGTGCCGTGCCACCTCCAAGGACTATGATCCGATCCTCGTATACAGCAAGTTCGTGACGATACCTGCAGGGAATTAGAAAGCCACAATTGACCACTTGCAGAAGTCAGAGCGCCACCTAGCACGAAAAACGGGAAGCTTGCGCCTCGCCGCTTGGTTGGAAAACATCCCGGCTCCAGCCTTGCTTTGGTACGGCGGCATCAAGTGGCGACGTTGTGTTTGCAGAGCTTCTTTCGCGTTTTGTGAAAGCGTCGACGTTCTTTGGTAGTCGCCATATATGACCTGCCTTAAATATGATTGAAGAGGACTTCATTCTCTTGCCGTTTTTGCAAATGGGACGGACAGCTGACTTCTCAGAGCGCTGGATAACGAGCGACAATGCGTGGGGTTATCTTCATGCCAACACTTCGTCCGTTTGTCAGGCACACCGCTGATGGGCTAAAAAAAAAGAGGGTTAAGTTAAGCACATAAAACTTAACGTAAACACCGTGGACCTTCCACTTGGCCTCATAGGAGCTACGTACACACCATCCATGAAGTCGGGCATCTACGTGGTTACAGCATGGTTCACAAAAGCCATTGGCGACATTGCCGGAGAGCACTGTGAATGTGTGGCCGGATGAGTGCTTTATGCCTGTCGCATTCCCCGAACTCTTAGTTGTAGCATGGAACAACAGATGTACACGTTCTAGCTTGCAAATTTGATATTCATCTCGTGCTGTTTCGCCAAACTGCTGTGTTGCATGCTTGTGGTTTACGAAGCCGTATCCCAAATTTCGCATGCGGTACATGTACGCGGTAGGTTATTCAGTTTGTTTTTGCGAGCGCTAAGGCCTCAAAGCTTACGCCAACCTATTTTATTATATGTTATATTAGCTTAAATATGGGCAGCGCGTGCGTCCGCAGGCCAGTACGCTCCCGCTTACTCGCGAGTACTCATCAAGGCAGATAGTTTGACGAATTGATTCGAAGTCATGGTGGAAGAGAGCGCAACACAACTGACATGTACGGAAAAAAAGAAGACGAGCGCAGACTCACAAATGACATGACGTACATAGACTGGCCGCATCTGTTTGTGCGCTGTTCTTCACAAATCGCTTAATCGTATTCGCATCTACTCAGGGTCACTCAGTGACGAGCGCGAAGGAAAACTGCATTCTTTATATTTTAAAGCCTCAGCGGGCCCTGCCAGCACGTCGCTGGCCTTCTGTTCAGCGTTGCAGAACTGGCAGGAGATGACAAGGGTATAGTGCCTTGAATATACTTCTAGAGTATAATTCTAGGCACTATAACAAGGGAATAGAAGTTGCCTGCATAAGCCACAGATCCTAGAATGCACTGTTAGCTGCAACGGCGTGCCGTCCGGGTTCGACCGCTTCACCGCTGCCGTCCGCAAACTTCTCCACATTAACCTTCGCGGGCGGAAATCTGAAGAAATTACTATTTACATTTTCACAATAATAGCTCGTGCAGCCGAAAGCGACTCAGTTGGCCGGCATGTCACGCCCGAGCAGCGCAGTTTGCTTTCCAACCACGGAGACGGCACTCACGAAGCGCCGCCCCGCGGCCGGTTTTTGCGCATGCGCAGTCGTACTTCTGCAAGTGGTCAATTGAAGGGGAAGATTAAGTGTAGAACCCACCATGGTAACTGCAGAGGCACGCCTATGCCATTACTCTGTGAATGGCTAGTCACTTGAGAAAGAAGAAACAATGCACTAACATTTGGTGATGAAAAAGACGTCCAAGTCAGTGGCAGTAGCATTTTGCAAGACTCCGATTCACCAACAAGCATGACACCCTCCACCACTCACTCAACACAGCTTCTTGTTGCACAGCAGTACAAAAGACGAAATGCATGTTTATTAATTCGTTCTCATTTGCCATGTCACTCTATACCAAACAAATAACTTGCACTTGTTGTCATAGAGGCAACACTGGCACCCCAAAACAAAGGTTCTGCAGTGGTGCTGTAAATTAAGCCAAAAACATTATTCTAGTAGTGCCCCAACACCATGGCTGCAATGAGATCACTGCGCTTTTGTGCTTGACCATGTTGCACTGATTCAGATGAAAACATAATACAGAGAATGCCAGAGAATCCACAATTGTTCTGCAACTCAGACACAAGGAAAGTAAATGTGCTGTTCAAAGCCAAATACATGCTAAATAAATGCAGAGCATGGCAGGAGTCATGCTGTATGGCAGTCGAAAAGTGTCATCGAAATATATTGCACAAACAAGCGAGAGACTGGCCATCTGGGACAGTTCTGGCGGAGATTTTTATAGAATTGTAACTGTAATTCAACAACCCTGCTTGCTTCTTTCGCCATTAGCTCCGGGTAGAAAGCTTTAATTCTGAGGTTTTACATGCCAAGACCATGATTTGATTATGAGGCACACCATAGTGGGAGACTCCAGATTAATGTTGACCACCAGGGGATCTTTAACATGCTCCCAATGCATTTGCATATTTCCCCTATCGAAATGTGACCGCCGTGGCTGGGCGGAAAGCTTGACAATTTCAAGTGCAAGTTTTGAACAGGTGCAAGTTGCTGCATACATTCAACTGAGTTCAATGACTGAGCACTCGTGATGTGGTCAACAGTAAACAAAGAGAAATATGTGTGTGTGAGTGCGTGTGTTTCATTTGCGCAAGTTTGTCATTGTGTTTGTTGGACAGGTATTGACTGTTATGAAACACTTACAAGCTCATAGAAAAACTCTGCCATGCATAACCCAGCAAGCCACAAAAATGGCTGCAAAAAGCACAGTGACAATGAAGCCCGCTTACCTTCGCGTAGGCTCGTATTCGCAGGAGAGACGCTTCCACGAAAGGTCATCTAGACACAATCGATGGACATCCATAGAGTATTCAAAGCCCGTTGTGCCACCAAGGACATATAGGTAGCCATTATGACAGCACATGGCCTGGAACAAAATGGGATCACAGGCCACATATTACCACAAACACTGTGGTGGAACAGAAGAGACACAACTAGCAACGCTGAAATGCACCGACATGTCTATCAGAAAAAGCAGCATGTGGTCTTGTTAAATGTTCACAGTTTCACAGCCGCTGGTTAAAAAAAAGGTGCAGCCTGCCACGTGTATCGAAAATGGTGTAATCTGCCTAGGCACCACCACTTCGGGACTGTTGTCTGGGGTCAGCATAGAAATGCGTCCCATCCCCACCGGCTAGTGCCGTTCAGCCCAGCCAAGCGGCCGAAAATAGAACTACGGCTGTCACATTAGCTTTCATTACAGCCCCCGACGTGGCAAGCCGCGCCTTTTCTTTTTTTTTTAAGTCTAGCAGCCATGACAGTCTTAAGCATCTACTGTGTGAACCAGGAAAGCGGTGATCCTAACAAAATGCACAAGTTAAGCTTATCAGATAGCCAGCACCATAATAAAAAACTGAATGCAGTAGATATGCTACCACAGGCTAAAATAAAATCTCACAAAAGTTCTAAGATTTTCTGTGAACTTTCATGCACTGCGAATTTCACTGCAACAACGCACAGGTACATGTATATTTTTAATGTTTCACATAGATGAGGAGAACAGAGGTGCGCAGCAAGCTAGCTCTGATAATTTTTGTCCCACATATTCTGAGACCCACTAAGTAACGAGTACCAGAGCAGGAAGGTCCGTGTCATACTAGCACTTATATTTTTCCTGGTAAGACAGGAGTATCCGTTTGCATGCGCTCACACAATGTTGCACTCCACCTGGTAGAGGCTGCCTCTGAGTGGACTTTCCGAAACCCTGGCACAACTTCGAGCATACCTGTCCGTACTGTTCGTAGGGGATGTCACCACTGGTTGGCACATGGTCCCAGTGGTGGCTGCGCAGATTGAGTGCGAAAAGCCGGTTGGAAATTCGCTCCCCAAAGGGAACACCCGTGCCTCCATACACCAGCATCTTGTCGTGGTGCAGTAGAGCTGGTCAGGACATGGCAGAGAAAAAAATTAATTACTTGCTGCCTCTGCCTGCATCATTTAGAATGCAAAGGCATGTTTATAAGAAAGCAATAGGGTCTTGTGAAAGGAAAAGGTTCGCCAATGCAAATAAAACAGCACAAGTGCTATCCATATTATATAAGAAAAAGAAAATACAATACAGCAACAAGCAGTGAAATAAAAGCCACAATTCTTTACAGCTACTACTGTATAAAGATCTTCGATACACTGATCGAATACCAAGCAATTGTGTCACCTGAAGTTCACATGTAAAAGATGACACTAGCTTCTAGCTACATATATTTACATTTAGGCATACCACAGACAATGACACCAACGTGTCCTAGAGTGATATTGCGCTTCATTATTGGCTAAGAGAAAGGCTGTGGTGCAGGTGAGCTATTAGTATGCTCATTTGACAAAACAGATGAGCCAGAAAAAGTTTAAATGGTATTGGCTTATATGTAACATTGTTCTACAAATACTGCTCATAGAATATATTGTGCAGATTGAAAAGTTCTAAGAAAAAGGTAATTGGTTAGGTGCATGAACAATCATGCCTAGTTTTGGAGCTAGTCTTGTTTATTATGCCCATCAAGCCACAGTTTACAGGGGAATATCGCCATCAGTAAGACTTGTCAGGATCCAAACACCTAAAGGCAGTAGGGGAGTGAAGCTTGCTGTTCGTGGATGTGCACTCACAACCAATATATGCTATTGTTAGACCAGTCACTTGCTCCTGTGCTAGCATTATTGTAGTGAAAGACTGAAGGTATAATGGTCAGCTACCTATGTTACTGGCTTTCCAATATAAAAAGCGGAGCTGTAAACAGAGTCTGCATGCATATACCTCACAAGTGCAACATTTGAGGTTATTCTGGCCGAAGTGTGTTCAATTGTATTTAACTTCTTGACTTGGTTGTGACGGAATATTTCTGAATGTAGCTGCTCCTTGAGTCCTTTCCTTTTTTTCCTTTCTTTTTAGATAGGCGTATTGTGCGCCTGTTTCCACAAGTAACATCATTTGTATGCTGCAACACATTTACAATGCACAAGTACGTAATTTGTATGCTTTTTGTCAGCTACGCGAAAGTGAAATGCACATCTTGTCAATGATAAGATCACACTGGGTCTGAGGTACGTGGATCTAGTTCTCGCAGTGGCTGCAGCACGTCTTCATTGGCGTTCTGATCGTTTGGTGTTTCGTCGGACGCTGTAATTGGCAATTGTCGCACGGCTGTCACTGCATGCATGCGCAGCCACAGTGACTCACCCGCGTGTGAGGCAAGCTCCGTCGGCACAACCCCCGTCATGAAAAGGTTCGTCCACCGCTTGGTGTACGAGTTGAACCTCCATAGCTGTCAAGAGATTAAACCAGAGCATAAACGAGTGAAACGGTTAAGCTGCACTGTAAACAAAGCCATCACACAAGCGTCATTTTGAAATTTCTACACGAATTTCCTCACATCGCACACCTAGTCCCTATATAAAGCAGGCCTACAGAATACTTGCACATTGCGAAGCTACAGGCTAACGAAGCTCCGCAGGGAACAGCGCAATCAAAGTGCCACTTGACACGACAGTCCGTAAAGCGCAAAGATAAAAGCGCAACGCGCATACTCACTTCCTTGAATAAGGCACTGCTGGGATCTTCACCCGCGTTGTCAGGGTTGTAACCTCCGAAAGCGTAGACGCTAGCACCGCTGGCAACTATTCTGTGACCACTGCGAGGTTTGGGCACGATGGGACCTGCACGGAGCAGATGCGCGACACGGCATGATCGAAATGCAGCCCCTAGCGTGGCCGAAGGAATCACCGATGCATGCTGCGATCGTACGTACCTCGAGCGAGAACAAAAGCAAGATATCTCACCTTTGGGTTCGACGACGTCGATGACTAGCGAACGGAAACAGAAACTCTCCGCCATGACGGTCACTCCATGTGGTTGTGGCGGCGTCTGTAAATGCTGCTGCTGCTGCGCCGCCTTTCGCGGCTACAATCAGCTGGGCGAGCGTGGGCACGGTGGAGGTGCAGGGGGGTGGGCGCTTCTTGGTTTCCTACAACACCACTACCACACTGAGCCACTTCAAGCGCAAAGTGGTTCATAAACTACCACAAAAACAGACCAGATTTACAACTTACAAGTCGTTTTGCCATCTGTTAGCAAAAAAGTACATTAATAATTTGAATACTTTACAAAAATATATGTATTATGTTTTAGGCAAACATTTATAGAGCCCGCCATTAAGTGCTAATTCCTAAATGTTAGTCCCACAAAATGATTAAATTTAGGCAGGGGAAGTAAAACTGCTTTTATATGTCTATAAACAAAGCTTTGCGTTTTCTCGTACATTGAAACAAATTCAAAACACGCACAATGGCAAAAGGAAAACGTTAAATCCCTTAAAACTCAGCAGAATTGACGTTACAAATTTAGTTATTGGATTATTTCGGGACTATTGTTTTTTTTTTCAATTTGTGGAGCTAACATTACACCAAAAAGTGCCCAAATTACGTCACGTGGTTTGTGAGACGTATTGTTTCCGTCGGGTACGTAACGGTGGTAACGATTCTCCATGGTAACGATCATGGAGGAAGGAAAGACTCCTCCATGGTAGAGTGTACTAGAAAGGTTGTTCTAGTACACTCTACCCATGGTATGGTGGCTAGAGGGCCATACCCATGGTAACGATGGATAAAGTTCCTCCATGTCGGAAAATCTAGAATCGTGGTCCGTGATCTCGACGCAGACGTTCACGTGTTGAGCCGACGCTAATAACGTCCTGATAATTCGCACCGGTGCGCACTGGCGCTCCTCGGGGCAGCTTTTTGGTTGCCCCAAGGCTGCCCAAGGCGTACCAGAAAAATCGGCGGAGCGCCGCTTTGCAATCCCAGCAGGCATTGCGTGTCGTGCGCGTTGCAGACGACGCGGACTC
The DNA here is from genome assembly GCF_038994185.2 of Dermacentor albipictus. NCBI lineage: Eukaryota > Metazoa > Arthropoda > Arachnida > Ixodida > Ixodidae > Dermacentor > Dermacentor albipictus. The sequence continues at coordinate 8,165,604 of NC_091826.1, read as the reverse complement.
GACTGGCAGAGCGACAGCAAAGAAACTAGCGCGCCTTAAATTTTTGGAAGCCGTTTTTTTTTTTACAAGTTCGTCTGATGACAGCGATGACGAAGTCTTTATGAACTTGGCAACCAGTTGAGGCGGTAATGAAACGCCGAAAGTGCGCAATATTGTGGGAGGAGGTGTCAAGTGTTTCAATGACAGCGACGTGAGTAATTGTAATTTTTAATAGCGCCGAATTACTTTGATTTCTGTGTGGTGCTGTTTATATTTCATGGAATGGTGTCTGGTGTAGCGCAGCAAAACACGGACACAGGAAGAGACGACATAATGACCAACAAACAAGCCCATATCCCCACCCTCGTTGTTTATTTCAGTTACGAAAACACTTTCGAGTGTCCAGGGAGGTGTGCTATAACATTATAGCGGAGTACGAAAACTCTCAGTTCTATCCAAAGCAAGCTGGACAAGGACGATGCCCTGAAGAAAGTGCAGAAGAGCATGTGCTTTCGTTCTTGTGGTGAGTGGTCTGCTACAGATATATTTAATTGTGTCTAAGCGATAAGCTGCGCAATGTCGTGCAGGTTTGCTGGAAATCAAACTTCTGGAAGGGCCGCTGCCGTGCTGTTTGGCATGGCGTGCTGTTTGGGGCGTATCTTGTCCCACAACGATAATCGTCATCCGTGTTGCCCGCGTTTCCTTTCTTTAACGCTGCGAGCCCGGTACTTTCCAGTCACGGACGGCATGCGCGTTATCAGTGTGACGCAGCATTCTCGACAGGAAAGTAACGAGCGCCGAGTTTTCAGGAAAGGAAACGCAAGCAAGGCAGATGACGATTATTGTTGTGGGACAAATATACACCCCAAAGGGTGCAACCGTTTTAAGAGTGTAAAAAGATGTTTACACCCTTTGGGTTGTATTTTGTCCCCAAGGGATAGTCGTCATCATCTGTCTTGCCCGCATTTCCTTTATTTAGCGCGACGTAATGATCATGATATTAGCAATATTACTTTTGATTTTGCTAGCACCATCTCTCGGTTATAAATTTTAGTTCACGACGTCACCACCACGACCTACTGGAACTCCAGACCTTCACGGATATCCGGTTTCTATGGGAGCCACTTGCGCCCACTCAAATTCAACCATTGGCCGTTGGGTTCGCCTTTATAACCTGTTCGTCTGGCACCAGCGACCTGTTCGTCTAGCAGCTAGCAATGCAGGCAATCAAATTAAAGCTTCAAGCATGGGCAGAGAATAATGGCATTTTGGGAGAGCTTCAGAATGGCTTCAGGATGGGTAGGCGTTTGGATGATAACTTGTTTGTTCTTACTCAGTGTATTGAAATACCAAAGTAGAAAGCAGACCGTTGTATGTGGCTTTTTTAGACATTACAGGAGCTTATGACAACGTAGACCGCAACATTCTGTGGGATATTCTGCAAGGGAAGGCTTAGGTGACGATTGTCTACAGCTTTTGAGAGAGATTTACCTAGATAATACCGTTTGCGTTGAATGGGAAGGGATTAGGAGCTAGGAGAAAGTTCATATCAACAAGGGATTGCAGGCAGGGGTGCCCTTTATCCCCGCTGCTGTTTATGATGCACATGGTGAGGATGGAGAGATCGCTAGAAGGAAGTTTTATCGGGTTTAATATCTCATACAAACAGGAGGGAACAGTAGTAGAGCAGCAGCTCCCAGGTTTATTTTATGCGAACGAGATTGTGTTGCTAGCTAACAAGCAAAGTGATTTGCAATGTCTGGCTAATATCTGTGGACAGGAAGGCAACAATTTAGGTTTGAAATTTAGTGTTAGAAAATCAGATGTTATGGTATTTAACGAAAACAGTGAACAGACAGTGGAGATACAGGGCCAGGAAATACCTCGGGTAACAGAATATAAATACCTTGGTATATGGATAAACGAGGGCAATATATATATGGAAACACAGGTAAAAACAATAACAGTGAAGGGGAAGAGAAATGCAGCCATAATGAAGCACAGAGCGCTATGGCGGTACGATAGGTACGAAGTTACGATAGTACGAAGTATGATAGGCACTCGGCTCCAAAATTTGACTGCCCGAACTTTAAAAAATGTCGGAGCGTGTAGTCCGCTGCTCCCTAAAATAGCGTTAAATACCCGCTCATATATTGCCCTTTGCAGGCAGTAGCAAATCGCGCAGATCTTGTACACTAAGTCACATTCTTTATAGAGTTCGTAAAGTACACAGCAGTTTCATTGTATACGTTGTCAAATTCGTTTATGCGCTTTTTAGAAACTTGAAACCAGCGTAATGTTTGACGACAGAACGATTACTACTCATTTTAACTCTTAAAGGTTGTCCGTGGATGCGTCGTGAGTTCAAAAAGAATTACGCATACAGCTTCACCGCGTACGTATCTTTCGCATCACTGTTATGCTGCCGCGGTACCACGCAGAAAAGCGAGCTTTACAGTTTGAGAAGAGTTCCGTGACACAATTTAAGGACTGCAGTGAAGCACGTTTTAAAGCACTGGGATCGCGTTTGCAAGCTTTCTACTGAGCTAGACATTCAACGACATTAAAGACAAGACATGCTCAGCTTTCCTTGAAACAGACTCGATCAACCTATTGCACATATCGGGCGGAGGACTTACTCGTGAATACTTTTACCACATAATCTGCCTTTCTCTACGGCACACAGCAGTAAATCCTTACGTTTTCTACGACATTAGGCTATCTGTAATCAACTCAATAAAGCTAGATTATCCTATGAATCTTTTAAAACAATTTTTCCAGTGCCTTACTGAGGCTAGGAAAGGGAAATTTATGTCGTCGATCTAGCATTGCAGCTGCCACCTATGCTCGTTGTTTATATTTCTTGCACCTCTCTCCTCCTCTAGTTTCACTATTCAAACGCAAAGCATTCGCAAATTTCTGTTTTCTTTTTATATTTGTGAATTTGTTCATTCACCGCCAATACAAGCGCTTTGTGCCTGCCGAAATGGCAGCACGAGCGCTGAACAGATCGCAAAAGCAGACGACAGCGAATAGGTTATAACTAGCGCCACTCTGCTCGTACGTTCTGACCCTAGCCGCAAACTGGGCGAACTAGACCAGGCGTGCTGGAGCAGGGAGATCTGTGCAGGTCTGGCGTTCAGTATGTCGTAGGCACCACTACCCTTATTTTCGTTGCACTGTGGAAGGTGCAGTTTCCCTTGTCTAATTTGATCGATATCAGTGATGTGTCAGTGATATCAGCTGTGCCTGTCTGTGGGCACCGCCGTGGTTGACCGGCCAGTCGACTGTGGTAGCGTTTTGACAGCTTGGTTTCTCGGCATTCTGAGCGACGTGTAGTTCGCGTTGGGATCCGCGAGCACAGCTGTCAACAGAAACGATAATTCGCCCGCCCCGCCCGACAACTGCTGTAGTGGTCGTTGGTTCGTTAGCGGCGAACGACCACCGGAGCGCTTGAAGCCGCAGCCCCGCGATGTCGGACTCTTCCAGTGACCTGGCGATTCCCGATGTCAACCAGTGCATATACACAGCGTGCTACTGCGAAGAGAACGTATGGAAACTGTGCGAGTTTACGCGGGCTTGTCAGCCAGAGTTGCTGCCCTACTGTTTCGTCGCCTTCGTGTCCAACCGCCGCCAAGCCGTGCCTATCTGGTGTCAGAAAAGCAGTTCGCGCGCTGACGGCATGTCAGTGTGGGACTACCACGTCATCTTTTTGTACAGCCCGCCACCAGGCCGCCGCAGACCCTGCCTCATCTACGACTTGGACACGACGTTGCGCTTTCCCGAGGAGTTCGACGCGTATGTGCGAGAAGCGTTCAGGCCGCACGCAGCCATCAACCCCGAATTCGCGCAAATGTTCCGCGTCGTAGGCGCGGCCGAGTTTCTGGACAAGTTCGCATCGGATCGCTCTCGCATGCGAAGTGCCGACGGCTCATGGCTGAAGCCGCCTCCACCTTATCCATGCATCCAGACGAACTCGTGTGATAACAACATCGATGACTTCATTAGCGTCGACGAAGCAGTCGGCATAGGGAAGGTGTACACGTTAGCGCAGTTCGTGCAGCGGTTTTCGTAGACGCATGTCGGTGACGCGGAACAGCGGGCGTTGTTTTTGCGTGTCTGTAGATCGAACAAAACCGTTTACTTTACATTTGATTTTATGTGTGGGAAGTGCCCTTGAGACTTTCAATACTGCGTCACCCAAAAGAAACATTTTTTATCTCGTTTTCTGAATGTGTTATCGGAGTCCTGACTCGGGTGTTATCTTGGCAGTTGGTGGCCGTGTGCCGCCATCGTGCGTATGTCTGAGGGCAATGGACGCGAATGGACGTCTGCTGCAGTGCTCGCTCCGAGAATCTAATTTACAAACCGAATTCGCTCAACGCACGTTTGAGAGCAGCACAATACCATTGCGTAAACGCTCCGTCACGTGGCTTTTTTCATATTTCGCGGGCTTTCTTTGCAATCCCCCCCCTCCCCAGAAAAAAAAAAGGAATGCGTGAGTCGTATCGTAAAGACAACTAGATCGGTGGTTTTTGAAGGTGATCTACAAGTCTGCGTATCATACTTGGGGTCCCCAGCCGATAATTGAGAAGTTGGATTATTAAAGGGACACTAAAGTGAAAAATGATTTCTTCTTCATCAGTAAATTACCTTTCTTCAACACCGAAAACACCACTCTTACAACGATAAGACGTTTGGTAAGCCAGAAAAAGCGCAAGAACGAAATACGGGTGGCGACGCCTACTTAAGTTCCCGCACCTGGGGGCTGTGACGTCTTGGATATCGATGGTATCTTCTAGGGCCTACTAATTATATATAGCGGTACAGATTGACTACATTGCGTTCTAAAGGAACCAGATATTAAACATGGCAAGTTTCCGGAACCTTTGTTCCGCCGACGCGGCCCAAATGCGAAAACATACTTTGGAATCTCTGACGTCACGATGGGGTTTCGGCGCGAAATTCAAATACTGATACTTGGACCTTCATTTTCTCATCTAATATTCAAACTAAATTATTGAAATGACTGCCTGCAGAGTTCTGAAACAATGGTTCATTAATCTAAACTGCTTTATTGTTTCCCTTTAGTGTCCCTTTAAACTTAATTCGTAAGTTATGGGGAAAAGAAAAAAATGTCTGAGTTACTATAGACTATTGCGAATAGTATGCGTTCGGTTCAATTCGCTTTCGACGCGCCTTTAATTTTAAAATTCTTGGCTCATGTTACGTGGGACACCCTGTATGTGTCATGCACGGAGAACGGTTCGAAGTTTGCCTATATATGTGCGGAGGAACATTGTAAAAATAGAGATGTTTTATTTTTCTGCCATCGAGTACCGACGCTGTTCTGTTTGAACAAATGTCCTTCTTTTTTTTTTTTTGGTTGGAAACTTGAGTGTCACCGCACATAGTTGCGTGCTAATTTCAGCGACAAACACACGCGCGCGCACACGCACACACGCGCGCACACACAGAGAAGTCGCGTAGTGGGGAATAAAAAAGATAACGCTCGTCGAGGTTGTAGAATTTGCACAATAACACGGGAGAAGAGAGAGAACTCGTGCCGCACGCAGAGGCGCACTGTGTTCTGCTCGACATACCAATAGATAGGATGGCTTTCGATGGCGCGTAGCCACTGCGGGGGAGTGGCCAAGATTTACCACAAATATCAATCTGCTAAACCGTTTCACCTTCCTGCTGGAAACGCCGAGGCTTGCTCTGTTCAAGGAAACTGGGCGACTTGCCTGGGACTTGTATTCATGAAGTGCGCCACTGTGCAAACGTTGGCTCCATCCATTCGCTTGTTCGTCCTATGTTGACCACCTCAAGACTCTACCTGTGACACCTTGCCTTGTTTTGATTCTGAAGTGCATAAATGTAAAAAAAAAGAGGAGTCGAGCGAGCACCGAACGGTAAATGCGGCAAGCGATGGATTGATTTTCAAGCACTGCGCGTAGTGATTGCAGAAAGCCTGTGCTCCGAGGCTGTCTTTCCCTCTGGGTGGTTTGGGGCGAAGAACGATTGTTTCTGTTCATGTTCCTGATAGCGCTTGCATCCGGTCGCTCAATTTCAAGCACCTGAAATGCGCCCAAAAGTACAGTGCCTTAACGGGTATTCTAGCATTCATCCGCCATCGGAAAGTGGCCGTATATGTGCAGGAACCAAAGCCCCGACCTTGTTCTCAGCATTATTCGACACAGACATTGGACAACCGCGGGAGTTATGAAATAACGTGATCGTACACCGAAAACACATCATGTTCATTTACAATATCGTTTCACTCGCCAAAGCATGCTGTGACTGCTAGCTGAACCACGATTTTATGATCTTTGATTTCACGAAATCTTCGTTTAATGAATACATGGTGATTTTCACGTTTAGATATTTAGGGGGTTCGGTGCGTTTGTAATTTCCGGACAACGAAATTACTTCAATTTCCATCAACATGCTTACGTTGTTGTTGATGGACTCGAGGCATTTATCCTGGGTGGGGATGCGCGACTGTCATGCGTCCCCTGATAAGTCGTTTTCCCCGCATGTATCGCGTCTCTTGTAATCTGGCTTCCCCGCGTAGCTTAGTGTCGGCGGCGGTCGGTCTGGTTACAGCGCATTACAAGAGATGGCTCGAGTGTGGCGCTCCTAGCGCCACCTAACGGCAAGGTTGGTCAGGTAGGCGCGACATGGAGCTACACGGAGGACGAAAACTCCAGGAGAGGCCCTGACGTGACTCTTTGTGAAGCTAAAGTGAAGCCGAGGTTGGCGTTGCTCATGGCGTTGCTCCGTGTAATAACGACAGAAATACGGCCAGAGAAACATGTTCGTTGGAAAGGAACAAAGAAACCGAAACGCTGATGGAACAGGGAGATACGAGAAGCGATCGCAGAACGACAGAAAGCATCTCGAGAGCACAGGCAGGCAAAGAAGGCGCACTTGCCGCAGGATGAAGTAACCAGTAAATGGGAAATATACCGGGAGAAAAAGTCTATGGTTCAAATACTGGTGCAAGCAAAATTAAAAGCTGAAAATGAACATTGGTTGTCAGAAATACGAAGAAAAAGAAGGCCGCACCTAGAATATTTTGGAACCACACTAAATTATTAGGCAGGAAGTCAACAACATATCATGGACGAAGATGAAAACAGACTGGAAGGAGAAGCGGCAATAAATTACATACGAAAAATAACAGCCGAATCTTTCCAAGGCAATGAAGAGGTTGTACTTGAAGAAAAAAAAAAAGCATGAAAGAGACCCAAGTGGAAAAGGACCTCGTGCTGGCAAATTTCAACTGGAAGAAAGCGGAAGAGAAAATTCGTAAGCGCACAGCCACAGGGCTAGATGAGGTTCCCGTTAGGCTGATTAATGAACTAGGACCAAAAAGTAAGGAAGCTTTGGTGAAAGCAGTGGAACATACTTTAAAGGATAGACGAATACCAGACAGTTGGCGACAAAGTAGAATGACTTTAATTTATAAAGGCAAGGGGGAGAAAGATAGAATTCACTCGTATAGACCGTTGACCATTACATCGGTAATATACAGGCTAGCAATGCAGACAATCAAATTAAAGCTTCAAGCTTGGGCAGAGAATAATGGCATTTTGGGAGAACTCCAGAATGGCTTCACAATAGGTAGGCGTTTGGATGATAAATTATTTGTTCTTACTCAGTGTATTGAAATATCCAGAGTAGAAAGGAGACCGTTGTATGTGGCCTTTTTAGACATTACAGGTGCCTACGACAACGTAGACCGCAATATTTTGTGGGATATTCTGAAAAGGGAAGGCTTAGGTGACGACTGTCTACAGCTTTCGAGAGAGATTTACCTAGAAAATACCGTTTGCGTTGAATGGGAAGGGATGAGAAGCGAGGAGAAAGTTCATATCAACAAGGGACTGAGACAGGGGTGCCCTTTATCCCCGCTGCTGTTTATGATGTACATGGTGAGGATGGAGAGGGCGCTAGAAGGAAGTAATATCGGGTTTAATCTCTCATACAAAAAGGCGGGTACAGTAGTAGAGCAGCAACTACCAGGTTTATTTTATGCGGACGACATTGTGTTGCTAGCTAACAAGCAAAGTGATTTGCAACGTCTGGCTAATATCTGTGGACAGGAAGGCAACAATTTAGGTTTTATATTTAGTGCTAGAAAGTCAGGTGTTATGATATTCAATGAAAACAGTGAACAGACAGTGGAGATACAGGGCCAGGAAATACCTCGGGTAACAGAATATAAATACCTTGGTATATGGATAAACGAGGGCAATAGATATATGGAAACACAGGAAAAAACAATAACAGTGAAGGGGAAGAGAAATGCAGCCATAATGAAGCACAGAGCGCTATGGGGATACAATAGGTACGAGATCCTCCGAGGTATGTGGAAAGGTGTAATGGTTCCAGGACTTACTTTTGGAAATGCGGTTGTTTGCTTTAAATCAGGAGTACAATAAGGACTCGATGGGAATCAAAGGTCAGTGGGTCGCCTCGCATTGGGCGCTCACGGGAAGACTACAAATGAAGCTGTGCAGGGTGATATGGGCTGGACTAGTTTTGAAGTGAGGGAAGCTCGCAGTAAAATTGAGTATGAAGAACGCCTGAGGAATATGGAAGAAAGTAAATGGGCTGGGAGAGTCTTCAGGTATCTGTACAGAAAAAACATTGATTCACAGTGGAGGAAAAGAACTAGGAAGCTTACCAGCAAGTATGTGGCCTGTAGGGTGGGCAACACAGCAACAAAGACGGTCAAGCGGAAAGTTAGAGAAGCTGAATTAATCTCATGGGTGGCGGCAATGGAAAAGAAACCTGCCATGAGTAACTACTTGAGAGGAAAAAACGAAATCGGGAAAGAAACAACTTATGATAACTCGAAGGAAGCTCATTACTTTTCGAAGCGAGATCGGGATGCCTTAGAAAACGCACCTATAAAGCGAGATATAAGAAGGAAGAAGAAGCATGTGCTTGCTGCGGTGAAGCTATAGGGAAACTATGGAGCATGTTTTATTAGAATGTGAAGACGTCTACCCAGCGGTAGATTTAGGCACCACTGGCCTCCTTGAAGCCCTTGGGTTCAGCGGGAGCAGTGGAAAAGTAAACATGTCCGCAATAGACATTAGTAAGAGGCGATAGGAGGACTGGTGGAAGAAAAGTAGGGAAACGACAAAAAACGGAGACGTACAAAAGCACAGCAATAGGGGATCAGAAAATTTGGGTGTGAAAGTTCATAGTGTTTATTTTTTTATTTTTTATTGTTTAGGTAGGACATTAGGCAGTATAATAGCAAGAGCTTGGTGGCGCAACCCACCGCCCCGTTCCAAAGGGGACGCTCATAACATCCGTCCATCCATCCTCCATCCATCGGGCCAGCTCTCCTCTCTTGTTTACCTTTCTCGCGAAACCACGCCGCGCAACCGGGCTGCTCGGACGCTCGCGCTCCGCAGCAATACTTACAAAATAATCCAATCGCGATGTCTCAATGCATTACCGTTGGCGAAGTCATGTTGAAAGAAGTTCACAATGAAGTTCGCGAATTGGGCCGTGAGGTCGAATCGGCTGCTTTTACCGGCTTTTATGAAAATGAACATGCTTTATCAGGCCAGTCAAATGAGCTGTTCTCATCAACCGCGGGTACCGGCCGCTGCCCAGTTCTTGCGCGATTTAAAAAAAAGGTCACCTTTATCGCTGCCTTCTAGTTGCTTTTCTCTGCTTGGACCTCCTGGGGCTTTCAGACAGTCTTGGGAGCTAGACGTCTGGCGATACGAAAAAAATGCACGCATTCTTACTGCACTGCAAGAGCGCACTGGAGACACGTACGACGCACCGACCCATTTGGAGCTTATGAGCACAAACACATTCTCGCTTGAGGAATCTTCGTGCTTTATTGAACAAACTTCGGGTGGCCGCGCATCACTACGACAGCGCGCTGGCGAGGAGGCAGAATGTAATTTCTGACTCCGCGTTTAGATTCATTGACTGCGGCCTGAGGTGCCTTCTTACCACGCTAAGTGTAGTATCACGGAACCAAAGTTTTGCGATAGCCGGCGCACGGTGCAGAACAGTACGCGCGTAGAACCGGCCTACGTGCGACCACGGAACAGCCGTTTGATGTGTTCGCAGTCGTACGTTCTGGGGAGCCAATTGCCGACTCTTGTACCGCATCCGCTAACCTTCATTTCCCTGCGTTTCTCGCGCGTACAGATAAGATATGCCTGCGGTAGCGAGGATGATTCGTTCCTTAAGTCAAAGCAGCCGCTTCTTTCCCATCTTCCAGGATGAAGCGTCGGCTGGCAGGCGCACGGTGCCGAGGGCAGCAAAATGCTCATATTCTGCGTAACGCTCTATCAGCACGTGTATTGAGGTAAAGCTGTGCAGGTGTGCGTGAACCTCGAACGCGCTCTGCTTAGAAGACTTCACGCTGTCGCGAGTACTGCGAGAAACAAGCAACAATTAAACAACTTGTGTTTTAATATGCACAAAAGCAAGTTGTTACTGAACATGAACTATACATTCATAACCTACGTCTACGTGTCGCAAATGCACCTTTGCGCTGTCAAAAGCAGGAATCTCTGACCTGCAAGGTGTTCATTGTACAGATTCTGAAACTCATCGGTTTCGGCCTGCGATGGCACCTTAGCATAATTCCGCCAAAGAGGGCAAAATTTCCCACGGATATTCCTTCGTCTGTTGTCATTGCCGTGGCTCGGTACATTGCGTACAGCGTTGCATGCGCGTTCATTTCAAGGACTTTAGTTCCTCCTGTCTCACCTGACCACAGCAACATCCGCGAGAGCACGGTTCAGATAACGCAGCGCAACAAAACACGGAGACCAACGCAAACCTGCCCGCACGGCGCCTTTGCCATGGTACGAAACCTACGGAGCAACACGTGTGAGCGAGCAGAACCATAACAAGGTATACTTTGTGGCACAGAACACATTTCTTGAAAAGGGACAGTAAGGAAGACAGTGAAGCGCCAAACTACCAACTATTTAATGACAGCCTGAAGAAACGTATAGAAGAAAAGACAACTTCCGCTCATGTGCAGGAAGCCAAGGTGTGACAGAACAACATGGTCATGATAACATACTTTCGATAGAGCACATTTCTGCGGAATATAATACGATAGATGTATCGCTGACACAATCAGACCCTTTTTTTAAAATATAAAACGCTTCCAACAACTCCCTTGTAGTTTGGTCCCTACTTTTGCCAAGAGTTAATACTTGTTCAAAGCATGGCGCACAACGACAGGCTTTACAATGCGCAGGAAGATGCGTCTTGTCACACTTACCGATACTATTAGCGTGCTCCCCGTGCTCCCTCAGTCTGTCATTAATACAACATCCCGTTTGTCCGACGTATGACTTGCCGTAATCTAGGGGTATCTCGTAGATCACCCGTTCGCCACAATGTATACCAAGGAAATCTAAGCACCAAAATGCCCAAGAAGAAGTCCTTTTGGAATCATAACAAAGCCGCCATTGTGGCCCGAAAGGCGTGGCCGCTACGGCAAAGAAATAAAAAAACTGCGAAAAAGGAGAACCTACTACGTAATTTCCTCCACACTTTTCTCCTAGCGCGTGGAGGGTGTAGGGCCTCTCCTCAGTTTCCTTCCTCCATGGGGAGTAGCCTCTTCTTTGGCTCCGGCCGGGTCGGCATGCGGCGCGGACGTTCCGCGCGTGCGCCGATCAACGAGACCGTCTCGCGAGGCCTACACCGGGATGGACGAACACGATCGTTCGAACGCGCCACCGTTCGCTTGACCGTAGGCGCGAACGACCAGGCGTTGATGTACAGCATGGGGCTAACATATTCGCTCGCTATCAGGTCGCGGTGAGTCGGAGTTCCGCGATTTGTCGCGCGCCCATCGGTACGTTTTGTGGATATATAGAAACTCGGCTAGCAGGTGCAAAGTCTATGAAGGTGCAATAAATGACCTTGTGATTGTTTGCACTACTGTGTTGTTCGTTTATCCTATGAGCACGGATGAGAACATCACACCTGAACGCTACTTTTCCCCCTCTGTCGATCTCCGGATTACCCTGTAGTACCGAGTCAGAGTCAAGCAGGAAGGTGGCGAGCCGCATTAGCTTAAGCTCAACTGAATCTTTAAGTAGGTCAGTTTTAAAACATATATAGTACGAGTATTTGTCCCGGCGGCTCCGTTGTTTCAATGACGCTGCTTCGCCATTTATTCATTCCTTCATCGATGATACTACGTGGCAGTTGTCCATTCTGTTGTCTCGCAGACGCTGTTGCGCGCTCTCTGCTCGTTGTACAGTCGCATCTATCCAGATGTTTACACAATGCAAAGCGCGCGAGGCGGCTCGCGCCGACCTCGACTGCATTATCTGGGAGTGTATAGTGCAATAACATACACCATTAAACAATGCACCAACCCTATATTTAAAATCACCACGTCCGAGCAGTGGGAGGCTGTGCTCGTCAGCGCATGCCCGGATGGTCGACTCTGGGCCGTCCGGCTGGCCGACGGCGCCGCGCGCCAATACTCAAGGTCCGGCCGCCGCCTGTGGAAGGGGGCGCCGGTGGGGCTAGTCTCCCGGCACCCCGCCTCCCCTGACCTCAGCAAGGACATTTACTAAAGTTCTGTATCTCTCTCTCTTTCTTCAGAGGCTGCATTACCGGCAGATGACAAAGGCGTGTCCACGGGAGGGGGGACACCGCGCGCGTGATTCCCTCACCCCCACTGAACCTCTTTGTGTACTAGGATACTTGGCATAAAACAAAGTGCGACGACACCTGCCTGCCCGTCAATGCCGCAACCGATTTCAAGGTATACATTCACGTTGAAGTTCGCGCAGCGCTCACAGTTGGACGAAGGACAAGGAAAGTACACGGGCCATGCGCTGACTATATCAACTGACTTTTGTTCGGAAACGCACGAAGAAAGAAAACTAACACTGTTTTTTGTCACGTGTTTTAACTATGCCCTGTTAATTTTCTTTCTTGTTGCGTGTCTGGATAAGAGTCAGTTGAGAGTCTGCATGTCTCGTGTACTTTCCTTGTCCTTCGTCCAACTGTGAGCGCTGCGCGAACTTGCACCATGAACGCCTGACAACTCGCTCGTTTTCCATCTTAATTCACGGTTTACAACACATTGCGACGACTAGACTGTCGTCCACTGTCCGTGCAGACTCTATACTGCAACACCGTGCTCACCACCAAACAGGAGAGCCGCGAAGCCGTGGACTATCGTGTCTCTTTCTTTATACGACTGGCTGGTGCGAGCGCATTTCACTGCGTGCGCGCCTGTCTGCGCGCGTTCACACCCACGGGGTCCTTCCTCTTGTCTTCCTATTCTCGTGCGCCCCTTCCGCAGTATGAGTTGGCCAAGCATGCGTACGCTTTTCTGGTTGACATCCCCCCATTCTCCGTTTCTATTTTCTCTCTGCCTGTCGTATTCATTTTGTTTGTTGCCGAATTTCCCCGATTAGTTCCCCGAAATGGCTAGGTTGGATCATTGGCCGAACACAATGTAATCTTCTTTTATCAATGAACTACATGTGCGCAAGCTGGGTGCAGATGTCGAAACTCACGACGTCGAGGTGAGATGGGAACTTCATGGTAGCGCCGTTGCTGCCCCTATAGCTGCCGTTTTTTTTCTCGCTCGATCGTCTTCAGATCTGCAATCAAGCTCAACTTTATGTTCCTTGCAAGTGTTAAGAGCTCTAAAATGCGATCTGCCAAGAAGCTCTGGTATTTACGGTGAATTCAGAACAACATCGAAAAAGTATACGAATGTAAGAGGACAGCTTCCGCCCTTAGCTGGCAGCCATTCTTCGTAGCAAGAAAGGAGCCTGCGTAACCAGAGCGCTAGCGACAGGCAGCGATGCAATGCGAGCCTCTGTGTGGGCATACATCTATCTGTACACGCCGTCGTGGCCCCGGGGCGTCGGCTGCAGAGTATCTGCGCACTCGCGTTGAGCAGCAGCCAGTTTGCTCGACGGATCCGCCAATCATCGCCGCTGAGCTCAGCGCGGACGATCTCGCCGCTGACACGGTGTGTGCGCCGGGCATGGCGCGGCTCCCGTGGCTTATCGTGGCCCTGTGCGCCGCCGTCTCGTGCCGGTGGCAGTCTTCGCGCAAGCACCAGACGGGAAGCGGCTGCGGGTTTCAGGTGATTCGGCGAACATCTTGATATTATAGCATAAGGGAGGGGGACGTGTAGAGCTGTGGTAGAGACGTCTTCTGACGTTTAGGTGAGCCACTGTCGTCCTAGAGAAATTGCTGGTTTGCCTCATAAGTTTGCTCGAAAATTTTCTAAACGAAACTCTGGCGCTGATGTCTACACGGGAGCTGCATGCATACAGCGGTTCATGCAACGACGTGTACGTAAGCTATAGAAAAGATTATCGAGCGCAATATGAAGACGAGGACGGGCTTAGGAACAAGTGGGCAAGATAAACGGTGGAATCATTAGAAACGTAGACAAGGCAAACAAACGACGGTTCTGCGTGTATCTAGCCTTGTAATATTTGTCTTCATTTCGCGCGCAGTAATCTTCTTTACGGATATGAAGCAACTACCCCAGCAACGAGCAATCTTAAGTTATAATCTTAAAAAGAGCATGAATTATAGGAGGCTCTCTCTATTTCTTTTTTATCATGACACGGCACTGAGTGCGTCAGTACTCCGTCGATATTCTTATATCAAAATGAATTTGATTTTCTGAAGTCATTCTGCTGTTACTGAAACCGCATTCTGTGTCCTAGCTGCCGCGGTGTGCGTGTATTTACCAGCTTGCGAAGCTTCAGCTGAGAGCGTAGCGTGCACCCTGCCCTTTCGCCCCCTTCATTTTCCCTCATTTTTTTTTTTTTGCTCTGCTTTGCCGCCTCCTTCACCATCACGCGTGCATAAGCAACCTGCTCCGCAGTTTGATTCTTCCGGGCTTTCTTTCTCCCCACCGGCCACCACAGACGGCCGGAGCTCGAGCGCGTTTTAGGCGAAGGAGCTCTGCGAACACACATCTGACGCTGCTGTCTATCGTCCCCTCAGAGCTGCCCCGAGATGTCCCGTGACTACCTGAACGTGCACATCATCTGCCACAGCCACTTGGACGCCGGCTGGTTGGATACCGTCGGCAATCTTTTCACATCTAGTAAGATACTCTCAACATCTTGCGTCGCATGTCTTGCGAAATAAATGCAGAAACGGTTTGCATACAGCCCATTTAATGTGCTGGTAGATGTACTGACTACAGTTGAAAACGTAATCACGTGTTTTAAGCTCGCCTTCTGAGAAAATTTGCGCGTGCAGAATATAATTTTCTTTCTCTGTTTTATTTATTTATTTATTTATTTATTTATCTATTTATTTATTTTGCTTGCACAATGTGTGACGGCATCATCGCTGTGCCACTATATCGGCGCTGCCGCTTTTTCATGATGTCCTGTCTTGGCTGTCCTTAGCTGAGACTGAAAAAGTTTTTGAGGAGGAACGATATTTTCGCGGGCTTCTTGGTCCATGTTCGAAAAACAGTGTGCACAGCGACGATATATAAACAGAAAAACAAACCCTTGAACATAAGAAGGGGCGCTGCAAGCAGCTGCACCGGTCGGACGCATGTTCATATCGCAGCCGAGATATCGTTCTTTTTTGCCCGGAATGTTTCGGGCTATACGCCCCCGAAAAGGGGAGCGACACCACGACTGTGCTCTTCGTCACTGACGGACAGTACATTCGACGCTTCTATACGTATGAAGCAGGTATCCAAAATCGCACACACCCGCCACTGATATCAGCATGGCACACGAGTCATTTCTTTGAAGACTGACTGGACAGCGTTACGTGCATGGACGAAATCCTTGAAGGAGTGGTGGATGAGTTCCTCAGCAAAGTCCCGCTGTCACGTCTTCCACTTGTGTGGCATCAGCAAGATGGGGCGCCCGCATACAGCAGCAGCCCAGCACGAAACTGGCTGGATGCGACTTTTCATGCGCAATTGATTGGAAGGGATGTGCCTGTAAATTGGCCGGATAGGTCGCCTGACCTCTCTCCATTCGATTTCTCCATTAGCTCAAGGCAAGGACGACGGATGCCTGCCGTAGAATTCCAGCTTCAGTCATCAAGAAACCAGTAAAGATGTGATAAAGCGGACTCAGTATACTGCATCAGAAGGAGCAGTATGCGAACACGTCCTCTAGGCAGCAGCTGGTGTTCAACGGAGCTTATGAATTCATAGATAATAGGGGCACACTGAAATCTCATAGTTTCTTTTTGTATTTGTTTGCGCAGGCATCCCGATTGCCAATTCGGCTCATTTAGAAATGGCATATTTTCTTGAATGAATCGGCTTTGCCTTTTCACTACACGTAGGTCGTTTCTCGGCCTGTTTGTATCGCTTTTTTGCCACGAGCCTGTTTTTCCAGCACGCATACACTTTCATAAAAAATAAAAACGTGACTTTAATTTGACTTTGGTCCCAAACAAGTTTCTGGCGCGAAATATAGCACAATTACTTTGCTTAGCGCAAAACAACGAACACAAGAAAGACGACAGCACAAGGCGCTTGTCTGCGTATATATATATATATATATATATATATATGGGGTTCTGAAAGCTGGACGGACTTACAACGCGTATATGCTGACCGACAAATCAGTGTCTGAACAGCTCTGTATTTTGCAATAAATAATTCAAGAATAAATCCATCTCTCCGTGAATGTCGACCATAATGCGATTAGCATTGGAGCAATGTAGCGATACACCGTACTGCCACCAACGAAGCGCGTCATGCGCGAGGCGTGTACTGCAGCCAGGTTCCTCTTTCGCGCTTCCCACTGCGCCATCTAGCGGCGCCATCGCGAGATCCACGCGTGGCCTCTGCGTGAGTGTATATCCAGAAAGATTGTCTTAATACATATGTGTCGCGGATTCGATTCCGCCTAGCGCAGGAGAAACTTTATAAAAATTTTTTTTTCTCATTGAAAAGCGGGACACGAGGGAAATGAAGCGGCACACACCGCGGCCCGCGCAAGCGTCAAGCGGGCCTCCCCGCGCGAGCTCCTCGACACGTCCCACCCACCCACATCAGCGGAGGAAACAGAAACCATACAATTACTTACCAAGCACTACTGCCGTACGATCGGCTTGGACGCAGGGTATACCCACCCCCACGTCCAAAACTAACAATAGACAAAGGCACCGACTGCAGGCGACTCCACCTTCACACACAGCATATTGCATCATATCGAACCGACGCCATACAGCTACACCTGTCCACATCGCAGCGTGCCAGACACCCTGGAACACCTTCTACTGCAACGCATGCAAACCCGAGCAAGCGTCTTAGCGCCACAGCCACCACCAGCAGCAGCAGCAGACGCAGACATTCTCGCTGAAACGTGGGAGGCTGTGATCTACAAGCCGGTTCTGGTTCGACCAGCGCCGGCTTGTCGCCCGGACCCGGTCTAGGCCAGAGGATTCCTGGAGTAAGGGACCCTCCCACCTCGAGTGACAAGTCACTGTTTCAATAAAGGTTTATTAATCCATTGAAAAGCGGCACATGATATATTAATTGACCAGAGTTGGTCAGGCGATTGGTTCCGCACCCTGTTCCCTCAGCATATATAAGCCCGATGCTGAACCCATCAGGCCATGGAATACAGAGTAGCCCAAGTTGCTGGAAAAACGGTTACAAACCCAGGCAGACTGACAGGCTGAAAATAGTCCCTTGAAATGTGCAACATTCTGTACTACATTTTAGTACATTTTAGTACACTTTTGCACTACAGTTTGTACTACATTTACTTTGCATAATCTTCCACTTAGTGACTACTACATTGCTGTTTTATGCTGCATATTTGCGCAAATGTATGCAGGAGGTCCCCTTTCAGCCACATGCTCTGGGATCTCCTTCTGTATACTTATGTAAGCATGTATCAACTTATGAAAGAAATAAACTAAAACTGAAACTTCCTAAAGAATGTCAATAGCATTGACATAAGTTTCTAGATAAAACCTGAACCTATAATGTCAGCTCATATTGTTACGGAGACACCGCACGGAATCCCCCCCCCCCCCCCCCACCTCAACCTCGTCTTCCTCTACTTTCTGCGCGAACCTGTTTCATAGCATTTTCCCGTTCAGGCCATACAATATGCATCTCAAAGCACACAGATCTTGTCATGGAATAGAACGTTTATTCAACGCATTCTTTGATCTACATGATGTTCTTTGACATATCTATTCGGGTATGTTCCACTGTGTGTGTACCCGTCCTTGTCCAGTCTTCCAGAATGGGTACGTGCCACTCGTCACGTAAGAGGTACGGAATCCTTAAATGCAGCCAGCTATGTGTCGTACCACTCTGCATGTGTGCCGTTGCCATTCTTCCATAGGCAGGCATCGTTCATCACCTTCGTTTTCGTGACATCGCTGTGTAGGCGTCTGCCCGATTTGGTGTTTGTATTTCGGCATAGCTTATGAGAGGTGTAGAGCCTAAATATTTCATTATGTTATAGTTATGTCCTCTGTGGTGGATAAAGAGTTTCATGAGGTTGCACGCTGCATTGGTTGAAAGCAAACATAATCGTACGCATCGCCGTTAGTTGTGCAAGAATTATTACACGACACTGAAGCTGAAAGATAAAGACAGTTGAAGACAGTCTAAGACAAAGGTTATTCTGACCCCGCCGGGCACCATCGCGTATACCCCCGAATATCGCTCTGCCGACCGAACTGACCGGGAGGCGAGTGAACTTCCCGGCGCCGAGTTAATGGACCACTCCAAGCGCGGAAGGTTGATTGTAAGAACACAATACATTGCGTTGCAACCGCGAGGTGTAGGTGGTACCGCTATAAACGCAAAGTTGTTCATTCGCGCTGCCCCTTTTCTGCGACGAATATTGCAAGGACCCCGGTTTGAATACGAAACACCGGCACACCGATATACAGAAATGTGAGTGCGCGTTTGCGTGCGCGAGAGCTCAAATTCAGTCAAAATTGATCTGGAGCGCACTCGCACGCATTCACGCGCGTATGTATCTGTAATTGGTGAGGACGCTTCAAGATTAGTTTGGACCGCCTTGAGATCGTTACCGTGCATTTGTGATGACGCTGATATGAGCATCGCAGTGAAAATGCCACGCGCCACCAAGCTCGTTTTGTAAACGTCCAAGCGCGTGCAAGTCTATGCTCTCATTATCCACTGTGGAAAGTCCGCTTCGTCGCCTATTATCCCTTCCTTTCTGCCACCAATCTTTGCGCTGTCATCTTTTTAGAAGTCTGCACAGACCCCAGTTTCAGCCCCCAGGTCAAATCTACTGCTTCACGTTTGGATCCAGCCATAAGGTTAATCTTATCAAAGCGGATAAGTGCATGACTTGTTCTTCCTTTCCTCGACCCCTTCCTATTTTTTTCTTTGCTGCCCGGTTTCCTCTCCCCTAGTGCAGGGTAACAAACCAGGTACAGCACGATTGACTTGCCTGCCCCCTACCTCTCTATCTCGCGCTCTGTACATGTATCGCTGGATAAATACTCCGAGATCCTATTTGAATATGCTAAATCGTTTCTGCGCCATTTTCACACACTTTCACAGATTTAGCTCCACCCAGTTTGGTTTCGCACACTTTGTTTCGAGATATCCAGGTGAATTGTACTCCCCCATCTCTGTTTGTTAACGTAAAGCTTTAACGATGACGTCAAATTTTCGTCAGGCTGTTGTGTGTCCCGTGTTTCTCTTCACCCAAAACCTGATGTCGTCCCGCGTGCCGTCTACCGCAGGTGTGCAGCACATCTACACGTCCGTGCGGGACAGCCTGATGAAGTACCCGCAGCGCAGGTTCGTCAGCGCCGAGAACGTCTTCTTCAGCCGGTGGATGGCGCTGCAGAAGGCGCACCAGGCCAAGGAGTCCGTGCACGAGCTCGTTCGGGCAGGTATATACGCGCGCGCCCCGCGGCCGTCCACTTTGTGTGCACCCGGCGCCGTCCGTCGCTTCGGTCAGCTGCGAAAACAATGCCCTTCGTGCGACGGCGAGCGCAGCGGGATTCTCAAAAAAGGAAAGAAGTTGGCCCGAGAACGATGAGAATTAACGGCTCATTTGGATAGGTATTTTGAAGTATTCCTTCATTCCTTATTAATATATACTCTCAAAATTCCGTTTCCTATAACCCTAACCTGCCTATTATAAACTAGTGAAGAACTTCTTTTACATTTTTTATATACTAAATTACTATTTTGAGCTACCCAATTCTTGGCTAATCCCCTAAGGATGAGCCATTGGAACATAACGCTCTACTATGCTAGCCACCATACCTATACATCTACATCGTTGGAGGGCAAAGTTATGCCGAAGGGTGTGATTTGAAGTAATTCTCACCCGATTGCATTGCCGAGTTCCGTCACTAAATGCTTGCGCGCATAGATTTCTGGTCTGGTATCTTTTGCAGTGAACACGAATACTTGGACCATTTTGTACTCTCATGTCATCGCTACCCATCTTAATGAGAGAGAAAAATGACAGAGAAAAATGTAAAGCATATAAGCAATGCTGGCTGAACGAGTACAGCTTGCGATCCAAACGAACTGCAGAATCGACAGGCGCTTGCGACGCTCGGCTGCTCGCTCTCCTGTCTTCGCGAGAGAACGCAAGCGGCGTGCCACGCGTGCTCGTCGCGAAACGTGCAGCCGCGGGCCACTTCTGCGTGATGTGCGAAAACCGCAGAGTGTCTCGTGTCATCTCGCGAGGCATTTTATGCAAGTCGTTAGGAGCTGGTTTGATCTGCAATATTGTATTCTTTCTGGCCGCATCCCGACATTTGGCGTTAAATCTGGAAACATTCTGGAAATCTGCATGACAATGGCTCGGACGAAAGCACCCGTTTTCGAGTCCGAGTCATCGTCTCGAATTGTGCATCGCGGCCTCGAGTTCTCGGCGTCCTTGCGAAGCCGGTGGCTGTGCTGCCGTGCCGTCTTCGCAAGAGCAAATCGTAGTGGCGTTCATGCAACTGGGTAAACGCCTGACCAAAGCGCCGGTACTCGTTTATAATGGCGTCAACTTTTGAGTAATTCATACACAGCGAGCGGTTGTAGGCGTCGTGGGCGATCCCTCTAAGGGTATGCCCAACCGCCGGCATCTCGACACCGGAGGTAACCACAGCGCTAGCACGTCAACTACGACCCGCGAGATTCCGTAGACGTCTGCGCAAGCGACGCGAGCATCTTCCAACCAACGAGCTTCCCAAACAAGTCTCGGAGTTAGAGGACCACTGTGCGTTGATCACAGCGCGCGCCGCCTCCTCGCAGGCAGGCTTCAGTTCGTGGGCGGCGGTTGGACGCAAAACGACGAAGCGGTCACCCACTACACGGCCATCGTGGACCAGATGACGATGGGACTGCGCTACCTGAACGACACGTTCGGCGAGTGCGGGGGCGTCAAGGTGGGCTGGCAGATCGACCCCTTCGGTCACTCCAAGGGATTCGCCACGCTGCTCGCCGAGGTGAGTCCGCTTCGCTCGCTTGACGCCGACCATTGCTCTACGCATTAGGTGACTTTGTAGTCTCACGACCATAGAACACCGGCCCGCCCAGATCTATCTACACATGTTTCCGCCTTCGAACGTCTCAGCCCGGTCCTCGTCTTTTTGCCGAGTTTTGCATCGCCCTGCAGTGTGAAATCCTTGACAAGTTTTCTCTTACGCGCCTTCGCAGATGGGCTACGACTGTCTGGTGGTGAGCAGGATACACCATGCGCTGTTAAAACATTGGCGGGACACCAAGAGGCTCGAGTTTGTCTGGAAGCCCCAGGCAGAGCTCGGTACGTGACGCAGCAGTGGACGACGCCATGTCTCGCGAGCTTACTTAAGGTCGCGTAGTGCGTGTGGATCGCGCGCATCAAGTGTTGATTGCAAGAAGAGAGCTAAGCCCTATTTAGTCTCCACCATACATGCGGCATATCAAGCTAGTGTAGATCAGGCGGCCGTCGTTCTTTTGCTTGGTTTGGTTTGGTTTGGTGCCTGTAGTTATAGCACAACCCACTACGGGGGATTGGCCATGAATCGGGAGGCAGTGGGTTGAAAAAGAATAAATACCTAAATAGGATTTTTTTTTACTGAAAATGAGATATTAAATGAATTCTAATCGTTAATAATAATTTTCATGCAATAGTTTCTTAAAATAAGAAGTTAATATTTGTGGCTTCTTGTTGTGGAAAATAAAACAGTAAAATTAGCATGGAAGTCCACTTGTTTCCATTAGAAAATTATATATGGTATCACATACGTTCCTATTACAGTGTCCTAGTGCCGACGCCGCCAGGGACAGAATGATAGGTAGCGTAATGGCTAATCCAAGTTGGCGGAAGGGACCTTCTAGAAGTCGTTTTCTATGCACGTTGAACCTACGACACTCTATAAAGAAATGATCCATAGTTTCGGGTTCATTGCAGTAAAAACATTTAGGAGAAGGTGCCAAACCAGACCTATGGGAATAGAAATTAAGCCGTGGTATTCGGCAACGCATACGCGTAAATGAAACTTCAAATTTTCTTGTTGCACACCATCCGCTGTGCGAAGGAAATCTGAAGTGCTGAAAATCGGCGTTACCTAATACATATGATTTCGCATGTTCTTCTTGAATGGAAAATTTTTTAAATCTTGCAGAAGTGACGTATGCCGAAGGTTTTAGGATCCTCAGTACCGGGCCTTTAAGAGATGCCGCTGCTAGTGCGTCTGCTGACTCGTTTAAAGTGAGCCCCACGTGCCCTGGCACCCATACCAGTTGGATGAAGCGTAAATATTGGGGAACCAATGAATGAAATTCTCAGAGAATGATACTTGAATTGGGCACAGATAAAACGGAGCAAACAGACAAGGAGTCGGTTAAGATTACGTCTAAAGAAATAGATGTGGGTAGTTTCCGTAGAGCTAGGATGATCACCAATAACAGTGCTTGAAATATTGGCGTAAAGTCGGGTAGTCGAACAGAGAAATACCAATTTAATGATGTCCAAAAAATGCCCACTCCGGCCTTCTCCTCACTGACAGAAGCATCTGTGGCTATTACTGCATTTATTTGGAGGTTTTCAAGGCGGTCATCTAATAAACCTTTTAGGTATCGAATAGGTAGGAGCTTAGCGTTATTGGGAAATATATCGCCAAATTCAACACTTACTGTCGAAGTAGGTAAATTTTAAAAAGCCACTTCACGGATTGATACTTTTAATGACTCTAATAGCTTCGTTTTTTTCTACTTTTTCCTCGATGCTCATCACCCACTATATATGTTCGATTAACAAAAGAAGAAGCAGTCGTAGTATGTACGGCGAGAAACGATATACGGAATTTTTTTTCACGTTCGTTATAAATGAAGTTAGGAGAATGGGGAACTTATTTATGGGCTGAAAACAAGACACTAGCGTTGCACATGATACGAGTGCAGATATACGAATGTGCATTTATTATTCGTAGCTGTAAACAACAATGCCAGCGCAGTAATTTCTCGCAAAGGCTGCTCTAAGGTATCGATCGAGGACGTTCAATTCGCCACGTGGAAATGCCGAAACGCTCGCCCGCAGACTCGAAGGCCTCCGCGAGTGCGGTCCCGCGAACCGAGCGCGGGCGCCCGGACGGCGATCGCCCCGCGCGGCGTGCTCGTCCGGGACGGGCAGGCGCCCACGGGACGATCCCGCCGACGTCCCGAAGAGGGAGGGGGAAGCGGCGTGCCCGGCTGGCTCGCGTGGGCGGTGCGGACGAGCTTCCGCGACGTCGGACGGCGTGTCAGCTTGGCCTCGACAAGTCAGCCGTCGCTCGTTTGTTACGCAAGAAAGGGCGAACGTCAGAAGGCGTGGGAGTGGTGTGCAGAAAAAGAACAGGCGAACGTAAGGGGGCGCTTTAAAGGCGAGGGCCACAGAAACCGGCCACGAGTAACTAATTAAGAGGGAAAAAACGAGATCATGAAACAAACAATTTATGATAACTCAAAGGGAATTAGCTCATTACTTTTCGAAGCGAGATCGGGATGCCTTAGAACACGCAGCTATAAAGCGACATATAAGGAGGAAGAGGACGCATGTGCTTGGGCTGCGGTAAAGCGAGGGAAACGATGGAGCATGTTTTATTAGAATGTGAAGATATATGCCAAGCGGTTGATTTAGGCATCACTGGCCTCCTTGAAGCCCTTGGGTTCAGCGAGAGCAGGGGAAAGTAAACGTGCCCGCAGTAGAGATTAGTAAGAGGCGACTGGAGGATTGGTGGAAGAAAAGTAGGGAAACGACGGAGGCGTGCAAGAACAAAGTTCACAATAGAGGTTCAGAAAGTTTGGCTATGGAAATTCATCTTGTTTCTTTATTAATTTCTCTTTCTTCCTTTTTTTTTCTTTTTACTTCGTTAGCATAGGTAGGACATTAGGCACTGTAATAACAACAGCTTGGTGGTGCAACCCACTACCCCGTTCCAAAGAGAACGCTCACAGCATCCATCCATCACAAGAAAGTGGCGCAAAAAAGATTGCACCGGTGGTTGTAATAGGTCCTATATAACCACCGCGTTATTCGTGCGGCACCCTGATGTCGTTTTCCGTTTTCTGTTTGTTGAGCACGGTGTTCCTACCTCTACTTCTTATTTCCTTTTTAACAGCGGTGTCATGCTTTTGTTCGTAAATAGCGCCCTGTGATCCGTCTATGCAATCCATGTCAACCGTGACTGCTGGCTTGTTTATGTTGTTATTGGCTAAACCGAGTACCCCAGTTCTAATTAATTTGTTCCCAGGCTCGAGTCACGACATGTTCACCATTCTAATGTACAGTGGCACCTACGTCGCACCGTCAGAGTTCTGCGTGCAGGACTACTACTGCTCCGTGTACGACAGCCAGGTACGGGCGAAGCGACTTGTTTCCACCTGCGCGGTCTGGCTGGCACGTGGTGTCGAGGGGCTGCGCTGCATGACGTGTAGAGGAGGATGGGCGGCCTTTGTTTAGCCACAGAAAGGCCTTTCCAGCTTTTCCTGGGCTAGCTGTAAAACACGCATCTTCAAAGAAAGCAGATTGGAGGGTAGGGGGGTTGACGATAGCCTTCGCCTTAAGCTCAATTTCTAGAGGAACGCACGTGTAATTAAACGGTGGGTTTCGGCTCCCGTCGGGTCTTTTGTTTCACAAATTTCACAATTTTAACCCTCATTTCTACGTTTCAATCAAGAACTGTTCCTTCGCCCCCCATGTTTTTCTTATAGTTTCACTGTCTGTCGGTTTCTTGTGGTCGTTCTAAATATGAAGCGCCTCCCTCGATACAGTTAATCTTCACGCCCTCCACTAATCTTGCGCGTCTCTTTTCCTGCTCGTCAAGTCCGGCGTGGCTCGGATGGCGGAAGATGTACTTCAGCTGGTCTTCAAACAGGTAAGAAAAAGTGCGGAAGCATAAGTAAAAAAAAAAAATGCTTGCCGGTGTTTTCAATTCGTATTAATATACTGCGCAGTGATCCCTTTGATTAAGAGGAACCTCTGACTCGTACATTCAAATACACGAGATGCACGTGGACGTTCGCCTATCCAAATTGCGCGTCTGCAATAATAATCGAAGACAGCAATTCAGATCAAGCGCACTGCCAACTGTTCATTTCAGCTATCTACAGACAGTGCGCTTGAACATGAACATTGCGGTAACGCAGCAGACCTGTGAATTCTCGGCCGATTCAAGAAAATACAACCTTACTAATAATTAACGATCTTGTATGTACCGGTATGACAGAACGGTCAAAGCGGGGCAAAAGAATGCGTACATCATTAGCATATATTTACATACGATAAAATAATTTTTTAATATCACACGCGTCAAATACACAAATGTAGTGTAGTCAAGGTGCAGTGACTGTGAAGACACAAAAACACCCCCACATTTAGGAGTGAATATAGGATCTAACTCATTATTGGGCGAATTTGTTCCGAGGAAGAAAAACAGTGTTATTGCACTATAGTGATAAAAGTATCAATGCCTACATAAAACCTAAATAATAGCTTCTTTTATTTAATTGCCTGTATTGGCTGTATTTCATAAAGTGTGGCACGTACACACAATAAGGTACATTCTTGCATAGAAATGTAGTTTATATAAATGTCGGTGGGCCCAGTCCAAGCGCTTATGGTCTCCCTCGCATACGATATAATGTCATGTCTTGGGTATCCATACGGTAACGTAAACAGAAAAGCACAAATCTGGAGAAAGGCAAAATATTCTGTGAAAGCAGTCTATGAAGCCTCAGCACTTTTAAATTAACCGTATAATTCACGTGTATGAAAATGCTTCACAATTTTTTATTCGAAATTTATATTTGTATCTAAGACATGATATGACATATGACAGACATGACATGATAGTTTTGGGATCTTGAGGTATTATGAATAAAATAAATAAATATCATGTATACGAACTAACATGATCGATCTGCCTCCATTAGAAGAGATAAAGCATTTCTTACAAGTGGAACCTTCATAAATTGCGTTTTGCATACAACAAATGTCGCTTCAATTGTTCATGTTTTTAATCAGATCAGTCCACTAAGGAAATGTGGTGTTTTTATAGTCGCCGTTGGAAGCTATCCACGAAAAAAAAATCTTGAATGGCGTAGGTGCCGCTCTCTAATTGATCGCATTTCACGAGAGCATGCAGCACATTCTGGCACTGGTTGCGTTCGCGTGAAAATGAGCCAGAAAGAAATTCCAACGACGGTTGCAGCCGAGCGGCCAGCGTCGAAGGCGTCGACTGCGATCCATCGCGCTTAATCGAGAGCCATTCGCAGTGACCGAATGTGCAAGCAGGCTCCAGCGAGACGCGTTGAAGGGAACGCGAGCGCCTTCGCACGCTCCCGGAAACGGATATCCAGCGCGCCGAGAGTGCATCGTCGGAAGCCCTCTCCGCGGGTGCAGTGTGAGAACTCGGAACAAGTGAAATTCCCTCTTGGGCATATTAGGCTGTTGAGGCTGCACTCAAAAATTGTGCACGCGAAAGTGCTAAGGCCGCCGAGGTACGAGACATTGGGCCACGTGCCGTGTAGCCGCACTCAGGTCACCCTGCTTTGTGCGCAGAGCGCTGCGTTGGCCACCAACAACGTCGCCATCTACATCGGCGGCGACTTGGCCTTCCAGAACGCGGAGCGCTGGTTCAACCAGGTGGACGCCAGCATCAAGGCAGTCAACGACGTGGTGGGTGGTCGAGGCACTTGCTTGCTTGAGACGCGCGCAAATGCCTCCGGGTGAACCGTATTCGCAAAACTTCTCTTGCGTGAGAGCATTTCCTCATTAGCTTACGACAGCGATCGACGGGATGACGAGACGATATCCACGACGATCGCCAATCGCAAGTAGATAATCGTACTCTAGTAAGCAGTACGCATTTGTTGCGCGACTAGGAAAAGCTTTTTGTATGCTAGATCACTGGAATATTTGCGTTTAACTTTCGCGAACAGACAACGATTGGCATAAGCTCCTCAAGTGCCGTTTGAAGACAGCACCTGACCAGTTGTTTTTGTTGCTCACATTCAATAGGGAGAGTCCGCAGACCCGGGCGTGGGTAAGCCGGCAGCACGTCCAAGGTCCAGGAGTCTCCAAGGCGTTGGAGCTCGCATTTGTCCGGTAGCCTGGTTCTGGGTCCGCTGCCCGTATGCCTGTTAGAAGGCGTTACTTGAGAGGAAGCTTTAGCTCGGGTGCTCCTATCTAAATACATGTAAAAGGAGAATTCGTTTTTCTCGGCAACTACTGCACCAAATTTGATGAGGTTTGTTGCATTTAAAAGAAAAACTTAAGATCTGGCGACTGTTGGTTCCGAATTTTTGAAGGTCGTCAATTTTTTATTAAACATTGGCACAAATCGAAAATTTTCAGAAAACGAAACTATCAAGTTTACAACTCTGTAACTCAACAACGAAAAATGAAAATACAATTCTGTGAATTGCATCTAATAGTACAGCTAAATCGTACAAAATTTATATGTCACACATGAATATAAAAAATATTTGTAATATGGAAATACAGCTTTTGCAGAACCCTTGTGACTAAGGTAACAAATTCACGTAAGATGTAAAATGACGTATCTTATTTGTCCGCTTCAAATGATCTAATGGATGCCGTTTACAGAACAGCGATATCTGTTCTTGATGCAGAGCTGTGAATTTGTAAACTTCGTGCTTCTATTTTTTTCAAACGGTCGAATATTTGAAAAATATTTTTAAACAAAATTCAAGCCCTAAATCAACATTACGCTTCCAACAGTCATTAGAATTTAACTTTTCCTCTCAAATGCGACAAATTTCATTAAAATCGGTCCAGGGGTAATCTCAGAAAAACGTTTTTGCGTTTCACATGTGCTTGAATAGGCCGCGTCGGAGTTGAGCCCGAGCTAAAGCTTCCTGTTAAAGTAGGCTTCTCCACAATAATAGTGTCTATGAGGAGAAGACAGCTTCTGTGAACTCCGTCCTACGGACGTTTTACCGTGTATTGGACTTATCATAGTGCGTTTTTGCATGCTAAATGTAAACGCCATTATAAGTAAAAATATAAACTGAGACGTATCGCATCTAACCGTAGTCCTTCCGATCATCAGGTCGACTGACACCCCGATGCACTGTTAAAACATCGGTTATTTGCGTGTTCTAAATGGATCCGATTACCTGTAGTTACGACGCGGCGTGTAGTCCTTGCGTCTCATAGTGAACACCAATGACTGTAGCGTCCACTGCTGGTGCGTTCGTGCAGCAGGTGACGGGGTGCGATCGCAGTTGCGAAACGGCGAACTTGCACGGATCTCGCCTGTAATATTTCACTATTTAACAAATTGCTGCGGTCGGCTCCGGAATAATTTCTTTTCTGTTATCAAAATGTTCTCCCCTATGTGTTTGCACCCGCTCCAAGGTGTAAATAAGAAAAATTTTTTTACGACATACCGGAGCTTGTTAGCTCAGGGCTCTAGACCCGCTACGTCCTCTCAGCATTTTGCTGCTATGCTCTGGGTCACGGGTTTCGATTCCCGGACGGACTGACCGCATTAAAGAAAAAAAGGGGGGGGGGGAGGGAGCGGGCGGGCTGCACTGAGCTTTGAGTGCACGCTGGAGGACCGCAGGTGACGTGAAATAGCGAAATCAAATCGGTCAGCAGTCGATCGAATTGCATCGATTCGACCTCGCCTAAAGTCACCCGAATGTTGTAGTTTCACGTCACGCAGGATCGATCGGTCGGGTCGTGTCGCGTCGAGCGCGCCCTGCGCTTTGCCTTGTATTCCGCCGAAGTCGGCTCGTTCCCGTCACTGTCGGCTGCACGCGACGAGCGAGCGCTCCCGTTCGTACGCCTGTGCCCCGACCGCAGGCCCGCAGGAAGGGCCACCGCGTGCACGCCGCGTACTCGACGCCGCTGTGCTACCTGGGGGCGCTGCACGCGTCCAACCGGTCGTGGCCCGTGCACCGCGGGGACCTGCTTCCCTACGCCGACATCGCGGGCCGCACGTGGGTCGGCTACTACTCGAGTCGGCCGAACCTCAAGGAGTACGCCCGCTACGCCAACGGCTTCCTCCAGGTACGCGCCATGACAGCCGTCGCGGACAGTGCGCCGCGAGCTGCGCACTTCCTAGCCCCGGCAGTGGCGCCGTCCGACGCCACCTCCCCGCGCCCGTCATGCTCCTTTGTTTCCAGACGAGCGGCATGCAGGAAAGTTATCCATTCTTTTCAGGCGTGCAAGCAGCTGGCTGTGCTGGGTGGAATGAAGGACGTATCCCAGACGATGAGGCTCAGTACGTATCCCTCGCGCTATACGCTCCAATCGCGACATCCTCGAATTAATTTCGGGCTTCCCGAAAGATGCTCCCATGAATTCTATTCGTTCAAATTCGGCGCTCTCCCTCCTTTTTAGAGGACGCCGTGGCCATTTTGCAGCACCATGATGCCATCACGTGAGCTTAAATTTAATCGAGATATTTCTGCTGTTTTGAGGAGGTGACCTGTCGTCGCATTCACTTCTGCGCGCACTGCCTCTTCTGCGCAGGGGAACCTCCAAGGCGGCCGTGGCGAGCGACTACAGCAGGCTGCTGTCCGCCGGCATCGCCAAGTGCGAGGTGAGTGTGGCAGCAGCCTGCAGCGAGGGAACGGATTTATTTATTTATTTATTTATTTATTTATTTATTTATTTATTTATTTATTTCGTCGGCAGAGGTCGGCAATTTGGTCCTTGCAACCGAACGCGGGTATTGGCCTCGAGCTCCACCACTGGAAAAGCTGGCGCCACCGTCGGCGTGACGTGCTAGGAGGGATCACGTGGACATAGCGGCCGCGTCGGCTGCTTCGGGCGCGCCGAAGCGAGCTGAAAACGAGCTTAAATTCCCTCGTTCGCTGCGGTTTTCATTTAGTGGCGAAATTTTCACGCTTCGAGTGTCTCCTTTACAACGCTTGAAAGCACTACAATAGGTAGTGGCTGCCTTTGAAGGCGCGCGACATGGTAGGCTACTGCTCGGTGCCGCAGGGCCGGACGCACGTAACGGAGGCCGGTGTCAGCCTTATTCGCACGTAGCCGCAGGACAAGAAGCTGTGTGAAGCTTGGCTCGCGAAACATAAAACCGGCAAACAGTCATCGGCTACAACTCGGGTATGCAGCAAGCACAGACGCAAGGAAGATTTCTGCGACGGCGCCCGGTCTGCGATGTTCTGGAAACGCGCACTGAGACGTTCGCCCGAGTCTGCTGCACGACTAATGTCATGACGGTTTGGTCTATCAACTTGTCAATGCTATAGATACTGGCAAGTTCAGTGGAGTGGAAAGGCAGCGGTAAGAAGCACATTTAAAAAAAGCATGGTATATATGGTCATGCTTGTGTTATGGATGAATGCACTGGATTACAAAAAAGGAGCAGCGGGAAATTGTACGCTGAGAACGCCGATAAACATACAGTGCGACGCAACTCGAGAAATAGTATTGAAAGGTCAAATAATTTAGAAGAAAAAAAGATTGAATCGTCGCGACGGCACATCACAGTCCCGTAGGCGTCGAAGTCTCTACAATGAAATTATTTTTGAACAGTTCTGATAGCGCCCACGCAACAATGGTTGCTTGTATACTGTCAAATGCTCGTATTCTGCGGCCTTAAGCTCACGGCACGGTGCGAAAACGCGCGTGCGCAGAAAGCGAAACAGTGCGCGGACAAGCATGCAGACGCGCAGTCGGTCGCTGCGAATCTGCGCGATCGCTGCATTGAGGCTTCATTCTATTACGCTCCATTTAGTTATACAAACACTATAAGAACATATTTCACATAGTTTGCTCTCAGCGTTTACCTACCTTTCACGCAAGAAGCCGGTTCGGGAGACTCCATCGCGGCGACCGCGCGCAGTGGCGTTCACTGTACGTATTCGGTAAAGAGATAGCGGCTGTAAACGATTGTGTGCTTTCAGTTTGCCCAAGATTATTATTTAGACAGTAAGAAACTTCTCTCGTTTCGAAAGTACTTTCAGAAATGTCCGGGAGAGCTCGCGCGTGGTGTTTTCAGTGAGCGCTGACAGCAAAACCTATGAGGAGCGCGCCACGTGATCCCTCATACTACGCCAGCGAGGCGCTTCCGATAGAGGGCGACTCCGTAACTCCTCGCCGCCAATATCCAGGGCGCAAAAGGCGCTGATTAGTAGAGTGACAGATATAGATAGGTGGACCCACCGAAGTATGAGAATGCCAAACTTTACTTTTCCTGCTGCCAACCTCCCCGGACCGCAAGCTGTATCAGGAAAGGAAGTATAGTGAGAGTGGTGGAGAAATGTAGAGCAGGAATATATATATATATATATATATATATATATATATATATATATATATATATATATATATATATATATATATATATATATATATATATATATATATATATATATATATAGGCCCCGTGTCGCAGACAATCCGTTGTCGCCGTCGTTGGCCGTTAGAGAAAATATCATGGCGTATATACTGAGCTAACTGAACTTGTCAGAATTGAGATATGATGTGAGAAAACACAATGCTGTTGCGCGGAAACTCGAACACAAACCCCTTTTCCAGCTGCCGTTTGAGGCCCGTCTTAGTAGGAGCGGCGCGGCCCAGAAAGCTCGCCTTCGTGCATATATAGCGTTCGCCGCCGGCGTTTCCCGGTAAACGTTACGGTTGCATATATGCGGCCGTTGCGGGGAAACGTGAGAAGCAGTCGCGGACCTTTGAATGCTGCCGCGTTCCACTCTTAAAGGCGAATCTTAAGCGTGCTGCTTCTTTCTTTCTTTTTTGCCCATTTGTGCTCCATATACTTCCAAGTGGTTGTTTCCACAAACACATCTATAAACTTTTGTTGAACTATTTTGCGAGGTCATAAAATCGAAGTATGTCCATAGAATAGTCCACAGGCGTCACAGAAAAACGTGTTGGTAAAACAGATTTTACAAACAAAAAGCACAAGAATGTAGGAAATAAAGTGGTCTATCGGATGTCTTATACGTATTAGGTAGAGTGCACAAACCAATTTGACAAGGGCAGGACTGTTCAGCAAACAATACATCTTGTCCCCTGCTATCTATTGTAACGTTTCCGTGCGCTGTTTTTGTTTCACTGTAGGGCGCCAGGGCGATGCGGAGCAGAATCTTCTACTCGCTGAAATTTATTTAGAAATTGCATATACATTTTTCTGTCAAGTGTACATAGTGGATCATCGGGCGTTATGACCTTGCATATTCGTCGACTAATGCCTACATTCTTGACAGATAACCTGTCAAAATGTCGCAACGTAAGGCACGGAAAAATGCAGTCCCCCCCTCCCCCGACGGCTCTCGCGCGCGGCGCAGACGGCGATGAGCCGCGCCCTGAACCAGCTGCTGGACCCGAGCGGGGCGGCGGGCGACCTGCCGTGGCGCTTCTGCCACGCGCTGAACGTGAGCGAGTGCGGCCACTCGGAGAAGCTCGACCTGGCCGAGACGGACGGCGAGTTCACGCTGCTGCTGTACAACCCGTCGTCCACGGCCCTGGGCACGTACGCCAGGCTGCCCGTGGCCGCCGGCCTCACCTTCACCGTCCAAGGCCCGCAAGGGGACGAGGTGGACACGCAGGCAAGGCGCCGCATTCTTTGGGCGTATGACAACGCGGACCGCAATACCTTGGGGGACATCCTGGAAGGGGAAGGCTCGAGCGACGATTCTATGCAACGTTTGAGGGAGATTTACCTATAATAACACCGTTTGCGTTGAATGGGAAGAGATGAGTAGCGAGCAGAAAGTTGACATTACTAAGGGACTGAGACGGGGGTGCCATTTATCCTCGCTGCTCTTTATGATCTACATGGTGAGGATGGAAAGGGCGCCAGAGGAATGTAATGTCGGATTTAATCCCTCATACAGACAGGCGGGCTCAATAGTAGAGCAGCAGCTTCTAGGTTTGTTCTATGCGGCCGAAATTGTGTTGCTCACTAACAAAGTTATTTGCAACGTCTGGCGAGTATCTTTGGACATGGATGTGAGAATTTGGGATTCAAATTTAGCGCTAAAATATCAAGTTTTATGGTATTCAATGACAACGATGAACAGCCAATGCCAGTACAGGACCAGGAAATACCACGCGTAAAATAATACAAATACCTTGGTGTGTGGATAAACGAAGGATATATATATATATATATATATATATATATATATATATATATATATATATATATATATATATATATATATATATATATATATATATATATATGTTCGGAACGAGGTAAAAAACAATAGCAAAAGGGAAGAGAAATGCGGCTGCAATGAAACACAGAACGCTGTGGGGATACAATATCTATGTACATATGTACGAGGTGCTCCAAAGTATGTGGAAAGGTGTGATGGATCCAGTACTTACATTTGGAAGTGCGCTTGTTTGCTGGAAGTCAGGGGCATAATTGGGACTCGATGGCAACCAAAGGCCAGCTGGACGCTTCGCGTTGGGCCTTCGATCACTTTAAGACTACAAATGAAGCTGTGCCGGGTGATATGGGCTGGACAAGCATTGAAGTGAGGGAGGCTCAGAGTAAAATTGATTTTGATGAACGTCTGATGAATATGAAAGAATGCAATTGGGCTGCGACAGTGTGACGTATTTGTACAGAATAAATTTAGTCACGGGGGAGGAAACTTACCAGCTTACCAGCAATTATGCGACCGGTATAGTAAGCAACATGGAAGCGAAGAACGCCAGACGCAGTCAGAGAGGCTGAGACAATCTCACGGGTTCCGGCAATGGGAAAGGAACCTGCAAGGAGTAATTACCTAAGAGGAAAAAAATGAAATCAGGAAATAAACAATTTATGATAGGGAAGCTCCTAACTTTTCGAAGCAAGATGAGGATGCCATAGAACGTAGTTATAAAGCGAGGTACACCAAGGAAGAAGAAGAATGTGCTTGCTGCGGTAAAGCTAGGAAAACTATTTAACGTATTTTCTTAGAATGTAAATATATCTATCCAGCTGCAGGTTTAGGCTCCTCTCGCCTGCGAAGACCTTGGGCTCAGGGGTAGCAGAGGGAAAGTAAATATCTCCGCAATACAGCTTACGGAAATGATTAGAGGTCTGCGGACAGAAAAGTAGGGAGATCACAAACAATGGTCCGGAAGCAACACCCGCAACTGGATGGAGTTTTGTTATTGGCCAAGAATCAGTATGTACACAGGCAGCTCTACTTAACGTTGATGTTCAATTCTTAACTCTCGTGGCACATACCAAGGGAGGGGCATTCACCACACATCGTGGAATCGAATATATATACAACTGCGCAGAAAAATAACGGAAAACGATATTTAACGATAGCGTACTTCGGGTTCGCTCCTGCAGTTGGTTTTTCACGAGTTTAAATGATCGCGACCGCATATTCTATCTGTTTGGAGAGTTAGCTTGTTGTGTTAAGCAATGTCCCAGAGCCTATCTAACCGCGACCTATTTCATTTCGGAGAAACGACACTCTTCGTCGTCACTCGGAGGCAACCAGCTTCGGAAGTGCCGTCGCTCTCGGTGCGCGTTTAGTGGAAGCGACCAGTGGAATAGCCCGTCCCCGTTGTTCTCGTGTCTCGAAATTTTCCAGTGCGTTGAAGATATGCACTCCGTTCCGCGAAGGCATCGTGCGGGATGCGACATCACTGAAAAGAGAAAGCGCCCCGAAAGGTTACTGCGGTACGTCACGCGCTCCTCTTTTGTTAATTTAGCAGAGTTTTACTGACTGGCAACAAAAGCTCAAGCGCAAGTTTTCTTTAGCGTATAGTCATACGACGCAGGAAGCGCTGCAACAATTCCCTTTTCCCTTTCTCTTTCCTCTTGCCTTTTTTTCTCCCTCTTAAAGTGGGCATGCCCGTGGCGTCCCTATCGGGAGGCTATCGCTAGTGTACGCTCCTGTCTGTGTGTGCAGCGTTTACAATCGTCTGCATTAACTGTGTTACGTTGCGAGTCGACAGAGCGCCGTATAATTTGTACCGGCTATAGTACATACTCGGGCGAAGTAATGGCGCAGCACAGAACAAGCGACGCACACGCACCGTCAGCTGTGACACGGCTCTCTCTCTCTCTCAAAAGGGCTCTGCTGCGTGTTTTTGTGTGTCCAGGCGGTGCCCCTCATCATGACCCTGCTGAACATCCCCGAGCGCAGCAGCGCCGCCAGGACCGAGCTCGCCTTTCCCGTGCAGTTGCCGCCGCTGGGATACGCGGCGTACCGCGTCACTGCGCAAAAGAGTGAGACGGCGCGTGACGTGCGCTTGGGCAATTCCAATGCCGATTCCGGCTCGAACTTGAATTTACGCTCGCAGTTGCGTCTTTAGTTATATGTGCGCATTCGTGGCGAAACTGAATTCGTGTCCACGTCGCACTCGAAGCTTGGCGAGCCTGAAGCCATTCCCGATCTGCACGCGGTGTTGCTACGATGGAGGAGCGCGGTTGCTACCAGCACCTTGCGTGCCGTGGACAAATCAACGGTTCGAGATATGCAGAGCGAGTCAATGCGTACGAGACAAAGGTTAACTGGAAGACGGAGGTTTCAACAGTGGTCGAACGAGCTCGGGACTATGTCTCAGGCTCGAGCCAATGACGAGAGACTCGTTTTCGACAGTTCGAATACAGGTCCCCTTGTCGAAACGTTGGCTCCTACCTGAGGCATTGCCCCTCGTTCGACCGCTGTTGCTCGCTGAACGAAGCAGTGTCTCGTGACTCGCTGTAGGTACACAGGCAGGCGCATATGTAAGTGGAAGAAGTGAGCGAGTTTGTGAAGCCACTGATCGTTCGTCGCCCTTGGTGGGGCGCGTCGATATGTTCAACCACACGTCCGAAATGGGCCGTTCAACGGTAATTTTATCATTCTGAAGTCATATCCAAAACGAAATCACGTAAAAATGTTGTTCTGTCTTTTTATCTTTGCTTTATTTTGGTTGGCGCAAAATAAACCGTTTTACTTTGCTTGGTAGAAAAGAAACAAATATGTGTCAAGGTTTCTTGCTGTTGTGGTCTTGGTACAGGCAGCGAAACTGAAACCGCGATGGCCATGTGGCACCGTGCCGTACCCCCGCAGCCTAGCTTCGGAGAGCATTGTTCAAACCGGACACGACACGCACGAGCGAAGACGACGCACGACCATTGGTGTTTCCTGTCGTGCACTCTCATCGAAACAGTCTGTGCCTTATTCCGCTAGAATGACCGCGAAATGCGACAACCAGGGAGTGAATGCGAAATACATCAGGGGCAAAGCAGCTAACCCGTCACTGCGAAGCTGGACTAGTTCCATAAGTGAGCCGCTGAGCGACATTCTGAAAAAGCAGCACTAGCTGCGGGGGCCACAGAAAAAAAAAAAAAAATGAACGGCGTATGCGCCGACTACCGACTGGTTTAAACGCAGCCGACGTCATATCTCGTCGAGCAGACGAAAGAAAAGATAGTGTGGACGACTGACCGGCTGGCAGGGCACGAGCGAATTGAAGCACGGGGGCGTCCTATCAAGCGCGCGAAGAGACACCCATTTAGTGAACAAAACGAAAAGAAAAATAATTACGCAGATCCAACGCACATCTCGGAACCCATGTTGACCGAAGCCCCTGTGAAGCGAAGCTTTCGTCAAGCGGAGTTCTCGTGAAGCGGTTATACTCAAACGCTGCATATAAGTCTGCCCACTTCGTTCCTGCGTCTATGTGGCGTAAACGGAACTAATGCGCGCGCGCGCACATGCTTCCGCGCACCCGTGCCGTGCATGCAATGTGAGACACGCGGTGGTCATCTCAAACGGACGTCGGCACGATATGTGCGCGGTCACAATAATGGCGAGGGCTCCCGCTTTGCTGCTGGGGGGACCGCGATTCGATCCCACCATCGGCCACGGTCAGGTGTCCGGGAGGGTGCGCAAAGAAAGTTTCGCTTTAATAAAACGGGGATCCAGAACAGATAACTCTTGTAAACGACTAACAGTCAGAAAGACAACCACGAAAGTAAACGTGGCACTTGTAAAAGCGTTTGCAGTAGCAAATGCAAAATTCGTTTGCCATTTTCTGTCTGCGATTATGCCTGGGGCGCACTTGTGAGCGTTGTATCGCGGTCGCAAGATACGTTTCGTGGTTTTTTTATTAATGTAGCTGCCAATACGTTATCACTTTGTCCACTATTTGCCGCGACGGCCTGGCTAATAGTTCTCCATTCCCAGCAACTCTGAGGGGCGTCGAATTTTTCGCATCCCTTTCAACTCTTAAACGACGTGGCATCTAGCACGAGCAAGCTATCTATTAAAGAATTTAAAAAAATGGCTGTGGTTTACCTAAGGTTAAGCCCAGGATGCGAAGCATACTAGCCTTTATTTTAACGCGAAAGCGTTAAGGAGCTCGTGTCGCAGAAAAGCCGGTGTCGTCGGCGTCGGCTCAGGCGTGCGGCGCTTGCTCAGGCGCACATTTCGTTGTCGCGCCGAACGCTGCGTTGCTCGACGCTCACCGCGTCCGATGCGGGAGGCGACGCCGCGAGCAACGGCGCGAGTTGGAGCCCCGTTTCTCCTCTGTCGTGACGTCACGGTGTCACGTGGTATTGAAGGCGACACCACCGCGCCTGAGGAGCTGGGTTGAGCTCTCGAGCGACGGCGCGAGTTGGAGCCCCGTTTCTCCTCTGTCGCGACGTCACGGTGTCACGTGGTATTGAAGGCGACACCGCCGCGCCTGAGGAGCTGAGTTGAGCTCTAGTAATATGCTTCGCATAAAAAAAGAGGCGTAGCTTTACGCCATGAGAAGGAGCGTGGTGCTTGCTCACAGCCCTATCTAGCCTTGCAAGTGTTTCGCCCTAGCTGTATCGTCACACTTGAGCACGTGTGAGACAAATGTTCCACAGAGTCACGTGAGCGCGTTAATTCGATGCACCGTGACGAAGTTGCCGCGTGCACTTTCAGAGAAAGAGGAGATGCATTTCGCTTCGGCATCGTTGGAATTCCTGCTGCTGGAGCCCGAGCAGCGGTTCATCGAGAACGAGGTAAGCTCTTCGCGGCCGTGCGCTATGATTGGCGCACCCATTTAGTGAGCGAATGAATGCACAAGTGATATGATACTTAACATTTTTCCGTTCAAGAAGTAATTGAAAGGAGGCTCGAAACAAGAACGAAACCACTTCGCTTGAAGTTCGAGCCCTCTTTACATGACAGTTATGCATATAGCAATTGTTCTTAAAACCACAAATTGCAGTCAGCACGATCTGAGAACAACATAAATACAATTGCACACTAGAGACAAAGAAGAAGACAGAAAGAGAGATAAAAATAACAATTATGCAGCTAAGTGCTCGACCATATATACTTCAATACTCCCATAAACTAAACGGAATTGTGTTACATTGATCATGTACGTAACACAACACTATCATGCTAGCAATTCACCATGGCAAAAAATGTATTTAGCTTTATGTTGCCTACTTTGTCAATTTCAATGTTGTGTTCAAGGAAGAGTGAGTAATCATTTGGTCACTAAATGCCATACGAGAGAACTGAAAACGGCACAAATATATGACGTGTTTCTTTTTCTTTATTCTTTTTAGTCGCCTGTGACAGCGTAATTCTACTCCTTGAGGTAAATTACTCGAAGAGGCGGATATTATTTGCACGACAAATCGAAATTCCTAATAAACTAATTAACAAAAATTCACTAATTTATTTATTTATTCTCAATACTAGCTGTAAGGCCCACTGGGCGCACTAGAGAGAAGAGTAGGACGACATGATGTGGCACACTTAAATAATGTTGGCACTGTCGGTAATAGCAGCGATGGAAGCAGAGAAGTGATTCCATTCTGTACGGGTGCACATAAATTATGAAGTTTTTTAAGCTAATTACATATTCCAATTTACGAATTGTAGTTCGCAAGTCTAATAATTATGGGGTTTTACGTGCTAAAACCACTTTCTGATTATGAGGCACGCCGTAGTGGAGGACTCCGGAAATTTCGACCACCTGCGGTTCTTTAACGTGCACCTAAATCTAAGCACACGGGTGTTTTCGCATTTCGCCCCCATCGAAATGCGGCCGCCGTGGCCGGTATTCGATCCCGCGACCTCGTGCTCAGCAGCCCAACACCATAGCCACTGAGCAACCACGGCGGGTCGTTCGCAAGTCTGTTCGCTTGAAACGAATTCCAAGGGTGACACCAGTTTTGAGATATTCATTCCCAAGGTGTGCGGCTGAGTGAAGTGCATTAGCGTTCTGGTTATTTCTGTCCTGCAATGCATAAAAAAGTTTTGTCAGAAAAAAGTCAGTGGAAGAAAAGTGCACTTTTACCGCAAGTTTCACGGCGCGTATCTCAAAATTTGTCTCATCACCAAAGTGGGTATGCCTCGGAAACTCATTGGCTAGTATTCCTAAATCGCAATACGTGCCGCAGAGTACTTGGTTGGAGCATATAATTAGGGGGAAATCGTTAATTTGTCAATTATATGCGTTTTGATTCATCGGGTAAGTAATGTCGTTCGCCTCTTCGAATAACACAGCTCGAGGAATAGCATTGTGCTATGTTCCGCAGGCAATTTTGTTTCAATGCAGTTCAGCTGAAAAGAAAAAAAAAAAGCACCTCGTAAATGTGTATATTCTGTGTGAGCGTTTTCAGTGATATCAATAAGTGTCGTGGTTCTTGTTTGGCTTGCTTATATTGAATGAGTAAAGGTTATGCACTGCGATTAGGTTTTGCCGTTGAAATATTTCCCACGCACGTGGGTCGTGTTCGACGCCAGCTACATATAACGCGGTGCTTAGTTTTGGAGCGTATGTACTCGATCGAGTGAGACTACATAGTGTAGCTGCGTCTTATACGACAAAGCAGCAATTAAAGTGTTACAAAAAGTTGTGTGTTGTATGCGTGCAACGTGTGACTTGGTTAGCGAGCGAATGAACAAGCAAGTGTGCGAGTGAACGAAGGAACTAAAGCGAGCGAAGAAGGGAGTCGGCATCCTCGTAGGAGGAGGCTACGCGCCGCGAGCGAGCGCGCGTGCTTCGACTGAGCGCCTCGTCGGGGCGCACTCGTGCAGCGCTACCGCATCGAGCTGGACACGACCAGCGGCCTGGTGCGACGCGTCACGTTGCTGGGCCAGGAGAGCGGCGTGTCGCTGCGCCAGTCGTTCTACGCCTACGCGGTGGACGGCACGCGGAGGCAGACGGTGGCCACGGCGGGCGGCGCGTACACCTTCGACCCGGACACCAACCGGCCCGCGGACCTGGGGAACAAGGTCACCTACCGGGTGGTGCAGGCAAGCTGGGCAGCCGCCCTGCGGTGGCTCGAGCGACTGCTTCATTCCTCGCCCGATGAGAGCGAATTAACGCGCGAGCGTTGATTGATTGGCTCACCCGCGAGTGAGGGTGGCCCAACCGTGTCGTGCATGCGACCTGTCAACAAGTTGCAACGATATATCACTAATCCCTTTGGCACTTTACAAAAAAGCGGGGGTAAAGAAAAAGAACGCCGAGCAATGTTAGGGTTTGCAGGAAGTCACAGCGAATGCATTGTTCACGCACGTTAGTCCGTACAGCGTTTCCATGATGAAAAGACACTTGAATGCTTGCAAGTGTTGCAAGCGCGAGAACGATCGACGGTGAATTTTTACGTCCGTGTGAGACGCGATTGCCAGAGGAGAGATGACAGCGACCATCATTGTGAAACCAATTCGGCATCAAAACCTGGCTTGCGTAAAGACAAAGTATAAGCGTATAGTGTCGAGTCGCCATGACGGGCCGAAATATATCCCAGTGTGTCATACGCAGGGTGCTTCATTTCAGCTGCACCAATTTTTTTTTTTAAAGTTGCCCGTGGCAGTTAGCGCAATTCTAACCGTTGATCTAAATTACTCGATGAAATGGCCATTGCTTCTACGAGAAATCCAAATGCATAATTGAATCATTAACACAATTACGCGAATTACCGGTCTAAGTAATTACTTTACGGCAAATATTTGAATCTGCGAATTGTAGCCGGTGAGTTCGCAAGGCATAACCACTTGGAACGAATTCCCAGGACTGCGACCGTTTCGAGATATTGATTTTCCAAGTGTCCGACGAACTGCATGGAGTTCCAGTTACTTTTAGCTTCAGTGCATAGAACAGCGGTTTCTTAAAAATAATAAGTGGAACAACAGTGCATTTTTACCGCAAATTTTTCGGCGTATATCTCGAAACCAACGCCATCCTCAGAATTCATTTTAAGTTGATACGCATTGCAAATTGACTAGCTAGAATTTGTAGGTTAAAATAGGTACCGTAAAGCACTTAATTAATAGATTGATTAGCTCAAGTCTGTTAATTATTCAGTGCAGCATTTTGATTTCTCGTACAAGTGATTTAGATCAAGGGTTAGAATTGTGCTGTTTGTCACAGGCAATTTCTAAAAATTTGGTGCAGCTTAAAAAACACCCTATATAAAGCCTTATAACGTAGTAATTAAGGCTTAAAGTGAGGGGAGAAGGGGGGCTCCTGCGCCCCCCCCCCCTGCAATTTTACAACCGAGCTGAATATGGCTAGGGTACCGTAGACATTTTGAGAACAATATCAGAAATGTACCGGCGTATACGTTTAAACGCGATAGCGCTGAGGGCCCCGTGTCGTAGAAAATCCGGCGTCGGCGTCCGGCGTCGCCGCGGCAAAAAGAATGTCGAGCCAAATTCCGAACCACGCGTACCCAACCACTCTTATACATACCACCAAAGTTGCTCATACCTGTTCTTTTATTCTTTACAAAGTTACTCCTTGGAATTTTGAGAACAGCCGCCCGCAAACAAATGTAACGAAAAAAAGAAACACCGACGGC
Source organism: Dermacentor albipictus (assembly GCF_038994185.2). Lineage (NCBI taxonomy): Eukaryota > Metazoa > Arthropoda > Arachnida > Ixodida > Ixodidae > Dermacentor > Dermacentor albipictus. The sequence continues at coordinate 8,123,382 of NC_091826.1, read as the reverse complement.
GCATATATTTTATGTTATCTCTTCTCAGACTGAAATGTTAAAAGCGCGAAGTAATAAGAGTAGATCGACCCACGCACGAGGTCGCGTTTCTACCAGAAAGCTTGCCTTCGTGCATATATATATATATATATATATATATATATATATATATATATATATATATATATATATATATATATATATATATATATATATATATATATATATATATAGCGTTCGCCGCCAGCGTCTCCCGGTAAACGTTACCGGCAAGCATGAAAAGCAGTCAGAGGTCTTTGAATGCTATCACGTTCCTCTCTTAAAGGCGAAGCTTGAGTGGCCTCAAAATTTTGTGTATGCGAAATTGCCCGTTTAGAGGTTTCCATACTTAACACTGTTGCGCAGAGCGACGAAGGTACTTGAGCGAGTCCTTCGTCGCCCTGCGCAACAGTGTTAAGTATATCCAACCAGCTATATAGCCCACTGAGGAATTTTCCTCGGGAGTTTTCAGTTAGAACTACGTATTTTTATCCTGTTGGAGATTAGAATGGGCACAGGGGCACATCTATTCACATTTCTTGCGACTTTAGAATTGTGCGTCCCAGTATTTTCTTTCTTCTATACATATATACGCACACATACTGTTACGTCCGTGCAGGCAAGTTCATAACTGACACAAAACGCCAAGTGTTTGTGGCTAAGCGTGCTGCGCGTAGCAAACTACATCAATGAGACACTGGTAGAAAAAGCGCGCGGCAGACACGTACGGTGGGTCTACATACCGTGCGACGCCTTGCTCTCCCGCGTATAGACCGGCGCTGCAATCCTCCAAGCGTCGAACTTTTGGGGATTGCCGTGGCGCTGACCGAATTGTGGTCTGTACTGCAGGTTTCTGCAAAATCTCATTCCCTCCTGCGCTCGCGGGCGTGATGCTTGTTGGTGCAGGGGCCACACGTGACGGAGGTGCATCAGATCTTCGATCAATGGCTGTCGCAGGTTATCCGCCTCTACAAGAACAGCCAATTCATCGAGTTCGAGTGGATTATCGGACCACTACCGACAGGGTCAGTCGGCCGCAGTTCCGATTGCGTCCGCTTTCCGTAATCGCTGTGTAGCCACCGAGGCTGCGTGTAGCGCTGGTTAATCGTGCTGCACATATAAGAGGCGATCATTTTTAAGTTTCCCGGAATTGTTAGAGATTGCCTGTCACGGATAACACAGTTTCAGTCCTTGAGATGTATTATTCAGAGAGGATGCGATTATTTTCACGAGAAATCAAAACACATGTGTTCAACTAATAAAATGCACTAATTAATTCTTATGTAATTACGTTACGGCATTTATTGCAATTTTCGACTTGTAGTTTTCAAGGCGTGTCCACTTGGAATAAATATCCAGAATGACACCAGTTTGGAGATATGTGCCATCAAACGGCGTCGTAAATATGGATTGTTGTTCCACTTTCTTTAACAAAACGCTCTCTTTATGCATTGAAGCACAAAAGTAACGGGAAGGCCCATGTATAATTCGTCCCACGCTTTCAGAAATAATAATTCGAAACGGGTGTCATCCTGGAGCTTCATTTCAAGTGGACACGTCTCGCAAACTTACCAGCTACAATTCGTAAATTCCAACATGTGCCGTAACGTAATTAATTAAGAAGTTAATTATTGAATTTTTTTTACTTAGTTGAACATGTGTTTCCATTTCTCGTGCTAGTAACGCCGGACTCTTCGAATAATCACCTCAAATACAAGAATTTGCTGTCTGCCACAGGCGATCTTTAAAAAAAATTCCAGAATATTAAACAAATGATCGCCCCGCGCGTGTACAGCCCAAATCACCATTTGCACACTTGCGCAATCATGCTCCCGTTCCGTGGGAATTGGGTCAGGTGGTCTCCTTCACATCTGTTTAGCTCCGGTGAACCACGCCGCATAATCGGCGACCATAACCTGCAGCGAGCTTCCTGCTTCGCGCTCACCAGAAATGCGCGTGTGACCTCGCGCGATGCTGACGCGCCTGCGCTGTGGCGCAGGGCGAGCACGGACGTGACGACGCGCTACGAGACGTCTCTGGACAACGGCGGCGTCTTCTTCACCGACTCCAACGGAATGTTCACCGTCACGCGAAGGTAACTGTGGGCATCACGAGTACCGGTGATTCATGTCACCGCGATTCCGGTCAAAGATCACACTGACAAAGATTAGCTGATTTTAAACGTAGTTCATTAATCTCAAGGCTAATTGGCTATTAAACAATGCAGTCGAAGTCAATACAGAACCCGCTTATAGAGCCTGAAACAGCGCCTAATTTAGCGCTGCAGTGTCAAATGCGTTACCCCGAGTTATGTGCTGTCTTCCATCGCGCAGAGTGAACGACTCTTTGGATCCCGCGTCGGTGGCTTCCAACTACTACCCGGTCGTCTCGTGGATTTACATAAAGGTAGGACATACTGAGGTATTGTATCCCGAATCCAATTATCGTCACTGCGTTGGAGCCAGCTTATAACGTACATTTTCCAGAACCAATCCCCTCACAAAGCATGCTTCATCTACAGTAACAACACTGGATATGTTATAGCGCACAATTATTTTCTTCTTCGTGCGCTTATGATTGAGATTCTGCAGACGAAGGTTTCTTACGAAAGCCGTAAACACCAGTGTAGAGTTATGCCTGCTGTGTTCCAATAGCGGGCTTCGACAGTGTCTCTCCGCCCGATCACAGAACCACGCCGAGGAGCTGCAGATGACGGTCATCCCGGACCGTCCTCAAGGTGGCACCAGCTTCGTCCAGGGCACCATTGAACTCATGGTTAGCTCTCAGCTCCTCCTTGTTTGCTCAGCGAATGCATGTCAATACAGCTTGAGCACAAAAGGACTCCGCTGTTAAACGGACCAAGCGATGCATCGCTTGTCAATGCACGTTACAGTTGTGCCGTAAGTGGGGAAAGTTGTTGAGCTGCGCATGTAATGTAGGATGTCCCAGCTAACGTTATCCAAGCTGTTCAACTCAAAAGAAAGTAAGAAAAGACGGTGAAATATGTGAGTTTAAGGCCTATATATGGCGTTCGCTTGTCAGAACTCTGACAATATATAGAACGCCGTATAGGTCTTGTAATTGCATCTAGCACCCTGTTCTTTGATTTTTTTTTTCTTTTTTCGTTGAACAGCTTGGCTAACGTTAGCTGGGACACACGGGTATACCGACATGTGCAGTTGTTCTTTGCACGCTAGCTTATACCAGCACAGGTCGTGCTTTGTCGCGTTAATTTTGTTTCCTGCAGCTAATATTTAAGAATAGCGCGTACGTTCCATGGTAGTAAGACCATCTGATCTGCGGTATTCTGCGTCTTATAGTTTCTCCTCTTGCCCACTTCGTTCTCTCATATGCGAGCCTCGCTCACTCTCTCTTAGCTGCCTCCATCATCTGCACACTGAACCTCGCACTACTCTCTCGCGCACTTCATTTACGCCCTCACTCACTCGGCCACTCGCTCGAGGCCCGTTCACCCATCCCGCAGACATGCACGCGCGTCAGCCGCGATCAATCGTTCACTCTCTCGAAGCTGCACAGGCGGTACTTCATCGACGACGAGCTGGGCGTCGAAGAGCCGCTGAACGATCGCGGGGTCAACGACGACGGCATCATCGTCAAGGGACGGCACAGGCTGCACCTGGGAACGCCCAAGGTACGTGTCACGTGTTCCTCGCCCTCTGTGCACAAGCGCCTCTCACAGGCTATCTTTCAATGTTTAGAGAGAGATCTAGAGAGGCAGCCGTGTCCGGTGAATACACTTCGCATTTTGCATTCCTGCCTGCGGAAGCAGCGAGGCTATCTTTACGCGGCATATGTTACAGGAGGCAGCCGACCTGATGCGAAGAGCAGCCCTGCAGGAAGTGTATCGGCCCGTGTACATGTTCTACCCTTCGCCGCTGCCGGCTAACGCCAGAAAAGAGGCAAGCGTCTTTCTCGCCGAACCTGTGTACGCTTTCCATTCCGTGAACCCTTTGCGTTCAACGCTTACTATGATATATATTATACCGGGATAACGTCTGGGTATAAAGTCAGACATCCAAGCCACTAGAGCACGCCGGAGCCATCGATCGTGTCGGGCTGAATACTGTCCTTGTCAAACCGCCAGAGCTAACGAACGGCCCGCTTATTCCTTGGGAAGTATAGACCAGCTGAGAATGCCGAGTTCTCGTGGGGATTATTTCGCGCCTCGGGCGAGAAAGCTAAGTGTCTGCGGCCAGAAATGTCCCTAACTAACTCCAGCGCCCATAGCAGGCACAATTAGATTTTTACTTTATTTTAATTTTTGAATTATCAACAGGAGGGCTACGCAGCTTAACTGGCCAGTATCCCAAAAGAAAAATAAATGCAGTGAAATGTTGACGCCAACTGATATCGCTGAAGAAGGAAACACTATAAAAATAAAGAGATATACAAACGGAATTAACTCTGGAAGACTTGACTATATATATAAGGCCTGGCCAGGAAAATAAGTCACGAGTGCGTTTGTGGCGAGCGGAGCACAAGCAGTGCGCTGCCGAGGCCATTCTGTGTTTTAAGTGGTAGCAGTCGATTCTCGAATAAAGCAAATTGAAACGAAGGGAAATTGCTGCTGACCGCAGTAACTGTCTAGCGCTGTCTGCCGACACCCGAGCAGCGGTCAGCAGTGGAGGGAGTAAAAAGGACACGGAGAGAGAAGGGATATATCTATTTACAACATAGGGGCGACCAAGTAAAAAAAAAAGAAAAATACGCGATGCACCAGGATGGAAGAGGCGGTCGTGGCAGACGTGATGCGCCTGCGCAAGTAACGTGACGCATGCAAGTTCCGCGCACGTGCACGCGCATCAAGCCGCAGAGTGCACGCCGTCCGCTGATTGTCCCGCCGTGCAGCACTCGGAGCTGCGCGTTCCCCTGCCCCCTGGTGGACACTTGATGACCCTGGAAGGCACCCAGGACAACCGGACTCTGATCCGCATCGAGAACATCGGCCGGGACCTCACCATCAACGTGTCCGTCACGGTGCGACAACGTCCGTGTTTACACGCATGCATAGTGCTGTCCGCTACATATGACGTCGCGAACAATCCGGTACTTCTGTCGAATTCCTGCCCCCTCCCTCTTTTCTTTTTGTGTGCAAAAAATCCCGAAGCCTGATTGTTTAATCATGTCAGCTAACTAAATGTTTTCCTTCGATAGTAATTCGTGAGGAATTATGTCCCAAAGCTACCATTTATGCCCCAAAGCCGTCGTAATATGCCATAGTCGCCGTAGGAATAATCTTGACTGCCCTATGGACGTGCATCTGAGCAAGCGGGCGCTTTGCATTTCGCCGCGGACTGCAGTCCAACCGGTGGCCTCGCGCGCAGCGACAGGACGACCGCGACGATTAGTATGCTTGCCGCAGATCAACTTTGAACTCGCGTCCCTCGAACCGTTTAGTGTATCATAACTCAATTTAGGATCAAGATTTTACTACGACAAGCAAATGCAGTCTCTCAAATATTTCGTGGTCGTAATGCGCGACCAAACCGAGCTCTTTCAAGTACGCTTTTTCCGCTCAAAGTTCATTCGTTAATTTTGTTGTTATCTAGGTACTAATTGTTCTCACATTTACCTCTACATATTAAATTTGCCCAAGATTGACTTCGCCATCCGCCAAATAAGGCCAAGGCCATTTACAGGCTCGTACTCTATTCGCACTATACGTTCTATTTGCTATGGATTCGCCGTTTCTCATAACGTTCATCCAATTAATGCTTTCACTTGTTCAAGTTACCTCAGTATCTTCGTTAATACCTTCCTGAATACAGTCGTGTCAGGTTTCTGCTTTCCCAGTGAACATGCGAGGCAGAATTTTTCCGGTAGCAGGCTAGAGAACACCAGCCCAGAACCGGCTCGTTTGCCTTTCTTGTAAAGAAATTATTTATAAGCCTATAGCTCACTCCTTTCTGCCGTGGAAATCAGTCGTCATTGCCAATTCTCACTAACGCAAATGCCCTCTGCTCTTCCTGTATGAAGCAAAGCCCGTTGACGCGCAGCACCTGCTCCACTCGTTCCTGCTGCTGGACGGCCGCGAGACGGCGCTGTCGGCGCACCGGTACCGCAGCGAGGTGCAGCGGCGCCCGTGGCCGCAGGCGGGAGGGGAGCACGCGGCGAGCCCGGACGAGTCGGCGTACCGCATGAAGCAGGTGCACGGAAACTTGCTGGTCAGCCTGCAGCCGGGACAGATTCGCACGTTCCTGACGACGCTCAAGGCGTTCAGCGTGCCGTCCGCCTTCCGGGCGGGCCTATGACGTAGAGCGAGCGTTCCACCATGCACGCGAGCTGTCCGCAAAATCTGGTCATTTGCAAAGACACGTGTCGGCAATGCAGATGTCATCGCGGCAATGTTTGGTCACGCGTAGACTTCGCTAAAGGGCGCCTTCGGTTATAATTTCTGTTCCACAGACGACAAAAAGACGGCTGGTAGTCGCCCAATTACAGTCCGGTCAGTGCACCAGTTTTTGAAGCACCATTGGCGGCATAGGGTGTTTCAGTAATTATGGCCGTGATGAACCTCAAAAGCCCTTCCCGCTCATCGTTCTCAGATTACTCTGTGCAGATTTAGGTGACGCGTATGCTCGCAAGAGAGTCAGACAGCTGGAACCAATGTGGAGGGGAACCAGCGCGTGTACACGCCAACGGGTCAGCCGTGGTGCACTTTGCAGGAGGCACATTTATCCATGCAGGAACCAGTCACGAATTACGATAGACTGCACATACATGCGTCGAAGCTACGTAACCTTATTCGAAGGCGGCGCTGCAGGCTGAAAATAAATAAAGAAGTCGTCGTGTATACAGCGATACCTCGTGCGTTTTCTGTGAGTCTTCATTACTGCAGAGACGATTTTATTTAGTGTACATACAGTCAGTCATATGTCGCATTCCTTTCATAAAAATAATTTAATCACCGGCTCGAAGCACGTGCAGACGTTATAATTATTGGCGCTGTTACCAGGTCGAACATTGTAGTGTTTCCAGCAAAGTGATCGCGCGTATGGAACACTGCGCAGACGGAAGTGAAATGCGGTCACATTGTGTGAGCAGAGGGCTTTATGCACCCGTGTCCCTGTTTTTCCTTTCCTTGCCTTTAATTGTATCTCTCGCTCTTGGCACTGCTGGATGTAACTGGCAGCCCCCTCCGAAGTTATACGGGGGGGAATGGAGAACGAGAGTGTCATAGTAGCAGAGTTCTGTTACCCATCTTATGTGAGGTTTCTCTTGAGTTGCCTCTCGCTTATCACTTAGAATTTTATTGTCGCTAAAACCTTACTGCACCATTGTTGGCACAGACGTGCACGGTCTCTAATTCATACTAATTCATACATAGGAGATTAAGGCTATTTTTCATGGTAGTTGCACTGAATGTTCGATGATAGTTGGACAGTATGAAACGTGCTGAACAATCTTGAACTACTTCGAGCTTATTAAGTGTTAACCAGTCGGGATCCCAAAAAGTTGAAGCATATTCAGGCACAGGACGGACGTAAGTAATATATAACTGTTTCTTTAATGACGATGGTGCAAGGGTAGGTTTAGTTTTAGGCAACCGAACATACGACTGGATTTGGACATTACGTGGTTGACATTATAAGTACATTGTATATAGTAATGTGTACACCAATATACTTATGAGACCGTAAAGATTCAATCGGGATTGCATTCAAAGAATACAAGTGGATAGGGAAAGGTGTGAAAACAAATTAAACACTTCATGGATATAAACTTTAAAAGAGCTCTACAACCACCTAAGACCCCCTACTTTAAAAAAAATTCTGCGGCGATTTAGCGGTACATGCGAGAGAAATGCGTTAGCATTACGTATGAAACGGTGTTTGTGTTTCGCCATAAAACATTCTGGAAGGATGAAGTTGTGAACATAAATCGTGCACGGTATTACACGTTGTATGGGATGGAAATAAACACAATTGTACATTGGCTATAGACGCCGACTGCGTCGGGGGAGGGGGGGGGGGTGGGGGGGGGGGGGTTCTCCAGGGCCCGAGCCCCCTCCGGAGTTCTCCGGGAGGGGGGCCTCAGCCCCCACCGGAAACCCTAGCTTGTCCCCCTCCCCCTCCCATTACGTGTCACTGCCAGAGTGTTGTCACCCACATCACTTGACGTTTCTCTTGACTTGCCTCGACCTTTTCACTTAAAATTTTATTGCGGCTAATAGCTTAATGCATCATTATTGGCGCGGACGTGCACGGATTTTAATTCGTACTTTGCTTTATTTCTGCAAACCCTGACAATAGGAGAACAAGCGGATTGAAAGTACCAGCGGCGAGCCTCATCCGTATGTTCTCGTTTCAACGTTGTTTTAAGTTTCCACTGTAAACACCATGCACATACACAATATATTTAAATATATACACAGGACAAGGTTTATTATAGCTTTAATGAGAAGGAGGTAGCCAGTTAACCATTACATTTAGAGGTATGGATAGATTATGCCTAGAGAATGAATATGTTGCTGTATGTTCACCTCGCTTCGAAATGCTTTACGTGCTTTTCTGACCCTGAAAAAATCCTGTAGACTTTAGTGACCCCTTCGGCACTCTTTTATCAACGGCCTGTGAAACGCACGTGAATGGTGCGTGTCTCAGTATCGCTTCTCTTTCCAGTAAGCAAAGCTAACGACTCATTAAAAACACTTCCAATAATTTACAACATTTATTAGGGATGGAAACATCGTCAGTTGCATGCAAGGTCATAAATATATACAGGGTGTCCCTGTTGACTATCATGCACCAAGATTTTAAAAAAGAGAGCAATGTGCCACTCGAATAAACCCTAGTCTATATTGTTTCCAGTACAGCGGAGTAGCTACCAGTAAACCTTTAATTACTGATATTTAATTAGGTAACTATAATGATCTAACTCTAGACGTACTATCATAATTATCAGTGTCAATTAAACATTTGTAGGCACAGCCAAGGGGCATCTAACTGCGGTATTTTCAGTGACATACTAATTGCGTACTAATTTTTTCCAACTGGTAAATAAACCCTGCGAAATATGGCCAATACCACGTGCCTGCGCTCACACCCGCATAATAATTCAGCGCCCTAAAACAGGGTCCTTCTGAGTTAGTCAGAACGAAATTAAGGAAATAAGAGAAAATCATCGCCCAAGAACACTCCTTGCAGACGGTTAACAAGCGAAGTTGAAACGTGCGGCCCCTGTGTTTCTCACTGGGTTAATCCCGAAAGTTCATTAAACGACGGCTTGGTAGGCTACCGGATCCTCGGTACGCAGTTGCTGCTTGCGCTCGGCTGCCCGAGCCCGTTCTTGTGACCGGGCTGCAGCATCGGGACGGCGTAGCCGAGCTGGTTCCCGGTTCTGCTCGCGGCGTTGCTGATCGAAAGCTTCCTGCTCCTCAGGAGTACGTATGACGCGTGGCCTAACCGTTTCGGAGCCAGAGAAACTGCTGCGCGAGCGCTCGACCATAGAGAAAGGATTGGCCGCGGCTGCGACGGAGATCAACGACGTCACTACTAGCGCAGCCAATCGCGCGCCTCCCTTTCCTATTTTTTTTCTTTTTTCGTGTGTTTGCATGGGGCTGCGCCAGAGGAGTTTTCGGCGTACAGGTGACACACGGACGGACGCATGAATCGGCTAGGCATATACCGCTTTGATGTAACACATCGTGATCGAGCTAGTGCCTTATCTACCGCGCCTCGGCCGAAGTAACACGTCGCGTTTGGTGTTAGTTGGAAATAAGCTGTGATAGCTGTTGTATTAGCGTAGATACCGATGGTTCATTTTTTTTTTTTTGCCACGAGAGCTATAATTACGAAAGCGAATTGACAACGTCAGTGCGAAAGTTTAAGGTGCGTTTTGTTTCGTTCGAGTCGCCATGTCTTTCTCTAATGAGCAGAAGGTGAAAATGATCCTTGCCTTGGGAGCTGCATATGACAACAAGAGGAAGGCCGCAAATATATATCAGTCATGAAAGTGTGGCGGTAGACCAAACGCGTCAACAATCATCAGAAACGACGAAAACCTGAGACAAACCGACAGCTTCAAGAAAGAGCGGCGTAGGGCTCCATCTTTGAGGCGCCGCCTACGCGCGGATGTTCTATATAACGTTTATGGCCTCAAACCCTCATGCTAGTGTGCGGAATGTGGCCGCCCAGGTACTAATTTCCAAGTCATCAGTTCGGAGAATTCTAAACGCCGGCTTTTCACCCGCACCACCTTATAACCATGCACCCAATGCTTGAAAGATAGATACCTTGTAGAATCGTCTATAGATTCCTCGAATTGGGTCCTGACAAAAGCCAATTTTCACATAAACGCACAGGTAAATTTGCATAATGCACACTATTGGAGGGACTCCAATCTACACTGGGTAAAGTGCAATCGGCACCAGCACCTGCAGTGGTCGTTCAATGTGGGGTGCGAAATTTACGCCGTTGCTATATCATAGTCGGTCCCATCTTCGATCACACGCTGACTGGACAGCGTTACGTGCATGGACGAAATCCTTGAAGGAGTGGCGGATGAATTTGTCAGCGAAGTCGCGCTGTCACGTCTTCCACTTCTGTGGTATGAGGGAGCACCAGCACACAGCAGCAGCCGAGCACGAAACTGGGTAAATGCGACTTTTCATGCGCAGCAGATTGGAAGGCATGGGCCTGTAAATTGGCCGGCTAGGTCGCCTGACCTCTCTCCAATCGATTTCTTTCTTTGGGGTTATGGGAAAGATCGTGCTTACATGATCGAGACGGATGTCAGAGTAGCTCAAGACAAGGATAACGGATGTCTGCCGTAGAATTCGAGAGTCGGTCAACAAGAAAGGCACTGAATATGCGATAAACCGGACTCAGTAATGCGTGGCTCCAGAAGGAGGCAGCAGCTGGTGTTCAACAGCGCTTACGAATTCATAGAAAATATGAACACAATGAAATCTGATTTACTTTTTTGTGTGCAGGCGTTCCTATTGCCAATTCGGCTCATTTAGACGTGGTTATTTACTTTCTTGAACGCATCGGTTCTGCCTTTTCTCACGTGCGTCGCCTCCCGCGGTCTGCTTATTTCGCTTTTATTTTATGCCGTGAACCTGTTTTTGCAGCACGTATACACTCTCATGAAAGCTAAAACCGTCACTTCAATTTGGCTTTGGTCAGAAGCAAGTTTCTGGCATATAGCTGCGCGCGCACTCTGTCGATGCGGTGCGAGCAAAGCCGGGATCTTTGAACATGCTATGCGTACTACATTGCTTTTCGCGTTTCGTGCGCGGTCAGAGCGGTGCTTCGGCCGCGTTATCAAGGGGCTTTTGCTATCAATGTGATCAGTCGGCCTTGATAGCCGGATAATAAGTGTAACGTAGCAGAGGAAGGAACAGCTTCAAAGCCCCGAAACCTGCTGTTGCTGCTCCTTACGTGCCATTATCAAGGTGATGCGCTGCCTCTTCGGGTTTGCGACAGCCAATGCGGTTGCTTTCAATCAGCTTATTTGAGGGCGCTGCTTTATGAAACGGGTGGGAACGCAGTGCCATGGTATTTTTCATATTTCGTGAGGTTTGTTTGCCAGTCGGAAGAAATTGCACGCAATTAGTGCGTCACTGAAAACACATCGGCTAGATGTCATTTGTGGGTGCCTGCATAGTGCCTACAAATGCCTCATTGACACTTTGATAATTAGGACAGTACTTCTCGAATTGGATAATTAATTGCAATTGTTGAATTAAATTTCAGGAACGAAAAAATTACTGGTGGCTGCTCCACTGTACTGGAAACAATATGCACTAGGTTTTCTTCGAGTAACGCAAGTGCTCTTTTTTTAAGTCTTGGTGCACGATAGTTGGGGCACACTGTATAATTCACCCAGTAACCGAAATGAGGCCAAGCCGGATTCACTCAGAATCACAATCAACTGTAGGCATGTGCAGGAGCACCTACACTCGGACTCACACAAAAAGAAAAAAAAAAGAGAGAGGCTGCAGTTTCACCTGAAAGGCGAAGCAGTATTGGTGATATCGAAGTATACCACAATTTCACGAAGGAAGATTACACCACCTAGCGATGCCAGATTCTTGGTGGTGGGAGAGGACTCAGGCTGTGAAAATGAACTGTCTCCTACTATGAGGTCTTGTAAATTCGCAATAAGGCCATATATACACACACACAAAAAGCTGGTCGGGCCTCTGACCCCTCCCCGGAAAAATGAAAACTTTCCGCCTATGGTGGCCACACTGTATTGATTGGTGAAAAGAGCGTACGGCAGATGAAGAAGAAGGGAGGAAGGAGCAAGCAAACCAGTCGCGCGTGAACGCCGCGAGCCTTTGTTCAATTCTAAAACAATCAGCAAAAAAAGCTCAGTTTGTTGTGCAATCTACTGAGGGCTGATCATATTGTCCCTTGTGGAATTCTAACTGCGAGCGAGATTTTAGACGTAGAAAAGGTGCGTGCAAAAACTTTTGTACAACCAATGTCCTGTTAATTGGGCTGATTATACATATTTATTTATTTATTTATTTATTTATTTATTTATTTATTTATTTATTTATTTATTTAGTACATACTGCAGACCACATTGTGGTCCTTGCAGGACGGGCAGACATTGAGTGCAAGACATGTACAAGATACGTTCGCATACATTCATAAAATATATAGACTTCACAATGATATATTGCTCACAAACATTTAGTGAAAAGGATCAAAATACAATACCTAAATCAATTAATGGTGCAAACAGAACGATGAAAAAAAAAGGCAAGGGAAATTGCACATCAAAGGCAAGGGAGTTTGAGAGCCGAGGACCTGCCCCGCTCATTCAACAGGAAGAATACATTCTATACAGGAAAAAAAAAAGACAACAAAAACTTACATAAAACACAGTCACATATTGTAAGGGGCGGGCAGCGAATTCCATTCAGAAATAGTTCGGGGAAAGAAGGAAAACTTATAGCTGTCTGTCCTGGCATAGATAGGTGTCAGTGTCTCCGGACGATGGTGTCGTGTATACCTAGTGGAGAGATGACTTACATATAGTGAAGGGTCCAAAGCCAATTTGTGATTAATTAGATTATGTAAAAAGTCTAGCCTGTGTTTTTGTCTTCTTTGTTTAAGCGAAGGGATATCGTTAGCCAACATCAACTCTGACGGGGAATCCGAACTTTTGAACTTAGAATAAATCAAACGGACAGATTTTCTCTGTATTCTCTCAAGTTTGTTAACATTGACATTGACATGTGGAGCACTTGTTAGTATGGAGTGTTCATCTAAAAATTCATTAATGCGAGTTGCGATTATGTGCTCGAAAAGTTTGCAGCACGATGACGTTAATGATATGGGGCGGTAATTCTCGAGCAATAATCGATCGCCTTTCTTAAAGACCGGAACAACTCGAGCCATCTTCCAATCTTCAGGCACTTTCACGCTTAACAAAGATGCTCTGAATAATACAACTAAGAATTTGGCAACAGTTTCGGCGTATCGCCTAAGAAACACATTCGGAAGGTTGTCAGGACCAGGGGTTGTTTTGGTTATTAAATTGAGTAACATAGACACTATGCCATGGTAAAATATAAAGCTTGCCTCATGCTCTTCAAACACTACAGAACTCAAAGGTGGGCCTGACCGTGCACGGGAGAATACGCTATGAAAATACGTGTTAAAATGTTGTGCGATGGCATTCAAGTCGTTAAGAATGGTTCCATTAACTGCAATTTCCGTAATAGTCTTCTTGCTATTGCCAAGGTATCCCCAAAACTTATCCGGTGCGTTTTTTATAAAGTTGGGCAATGTTGTGGAAAAATAAAAATTTTTGGAATCGCGCACGGCGCATGACAGCTGTTTTTGGAGTTCCGTGATATCGACTGTGCGTCGATGCTTATAGCTACTATATTTAAGTATAGTAGCTACTACATTTAAACGAACAGTCTCAAAAGCTAAGGAGGATTATGATTCCAAGCATTATACACATACCTTTCGAAGTCTAGCAATAAAAAAGCCCCGTTTAAATTTCTTCGATCTCGTAAAGTTATGTCGGTGCCCTTGAATGTCGACTCTGTTGGTCTATCAACAAAAGAATTATCAGAATCGCTTGAGAAAATTGCTCAAGGACTTGCGCGACGTTCAAAGCATAAATTGCCGATAGGACTAAAGAAACCTCCCTAGGTAGACGACTTTGTAACAGTAACAGCGACAGAGCTTGAAAGCATCATTACATCGTTACCGGCGTCAGCCCCAGGTCCAGATGGCATTACAACAGGAATGCTAAAAGTTTTGTTTGATTATGCGCCTCAGGACCTGCTAAATATCACAAATTTCTCTCTAAAAAATTGATGGGTTTTCCAAGAGAGTGGGAGAGTAGGTAAAGTTATTCCACTATTGAAGAAAAATGCAGCTGGACTTGACAGCTGGACAACATAAGACCAATTTCTCTTACTTCCTATGCCGTCAAGTTAATAGAAAGGGTTCTTCACGGCCGTATAACAAATTTTATGCAGGATGATACCCTTCCCAGTCCTTGTCAGATTGGGTTTCGTCCCGGCCACTCCGTATGGTGCGCCCATGTAGATTTAGAGATTAAACTTGCTCACCGCAAACGAGAGTATACGCAGCTTTGGTGACGCTAGATTATGACAAAAGCATACGACTCTGTAGAATATTGTGTGCTGTTCGATAAGCTTCAGTCTACGAATTTCCCGAAATATATAACCGCTTGGATCTATTAATTTATAAGGGATAGAGAGTTTTATTGGTAAACCAACACGGTATTTCGACGTCTAAACACAAGCAGACAGGAAGTGTACCACCGGGTTCCGTTCTTTCCCTTATAGTTATTTAACCTTTTGCTAAGAACAATTCCTTTGTCTCCGGAAGTACATGTTTATGTTTATGCGGACGATATCGAATTTTTCACATCCTCAAATAATATACATTCACTACGACAGCCATTGCAGAATTACTTCGGAATGCTGGAGACATGGCTATAGACGGGTTATGTATGTCGTTAAATATGAGCAAAAGTGCGGTATTAGTATTCCCATTAACTGCACAGGTGCATATATCTTTACAATACCGACAGAAAATCATTCCACAAGTTGACGAAGCCAGGGATACCTTACCGATGATTTATAAAATGTATGTTAGGCCCATATTAGAATTCGGCTGCGTAATATTTTCCGGTGGTCCCGCCTGCAAAATTAAACCTCTCATGCGTTTAGGAAGAGAAGCTCTACGATCATGCCTCGGACTACCTAGATTTCTTGCCAACGCTGTTTTATATCAGGAAGCTAATACACCCACCCTAAATTGCAGATTCCGCATGCTTACGGTTCGGACATTTTTTTTAAATTTATGACTTTTTAAAAAGACGTACGCAATGTGCATTATCACTGAACCGTCTGAGTTTTTTCAAGTATCGTGGTCGAGATTCCACCGTACTCAGATAATATTCGTGCAAGCACAGTTACAACAGTTGAATGTGTCCATACGCCAAGTTTGTCATTCAAATGACGCCTTAACATGCCTCAAAATTGAGAACGAGGACATAATTTCAAATCATGCTAAACTATTACCAAGGCGAGATTTAATTAATATCTTACACGGCCACCTACACCAGCCAACCACTGACAATGTAATAGCTACTGACGCTTCTGCGTGCAATGAGAAGGCAGGAGAGGGAATCTTCTCTGAATCTCTTCAATGGTGTTACTCCCTCCGCTTTCCCGACTTCACACCCATATTTCAGGCAGAATTATTAGAGAGGCAAAAGGAGTACTTTGCTGAATTTCTAAAATTATCAATAATTATCTTACTTACTTACTTGCTTACTTACTTTATCAACATTCTTAACAATATTTTCATTACACTTCTCAATTACAGTTCTATAGTCCCACGCTCTGCTATTCAAGTGTAGTTTTGATTTACTTCTAAGCGCACGGAAAACCGCCTGCTTCTTGGCCGATCCCCCATAGTGGGTACGCGCCACTGCTTGGCGAGACACGAGGCCTCGCGAGGGCGCGCGCCGGCTGCGACAGAAGTGGACGGAAGCCATGGCTGCGGACGCCGCGTCCTTCGTGCTCGGACTGCTGCTGCTCGCCTCCGCAGTGCCGCGGGGCGGCCGGTGCTGCCGCACGGAGCACTTCCCGATCCCCAGCCAGTGCGGCTCGGAAGGCGGCATCCCGCTGGGCGGCGCCCACTCGCTGCCCTGGATGGTGACGGTGCGCGTGGAGGCGATGACCGACGTCCAGGACCCGGAGGACCTGCTGCCTTGCCCCAGCGTCTTCCAGGCCGCCAGGGGAGACTCCAACGGCTCGTCAGACCGCCGCGCGGGGCCGGACTCCTTCTTCGGCCACCTGGCGCGGGTGGCCGTCACCCACAGGCTGACCTCGACGTGCGCCGGCGCCCTCGTCACCGCGAGGTATTCGCCGCGCGACGGAATGCGTCGCTTTGTTACGCGAGATACCCACGTGGTCGATGATTGCAAGGCAGCAAAGAAAGGGTGACGACACGCGCAGATAACACGAACAGAAGTTACAATGTCAGTGTGGCGGCAAATGAGCTGCATCACCAGGTGTTCTCACTGCACATTGACCACCAGTAAAAGCAAACGGTGTGATATTGCAAATTACTACTTGTTGCGGGCAGGCACGTACCCAGGATTTTTTTTTCCGGGGAGGGGGGTCCAACCCAAGGTAACTTTTCTATGCAAATAAGGGGGGAAGGAGGTACCTTTACTAGCATAAATGTGAATAATGCCCGCAATTCGCCATAATGATGCGTAAACCCGCAAAAGGGAATTGAAATGAGGTATATCTGAGATACACCTCTCCTTTACTTGGCAAACAAGGAACCACGCCAAATAGACTCGCGCATGAAAGAAACGCAAGAAGAACACTGCCAAGAACAAGTAAACAAGGGAAATGTAAAATAAAGGTCTAGTAGCGCTTTTTTAATTAGCTCTGGAAGAATTATAGAAAAATACATATTTGCGGAACAATCACAGGTTCTTCTGAATCCCTCGTTAACTGCTCTACCAAGTGGCAAAACCTACTCGTGTTGTTGTTTGAGAAGGTGCGTATTGATGCGTAGTCAGCAGTCCCGTACAACCGCGTAGAGCGCAGGACTCTGCAGTAGACATACTGCACCCGCCGCGGAAGGTTAGAAAAACACCCACATTAGCACAGCAGAGAAGTGGCTACATCAGGCGGCTCGATTGATGACTGTAGAAGCGTCATTCAAAACACATGGAATTATTCTCCATTTCCGGCGGCGCTTTCTCTACTTCCTTTTTAAATAAAAAGATGTTGATGCATAAACATTTTCCCAAACAACGGTTAACGTTGTTAATTTTCGATTTTCCTTCCTGTTTGGCTGTTGCCTCGGCTCTCTTCCTTAGTAGATCGCTTAATTTCTCAACTCCTTGCGACTCTTGTTTCCAGTTGCCAAAGTGCTTTACAATTAGGGAAAAGCCAGACGACGTAACGGGTGACAGTCATATATTGCTTATCGGTTTAACGGATATTGCACGGTCTGATGATGGACACTGTTCCTCATTATCTTATTTTCCACTTTATCTAACGCATAACGCGGATATATAGTTCCGAGGATCTGCCAGCGTCGCGGCGAGCCGTCACTCGAGGAAATAATGAAGAAAAATTAAAAGTTAAACGCAACTGGCGTTTTCTCCGGCCGCAACTCATTCCACGAGCGTACGGAGCAGCTGACCAAGAACCGAATAGCTTTCCTGGTCCCTGGGTCAGTCTAAACAAATATTGAACTAACGAAGCAACAGCGATGTGCGTGATCGTTGAATGGATGGTGAACTCATATTTAGTTAATCGAGCGGGCACCGAATCGATGAGGAACTGGCCTTCACACCCCAGGAGATGTCGATAACTACCGCCATCCAAAAGGTGTGAAAAAAAATTGACAACCATTCCACTGTGTGAAGACGGAATGACAGCGAAAGCTGACGACAGTCGAAGCTCTCAAACGAAAAGCAAAGCGCTTCACCTCCGCCGCGGGTCGGCACGGTGACAGTGCAACACCAGGCCGACCCGTGGCGGAGGTGAAGCAGGCGTTAAGCACTCCCCATACCTGGGCCCAGCCCGAAGGTAGTGCAATGCGTGCATTGAGCACTCCCCATACGTGGGCCGATGCCGAAGATAGTGCAATACCGGGCACATACGCGGCAGAGATGAAGCAGGCGTTAAGCACTACTCATACGTTGGCTCATCCCGAAGGCAGTGCAATGTCGGGCCTACCCGCGGCGGAGGTGAAGCAGGCGTTAAGCACTTCCCATACGTGGATCCAGCCCGAAGGTAGCGCAATGTCCGGCCTACCCGCGGCGGAGGGGAAGCAGGCGTTAAGCACTCACCATACGTGGGCCCATCCCGAAGATCCCTAAGAGCGCGTTACAGATTCCCGAGCCCACAGGGGTATATGGCAATGAGCTTGAACCCTTTCTGCAGTATCACCAGGACCGGCCCACATGATGATTTTTTGTGTTGACGGACGCCGAAAAAACCACGGAACATTAGTCACGCGCAGCTCTTGCTGTAAAAGGCATCAAAATGTTGGCCACCGAATAGATTGATTTGTCGGCGCTTTGGGAATGTATGTGAGGAGTGGTGGCGTGGGCGGTGAGGTATGCTGTTTTATTTCGCCCCCTCCCCCCCCCCCCCCGCCCCTGGGTACGTGTGCCTGGTTGCAGGGCTGTGCAGTTTTTTACGACGGAAAAGACGCGAGCACGTGTACGGAGACGACTGAACACCAGTCGGGTCGTTTATTTATTCTTTACATGCTTGCGCGCTTTATAGCGATCGCAATTAGATGGACACTCTGCAGGCGAAATTCCGCCTTCGTTGTCGCCGTGATGTTCCGTATAAACTCGAGTGAGATACGATCGCGGCCACGCGCGTACACCGTTGGTGAGAGCGACAACTGGCGAGAGTGAGCCCTCTTCTGGCAAGGGAGGAAGGCGGGGAAGGTTCCCACCGTCTTCTCACGTGCGCAAGGGGGATGGGGAGCAGGGAGATATGCAAGCGCCGTGGATGTGCGAGCGCTAGAAGAGTCGGAGGGGGGCGGGAATGTTAGGGCACATTTCTATCCGCCTGCGGCGGCTGAGCGTGCGTTATCTTGAGAGTAATCTGCGCTGGGTTCGAAGGCTAGCCTGCCGGTTATAGCTGATGGCTGTGTTCTCGCGAGTCTATAGTTCGCGCTGAAGCGAAAGGTGACACAATGCGAGTCCGTTGTCATCGAGTGAGATGTGTTCGTGTTTGCCTGTGTGCGCGTGACAAAAGTGGTAGTTAATTTACTTAGTAAGCGAATGTTTACAGTTTATGCAGCTAATAAAACGGCTAATCTTACTTCGTATAGCTGTCTAATAATTTGCTATCGCAATCAATGCTTCGCCTGTCGGGCGAAACTTGACTTTTCTTTTTGTCATCGCAAGTGACAATTGTGTGGTATGATGCTGTAGTAACGCAAAGGCCATCCTGCCGATCACTCAGAAACATGCAACCCAGTTCGAAAATGTCATACATGAATTTTTACAGAATGATATAGGGCGAGTGTAGCCAGACAAGTAAATGCTGGCGTGTCAAGCAGACAAACCAGTGATGGTCCAATTTCAAAACTGTTCACGTAATCGGAAAATTCACGTACGCGGTGATCTGCAATTAACCTTCCTCGCACTACAAAACTCAATGACTCGATTTTTTTCTCGCTTACGCAGGCACGTTCTGACGGCGGCACACTGCCTGTTCGCGTCGCGCTACAAGCCGACGTACCGCGTCTACCTGCGCAATGGCAGCTCGGCCGCCCACGGGGGGCACGCCTCGCACCGCTCCTACGTGAGCGTGCCGGTGTCGACAGCACTGTGCCACCCGGGATGTCGGTTCCACGGCACCACGCGGGCCGTCAACGACCTCGCCGTGCTTGTGCTCGCCGAGCCCATCGACATTCAGGTGCGGCGCCCACATAGCGCGGCCGCTAACTTGGGAACAAGGGTGACGTCACGATTCCCCCTGTTGGAAGACACGAGGGCGGTAGCACGTGCGAAGTCTGCAGTCCAGAGAGCATGATTAAAAGACGGCGCCGAACAAAACAACACACGAAGAAGGGGAACACGAGACAGCACGTAGGCGCCTACGTGCTGTCTCGTGTTCCCCTTCTTCGTGTGTTGTTTTGTTCGGCGCCGTCTTTTAATCATGCTCAACCAACTAGCCCACCAGCACATGCTCAGTCCAGAGAGGTCGAAGATCACCGCTCGATTTCACTTTGTGTGGAAGCGTAGACATTCGGCATTACTGGTACGGCATATACTACATGCGAAGCGTAGAAAGCAGATACACACAGGGGTCCCTCTTTTCTTTTTGCGCTTCACTTGCCATATAATGTTGAAGTGACGAAGCGGGTTCTGCCGCCCCAAACTATGAGCGTACGAACGATGTTCTGACGAGGAATGACGTTGAGAATGGGGGAAGGCGGGGGTACATGGGTGCGACGCGTGCATTTACATGATTAAACTAGGGCGACTTCAATGTCTGTTATTCATCCATCTTAAAAGGAGTTACGGTTCCTCTGACGTATTTTACTCAATAAACATACACCCCCTCGGGGTATCCTAAATCTGGAAAAAATTAAGGAAATACGCTCAGCTGACATATGCGGACCGCAACACGTCAAGGGCGTGAATTTCGTTCCGTGTTTACCCAAAATGTTTCGGTTCTTGTCAGATCATCCAAGTAACATCACCTCTCCAGGTCCGCGAAATGAAATAATAAAAAGGCTTTATGCGGGACACGCTAGCTGTCCGCAGTGGCGATTCACTCCCGCCAGTATAGCTTCGACTCTCTTGGAGGAAACAGCGGGTCCAAAATTAAAGATGTGCGCGCTAGACTCCAAGAAGGCGAGGCAACTCTTATCCGTCGCTGCGCGGCTGCTGGCGTGTCTATGGCAATGTTTTCACCGGGAGCCTGACCAGTCACGAAAACAGCTGGTGTATGCACGAAGACGTCGTGGGGTACACATGGTTCGTCCCACTGTTTAAACATTCGAGCGTTGCAAGAAGCCGCACGTCTTGCCGCGCATTCCGAAAGCGCCCCGTAACCCGAAGGTGCGCGATGACCGTGGCGCAGGGCGGCGGCGGCGCGAGTGCCCTGTGCCTGCCCTGGCCCGACGTGCCGGTGTACGGCTCGGTGTTGTGGATGGCTCGCCACGAAGGCCGTCCCAAGGGGGGCTCGGCCGGGGGAGGAGCGGGCCGCCTGCCCACCGCCCTGACCAGGGAGTCCGTGCAGCTCGTCAACTGCTCGCTGCTCCCGCAAATGGCCCACGACACCGGTGAGCTATTACTAGAGAGCACCCACAGCGCCAAAAAGGCATTGCAGCGGCCCTACCCTAAGGTTACGGAGGGCTTCGGGCACGTCTCCTCCTTTCCTTTTTCCCCCTCAAAGCGAACTTCAGTGCATCAAGTGCATGCCCGCGTCGCAAGTTCTTTGCCGACGGGCACTGTTGACTACTCCTGCCCGAACCACTACCTACTGCACAATCTACTCAGGCAGTGAACGGCACTAACGCTGCGCGCGTCTTTAAGCATTCGTTATATAGCTTGGACCATTGGGTAGAAATCCGGTGCCGTGCAAAATTCCCCCCTGTGTAGTAAAATTTCCACCACACTTTGCTTTCGAAATTAAAGTTTATCTCGAGTTTTGACAATCACGATTGTCATGATGCCAGAGCAAAAGGCGAGAGTATGCACGCCTGCTCCTCGCGCGTCAATAAGGAGCAGACAGTAGGGCGGCGAATTCGACCAACACGAATCTTCAGCGTCCAGATCTAGCGCCCCTATAGACCGATTCATCCGTGCATGGCATACGTGGATGTGACTTTGGTGCCTCCGCGCAGCCGGGGAGCCCTCGAACGAGCTCTGCGCCGTCAGCATCGGCGGCCTTCGCGAGGTGGTCGACCCCGGCACTGCGCTCATGGTGGACACCGTCCAGGGCTGGGTCCTCGTCGGCCTGCTCTCGTGGCTGGACGACGCCCGCGCCGTCTCCAGTGTCGCCGTCTTCACCGATGTGCGCGCCCTCATGGCGTGGCTGCTGGAGACAGTCTTCAAGACCTTCTGACGCAATACAGGCTTTTCAGCCTCGCGTGTTTGTTCTTGCTGAGCATTGGGCGTGCCGTTAACTGGTGCCTCGAGATTTTCTCATTTGCACGGCCGTTTCTTGAGCAATTCGTAGGGGGTCGAACCTGTGCTCATTCTGAGCTTGGCCGCAAGTATATTCTCTGCGGCAGATCCCGTGCTTACTATGGGCACGTCTGCGTTCAGAGAAAATAAAGAAAATGTAGATCACGTTTGGCCAGCGAGTTTTCGGCTTGCACAAACCCTCGCTTTCGTCAGCGAGGCGTTCTTCTCTCGAGCGCCGAACGGTCGCTGTGAATAGATCTGTGTCAAATCGGCACCAAACCGTAAGTTTGATAGGCGACGACACCTGACGTTTCAAACGAAGCACAAATAGCGCTGCGTTTGTGCCACTCGCTTGTCCAGTCTTCAAATACTTCACGGTCATCTTGCCGCTAATACACTGGTACGAAGGGCTCGTACGTAATCGGGTGGGGCGGGGCGGGGGAGATCGCCACAGCCGATCAGCACGGGCTACGCTGGCGGCCGTATAGAAGAAAACGCCGTAAAAAATTTCCACGCTCCTGGCATTGTGAAAACTAACAATTCTTTCTTGAATTTTCTTTTTAAAGCAGAGAGCTTTCTTTACCTCTTCCTTCGACTTTTCTGCTACTGCTGTCTTGCACGCCGCGTGGGGAAGTGGTTCAGAGCATCCAACACGGAAATTTATATACCCTCACGTCACGCTCCTTCACATGGAAGGAGCGCGGCAGACAGGAAAGGCGACGCGAAAAACTCGTTTGGACCTTTACATCGCGTTGCACGCGCACAATGCCCTCTGGCGCGAGCTCTCTGGGCATTCATTTTAAACAGCGCCAAAAAAAACCGGACAAGGAAAAGCACAGGACCAGCGCTGCTTGTTCTCTTCCTTGTCTGTGTGTTTATGGCGCTGTTTAAAATGGATGACCCGTACCAACTAGCTCGCACTCAAACCCTTCTAAATCCCTGGGCATCACCACATTAGCTTCTTGACAGCTGTAATTATCCTTGACATGCCCCCCCCCACCCCCCCGTAAAAGTATTGCAGAAACTGCAGCGCTTACCTTACTACAAAAGGATACAGAGAATGGGTAGAACCCACACAGTAATGAAATAAGTTGACAGCCTTGCCACTCTACGCTCATAGTTCTCATACATGGGAGGAGGGCGGAAAAGGGAAAAGGCGACGTGAGAAGGCAAGGAAAAGCTACGACTAGAAACAACAGCAGTTGAGCAAATTTGAGGGCAATCTCGGTAAACTTAAGTTTAGAATCAGAACCACAACCGCATTATGAGGAATGCAGTATTGGAAGATTCTGGATTAATTTTGACACCCCGGTGTTCCTTAACGTGCACCTAAAGCTAAGTGCACATTTATGTATTTCACTCATGTCAAAATGCAACTGCCGTGGTCTGGATCAAACCCACGACCATGAGGAATGCCATAGCCAAAAAGCTAACGCAGTGGGCACAGTGTGTTGATTTGACATGTGACTGCATACGTAGTGTCACCCAGACTCTAGCGTACTTAAATGCGAATTTGCACTACTTCTGAAAAATAAACACCATGCAACCATACAAATTTGTCAAGCAAGTGACGCAGGGCGAGCGGACGCAAAGACGCATTAAAGCACCGTAGGGTCTAGGAGACACTGTGGAAGCGGTCGCACATCAAATCGACATTTCTGTGCCCACCGTGATTGCTTTGCCGCTATGGCACTACTGAAGGTCGCGGGTTCGACCCCAACCGTGGCAGCCACATTTCGACGGGAGTGAAATACAAAAATGCTTGTGCACTTGGATTTAGGTGCACATTAAAGAACAACAGGGTGTCAAAATTAAGGTGAAGTCCACCGCCAGCGTGCCTCATAATCCGATTAAATAATTCAATTGAAGTTTAAAACTTCAGCCACAATGTGATGTGCCATGTGAGGCAATGACAATGCTCAAGCCTCTCAGAGGTTATGAACAATGGCACACAACACCTCAAGCAAACACGTGTTCTGCGTACAATGCAGACAAACAGCAGTGATGCATGCAAGGAAATGTTTAACATCAGCTCGCCCCGCTCGGATTGGACTAAGCGTTGAAGAAATTAAACCTTCCTGGTCCTTCGTGGTCGACATCACCACTAATTATAGTCAATGAAAGTGAACAGCATCGAAAGCTTTGCTTACCTCGATTCTCACACAGTGTGGGATCTGCATAAGTTTTTTGTACTGTGCAGTTTATTATTTGAACATTTTATTTCTTCACCCGAGAAAAAAAATCAGTCGGCAACTTGTACAAGGTGTTTTTTGTTAGCTTTAGTATCCTGATCAACCAGGTTGTCATTGCATGTTCGAAATGGAACACTGCGAAGCACCTATACACAAAACATGAAGCACGGTTCAAGATGCAACTCAAATTGCTTTCTAAATAACAATTTCGTGCTACACCTGCAGAAACACAGTATCATGTTGAATATAAGTGGAAGGAATTACTTGCTCGAAAATATGCAATAGCTATCATCACTAACGTTACTGCTGCATAATGTTTTCATGGCATCAGGTAGAGCATGTGATTTGTTACATCACTTTTGCAGAAGGGTTTGTACAGGAACAGACAAAGGCTGGTGCTGGAACAATTTTATCTCAAGTGCAACTTAAGAACAATACTACATGGCATCCAAAACGGTGCAGGGAGTCTCACCACATGTGGGTCTCCCTTATTTCCCCAATTATCTGGCTTGCTTTGTGTAATGCCTGCAACAGAAGAGAAGCACCTCTGGTTGGTAAGCAGAACTTGGCATATTGATTCAGTTCACAGCCTTTCTCATACGCAACCCCTTCAGTCATGTCATCTACACATGAAAGGTGCAAATTCTTTAGTGGTAGTATGATAAATATATAAAGTAGTAGATACGAGGCTTACTGTCTGTGCATTCTGCAAATGAAAGGAAGTGCCACATTTACACAGCAGAAAATATTTTAAATAGTTAATGCACGCAAAATATTAATGACATATCCATTGCCCCTCTGCCTTGTGCTACTTCCCATACCATATATATGTAGCCCAAAGTGGTCTACAAAAAGAAACCACATAACATTAATAAAGCAGCATTTCTTTTTTTAAGTTATTCTACATGATTGATTGAAAGTTTTTTTTTCCCAGCAATACATTGAGATTTGTGACTGAAGGGGCTAAAGCAACAAAATAATCTCAGGCAAGTGCATATACAATGCAAGCCTTGTGATGAAAAGCTGGGTTCAATTTGGCATTCAGAAATTAATGCACTTGGCAACTAGAAATGCCAACACTAAATCTGCTGTATTAGAGAGTGGCGATGTGGGCTTGTTGGTTGCTCATCTTCAAACGAGCAAGTTGTTGCAAATGTGGCAACCACATTCTCAGAATTGTGGTCTCCACTCAATGTTTGATGACAGTGTCGTTCTAGGTAGATATAAGGACAAGGTTACCCGCTTAATCATAACGGCTGAGCATATCAGCAGACTTAGTGAATTGTGCATAAGCAAGCCATTGATAGCGTTGTCACCTAAAGAATTTAATTTCCTGCGCAAGCGGTAGTAATGCTGTCTTCTGGCTACATTCTTGGTTCTGTTATGCATGTTTTTTTCTTTGTTAGAACTTGTTGCTTCCATGTGATCTATATCACGGTGCGCGTGAGCTACGTAGTATGGCTTGGTTTTGAAAATAAAAGCCGTTGTTGCTAGTACCGTTATGCATGTACATAATCTTTAGCGCCTTCTCGTGTCCTTGTTCCCTGTCCTACTACAACTTGCTCGTTTCAAGGTTAAAGACTAGGGAATCTGCTTCTCCAACAGAACTATAATATAAGAGACACAAGAACAAGCATAAAAAAAATTGTATTTTGTTGTTACAAGTAGCAACACTGTAATGCAAAAGGATAGAAAGTTGGGCGAGTTGGTACGGCAACATGATCTTGGATTGTAGCACGAAGTGAACACGGACACAGAAAGGAGCGCTCGTCCTGTCTGCCCCTTTCTGTGTCTGTGTTCACTTCACACTACAATCCAAGATCATGTTAGCAACACTGTATCGATGTCGAACCCCAAGATGTACTGCTGCCTGTGTAACGAATGGCATTGTAACACTGACCAACTCAGTTTCGAATGCGAATTCCCAATTCACCAGAGCTTCTTCAAGAATTAACTCCAGTGAAATTGTTTAATGGTAGACATTATTATTATTATTATTATTAGACATTACAATATCCACAGATACTAATTAGTATGCTCTCTATCTATCTGTACCTTAGTAGTCCTCTATCGTTACCACCATTTCACAAATTGTATAAGTTTGAATTTCACAGCCCTTTTCTGAACCACAAACACGTAATAGTGTAGTTCCAGAACTCATAGCAAGCGTCAAGTAAGCATACAAACAACACACAGGCAGTAACTAGTAGTAACCTTGTAACTCAGCAGCATTCTAAATCCTGCATGATATATTTAGAAATTAATTTTGCAAACACAGCATAATAAATGCCAGAAAGGAAGCTTGTGCACTTGCAGCCGAATCGCATGCTAAGCAGCAAATGCAGCCAGGGCCAATATCTGCATTTCTTATCACTTTTATAGTGAGTGGTTAAACTTCTACTGGGGAGAAACCTTGTTAACATAGTGCCGCATTTCTGTCCATGCTAGCAAAGGGCAGCGTTGAGCTAGCTAGTAAGGGATAATCATGAAATCAGCAATGCAAAGGCAGGACATACAACTGAGACAAAAATAAAATACCCTTGCATAAAAAAAAAGATGCATCTATTTGCATATGACAGTTACCATCGTCAGATGTGAAATTTCTGTCCTTTTGCTTGCCACTTACATTTCTCGTCATTCTGCTTTACTTAATTGCATATCACGCACAACGAACATGATACCTGAGTAATCAGCTAATTGTCTGCGTCCAGCCGTTGCATCTTTTAAAAACCGAATAACATCAATCCAATAATCCCTCAGTGATGCTTTGGAAACTTCACAGTTGGGAGTTGGTCGCCTACCTTGACCATCTGGGCCGCCTCGCGCCGTCGCACTGCAACATGCTCTGACTCGGCCAGCAGTTGATTGAAGCAGTCGTGCTTGTATAGATGTGTCACCAGCTCACTCTGTAAATTGTCTTTGACGTAGTTGACCAGGAAGTGCATGATTGCTTTCGGCACAGAATCCTGGATGTTCTTGCGCACAATCAGGAAGTACGATCGAATCAGCCGCTCTGCATGTGCACAAAGCCACAAGCTCAGTGTCAGCTTTGCAGAGACAAGCCGGATCGGAAATGGACATGAAACTAACACCTTACAGTGCTTACTCATACATCTCCAAGGGCCACAGACTCGAATGCATAGCTAAGGCTCACTCACCAATCACTTCACAGTCCCGCTGCTCTCGAGCTGACAGTTTCCGGGGCCCTGCAGTTGGCTGCGAGAGAGGTGATCGTCGCAAAAGTATGTAATCAATGTGCTGTTTCTTTTACTGTTAAGACCACATGTACATAGTAGAACTTTATTCAAGCAAACTGTGAACATGCTGTGAGAAATAATCTGCTTGACACAAGCAGCCTTATATTTTAGCGCTTTGCGCGTTTGCTCATTACAGGATTTCTTGACTATCTAAAGTACTGCAGCTCGTGACGTTAGGCTGGCTGGTGTTGCATGGCTTGTGAAGTGCTAGACACAAGCGCTTGTGTTGTCTGCCTCCCTATCCTTGTCTTTTGCTGTTTTGCACTTCAAAAGCCTTATCTAAAGTGCAATGCGAGAAAGTGATCTAGCTGCCAAAGCAGTGATTGTGCGGACATCCGATGTAATTGATTCACAATATCAGACTACTGTTGCTTGTCATTAGCAATTTTGTACATACTATGTAAATGTCCTTGAAACCTTGCCAAAGGTGTTCTGACAGCAGCTTACCTCCTCAGGCAGCAGATTGACTGGTTTCTTGATAGGGGTAGCTGGATTGCTGGGCTCCCCTACATGACTAGTGCTGCTGCTGCTGCTGACAGCTGGCACAGAAGCTGCAACATCACCTGCTGCCCCACGACGACTCTGCATGTCATGGCAAAATTTCAGTTAACTTTGTTTCAGGGTGCCACAGAGAAGAAACAACAGATTACGCAAAGTAATTTATTGAATATCGGTGCAACCTTCAGCAGCTGCACATCACAGAGAGCTAACTGCTGTTATGTGGCAGCCACAGTGATGACGCATAGGCAACTAAAGTTCTGCCTTTTTGCGGCTGTATACCGGGTCGAGCACTTTTGGAGACACTCTCCCTTTGGTGCGATGTCCAGTGAAGCATCTCATTAGGAAAGAAAGCATCTTGTCTTTCGGCTAATCCGATGAATAAAAACTATAAATGGTATCCTCGAAAGTTATTGACTGACAATATGGCCCCAGGGGCTGTATTTTCAAATGCGTGTGAATTAGCATGTATGTGCTTGAGTCTGTAAAAGAAAAGGCAGACTAAAAATACACATCAACACTGTGTGCAATTCTACTCATTTCTCTCTCTTTCCACAACTGTTCTCAGCACACCAACCAGCCCTTTTGCTAACCATCCTGGAAATATGTGTGTGTACATGAACAATTTGAAGAGTTAAACATAGTTCCTCAGTGTGATTATGCACTAACTCACATTTCACATACTACGCGATTACAAAGTCCCGCACCTCCGGAAGCCCATCCTGGGCAGCAATGGCTGCCTCATGGGTGCGCGTTGCTTTGGTTAGGGCACTGGCCACGTCGTGGAAATCGGGGTGCTTGGTGTTGATGTAGGCAAGTTCGATGGCAACCAAGTTCTCAACCATGGAGTTGGCGGCTGGCAAGCGACGCCTCAGTAGCTGGGTGACCACCTCGACAATGCACTCGTGCAACTTGGGGAAGCGCAGCATCTCCTGCTGCACCTCGGTGCCGCAGTGCTGGATGATGCGCTGCATCTCCTCGTGCACCAGTTCCACGCAGCGCAGGCTCGGCTCCTCCAGGCGCCGGATCTGCCTTTTGACCAGCAGCTCAAAGGACACCTCCGGTACAAACAGGGCTGGCCGCGGACCCTGCCACAGACGCCACTGCCATGACTCAGTTTCCCTTCCCACATCTAACGACTAAGCAAAGCTTCTAGCTCAGCCAGCTCGAACAGACACTGAAGGCAAAAATTAGGCCGCCTTAGAGGAGTAATAGATCAGGAGTCAAGAATATGACGTAACGCTATATAGTCAGGTAAAAGCACTGCTAGAAATTATACAGGTCACTAACTAACATAAACATAAAATGACATCAGAAGGATCTGCAGGTATCGAAAAACACCATTTTGTACTGACAGTGGTCAATGACTTGTTTTATTTCTGACAGTGATAAATAAGCACATCAGCAAGAAAATGAGATGTAGCTGCAGTTTACTTTGGATAAGACAAACACTGTGACCAAATGTGGTGTTAAGCAAAACATGCCATTAACTCTGCACAGAATTAAACGCACACAACCCAGCACTTTAGCAAGAACAGCCATTTATGCCTGGCTCCCTCATATATACAATGTATTGTAGATGTTATACTATGGCCTTGAGGCAGGCTTACAGACTATCCAAGAATTTGAAAAGAATCTAAAGTCCCTACACAACGGCTGTTTGTCCTAAATTGCAGCCCATGGATAACCATAGTCCGTTCAGAGGAAACTATGCATGCATCTCCCACTTGGCAGCTCCTACCGTTGCATTGCGAATGGCAGTGAGAATGTCGAGAGTGCTGAGGCCCCCCAAGGGGTGGATGGAATCCAAGGTGCGACCAAAGGTCTCATGGAAAATATAGCAGATGCGTGCACCACCACACAGCTCTGTTGTCTCAATATTCCGTGCAGTGCCTTCAATCGTTGCGCAGTAGGACGAAGCAAACTTGGTGATGATCTGAAGAAGTGTTTGACCCTGCATGAGCAGAAAAAGAAACCACCAATATTGAGAAGAAGGGTAAACTGAGCAAGTCAGTATGCATTCATTTTGAAATTTCAGCACAAAAGTTAAGACGACAGAAAGGAGACCACACGACCCATGCGCCAACTAAGTGAACATTTATTTCGGAAAAATGGGTCAGTGCACTGTTTCCTGTCATGCTACATGAAATGGTTTTGCAAGAACACATTCAAGCATTAAAATTACAAAAGCAAAAATGCTGAGAGCCAGTTCAGAAATGTGTCGTAGTACTGGTGCCTAGAACTAAATGCTTCTTTTATTCTTCAGTAAAAAATTTAAAGATCTCAAAGTGATAACATCTTTGCACTGTCAGCAATATTCAGGAGCAGATACTGCCTTCCCTATGCAGGGCCAACGTGGGCATTACTGCTGACTGAGTTAGGCAGCGCAGTTCAGGAAGCAGTGCACATAGCTCACAACTGTTAAGCTAATGCCAAACATCTGTGTTGTTGTTGACAGTTCTGTGAATAATGTCACACACATGTATGCACAAGGCACTTTTGAGCTCTGGACGCATGCAACAAATGCAAGATAAATTTCGCTGGTTGGATTTTTTCACATTTACTAAGTTATATGGACCTTTGTGGGGCTAGTACATATGTCTGACAAAAGTGCAACAAGTCTGATAGGTGCAAATATGGACTAAGCCACAGGCCTAGCAGATCACCACTTTTGGTACATGTGCAGTAAACAAAATCTGTAATGATGCAGAAACCAAGGGCTCATTACCTGGTCCTGGACAGCTTCACCATACGAGCTCAGCAAGGATTGGAACTGTGAGATCATGACATTCACGCGAGTCTTCAGTTCGGGGAGGCAGTCACGAATATGGTGCATAAGCAGGCGGTTAAGAGTCTTGGCCAAGTACTCAGTGCCATTGCGTGCTGCCAAGGCGGGGTACTTGCGCTGAAGGAACAGTGCCTCATCACGCAAGGCATCTGCAATGGGCTTGCGGTCCTTGATGTCTTGCTGCGACCGGTTCACCACACCTATGATACCTAACTTAACAGGGATCACCCGTCCACACAGCACATCAATTGCGTCTGTACCCGCATCCATAAGATCCAGTTTGGTAATGACAGCCAGGGTCCGCCGACCTGCACACATGCATCAACATACAGAACTTCTTTCAAAGTCAGATACATGCAATCATTGCTCAAAAGGCATGACAACAGGTGCTATGAGGCTTTTATGTACACAGCATATGACCCCACACTTTCTTCACAACCTTTCATTCTCCACTTTCTGCTGAAATGACACAAAGTAGAGTGAAATCCAGAAAGTCTGGTAGGAGTTTCCTATACGATTTCAGCTATCAAAGTTATTCAAAGGTTGCTAATAATATGTTTAATTACAGCATGATTCCCCTCAATGTCAAGTAGCCTGCTTATCTCTTGTCTACGACTTAATACGTGCTGGTGTGTCACTACTTAGGCTCTAGAGTGCTACGTGAGCAAGTTAGGGATCCGGTGTATAGGAGTAACCAGGAACTCATAAAATGGCTCATTTTTTTCATTTTCGGCAGATAATCTGCTTAAAGACAAGATGACGTTACAATTAGAATAACTAGGGTGCTGTGATATGGAGCGCACTGTGGGGCTGATGCTAAACTGTTTAATAACTTGCTAGCACACACAGTTGCACAATAACTTGCAGCTTTGCCATGGGCTTCAATTTCACATGTGCCTTGCTATGGATGAAACAGTGCAAAATGCTCAAGTAGAAGCATGTAGCACAAACAGAGTAAAGCTTCAACAACATACCATCTGGGTCCACCTCCCGTGCCAGCTTGAGTGCCTCAGAGGTGGCGAAGTCTGTATTGGCAGCCGTAACAGCCAGGATGAGTGAGTTCGGGTTACTGATGTAGTGCAGGATGAGAGTGCGAACCTGCTGCTCAATGTCATCGGGTTGGTCTCCCACAGGCACTTTGGTCAGTCCCGGTAGGTCCACTAGTGCAAGGTTCACCACACGACTGGAGTAAATCTTCAGGCTGATGGGCTCGGGGCAGATGCCCTGCACAACAAATCAATGCCCCTGTCACATGGATATTTCATTGTCAAGGAGCTTGTATGGTGGCCATGTCCTTCACTGATCACATTTAGAAAAAGTTATATTCTTTGTGTGATATGACATCCTGCTCAGTCTGACTAGACTGATGGGCGTCTTGTTACTGCGGATGAGAATGATGCAATGTGAAAATACCACTGATGGGAGGAGCGTCATTCCTTTCATTGCTCCCATTTCTGCTAGCTTAGTCAATCTATGTTCAATGAAGGCAATATTCCCAATGGTGACTGAATGAGTGTATAACCCTTGCATTTGGTTCTTACAGTATGTTTGAAGTTAGAACTTTGATCAGTCAAGTATGCTTGAGAATAGCCACACAGCAGAACTCAAGCTTAGTTCTAATAAGTTTTGGCTGTACTGAATCAATTACCAGCAGAGCTGGTAGTGCAACTTAAGTATAGCTCACTAATGCATAACACACCAGGTATAGTAGGCATCTGTGAAACTCTCTACGTAACCTTACAGTGTGAGTACCCACTAAGGCAAAATGCCAAATACATTGTATTTCTAGTGATTCATGGTCGCTAAAAGAGAGCAGATTTTTTATGCCCTCTTAGTTCGTACAAACATGCCAGATTAAATGCACTACATTGTTTTAGAAAACAAGAAACCAATGTTGTTTTTCTTTCTGTTTCCAGTGGAGTCCAAAATCTCTCAAAATGTGGCCCATGCTGTGAACACCAAATCAATCATGTCCATGTGTTGCAGTAGAACATTAAGTATTTCATGACAGATCTACACACCAGTTGACACATTTATTAGCTGGCTTGCTGACATAGGACATGCAAGTTTTCACTCTGATGGACTTATATGGTCTCTGGTGTGCAATCTTTTAAAATACGTTGTGATAAATAGCTTTGAGCACTAGGTTGCTTGGCACGCAAAAAAACCACATGCATAAGACACATGTATGGATCCTAAGCTGCTCGTTGTAATGTGAATGTAATAAAAATGGCTGCAGTTATCGGCAGTCAAAAATATTTAATCGCGTTCCGACCCACGCGCAGCATAGGCGGCTTCATATCAGCTGCTCGAATCAAACTAGGCTCAGCATACTTCACACCATTACAACCTACGAGACAAAGTACAGACACACGACATCGCTGACTGACTAATTTCTACAGGACCACGTAAAGAAACATGTTACAGCGTTCGATTCCTAACAGAACTGCAGAAGGCTGCCGTTTAGACGGCAAAAAGAGGAATTTTGGTGTAATCTTGCCGCACAGTCCCCATAACGAACAGTCACAGCGATCTTTGCGCACGAGGGTTGTCGAAGGCTCTGCGGTGCAAGATAAACAACTCGCAGTGACTCACTGAGCAAGAGAGTTTTGGGCAATGAACGAGCGAAACGGTCTACTCTCTCCGCGCATACCTTGTTGGTCCCACTCATGCGGTCGGTCTCTGCTTCAATCTCCTCCCTAACGGCGTCAAAGTCCGTGTATATCTTGTTCTTCGTGTGCAAGAACTTGGCCCACTCTTCGAGTTGCAACGTGCCTTCATCTGCAGAGCGGTGTTGGACGTCGTCCTTGGAGACGTAAAGCAACTGAAGCACCAGAGGTCGGCGGGTCACGATGCCCGAACCACGCGGCAGAAAGTCCCGGCCCACTAGGCTTTCCAAGACCGAGCTCTTGCCCGAACTCTGCGAAGGAAGACGTGGTAAGCCGCAATCGTGTATGCAACGCGCCGCGCCTCACTCACCTGAGCGCCCACGACCACGATTTGAGGTAGCTGAAGAGCGTCGGCGCCGATGGTGTTGAACACATCTTGAAGCTTGTTGATGACAGGAATCAGAGCCTCCATAACGACGCTGGGCCACTTAAATCAAGGAATGAATTTACAAGCTACTCAGCATTGCAAGAAACCTACTGGGCGCCCCATATCAGGCCCGTACGAGCGGCTAGCAGCGGCGGTATCGTGCATGTAGCATCCTCGTTACCCGCACCAACCACCGACCAACCAGCGACCCTCTCGTTTTCTCAACGGAGGAAGGATCTACTCGTTTGTCTTTCAAGCACGGTACTTTCGCTACTTTGGGTGTAAAGTTGGTAAAATGTTGTAACGTTGTAAGCTGTTTCTCAATCTAAAATGTATTGTTTGCGTGTCACTTCAGTTTTATTGTACTATGAGTGAAACGTTACACCACATAAATTTAATAATTCTCCAATAATATTTTTCTGCTTTATCCCTCTTTCAACGCTTCAAAAACATAAAATATTTGTTCATGCAACCGGGCAACACTAGGGGCAATCTCGTGCTGCTCGTACAAACGTTTCGAACATTCTTCCGGCCATCCCACAACGCCTTGCGGCTTTTGGCCAAAGAGCGCTTTCGCTGTTCATGGAGGTCTAGTGCTGCTGGGTTAGTGCTGTTGCGAGCCTGGCTAAAAAAACTCTTTTGACCGATACCACCGAGAGAAAATGGGCTGCGAAGACGAAGTAATGAAAATCGCCAAGCGTTTGGACAAAATGGCCTCTGGCTCCAGCGACGTAAGTGTTTGCTGTGCTTCGCCGGCACCCCTTCACTGCCGCGCGGTCGCCGCTTGTATTTAGACCCGTAGCGCTGGTCGTGGCTAATAGGATAGCGTTTCCGGATCTGCTGGGGCGTCGGATCCAGCGTTGTCGTTGGCAATCAGTGAGCGCATCCATCTACATAAGCGTCCGTGATGTGCGGCTGTATTGACATTTCAGCTGCAACAGGCGACGGCGGGAAGCGATTCGTAAAATTTGTGTGAATGCCGTTTGGAAGTTTTCGTTAACGCAATTCCCGTTGTGCAGGACCAGACGCAAGCTTTGGATCTCCTCAAGAATCTGCAAGAGCTGCCAATCACGTTGGAGATCCTCCAGGTAACGCAGTTGCATGATGTAGTACTTACTCCTCTGAAAAAGCATGCTGTTTGCTGATCCCCATCTGCTTACTTCGTGCGTTATCGGGGAACGCAATGCGGAGAAAATTTAAGAGCTTGACCAGGGCGAATGCTTATTTTACAGCGAAAATTCGTCTGTGACGTATTTGTGCGTTCTGCATCTTAGTGCGCAGGCTTGCGTTTACTCGCGTTTTGCAGCGTCTAAATCTTGATCAGCGGTGAAGTGGTTTCATTAGAAGAACACAAAAATACCCCAAGCTAAATTTGCAGACGTACACTTACTGAGCGATATTTTTAATTCATAATTCGTTAAGTCCGCATTTGCAAACGACTTTCCTGTTGCTACGGGACACTCTGTGCAAGGTCCCCGGCTAACTAATTTGAAACGTGAAATTATTGAGGCTACAGCGAAAAGACCCTGTTTAGGTTACCGGTCTGCCCTTACAAAAATAATTCTGTTGCTAAAGTACACAGATCTGAAATGAAAGAGATGAAAGAAACCGAAGGCAAAGGTAAACCAGACATGTCCAGCTTGCTACCCTGCACTTGCGGAAGGAAATACAGGAACGATAAGAGAAAAGGGGAGAGAAAGAGCATTATAGTTACATGTACACATACGGGTGCAGACCAAGTATATAAATGGTAGCGGAGACCTGTCGACCTGAGGTACTCTAGCAATTCCGTCATGGCTTTCTGTGCCAGCAGCATGTGTGGCGGTGGTCCAAAAACCTTTGCTTCTTAAAACTGCCCCATGTTCACCCAGTTTAATGCTGCCCAAACGGGACCATGCTAGACGCTCGCGCAAGAGTTGTGCATAGGGGTGTCGTCCATTCCAGTGAGGAGCGAATAAGCCTTTGTAAATGCTACTCCGTGCCATAGGCAGCACAACAATCTTGTACCAGAACAGAAGTTTTTTGATGGCACTTGCAGCTTCTGGAGTGTTTCACCGTATGCAGACAACAGTTTAAGAGGTTAGGAGAAGACCATGTGGCCAATGGTAATTGAGAATACTGTGCGGCGGCATCTCTCATGTGTATTGTGGAGCTTTAAGATGTTCAATTCAGTGAATTCCATATAGTTGTATTTCCTTTTCACGTGGCATATTTGTTAGGAGTTTTGCCTTTGCTGTCTTGGGATATTGTTGGTTTTTTTTCATATCTGCTATTTCGTGTTCGTAGACCTTTGGCTGGACATAGACAGTCACTACCAGTCTGGAATTTCTCAAGATGTGTGCCAACTGACATCACTCCTTGTTTTAGCGGACACGCATTGGCATGACAGTCAACTCATTACGCAAGTCAAGTAACGATGAAGAAGTAATCACATTGGCCAAGGTTCTCATCAAAAGCTGGAAGAAGCTACTTTCGGGGACACCCAGCTCCAAGGAGGCCCCTGCCAAGGAGCCTGAGCCCAAGCCAAGTGCATCTGCCAAGCACTCGGCAGCAGCTGCTGGCAGGCCCAATGCCAAGCAGACCTCCTTCCCCGCTGACACCACAAATGCTGTGCGGCTCAAGTGCCGTGAACTTCTGAGTAGTGCACTCAAGTGTGAGGGTGAGTGCAGGGTGAGGTTTGTGCTTTACGGGACACTCGCTATGAGTGTCTGCAATACGGGCACTATGTCAGTGAGCGTGTGCATTCATGGACGAATGAAATGTGAACAAGAAATTACAAAGTAGAATGCCTTATGCAAGTAACCTGAGAGCACGATCCAGATTCTAAAGATAGCGCAGGCCTCACACTAAATATAGAAATTGAAATCATGCTGTTACACTTATTGGTGAAAGCAGAACCGAAAGAATATATTCTAGTTAGTCCCAACTTATTCACATTTCAGTTGTACATGACTGTACACTGATAAAAAATGTTACACATCTCGAGGTCAGGTTTTATAACAATTCTTTTTTATATATATATATGTACAGTCAAGTCCACTTATAACGATACCGGTTTTAACAATATGTTGGTTATAACAATGAGAAGCTGCTGCACCATCAAATTTTTTATGTTTTGTATGGTGAAATAACCAGCTTACTACAATGCCCCCATGCCGCATTATCAGTTATAACAATGAAGTGTGGCTGCAGAGTGTCCTTGCCGAAAGGTATTGAAATGTGAAATTCTTGAAAATAAAAAAAAAGAAAGAGAAATTGAGTTGCTGCACGATGACCCACCGCCCCAACAGCCGCCGTGTGCTCATTTTCTAGCCTTCACCACAGTGCCAGCCTCGCACACCTCCCTCCCGTGGCCCTTCCAACGCTCTGTGAACACGAATGGGGTGCGCTCATGGTTCTATGCCATGCAACCTTTCGAAACACAGATGGATCGTGCCACCTGCACTGCTCCCAGATTGTTTGCCTGACGCTCATTCAGCGTAGTTCTGCCAATGGATTAGGTTGTTTGCGCTACTCTTTGTTGGTTGCGTCGAATTCGTTCCTGGCCATGTGGTTCCCCAGCCTCATTTGACTCGCAGCCGAAACGGAAGATGGCTGATCCGACCACTGATCATTGGCAATACATGATGTTGCCAATGAAAAGAAGGCGCACTGCTATTGATTTAGAAACTAAGTGCTTCTTACCCTCTGTTGGGTAAGGCAACTGTTGCGAACGTACTTACCTCGGATAGCGATGGCGACAATAATGGCAGCAGCAATGACGCGGTCGGGCATGCTGCCTCAACTTTGACCTGGCAAATGAGTCAGTCCCTCTGAGGCTTCTTTCTCGTGAGGGACCTTCTGCTGCACTATGTGGAGCAGAATGTCAACTAGAAGTGGAAGGTATGTGAAGGATGTCTACTAGCTTTGCATATAGCAAGCAAGGCTGATGGACATGGAGTTTTCTCGTGCAAGCCACTGAGAAGTATGTTGGTGGCGAGATGCTTGTGGCGATCTTGGCCCAGCATTAGTTCTAGATTTCTCAAGCTAACAGGTTGCTGCGGGAACTTTCTTGCATTTTTTAAAGGGCCCCCTTTTGGGGCCACCAAAGCGATGCCTCGGTGGAGCTTGCATATCGCTTGCCGCCCGTGGCCCCTCTTTGCAGTTGTTGTGGCAGTGCCATTCTCGAACGCCGACAGCCATGACTTGTTAAGCGCGATCGGAATGCGCAGAAAACAGAGTTAAACAGTTAAATGAGTGAACACAATCGGCAGCCAGGTGGAGGAAGGCGGTGGGGAGAGGCACTGGCCTCCCCGCTATTATAGTTTTCTCACAACAGCTCCGCCATCCCCCTATTTTTATTTTTGTTTGTGCAACGTGTAAATAATTATTGGTTATAACAGTGGAATTTTCGTCACACTTGCATATTATAATATAAGTGGGTTCGACTGTATACCTGTCGTTGCTGGCTCATGCGCACCATCAAGCTTAATTTTCACCTGTATTGGCCAGTCAGCGTGAGATGCAGAAATAGTGGAACAGGGATGAAGGAGGTTTTACAAAGTGTGGCTCTTATCGTGCACTTTAATCGTTATGGGGGGACATTACATCCCAGCATGCACTTTTACTCTGTGCACTGTGATCTTCCAATGATAAAATTGCATGCTGGGATGTAGACTCGCACATTTTATTTATGAAATATTACGTCCTTGGAAAAACATGCAGCTTTATCACTTGGTCACAATATTGTGGAAAGCTTTGATAGTTATATGGTCATACTTGGGCTGCTGATTTAGGTTCTTGGCAGGCTATGCACATTTGAATATGCCTTTCCAAGTGCACAGGACAGCAATATAGAAAATTCACTTGTGAAGATGAAAGTATATTAAATAGACATTTTTAAACATGAACTGATCTGAACCCCCAGGAAATGCAAAAAGTGACTTGTGAGAATGAACAAGCCCAAGCCTGCTTGTGTAATACGCACATATACGAATTTCCCTGTTTACTTCATGATTGTATAATGCAGGTACTAAATGTGTCAGCAATTGGCTGGTGAGGAGCAACACCCTGTCAATGCCAGAAGTCGCTAGTCTCACTCTGCACACAAAATTTTAATTGATTTAGCATTGTTAGAGAATTGATACACTTTCTAGGGGCGGTCTATCTATCTGTCTGCCTGTCTATGTGTCTCTAACCGTTTTCCAGCCAACTTGGGTCTCTGGGTGGACAATGGTCTAGCGGTTATAGGCATTTGGCTATTAAATGCTATAGCCTAATGGTTGCAGCATTGGGCTGTTGTGATGAAGAAACTGGGTCCGAAACCAATTGTCAGGCCTACTTGGATCACGGGTATGTGACATCGCATATGTGCCGCTCATCAGTTAACTGTTTCACGTCAACATGTGCTGCTGGGCGTGTGCCAATGCCTATGCACTGCTTTTTAATGAACCCCTTTCCCCCCCAGCTTGGATCACTCGGTATGTGCCCCACTTCAGTAAACACCTTTGATGTTAGTTTTGGTCACTGGGTCTGTGCATCTAGGTATTCACTGCTCTTTTAATGAATCTGCTAGCATGCCAGTGAATGCACCCAGTGACGCAACTTGGGTTATTGGGCATGTGCCACTCCTCAATGAACCTCTTTCACGCCAACTTAGCTTGCTAGGCGTGCATTGCTGCGTGTGTGCTGCATTTTAGGGAACGCATGTTACGCCAACTTGGGTCACTGGGCATGTGCCACTGCACGTGGGACGTTCTTCAGTGATGAAAAAAAAATATATATATATATATTTAAACTGTGACAGGGGTGGGCGGAGTTGTGACCCGCATCATAAATATTCACACATGTGCCACACGGGCATTTCACTGCAGTGGAGCTAGATCCCGCAGTGTGTCCAGGGGGAAGCACGAGAGAGCATCCCAGCTGTATACACGCATAATAAATGATGCATTTCAGTGGTTGCAATACAGGGTGTTGTTGCGTTTCTTTGATGCTACTTGCATTAATATTCATAACATTCATTCTGAAATGGGTTCTGCCAGATTTTTTTTTAGTCCTACAGTGTTGCAATTTACAACAACAAAGTGCAGTATAAATTTTCCTCAGCTTTCAATACAGAGTCACAGTGAATTGCTTAGGCCCACTATCACGACAACAAAAACATCTTTAAGTTTAAGAGAATACAGCAGAATACAAAAGAGAAGATTGTATAACTGAGCTGTCAGGTATAAAAAAAAGATATTTAGTTTATTGATTATTATTCAGCAGTAGAAAAAAAAATTCATTTAGTCATCCCAACAGGGTCAAGTCAAAACTCAAGACATTTACTTAAAAATTGAGACTGCCCTGCTAAATTCGGGAGGCTTGGCAACCCTAGTGTTCACTTGCATTGGTTTTTCTGTCTACAGACTGCGACAGCTGTTGTTGCCCCTTATAGTATTCGAACAGCAACATCTATTGCAGCACACAACTCGAACGGCTAAGGAAAAAACATTTTACTGTATTTTACAATGAACGCATTCCCTTCCATCCCAGTCTGCTTTTAGGAGATAACCCACTAATAGAAACTTCATCTGTTTTTAGTTTTTTGAAAGACGCAGTGATCCTAAACGAAATATAACTTATCACAGAACTACTAATCTTAAAAATTATTACCCGGTTTTTTCACGCATCTTATGATGCACCTCACCCGTTTTCTCAGTTCTGAGAAGAAGGCTGAGGTCTTCATTTGGTTTGTTGGGCTCCTCAGAGGCCTTGTCCGGACAAGGACCTCGCTGAGGATACCCAATTTTGAAATAAGTTATACCATGTGTTTGGCGCATGATAGCCTAAGTCGCTTATGCGCCATGAAACCCAATACAATACAATACATCTATTCATTTTCGAATATTCGCACACCCCTAATAAATGCCGAAAGGGGTTTCTATGTGCAGCAGAACAAATTCAAAGGCTGTTATTATATATTGCAATAATAACAACATAAAGGTCATTCCACACCAACCTTGGCACTGACCATCTACAATTTCTTTCGAAAAATTCTCAGCGCTTGCGTACAACATGAAAATTGTTTCTATGAAACTGCTCAAAACATATTGTTTGGCTAGTTGATTCATTATGGTGGCCAACGGCACCAGAGAGCACGATAGACCGGAAAAAAAGAATAGCCGTGATTATCTCTGTTCCTCTTTTTTTGTGTGTGTGTCATGCTTTTTGACACCACCACTCGAAAAAGTATTTTCTCAGAAAAATATTTTCACCAGTTCAAGCAACACTGGAACTTTCTCGCAAGCTGTCAAAGTAAGCAGCATAAAAACTGTTGCCAACAACTTACTAAAGTAACACCTACTTTTCTCAGAAAACTGAAAATAGGCAGCACACTTAAAGTTGGATTAATTGATTATTAGCAGCTTTTCCATTTTTTATAAGCCGTTAGAAATGGGACAGTTGGTTCATATTTGGGATTTTTGTTCAATGAAATGGTTTCGTGTAAAAACAAACTTTGTGCAGGCAAAGTGCCCAGGAGCTGTAGTTTCCGCGACAAATTTGTTTAAGTAGATATGTTGCACAGCAGTGCGCACAGGCGAAGATAAATATGGGAAAAAAATTCATTTTTTGGCCTATGAACACTAAACAGTCCTATTAAAAAATACACTAAATAGCACTTCTGGTGGTGCATTGTATTGCTTTTTAAACAGAAAGATTTATCGTATTACTTTTTGTTTGAAGTGAGAACAAAATGTTTTTGAAATTCTTTTCCACAGTTCTCGAAATTGGCATCTGTTTTGTCATCACCGCAAAGTCTTTCGTTGCCAAATATAAAGCGTATGGGCACAAGCATTCATGTGCAGATAGAGGGGTGTATTTAGTAAGCCCGCATTGCTTCTAGGTTGATTTCTTCACTGCTGTATGCAAACAGCGTCAACGAAGTAGAACTTCATGTCGCTGTCTGTTGTCGACCTTCTTGGCGTCTTCACAAAGCAAAGCGCATGGACCCCTATGTGTTGCAATATGACAACCCCCACTAAA
Source organism: Dermacentor albipictus (assembly GCF_038994185.2). Lineage (NCBI taxonomy): Eukaryota > Metazoa > Arthropoda > Arachnida > Ixodida > Ixodidae > Dermacentor > Dermacentor albipictus. The sequence continues at coordinate 8,081,419 of NC_091826.1, read as the reverse complement.
TATCTAAGGTTGTGAAAGGTGCAATAAAATATTAACCGATCAATAAAATCCTCCCTAATGCGAAATTGGAGCACAGCTCTATATGTGTTTTCATTTTGCAATGTTGAGGCATCGCCCCAATCATTGCAATGACTGGCAGAGCTACGGCGTGCGGCGCTGTTTATAGACTGGCCACACAGTTGCTTCTTCCCGGCAACTGCAGCTTATGCAATCCTAATCTTTACCGGGAAATGCTTGCGGCAAACGCTATGCATGAAGGCAAGCTTTCTGGTTCCTTTTTTTTTTTGTCTTCCCACTGCATATCCGGTGCCGTGGATACGCAGACATAAATGCTATCTGGTGGCGCTTGTAGATGGCTCCCTCCACTTTCCTCCTCATGCTTCCACTGCACCCTCCTCCTCCGCTTTCCTGCTCGCACTCTCTTTGCTCTTGCTGTCTTTCATTCACCACTACGCTGTGCTTTCGCGCTATTGTCATTCGCTCAGTTACACCAAAGGAGGACGAGTCACGCCCACACACACAATGCAGGAATGACGCCTAAGAGCTGCTCTATAAAACAAATATAGATCAGGTTAGGATAACTAATTTTATGAGTCAGCACTATCTTTTTTGAATGCCCTTGCCGAGTGGTGTAAGGCTTTATCGTATTGCATCCCATCATCTTTAGGTACAGTTACCCTCGCATGGTCATCGAGAAAAGAAAGGATGAAAGTTGAAATAAATTAGAGGTACTTAGTTGTTCTGTCATGGTGCCTGGGAATAAATGAGGCAAAATAAAGTGTTGTTGCTTAAGAATGAGACACATGTAGGGGACAGTGAGTATGGCACAGTGCAAGAAGGCGTGAGCAACACTGTGACCTCAGCATGGTATCATGTGAAACAAGTTTTTTGCTACAGTACAAAGCCATCGTCCTGTATCGAAAAGAAAAGCAAATGTGTCTTTTTATTTGTGGGCAGTTCTTATTTTCTATAATGCGTGTGGCGCGGCCACTGCGGCCGCACAACCCTTATCTTGAAAGCTATCTGCAGTGGGTCCACAGGTACAGAGTCGTCGTGTACTGACAGCTGATGGCTTCGTGTACATTGTGTTCTTGTGGCTTAGTTCACATTGAAGCGCGAGGTAGCACAAAGCACAATTTTCTCTCTGTTGCCGCACTTGCTCACGCCAGCGATATGACAGGAATAGTCCATGGTCAGCAAATGAGATGTGTTCATCTTTGCCTGCGCGCATGACACCATACTTGTTAATTTTGTTAGTAAGTGAATGTTTACAAGTTTATACGGCGGATAAAACTACCATCCTTACTTCGTATAGCTGTCTCATAATTTGCTATTGCAATTGATGCTTCACTTTTTGGATGAAACTGCAATATTGTTTTTAAATAAAATTACATTCCAGAAAAAATCCCTCTACTTCATTGTCTTGTTGGTGTTTTCAGTTAAACCAAAAGCCCTATAGCTATAAAGAATCACACAGTGAACTGTTCTTTAAGTGTTTGCACACTTTGCTCAATAATCTAAAGAAACGGAGAACACCCAGTTGCAGATGTGCGCTGAACAAGTTCTGTGCGCCCGGCTCGAAAACATATTTTGTCGTATCATTGTGCATGTACAGATTTTTCCCCTTTCTACATAAGGCACTTCGTTTTGGAATTACTTCTGGAAAAGCTTTATGTCACTCACGAGGGAGGTTCCAACAATGTTGTGTTGACTCGCAAAATTAGTAGTCCTACCCTGATCTAGATTTCTGTTTTTTATTGCACTTTTCACAACCATAACATTTTAGTTCAGGTTGTGACATTGCAAACACAGGTGCCCATGTGCTTTGCATTTCTGTGTGAAGACGCCAAGCAAGTTGTTAACTGCCAGTGACATGGGCTTGCACTTTGCTTCATTCACGCTGCATGTATATGGTGAAAAAAATTTTCCAGGAAAACTATTTCATGGATTGGCTTTTCGAGTGGTATGCAAGTGCGTAGAATTTTGTCAAATAAATCGCAGGTGGTTGAGTACCAAGGTTATTGCAGTTGGTGTGGAATGACCCGTAAACAACAAGGTCCTAATAGGTACAGCAACAGCGATAAATTAAATTGTAGCATATATGAATATATAAAAAACAGATACAACCGACAAGTGATACGTACAGTTATATAGAAGTGTGCAGAACTTAAATTGCACAATGAAAACACAAGAAACATAACATTATTTTATAATAAAATAATCAAAAATATTTTATTATTTTTCTTTAATACATTTAGCCATTACCAAAATGAACGGTAAGCAGTTCCGCTCTGATGACCTTTTCTGAATGAAGAAATTTTGATGCAAGACTGTGCGGCTGTGGATTCCAGTCTTGTGTTGGTCTATGTGTGTAGCCGAAATAATCAACATGTCTCTCATTACCAGGTTCATGTTAGAAATTTTCAGAAGAAAAAGACAGGGCATTTTTCTGCATTATAAAAATTATAAAAGGGATGTCACCGACAACTTTTGTTCTCCAAGCTCTAGTGATGGGGATCCCGTAGGGCTTGTTTTATTTCCTGTTTTTCTTTAAATTTGTTGTTAGGTTCTGGTGATAGTGTTTGTCATTGTGGCACAACAAAAGGTTATACTCGGAACTCGCCGAGTTGGAGAGCATGGTGCAACTGTGGCAGAATGCAGGTGCAGAAGGACGTGTTGTGTTTTTCAATTCAGCACTTCGTGTAGTGAGAGGAACCAACCTATAGTCCCATTTATTGCTTTGCTAATATTTATTTATTTATTATATACTGCCGACAGGAGGCCCAAGCAGGGTAGACGTAAAAATACAAAAACACAATAACAAAAAAGTAACTAGCATGATAGAAAAATAACCAAAATGGCATGCTATAATGTACAGTCCACACTGTTCCAATCATTTATGGTGCATGGAAAAGAAATTGTATTTGAATGAGTCAATTTTGCCGGAATATGGAGTTAAGTACGCTGATGGTGGTGTCGAATACGCCTGGTTGCAAGGGGGTGTTACATACAGTGAAGGGTTGACAGCTGGCTTTCTGTTAATTAGTTGATTAAGATCATTTTGCAATCGTTCCAGTTTGTGTAAATGTACCCATGTACATTTTATGCAGATATGCCTGAAGATTGCGACCTGGACGGCCTGGCAGCCAAGATTGAGGAAAATATCCTTTCTTTATTTAGCTTTGTCATACGTTGCTGATCATGCCAACAAGGTTGGCCTTTGGAGTTGGAGTTCTGTTGTTTGCAATTCAGCGCTTGCTGCTTGCTTTTGAAAAAGTTATGATTTTGGAGATCTGGGGTAGTGATATGGGTCCATAATTTTTGGGGCTACTTTCATTTTTATGTGATGTGATGCCATGTGATGCATTGGGCTGGTTATGTCAGTAGGTCAGCCGGACAACTTGCATTGAAAGTGATGTCCCCAAAAGTCATCTATTATGAACATGGCTCCTGTGTCAAGAGAGGTGACTTTTTGCATTCATTACTTTCCAAAGATATGCAATGGCTGAAAGAAATAGGCTTCTGTGGGAAAAGTATCTTGCATGTTTCCTGTGCCGTCATGAAAAGCAGAGCTACTTACTGCATTTATTTGAATCTTAGGTACATCTTTTTTTTTCAACAAAAATATATTGAAGTGCACTTTAGAAATGGGTACAAAAGCAATATTTTTCCGGTCATTATTGGTAGCTAGCCTGCCTCAGATAGCTTCTTGCTTTTTCTGTGCACAGCAGTGTGCCATGCATGATATACAGTTGCAGTTGCCCCAGTTCTTTCTTGGTTGCCTTGACTAGGAGCAAGTATTTATAACGAATTTGGTGATACAAACAATAAATACAAGAACCGGGTGAGAAGCCGTGTCTCCAACCTGAAGGACAGCAAGAATCCTGCCCTGCGGCTTAACGTGCTGCATGGTGCTATTGAACCTGAGCGCATTGCCCGAATGACTGCTGAGGTAAGTGCCTAATTTGCATCCGCTTAGGCTCTGCGACGTATGGCAGAGGAATTAGTAATAACAGGCACTCTATTAATGGGCTCAATTTATGGGAAAATGATGCATATCCCAAATACTATAGGAATCTGCACTCCCACAATGGGACTATGTTCACCTCAATGAACTGCTCTGCTCACAGTTCGACCACGCACTGTGACCAACACAACATTAAACCTGTCAAACAAGATGCTGCAAAGAAAGATTTGCTGTAAGAAACGCGTTCAAGGCACTTTTCATCATGGTGCTGAATGCCATCACAACACAAGTGACAGAACCACAAGGCAAGATAGTAGCACCTACTGCACGCACCTGAGAGAAACATATTGTGAAACACCGGTCGGCAGCACACAGCAACATACTTCCGTTGTAAGACAAGCTCATTTTAAACATCTACGTAGATGCTCGCATGCAGAAAATGAGCATCTTAGTTGAGCCTTCTCCTGCAGTTTCATTTTTTCTTGAGAACAGTAAAGATTTCCTTCATTTGCTTACATTTTAATGCGATTATCATTAAAATGTCTATCTGTGGTTCTAACAATTTTCCCATCAACATGGGTCGCTGGGTAGTCCATGATCAAATGGGTAGAGCATCATGCTGAGGGAAGCGGATTTGAAACCAGCCGTCGGGGACCAACTGGATTCACTGAGTATGTGTCATACGGTATGTGCCGCTCTCAAATGACAAAAAAAAATGTCCTTTAAAATTTCTTAGGTGCTTGGCGGAATCAAACCCGCGTCATATATGTTCAGGCAATCTTGTCCGAGCACATATATCCACACATGTGCCACGTGCATACTTCGTGGTGGCAGCTCTAGGTGCTCCAGTATGTCCACAGGGAAGCGCAAGAGAGGAGCCCGGCTGCAGTAGACAATAGTACATGATGTGTTTTGGCGTTGGCAATACGGTGTACCATTATAATGCTTTATTGCTAATCGCATTAATGTGGACAGTCATCCTGGGATAGCTCCTAATGGAATCTTTAGGTCTAGTATTATTGACTGAATGCTTGCAGAAAAATGAAAAACGCGTCTTTTGTTTCTGCATGTAGAATTTTCTATTTGCTGTTTCATCGAGATGCTATCGGCCTGAATGCATAGCAAGCATAACACCAGACACCATCCCACCGGCTCTGCTCCACATTGTTTTTTTAGATTATCAGCATCGGAGCGAAAGTGTCATGGCAACCACAGCACACCACCAACCCAGTACTCCTTGTAATAGTGTGTGTAAATCCGTGAACTGATTTGTTTCTTAATTAAGCTAACTGCGAGTTCTTATTTGACGAAACCCTTCTTCATGAACAATTTGACTGCTCATTCGAAAAAAAAATATGCCTGATACAAATTTTTAGTAATTCCAGGCCCAAGTCCATTAACATACAACATGCTAAATTTATAATGTTGTGAACCGCTTTTTGGGCCACAGTATATTATGTTGAGGAGGCCCTGGCACGCAAGTAGTGCCAGACGCTGGCTGTTACGCAACTATCATGCAACTTGTCGGCCATCTTCAGGCGCCTTGTAACTTCATCAGGAGCCAGCAATTACACACGACCCAGTCTTGCCGCCTTAGCAAGTTCGATGGCATTCGCTTCCATGGACAGCCTTATCTCTGTATTCCACGCCTTCAGTTGTCTTCGGCACCCTATGACAATTGGAAACTTTTGTACATGTTCACCAGTCAGAAAAAAAAAAGTAAACAGATTCCGTTATCTTGTGCAAATAATGCCTTCTCACTATCAGGCAGCAGTAGCTAGGATGCACCAACGAAAGAAACTCGAAATAACCAGCAGGATATTGAAATGTTGGGCATGAACCATGCAAAGCATGCAGCTCACTGCTGCCAAAATGGGCATGAAGCAAGCGCACAAGTGATTAAAATAAAATTCAGGTCAGCCAATAGAAGCGCTCCCTGCTCGCCATGTGACTGCAGTAGTGAATCGCAACGCTAGTGGTCCTTCGCGATCATTTCTGCTGTTTTTATTTCTGCATTGAGAAATACAGTGCTGCGGCTGTCGAAATGTCTGATCTTTTATATTAACAGTTGTAGTATTAACGGCGATACCAAAATGGCAGCCTTGCGCCAACAGTTAGCTGCCTTCGCGTGATTATAAGTGCAGTTGTCTGAAATTCGGCTGGGTATTTCTTCCAGATATCTCTCCACTAGATAAAGAAAGGTCTTATGATGGTAAAAAAAATGAAAGAAATTCAAAAATTAGAAATTTTGAGCAAGTCAGCCATGCCATTTATGCCATTTCTTTTTCTTCATCCTCCCCCACCCCCCGAGGTTCTACTGTACATTCTATTGCGTACTTAGCAGTGCATGCAGAGCTCAGGCTGGTGCCTTAGTATGCCTTGTAGCATTAACCCTTTGAAGGTTGATTTTTTTTCACCAAATGCAACCCTCCAGAGTCGTGTTTAAGTTGCAGATTTAAAGTCTTCAGACTGACCTATTTCGAAAAAAGTGTGGCGCATTTAGTGACCATGAAGTGACAAAAATATTTACCATAGGCAAACATGTGGAAGAGATCCTCCAAACAGCAGTAAACACGGTCGAAGGGTACATCAGACGCAAGGCACTGAGATGTTCTTCGCAAAAATCAGAACTTCTGCTCTATAGACCCACGTGCAGGGGTCGAAAAAGAATTAAAAGAAGGCCGGGCATTGTGGTCACAGTAGAAGGCACCAGTATACCGATAGTGGAGAGCCTGAGAATACTGGGATTCCGCATATTCGAAAAGTGCAATAATGGAAAAACCATTAGACTACTGGAAAGTAGTGTTCAACAAACAATCGGTCTAATAAAGCGGATATTCAACAGAACTATGGCATGAAAGAGCACAATGTCGTCCGATTAATAGAAACATTCGTATTCGGTCATATCATGTATGTGGTCCCTTACCTTAGCCTTGGAACTTCTGGCAAATATGTCAAACGAGAAGTCCCTGGCACCCGGTGTGCACATCACACTAGACAAATTTATTGAGGCCCAGAAAGTGGCACGGTATGGAAGACTCGCACAGAGTTTGATGGGGAGACGCATCTTAGATGACTGCGGAAGGACTTCCCAAGGAAAATAAGGGAACATCTCTCAATACCCCCAATCCCCAGAAACATGCACCCGGAGTTTCGCAATGATAGAAGAATTGCAAGAGCGAGCGCCCTCCACAAAAGATTCTGTAGTGCCAGGAATGTGGTCTATGTAGATGCGGCTGAGTACACAAATAGACAGAGTATGTCAATAGTTGCTACGAGTATAGAGTGTGACTCCAGAGTTAGTGGCACTGTAAAAACAGGCAAGGCAGAAGTGGTGGAGGAGGCTGCCTTAGCACTAGCAATAGCCTCCACGGAGGCTAGCTTTGCAGTCAGCGACTGCAAGACCACCGTCAAGAACTATGCCAAGGGAAGAATCTCGCCGGAAGCATTAAGAATATTAGCCAACTTTCGTAAAGATCAAGATGTTTACATTATATGGGCGCCCGCACACAGCTCCCTTCCCGGGAACGAAATAGCACACAGCCTGGCTCGAGAACTGATGGACCAAGCAGGTGACACGGAAATACTGGAAACAGAGAGAGACTGGGTGGCCAGCTTTAAGGAGGTCACTAAACACTATAAATTGGGAAGGGCCCATTTCCCCCGGCACACTCCTCACTAACCAGACGGCAAGCGACGGCATGGTGCTTCTTACAGATACACATCCGAACCCAGTGGCCTACCACCGCCACTACCCAGACCTTTACACGGATAGATGTAGATTCTGGCAAGAATGGGCAGACCTACAACATATAGTTTGGGTTTTTCCTCGGACGCCCACACAGAATAAAACACATAAGACAGGAGAGCTGTGGGAGTCTGCATTGCTCAGCTGTGCACCGGAAGACCAACTTGAGGCAATCCAGCAGGCCGAAGATGTCGGCAGGGCCCAAGGGCTCGAGACGGTCATCTAGGTAGAGAGGGCTAGGTCTCATAAATCTGCTTTACTAAAATAAAGTTCATTCCTCCTCTGTAGGTAAGCATGCATTGCTTATTCACGAGTACAGATGGGCTTCCATAAATACATTCAGTAACGATAAAAAGGTACATACACTGAAATAGAAATATTCCGATTCAGCACTTAGATGGTAGTCCACATCGGAGGAATCGCTGCTCGACTCACTTTTAGCTGATCAAGCAGTGTGTGCGCCATGGCATAATCAAACTGTGTATGTGAGCGCATGCAGGAAAACTCTGGTTGTTCGTTCATCAGAAAAACAAAATGTGTCGGAAACTTGGAGTGTTCCTTTGTTCCATCGCCAACGAGGGGTAATCAGTTTTCGTGAATCGAGTTTCAAGAAAAGAAACACAGGCATGGCAGCATCGTTTGTTACGGTGGCATCGTTTTTTTGCACCAGCACCCGTCTGTGAACAAGTATAATCGCACCCCCTTAGAGCAACAGACGGGGAGCATCTAGCAGTGGCCCTTTGAGAGATTCGAAACTAGATAGACAACAGCCAACGAGATGAAACCAAAACTAACCGCCGCATGCCCCCACATGTGCATATGTGCGAGTGGTCACTGAAATGCCAGCATAAAGAACCCTTGGAATGAAAACCAAGAGACTATGGAGCAAATAAAAAATTACCTCTATCCACACAGGGTGGCAGCACTTGCTGGGCAACAGGGAATTGAAAAATTGATGTTTTTTAAGTATACTACATCGACCATTTGGTATTTGTTCGCGGCACCGTATATTCAGGGCATTGACCATCAAAGGGTTAATTAAATTAAACTCTGGGGTTTTTTATGTGCCAAAACCACAGTCTAATTATGAGGCTAACCGTTGTGGGAAACTCCAGATTAATTTCTACCACCTGGGGTTCTTTAAAGTGCACCCAATGCACGGTGCACAGCTGTTTTTGCATTTTGCCCCCATCGAAATGCAGCCGCTGTGGCTGGGATTTGATCCCACGATCTCGTGCTTAGCAGTGCAACGCCAAAGCCACGAAGCGACCATGGCTGGTGGCCTTGCAGCTTTCACTGCACTGCAAGTTGATCTTGAGCCGTAGCATAAGTACCAGAGTTCTATTTTATAAGTTGAGAGAAACTTTGGTGAATTTGTATTCACAGGCAGACTTGCCACATATCTCACCTCTCTGCACCCAATCTGCAGGAGATGGCGAGTGATGACATGAAGCAGCTGCGGCAACGCCTGACCAAGGAGGCCATCAACGACCACCAAATGGCGACGACTGGCGGTACCAAGACTGACCTGCTCAAATGCGGCAAGTGCAGGAAGAACAATTGCACCTACAATCAGGTGCAGACACGCAGCGCTGATGAACCCATGACCACTTTCTGCTTCTGCAATGAGTGTGGCCACCGGTGGAAGGTATGCAGGAGCCACTGTTATCTCACACACTATGCGACATCACTTTTAGGGATGCTTTCACTTCTGTATGACAACATCCAGCACTATACCTCATTCAAGCGTCGATGCTATTGGTTCTTTCAGTGAATGCACACCTTATGTTACATTCCTATAAGTGATCAACTGGCAATACAGCCCTTAGAAGCTATGAGGATGAAATGTTTATGAATAGAAATTTATTTCACTTGCACAGCTCACTAACATGAGGTTGTGGCCTTAATGTATACATATTAATGTTACCATTCTGTGAGATTATCTGGACTGAGCCACGAACATCTAGGTGTTGAGAATTCTGCTGACGCGTCTGCCTGAAGCTTCAATTGAGTAGTTATCACATACACTTATACCTTTGTATAATAAGGCGGTAAAATTGGCAATTTTTTGTTACAACGAAATTTCGTCGTATTGGAATTGAACCTTTTATGCAGATAAGTGCAGTAGCCAATGGATTTTGCACAAGAGAGTGCAAAATTTTCCGTATTGTCAGGAAATTAGAAGAAAGCAAATTTGAATGAAAAAGATTTTTAATTTGAGAGTCGGCGATGGAAGATATGGTTTCTTACCTTGTTGCCCACAGTGGGACGATACTATCATGAAAAGCACCGGCAGCTGGCAGTGAATGCTTTGTCTGCCTCTCTCTTCAGCGCGTCCCGGAAGCTCGGGATTATGTAACCTGTAGTACTAAATACATGGGGAAGACAGCGCACATGATGCGAAGGCACCTCGGCATGCCAACTCTTCGCACACGCAACAGATTACCTCTAAAACGGGGCGTGCGGGCTGCGTATGTGCTTAGCCACGGTGACAACCATATGCAGCCACCCCTACAATAGAAAGGTGACATGTGCCAACCTGCCCTCCACTTATCCTCACGCCTGCTTGATCAGGTTACTGCGAGCTTGCTCCCCTCTGCCTTTCCATTTTCTCTTTTGGGAAGTTGACGTTCATCAAGCCACCATCCTTCTTGGCTCACCCTCGCATGCTTTCACTCTCACTCAAAGCATACAATGTGCTAGTCAGGATAAGATCTTATTCCATAGCAGAATGTTCAGAGTGCATAGCAAAGATCTTATTGCACTTAGACTTTGTATGGAACGTGACGTTGCTCTGCCTGAGTGGTCGCTCTTGGTCGTGCCACGCAGTTTGAGAGGTGCATTCGCAAGCAGCCGCTTATAATTCAACCACTTGACCATCTGCGTCTGCGAAAGTTTCCATTTATTGTCTTGGTATTCCTTCGTTAATTTCGTTATACAGCAGACTTCACACTCCTGTTAATTCGATTTTTTGGTCAATTCGATCTCGTCTAGAGGTTCAGTCCAGCACCCATTCGTCGCTATGGGCCCAAACTTCCCTTATTTCAATCTCATAATTCGCCTTCACCGGATTATTCGAACTTGTCTGATCAGCTATGTTGTATAACAGCTGTAGTATGCGGTCAAGCATACCAAGAATTAAAAAGGGCCACTGTCACGGGATACAGTATGCGTTTCCTAACTATACAGGGGCGCATGTGCCGTCTCCAGTCACAGTATGAGCATCTTGATGCCAATTAAGCATACTGGCAGCCATTGAGGGCTGTTCCTGACGTTGCTGTGGTGATTTGAACACTCGTTTCGCCCCCCATATGTGTTTCGTATATGAAGCCGCTAAAGGGCTTTGGTACACGTTCCTAAGAAGCGTAACCAAACCATATGTTTTTTGGGAAAGCTAGCAAAACGGAAGGCTGTAAAAAAACAAAAACAAAAAAGTTCAGGGGACGTTTAAAGCCAACAAAAAAGTGGTAGTCCACCTAAATGTCAGGTGACCTACCAGTAAACTTATTAGTCGTCTCGGTGCTCGTACTGTGACCAGAGCTGGCGTATGCGTATGTGTAAATTAAGGAACACACGCTATGTCCGATAACACATGTGTTGTGTGTCGACGTTATTTCTGCTGTTTGTTTAATCCGACCAGTTTTGTGAAGCCCATCAGGATCGAATTAAAAGAAGTCGATTGTATCGCAATCGTGTATAAACCACCTTCGTTATATTGACGTGCTAAATACATGCTGTTCTATGAACAAGAAGTTATTAATTCGTTCTATTGAAAATTTCTTTGCATTGAAGTTCGTTATATTTAAGTTTAACTGTACTGTAACATGGCATTACTGAGCATTACAACCCTTTGAGGGTCGTTTTTTTTCCACATATGCGACCGCCCAGGGTCAATTTTTTTTATTGCAGATTTCAATTCTTCTTGGAGACATATTTCGAAAAAAATTCACCGCAATTTTTCCAGGGTGACCATAAAGTGAGAAAAAAATATTTTGCATTGGTATATATGTACTCTTCATTCATAAATAACAATAATAAAAAAGAAAATAAACTTGTAAGAATTAAAAATTTGGTGCATTCTTATACACATAGTTCAAGGCCTTGAAAATGCGCACACGAGAATATTTCGCAAGACTCAAATGTTCCTGCTCTTGCACTAATATCTAATATGTACATCAATAGCGTAATCAAACTGCGTAGGTGCACACAGTCAAGAAAACTGTGTGGTTATGTGCCCATCGAAAAAGCCAAATGTGTGACAAACTTCCGCTAATCTTCATCTTATCGCCATCCAGAGGCAATTAGTTATCGCAAGTGTCAAAAAAAAAAAAGCGGAAACGCATGCATGGCGGCATCCTCCCTATGCACACCCCTGTGAGCACTAAACGAGTGAGAAAGAGGCGGTCGTCCTTTGAGCAATTAGTAACAGGATAGCCATCAGTTTTGCAAGCGCAAGAAGCCAAAACTGCTCGCGAAAACAAAACCCAAACCTCCACCCGCCCGGGCATGCACCAATGCGCGTGCCAGGGCGAAAAAAATTCTCTCTATTCCCACATAGTGGCAGCACATAACAGAAAAGAAAAAGTTAGAAAATGGGCATGCTTTTTAAACGTACAGACAGTGCCGTAAATATACGGCATCGACCATTTTCGGACTTGTTCGCAGCGCCGTATATTTATGTCATTGACCCTCAAAGGGTTAAATAACTCCTCACGTACAGCGGATGCAATCGGTGGAGAGGTCCCAACCAAGAGGGTCATTCACTTCTTGTGGTCTTGTAGTAGTCAAAGTGCTTGGGGTTACACCCATAGAGGCATCAGTGGCTGCATGTTCAGCACAGTCTTGTGTCCCCTTGTCAGATTGTGAAGTCGATGACCCCCCCCCCCTTCGTGTCCTCTCTTTCGTGTCCGCTCAAGTCGTGGCAGGAGCCATAAGAGCATACGTTGGCGCATCTGGTGCCGAGTCATGCGAAATTTTGGAAAGTGAGTCTCTCTGAAACTGATTGACCGTTGAGCACAAGATGTTTTACTTGGATTTGGAAAGCTTGAATGGATTTTCTCAGCATACCCTTCAAAACATAGTTGTGGCGTTCTATGAAGCTGATAGTTTTAATCTTTGTGAAGCATATTTTTCTCAGCCATGAAGATACGTTGCCAATGGCTCCTTAAAATTAAAGCTAGCAAAAGGGCGCTGTTCTTGCTTAGTCAACCTAATAGTTGTTGGCCATATGCAAGTCGCAAGACGAGCCAGACTAACCGCACCACATGGCTCTGTCTGCAGTTTTTCAACGTGTTAATTCTTTGAGAGTCGATTTTTTTTGCCCTATGCGACCGCCCAGGGTTGATTTTTTTTATCGCAGATTCTGATTCTTCTTAGGGATCTATTTAGAAAAAAAATGACCGTAATTTTTCTAGGGTGACCGTAAAGGAAGAAAAAAATATTTTGCATTGGCATATATACACTCATCATTCATGAATATCAACAATAAAAAAGGAAATAAAAGTATCAAAATTAAAATTTTGATGCATTTTTATGCACATAGTTCAAGGCTTTGAAAATCCGCACACGAGAATGTTTTGCAAGCCTCAAATGTTCCTGCTCTTACACCAATATGTACGTCCATAGCGAAATCGAACTGCGTAGGTGCGCGCACTCAAGAAAACTGTTTGGTTGTGTGCCTATCAAAAAAAGCAACACGTGTGACAAACTTCCGCTAATCTTCATCTTATCACCAACCAGCTAGAGCCATTAGCTTTCACGAGTCTTTAAAAAAAAAAGAAAAGAAAAGGAACGGAAACGCATGCATGGCGGCATCCTTCCCATGCGCACCCCTGTGAGCACTAAACAAGCGAGAAACAAGCGGACGCCCTTTGAGTGATTAGGAACGACATAGCCATCAGTTTCACAAGCATAAAAAGCCGAAACCGCCCGTGAAACAAAATCCAAACAGCCACCCGCCCGCGCGCACGCCAATGCACGAGCAGTGGTATATAGATATGCGGGAGCAAACTAGCGCTAAAACAAACCATGCAACGAAAACCGAGAGAGGGAGGCACGCGAAAAAAGTTCCCTGTGTCCCCACATAGTGGCAGCACATGAAAGAAAAGAAAAGGTTAGGAAATTGGCGCGCTTTTTAAACGTACAGACGGCGCCGTAAATATACGGCATTGACCATTTTCGGACTTGTTTGCGGCGCCGTATATTTACGTCATTGACCGTCAAAGGGTTAAACTACATCATGGCCTCTGGTGAGTTTGCTGGCTGTTGTTGCTGGATTCGTTTACTCGCACCAATCAAACCGCTTCAGATATCTGCAACTGCTCTGTCATATTTTGTACCAACAAGGGTCGCATTAAAGCACAGGATGTGCCGGGCAGTGAGAGTAAGCAGATGGCCTCTGTTCAAGGTTCCTATGGCACGTTGCCTAAGAAATACACATCAAATGCAAGCACTGGCTGTACTTTCATCTACCTGTAGCGGTAACATGGCATTGGCCAAATTACAGACTGGTTGGCCACATGCAACTGTACAAGTGTAAAACAACACACACTGACAAGCCTTTTTGGCCACTTGTGGAATAAAGGCTTCTTTTTTTCTAGTAGATCTATTATCTGGATTCGCCTTTCAGTTGGACTTGTAGGTGATCTCTTCTGAATCGAAACACATTCAATCCTAAATATAGCAAACCTCAATTTAACAACATTTTCAATGTAACAAGCTATGTTCATCTCTTAATCTTAGTTCTATTAAAAACTGCATATTTTCTTGTGATTTAACATAAGTAATTTCATGGCATGGTTTCGATTTGAAGGGCCCCTCACCAGGTCTGGTCATCTTGAACTGACAAATGCAGTGCATACAATGCACACAATTGTGTCTGCTAAGTATTACATCACTATGCACCACGGAAAGGGCTGAAATTTCAAATAAAACGCCATTTGCCCTTCTCCTCGCGGGCGTCCTAGGCCCAGGCTTAGAGGTGACGTACATGCGCAAGTACGCCTACGTTCATGTATATGCTGTGGCGTTACTCAAAGTGACATGTGACCGTTAACGTGAATCTGCTATTTGTGTAATCTGTTGCTTCAATAGACGAATTATAGTTTAGAGAAATAGTAAAATACACAAACCTAATGTCTGTCTTATACTGGCTTATACCGCTAGTCAGGTGTTCTTGTGCACAGCGCGCAAAATCGTCCACTGCGCAAAACGAGACAAACACAACAGCTTGTGTGTGACACCATCAGCAGAAGTATGTCGAACAGCAAAAAAGGGAGGAGGAGAAAATAGAAAAGGGGGAAAATCATTTTTGTTCTGAGAAGCTTGAAATACAAATAACCAGCACACAATGGAGCACGTACACAGGTTGGGCGTGTTTGCCGAGGGTAAACGCAGGACGATTATAGCTTAAGTTTACTTTCTTTAAGGACAAGCAAACCATTCAAGCCTCTGCACACAAGCACACAACTCCCATGCGACACAGAGGTATTTGAATTCACATCCGACTTGCATTCTAACATGGGTAATTACCTTCAAACTGATTGCATCTTTCTAAACTACTCTAAAGCATTTGATCCTGTTGCTCACTCTCGGCTCATTTCAAAATTATTTGCTCTTGGGCTTGGCTCACAAATGCTATTTTGACTTCGAAATTTTTTGACATCTCATAGGCAGTTAACAGCAGTAGATTCTTCTTCTCTTTCTGATGTGACTTCTGGCATGCCACAGGGTACTGTTTTGGGTCCTCTGCTTTTTCTAATTTACAATAATGGCTTACCCTCTAACATTTCCTCCTGCATGCTACTATTTGCCAACAATTGCATTACATATAGAGCTATTAAAATTCCTAGTGACCACACCTGCCTTCAATACGATCTTAACTAAATCCATTCCTGGCGTTGTAATCGGTTAATTACCCTCAACATGTCAAAGTGCAAAATAGCTTCATTTTCTCGTGAACAATCAAATTAAAATTTTTCCTGCTCAATAAACAACTCTCGAGTGGCTCGGGTGCAGTCACACAAGTACTTGGGCTTAAATTTCATGTCTAATCTTTCATGATATGTCTGATATGTGATATGTCTGATACGCAAATACAGTCACGGCACAACACAACACAAATTGCCCCTTGTAACCCCTCTTTGTACTTCTAGGTGTCTTCATAATCATCTCAGCCTGCAGCGAGTGTTTGGTAGAACCAAAGCTTTTAATTCCTCAGCGTTGCCACAAGCCATTGCACTCTGGAATAATCTTCTTGATAGCCTTGTCTCCATCACTAACCGCGAAACATTCCTCTAGAATTTGTGCACTCACTTCCTGTAAAGTTGTGTGTTAAGTATTGTATAGAATTCTTATAGTCATTAACAACATTCATTTGTTCCTGCTTATGCTTTATGTAATTGTGTTGTACTTCCTCTCCCGTAACTCAATGTTCCTATTGGAACCTGTGCTGTATATATATATATATATGTGTATATATATATATATATATATATATATATATATATATATATATATATATATATATATATATATATATATATATATACATATATATATATATATATATATATATATATACATATATATATATGTGTGTGTTGGTAAACAACTTAGGGAGGCCACGCGCCACATTGCAGATCGGAGTGCTCGGAGAAACATGAGAATTGACGATGTCTTCAGTGCAAGGGGGTTGGGAAAAAGATGCACGTGCAGTAACATGATCGAGCAGGCACTAAGGAGGTGGCCAGGCAGGAGAGGCACACCTGTGTGCCTTCTCCCTATAGCATGTGCATCTCTCCTTCTATACCCTTGCCGCTGCGCATGGCTGTCGGCTCATATGCGGACCATGTGCCGTACCTTGGAGGTAATCTACAGAAAGTGCAAGGGCCAAGCCAAGATGGCTAGAACCTTGATGTGCATTGTGTTCCGCTGTGTCTAGTGTTAGCGGTCCAGTGATCTCAAGTTTCCCAAACATGGTGTGAAGCATTCGCTCGTGTTGTGACAGCGAGTATTCATGGTTATAGAGTAGGATCTCTTCATGTTTGTCTGAGCCCACATGACACTGATAAAACTGCAAACCTTCATGCAGTTGTCCTTTTGCTATTGCCATCAGTGCTCTGCCTTTCAGCAAAACTAAACTTCTCTATGCAGTAGCAATTATATGAACACTCCAAGCAAGTTTCCACCATTGCTGTCGCCGTGATACCCTGTGTAAAATCCAAATGAGATATAACGGCCAAGCCCTGTATGCTGTAGGTGCAAGCGAAAGCATATATCTGAAACATTCTTTTTCTAAGCCTGTGGCTGCAGTTGTACTTCATACAGTTTGCATTACAATTACAGTAAAACCTCGTTAATTCAGATTTAACGAGACCTACAAAAAATGTCAGAATTAACCGAATGTCAAATTATCGAGGGTATCAAAAAAATAATAAGCCAATGCTTACTATGTCAACATGCTTTTATTTACTGAATGAATTGGCAAATCCTCTTTCTATTTTGCACAAAAGCAGTGCAGAAGCTGCAATTCTTCTCATCTCATGACTCACAGCAGCGAAGGCCTCGCGACATCTTTCATAGCGCAGCATCTTCATCTGAGGCACCCTTTTCACTACCACTTGCACATCCCTATTATTTTTTCACCAGTGTCATCAAATCGTCGCCCATCGCGATGTAGACGGTTTTCTTTATTCTTGGCAGCTTTGCACCGAGTGAAAACTTAACTACCGTTTGCTGCAACTGCGGGTGAAAAATAGTCGCTATCAACGCAATCATGGATGGTGACTACGCAGTTATGAAGGGACGCGGCCACCATGCGTACCGATTCGAAACAAAACTACTGCCGCAAAAATTTTGTGATGTACTCCTAAAAAAAAGCCATGTACTCTCTCATCAGCACAATGACAAACAACCTTATCATCATTGTTTTGATGTCAAATTTACATTCAATATGTTAATTTGAAAAGGGAAAGCCCATTTTTCTTACTGACAAATAGCACAACATAAAGCTACCTTTCCTGAAGCTGCCAACATTTAAACATCACTTTTTGGCAAGACATATATTTATAACTACATTTAAAAAGTAGAAGCTCCTCACCAATAAATGCAAATATAGCTCACTTTCATTTATGCCAGAAAACACAGTAAGAACTTTATGTAATTCAGGTTACAAAATGCGTCACATTTATCCTTGAGTTGCAGATGACGCTTAAGCAGCAGTGTCTGCGGGTCTGCCACTGTTCTGCTAGAGTATTTTGATAGAGCATATTAGCTCATTTTGGGTTGTTCCTAGCTGCCTCTGAAATTCATCACATTGATCAGCTAGGTAGCGCAAACGACTACTTAAATTAGAACAGCAAAATAATAGCACATTGGCTATTAACAACATCAAGCTGCACTGGTTTATCTAAAGGAAGCAGTTTAAATGTGATACCTTGCTATTCAACGAACAAAATGCACCTTGGTTTAGCCTTGCTCAGTGGTGGTTCAGCCACTTTAGGACTTTAGGATTTGGAGCAGTTTTTGGAGCAAGAAAAATGTCATTCTGGAACAGTTTAGGAGCAGCCACACCAGCGTTTTGGAGCAGTTTCCGAGCACAAAAACTGGTCTTTTTGGAACATTTGGATTAGTAAAGCAGTAATCTGTAGCCATTTGGGAAAGCTTGTTATTACTGTGCAATCAGTAAGTGCTGCTCGAGAGTGAAGCAAGGCACAGAGCTAAGAGCGACCAATTAAGCTTGCTTTCTGACAGACTGTAGACTATGTACGATATGTTGCAAACATATTTATTTGGGTACGCAAGGATCTTAATTCTGTAAGAAAATAAATAAAATTTTGTAGGCCAACAAGAACAAAGATATGTGCCTGAGCCCAAGACAGATATAAATTTACAAATGTGCCAGAACAATTTGTACCGTCAGACACGAGACAAAAACTGATGGCAAATGTCTTATGTGCATTCCAAGTGACACATGTGCTTTGGTATGCTTTACCACACTAAATTAAATGTGTATTACTCTCAATAACAACGCTAGAAGCTTGACAAGATACTATACGTCTATGAACAGCGCCAAGATGAGATGCCTTCAGTATGGTGTGTCACAAAGATCGTGATGGCAGTTGAGAATAATGTTCATGCCATCCTGTATACCATCCCGGTTTGTCAGCTTCCTGGGTGTCATGTGGCCTCTGCGAATAGATACAAGTTGATTCAGCGTAAAACCATAACTTTTGTCACCGATACCCAACCGTCCTTTCGATGCACCAACTTTTACTGTCTCCAAGGGCTCAAATCGCCACAGGCACGTCCAAAATAGTGCTGAAGGCCTGCCATTACAATTATTAGGCGTATCGGTGCTCATACTGTGACAGGAGACGGCGGGTGGAAGCATATTTAATTAAGGAATACATACCGTGTCCTGTGACAATTGCCTCTTCCTACTCTTGGTTAGCTTCACCGCGTAACATTGCTATATTGAGGCGAAGCTTACTATTGGGAACCAGCGTTGTGCAACACATCGTGCTTTCTGAGCTTCGAAGCCATTGGCAAGGATTACAAAGGCGGGTTCGGTGCCACTGCTAACAGCGGCAAATTGTTTTAATGAAAAACATGGTACCAAACAGCAAGACGCTTGGTAGCAAACGTCGAAGTAGCTAGGCCCCTAGCGTTGCCGTGATGGTGGCTATGGCTGCCAACTGATCTGCGTGCAAGAGCTCCTGTTCAAGACAAGGCCATTATCGAATTGGCAGTGGTGCTGGCTTCAATCAATGCCGTTTTGGACCAGCAGTCTGGAGGATCGGACAGCGAAGGTTTCTTGCTTCCAAAATTTCAGACGTTCTCATATATTGATTATATGGGGTACCGTGGCAGTGCCGTGAAAGCGTCAGAATTATCAATCATGTCCGAAAAATCGGCCGTCCGGAGGATCGGTCATTGACTGTAGTTAAGTCGAATTGTAACAAAATGGCACAAATGGTGCAATTGGACCACCACTGCTTGTTTCTCATCTCAAGTTTATTGTCATTGCTTTTTCTCCGCAGCCAAATTAACTCCACGTTACTTCCAAGGTCACTTTCAGTGACAGCTATGAATCACTTCATCCAAGTTTTCTCTTGGACTGAGAAAGCGCACCGGACTTGTCTCTACCATTGGCACAGAATGTCATATGAACAGTGATAGCTTACACAGAATCTCACATGCGACCTCCAAGTGAATACAGGTGCTCCGAAAAAATTAATTATTCATACGTTTGGAACAACATAAATGGAAAAGGTGCAGACTACATTCACTTCACACTGCTCTGTGGCAACACTGCAAGTGACACAGATGTTCTGACAGTCACATGGGATAATGCAACGTAGAAACCATTCAGTAAAATGGAATAAAGGCCAACTGATGGTTAAGGTATCTTACTTAAACAAATGTCTTTAAAGTGCATCCAACCAAAACAATACACGCAAAAGTAATTTAATGTTCACCATGATTTGCGGATAGGCTTTTTACATTTCACATGGAAACCTTTAAAGGGGCCACACAGTACTAAATTTCCTAGCCTTGAAATTGCAAGTTTCATTTAGCTAATGTGTAAGGGTGTTATTTTTTTTCCCCCGCTCAAAATAGCATGCAGTCCCCATCAAATTTTTGAACCACTTTAAAGGTTCCAATATGCATGAAATATTGCATATGTATGCCTATGGGCTGCTGGTGATTTTGTCTTACCACCTTGTGGCTTCTCTTGACATCTTAAACTTCAGCTCTTTATGTCATCATTGTACAAAAGAGGCCTCAGTTGCCAGAGGCCGTTGCCATTGGCAACCGCACTTGTTTGCTGCCTGCTGTTGGTATTAGTATTTGCATTGCCTTCATGCCTAATAGTGGAGCACTTCCATGAGCTAAATGTGGGGCCATTAGCAGTTTTTTCCCAATTAACTAAGATCAGCGAACAGTATTGAGGCAATGTTCATGCAATGTTTTTGTGGTTTCGCTTATTCTTCGTCTGTAGTTGCAATCTGCGAGGGTTATTTACACGATCATGCTTTAATGCAGTACATGCATAATGATGTCTATAATATCGTAACCACATTTTGAGTCAGTAATAGAATTACACAGTTCCTGTTGTAGCCTCAAAGCCAGTACCATATTCAAGTTGTTAAGAGGCAATATGGAAGAAACAAACATGGTACTGACAAACCTAAAAACCTTGCAGTCTGAAACAGGCTCCATCAATAAATGCATGAGCACTTAAATTATGAAGTTTTATGTGCCAAAACCGCTTTCTGATTATGAGGCACGCCGTAGTGGAGGACTCCAGAAATTTCGACCACCTGGGGTTCTTTAACGTGCACCTAAATCTAAGTACACTGGTGTTTTCGCATTTCACCCCCATCGAAATGCGGCCGCCGTGGCCGGGACTCGATCCCACAACCTCGTGCTCAGCAGCCCAACACCTTAGCCTCTGAGCAACCACGGCGGGTAGTTTTAATTGAAGAACACTACACAGCTGACGTAATAGTACTGAAGAGCATCGACAGGAAGGACTCACCTCATAGTTAAAGGAGCACAACAATCCTAAACTTTAACTGAAGTTCATGCCATTCAAATCATGCAACATGATTTCCAGCAAAGTAGGAACTTTTCAATCATATAATAATGTCGCTTATCGAACTGAAATAAAGCAATGTTGTTGGTGCCGTTCTTGTAAACACGATCGAAGTTTTCCACTCAAAAACTCGCATCACTTTAAGCAAGCCAATAGCACGAACTAACCGTCGCCACCACTGCCGAAACTTTCAAAATCGGCAAAAAAGAGCACGAAGCAGCACTGTTGCATGTGGCACCACCTGCGCTACCAGTGCTGCACTTGAATAAAGGTGTCTAATCTTTTGTCATGCTCACATATTTTCACTTTAAAACAATTTTAATGCAGAGCTATCTTTATTGAGCAGCATGCATTTTACTTTTTTTTTTTACTCGCTCTACATGTCCGTATTAAATTTCATGCCCCTTTGCGGTGCAAGTCTCGGCATGCTATCCATGCAGCGCCAGGTTTGAACTGGCAAACCTGCGTGCTTCAAGACGTCTGTAGAAAATCTAAAGAGAATGTGTTTCTGTGTGCTATTTTTGTGGTGCTGATTGTGCTACAAGGGGTTTGAAATCGCACCGATCCCCGCACCTTTTACGAAGCATGCCGGCAACTTCCGCGCTTACAAAATTGACCGTGTCCCCCCTTCAAGGGGAGTATGGTAGCGCGATTCAAAGACGGAACAAGAGAAGACACAATGGGACACACACAGCGTGTCCCCCCCCCCTCTTACCTCTCTCCCCCCCAATTCGTTGAGTCTGTCCTGTATCCTCCCTGGCAACACCTTCAAAATCTTCACACTTTTTCAATGTAATTGTCTTCACAATGAATAGAACCGTACGGTCTGGAGACGTCAAGTGCTAGCCATTGGGTCGAAATTTTTTTGCATATTTTTTTCAACTAAATGTCTTCACAATTGCTAGTTCGTATAGCTTTGAGACGTCAAGTGCTGGACATCTTGAATATGTATAGCATGACATAGCTCTAGCTGCTTCTAGCCCACTCAAGCATTATCAGGCTAGCAGTAGCCAACTTGTGCTTACTCGGAAGGCATGCAGCCGAAGTGCGCACCAACTGAAAGTGAAACTACTGCCGTTATCGCTCCGGACGAAACCACGGCCACTATCGACGCAATCATGGATGGCGACTATGCTGTCATGAAGGCATGCGGCCAATACAGTGTTATGCGCGGCGGTAAACGCAAGAATAAAGGCTTCAAAGGCACAAATAGGCAGGAAGCGTTCTGATGTTGCTGTCAATCACGTACAATTTTCACTGATGACTATGGTGATATGAACTCTGCCACTTCGTTTCAGTGGACGCCGTATTTACATTTTTGCGTCACACATTTGCTGCACTCCACTCTTGTCAAGCTCTGAGAGTTGCCCAAATTAACGAACGTGCAGCCAGAATAATCCGAATTAACATAACAGCATATGCCTGCCATGACCAAAGCACAAGTCCGAATTATCAGATTGTTTCTAATTAACGAGGGTCAAGTTAACGAGCCATCACTGGATTATTATTATTGTTGTTGTTGTTGTTGTTGTTGTTGTTGTTGTTATTGTTATTATTATTATGTCGCTGTTGTTGTTGTTGTAAAAGAGCTTCCTCATGTTGTGTTTATGAAAGCACAGTAAGCAGCTGTGCATTTGTGGCCACTGAAAAAAATGTAGCTGTAATTTGCTACTTTTGTAGTTGCATAGAAGTTGCTATTGTTTGCCTATATTACAGCTTGTTGCTATTCATATTGTGTCAGTGAATAACTATTGTAACGTTTGACTAATCTAAATAGTAAATTCTGCAGTTTTGCTGAGCCTTTCCCTTATTTATTCAAGATATTTTAGATATTTTTGTTAGTTTTAACTGACGTAAGCTGCAACTAATGCACATTTGTTTTTGCTTGCAGTTTTGCTGAGCCCTGGACGACGGTGGACACATCTGAATTGGCCAAACAAGCCACAGTGTTTGGCCAACGCAGTGTATCTCTATTCATTATGACTCTTTTTCTTCCCTGCTTGAGTCATGTTGCATGCTCAAACGACACCTGCATCATCTGAAAAAGAAAATAATTATGCAGTGTTTCATCCAAAAAATGAAAAAAACAGCTGTTATGCCCCTTCTCTCATCAGTAAAGCTGAACATCCATTGTGGAGGCCCACAAGAGTTCTGGCTCTTGAATACCCATACGCTTGCTTGGAAAGCGCCCAAACAGCAAAACGAATGAGTGTTAGAAAGTGAAGCAAAATGTGTCCATCTTTGAAACCATAGTGCTCCTGACCGGACCATACCAAAGCTGTTGAATTTTGGGCCACATTGTTAAGTCCTTTGCGTCCAAAAAAAAAACTGGTCGCTGTAGGGTGTTCTCATTTCAAGAACAGTTGGGGAATGGTTTCTGTAGATAGCAGTCAAGGACACCACAGTGTCACTCCTTCTTTTTGTCTTTAGCACCCTCAGCTGAACCACTTATTAACTGTTG
This sequence comes from Dermacentor albipictus, assembly GCF_038994185.2. Lineage (NCBI taxonomy): Eukaryota > Metazoa > Arthropoda > Arachnida > Ixodida > Ixodidae > Dermacentor > Dermacentor albipictus. The sequence continues at coordinate 8,057,643 of NC_091826.1, read as the reverse complement.
TTGTACTGTAAGAAGCTTGTTATGATTTTCACATGCTTGTCAAATCATCCCGGCACCATTCAGTAATATAGTTATGTACATTACTTTATTTGTGTGTGTGTTTTTGTGTTGAGCATGGCAATTCTTTAAATTATTCGGCTTGCATGCAGTGATAGTCACTACATCCATCTTACTTTCTTCACGGTACGTACAGCTCTTCTGTTGCACTATTCTACACATGGCAGCCACATTTATGAAGGGCAGGGTTCCATATTAGAAGCACCAGCACTGGAAAAGTGCTTCATCCTCTGACGTGTTAGCTTGGAGCAGCTGAGAACAGTGTCACACAGAAAGTTGCCCTCACTCATTGCTGTTTACCAGCAAGCATCAATCAAAACAATGACGTAGCAGGTGCTTGCACAGCACTATGTGTCATTTGTTCTTTCTTTTTATGGTGATGCAAAATTCTGACCCACGTCCATGACTTGTCTGAATAAAGCATAAAATTTGTGCACACGATATTGTTGATGTGCACTTAGTGCATTGCATGTTTATTTCAAGCTTGTCTGCATTATGCATACAATGGTAATGAGTAATTTGTGGGAAGTGATGAAGACATTTATATTATTACCCAAGAAAGCTACCTGGTCATCTGTAGCCTGCCTTGCAAAAATCGTTTCCATGTAAAGTATGTGAAAGCCTTTGAGGGAGGTGCAGTGGGGAGCAACAAAACATGAAAATAGAGAGAACAGGAGTTGTGATAATAGGAGAGGCCTTGCTGTGCATAAGCCTTGAATTCGGGAGCTGAGCTAAAGCTGCTTATACCTTCTACATAGCATGTTAACGCTTTTGCTTTGCCTTCTGGCTGCTGAAGGCTCCTGTCAAATATTTAGAGAAACTAAGGTTGCTCCAGTTAACAATGCTTCCACCTTTGTGTTGTAATAATGCTTTCTCGCGGCAGAAAAGGCAATATTGGGCGCTAGCTAAAGTGTTGTGGATTAGCTTGGCGAAGGGCTTATGTTGCATGAAGCCCTAGCGCTGGATGTGAAATCTTTACAAACCAAATTTCTGCATGGAATTTTTACTGACTGTCCACGCAGGTCATCATGAAACATAGCTGATGGCTCCTCTGGCGATTCTAATGCCTAGTTAGGTGTGCGTAGTTCTCATGTACATTGCTGCCACCATTTCGAGGCATTGATGCTAGCTTACATTGTTTGTTTTGCTTCATGATATGCCATAGCCATTGCATCATGGGCTATGATGGCTGCAATGTGATCACTCAGGATTTTTATGGTAGTTATGACAATGGTCGTTATCAAACAAACAGCCAGGCACAAGGCTCCACTTTTTCCCACTGGCTGTAACATGGCAGTGCAGGCATATGCTTATGTTATATCCTAAAAGAGTTGCAAGAAGTCGACGAAAAATTTGAACTCCTGTTAGTGCATTTGCCACTTTATTTCACTTGCACGGCACAGTGAACTCTCTGAAAAGTGGTGAGCACTTTCTATATATATATATATATATAATATACGAAAGCTGTTAAACAATGGTATTTTGCAGTGGCATGGTCGGTATTAAATGTCAACAAAAAGCTAGGTATGCAGCCTGCATCACCAAGGAATTGGTGAGAATGTACAGCCAGACACTGGCGTCAGTGATGAGCTCTCACTAAGAATAGCCACCAACGCAGGCCTTCCACGCTGTTGAAACACACAGCCAGACGCCGACATTGGTAGAACTGGCACACCGTGCAGGAACATGTGTTGGATATAATGTAGAACATAAGAGGTGGTACCAAGCTTTGATATACTGATGCATTTGAAAAAACTGGAATAGCAAAGGAATTGCACTAGATACAGTGAAGGGTGTTTCCAAACTCTTGAATAGATTTTGGACACTGTAAAAACAGATTTTAGAAATTACAGAGGACGCTCTCATAAAGCTTTGCTGTGATGGATGTATGAGTCGCTCGGATCAATACAAGTCTACAATTTCTTTTTTTTAACTTGGGTAACTTTCTTTGCTCTCTGGCTATTTCTCCTGACTTTTCCTCCAGCATTTAGCACTGCGATTCAGTAATTTTCTGCTCCATCTCTTTTGCATGGTAAACAACATTCATTGAAATGGTGAGACAGAAAAGCCATGCATAACTTTATGTGCACTTGCATGTGGTTCCGCACATCCTCCGCGGTGGGGGCGTGCACTGATGGACGCGCCTGCTTGACGCACGTTACTGCCATTTTGTTTGGACTGCTGTTTTCTTGAGGGCCATTTCATCGAAGAAGGTTATCAGATGTCTACTGTGTCTACATTTTTGCAGTAAAAATATGATCGCCTAAATTTCTGTGACAATGTCAATTTGCTGTTCATTATAAAATAATGTGCAAATCTTCAATGGTGACAGTTATGACATCACAGAAATAGCTTTCTGGTGTACATTTATACTAGGTATTCCTTCAATGAAATGGCTGTGAAGCCCAATTAAAGTTTGTGCCACCAGCTTTCCTGCAAGGTTTTTCAGCGTGATGGCTCCCTTTCTTGACAAAAGTGGTGCAACCACCAAACTACCAAGTGGCTCTCAAACACGAACGCAAGGTTGCTGGCTCTGCGCACTTGGCTTCTAGTCGTCGCTCAAGCATTGACAAGAGGAACTGACAGAGGACGAGATAGAAGCTGTACTGAGGAACTAGATGCTGCCATTTTGGCAAGGGAGTTGATGATTGCACAGATTTCCAGTAACCACAGAAACATCTCTATTAGCAGTTTTTCCAAGACCCATGCTTATCTACAGAAAAATTGACATCATTTCCATAATGGTCCACCGCAATTCATGTGTGACACCAAACAGCACAATCAATAAATGTTACTAGAAGGGCTTCCCCTATCTGGCAGAGCACCTTTCTTCCTCACTTCTTTGTCCCATGTGACCATATAAGCAAGCCAAATAATATTGTGCACCGTGTTCATTATTCATATATCATTTTTTTTTTCTTTTAACGCCCTGGCTAATGTTAGTTGGGACACCCTATATATGCTATCGAACCAATCTAGGCAAAGCTGTAGGGTTGGCAGTTGCCCAGTTTTTGTCATCATCAGCCTGTCTTGTGCCAACTGACATCTGATACGGCCGTATGCTGCACGGCGCACCTTCAATTGTGATAGTCCCGATCTGGGTCGAATTTCCCAGTCGCGATTGGTTCTTTTGTGCAAGCTGTGGAGAGGAGACAAATCGTGGTCGTGAAGTTCGATTCGGATTGGGCTCGATCGCAATCGAAAGTGGCAATGCGACATCACTATTGCGCACCTTCGAGGTTATTTTATTTTATTTAAAATGCCCTTACAGGCCTCATATGAGGCGTTGGGTAAGGGGGGGCGTTATAGTAGGATTAAAAAGTATATAGGGCATATAACAAAACATAATAGACTTGCATTATTAATAGACAGTGGAAAAATGTATGCACATCGTATACAAGCATTAAAGCATTGTACAGAATAACGGGGTCCGTAATGTACATATTAGAAAAAGACGAACAATACAGTTCCTTCAATAAACAATGAAAAAAAAATATGTAGCCACTCCAGTACAAATACTAAACAATAAAAAAGTATATCAGCGCACCGCCCAATCTTGGAGGTCATTCCCATGTGGTTATGTCAAATCGTCGTTCTGGGTCGTGCATCATTTCTGGGTGAGCAGTAATGGCAATATTAGCGGCTTCCATAAAATGGCCATCTATGGAAAAATAAAAAAAAAGAAGTTGACCTCACCTAAGCACTTGTTACGAGTTGTGAGTGTGAAAGTACTAATGTGCAATTGAACGCCACTGAGTGGCCCTGCAAGTTTCGTGCTGCGAGTAATGTACCACAGCAGTATGTGCGTCCGAGCCAGTAAGCAGTAGCAGCCGCCTGCAGTGCCAACGCTTGCCACCGATGCCCTGCATGCGACAATAGAACAAGGAAGTGGCCGCCAAGGCCGGAAGGCTGGCGCAGCAGCTAAACCCAGTGGGGGTGATGCAGCGTCACATAGATCCCTCTCCCTTCATGCAACACCTGGCATGCTCGCGACGTGGCGTCGCAGCCATTGAGAATTTAGGTTCCGTGTCACTGCTACAGACTCCGTCTTTTTCACTCAATGGGTCATTTGACGCTTCCGCATGATAGAAAAAAAAGCGTTTTTTTATCCATGTGGCCATTCCTTGAATGAAACGGCGTTGGATGAAATGTCGCCCACGCTTTGTCGAATTATCATGAAGTTGCTAATTTTAAAGGGTTCCTGAAGCAGTTCAGGCAAATTTTGTATTTTATATTTCTGTATTTATTTTATTTTACATTTCTCATTTGGTTGTTTTTCGTCGCCCTGAAGGGCACGATAGGGAACAATGACGACAGCATAGGATGTCACATTAATTCTTAGTATGTGAAACTTGATGGACCACTTTTAATGTTCCCATCAGTTCAGTGCCAGTTATTGCTCATGCAGAACCAGCATGGCACCCACCTCCTGCACGAAAGCTGCACTATTTCTCTGATGAGTACAGGGGATGCTGTGACCGCGCCCTGAACGAAGTTTACACTGAATCACAGTTACTGCGGCGGCGTCCGCTGGATCCACACCTCCATTGAAGTACACTCTATAATTTCCTCGCTACGTAGTTTTTTTTTAGTTTTGTTTGTTTTTTTTTACCTGCACTTCGTGCAGGCTCGTGTAGACAAGTGTACTGCCAGACAGAAGCTATGACATCGTGTGCTGTACTTAGCTTGATGGGCTGTAGCCAATCGGAGCAGCGCGTCGTCTTGTGTACTAGTAGACGGAAAGCATCGGGGACAAACGCATACAAGACGCACTAAGAAACCTCCCCTGTAGTGCCTAGGCAGAATCATATTGGGGGCAAGCTCCACCACTGAAAAATCTGGCGCCACCGTCGGCGTGACGTGGCATGAGGGATCATGTAGACATAGCGGCCGCTTCGGCACGAGACGTTGATTTGAGGGATCACCAGTCATTTGTGAGAGAAAATGAGGGAGCTATTGCTCCTTGAATATATGACTGCCTAGGTACTGCGGGTATTAAGTGCTTGTCCCTAGGTGTGTCGGCATCGCTCGGACGCTGGCTGCCGGCGCGCTAAAGTGTTCTTTATTGTATGGTAAAGTAGGTGAAGCAGCGGGCTAGGCCAGTCGTGGCGGATCGTAGCTTTCTCGCTCCTTAGGGCGATGTACCTTGTAAATAGCATCACAGATGTTTCTGTAGGAGTAGTATAGCAACCGTAGAGCCCGGGCCGCATATATTGAAAGTCTGGAAGGCAACCGCGGTTGAACGCAAGTGGCTGAAAGGCCGCCGGTGACGACGGACTCGGCATCAGAGCCGCAGGCGCGAAACAGTCTGTCCGACGAACCTTCAGAGGCAAAGTTCTGACTGGTGTTGCAGAAGTCGCGGGCTGCGGTAGCGCTGAACTTATATAGCGTTACAAGTTGGCGGCTGGACATATTTATATTTGTTCAATCGTGTTTTATGCGAAGCATATTACGAGAGCTCAACCCAGCTCCTCAGGCGCGGCGGTGTCGCCTTCAATACCACGTGACACCGTGACATCACGACAGAGGAGAAACGGGGCTCCAACTCGCGCTGTCGCTCGCGGCGTCGCCTTCAAGGCTGACCACGTGACACCGTGACGTCACGATGGAGGATAAACGGGGCTGCAACTCGCGCCGTCGCTCGCGGCGTCGCGGCGGTATATAAGCAGCTGCGCTTGCCTCTGCTAGACACTCACGAGGTGAAATGCCTCCTGGAGACAGAGCTGCTCGTTGGAATGAGAAGCGAAGGTTGCGGCGTGCTACAGAGACTGTTTCTAGGTGGCTTTGCTACGGCGCAGCGACTACGCGCCCCGCATCGGACGCGGTGAGCGTCGAGCAACGCAGCGTTCGGCGCGACAACGAAATGTGCGCCTGAGCAAGCGCCACACGCCTGAGCCGACGCCGACGACACCGGCTTTTCTGCGACACGAGCTCTTAACGCTGTCGCATTGAAATAAAGGCTAGTATGCTTCGCATCCTGGGCTTAACCTTAGCTAAGCCACAGCCATTTTTTTCTTTTTTTAACTAATTGTAACAACGTGTCATTAATATTATTTTGCATTGTTGGCGGCGCCTCCAGGGCACCAAAGCTAGAACCCGTACTGGTCCGTGGGTTGGGGCTTGCCGAGGCATGCGCGTGCCAAGGGTGTAGAGTGCGGACAGCCAATCTTTTATGCGAACACCCCTTGGCGCGCTTCGGCCTCCGCGGCCCCAACACACGGGCCGCCGTGCTTCCAGCTTTGATCCCCTCCGCTACCCTTGCGTGCCCTAGAGAACCAGGGCCGCTATTTTGTGCACGTTCGAAAAGCCGACGTTCGATTTCGCCTCACGCGATTGTCCAGGCTGCGCCGATATCGCGGCCTAGGCCAATCTAGTCCAATCGCGTGAGGCGAAATCGAACGTCGGCTTTTCGAACGTGTACAAGATAGCGGCCCTGCGCCGCCTGCTTTCTTATAACCTCAGGTGCTCTCCTCAGGCCTCCGTTTGCCGGTTACACGTGCCCTCCTGGAGCAGTGCTGGTAAAAAATCAAATCTATCGTCGCGACGGATAAGCGACCAACGACTTGTACAACGTCAGTCGGAACCTTGCCCCTTGCAACCTTGCCGGAACCTTGCAGCGATCACCAAATGGGGCGTCCGTGCCCACTAGCTCATCGCGCGGGCAGCCAGCGGCGGAGCGTAAACAAACCCGACCCCACTCCGCAATGCCGGCATGTCTAGGCAGTTCCTCTAGAGCAGGAACTGCCTAGACATGCCACTGGAGGCACTGGTCTAGGGCACACATGCATACAACACGTGCTAAGAACCCTCCTCCGTAGTGCCTAGGCAGAGTGGTCATAGAATAAAGAGTCATATTGTAAAAACCCCAGATTTTCTCTCTCACGCCCGTTGTTACTCGCGCCTGCACACAAACGGCTGGCGATTCCTCAAACGAACGTTGGTTTTTTAACGTCTTTATTCTATGGTCTCGTCTCGTCCGCGACGCTAGTTTGTCCCGTTGGAGCGGAGCATAGAGTAGTGAGAAACCATGGAGAAACCATAGAGAAAGGAATAGAGAAACTCTATGGTAGCGGAGGTTCTGTAGTTTAGGGTAGTCGCGGAGAGACGGCGCTCGCTGCCGACCCCACGTTGAGGGTTGAGCCATAGGTTGAGCCTCAATCATCCATCCACCCACGTCCTGTTGCGGAGGGCATAGAGTTTCTCACTACCTTACCTAGAGGGAAATCTGGCGCTGCTGCGCTGTGGTATGCATGGGAATGCCGGTATATTGTGGATTCGGATTGGCACCGTTCTCGTAGAGACAGGGCGCCTTGAAGACGCGCTTGGCAAGTACCGTTCCGTCTGTCACAATGATTAATTTTTCTACTAGAGCAGCACGTGAAAAGCTGTTTTAGCTTTATTATTACGCAAAAACATGTTTTGTTTAACTATGAGAACTTGTTATTGTGTGTACGACTACATGTTACATAAAAAGTATCAGCGGGCCGCTAAAGTTGGAGGACAGACGACAAGGTTCGCGCTCACTCTGAAACAGTTGGTCGTCTGTTCTTGCTTTTCTTCGCTTGGTCATGCATCGTGGGTGAGTAAGGATGTAATATGCGTGAATGGAAACATTTTATGAAGATTTTACTTTGAGAACGCGTTATTTGCGTAGCCATATCCACGTTTTAGACGAAGCCTCGTACAACACTAGCCAACACGAGCCTCGCAGACACATATACCGTCATTCCCATGACGGCACGGTGCCCCCTTAAGAAACTCCCGTAGACGGTGGCGCCAGATTACCCTCTAGGTGTTATAGTGAGAAACTCTATGGCGGAGGGCATAGAGCACCTTCCTTTTCCTTCCTCCGTGACATAGAGTTTCTCACTATACACCACCCGACCCCACCCCACTCCAATGTAGTGAGAAACTCTATGGCGGAGGAAGTGACGATTACTAGGCTAGCGTGGGCTCGACCAATGGCTTGAGAGTGTCCTGCCTCCGGGATTGCATCAGACCATAGAGTTACTATACTGACTCTAGAGGACAAGCTACCCATAGGGCCCATGCATTAAAATCGGGAACCTCAAGAGCGCCGCCATGTTGCTACGCGCCGAGGTTGCCAGCTCCTGAGACGCTTGCTAGACTTGGTGACACTAGTCAGTTTTAATCCGGCAACAGTAGCAGCGTAGCAGCATGGCGTCTCGCTTGTGCAGTCGTGATGTGTGCGTGCAGCAGGTGTGTGTTAGGGTTTTATAAGTTGGTTCTTTATTCTGTGTTGCGGGACGGTGTGGGTGTGGTCCATGTTGGCCGTACAGGTGGCAGTTATGCAACCGAGGGATGATCCTGTTGAAGTTTCCGGCGGTATGCGGTTTTCAGCGGTCACGCCTGTTGCAGGAGTGTCACTCGACGAGGTTACGAGCTCGAAGCTGTGGTCAGATTCCTCGTTGGTGTTCCGTAATTCTCTTCGCACGTGCGCGGTATGTTGCAAAAGCCGCTTTCGCGATCTATCGTCGCGACGATAGATCGGGTTTTTTCATTTTAAGTACTGACACAGCTGTAGGGCACATGTAACCGACAAACGGAAGTCTCAGGAGAGCGCCTGAGATTATAATAAAGCAGGCGGTGCAGGAACTGCAGGGCACCCAAGGGACAGTGGGGGGATCAAAGCTCGAAGCAGAACGTTACATAGGTTGGTGCCGCCGAGGCAGGTGTGTGCCAGGGAGTGTTCGCACGGACAGCTCCCCTGGCACGCGCAGCAGTGCCTCGCAAGGTCGAGATACTTTAAAGGCACCCGCGCCCATGATCTTTCTTTTGCCTCGGTGCAGGGAGCAAGATTAACCAAAATAATATGGAGGGCGAATGCCTCATGACAAATGTAGCTCGCGTCGCCTGGCGTGTGTAGTAATTTCAGAGTTCATTGTACGAACTTTATGCATAATACGCTTTGTTACGGTACCTTAACGGAATGGGTCTAGAGGACGGTGTTGGTACATTTTTTCGTACCGCCCTAATCCTATACCCCCACTACAAACACACACACATACCCCCTTTTTTATGTATACATACAATTCCTTGCCATGACGGATCATAGCCTCCTTTATTTTTGAAAAATAGAGGAGGCTATGGACCGATTGACCAGTTCAAGTTGTCAACTTGTCAGTAACTGTCATAGGAATCACTGTAATAAACACAATTCCACGATCAGATTGTTTACTTTCATATTTTGTTGTAACACTTGAGGACTACATAGAACTTTATTTTGTATATGTGAGAGAAGTATGTGGATATCACGAGCTTAAGCCAATGTGTGATACAGACAAAGCAGCTGCTACAACGTGAACTGCATTGAGGGCCACACAACACATACGTAATTAAAGGTGCAAAATATAGGGGGAAGCTTCAAAATACGCTCTGTAGCACTGCAAAGTATAACATATATTGTATGTGTACAATAAATGTTAAAAAATACAATGCATCAATGTCCCATTTGCCTTCAAGTTTATTATGAAGTTCAAGTTTACTGAAGTTTATTATGAGCATATGTACAACAGGAATCTACTGACACACCCGCAGTCAAGGTGGCTGTTCGAGGTGTGCTGGCTGCCTCAGTGTAAGAAAAAGAAATTGGGTAAAAGTCGACACCAGTGCCACTGCTTCTTGCCTCTGACCTGCACGTGCCTCTGCGGCATCTTTGTGCACAAGTGTGCTGGCGTGGCGAGGCGTAGGAGTCATTCGAGAGAAAGAGTATTGTTTACATGGAGAAGTGGCTGTTCACATTGCCTGTCACTTTCCCTCAAATGTTTCCTTGGCGACTAGGGTGACACACCCGCAGTCAAGGTGGCTGTTCGAGGTGTGCTGGCTGCCTAAATGAAATAAAAAGAAATTAGATGAATGTCAATACCAGTGCTATTGCTTATTGCCTCTTACCTGCATTTGGCTCCACGGCCTCTTGGCTTGCGGAGTCTGTATGAGGGAGCTGCTGTGGCTAGGCGTAGGCATTGTCTAAGCAAAAAGAAAAGGCCATTTAAATGGGGAATTATGGAAATAAATGCAGTTGTTATGTCTGCTTCTTGCACTCTTCTTGCCTAAATGTTTTCAAACATAGTGTCCAGAACACACCAGCACTTTGACTGCTTCTGCTTTTTACCTGCAGGTGTTGCTGCGAGATCCTTAGTATGGCTGCGTGCAGCATTGTAACACTTGGTGGAGGCATTTGAAGTGGTAGCCAAGAATAGAAAGAATCATCCTTGTCTGCACGAATGCTTTCAATTTCTAAATGCAGTGGTAACTATCACTATTGGTGCAAGGCCCCCCCACATCTATGTGGCAAGTGCCATAGCTCGAAACTGAATTGTTCCTTTAGTGTTTCACAAGGCATCTGATATGTCCACATTAGATGTGATGTGTTTGTTTTTATTTATCCCAGTGTGGAGAGAGCATCATTAAATGTTTTTTTTTTATTTTTGCGTGTCTTGTTTTTTGGTTTATTTCTGAATTTATCATGATGCTGAAGTGACTTATGTAATGGCAATCAGCTCTTGTTTAGCAGAAAAACAATGCATTTCCTGACCCACTGTTTGACATCCTCTCACTCGCATAATTTTGCAGAGTATTCTACCTATATTGACTTGCTTGACCTCCACTAAAGAGTCTTGCATTTTCAAATACGACTCTTTCCTTGAAATCATTCGACACTTCTCACAATTTCTGTACCTTGGGCTTCTGATACTCTGCAGTCACCATTTTTGCTTGTTTCTGACTAGAAATATCTTCTTTAATTTAGAGCTTAAATTTTACTTTTGGAACACATGGAAGGGCTTGCCATTGCATATCTGCATAAAAGGGAAACGTGTGGTATTCGGGATTATGTCAGTATTGCATATGTGCCTGTTGTCTAAAATAATTGAATTTTGAAAATGCTTGCAGGGGCCTGATATGCATATCTGCAGTTTATGGATACATGTAAAAGACTCAGCATCAAGTGCAAGTGAACGGTCCCACAGGCGCGGAGTCGATCATGCAAATTGATTCGCTGCACACATTTGTGACCAGAAAATATATTCCACATGAAATGGCATGCAAGGAAGTGTTGGAAACATTACACAGTTAATAAAACGCCTACGCTATCAATATGTGGGTTGATGCACTCGTTATGCAAAACGGAGGTGAGGCGTGCAGACAGGACACGAGAGTAGAGTATTTACAAGCAAACAACACAAGCGCCGCCCACTTCTCTACTCTTGTGTCCTGTCTGCACGCCTCACCTCTGTTTTGCATAATGAATCCTTACCAACTAGCTCAGCTTTCTGTCGTTCTAACCTCGATGCACTCGATTTCGTCCGCATTATAGGCACTCGCCTCTTGATTACTTCGTGGCACAGAAATATTCGGCATCAGGCTGTTTTTCTGCTGTGGCCTTTGTAGAAGCATGATTGTTCAAAGTGCAACAATTAAACAGATTCTTTGAGTTGCTTGTGGCTTCGCCAGTACAATTCCGGTGCGCTGGTCTGCCTGTCCAGCAATTTCCTACTGAAGGGAAACCTGCAAATAAAAACCCCGCTCCGCATGCATAAAAATGCACTAATGTGACGCTTCTCAAACGATTGTGATGCACCACAAGAGCCGCCTACTCGCGTGACACTCTCAACAAAGAGATACATTCGTTTACTTACATGTGAAGGTATATGCCAGAGCACTTCGGGGCTTCGGTGGCACATAAGGCACGAACGAGTGTGTCATAGCGTCCGATGTCGACGCGCGATCGCATGTCAAACCTAAACTATACGAAACTACTATGCAACCAAAAAACAGATTCGAAACCGAAATTCGTGTCATCCTTTATTGCATGAATGCGTACATCGTGATTTACATAAGTCATGGACTTAGCGATCGCTTTCTGTAAATTTAATATAACCTTCCACCTTCATAAAGCCATCAGGTATGCGTTTTTAGATGACAAAGCATTAAGTGACCTGTACTTGTTTTCAGCTCTTTCAATAGTAATTGCGCTGGCCACATTGACCAGTAGCAACAGGGCGGCGCCCTAGAGGTTCCCACTTTTCCGGCCCAGCTTTTCCTCTAGAGTTGTTCTACTAACTCTATGCATCAGACGCCGCTAAAATCTCGGAGGCAGGAACGTGATTCAAGTTTGAAGCAGCCGCCGCAACTATCGCTCGCAGCCGACTCTGGTGGAGAGGCAAAAGGGGAGAGGGGCCGGAACCAGCATAGAGTTTCATAGTAGGGTATTTTTAGAAACTCTATGGGAACCAGCATCTGCGGCAGGCATCTGTTACGGTAGCGAGGTGTCAAGCAACGAACGAGCCAAAGCGAGTCCGATCGCAAGCCGACAGCTGATCGCGGTCGAGTACAAGCCGAACAACGTTCGCAAGTTTGTGTTGTCGGGATCTTTTAGGGAAGAAACTCGTCGCAATCGCATTGATTGTGGTAGTACCGTCTGTTGCACAAGTAGGAATATCAACAGCCTCAATGGCGCACCACCACCACCATCATGATGACGGCGGCGATCCATGCGGAGGCCACGGTGGAGCCACCTCGCAGGGGCCCGAGACGGGTTTGCAGTACTCGCTGTACTCCAAGATAGACCTTGACAACGTGCAGTGCCTTAACGAAGTGAAGGAAGGGTCCGGCAAGTTGGTCTTCAAGCCCTGGGAGAAGAGGCTGGATCGCGAGAAGGCTAGTAACTGCTCTCTGTAAACTAACGTCGCCTTATGTCAGTAATGGGTCGTTGCACGTTTTTGTCGCGCTCTTACGCGGTCCCTTTTACTTTGAACCTCGGTTCCTGTCACAGCATGCTGGCAGAGATCCAGCTCCTCGCGGGAGCCTCAAGCACTGACTGCTGCATAGCGATCAAGGCGGAAAGCTGGGCTAGTTGGTGTATCATCATTATTCAAAAGACTAGCGCAAAATATCAGGGACAAAGACGGAGAAGACGACAGGACGAGCGCTAAACATCAACTGGTTTTTTACTGCCAGAGAAGGTGCATATATACATTTCGTCGGTGCATGCGCACACAGTGTTGATATAGTACAATCTCATTCTAATCAAAATGTGGCAGACTGTTCTGTAAGTACATTTTTTTCTTTTTTGGACAAGGCAAGTGAAGCCGTGCTGACACAGTTATCACCTTCCCTCTCAATGTGAAACGCCTCACAAATCTCGCGCCCCCACCTTGTGCCTCCCCTACCAAGCACACACGTGGCGTCAAACGCAGGCACGCACCCGCATCGCTTGGATGGATGGATGGAAAAAGTTTATTTTCGTCAGAACGCATGTGCGGACGAATCCGTGCTAGATGGCCATCAGCTCATGGCTGACGGCGACCTGGGCGGCCCACTCCACGGCCCTGGTCTGGACGACCGGGTCTGAGCTGGCCAACACGGCCTCCCACTGCTCGAGAGAAGGATCACGCATAATATCCGCCGGTGGCGGCGCTATGCTACAGCTCCATAATATGTGGTCATAGGTGGCCAGTTCCTGGCACCATTTGCATTCCGGCTGAACGTCCGGGTAGATTTTGTTTAACACGTATGGGTTATAGAAAGATCTCGTCTGCAATCTTCGCCAGACGCTTTCCTGCGCCTTCACCAATTGCTTGTCCGGTGGAGGGTAAATTCTCCGCTCAAGTTTGTAATGGTTAGTAATGTCGTGAAAGGACACCAGCCCATCTCTCGTGGACCTCCCTGGAACGTCCGGCTCACCTGCTCGGCTGACGAAACCTCGAGCATTCATGTGAGCCGCCTCGTTCCCAGGGTTCCCAGAGTGGGCCGGTACCCAGACAATTTCCACCTCCGTAGTCCCTCGCCCCGTGGCCCGATTTAGTAATCCTGCCGCTGTGACAGAGATTCTGCCCCTCGCCAAATTTCGGATGGCTGTTTTAGAGTCGCTGAAAATCAGGTCAGCTTCAGTATTACCTATAGCTAGCGCTATCGCTGCCTCCTCTGCAGTTTCTGAGGAGCGGGTTTTGACTGATCCAGAGGTGACTAAGCGTCCGCGCCCATCCACCACCACAACTGCGAATGCGTCCTTGTTCTTATACTCGGCAACATCTACGTAGACTGCCCCGTTGTACTTCCCGTACTTAGCATGTAAAGCTCTGGCTCTTGCCTTCCTACGGTTCTCGTGATGTATCGGATGCATATTTTTAGGTAAAGGTTTTATGTACAAGCCCTTGTGCATTTCTCGCTTGACCTGAATTTTCATGTCCCCAGCTGGAGGATCAACTCCAATGCCGATCCCTTCCAATATATCCCTCCCTACTATCGTTTTGGAAAGTCTACTGAGTTGCATCGCCAAGTGTGCCTCCCGCAGTTCTTCCAAGGTGTTGTGCACCCCTAATCCCAGCAGCCTTTCGGTGGAGGTATTGTTAGGCAACCCAAGGGCCGCCTTATACGCCTGTCTAATCATAGCCTCCACCTTGCCTTTCTCCGTCGCGTCCATCTTCATATAAGGCGTCGCATACACTATTCTGCTGAGCACAAACGCCTGTACCAGCTTACACAAGTCCTTTTCCTTGACGCCTTGTTTACGATTGGCGATTCTCCTGATAAGTCTCACGGTAGCATTGACAGTATTTTTGAGCCTTTCCAAGGCCTCCCTATTCTTCCTGTTAGTCTGCAAATACAGCCCCAAGATCCTGATCGTTTGGACCTCAGCGACCGGTGCACCCCCCACTTTCACCTTCAGCGGTGGTGGCGGCACATAGTGCCTCGCATGTATCCCTCTTGGTTTATCCCTAAGCACAAAAAGCTCGGACTTGGGCTGAGAGCACGAGAGTCCTGCCTCCCCGGCTAGCTCCTCCACAATATCCACTGCCTGTTGTAAAGTTTCCTCCAATTGTGCGTCGCTTCCCTTTGTTACCCATAGAGTAATGTCATCCGCATAAAAAGTATGTTTAAGTCCCGATATCATTGCCAGCCTGGGCGGTATCTTGATCAAGGCGAGATTAAACAAGAACGGCGATAAAACCGACCCTTGTGGTGTCCCCCTGCCCCCCAACGGGAAAGGATCCGATTTAAATTCTCCGACTACAATCTCCGCAGTCCTATCCTCCAGAAATGATCTGATGTATCGGAAGGTTCTACCCCCCGGTCCTATGTCCGATAGGTTCCTTAATATTGCCTCATGGGTGACATTGTCAAAGGCCTTTGTGAGGTCGAGCCCCAAGATAGCCTTCGTGCCCGTGCCGTACCCAGGATCAACCACGTCCTTTTTGAGCTGTATCATGACGTCCTGCGTTGATAAATTAGCCCTGAAGCCAATCATCGTTTTAGGTATCAACTCCTTGTCCTCCACATAACCCTGAAGCCTGTTGAGGACCACATGCTCCATCAATTTGGCCGAGCAGGACGTCAGCGAGATGGGTCGAAGATTCTCAATACAGATCTTCTTCCCTGGTTTAGGAATAAATGTAATCCTAGCATGCTTCCACTCTGCCGGGATCTCTCCGGCCACCCAATATTTGTTCATCAAGTCCGTGAGCGCCCCCACTGGCTTGAAATCCAGATTCCTCAGCATTTTATTAGTAACCCCATCTGGACCCGCTGCTGACGTAGTACGAAGCTGCCCCATTGCAAACTCCACCTCCGCCACCGTAAAGTCCGCATCTAATTCGAGGTTTTCCTCTCCCGAGTAATCCGGCAAGAAACCGCTCGCCTCGCCGTTTATGTAACGACTTCGGAGTTCTTGAATGAACTCCCCAGTCGTGCCTTCATACTGATGAACTAACCTAGCCATTTGACCCTTCTGCGCCGATTTGGTTGCCGCCGGATCTAAAAGGTGCCTCAACAACTGCCATGTCTTTTTGCATCCGAATTGCCCATTCATCCTGTCACAAATCTGACCCCATTGTTTGCACTGCAAGTCCAACGTGTAGGTTTCGATTTCTCGTTCTAGCTTGGCCACCTTCCTACGGAGGACCCCATTATGCTTTTGTTTCTTCCATCTCCGAAGGAGACTCGCATGCGCTTCCCACATGTGTAACAGTCTAGAGTCTGCCGTAAAACCTTCCTCCACCGTCGGAACCTCTGCTCTGGTACCCTTCACGTCCTGCTTGAGCGCCTCAACCCAGGCTCCCAAGTCCTCGATTTCCCCGCTCACTGTGTCTTTCCTGACTTTCCGAAATCTGTCCCAATCCGTCACTCTAGTTCCGTTTACCCTGTCTTTGTGCTTAGCAGCACTAAATACCGTGGAAAGGATATAGTGATCACTGCCCAGTGGCTGTCCCGTGTTTACCCACTTTGCATCCCTAATACCTTTAACAAATGTGAGGTCCGGAGAGGTGTCTGTGCTAACACTGTTGCCTATCCTCGTATGATCTAGCGGGTTGTTCAAGGTTGTCCATTGTAGGTCCTGAGCTACCCGCCAAAGCCTATTTCCCTTTGGAGTGGCTCGGATGTAGCCCCATTCCGGATGAGGCGCATTGAAATCTCCAACCACGATGAGTTGAGCCCTAGCCGCTAGCCGTTGCGTCTTTATCAAGAGGTCTGGCAAGCCCAGCCCTTTATCTTTAGGAGAAGAATATACATTAAGTACAAAGAGACTCTTATCGTCCTTTCTTTTGGGCAGAACCTCTAGCAGGACGTAGTCCTCTCTGCTGCTATCTATGGTATGCTGAATCGCCGTGGCGTTGCGATGGACTAGCACGGCCGTGAAGACGCTCGATCCACCCCCCCGATCAATCTCTGGCGGTGTAAACGCCTTAAATCCCGGTAATTTCACCCAGCCACTAGCCTCTTGCAAAGCTATAATGTCAGGCTTACTGTCCAGATTTTGTATGTGCAATTGCAGGTTCCCCCGCTTGCGACGGAAGCCCCTGCAATTCCACTGCCAAACCTCAATTTGCTGGCGAGGGGCCATGATTAGGCACTAGGTTTACTAACATCGGCGCTTGGCCGACTACGGGAGGCAATCTAGCCTGTAGCGTAGCATTGAGCTGTTGAAACATGCCCATAACCTGTGTTTGGAAAGCCCGCATGTCATTGGTGAAGGCGTCAAGACACTCCTCAATCTTGTCTAGTCTGGCTTCGATCCTGTCGACCCGAGCTTCCAACCTATCCTGTCTTTCCTCCAGTTTTCCTATTCTGTCCGCAAGGGCAGACATTTCCCCCCTAAGACTAGTGACTTTAACGACTGGCTGCGGCGTGTCCGCCGTTGAAGTTTCTGCCACTCTTTTTGCATTAGCACCCTCATACGCCGATGGCGGCCTCTTAAGCTTCCCCCGATTCTCCACCTCCATAGCTGTGCTCTCGTTCTCGCGAGAAGCAGTCGCCTGTGCCGCTTTCAGTGGGGCCTGGACCACCGGCGTCTGTACCCTTTGTCCTTTGTCGCTTTTAAGCGCGCGTTCCATCTCTGCCATCCTGATTTCCATCTTTTTAATCGTCTCAGCCTGCTGCTGCACCTGCCTTTGTAGCTCCTTCTCTCGAGCAGTCTCACTCTGGGAGGCCACGTAGGGCCAGCTCACCTTTTTTCTCGTGGCACTGGGACTTCTTCCATGACTGGAACCCTGTTCTCCTTTGCCACGCTCGGGTCCGGGCAGTGGTGGGAAGGAAGTGGACCGGTCCCTGCTCTTGTTATCGTCTCTCGCACCGCTGGATGACCGCTTCCTGGGCCTCGAGCGCCGCTCCTCCTTGTCAGTTAGGCCGTTGTCCTCACTGCCCTGCTGCAGGCCCGTCGGCTGCTTACGGGCTAGACGAAACTTGCAGTTCCGGCTCCCCGTGTTGTGCGCCCCATGGCACACGATGCAGTCTGGAGTGCAGGTCAGCGGCTCTCCTTCCGGTGGTGCAGGATGATCCTTTCCGCAACGGCGACACAAATTAGTCTTTGGACGATAACAAACGTCCACCCGATGTCCCACTCGTCTGCAGTTATAGCAGGTCTCGACTAACTCTCTGTACGGAATCACCGCTGTAGGGGTTGGAGGACGGGACTACGGGATGAAAACCCAAAACTTGGGAGTATTTATTTTACATTAGGTACAGGGAGGTGAGCGACAAGTATCAGACGTACAGACATTACGGGCCGGCAGCAACTCGGACGCTGCGGCCCGCGGCAAGAAGTTCGAGAGAGGTGAATCAGGGAATCAGGGCATGTCCCAGAATGCTCAGGTCTCTCTGGAAGGCTTCTTATAAACCCTTCGAGCACTGTAAGTCACGTCATGTTTGACCAATGGGAGAGTCCGCTCCGATGACGCCACTTTCAGCCAATGGTAGGCGCCCGTGTCGCGGTGTCACACCTGGCGGCTCTCTGTGGTCTTGCCTCGCAGACTGGCAATGCACTTCTAACGAGGAGAAGGGGAGGGCTGCTCATGCTCCATTGTCGGAGGCCCACCTGCTAATCCCGGCGGCGCACAAACTTGTTGGCACGTGAACTTGTTGCCTTAAACTTGTTGGCTCGGCCGCTCCTCTGGAATGTGCTTTCCTGCTTCGGCATTCCTCAATTAGCTGTGCTGCGATTCGAAGTGGTTTGGGGAACTCGAAGTAGCCGCAGGAAACAGCTCCATATCTAACAGCTCGTCCTCGCCCCGGTTGTTCTGAATGGCCGGTGAACCCAATTTGCTGGCCATGAGGAACGCTGAAAGATGCTGCAGGGTACTGGGGTCGAGCCTCGTTTGACAACCCTCGGGATCCTGGGCCCTGGAGAACATACGTCAAACAAACCAAACAACACAGCGCTGCACCACGTGTAAGCGCAGGCTCTTCACCCCTGACTCGCCAGGCTATTACTGAACCAAAATGAACCCTGATCTTTTATTTCCCCAATTTTGACAAAGCAGTTCCAACCACCCTTCCAAACAGCTATCCATTTCTCCTCGAATGCCGACAAGACCAGAGTACTATTGTTGTTGCAAAACAAAAGGGTCGCTGACGATGCAAACAACAAATGAAAACAGCCGAACATAACTTAAGTGGCCTAACCACACGAACAGCATGTTTCCAATCTATCGCAGTGGCGTACTTATCGCACGTAATGGTGCCACTGAACAATCTGGTCAACCTCACAAGTACGTAATCACAAGCGCACTAGCCTTGTGGTCGCTAAACAGAACGCGTACTTGCGTTGTAGGCAAACTTTTCATTTACGCTTACTCACGTTTCTTCCCTGAAAGTCCTACAGGACACGTGACGTAAACGAACAATTAACTTGCGGGACTTATACACTCCGCAGAACCCTTAAAATGATGCGTCTTCTACTAACTCTTTCCACGCACGCTCACTAAAGAAGTCAGAATACGGCTGCCCTCCACACACACTAGCAATCCAGTCCTAAATCTGCTCCCTTGCGTCCACACAGGACACGCGCTAATGGAACTAAGAACGCTCCTCAGTGCAAATCATGCACTCACTGAAAATCTACGCGCTTAACCTTAGAAAATTCAAAACACTTCAAAAGAAAGAAGGTTAACTAAAACACACGCGCGTTACGATAGGCCTCTTAACAATAACCTTGACCCTCAGGTTACTCACACACGCAAAAAAAAACCTATCTACTTATTAATGAGCATCTCGCGAGACTACATGTTTACTTAAAACGCATCTTTCAAATCTCGAGCTTCTCAAACGAAAACACAAACAAAGCTCATACCTTTACATATTGAAAGAAAACCTAGTCTCAAGTCGCGAAATTTTCCGATACTCAAAAATAAAAACAAAACACTTCCTTTCTACGGAAGCTCTCCTGGCCTCCTTTTCCGAACGCTTATGTCTGACTCTTACTCTGAGCCGTCCCCGAGCTGGTCGCGGCTTGAAAACTACTCTGGCTGCCGAGAGACAACAAAAGGGCTGATTCACTATCAGCTCCCCCAAGATGTTACGGTCTCCTGCCAATTTGCGTCCCCGCGCCCCGCTTTCAACACGAACTCGACTGACCGCGTCGCTACTCCCCACCTGGTCTCGTCCTGCCACCTTGCGTTTCTTCGAACTGCACGCTGAGCTATGAAAAGAACTACGGAACGACGAGGAGTTTAACAGCCTCGTGCCCTTTGTCCGCGTCCGTGCAGAACATGCTTCGCGGTCCCCCTTTGACCTGTGGCTCGAACGTTTAGGATGCGTCAACATCGTCAGTGACGACCGCACCTTTCTTCTCCTCGCGCCCTGCCCTTTTGGGTTTCTCGCCATCTTTGGCGGCACTACATTAATTACCGACTTTCGGTCTTTACCGCGCTTCTTTTTACGGCGCTTTCTCTTTGCACTCGCCTTCATGTCGCCTTCTCGTGCCTCGTGCTGGCCGGCACACATTTCGTCGGCCCGGATCGGTCTCTTACCTGCACAGTCTGAGTGATTTACATTTAAATCTACTCTCACTTTGCCTCGACTGGCGGACAGCTCAACCGACTCTGGAACAATGCAGCAGGCTTTACTCGAGTTAGACAACTCGCACTCTTGCGAACTGCCCTCTCCTACATTGCCCAGCTCACGCTGTGCATCGGCACACAGCCCGTCGGTATCGATCGCTGTCTCACGCGCACAGTCCGAATGATTAACTGAATCATCCCTATCTAGGCTACCTAGACTGGCGGAGAGCCGCACCGATCCCTGAACAATGCAGTTGTATTCTCTTGAGCTACGCAGCTCGCAATCCTGAGAATTACCCTCAACTGCATCGCTCAGCTCGCACTTCACTTCTGCACGCACAGGCTCTACATGGGTGCTCGCTTCTGTCGGGTCAGAAGTAACGTTTTCTTCGCTAGCAACCTCGCTAACATTACCAGCGACGCACACGCTCGGTAACTGTGCCAATTTGTTCGCAGCTGGCCTAGCTGTCTCCACAGTCATCTGTTGGCACAGCACCTCGTCGCTCTCCTTGCGGCCTTTAACGGCCTCTGTTGCCACTAAGGCATCGTTAGCAGCTAGCCTTTTCTCTTCACTTATGAATCTGCAGCCAATCTCACAGGCACTACTCTTTTCGTCGGCTTCTGGCGAAAATCCGCTCGATGCTTCCTCATCGTTTCGCTCTGTACTACCTACAGAATTTTCAGACAGCCGTTGTCTCTGTGCCAATAACTGATCACAATGCTGTATCTCTTTGATCAGTGCTGCCTTCTCTCTCTCATACTTTTGTTCACGCTCACGTTCGCGTTGATTCTCACGTTCGTGCCGCTCCCACTTAAGAGTAAGTTCTTGAAGCTCATGCTTCCGTTCATTCTCGCGTTCTTCACGCTGACGCTCACTCCTAAGTTCACGACGCTCTCGCAAACGTACACGACGCGCACGCTCCCGTGGCTCCTGTATCACCTCCCAAGCAAGCTCAATGCTTTTCTCATCATTGCCACTATCGTTAATCGCCTTAATGATAGCTGGCGTTTTCATCCGTTCGTCCGCCTCAACTCCCAAATCGTCGCACACCAACAACAAGTCCAACCTCGTCAACCTTCTAAGATCCATGGCAGCTGCCCCGACAGGTGGTTAGAACTGTTTTCCTTAATTAATTTGTGCAAACACACAATGCATCAAACTCCCGATTCCCAGAACTATCAAAATTGAACACACAACCTTTGAGTCTGGCGAATCATAAGGAAAAAAACCACGCGCTCACTTACGGTTGCAGCACCCTGCCATCCGGTTCGTTCGTCCGCTGTTCCCGGTTCCTCCGGACTCCCTGGGTCGAAGGCTCGCTCCTTCTTCGCTACTCCCAGTTTCTTCGGACCTCTTTCGACGAAGGCACTCTCTTCTTCGCTCTTCCCGGTTCCTTAGGATCTCTCTGGACGAAGGTTTATCCGTAGCGCTGCCACCAGCTGATGCATTCGGAGGCGATCCTACCGCTGCCAACCAGATGTAGGGGTTGGAGGACGGGACTACGGGATGAAAACCCAAAACTTGGGAGTATTTATTTTGCATTAGGTACAGGGAGGTGAGCGACAAGTATCAGACGTACAGACATTACAGGCCGGCAGCAACTCGGACGCTGCGGCCCGCGGCAAGAAGTTCGAGAGAGGTGAATCAGGGAATCAGGGCATGTCCCAGAATGCTCAGGTCTCTCTGGAAGGCTTCTTATAAACCCTTCGAGCACTGTAAGTCACGTCATGTTTGACCAATGGGAGAGTCCGCTCCGATGACGCCACTTTCAGCCAATGGTAGGCGCCCGTGTCGCGGTGTCACACCTGGCGGCTCTCTGTGGTCTTGCCTCGCAGACTGGCAATGCACTTCTAACGAGGAGAAGGGGAGGGCTGCTCATGCTCCATTGTCGGAGGCCCACCTGCTAATCCCGGTGGCGCACGAACTTGTTGGCACGTGAACTTGTTGCCTTAAACTTGTTGGCTCGGCCACTCCTCTGGAATGTGCTTTCCTGCTTCGGCATTCCTCAATTAGCTGTGCTGCGATTCGAAGTGGTTTGGGGAACTCGAAGTAGCCGCAGGAAACAGCTCCATATCTAACACCGCGTACAAGCAGTTCCAGTAAATAACCTGCCAGGGAACATGCTTCCCCCCGAACGTTATCTGAATCGCCTTCGACTTCCCCAAAGGTCGGGCATCCAAAATTTCTATGCCGTCATTCCTCTTCAGGAATCCCGCCCGAACTTCTGCCAGTGGGCATCCGTTGTACGCGTTGTAAATGACTCCGCGCACAGAGTTCTCCGGCGCCGCCACGTACGCCGAAATCTCAAGGTCATGAACACCCAGCTTGAGCGTCTTCACATTCGCATATGCCCCACAGCGATGCATACACGGCGTGCTCACCGTCATCGTGTTATTGGTCTCGTTGACCCGCACCAGGTCTTCCTCCACCGCAGTCGCATTTGTCAGCTCCGCTGCCGCTCTCAAGGCATATCCGAGTTCCCTCGGCGTTACCATGCTCAAGTCCCAATTCTTGGGTCGGCACACAACCTTGAAGTCCTTCGCTGGCATCTTCAGAAACGGTCCCCGTTTCTTCCACACCGGCGCTTTCCCGCGCTTGACTTGTTCTGCTCCGTGCGTCTGGCGCCCGTCGCTGCCTGCCTGCTTCTCGCTAGGCTTACTCTCGGGATGGTTCCCGTATACAGATTTCTTGAATCTATCTTGAGCCCGCAAAACCCAGGCCCATTCTCCCGCCTCGAACTCTTCGGGCGTTATAGTCTCTCCCACAACGGAGTACTCCATGGTCTTCAGCCTCACAGAGGCCCACAACCACAAGTCACCGCCCCGGAGCCCGGTGCCGTCAGCGGCGGCTCGGCCTAATGATGAGGCCTAACTTTGCCGCGCGGTGGTTGAGCACGAAAAGCGTGGAAAAACCCCTAAAAAGGGGGCAAACTTGCCGAAATTAGGTGTCCGCAGGGAGAGGGCAACTTCCTGTGGACAATCCCACCAAAAGCAAGTCCACAGCACAGGGAGTTCCACCGAAAAACGGTTTCAAAACGGGAGCCCATGCGAAGCACGTCCGCAATCTTCGACTTCCCCCGCATCGCTTACAGTGCATGGCCAAATGGCCGCCCCCCGCTAATGAATCTACTAGCGTTCGGTGCTTTGTCCCTGATATTTTGCGCTAGTCTTTTGAATAATGCTGCATAGCGTCCCTGAAACTCCTGGAGGACAAGCAGTTGAGCAGGAGCAGAGAATCGCGAGAGAATCGAAGTTTGTAAAACATTGGGAATCAGAGGTATAATTCGGTAGCATTTTAGGTCGATACGTATTGTATACTGTGACGTATACTGACGTACGCTGAAGTCTCGGAGGCCTTTTGCCACTTCGAAGAATGTCGGTATGCTGTCGACGTACCTTGTATTTCCCCACTCTGCCGGTACCCCGCAGTATGAGGTCAGTGCGACGCAACTCTACCGAATCTTGAGAAAGTTCGAGCACGTCGTGGAAGTTGACCTATTTCAGGCAGCCTCCGTTTTCTGAGCCACCCAAATGATGAGAAATCCTATCCCGTGCCTTTTCCTGCAACTTTTCACGCAAGCGTTAAACGCAGTCGGTTGAACACAAGCGCTACTTCGTTGCGTTTCTGTTACTGTCGACATTTAATTAAGTTCAGGAATAGTTGGCTTTAAACACGCCGTGCGTGCAACACAACCAAATTGTAATCCTACCAGAAACTTGGATGTCATTTGCACACATCAGGAATGTGCAACTACTTCCGGTATGGTATGAAGAACTTTATTTACGTCCTGAGGGATCAGTCTGGGACTGATGCGGGCTGCTCCCACGTCGGGACAGAGGCGCCGAGCCCCTCTGCCTCGCACGGCCATCTGGACAGCCCTGAGTTGGTCCGCTAGCATTTCGCTGTGCAGCATCCGCTGCCACCACTGTTCTCCTTGAGAACCATCACCGGCCAACGCCAAGCAGCGCCAAAACATGTGTTCTAAATCGAGCGGTGTCAAATGCAGCTTTTACTTTATTTTGGGGAAGTTAACGGCGTGTATGTCTGGCAACATTCCCGGCACTTCCATAATTCTGGACTTAGGCATAGAAGCACTATATTGCAGACAGCAGAAATGCGCTTGAATCTTGCAAATAGAGGGTAAAATTGTGATGCAACAGTAAAACCCACACGGCAACATTTTTTAGCTTAAAATAATACAAGGTCATACATAATATTAATATTGGATCTGAAGTAAAAAAGATTCATCCCTCAAGTCATAGCAGGTAAAAAAATAAACTAAAGGAAATCTTCCAGTCTAAAAAGTTTCATAATGTGGAAATTATGTTAAACAAGTAAGTGTTATTTTCTGAGTGGGTGGAAAGTGCAAAAGTCATATTAACTGCATGAGGAACAGTCATGTCTACTGCGTACAAAAAAAAAAAATACAGTTTGCTGTTGGGATTTATTGGAGATACTACCTCAAGCAGTAATAGAGAGGGTTGCTATCTTTACACAGTAAGCAAATATGTTGAATTTGTCTGTGTGTTACACCTGTATGATGGTACACGTGCAAGATTTTTTGTATGTTTTGTTACTGTATGTACTGAAAAGCTCAATATTTTACTGGAAATTCAACAGCTGGATCCAAAGCTATTTACATTCCTTCACAGACTTGCTTGCTTGTCTCTCATACATAACTAGTCTGTTTTCTTTATTGCTGCATATGGCATAAGTGGTTGCCAGACCTTTGTGCAACGAAAACCCATGAGGAGCATGAAGCCCACTCCAAAGAACCTCTCTAATTTCTGCTGTGCAAAATTTATAACAGATTTGTATGATATACCATATTAAATTGTAGGTTAGAAATTTTCTGAGCTGTGTATAACTATGTCCACATTTAAGTAGTTATTATCTGATGCATTACACAGAAATGCCTTAATCGAAAATTTCAGTTGGAGAGACCATTTGAAATCTCTGCCCAATGACTTAAGGATAGCAAAACTACCACTGCACACCTATGCTACCCTACTCCAAAGTAAATCCAGCCACAAATCCTGCACTTCATGCAGCACTAAAGGAGATGTAATGCAGTTGGAAAGATGTGGATGAGGTGGGCTCAAGAGAGAAAGAAATGTTTACATTAGAAAATGAAGTGCGTTTGATGAAATAGAAGGAAGGATGTGTTGATCATCCAACCTAAAATAGGAAATCTGGTTTCATTACATGCTTCACTTGCCTAAATAGTACCGCGACATCGATTTTTGAAACTTGCATGTTTCAGGTCTAGCATAAACAAGTACATGGTACTTGTCAGTCTTTTTTTTTTTCTTCTATGTGTGTGATTTGTAATAAATGGTAACATGCCTTATCTTTTCATATGCCTTACAGCTGTAAAGCTTTCAAAAATAAATTAGTGACCACTTTTTTATGTGACTATTTCATCAAAACGAGCCTTCAGTGTAGTTCATGTCTTGCAGCCGCCAGTGTCCCATTGCGCTGCTGTGTGGGACAGCTGAAGAAGCTACACTGTACATGTAGCAAGATGCTTGGTATGAACACCTAGGCATGACGAACTGGAATGGCAAAGGGTAGACACACTACAGCAGTGTGTTGTGTGTGTTCCTTCTATGATGTCTGATTGTAAAATTTCGCAGTGGGCTAGTTGGTTCGACATAATTAACACTTGTGCAAAGCAATGAAGGGACAGGACTTAAGCAAAAAAAACAACACATGGCACCTGAGTGCTCAGGTGTCATGTCTTGTTTTCCTCACTTAAGTCCTGTCTCTTCGCTGCTTTGCACAACAATGTTAAATATGCTTGATTGTGTTCTGTGCTGAATTTCTCAGGCTGTCATCTACTGACTGGCTAAAGTGCAAATCATGTGACCCACAACCCTGCTTTCACACTTGCCCGTTTGCAGTACGTGGAAAGTGATGCAGACGAGGAGCTGCTCTTCAACATTCCGTGCGTACCATTGTAGAGTGAGGCAGACAGGCCTGCCACCATCTTGCTCCTGTGTGTGTGTCTTGCAGCTTCACCGGTAATGTCAAGCTCAAGTCCATCCTGGTGGTAGGGGGCGATGCTGGCATGCACCCTTCTAAAGTTCGCATGTGAGTAAAACAGTGCTATCCATCTACTGCCCAGTAGGTGACGTTGCAACATGTTGTGATTTGAAAAGTTGAATGAGCAGTCAATGGCTGACGCATGCCCTGCAGTGTCCAATGCGTGTTACAGCGTTTTTGAGCAAAAACAAGCAAGCAACTAGATTTTTTACGAGACTCCCAGCTGGGTCCTGCTTCCAGCTTGAGAAAAATTGCGTATTATATTTGGTAACATTCGTGAATGTCACATGAGATTTTTAACCTCTTTCACTCTTCATTGTTCGGCAAGCTCAACCGCTAGACGACTGAGCTGTGCATGAAAGCAAGCAAGTAGATGTTGGAAAAAATGCAGACACATGATGGAAGATGGAGTGTTTGCATGCACACTGTGTCATACAGCTGTTTTTAAATGTGAATTAAATAGTATTGCTAAGCTGGACTGGTAAACTAGCCTTACAGAATATGTAAATGGTTAGTCATTCCACAAGCGGAAGCTTCATAAGCTGGAAAGCATGTAAGAAGAAAAGATGGGCAACATCACTTATTTTGACAGTGTCTGTGTGGTGGTGGTTAATTGTTTACCAACAAACCACGATGACTTGGAATTCTAAAGGAACTAATAAATAAACATAGCAAATTTGGCTCACTTTTCCTGCACAATAAATTCAGTTTCACCCAAAAGGCGTAGCATGGATAGTGATACAAAGTATTACATAACTGCACAAAGCTAGTTTCATAGTTTTATCAACCATATAAATTGCAGTAAACATTCGCTTACTAATTCGGGTAGCAAGCAGGGTGTTATGTGCACAGGCAAACATGATATCTCACTCAGTGACTGCGGTCACTAGTTGTCACAACGCTGGCATGATAAAAAGCGCAATCAGATGGGAGAAAACACCTATGTTGCCTCTCCCTTCAACGCATCTCCAAAATTTAAGGTTATGCGACCTCCAGTACTAGGCACGCACGAAGACAGCACACAAGCAGCCACCAGCCTTCTCGGATTGCTCTACCTTTGGCCCCGCCGGATGTTACCTCCAATATAGTGTGCAGACGGCAGGTGGCCAGGCTAGTAAAGAAGACACGTGCTCACTTCCCCCCATTCCCCCGCCTTTTAGCACTTGGCTTCCAAAACTGGGTGTGCATCAAGCCACGGTCTCTATCGGCTCACCCTTGCATGCTTGCCCTCGCACCCACTGCACACAGTGTGCAGGGCACAATAGGACCTTATTACACTTTGACTTCTTACGGAACTTTTCAGTGACAGCGATGCTGATAGGGAAAATTTACCTGATGTGTCCATATAGTTGTTCTCAAAATAAAACAACCAAAATACACAAGAATACTTGATTCACGACAGCACTCTGTCATACCAGTGAGCGCAGAATTCAAGAAAGAGAAACACCTAGAGTCTTGACAGAATACTTCACCATTCTAACCAATTTATTGTTGCACTGTAGTATCAGTCTGAGCCCACGTCTAAGCTGTGCACTTATAAGCGTAATTCCACTTCGTTTCTTTTAATAATCATCAGGAGCCTGTTCAGCATGTTATGTTCATAAACTGTGGTATTGTAAAATTTATCTGTCATCTTCATTGTTCACCACTTCTAGTGACCTTATTATTAAATCTACTCTGTAATGTCATAGTCAAGCGAAAGAAACTGAGACAGTGCAAAGAAATGTCTCTAATGGTATTTGTTCTTTCTCTTGCACTGATCACAGACAATGAGCGTGCCTGTGATTGAGAGCACTTCAGTAGTTACGCACAATGATTTCTCATGTTACACAGTAAAATGTAGGAACGAGTTCATGCAAGTAAGTTCTCGTATATTTTGCCGCTTCTTTGTCAACAAACTGATTATTTTTTAAGCATATTAGCTAATGCACAGAATGCAGGATGGCAGGACAGACAGAAGGGCTTGTCCGTACCATGTTTTTCTGGATGGGGTTTGAAAGAATAGCAATGTATTGGCCAGATAGCACATCCACACATTGTTCTGCTCCATCAAAAAAAAAAACTGAGTCCCTTTCAGGTTCAAGAACCGGCCGCAGATGACCTTCGATGATGCGCGCGCAATGCCCGAGCAGGAGTTTGAGCTGCAACCTGATGCCAGTGGCAGCTTGGAGTACCCTGTCAGGTTTGACACTTTCCCACTTCTCTTGTGGTTGGTTGCCCATCTACAGCACTGCCTACACAGAGGAATGTAGACTAAGCCAGACTGTGCTGGCAAGCCTTTGCAGAAGCCAACCAGGGTTGGGGGTCGTGCAGGGCTGTAAAGTTCTCCAGCGTGCACCATTTGTCGCTGCACTTCCCAAGCAACTTTGGGAGCGACACGACACGGGTCTACTACATTGGCCTGCACGGAGAGTACACAGAGGTAGGTATGCGCCTGGAACCTGTTGCAGAACTGCTTCTTGTACTTTGCACTCTTCATCATTTCATGTTCTAAGCAGTATGGTGCTCACCGCTTATAATTCCACCACTTGTAGGCATTACTGGTTGTAACAGTGAGCTTTCATTTTCCACATCACGTATTGAAGGTGTGTAATGTCAACTGACATACAGCAGTATAAAGTAGGGCCCCATAAATATGTTTCTCATGTGCCCAGGAAAACATATTATGTAAACATTCTGGTCAGGTCAACATTGCACTGGCAGGACTGTGGTGGAGGAATAATCAGGAAATTGTATTTGAAAATTTTGGCCATATACAGCTATTACAGTCACATTGTCAAATGTAGCATCGCTTTTTAAACTCCACTCTATAGTCCAGTGGAAGTGCCTGTACCTTGTGTGTAATACCATATACTGTTGTTCCTTGCGGCTTCTCTGCAGAAGAGTATACCGCACTCTGAAAAAAATGTTGGCTGTCTGCTTTTTGTAACTCAAGCAAAATTTTTGGCCAAGCACTTTAGAAACAGCAGAGGCCATGTTTGCTGGCTGTCACAAGCACAAAAGGGAAGTGGACATGACGATGGTACTAAGGAAAAAAACAATTAAGGCATTAGTGGCAGACTCCAGGCCAGACCCTATTGAAAAATCCATATTAATCTTGCACATGGCTGCAATATCTTTCATGGTGGTACGTCCGTGAGCATGCAGAGCTCTGTTTTGCAATGACAACAGTTTGAATTCATAGCAGAGTCACAAATACTAATGCTGTGTGAGCATTCACCAACACTGTACTGGAGAACCAGTATTTTTATAGAGGCTAGAACGTTTTTTCCTAGTGTCGCGACCGGGCCAGCGCAGCTGAAATAACTTGTGTGCAAGGCAGATGGCGCTACCGCCCACTGGCGCGCGGTTGGGCGCAAGAAGCCCTTTGGGGGTAGTGCTGTCTCGTTCAGTTGGTTGATCGTGTGTGTGCTCCTGTCACTGCTTTGACAAGGCGTTAAAGTGCTAAAGACAGTGCAAACTCTGGCATAGGTTCTCTTGTCATTTAGATTCGACACGGACTAACTGTAACACCGACAGCGTGTCGCAGCAGGACCAAATGCAAGCGTCACGTCGGGCCCGACCTACTGCGACGTAAAAAAGCGTAAAAATACATCTTATACATGATACCGAAATGAGAAAAGGAAGCGGGACTAATTTCAGGGTGGAACGTCTTTATTACACAAGGTTTCATGGCAACGATGTACTAGTGCCTTTCCTTGTGCGAAGTGCCCTGTGCGAGGCTACTGACAGCGCCTCATTTTCAGCAGCTTTTTCTTTTCTCGCTGCGATTTTTGTTTACTGACTTTACAAGGAAATGCATCCTAGTCAAGGCGTAAAGCTTGATCACTCGTGTCGTAATTCGACGTCCATGGTCCTCTCAGCCCACAACTGAAGCTCACGTCCCTGAAGAAAATGCATAAAGCTGACCATGATATCTGCGTGTAGCTTACTGCGGCTGAAAAACACCGTAAATGCGTCCTCAAGCTTTGCTATAAGTTGTTCAATTGGCCTTGATGGATAAACTGAGCCTCCATGGTCAAAATTTCGAGTAAGCGAGGCAGTGTTGTTTGACTCGGCTTGCAAAGGCAAAGTGCTGAAACAAATTGCACATTCAGGGCAAGGAAATCTTTTAGGGATTTTTCTGTCAACATACCCAGCTACATAAAAAAATTAGTCTGCTGTCACTTTTTTTGTCTACACAGCCCTGATAATCGCTCAGGCTACTGTGCTCCTCGAGCAGCTCTGCAGCAGAAGCCAAGTTTCCGCCATCCAGTAAATTATTGACAAGTTCAGTTATTCATGCATTCTTCTAGGGGGGGGGGTACATCAGACGGTTGCAAGAGGGCAGTAACTACTTCTGCAGGTACGTTTGCTCCTTTTGGAGGCTTTGCAAGACTGTAGAAAGCCAGGTTGTTGACAATTATAAAAAAATGCCCCACAGTTGGATGATCATTGCAACCGAAGCACTGGTGCGCAATCCCAAATACATTCTCCATCCTGTTTTGGCTTAGGTTTGCGGTCAACAAGTACTTGTATTGCAGGGACGTGGTCAGGTATTTTACAAGCGACAGTGTGCTTTGCAGCATTACACGCAGCTCAAGGGCAGTTCTGCACTTAAAAAGCCACCACCATGCTGTGCAGTATATATTCCTCCCATCCTTTGAGAAAAACAATGAACTCATTCAAAAACTGTGCACTTCTTGAATTAGCACGAAGGCCTTTTGATGGGACTCTAGACGACATTATAAAAATTAGTCTTTTCATTAGTTTTACAAACCCGCAGCTCCTCATCCGCATTCGCAAAGGGACAACGTCAGAAACATTGAGCTGACAGAATGGTTTGTCATTGACCCGGGGCTCCGCATCCCCATGAGGATACATTCCAACACCTATAGCTGATTGAACCGCATGCCCCGGGTTGACTTTCTGGAAGCTGCCTCGAAACATGCCTTCACAGCAACGCGCTGCTTTGGACGAAGGCCTCTGATTTTCTCCTCGAGCACAGTAGTTGGGATGGACTGCGTGAGTGCCCGGAGGTCTTCGACGGTCTTGTTGGTCTTAGACAGTTCTTATTTTTTGGCCTGGAATAAGTCAAGGGATTTTCGCTTCCCTGCATTTATTTGTTTCAAAGTCGCTAGTCGCTAGTTATGCTGCCTGCTGAACTGGTTCAAGATGAGCTTTCTTGAGTATTTGCATCGGACGCCGTCACAGTGCAGGTTTTCGAGAAGTACGCTTTTCCATACTGTGTATGTTGGCCAGGTGAGAGAGGCTCAGTCTCACAGCCGAGACAAAGTAGCAATTTATCTACCTTCATCAACGCTGTGACGGCGTCCTCTTGACACTGCACATGAAATTCTTCAACTTTGATGCTTCTGCAATGCAATGTGCAGATGCACCTAGCTGCTTCGGCGCAAGCCGAAAACGTTACATTTTTGATCACGTGTACGTCACTTGATTCCAAACTGATGTGCCACCCGAAGCACAGAGCGGCAGGATCGTTCAACAAAACAATTCTGCAACAAGATGATGACAGCGGGTCAATGTGACGAAACAGATGTGGTGCGTGCGATGGCAGTTCTAATGTGCATCCTTCATCACTGACACCTGCAGGGTCGTTGTTGATTCGGTTACCTGATGCAGTGCGCTTTGATGGTGGCAGACAGTTGTCCACTAGGTTCCTTTCCTTCCTTTTCTGGAGAACAGGCCTCGTCATGTAGGATGGAGCATAAGGAAATATCGTCTGAAAGGGCATCATCGGTGAGCACTGGCAGCTCGTGATCAAATTCTACAACCTTCCCGTTTATGACTTCCTGAACGTCGTTTGAACGTGGTGTTCGTCGAAATACCTTGAGCACACAACACAGGTTTTGTCGAGAGCCTTGTCATCTCGCTTTATGTTTCGAGCCCATTCTTGCAACCGATGAAGGTCGGACGGGGCGCGGAACAACGACACTTTTTCTTTTGACGACTTGTACCCACATTTGCAGAGCAGCACGAAACATGTCCGACCTTTTTTGTCAGTATTATCACATGTGCTGCACAGAATGACACTTTTTTTAACGCAACGAGGCATCGAGAGGCACAAACAAATCACGCACAAATTCCAGCCCGCACGCACTTGCCAACTGGCTGGGCGAACGGCGCGGCTAGAATAGCGCGGCCAAAGCTTCTCGCCTGGTAGCTGCAGCGTCACCTACACAGTGCATCCAAACTGGTTTCACAGGGGCCCCTTGAAACTGTGGCCGTTCACAACACTAGGAAAACCTTCTAGCCTTTGTAGTATTGTGCATTCATTTAAAGCCATGTGAATTTGGACCAGTTAATTCGCTTTCAAACATACAACAGCTTACCTGAGATGGCACAGTAGCAATTGTTTCCATGTGATGCGAGTGCCAGCATGCGAGTGCACTTGTGGCACCTGAACTTACTGGAGGCATGCGTAATGCCATCCCTGTTCTGCATGCAGGCTCAGAGGCAGGGCGTGGTGTTGTGCAGCTATGAGAGCGCTGCTAACCCTGCCGACCACAAGGTGCAGCAGCAGCAGCGAGCCAACATGATGATACAGTAATAAAACCAGTGTGACAACTTCCTTACAGGGTGTTTAAATCTCTCTCCTTCTTGCACTGCCCTCTACACCATCTCATATAAAAGGAGCTGAGTGTGTCTCGTATTAAGAGTAAGCTTAAGCTCAAGGCCAACTCCGATTTCTGTATTCAATAGTACATGTAAAATGCAGAAACGGTTTCATGAGACAACCACTCAACCGATTTGAATGAAATGCATTGCATTTGCAAGAAAGTGAAAATCTAGAAACTGTAGGAAGCAGAATTTTGATTGAGGATATTTACTTTTAACAGAAATTGCCAAGAACTAGTAACATAAGAAATTGAGTGTTTACAAATCTGTAACTTCACGCCAAGAACAGATGTCACAGTTCTGTAAACTGCACGAATAAAATTGGAATTTTAGTTTACCGCTTGCGTGAGATTGTTACTGTCAGGGTGTCTACCTATCGGGAAAACCGGGAATCCTCAAGGATTTTGTATAGTCTGGACATACTTAAGAAAAACTCGGGGAATTTTCGCTTCTACCAGAGAAAATAAGCTGTAATTTTATTGAAAGGGAACGAAAGTCGCGCTAATGCTGGCATAAGTAACAGTGAGGAATCGTAATGAATCGCCTTTGACACCGTGTCGTCGGCTGGAGGAGTTGCCAGTCTACAGCCAACGACAGATTTTCCTGACGTCCGATTTTAGGGACATGCCCGATAATTCGGACAGCTTTTGGGGCACCACTTCCTACCCCATAGATTCAGTGTATAAGAACGTATGAAATTTCGGACGCAAGAAGTCTTCGCAGTCCGATTTTCCGGACTTTTTGCCTTGATTGCAGGTCTGAAACGGCATTAATCAAATCTACCACCGCAGCCATTTTGATTATCTCGCCGCCTCGAACCGGCGCTCTCGCATGCAGATCTACTGGCAGCCGTAGCCACCACCGCGCCAACGCTAGGCGTACATTCTTCGACATTCACTACAGTTACCACTTCGCCGCTGTTAGTAATGGCACCGACTCAGCCTTTGTAATCCTCGCCAATGGCTTCGAAGCTCGGAAAGCACGGCGCGTTGCATTATGCCAGTTTCCTAAGATAAGCTTCGCCTCTATATAGCAGTGTTACGAGGTGAAGCATACACAAAGTATTGCGGTAAAGCTTAAGTGTGGGAAGGGGCAGTTGTCACTGGACACACAGTGTACTCCTTAATTATACACGCGTGCACCCGCCGTCTCCCGTCACAGTACGAACACGGATATATGCAATAAGTGTTCTGGCAGGCCTTCAAAGCTTTTTCGGATGTGTCTATGGCGATGTGAGCCCTAAAAGACATGCATTCATTTTTTCGGACATCTTCGCGTCCTCTATGGAGTCCGAAATATCGGACGTTTACAGTACGGCTGACCAAAAGGATGCTTCAAATGGTCTGTGGGGCGAACGCACGAAGGAAGGAGGACGAGAACAGAAAAGAACCTATGCACTGAGGAATGAACGGTAAAGGAAGTGTGCTGCCACTTTTTTGAAGGAGCTTGAGCTCAAAAAACAGTGTTGGCTGACGCCGAGATTCAGGTGTCCCTCATCTGAACAAAATAAATGCTTTAAGGCAGTGAAACGCTACACTGAAGCGTTGTGCACAGGCTGAGAGTAAGTCAGGACATCTGAGGTTGACTTTCCAGCTGTTGAGAGTGAATCTCACTTGTGACCAAGTTAGGGCCTCATACCAATGAGCTGAGCTTCCTATCAGTTGATAGAAATGGCTCATATTCGAAAATATTTGCTTTTGTATGCAACTCTTTTTATTCGTATTTGAATATGTTCGACTCGATTGGCAATGGGTGTTACAATTCTTTTTTTTTCAAGAATATTTTATTTGCTGAGCATGTTACTAACCTGTCCCTTCTGTTTTATTTTTGAATAAAATAAACACTACTACTTATTATTCAAAGTGGATTAAGCCGTTTTTTTTATTTTTTAACATGCTTACTAGAGAGTGTAACAACTGAATACTGGTAAGCGCAATTATAATACGGGACAGAAGACAGACACAGAAGCACGGGGCAAGCATTAACTCGCAACCAAATTTTGTTCTGAAGACTTTGCCTACTTGTGTACACAGCAGACCAGGATCGCGCAAGTGCACTGCCCATCAAGTTAACAAATGCATAATATCAAGAAGCGTGTAGTTCACAGCGTCATTTCTAAAAACTGTTTTTCTTTGCTACGCAAAACAACTGACGTATCGCTAATACAGGCACTTTTTCCTTCCTAATATGATGTGCCTCTATGATTTCTCTGGGCGAAGTATTGCCACTTCTGCCTAGACTTCGAATACCGGAAAGAATTGGCTCACAGGGACAGGGCCTACAATGCATAGGCAAATGAAAAGAAGCTTTGTTAGCTACAGAGCACCCATGTTCCCATGCCCAATTGTTGACGCATCGGCCGGTTTGTCCGATATATACCTTTCCGCACTTAAGCAGAATTTCATACACAACGCCAACGGCGCATGTGACGTGTGGCATGGCATGCTTATTTCCACAGGCAGGTTTCCTTGGAGGTACCGAAATGCATGGGCACAACCCAGCAAGTTTTCGTGGCGCAGAAAACACAACAGTCGCATCGTACCTTTTTGCCACATTCTTCAGGTTGTGCATAACCCTGTGAACATAGGGCACCACTTCTAGCTTTCTTGCTCGTATAACTGGCCCAGAGGCATTTTTCTACCCTTCAGTTTCTGAAGGAGGGTCTCGGACCCAGCTGTCAAAATCGAACGGGGGAAGCCAGCTGCCTGCGGGCGCTCAGTCTGGCAATTGAAGCTATTCTGAGCCAAGTGAGCACAAGACTTCGTCTGCACCGACTCAAGACATTGCCTTGCGATTGCTTGTTTTATCACCTTACTACGATAAAAAGAAAAAAAAAGTGCCTGTATTAGCGATATGTTAGTTGTTAGAAAAACAGTTTTTAAGAATGATGCTGTAATTAATATGCGTCTTGATATGATGCATTGGTTGGCTTGATGGGCAGTGTGCTTGTGCAATCCTGGTCTGCTGTGTATATAAGTAGGTGAAGCCTTCAGAATAAAATTTAGTTGCGAGTTAGTGCTTGTCCTGTGCTTCTGTGTTTATCGTCTGTCCCATCTTTGAATTGCGCTTACCAGCATTCAGTTGTTAAACATGAACCAACTAGCTCAGCAACAAATTTTGTTAACTTACTAGAGAGTGACAGCATCGGGCAACATGGTGTCAGCCCTTGACATAAAACAAAGTTCTGTGTCACTCAGAGAATTTGGAAATGTTGACTTGTTAGACACCCTGACAATATTACAAGGGTTTCACTCACAAATTAGAGGTGTATTTGAGAGCGGTGTATAACACATCAAGTTTGTCCGCTTTAAATATTTAAATAGGGTCAGTTTTCCACAATGGATATTGTCATTTATTACTGAGTTACAAAGGTTAAAATATGGTACTTCCTTATTTTTTCTTAATTTTTCAATTTTCAGCAATCTTTGTAAAGGAACAAGAATGATGGCCTAAATAGAAAATTCGCTTCCAACAGCAACTGTAGTTAAAATTTTTCGTTTAAATGCAACAAACCTCATCAAATGCAGTTCAGCACATGTCGAGTAAGACGATTTCTCTGTTACCTTTGCAAAAAAAGGTTTTTGACTGGTGTGAACGGAGTTATAGGTACTCATATGCTGCTGCTGCTGCTGCTGCCACACCCTCACAGTCTTCATGTCATTTGAAATTTGCTTGAAGCAGTGCTACCGTGTCCACATGTCGGGCAGAACTTTTGTGTTGGCATAATCTCAAAACCTTGTAGTGTGTTGCAGAAAATGTTAGTTTCGTGGAATTGGTATAGTTTCCTCCACCAGATGGTGCCACTGCCATATCAATAATGAAATTCAGCTGTCCATGCTTCTGGCTGGTGTCAGTGTGCAGTTATGACTAGAAAGTGTGTAGAACAGCAGAGAGTCAAAGTAGAGAGCAGGCTGGGATCGATAATGTTGGCTCCCTGCAGCGAGTACTGGAATAATATGTATTGGCCTTGGATGTTCACTACACTACTTAGCACTTTTGTGCATCTATGTTTAAAAGTGTTGCAGGGTGCTGTTAATGTGGTGCAAGTAAGTACAGTCGAAAGTTTTGTTCTACCCTCCGGACTACCTCGGTGCCTGCAGTGTTCTGCTGCTGAGTACGATGTCAGATTGTCTCTGCCACAGCAGCTACAATAAAACAGAGTAGCTATACAAAAATACCTGCCTTTCAAAATCTTGTGGCATGTTATGGGAAAGCCATGACCCAAAAGCCTTGCCCGCAGGCTTCAACTCTGGCGATGTGTTCTACCTCCTTGTCCATATACATATGCACCACAATGTCACTGTGGAGCTTTGTAATTTTTGGACACCTAGTGGCATGGAATCCCTGAACTGCCTGTCCCTCTGTGACTGAGTTGATGGCTTCAGGGGAACTTTCGATGAGGTACCATGCCTTACCAGCAGCATGCTGCTCCCTACTACTTTTCATTAGATTTGTAACATTGCGATGAGCCACATCCATACCAGGAAGAGGCCTTACTAGTACTAAACACTTTTAACCAGGATGGCTTCCTGAAAGCATGTCTCTAGGAGCATGCCAAACTTCTGGCCAAGTTTCTGTCCATGCAGGGAGCCTGCAGGGAAGGGTGTGGATCTTACATTGATCCCTCCTTGACCTAAACAGCTCCACAACATCAGGAAACAATCAACTTGACGAATGACTTTACAATATCCACCCTGTTTGCAATGCTCAGGATATGCACTGCTTCACTGTGCTCCATGGCAGAGGCTGTGACGGTTCTTGTACTGGATGAAGGTGAATTAGTAATGTTATTGCAGCGGTCAGGCATACAGTTGACATGCAGCTGCCGAGCCTTGTGATTTGGCAGAGTATGCGAGCTGTTCTTGCATCAATCGCAGCTGTACCTTATAATGATGGTGGTTTCGCACATCTTGCACTTTCTGGTTGGCTGACACCTACTTACAGGTAGCAAAATTATGGCGTGAAAGAAACACTTGCACGTGTTTTCCGTCTTGGTCAGCACAACTGAAGAAATACATATGCTGGCAGGCCGCGTTGGCATGTACAAGAAGCGCGATCACATTCGTGTCAGCCAGGATCATGAGTGAATGGCCGCAGTGAATCCCTCAGCCGTGATCACGTAGATCAACCATTAAGGGAAAATCAGACATCCACCCGTTCGTTTTTTTGTTTTTGTTTTCAGGGAATCCGTATGGGTTTCCTTTGTAGCAATTGCTACAAACGGGTGGATGTCTGTTTTTCCCTTAATTAATTACTACTCTCCACCGTGCGTGTTTCCGCAGAACTAGTACGTCAAGATCAACCATTAATGCTCAGTGAACCTTGCAACCTCTCAAAACTCGCTGACCACTGCAATAGTGTTGTCTTCAAATGCCTTCAACAACCTACTGTGTTTGGCTCATCTTTGGGAACCTTTAGATTACTTTGGTACGCCCGAGATTTTCTCGAGATTTTCTTTTTTACACCTGACGACCTTCATATTTGTCTGTTTCATACATATCCTTGTTCTACATATGAAATATAGTCAGTACTTCTGATTTTCTGAACTGCTACCTAGCTACATCACGTTCAGTGGCGCAGCTAGGTCGTTTGGCACCCGGGGCCCATGGGTCTTCTGTCACCCCCCCCCCCCTCCCCCGGGTGTAGTCGAGGAAGTCGAGGATATCAACAATTTCCTGGTGTCTTCAGACGTATATGCACCCCCCCCCCCCCCTTGCACTGGCCCCTTGCACCCGGGGCCCACGGCCCCCCGGCCCCCCCTGTTGCTACGCCAGTGATCACGTTATAGCCATCATTAGCGTTCAGCATGCTGCGCGTACCCGCCGTGTGCGCTGCTAAGCCTAAGGACGCGGGATCAAATACAGGCCACAGCAGGCGCATCTGGATGGGCGCGAAATACAAAAACGCCTGTGTGCCCTGTATTGGGTGTACGTTAAAGAACCTCAGGTGGTCAAAATTAATCCGGAGTTCGCCCACTACGGCGTGCCTCATAGTTAATGTGACCATATTCTATAAAACCCAAAGTGAGACGCGGGGGGGGGGGGGGGGGGGAGAAGGTTAGGCAGGTAGGTAGACACGAAGAGACCATTCAATCATACACTTTTATTTCAAACACGCAAAAGCCATTTTCGTTTTTCTAAATCAACCCGTGCGAAAAGTTTCTCCTTCTTTAATACTTCTGGCTGGAATGTATTTTCTTTAGCAAATGTTCCTTTTTGCAAAGATGCGCAAAGTATTGCTCGCACGTCATGCGTACATTTACCTTTAGCACAAGCATGGCTTTTAGTGTCGCCACTTTAAGCTGCGTCTTCTCTGCGGTCCATATCTTGTTCAAGAGAGAAAACACCCTCTCTACTGGTGCATCTGTGCCTGGCAGGCACACGCAATATTCCAGCACGGTCATCAAGTTCTCGCAAGTTTGGGGAGGCCACGGTCAGGCAGTGCTGCCGTACTGTGGTGGATAGAGCGGATAAAGCCACTAGTGATGGAGACAAGGTATCTTTCTAGGCCGCTCCGAAAACATACGATTTCGAAAGCAGAAAAAGGAAAAAATAAACTTGCTCGCGTTGCTCGCACCGCCCATGTTTCAAAGGAGATGATCCTCAGAGCTATTTATCAACCAACGCTTCGTTCGGGAAAGCCAAAGCGGGTCAAAACGCCGTCCCACAAGTACCTCAGTGGGACACCGGGACCATGGCCGCAAAAGCGGGACTGTCCCGCCTGAATCGGGACGTCTGGTCACTTTATTCATAGTCATATCGTGGTTTTGGCACCTAGAACACCAGAATTTAATCTTTAACTTAGCGCCTGAACTCTGCGTCGCGAGGTGTTCGATCCTCTGATACTGGCACGAGCCTAATGACCTAACCGTAGAATCGGCTTAGCGCCAACCTCAGAAGCGATAGGGCCAAGGCTCGGACTTGACGTGTGTGCATTTGTTTATTACTTATGCGTTTGATACGTGACTTACCGTTGTCATGCTAGCGTCCTAGACGATGCACACATTAATTTTGCTGTGGCTGTTGTGCGTCAAACAAAAAAGAACATTGCAGAAGTGGGCTTCTCCACATGAGGACTAGCGTCGTGGAGGAGGCAGCTTTAAAGGTGTTTTCTGCTTGCACATTAGATGGGCAGTAGAGAAACACTAAAGCAGTTTTACTGATAAATTATTCTTTCAGTACTATTATCTTATTTCGCAGTACTATGGTGTTCATTAGGGAAAGATAGTCACATTTTCATTTTATCTTTTTTTTCTTTTTCATTTCGCGCCGAAACTCCAGCGCCGGTACGTCAGTGTGACGTCATGGATTTCAGAGCAGCATTTCGTGTTTAAGCCGCTGTAGCTCAGTAGAAGCGCTTGAAACTTGCCATATTAACTCTTCAGCTTTCTTATAATGCAATTTATACAATAACGCATGTATCCACGGCAAGCTGGTGCGGGAACTTGCTAGGCGACGTCGCCACCGTTCTTTTCTGATTGTTACGTCAGGATTATGTCACTCGGAGAAGAAGTGGAACGGGGCGGCGCGAGGGAGACCAATCAACGAGCGGCGGTCTGCCGGAAGGTCACGTCATCATTTTTGTTTGTACTTTATGGGCGATATAGTAACTGAAGGACGTTGCTAGTTCGATTTTTTAAAAAATATAGTTTGCATAGAACCCTTGCACATTTCATTTCCAGTAATAAATGTGAGCTTGCGACGCAGACAGCCACTGTTGTCTTAATTTTATTTGAGTCCTTTTTTTTAGCCGCTAGGTCGTGTGTCATGCGATAAGTCAGTCAGTCAGTCAAGAACTTTATTGAAGTCCTGAGGAGTTTCAATCCGTTGGAGATCCCACGCGGGGAACTCCAACGGATAATAAGTAAACTCCAATAAGTAAATTAAATTAATTAAGGACCTTGTCTGGGTATAGACTGCGGCTCTAATATGATGTCCTTTCTCCAGGGCTGAGCTTCTTAGGGTGAACGATTGCGATGAAAGTTCCGTCCACACATCCCACAACTTTGAGAATCGTGCCGCATTCAAGGAAGCGTTCCTTGACTGCAGCTTTCTCCTGCACCGTGGAGGGAAATTTCACCCGCACTTTTTTATTTTCCCGCGACCTTATTGGCCCTGGCGACGGCGGTAATGACGCGACTGACTGAGGGTTGCGACAACGCAATCGCTTCTTCATTCCAGGCGCACTGCTGAAAACAACCGGGGGCAAAAAAAAAAGAAAGAAAGAAAAAACGCAACGGACACAGCACTTTCGTCGCAATGTCAGCGTCACTAAATTTTGTGGCCCGAGATCGCACTGTGTCTTCCGAGAGCCTAAAACGTTTTCGGAGCTCTCCTTCGTTCCTGTCGAACGCGTCGCTCCGATGCCTCTCGTCACGTCGTTGTCCTTCGCCAAAACTCGCCAGCAACCATGGAGGAAAAAAAACGTTGACAGTGAGCATTACGTCATTCAGCCCGCCTTGGCGAGAAGACATTCCTTTGCTAAGTGGTGGCCCGACACGTGACCTCGCATTGAGATCATGGAGCAAGAATCGCGATTTGCTGAGTCGTTTGGTTCCTAGTAGCTGTGCCATCAAAACTGAGGGCTGGGCGAGTTGGTGTTGTTCCATCTTAACGAAAAAGTCGCGCACTTTTTTGTTAAGATAGGTACGCCAGTAGTTTTTATTCCGTGCGCGCTTGTTCGGCTGCCCTGTTGTGGCTCTGCCTGCAGAGCGGAAACACTGAAATCAACCGCGCACTTTGGCTTCAAATGCGTTGCGCGATGCTCCCTTTTAACTTCTTCCTTCCTCTCAGCCAGCCACAAAGCCAGTGAGCGGCCCTTCGTGCTTCTGTCTCGTCGCGCCGGCCAGCGCGAGACTAGCCAACGGCTGCGGTTGCCTTAGCAGCCGTCTAGATTACACTCGCGAACATCTAGCGAACCACGTTTCCGCGGTTCCGCTCGTAGCAGGCGACGAGCTCGCTTTCCAGATTATTGACAACCTGTGTGGCGACAACAAAATTTCTAGTAACGCTCATCGGGGATGACGTCAACGAAGCGCCGGCCAATGGCGTTCGTGAGAGCGAACGGGTTCCAAAGCGAACCGTTACAGAATACGGCCCCTGGCTGCTTGGCGGCCTGTATATAAAGCCCAGAATGAAGAAGGTCACTCGGACTGATTTTTGCGTGCAAGCAGGAGCGCGGCAGAAATTAGACCTCGTTTTGGGGTTACATCTGCGCGGACGTATTTCGAAACCGTGCTGACGTCCCCGAATGCGCGCGGAATGAGTCTAATGAGAAATAAAACGCCACGAGCATGGCCACCCTATCGCCTTACACTCCAGGAGGGCTTTCGCCAGGGCGCATAAAGACGCAGTCTGGGTGCCCACATTCTTTATTGCCTTCTTTGTTTTACTCCACCATTTGTCAACGCACACAGTTTTGCAGGGTGCTGGTTCTTTTTGGATTTGCAAAAGCCAGTACAGCAACACAACCGGCTCGAGTGACTCTTGGGCTGGCGAGCCTGGCAGTGGATCATCGAGACGACCGTCGTTGTTTCGAAGGAAAGCGGCCATAGAGATTTTTAAAGCTTGACCTGGAGGGAAATGTGGCGCTATAGTTTCTATGTGGGTAGAGACGGTTCGGCTGACGGATTGGCGCGCGACGCGACTACGACGGCGTAGATGCCGCCTTCTGGCAATGAAGCCGCAGCAGCACGTCGCTAGAAATTGCTCTGTGCTGTACTTTTCCAACAAGAAAATTATTCACTAAAAGCATGCATGCGTGCTGTGAAGCGCCGCGAAGTATCTATGCTGACGTTTATTTCTTGTAAAGTCTCCTCGGACAGCAATAGTCGGTACCGTGATTTCACAACTATGTGACAGTATTGCGTCAGGGGGCGCACAATATAATTTTATGACAGCGGCTTGATTCC
Organism: Dermacentor albipictus; assembly: GCF_038994185.2. Classification (NCBI taxonomy): domain Eukaryota; kingdom Metazoa; phylum Arthropoda; class Arachnida; order Ixodida; family Ixodidae; genus Dermacentor; species Dermacentor albipictus. The sequence continues at coordinate 8,014,718 of NC_091826.1, read as the reverse complement.
TTCAGACTATAAAAAGAACCCTGATAAGTGAAGTGAAAAGAAACTAGGACTGGCACCCGTAGAACAGCGCGAGCCAACCGATACCAATCCGATAGCCAGCATTGCTACACACACGGTGGTTGAAAAGCTGCAGCGTCACGCTTCCCTCTAGCAAGTTTGCACGAAGCTCTATGGCGGCATCGGTGGCGAAGGGCTTCACAGGGAGGAGGGTAAGCGAGCGGGTATGGCACATTTATTTCTACAGGTAAACATCTGAAGAACTTGCTTGTCGCCCACAGGACGGGGTCACCGGGACGCGGTGGTACCCACATGTGTGTAACGACCGTCCACCATTTATTAGCACTTATATATCACACCCACTGAGAACGGAGCCCTGGACTCCACATACTGACGCAGAGAACATTCAGCCTGAGCTCAGCACGCAACGAGGGGGATGGCCACAGGGCGCGCGCCCACATCGAGGCGCCGGCCGACGTCTGGAAGTTCGCTCGCGGCATTTCTCTGTCGGCACCGGTCCGCGCATTATGAGGGATGCGCAGTGTGAACGGCAAATTTCTGTGAAACTACGCGTGGACCGCCGCGATAGCAAAGTGGCTGCTAAGCCACCCTGGCAGCCGAACACGAGGTCTCGGGCTTGACTCCCGCCGTCTGTGTTGCAACAGGGACAGAACGCGCAAGCGTTCCTGTGTACTGATGTAACAGCGCGCGTTAATGAACCACTCAATGTCGAAGCTAATCACCGTCAACTACACAGGGTCCCTCTTAAAGGATGTGCATCCTTTGGGCAACCAATCTCGAACACTTGCCGCAATGTGCTCATTATTCTGGACACAAAAATAATAATAATAAAATAAAATGCGGGTAGATGGAACTCATGCTGGAAGAACGACAACGGTGCCGCAGCCAGTAATCCCACGAGTCGTCTTCATCGAAGACAAAGCGCAAAGGGCTCGAGACTACCTGTCGAAATGTTGACTGTGGACCGCATCTTTTGGCATATTCGCAATTCGAGATGTCGCTCGATGTCGCTTGGGAATACTGAACGTAGTGCAGGCGCGGTTCCCCGCCGTCTGGTCAGCGTGCTGTGGCCATCCTTTCTCTCGCGCGGCTTCGCAGACAGCACCCGTGGGCAGGACTCGGAGCTGTCCGAATTGCAAGCACCGCTGCCTGCGTCGAGGCGCGCGCGTCGCTGTGCCCTGACGGAAGGCGCACCGTGGCCGAGGCACTGTGGCATAGACCTTGTTTATAGGCATACCTGCCGAGTGCGTTTGCGCACCCGAGAACCTCGCACGACGAGTGTTTTAGCGGCATACCGTGTTTCGTAATTCCCCTTAGGGTTTTCTTTTTTCCTTCTTTTTGCATGTAGTTCTCGTTTGCGTGTTGTGTGCAGTGAGCCCCTATCACACGTTTATTATTTTTCGTATCTTTCTTGATTTCATTCCTTTCTGGACAATGGCGGAAAATAGGCCTAGCTAAGAGTTAGACATTATTTCAAGATGTAATATAAGGTGCGGTGATGTTGAAATTAACGGAAGGATGGGGGCAAACGTCAAATAAAATGAAAAATAACGAAACAAAGGCGTTAGCAAGGCAACTGCGTTTAATCGAGTAAACTCCCCAATTGGGCAGATCAAGCATCCCTACGACAGCGCCTGAGAGTTGATGCTCCCAAGAATAACGGGGATAATGTCTTCCCTTTCTTCAACCCTCAAAGGCGGACGGGCGTTGTGTCCCTCATGCATGGCTCCGCTTGCCTGTCAGTTGTCTCCTCCGATTCATATATACTCTATGTCATCCCTTTCGTGTTCGCAAGCAATAATAACGATGACAATGGCACCTCCCTAATTACAGATCTCTGTATATAGGGAGATGCCACTAGTTAATGAGAGATGCTTTTATACGGCTCTCGTTCTACAGCTCATGCTGTCGGCAGCTAACCGTGTCAGAGCAACGCCTTCCGCCCCTGTGTTGAATGTAACGTGCAGCTGCGTGCGCCAAGCAAGTGTTGTCTTCAGTCTTGCAGGAATGCAATTTCACACAAAATTTTCCTCATTTCGGCGGACCGCTTGCCAGCGAATGACGGAACGAATGCTAGTCCTACACTAAAAGTGGTGCTGGAAACTCTCCCATTTCTTACTCGAGAGATCCCCTCTACATCAGCGAAGTGGATTTCAACGTGTAGTACCTTAACTCTGCGCTGAAGTATGGTGAATGCATTTCATCGGACAGTATGTGCACTTTCGAAAATACCGAGGCGGTCCATTAACTCCCACAAAATGAGCTGCTCGCACCCAGTGTTTCGTATGGGGTCGAAACTGAACAGGCGTAACGATGACCGTACGTAACAGAAAGTAAAAGCGTCGCAAGTAATCGGGCCTAACAAAGCTGGAGCAGGTGCAGCTTGAATGCATCGCGAACATGGCTATCACCAAGATGATGCGAGCTAGTTCATGGCTAATAGCACGAGTGGAACAGACGAACGAAAAGGCGCCCCATCTCGATGCCTCCTCTTTAGCTGGCGTGTTCCGTGCGCGCCGTTCTTCACGAACGAAGAGAGCGACCGCCTATGCGACTCCGCCGTTGGCCACGATGCGCCTATATATTGTCGGTCAGCCGCGTCTTTTAATAACAACGACGTTAACAAAGAACTGCATCACCATCACGTTTTTCTCGCCACATAAGGGCAATGCAGGGGAACCTCGGTGATATGCGCGAGCCCCCCACGAGAACCACGCGTGACGTTGTAGGTGTAGGTTCGGGATTTTCGCGGTAGAGCTCGTATGAGGACGCCAAGCGCCAGCAGAGCTCTCGACTCGCCGTTACAGAACATGTGCGGAATCTTCGCCACATAATGTGCACCTATTCATTTTTTTTTTTCTGAGGCCAAAGTTGCATATCTGTGAACGTCTTCCGAAGCCTGTTGCTGGTACGACTAAAAGGGGCCACCTTATCAAACCAAAAGCGTTGTTCAATGGCCGAAACGTAACCACACTGAAGGTGGCGCTTACCACGTAGTTCTTTTCTGTGCGGCTGTTTCATAACACGCTATTGTTTCTTTAAATGTACCTCAACTTGGGCAGCAGCAAGTTCTTTTTCTGATCAAGGCATCAAGGCCATGCGAGACTGCTATGGCCATGCGAGACTGCTATGGACTGATATTAGCGTGCTCCAGCTCGCACCTTGACACAAGAATAAAATTTTCTGCCTTCATCACTTCGACAGTCTGCTTGTATTTGTGCTGTCGCGCATCTTGACGGAACTAAGAAATGTCGCTTTCGGAAACTGGTCGCCTATCTTTACCTTTATGAGTGCTCACCGACTCACGCGGCGTAACCCTCCTCCCCCCTCCCTCCGCAAAAAATTCTGTCTACGACACTTCTCCCAGAGTTTTTCCTTCCCACCAACAAGAATCTCATTCTCTCTCTCTCTCCCAGAGTTTGAACATTTATGGGTGTCGTTCTTCTCGAAACAGCGAAAAACGTTGTGAATATTTCGTGCATAGACTCAAGTGTACACCTGTGTCGCGCCGCTGGGTGACCGTGTTATCGCGCTCGTTGTCAACTCTGATTTCGTGCTTTCCATAGCGTGTCTGTGATGCTCCCCGGACACGGAAAGACGGATTGCCTTCCCGACTCTGAAGGACGCATGCTTTGCAACTATACACCGCAACTGTTCTAAGGTTTGTGCGTCCCAGGCGCTTAATCGGCGTCGTCATTGATCGACAGTGTCCATTATCCCTCAATTGCCAACTAAGGCAGACATGCATCACTATAGCTCTCCACGCTTTCCCCCTGATAAGCCTTGAGCTTCCCGTGAAGGGTCTGTGTAGAAAGCTACAGGGGCTCCTAAGCGCGAAGAAGCCGTTCACATCAGATATGACTCAAACACGCGAGGGCACCTACGTAAAGCCGTTTGCATGAAAGAGCACATCTGGCGGCTATTTTGCGAACAACAGCTGCACTGGGCGGTTACGTTACGTAAAATGTAAGAGCACTCTTCACGACGTCAAAGAAGATGCAGTGTATCCGGCCATAGGCGTAGGCCCATCAGTCCTTGTACAGTCGACTTCCGTTAATTCGACCTTGGCAAATTCGTATTCTCGCTCGATTCGAACGCACAGGGAAGTCCCGGCGGGAAGCCATACACTGCTACGGAAGGAAACGTTTAGTTCGAACGCGAAAGGATGCCGCTTCGGCTATATCGAGCCGACAAACCGCCACCGGCGCCCTCTCATGCGTGCCGCGTTCACTAAAAGCTGGAAAACAAGAACTTCAGCAGACGACATTACTGCTTCCCTAGGCGGCGACGGTGACGGCAGTAACCTGTCCTGCAGTGATGACGACTTGCGCTGCGCCCTGGGCGATATCTCTTTTGGGGTCTTTGTCAGCTCCGACTGCTGCGTTGAGTAATGCGCACCACTTACCGACGACGACGGGCTTAAAAAAAAAAACGAAAAAGAAAGAAAGAAAAAAGAAAAGAAAAAATGGCTGTGGCTTAGGTAAGGTTAAGCCCAGGATGCGAAGCATACTAGCCTTTATTTTAGTTGTTGAACCACTGTTTAGCCTGGTGAACTGCTGTTGCTTGGCTATATTTGGTTCGGCTAGACGAAGAAACAACTCATGCATTACTGCTTCGCCTTCAAGAGTGGAACGCGACAGCGTTCCCGTCGACCCGCCAAGGGGTGTAAGACAATGGGCTACAGGGCAGCGACTACGCGCCCCGCATTGGACGCGGTGAGCGTCGAGCAAAGCAGCGTTCGGCGCGGCAACGAAATGTGCGCCTGAGCAAGAGACGCACGCCTTAGAAACAGCTCGTTTCTAAGGCAACACCGCATTCACTAGAGGCGCTTTTGTACCGCTTTGAAGCATCGTACTCGTGGCTCAGTGGTAGCGTCTCCGTCCCACACTCCGGAGACCCTGGTTCGATTCCCACCCAGCCCGTCTTGCAAGAGTTGAGCCAAAGCCACTTCTCCTCTGTCGTGACGTCACGGTGTCACGTGGTTTCATGGCGACACCGCCGCGCCTGAGGAGCTGGGTTGAGCTCTCGTAATATGCTTCGCATAAAAGAAATTTGAGGATACCTAAGCACTCCTTAGGAGTTGTGAACACGAAAGCATTAATGTCCGATTGAACGCCGCTGAGCGGCTTGCGGTCCTTCGAGTTATGGACTCCCCGCGGCCAAGCGACGCGTTGAGACGCTTGGCGCGTTTTCATTCGGCCTCACCGAGGCGCAGCTAGAACTCGGGCGAGAGCTTGCGCGGAAAAGAAACGCGCGGATAACGCAGGCCTGCGAGAGCGAGTGCGACGTGCCGTCGCGGTGATGCCCTCTCCCATCACGCAACACCTGGCGCGCTATGGCTGCAGCGCGTGTGCCGTTTCGCCCGCTCTGCTCCATCGGGGCGCGCTCGTGTCGTGGCGTCGCAGCCAATAGAAATCTATTTGCCGTTTCACTGCTGCAGATGACAGACGTTGGCTTTTATGCGAAGCATACTAGCCGCACAACCACGCTCTTCCTTGCTGCGCCGCGCGCGGCCGCGTAGCTACCATATGACGTCACAACAGCTGCAAAAGCGGAGGCTCAACTCGTGCGCTCGCTTGCGGCCGCGTAGCTACATAGCCGGGTCTCAGCTCGTGCGCTCGCCTGCATGAGTTGTTTCTTCGTCTAGCCGAACCAAATATAGCCAAGCAACAGCAGTTCACCAGGCTAAACAGTGGTTCAACAACTAAAATAAAGGCTAGTATGCTTCGCATCCTGGGCTTAACCTTAGCTAAGCCACAGCCATCTTTTTTTACTCAGTGAGTCATTTGACGCTTTGGTATTAAAAAAAATTGAATTAGTTCATTTTGCCGCCGTTTGTTAATTCGACCGACCCTTGGGGTCCCACAAAGGTTTAATTAACGGAAGTAGACTGTGTAAATCAGATTGCTCGCGCGTTTCCATGGCCTGACCTTCCAGTGTGACATCATCTTCCTAAAATACAAGTGTTCATTCGCTCAACCAACGTAACCAAACATACGTGGTTAAGTTACGCAGTTTCCAAGGGCCTTCTGACCGGATGTGCTCTTCCAAGGCCTTCTAGGCGTGCCTGTAGCTGATTGTCGGAAACAAATTCAGATAGTGCTACTGTTTGGGCTTGCTGGGTTCATCATTCGCGTTACGGCGGCTAACGTAAGGCCGCAGAAGAAAGCACCACACATCAGTAAAACGAAGGCTTGCCGAATGGAGGACGGATCCGTTGGTTAAACGCAACTATAGACTTCGTGTCATGACGCTGACATAGCGCTCGCACAAATCTTCTGACAATAACACTGCCACTTTCCAGTATTGGAGCCAGGCAGTGTCACACCGGACACTCCCCACGCCCCTCATTTTGCCTTACCCTCTCCGTCCCCGGTGATATTGGTGCCTCCCCCCGGGAAAAATTTCTGGCTGCGCCACTGTCACTTTCACCCTGGCGGTGTGCGAAACCTAAGGTAACCAAGGTTTCCGCGGCATGCGCCCGCCTTCCCTTATTATGTCTGCTCGTGTTCGGTCGCATTCGGTAGGTGCGCAATCGGTGGCACGTTGCGTACGATATCTTATTCATTCTATTTTTTTTTTCAAAAATCGGAAGGCGGTGTTGAAGAAAGGCTCTCGTAAGACACAAAAGGTATCGTCGATTCGTGATTTTCCCCACTAGGCTCAACGGCGAGGGAATGCTTTTTGCCCGGCCTAAGCGCGATGTTTCCCACGACAGTGAGGCGAGTCTGGGCTCTCGGAGGGACCTCGGTGCGTGACGGGCTAGCGCGTCTCTTTTTGCTCGCCGTCGCCCCGTGGGGACTCGGCGTCATCATCGAGGTTGCCCTGCAGCATTTTCTAGTACACGATGAGCTACGGCTAAGCGGGTTGCGCCCCCTGTGCCTGCTTGCTTGCTGGAGATGTGCGCCGTCTGCTGCTGCTGCTGCTGCTGCTGCTGCTGCTGCTGCTGCTGCTGCTGCTGCGGCGGCGGCGGCGAGGGGGACGCGTTGTGTCGTCTGTATCCACCCTACATGTCTCCGAAAACACCGGCGAAGGTCTTGCGCAGGTTCCTCATGGTGTCGTCCGGGTCCTCGCCCTTCTCGCTCGTCTGGCTCTCCCGCCGTGGCCGCGTGTTGGCGGCCCGCGGTTCCCTGCGAGTGAGGGCATTTTCCATATTATTATTATTATTATTATTATTATTATTATTATTATTATTATTATTATTATTATTATTATTATTATTATTGCAACGCCTGCATTGTACGGACTATAGAAGCTGATCTGAGGTTGTCCTAGAACCGTGTTCTGAATCTCATACCTGCAGAGACAATTCCTTGAGGAGCGCGGACCGATTGGATGGAAGATCAATAGATAATAAGTCGCTTCAATTGTGTCGAAAGGCGCATATGCGCTGGCTGTTTACGGTAGCGAATCAGCGATGCGTTCTGTGACCTCCGGGACCTTTATGAACTGACTGCGATCTCGAGCGCCGCTATAAATGTAAAGTTATTGGTAGGTGAACTTACCGCAGTTGCGCAGGATATAAGTCAGCAAGAAATATTCTAGGGCCGTTTTGCTTCCTTGTAACAACCGCGTTTGACGAAACTCATCCTAATCAGACCTTTTCTCGGTTATGAAGCGTGACATGTACCGTTGCAAGATATCCTCTGATACTCAACTTTAAGCATGCAAAAGAAAGAGGTGGCGACGATGAGTACGGCAAGAAGTGCGCTGTCAGTGTGCTTACACTTCTTGTCGTAGGTTGACCTCGACCCATCTTCTGCAGCACCGAAATTAATGACACGCACACGCGCCCGTAGCAAAGAGTTCAATTCAGAAAGAGAGCCCGGGACTGCATGTGGAGTCCCTGTCACCGTAGTGTGCTAAACATAGTCATGCAAACTAGCGGTGGCAATGACCGACAGCACTATAACTTATGAATAAACTAGAACAAAACAATAGAACAGAATGCACAATAAAGCGACGTAGAATAAGTGAGCTGTCGGTGAGTATATAACTTATCTCTCCACGTGTGGGGACCAGCATATAATCGTAGCTAATGCGGTACTGTACAGAACCAGAAAGAACCGGCACTGTCGTCGCGCATGGTATACTGAGACTCGGACTATAGGAGCTATATGTATGTGCTCACTGTGTGGCGGCTGCTGCTGCTGCTGCTGCAGGGGGCACCGCGGCGGGTACTGCTGCGGCGGGTACGGGTACGGGCGCAGCGCCGCCGCCCATCTGCTGGGGCGGCGGCCGGCAGTACTGCTGCATCCGCTGGAGCACCAAGTCAGCGATGAAGCGCCGGTCTTCCTCCTGGCTCTCGCCCAGTAGCTGCATGGCCGAGTCGTTGGCCTGCAGACGCACGAGTCCCTTGAGCACGGACCAATTGGACTACCATGACGTCACTGGACAAAAGGTGACGAACACGGCTGACGCGACTCGGGCAAGGCTGTAGAATTCGTTTCGATGAGTGGACTTATGTTTGCTTCTACCAAGTATGACAAGGCCGCATAATTGACAAATGTTGATGCCTCGAAGCAACGTGGGCTCTGCGACAGCTAGACGGAGCGGTTGAGGGCTCCGACATAATTCTGTTCGCCTGCGGTTCCCCAACGTACACCCAAAACTCACGTACCGAGCTACGGGTGCGCGTTACAGAATCCCAGGTGGTCCACTGCGGTACCCCGCAGTGACGTCTCTCACAATAGTCTGAGCCTTCCTTTGGAACGTAATATCCATGTACGTTTACGATCGCACAGCAAAGGCGTTCGCGCTCAGCTAAGAGGTCACGAGAGAAAGTACGCGCCTCGGTGATGAACTCCCTGCCGTCCTTGGCCTGTATGACCTCGACGGCGCAGATGTCGAGGCCGCCGAACAGCTCGGACACCGTGTCCACCCACAGCCGGTGCCGGTCGGCAAGGGGAACCTGCTCGAGCATGGCCGATCCCACGTTGGCCTTCCAGTGTCCGCTGATGCTCTTGCGCACAAAGCACTTGTAGGCGGAGCCGATCTTCTGGATGTGCAGGTCGCACTTGGCCTCGACGAACGGTTCGACGACGCAGTAGTCGCCCGCGAGCGCCACCAGGCCGGCCACGTCCTGCAGCTCCTGCTGGCTCTGGACGCGCACCTTGCCCAGTCCGCCGTGCGCGTGGCCCACCTTCACCACGCAGGGAAACTTGGACGCCGCCAGCTGCAGCGGGGGGGAGGGACGCGGCAAGTGTGGCCATCGATCGTCAGAGGGTCTCAACAACATGGATCGCAATGGCGAATGAACCAGATCTACTCGGGCGTCGCAACAATGCTCTCTGGGTTGCCGCGAGCTCACGCGAGCACCTGCTCAGGAGGCCCACGAATAGCGGCAGCATGTGCGCTTTGTGTATACCCACTCCTAAGAAGACGTGTTCTCGCGCCCTGATGGTATACCGTCGGCACCATATAGTAGCAGGCACCGCGTACGAAGATGACACCTGCTGACGCCGTGACCAGCCACTATAGTAACTACCTGGTTTCGCGCGATTCACTCTTCGAAAAATAAAACACTGAAAGAAAACTACAGCGACCATTGTGCCGGCGTCGACACATATGCGCCACCGAACGACTGTCGGCGAAACATTTAGCACACTTGGCGCACGGTCGAACTGGAGCACGCACGCGCGTGCGCCTAACCAGGTCCGCCGTGTCTGTTCAAGCGGGTTAAGCCATGGGTTAACCGCACGGGGCACTAGGCGCCGCTACCTGCTGCAATGACGCTCGCACTTTCGCATATATTCAGGTGTGTGTCCGCACTAGTGGGTCTCCGCTAAGCTGAACATACATTTGCACGCAGACGAATGAATTCGTATAGGTACAGTGGGAGGCAATGTGACATCGCGCTAAAGGGCGTTAATTACCGAATGCGCGTCTATATATATAGTATCCGCAGCAGTCACGCTGAATGTGGCGCGCAATTCGAACGAGTGCTCCACGGCCGGCATCGCGCTTTATCATAACGGCGTACTGCTACAGCTGCGTTTAAGCCAGCGTTGTACACAGACATCTCTGACTGGATGTACTGTCCGGACGCGCAGCTTTGCTCGCTGTGCACCGAACCCCGGGTGCTAATAAGCGCTACCGTGGAAGACCTCTGCCAAACGCAGTTCACTGACCGCCAGGAGAAGAAGGCATTGAAAAAGACCGCTTATACTATATGTCGTAGTAAAAGCAGGCACCAAACTTGCTCCAGAGATCTGATCGATTTCTTGACCGGAGTGCTCGAAAGGATGTGCGCGCACGCTTCATTACCAGTTCACTGCTACGGTATAGAATACCAAACAACCTTCTCCGTCCAGCCACCGCACCCTCATTGGCTGCCGTAAATGGAAACTTGTGTGCAGTCAGATTTGTTGCGCCCCGCGATGCTCGCCGGCACCCGCTCGTATTTCTAGGCGCCTAGAACGAAATAAACGTCATCGCGATTGCGACCAAACTGAACGGAACTGTCCGATTTGACGTTAACTCGATCTCTCAGAGCTCTGTATACGGTGGATAACGGGTAAATGTGTGCTTCTTTTACACGTCTTCGCGCAATATGCCGCATGGGGAAACCTTTATTGAAACTTGTTAGGATCCGCTGGAAAGTTGTTGGATGCCGTTGTTACAGTAAGTCGACCGCGGCATTACACGGCTTTTACGAAGGTGTGTTTTGGATCACCGCGAGGTGCCGTCGGAATCGATTTGAAGATGGCTCTGATTTAAAGTGGAACCCGCGAATCAACAAAGAGCGAGAAGCACGTGTTCGTTAAAGCGGGAAAGCATACGCGGTACATCCTTGCACATGTGGACGAACCTTATTTCGCTCGTTGAGCCCTGTGGCGAATCGAACGTCTGCCCCCGATTCTTGAGCATCGTTTCAACGAGTGAACGTAAACTTGATCCTTAAGTGTAGTTGTCGTTTTGTGCGCGAGAAATGTCTGGTGTGTGAACGCGTCTGTCGTTTTCTTTGCTCATAAGAGCAGCGCCCGCGTGCCACACTCGCGCTCGGCGCCACGGCGGGCCTGCGGCTTGCGAGGCAGCGTGTGCGCGGTTTTCAAACGCCACAACACACGATCGAAGGCGACGATGCATGCTCTCGCGCTTAGGCTACGTTAAGCAGAAGGAAAGCGCGTACGCAACTGCGCGTGAATAGGTTTTACCGGTCCACACAGCGATGCGGCGTAGCTTGAAAGGGAACCGCACAGGGAGTGTTCGGCGTCTATTCAGGCCATTTGATTCGATATTCGCGGGTTTTGTAAACGACGGTGTCATGGCAGGACTGCACTGCACTCCTCATGCACTGTCGTTTGTTCTTTCTTATTGCCCTCTCTCTCTCTCTCTCTCGCTTTTAACGTGATAGCGTCAAATGGCCCATTGAGCGAAAAAGCCGGCGTCGGCGTCTGTAGCAGCGAAACTTCTCGTTGGCTGCGACGCTGGCTCGGGCCTCGACGGAGCAGGACGTGCGAAAGGGTGTGCTTTCTGTCGCGGTATTGCGTGAGGGGAGAGGGCATCGCCGCGACGCCACGTCACCGTCGTTCTCGGAAGTGTGCGTTGTCCGCGCGTTCCTCGTCCGCGCGAGCTCTCGCCCGAGTTCTAACTGCGCCTCGGTGAGGCCGAATCAAAACGCGCCAAGCATCACAACGCGCTCGCTTGCCCGCGAGGACTTCATAACTCAAGGACCGCTCAGCGGGGTTCAATTGGACATTAATGCTTTCGCATTCACAACTCATAAGTGCTTAGGTGTACTCGGATTTTTGAAAGATGCATGGTGCATTTCGTGTACGGAGTGGACATAATTAAATTTTACGATTTTATTTTTAGAAATCGTCTGCTGCAGATCACATAATTCTAGTCCTTGAATTTGATTGTTGTTCCACTTTCTTTAACAAAACGTTCTTTTATGCATTGAAGCACAATAGTAACTGGAAAGCCAATGTATTTCGTCCCACACTCTGAGAAATAATATCTCGAAACTGGCGTCATCCTCGAGATTCACTTCAAGTGGATGCGTCTCGCAAACTCACGAGCTACAATTCGTACATTCGAATATGTGCCGTAATTAACTAAGAAGTTAAGTACTGAATTTTGTTAATTATTTGAATATGTGCTTTGATTTCTCGTGCTAGTAATGTCCGCCTCTATGAATAATCCATATCAAGAACAAGAATTATGCTATCTGCCAGAGGCGTTTTCTAAAAATTCTGTAAAACTTAAAGATGATCACCCTCTATAGCAGTAGCACATAAACAATTGCCGGAAGACGTATCTGACAACAATATGCGCTCATTGCAACGTGTTGCAATAATGCCATCAAGTGTAATGCGCTCCAAGAGTTCTCAATTGCATGACATATACCTGTTTCTTGAAGGAAAACGAAAACTACATTTGCGATGAATATGCCCGTACCTCTACTGCAACATCTAAGGGAACAGGCTGTCGTCGCTGCAACCTAGAATTATCTGTGCTTTGGCTAAATGTCGTAAAATGACACCGTCGATCACCAGTGCGAGCTGTCCATCCTGCGTCCCGGTATACATCTACGCTATGCGAAAACTATCATTATCACATCGAGAACACTGCACTGAAAAGGTGTTAGATGGCGACGACAGGCGCAAGGTGGCGTTGATTATGATGATAAACTATACATTACCTATACGTATAGTATATATGTATACTTCAGAAAGAAATGTAGAACGATGCGCCACCCGTACTATGCTTTCTCAGTCACGCACCAAGCGGTGTAATTAAACAGCAGACATCTTATTTTACGGAAACTGTTCTGGCTGGAATCCGACAAAATATTTAACATCGTGATCGCTGAATGAAGCTTCGCTGCGGATGGCATGAAGAGCTCTACAGAACAACACTGTCAATTGCGATAGAATTTCACGCGTGTAGTTAATGAAACGTGACACTCCTACAGAGTGCGTGCATTAAAAAGCACCTTCAGCTCCACTTTTCAACCATTCTAAGTTTATAAATACCTTTAATTTACAGTGGCTCTTTCAAAGTTTAAAGTATCCGGAAGATCCCTTCTAGACGATGGGACTATACCTGTTCCTATAACCTCTGGGACATCAAAAGCGCACCAGGAGTGCACTCTTATAAGGACAGAGAGTGCTGGTGTCTTCTTTTGCGCGATCATCTACTTGTCTCATATGCTCAACTCCATTTGCAAGTGTTTTCGTACTCCATAATAGAACGCATTCACATCAATTACGGTGAACGAACTCTATCGGGGAGTACGGGAACATTCAAAAGGGAGTCCGGTAAGGGAGAACTTATTCCCATCAAAGCGTCCCTTCCCGTTGAGGTCGCGCGCGCGCGTTGACCCTCGTAGACGAGCGCGGCCAAGGCTGCAACAGCGCGGTCATGCGAAACAGGCCGCACCATGTCGGCGTGGTTGGGGAAGAAGCTCTGCTCCACGAGGGGAAACTGTTCGCGGCCCAGGCGCCGCTGGGCGCCCTGCAGCTGGGCGAACACCCACGGCTTGTCCTGGAAGTTGTACAGGCTGTGCAGCGAGTTGACCGCCGGCACGCCCCCGAGCCGCAGGCCCAGCAGGAAGGGCCGGTTGTCGCGGCTGCCGTCGCGCACGTGCTGCCGCACCAGCACCATGTCCGGCCGGAACGAGCGGACCACCTGCACCGCCGCGCGTTAGTTTCGAAAGGGGAACGACGGCGACAGTTTATAGACGCGACAGGCCACTCTTTTGCAGGATTCGCCGTTTGTCCCTTATTTACCTCCGCCTTCGAGAGTTTCTCTATCTTTGGAAAGGCGTCAGTCTACTCACACTCCTAGCCTGCACGTTCTTCTCGTGCACGTATGCGTAGAACGTGGCGCAACGATACGGGTGCTCACCTTGGTTCCCTGCCTCATGGCCGCCATGCTGACGGTGGCGCCCGCCTCTGAACTGGCCCATATGCTGAGGTCCTTGAATTCGGCTTGCTCGACGCGCACGTCCCACTCGCCGTGCACCTTGCGGCCGCGGAAGTGCTTGGCCCAGTCGGTGTGCGCGTCGTCCACCACGAGCAACGTGAGCTGCCGCTCCTTGCCGGGTCCGACGACCGTGCTTCCGCCCGATCCACCTGTACGACGAGAAGAGCCACTGCTGCTCTTGCCAGACTCTGCACGGGCACGGCTAGCACAGTAAACGCATCCCTGATCGGAGATCTACGAGAAATGTCGAAAACTGAGTCAAGCGCAAGGACAAGCAGCAATTCCCGCGAGTGGGGCTGCCCGGGTGCACGCGACTGACACGCACCTCCGCCCACCACACGGCCGGTCAGCGAGGCGCCGCGCGACAGCAACGAGCTGACCCCGCTGCGCGCCGGCGAGCTGGGCGCGCTCGTGGCCGAGCTCGGGCGCAGGTTGAGGGAGAGGTCGGTGTCCCCGGGCTGTGCGGTGCCCGCATTCCCGGCGCCGGCCGCGGTGGCGGAGGCGCCCCCCGCTGCCCCGGCGGCGGGCGCATCGCCGGCGGCCCCGGGCTGGTCGTCGAGCTCCCCGGAGAGGTCGCCCGACGAGAAGCGCCGCCGGAGGTAGTTTGTGGTGCTGGTGAAGCCCTGCTTGAAGCTGGAGAAGGAAATCTTGGCTGCGGCGGCCGACGACGACGAGAACGGATTGGTCGCCGGGTACTGGCCCGCTGGCGCCGCCGTGGTGGCGGTGCTCGGCTGCTGGGCGGACGAGGCCGCCGCCCGCTCCTCCTCCTCCTCCCCCGACTGCATGTGGAGGGGGGGGGGGATGTATCGTTAACACGGTGGAGCACGCGCTCTCTGCAGCGCAACAATGTGCGGGTCCCGAAGCCGAGGACCGACACCGCATGCGCGTGAGAAGACGGACGTGAGAGCGGGAAAAGGGAAGAGGACAACAAGTGGCTTCTACGGGAAAGAAACGGCACTAAAGATGGGACACAGGAAGGTGACGGACGGGGCAGCGGCAGATGAAGTACGAAAGAACACTACGCCATAAAACAGACAAAAGGGGTAATCTCGAATTGAGACTGCAACGGGAGCTCTTTTGCAAGACATACGTATGACAGCCTAAAGGGTGAACGAGCTATCAAAAACTTCGGTAGTATAACTAATGAAAAGGAAACTGACCTGAAACATTGAGGTATACTAACAACGTGCACTAATAAAATGTGCGTAATAAGTACAAGGCGCATCCGCACATGGTCAAGGGAGACGGGACCTACGCGCCCCGATTGTGACGTCATCTGTGGGTCACGCCGGTGCTCCTGTTGCAAACATTGCATTCCAAGAATAACGAAGGAAGGAGAGGCCAAGCGTGACCGGCGCTTTGTTCCTTATGTGCGTGGCGTCACGGCTCAGAGAGGACCCTCGTCTGTTCAGGCGCTGTCATTTACTGCAACCTGGCTGGGATTGAAGGGCCCCTCACCAGGCTCTATTGCAAATTTGAGTTGGACACTGGGAGTGGTAGGACGCCGTCTAGGAAATGCCTAACAGCAAGAATTTTTGACATTGGTTCATTATTAGAGGAGGTAGGCGAAGTCGAAATGTCGCATTACCACGCTGCCAGTAGATGAGATTCGCTGCCAAAGTAGACAGTCTCCTTCAGCCTCGAATAGCGCCTCCAGGCCTTTTCTTCCCTGCGTTCCCCGATGGAGCAGCAGATCGACCGCGTCACGTTTGCACGTGTGACATTCACTCTGACCGTGGAAGCAGGGCTCCTTCGAGAGGAAAGGCGCGCCGGGTTCTGTTTCAAATTTTAGCTCTTTTCGCGCCACTTGATGCTTTACGGGCACGATTGCCACCGCGCTAACCACGCGGGGCGCTTGTCTGTTTGCGATGCCCAAACATGGTAAGCGGTCCTAAAAGTCAAAGTAGCAATAATGTTTTTGACGCAATAGTTCTACGGAAACCCGCAAGGTGGAGAAAAGTAATTAATAAAGGGAAAATCAGACATCCATTCCAGCGTAACAATTGCTACAAAAGAATCCCATACGGGTTCCTCGAAAGAAAAGCCTCGCAGTTGAAGAAAAATTCGTCCTGGTCCGGGACCACCGCCTTTCCGGGGCAGCCGCTCTACCATCTGAGCTAACCAGGCAGCTAGCAGATGGCGGGGCGAAGTCGAATTTGTCAACAACTCGAAGCAAATTCCACTTCGCCCTGCCATTTGCTAGCCGCCTGGTTAGCTCAGATGGTTGAGCGGCTGCCCCGGAAAGGCGGTGGTCCCGGGTTAGAGTCCCGGACCAGGACGAATTTTTCTTCAACTGCGAGGCTTTTCTTTCGAGGAACCCGTATGGGTTTCATTTGTAGGAATTGCTACGAACGGGTGGAGGTCTGAGTTTCCCTTTATTAGTAATAAAGCTTTTGAACGTATACAGCCAGCCCCCCCCCCCCCCCCCCATAAAAAGAAATAAAATAAGAGAAGGTGTCAACGTATGCCAAAGACAACAACTAACGTCGCCATGCTGATACCTGTGCACACCAGAAGTATCCCTATGTTGTATAGCAACATCGAATGCGGATATGAGACAAGCTTTCGCATAGAGACTTATTGGAAACACGGATGTTACTCACACATACGGCGCCGTATACCTCGAAAGCACAGCTATTGCACCAGGAAAAACGGATGGATGATAATTGGAGTAACTTTTGCGGTGCCAGCGCTATGCCAAAATCGCAAGCTCCCCACAACCAGCATATATATATATATATATATATATATATATATATATATATATATATATATATATATATATATATATATATATATATTCACCCGCGCGCGATAGGCTGTACTTTCAGCGAACACCTCAAATGTTGCTTGTAAAATGTTACATTCCATAGGGTTTGAGTCGCTTCTGTTTTCTGATCTCACCATCGACGTTTCGTGAAAAACTGCATTTGTCGAATTCAAGCGGTAGTGAACCGTCGTTTATCGGGAACGTTCCCAAAGGTTGCCTCGGTTGAGTCGCTTCTCACTTTCGCATTGAACGCAGACCTCATATACATGGAGAAACTATTCGTGCAGTCCCGATCAGCTGCTATGGAAATTTACGATGCCACGAAGGGCTGTATCGTGCGAGGATGTCAAACTGACGGCGCTAAAGACGTCTTTCGATATACCGTCCACTATGGCTTTCGCCCACAACGTATACACGAGTGGGCCTGCTATATCCCAGAAGCGCAGCCCACCAATGTCTAGTTGGCTTACCGTACACACTCTCTCTCTTTACGAAAGAAGATGACGTACTCGAGGGAGTCCAACGTGGGTTCAAGGGGCCTCTCACCACAGAACCTCACCGAAGTTCCTGCACGGTGCGAAGGTGCACTTTGCAGGTTGCAATAGGGAGTTTTGGAAGTAGCGCACACAAGCGTCTTTGCGTACCCAAAGACACCCTGCTTGCGTTCTTTCACATTCTGGGTTCTTTTGTACGCTCGGCGGTTTGCGTCTTCTAACTCATGAGTGCGCGGTACCTAAAACGCCTTAACGTTTCTGTCTACTGTGCCTTGAAACAGGTGCACCTCGAACATGCAAGAAAAAGAAACCAGTCCCCAAATAGTCCGTGAACGGGTCAAGGGATGTATCGAAATGACCGGTTTAAACACTTTGCACGAGAACGGTCGGACCTCAGGTCTGGTATATGCGCGTCCGTTTCTGGAGAGCTATTGCGAGCATGGTTCACGCACCTCTGGCGTCTCTCCGATGTCACGTCTACAATCAAATTTACTACCAGTCCGTATCGAAGGGAACGTGGAGAAAAGTGTCGATGCACGGGTCACGTGGGTTTTGAGTTTCATGGTCCACTTCTGGGAACGTATCACAGACGTCGAACTGAGGAAAACTCTTGGGTGAATGTGGAGGCTCGGGGAAGTTGGAACTTAGTGTATATATAGCGACGGAAGGGAGTAGCGCGCAAGACGAGGACGCAAGAAAAGGAAACACAAATACGCAGATTTGTTGCTATGGTATTTATGTCAACTTAATTGTACAAGCCGCGATATGCACTGACCCAAGAGTTGTAACCAAGACGCATGTATGGCGACATCTTGAACACGAACATCATGTGCTTCACCTATGGAGCGACGCTAACTTGCGTACTCGTTTACAGCCTGGGGAGGGGGGAAATGCATATATGAGTGTGAAGGTTTTCAAATCTGCGTAACGATGACCGCCAGAAAAGTCGGTAAAGTTGCGGAGTTCGAACGCTAAATTGAGACAGTGTCACAGTGATAACCTCTTCCTCCACCCGCGAACACACGCTGAACAGTAGAAGAGCTCAGAAAGCGTTATTCATCGGTCCAACCCAATTTTGTGATTTGTTTGAGCGCGAAGTAGTTCCGAGTATTTCCAACAAGGACTGTACACAGCGCCGATGAAGAATAAACGGCGAGTATCTCTGGTCCACTTGGAGACGCCTTTATCCAGTCTGCAGTCAGAAACGCACGTTTGGTTGGCCAGTGCCTATGACGCAGCCCGCAATCGTCGTGTTCCGTCGACGCGGCGCTGCGTTAGTGAAAATGCAATTCGGGTCTACCATAGACATTACATGTGTAGTCGACTAAACGAGCACTTCTTGCCGGCGAAGAAAAGAATAACTGCTCCACATCAACTAGCGGAGTTCACCACGAGCCCCTGCAACAGCAATATTACCAGAAAAAAAAAAAAATGTTAGAGTTCCCGCTGAGCTCATTTACGGGGCACAAAGACTATCGAGTTCGGAACCGACGAAGCGTGGTCGCGTTCACCCATTCCTAGCTCGTATATAAGAGCGGCACGGCAGCGCTACCGTCGCCGCGGGCGCAGTATCGAGCCAAGGGCAACGACCGACCCACTGCGGCGAACGGGTCAGCGGGGAGCACGGTCGCCGAGGCCTCACTTTGCCGTGCAGGAAAAGAGGCAGAAAAAGGGGAGAGGCGGGGGGCATTAGAGAAACCCATTTACTTCTTCCGGACAACGACGGAGTAAATATCGTCCCACTGTGCGCGAATAGTGTTGATATCGGTCGACCGCAAGGCGCGCTAATGGCCCCACACTGCGGCACCACACCGCGTCGTTTCGCAATCCTACCAATCTGCAGTGCGCAGGAAAACCTCGTTACAATGAAAGAGCGTGTACCGAAGCGATTAACGTACACGCCGCGAAGAATGAGTCGTATATATATACACTCGTCGAATAGAGCTCGGAAGCATGTATACGAATAGATTCTGTATAACGAAATTAAGTCTGTAACGAAACGGTCGCAGCCCAATTGCGATTTCATCGCAACGACACGTTTCTGCGTACAAATCTGAACACAACCGTCCTCTTAGTATAGCATAGGTCTGGACGTGCAAACATATCCATGTGGATATGTTTTGGAATGATAGCCATATCATTCCCGCTAGCTCCCGGATACTAATATGTATCGCCTCGTACATGATGGTGTCGATTTGCCGAACTCAGTTTTTCTATAGTAATGTGTAAATAAATAAATAGAAGCAACAATGGCAGACAAGCATCCGACACTTCTCGTTGGATTTTTTAGGGATTATCAAAACCAAGCACCTGTCCGTATTTCGCTCCTCTTTAGAGCTAATTATATGTTGGTGCTATTTATTAACGCCTTGAGCATATTTGTTACAAGCCATGGGCCCTGAATTACGGCGCTACATGAATCTAATCAGCAAGCCGTATTTTTCGAACGCATATATTTTGCCATTCTTTTTACGAGTGTACGAAGTTCGCAGACTCCATAGTGAAGCAAGGCCCCAAATCGAGAACACTGCAATTACTCATAAGCCACTGCGACTATAGAATACAATAAAAAAAAAATCCTTGACATTGCCCCGAGGGCCAGTTGAAGAGTTTGACGTAGGGTGCTCGGCCGGTGCCCCTCCACTTCCAAACTTTCCCGCCCAGGTGACGGTGGGCAAGGGATGAGTTACCGTGGCATGCTAAATGCTGAGCGAGCAATATGTTGAGCCTTCGGTATTCCGTAGTTCTGGCAACAAAATGGGATCAGCTTTTAGTCCCACCTGAAAGATGATGACAACTCTGCGCGAACAAGACACGAGCGGCCGTAGGGACTATTAATCACGTTTCCCAATTCAACAAGTTTTGTCGGGGTACGGGGTGATCCGCGTTCGGGCTGCTGTCGCCGTATTCCGCAAATAATACCTCTGGATTGCCTATATAGCCTTACAAACGACGCAACTGTGGTTGCTACTCGTTGCAGGCTTCCTTATAAATTAGGTTCTACCGGTCCCATTCTTTCGCTCAATGCACCGCTGGATGGAGATGATAACCCATGTCTCGGTGCTCGCAGATCGTGAAGCATTGCGGAAGTCGTACCCGAACGAATGGAATTAGCCGTGGTCAACGGGAGCACCGCAGCGCGAGCTAGGCTTTGTCTCCGGCCCAGCCCTAGATTAGCTCGCGCGCGAGGGGTGCTTCGCTGCGCCCAGCTGTCGGATCCAGCAGCTCACACTCTGCAGCCAGGGCATGGCGGCCAGTGCCGCTCCCTTCGAGGAAACCTCGTGGCCGCCGGGCCAATCGATAGCCGCAGCGCGACTCCTCCTCCTATGCAACCTCCTCAATCGATGGCTGCCGCGGGCTGCCCGGCCCCCTTCCCGTGTCACCGGGCCTTTCCCGGCTTACGGACACTACCACCGGCACCAGTTTCTTCATCCGAGCGCGTGCGCGGTCGAGTCATCTCACCTTTTAGCGCTGCGGGTGAGTGGCCGTCGTCCTGCGGCGAGGACCGCTTAGGGCGACGGAAGGTGAACTAACACCACGAGACTAAGCACGACCCACCGGCGGCAGGCTTAAACCGAGACTGCGCCGCACGCTCCTCACAACCTCCTCAAGGGCCGCCGTCTGCTCCTCGACTCCGGCGCGCCGCGCCGGCCGCCAACGAGGGCGCCACGGTGCCATTGACGTCGCTGCTCCCGCGGTGGTCTCGCGCCACGAGACTTCGACTGCAGCGCCGCTGTGTGGCCGCAAAACCTGTGTTGGTGCTTCTATTCTTAAATGTTCTTAAGAAGGTGCTGGTGCCTGTAGCAGCTGCGACATGCATTTTTTTCTCTCTCGCGTTCAATTTGAAAACCAATGGTTGCTACCAATGTTGCAACCAAAAAGCAATAACGAAAAATCACTCTGAAAGTTCACACTTACGAAAGTCCCTCATTAGCGTGAGCAAACACTTAACTCATCTACATGAAAACAGGTTGCACACTATATTGTCTCTCTGACACGTCGGCATAAACACAATACAGCAACTTCTCACATAAAATAAATTTTCTGTGATAAGTTGTCTCAAGCATCTCTGTATTCACATAATAAGCATACTTTTTCACAGATTTTGCAGAGGAGGTCTGTAGGTGTATGCAAAGCAGAAATCATGAGCTAGTGGAACAAACCATTCAACAAATTGAATTGCACTTTATTGGACGTTTATTGTAAAAATCATGGTTTGTTCTTGGAACCCAGCTTCAAAGCTAGTGATCACCTATGACTGCCCCTGCCTCCCAAATGAATACCGTGGCTTTGGCACCTACAGCATGCCTCAACGAAGCAACAGCAGAAACAAGGTATGTCTAGGCAAATCCATGAGCTGTCCTAAGCAGATCACAACTTCATTGCACTGACAAAATGGTAAATGCTACATTGCAATAATATAGACCCTTTTCGCAGAGGAGCTTGCTCTAGAGGAACGAGACGGCGCTTTCGGCGCTGCGCTGCACACTGCCTCAGCACAAGCGCACGAATACGACACCATTACTGCTGCTGCCCTGCTACTGTGCATTCAGCTGTCGGAAATGCAACTGCGTGTTCGCTAACGGACTTTTCGGTAGGGTTGAAATGCAAGAAATGGCCGTGTACCGTGCATTGGGTGCACTTTAAAGAACCCCAGGTGAAAATTAATCCGGAGTCCCTCACTACGGTGTGCCTCATAACCAAATTGTGGCTTTCGCAAGTAAAAACCCAGAATTTAATGTTTTTTTCTGCTAGCGGACTGTGTTCCATTCATGCTGCAAAATCTGTAATGGTAGAGGTGAGGCATGTGCAGTAGTTGGCTGCAAAAATAGTGACTGGTCTATTAAGGAATGAAATGAATCTTGTGACCAAATCCACGGACCGCTGATACACAAAGACTGCTTGTTGTGGTGGCCTTTTGCAACGCACTGCTTTTCTTAACAATAAAAAAAATTCACACATCCACCAGCGTTGCATTGTTAACCTCCAAAGAAAGAACTTCAAGCCCAGAACATCAACAAGAGTGAGTATACCAGTCATTACAGAGTGCCAAAGGGAATAGCACCGCTGCCTGACGTATAGTAAGTTTCTTGCGCATTATCTACATACATTTACCCAAATTCACACGTGAACCTACGCCCACTCTATCGCCAACGCATCAAGAATGAGTGAATGGGCACTCAATTGAATCAATGTGCCGAAGCCTGGGTGATGGCCACTACACCTATAAAACACGAACGTTCGGAGCTGAATGTGATGGTCCACAGAGTGAGTGGGTGACTAGCGATAATACGTCCTTGCAGCAAGCAATTACAAAGTACAGAACATCTACGTTCCAAGCCTTGCATGCAGCAAGAACAAATCTATCACAACTGAGCACACCTGTGAGAGATTAGGCAGAAAATAAACAAACAGATAGAGGCCGCACCTAGGAACGTTACCGAGCCAGAAACATGAAGAGTCGCTGCCTGAAAGTGCTAGCCAAATAAAAAACCAACAGCAAAACACACCGATCCTCATTTAATTCACAAGCGCAAAGTTTGGACTGTTTGGAATACATTTATAGCCCGATTTCTTGTATAAGCACCATATACACTGCTTGCCCCGTTTGGACGAGGTGTAAGAAGCTCCGAATGCGTTTACACGTCCTCTGCAGCTGTGGCCAAAGCTTCGTGTCGTCCACCCAGTCACTGTCTACAATATACACTGAAATAGGTTTGCTGAGCCGCACCGGTTTCATGCACACCCATTGTGAACACTGAGCCAGCTGACACAAGTAATGGATGCATCACCACGTGATCAAATATGGTGGCACCCAGGGGATCACTGTGAAAAGGGTCTTTAATGCAGGCATATGTTACCTGAAAAAATACATTGTCCTAAAGTATGGAGGGCCGCCATGATTGTTATGCAATTACTGGGATTCAGACATCTAGAGTAAGGCATTTCCCATGGTAAATTGTGCTGTGTAATGCAAATAGCTTTCCTTGGCTTTTTTGGCCATTTTCGTGGCTGATCGATGGTTGGTGGTCAAACTGGGCAAGAAAAACGTTTGCTCTTTTTGTCTCTTGCTCACTCATTTGTCTATTGATTTGGACTATTCACTTAAATTGACAATCATCATCGATTGTTTCTGCACGATCTTTTTTTCTCAATAAGAGATAAAAGATATATTTTGCCATGTGGTAGTGACGGTGAAGCAAGCAATACGGTGAATGGCGAAACTAGCGTTTTTATTGGGTGAACCTGCGCCCACAAAAACAAGTTACACTCAAAGGAGAGCAATATCGGCAAGCACGATCGGCGGTCGTCGAAATCTGATCAGCAGGTCAAGCGCGTCAGCTTTTATGCATCAGTCATCAAATGTGCCAGAGTAATCGCTGGGACCCGCGAGCCTTCCACAAAGTTCTACATTATTCGCGTAGCGCACACATGCAATCAGATTACACAAGGTTCGGTCACAGACAGCGGATGAAACCATCGATAACAATCCAGAAACTTCCGATACATGCAGGCGCATCCTGCGCAGTGCGATAACATTTGTTAGGCGGTGACATGTGCGGCCCGATAAAGACAAACAAGTACACATCTCAATATGATGTGTACATCACATAAATACAAACAGAGTAAGCCTTGAAAGCTAGCATTCCTCATGTTAAAGTAGTACACAATTGCAACCTTTGCTGTCTTACTAAAACCTTACAGTGCAATTCTGAAGCTAAACTGTAGTGGTGATCCTCTAAGAGTATGTGCTGTATAAATAAGGACTTCTATGCATGGTAGTTTCCGGAGAGAAAATCTACAACACCCATTATATTTCACTTTAAAACAACACAGTACTACCAGAAATAGTGGTTAAAGCACTGGGGGACACACAAAAGTATTGTTTAAATAAGGTGGAAATCATTTTCAAGGAAAAAGAATACATGGCTTATAGGTAACTCAAAATTTTATGAGTAGGAGAAAGATGTCAGTGCTGAACTCAATAGATTGCTTCTGATCTCCTGTAGTGTACTTTCAAACAGCTTCAGGCAGACCACAAGGTCACAGTAACCATCACTGTCTTTTCATTACATTGCATGAGGCATAAATGCAGAGTCTATTATTGCCCATTTATACTGTAGTTTTTGACAATCTCAGTAGTTTTCTGCCTGAATTCACCTTGCCTGAGTGACGACAGCCATCGGCACTTCTGCAGTGTGCAAAAACAGGTCCCTGTGTTATTCAGTGCATGGAAGTTGTGACAATGTGTGTGCATCATCCCTGCCTCCCCTCCCTTCACAATCTTTTGTGCGTTTCCTAAAACAATGCAAAAAACTACAAGTCCAGCCAACCGCAATAGCTTGAGGAGCTAGGTCTATCGTGAGTGCTAAGTTGTCTGCTGCAGCATTCCACAGTCGGGGAGTTTTCTTTCTAAAATGTCCACAGTATAGATTTGCCTGTAATTACGGAAACTTCTTCAGTTTCATTGACTAATTATATATGGACGTATTTTTTTGAGGACTGCAGTGCGCACAGGCGATGAAAACGCAAAAGGAATGGACACATGGATAACAGCGCTCACTCACAACTGTCTGGGTCTTCCTTCTTCTTGCACTCTCATCACTTGTGCACTCTGAATTCTACCACAAAATCTATCTATACCAACTTGCCAAGCTTTCCATTCTACTGCTTATCATGTATGTTTGAAAATTTGGCGACATCTCTCTGTCTCACAATGCATGACATGGGTTTATGCTGGAAGAACCATTGAACTATTGCTAACTTGCAATGGCAACCCTTATGCTGGTTTCCCTTTCTCCTTATACACTGGTTTCAGGAAGAGGCACTGGATATTAAAGTTAAAGGTTGTCACTCACGATTGCGTACATACTATGCAAAGGTGTTAAAGAGTTCCAAAGCAACACAGGTGCGTAAGGGATGATGTAGTGGAAGCCTCCAGATAAATTTTCACACCAGTTGTTCTTTAACACAGATTCAGTGTTGCCCACAGAAGCAGTTCTGCATTCCTTGCCCGTTGAGATGTAGCCACTGCAGCTGGGAATTTCATTCACAACCTTGTGCTCACAATGCCTTGCACATGGCAGGACACTGGGAATGACAGCGGGAATGTAAAAAATTATGCACATCCCACACACTGTAGAATTCTATGTAAGTGAAGCTTTCTGTGCAGTTTGCTTTGATTGACGATAATTAGCGATGATGTTGACCGTGAACGTTTAAATTATTCAACGTTTAGTATAACATGAGAGTTTCAAGTTTATGTTAAATGTTGCCTTGTGTGCACCACTGCTGTTTGTCTGTGTAGCACGCAGAACACACAGGGGGAGGTGTTGAGACACTTTGCGCCGTACTTCATAACCTCCGAGAGGGTTGAGCACATTCATTGTCTCGCATGGCACATTGCATCCTGGCAGTACTGAACTTTTAACTAAAATATGGGCGTGCCAAAACCGCAATCGGATTATACTCTGCATTAATTTTGACACCGAGGTGTCCTTTAACATATCCCTAAATCTAAGTTCATGAGAGTTTTTTATTTTGCCCCCGTCGAAATGCGGCTGCCGCAGTCGGAATCAAACCCGCGACCTCGAGCAATGCCATAGCTGCAAAGCTAGCACGGCGAGCTCAGAAGTGTTGATTTGACATGTGACCACTTCCGTAGTGTAGCCTTGACCCTATGGTGTGCTTTAATGCAGCTCTGCTTCTGCACGGCCTGCGTAAGTTGTCTGCTTGACAAATTTGCATGGTGTTTATTTTTCAGAAATAGCAGGAATGCACCATGCCGTACTTCGAACTGAAATTTATTGTTTTCATGCAACCGCTGTTGTGTCTAAAGCAGTAGCATTTCCTTGCCTTCCCACATCACGTCTTCTCTATACCCCATCCCCTTGTATGGGAACTGCGAGTGAAGAGTGGGCAAGGCTGTTATTCACACATTTTGCGACTGTGTCGGTTCTACCCATTCTCTGCCCTCAGTCCCCCTCCTCTCTACAATTCTAACTTCCCTCTGGACTTGCACATTAGTTGAAAGGTAAGCGCTGCAATTTCTGCAATGCTTTTATGGGGTGAGGGTCACGGATAATTACACCTGTCAAGAGCCTAATATGGCAATGCCCAGGGAAATCCAGAGGGCATTGTGCACATTCGACGCAGTACGGTCCAAACGAGTTTCTCGCATCTCCTCTCTCTGCCACGCTCCTTCCATGTATATACACACGCTGAACCCCTCCCCAATTTGGTGTGCCAGACAGCAGCAGCTACAGCAGCAGCAGCAGTGGGAATGTTGAAGAAAAAGGCAAGGAGCTTCGCTTTAAATGCCAGGAGAGCAATAAAACAGCTACAACTCAACGCATAGTCTCTCTCTGTTAGGCTCATCATCTGCCAATTTTTATGTCCACTGTAATATGAAGGCCTCTCCCAGCTATCTTCAATTAGCCCTGTCACACTATCTGATCCCAACCTTGTGCCTGCAAATTTCCAAATTTCATCAGCCACTTGATTTTCTGCCATCCTTGACTGCACTTCCCTTCTTGGCACCCACTCTGTAGCTCTGATGATCCACCGGTTATCTGCCCTATGCATTACATGGCCTGCACAGCTCAATTTTTTTCTCTTAAAGTCAACTAGAATATTGGCTTTTTGGTTCCATTGCTCTTTCCACGTCCTTCATTTGTACTTGAGCTTCTGTTATGGTAACAAGTTACAATTACTGTAGTAGTGGCTTCTGTGAATTTCTCATTACATTCTGTGTGGCTTTTAAATGTAAAATGGATACAGGCAATGTTAGTTGAACCAAAAAGCGCTGAAATATTTTTAATGGTTTTCAGGTCAATGTTAGTATAATGCACATACAAATATAATAAGCTTTGTGTGGATTTTCGCTCCTACTATATGTTACAGCATCGGAAATATGTGCCAACTCAAATCATGAAATGAGCCAGGTAAGCTCTAACAATAATACTGTTAATTGTTGCATGCTGGAAATATTGACGTTCTTGATGCTGATCCCTGCATTTAGCATTCTTGCAATCTGCAGAACCATGTACTCAGTTTAGGTTACTTCAGAATATTGTTTATTATCTTTCATATTTAACTACGCATCCCACAAATGCTCAAAAGGTTCAATTTTTACTAATGGCTATGACTGTGTCACTTGTTTTATCCTGCAATAACCAGTACCTACACAACCTCTTTGTCCTGCTGCAAAACAATGAGCAGATATGTCGCATGCAGTGAGAGATCGCAGAGACTGGTGAAGTGGTTGATATTAATTTATTCTACTTAACTACAAGTGACACAAAGCAAACAGGAAAGCCACCTGAGTAAGCTATCCACCCAGTTGCCGTCTTAGACACGAAGTGACTTGCTAGAAGTCATCGTGCAGCTATGGCTGGCTGTGGCTACTCATCATCATCCTCATCACTTGGGTGGCCAGCTCCACTGGTCAGCAGGCGACTTTGCAATCAGGGGTTCCCATGGCTTCCAATTTAGCATGCGTCTCGCCAGCACCAGTTCACCTTCAGCCTGAAAGGTAGGCAGATACCTCAGTTCTACTGTATTCACTTGAATGATGCATGACCACTATAATGTAGCGCTTACACTTGCTTGATTATATTTCTTTCTTATCATTTACCACTCACAATCAGCTGATCCTGGGGTTAAATTAGGCTTCTCAGACTGCTGACAAAGCACAAAAGAAAGAATTGAAATATGATTGCTACACTATATTGGCACATATATTAAGCAATTACTGAATCCAAAATTGCAAGGTCAGTGTAGATTTAATACTCTTGCTGTGTTACAATATTCACTGAAGGAAAAAACCAGTCACAAAAGACGAGAGAGGTTCACACCACAACGACTGGTGAACCTCTCTTGTCTATTGTGACTGGTTTTTTCCTTCAACTATGTACCAACTGGCTCGGATTTCAACGCTTCTGCACAACATTCATGCTCCTTATGCCATCCTTATATCACAGATGCAGTAGCTAGTAATCAAGTGCTGAAAATAAAACTCTGATGTTCTACTAGTAGGGTGATGTTAACAAACGTAGTGCCATCAGATGTGAGCATCCCTTGCCGAAAATTGAGTTATCTTGAACAGTAATTTCATTAAATACAAAATTTGCCCTGCGGATGACCCAGTGCTCAATACCACTAAAGCAAGCACAAAATTGAATTACGCTGGTTGGTCAACTTAGCTAGTACAAATAGGTATGCTCAGACAGAAGACACTCCAGCCTAAAGCTACTGTTGGACTTCATAGACTAATCAAAATTTAGCAGCACTTCTTAGGTGCACCAAGAACTGTATGTTTTGTTGCAGTTCACACATTCAGTTTTATGTCTGGAGCTGGGAACTCAAAGTATATAAAGGCATACAGCAATATGTCTATGAAGATACTGTGCAATAGCAGCTGGACCTCCTGCAAGCAGGCCAGCATCAACTATGGGTGCATAAGTGAACCAAACAAACTTGGTACCTGAAACTCGTGGAAGAATGTAGTCGTGTTACAAGTTCTCTTTGTAACTTGAGAACTGCACATTTCATTGCTATGGGCAATAATACCTAATATTCTGGAGTGTAGACGCTGAGTGTAGAAAAATGTTACACAAACAGGCTAGCTGTTGCCTATTTTGTACAGTGTTACGGTTCACTTTGTGTGGCAATGAATGGATGCCGAACGCATAGGGCACGGCATGCCTAACCATCACGCTCGTCAACATTAACTGACTGGCCCGTCGGGTGTGTGTGACGGGATCATGCGCAGAATGTGCTAATTCTACTACCCTCTTTACGACGTTCAACCCTTCTACGTCAAGGAGTGGATTCCCTCCTGTGTCCCTCCATCTGGGTTGACCTGACGTGTCCTGACAAAGCTCTCTACCAGGGGGCAGCAGGGAATGAGGATGCCCAGATGGTGGAGGGTATGTTAAAGCCAGCGAGCCACCACATGTGGTTGCATTTTCTCTGCCCTTGCGTGCAAGTGCACACATGCTGAACTTTTTTTTTTTTCTCCTTGGAGTGCACTGCTCACCCGTAACAACACATTAAACTTCTGTTATTTGTTTTTACATCACCTCGCCTTCCCCGCTGAACCTTCTCCAATGGTCAACCTGGTTCGAGCTCCAAGCAGACACTGTTGAATGTTTACAAAACTTCGTCCCCTTAACAACAGACTTTTTCATAATACAACAACTGCTTCTAGGCTCAGTTTGTATTTGCTGCAAGACCTATTTGTCACTGAAATGATACACATGCAGAAAGGAAGACAGACTGATGATGGTACCTTATATACCTTATGGAACAGGTGGCAGTTAACACATTCGGGCCAGTTGGCACATGCTTGATAGCGAAAGAAACAGCACTTTTAACAGGACATAATGTGGAATACAAACAGTATTTGTGTATGTCAGTCTGCTTTATGTCCTGCTGTAAGGGCTCTTTCTTTCATTAACACATGAATTTTTTATGACTACTTTATGCTGCCAAATCACACACTGTGCACACACTAAGTGCACAAGTGCAGCAGCTTCAGCTTGTGATGGATACGACCAGTGTCCCAGGATTAAATATGTACAGCCTGCATCATTGCTCAGCAGAGAATATTGGTAACATTAGAAATGCCGTAAAAATGATCCAACCTGCTTGATCACTTGTTCAATCTGTCCTGCACCAATGCGCTTTTCCAGTTGCACGATGTCCTTTTCCTGCGAGTAGATGAAAGACCTAGGTCAGGGCATTAGCGCCAGATACAAACCGGCTAGGCAGGTTTGTATCTCTCGCTTTTCTTTCTCATTGTACCTCTCACTGATGCTACAGCGAGAGATGACGAGGTTATGCTGATCGCGGTGGCAGCAAACCATCTACCTCGGATGATGTTAATCGTTCCAGCACACTAGCTGAGACCTAACAGATCCACTTTTGTCGTATGTGATGATGGTTAGCAACCCCTCCTACGCAGAAACCACAGTGCAGACAAAACGCTTTCACGTTACAAACGTGGTAAACGCAATCCGGGTACTCACGCTTTGAACCAGTGAGAGACGCTCGTTCACGATTTGTTCCGTGTAGCGCCTGTAAGCTGCGCTTTCCGGCAACTTCGCAAGTGCCCGCAAGATTTTATTGTACATTATGGTCAGCTCCTGCATTCAAAAAGATCTGCTGTTAGTGCCGGCCTACGCAAAGGAGAAGGACTACGAGTACGAACGTGGTGCGGGTTTTTGCATACTGCTAGTCCAGTCAGCCCGGTCGTCTGAAAAGAAGAAAGAAAAAAAGAGAGATCGGTGCATAGTGGCATGGCTCTCGATACAGTATGCAGATGTAGCATATCACGCTAGAGTTTACGAGTGTGAAGCACAGGAACTACAGAAATACCTTCTTTATCACGCCAGCCATTTCGACCGATCGTAGCAGAAGTTACCTATGAAATCCTTCTGTAGGACGATGATGATTATGGTGCGCAAAATAGTTAGTGTTCAAAACATGGCGACCATGACGAGTGCGATACCGGTGTCACACGTACATTTCTGATCGCGATCAGGGCTGATTCGGATCGAATTTCTCGATCGCAATCAAGAATGGCCGCTGCTGCACGGTCCGATGATCCGGATCGAGTTATCATCGTCTGCTGATCGTCAGAAACTCTCAGAACTGCATAATATATTAGCGACAAATTCAAAATGAATTTTGACAATAATTCAATTTTACAGTTTATTATTGCTAGTAAAAGATTTTTAAACGTTTTTTTATTGAGCTGACATTACTTTTTGTTTTTAACGTTTTCAGAATACTGCTTTAGAGGGCGCAGACGTCAGCCTGCGATCGCGATCAAGGCATAGAGAATCAAGGGCCCTCCGCAGCCTTCCGGTCCTCATCGCGATTCTCGGTTCGCAATCGCTCAGATCCGCTGGATACCCGATCGCGAATGACCGTGTGTCAACACCCGATCCCGATCGCGATCAGAAGCGTACGTGTGACACCGGCAGGACACCTGCAGAACACAAAAGCATTGAGTTGGTTACTCTATAGTATGCGCAAAAGCAAAATCCTTTGATATTGAACTCTGTTATTATAATAGAGCTATCGCTAGTGTAGCTATATGACGAAGAACATCGCTGGTCAAATATACTTACGTCTTGTCGCTGTAAAATTATTTCTTTTAATTTAGTAATTGAAACTATTTTAGTAGTAAAAGTCGAAACTCCAACGACAACATTCACGAAGTCGATCTTGAAGACTATGCTATGGCTATGCTTTCATGCACTGCAAACGCGAAAATAATCCGTTCGATTTGCCTGCGCCACTCGTAGAGTTACTATACTGTGAACCAGTTCACGGCTGTTCGCGAGAAGTTCAGAAACTGTGCAGCTCGATTCCGTAGGTGCAGACCCAGCGAAACACTCGAAACGAATGCAAAGGTGCAGACGCGGGGTAGGCGTTAATCTATGTCTGACGAATGTGTACGGAGTGCGTAAGTTTGAGAGGTTCTGCACTGCAGTATGATCGGTTTCCGGGGCGTAAATACACACCACAGTCGCGTAGACACGTCAGACGTGTTTAAGTGGGGTTTTAACGGTGCTCGCGCCCGTGTGCTGCGTCGTCTGCTGCGCCGCTGCTTCGCACCTGTATGCCGGCACCGACAGTGGAGCGGGTGCAGCAAAATCACGAACCAGCCCTGCACCTTTTGAAACGAACGTCGTGGTTCTGCGGGCGCCACTGCTGCACCGCTGAAACGAACGGCAGGGTGCAGGACGTCGCGAACTGGTTCAAGTGGTGCAGGCGAATCGAACGTCCCCTAAGAAATGGTGCAGTTCAGCGGTGCAGGCACAGCGCGACACTCGAAGCGAATGCCAAGGTGCAGACGCGGTGCAGGCGTTATGTTTTCTCCAACAAATGTGCACGGAGTGCGTAAGTTTCAGATGACCTGAACTGCTGGTGTTATCGACCTCTGAGGTGTAAGTACACCCGCGCCTGCACGATAGGCGCACGTAAGCTGGATTTCAACGGCGCTTGGGGCCGTGTGCTGCGTCGTCTGCTGCGCTGCTGCTTCGCACCTGTGCGCCTGTAGTACCGACATGGTGCAGAATCGGGAACCAGCCCTGCACCTTTATTGCACCTTTTGAAACGAACGGTGTGGTTCAGAGGGCGCCATTGCTGCACCGCTGAAACGGATGTCAGGGCAACACCTCGTGGACTGTTTCAGGTGGTGCAGTGAATAGAACGTGTCTGTTAGAACACGTCGTGCCGTAATTTTCTGCAATTGGTCACTATAATCACCACGCACCAAGGGCGCTACTATGCGCCCTTAGTATGCCCTTTATAACTGTTCGGCAACTTTGACGAAACGTTTGAGTACAGACCTAATAAGTGGCAATACAATGTTAGCATATCTGGATACTTCACTGCGCGGAGTTTAAGCGCGTAACCTTTTGTTGTCATGTTCATTTGAGGTGCAGAACAACATTTACATGTATATAAAACATGCTGCTTGTGAATTTTGTTGAACATAAATCTTGTGATGACGCGCCAAGCATCTTTCACAACGCGCGAACCTGTCTCTCAGCAAAATTTCCCATTTCCCCCTTCTCTTTATTATTATTTTATTATTTTGTTGTATGTACCCTGGCGAATGAGTTTTACTCATTAAAAGCAGTAGCAATTGAACGCATCACATAGTAGAGATGAGTGATCGATCGAACGAACAAAAACTATCTATAACGCTTGTTACCAGCATTGTACATACAATATTCTATCTTGCTGTACACTGCTGAAATCACATACGTGCGTCAACACTGCACTTCATTTTCGGCTGCATTGTGTCATTCTGCATAACCAGTATGGTAGTTCAATACCATCTGAGGTTGTTGACCAAGCGAGCTGCTGCGCGTCCCACGACAATGCTTCAAGAACTAAATACTGCTTTTGTACAGCACTACTAAAGATTTATGAGTTTAGCAGCTGCCTGTGAGCAAAACTATCAAATATTTCGCCTTGATTTTATTCACATACGCGAACAATAATATTTGTTTTAGTCATGGGAGGGCGCATGTATCAGTTTACACCGTGGTTTGGTGGTAGAATATGGTCATATGGTCGTCAGATGGTGTGGAGTTGTGTGAGCAGTAGTGTTATGAACAGGCACGAATAACTTTTTCCCTCTCGCACCAGCGTTGGCGCTTGTGGCGTCCTCTGTTGTCGCAAACTAAAATTGCGTAGCAGGTCGCGCGCGCGGCGGCCGCTCGTTACGCTGCGAGCGCCTACGCGAAGCCCGGCGGAGACCGACGCCGCGGACTCTCCCTCTTCCGGTTAGGCCTACACGCCTTTCCCCATTGCGAAAGCGTCGTCCGTGTATGGCCGTGGGATCAGCGTCGGCGGCCAGCAGCAGCAGCAGCCTGGAAAACCAGTGAAGCGTCGGATGCGGCGGCCCGTCCGGCGGCCGGAGCAGTGCGTGTAGTGTGGCAGTGTGTGGCAGTGCGAGCAATCGTCGCTAGTGGGGCCGCAGCGTGCGCGATGTGAGCGCGCAAAGCTGGCCAAGCCCCGGTCGCGCAGCTGGACGGACTGCCTGGTGTCCGGCCCGTGGCCGGCGCCACCGCCGCAGCGCTCGGTGTCGTCGCTGCTCTCGGCGGCCGGCGGCGGGAGAGGCCTCGCCGCCGCTGGCTCCTGGTACGGCTCCTTCGGCTCGCACGCCGCGCCCATGGACCTGGGCCCGAGCCTTGCCGAGTGGACGCGCGAGCAGCCGCTCAGCATCCTGCAGTTGGACCCGGCCGATCGGGCCGTACTCCGCATCGCCGGTGAGCAGCAGCCATCGATCCGCTATTTTCGGTTCCCCCCACCATAAACCCGGCGACGCCGCCGCGTCGCAGGCGCTGCTCTTCTTTCCCCTTGCTCTGTCGCGGCGGCGATCGTGCTTTGTGCGCTGCCGCGCCGGTTCGCTGCCTTGCAAGAGTGGGGACGCGGCGGCGTCTGTTCGCCGTACACGCCGCGACTGCGGTATCGCGAGAAAGCTTCCCTTCACGAATCCGCGACGAAAACGAAAACTGAAAGTGCCCGCGGCACGCTGCTCGAGTCGAGTGCACGCGGACGAACTCTCTTGTTGTCATAGTTTCGCAATGCCCCGAAGTGACAGAACCGAGTTCATTTACCAGCGCCGGCAGGTTTGGAAAAGAGCGTTCGGCGCGTTCACGTTAACCGGCTGTTCCTTCCGGCAGAAGCCCTCCGGTGTGCAGCAGCTGTTGCCGGCCGGCCAGCGTGTAGTTTCAACCTTTTCTTTTTTCCTCGTCGGTAGCGTTTTTTCGAGGGCTGCTCGACCGGGCGTTTGCTTCGGGAGGAAGATCGGCGTCGTACGAAACGCGTGGGCGATTGATGGGGGGGGTCCCGAGTCGAGTCAGGCGCGGCACGCGTTTCTCCCTGTATAAAAAAAAGCTTGTGCAATCGCCCGCTTCCCCCTTCGCTGACTGCTCTGCTTCCGTTACCGTCTCGTCTCGCATGTTACGACGAAAGTGGCCAAGTCCTGAAGAGATAGTGAACGGCGGGAAAAGTAGCGCAGGTCAGAGGAAACGGCGAGGCTTATATCTACTGTTTATAGGCAGTATGTGGATAGGATAGGAATAAACTTTATTTGTCCAAGTGTTCTTGTGCAGTTGTTCTTGGGCGGCCCGCTTTGATCCACGTTAGCCGAAAGTAGATAGCAAAAAAAAAAAAAATTAGGCACGCGTTCAGTCGAGCAGCTCGAGAGAGCTGAAGGGAGGGAGTCTCGAGAGACGTCGTCTCCTGGGCGCCAGAACTGGCACGCAGCACCGCAGAAGATACGAACCGCGGGCGTCTGATGGGGCGAGGCGCCACATAGAAAGCCCTCCTGGCATGCGCATTTTCGAACGACCGAAATTTGTTCCACGGAAGAGAGGTGCCGACGGCTGGTCGGATGCCAGAGCAGTTGTTCCTGTCCGCAGGGGGTCCGAGTGCCGGAGCGGGCTATAAATGAACGGGTGTTTACAAACAATCGCCTCTCTCGTGCATTGGGAGCGTGCCCAGCCGATGCCGCCTCGCGTTTCGTGCCCACGCGCGCGACCGTCAGCGTGGTGACGTCGTCGATGCCGTGCCGACGTGTGCGGCGGCTTTCATTTAGACGCACCCTGTGGGTGCCCAAACGAAGAAAGTCGGCAAGGGATCGGCCAAGAGCTTGGTGCGAACACTGGCCGCTGCATTAGCGGTGATAGGATTATCGATCATTGCAATGTATTTTACTGTGCAAAGTGAATCGACGTTGCATCAGTTCGCCCAGTGGCACTCGCGTAGTGTCATTGATGTGGCTCTGGCGCATGTGCGCTGACCGCAGGTAGCTTGTTTTTAATTCTTGCGAGTAGTTGGAGCTGGTCACACCAGTTTTCATTAAAGCTTGATGCATGTGCAACGTGTTGAAAGGAAATCGCTTCGAGTCGCTCACGCGTTTATTGCTGATACAACCAGGAAGTTTTCGATGAGGCACGCATAAACTGAACGTAGCAGCAAGGCCGCACCATTGCGCGTCGTGCAAAATGCGTGGCCACTGCGGTCACTTTGCGCCACTTGGTCGCGCTTAGTAAGCTCGACGTTTTTGTGTTCGACAATATTTGAGCGTCCGCTTCGTGCCAAGGCAAACGAACTTGCACGCAATTGATGCGTCAGACGAAAAATCAAATCAAGCGTACCGATGACCGTCTGTCAGCTGCGCCATTTTTGCGCTCTGCTGCCAAACCAGCCGAACTTCGAACTTTGGTGCTCCGGAGATCGGCCACAAAGATTACATTTCCCTTTGTTTAGAAATGAGAGAATGTTCGATATTTGATTCTGTATTCGGAGCTCGTTTTTCTCAAATATTCCTATTCGGTTCCATTCGAAGCGAATGCGATTTTTTCGAACACATCCTGTAGTCTGTTAGTCTGTTAGTCTGTAGACGAATAATAAAGGACACTGAGCTTTGACTGGTGTAGATGGTTGTTTCCGAGCTCCATTCGCTCTTCCTTGTCAAAATACGAGTTCATAATTAATCGGGATTGCGGTTCCCGAACACTGAACCCCACGCCCTAACCGAGGTGCCGGCGAAGTCAGTATACAGAGGTCTGGGATGACTCGTTTGTGAAGCTCGCAAAAGCAGCCACGTTAAGTCTCGTATCACGTTATCATGCACTGTAACTTCTGTGACACCACGAAAAGCTTCATGGTGTGTGAATTTAAAGGCTACGTCGTCGATCGTATCTTTCCGGCTGACCAAAACTCCGCTCGCGGTCAAAACTGATCTGTTGGGCATTCCAAAAGGCGACATCCGTGAATCTAGCTTCGTTTAATATATTTCACCCCGGCACCAGTTCAGGTCCAACACAGGGCTCTCTCCTATTGCCGCTGTGCAGCTCCCGGGGTCGGCCACGTGCGAATTTGCAGACTTGGTCAGCTAGGCCTCTTCTAACACAGTTTATATTCGCCTCCCTCGCTAGAGATTTGCTGCACCAATCTTGGAACTCTTTGTTATTTGCTTCTGTACCGAGTTACGCGAGAGCGGGAACAACTGTATTGGGTTCAGGAGCTCAGTCCAGGGTCTTGGAGTAGGCGACTGGGACATAGGCAAGGGAGTCAGCCGATGTCCAGCCCAAGTGTCTTGATAAGCACTATTGATGGGCAACTGGTGAAAGTCCATTTCGAAGCTCGGATTCCTTATTAACCCCAGCAATCTGCTGGAGGAGTCATCAACCCAGGGTTGTTTTTTTCTTACACCTCTTAAAGGGACACTAAAGTGAAAAATTATTTCTTCTGCATCAATAAATTACCGTTCTACAACACCAAAAACACCACTCTTGCAGCGATAAGACGTTTGGTAAGCCAGAAAAAGCGCAAGAACGAAATACGGGTGGCGACACCTACTTAAGCTCCCGCACCTGGGGGCTGTGACGTCTTGGATTTTGATGGCGTCTTCCAGGGCCTACTAATTATATATAGCGGTACAGATTGACTACATTGTGTTCTAAAAGAACCAGATATTAAACATGGCAAGGTTTCGGGAACCTTTATTCAGCCAACGCGGCCCAAATGAGAAAGCATACTTTGGCATCCCTGACGTCACGCTGGGGTTTCGGCGCGAAATTAAAATACTGATACTTGGACCTTCATTTTCTCATCTAATAAACTATTTTTTTTGAAATGACTGCCTGCAGGGTACTCAAACAATGCTTCATTAGTCTAAACTGATTTATTGTTTCGCTTTAGTGTCCCTTTAACGTTACTCCCTATCGGAGTAGTGTTGTCCCAGTGCCTTTTCAAGGTCGTGCACGGCGCTCCATTTGTTTGGACCCGAACTGCAGCTGTGCACACCTTTCTCCGGACAAGCCGCTCGTCATCAAATACGGATGGCGTTGCAACGGCACTAGTGCATGAGTAATTATTTTTTTCTTCCACCACAGTGCATGATAGCGTAGGTAATTACATAACCCGGATTATGCGGCTTCCGAGTTCTGTCAGAGCCATAATATTCCTTGTCAGTGGATGTCGCCCTAGAAGAAATCTCGCCACCAGGAAGGCTGGACCGCGAATCCACGAACGATCTACCGTCGGCGTTGTCATCGTAGCCGCCGTTATCGCTGGGTTAAACCATCGCTGATTTATGTGGAACTTGAAGCTTTGACTTTGCATGGCCCTCTAGAATATTTTAGGCCGAACCTTGTCTCACCTAGAAGAGATATGACGTTGTCTGTGAGCGCTGCCGCATTTATCTACATGTAATATTCACTGATAACCATTGCATTAACTTCAGATAGGGACCCCTGTCGGCATTCGAGGCGAAAGGAACAAGCGGTCTCATTGGTCCGCAGCCCGCTGTCTCGCGGCGTTCGTTGGCCTCCGCCTGCGTCTGACGACCCCCGGGTTCCCCGAAGTGTGGTGCAGCGCCTCGGGTGCGGCAGGCGGGCTCCAGCCGACGGGGGCGGGAGTCGGCCGCTCGCTCCCGTTTGTCAGCGGCGCCTCGTGGACGTCGTCTTCGGCGAGCGACGCCACGGAGGAATGCGGCCCGCGCGTCGCTGCGTGCCATGTGCCGGCAGTGCGTCGACCATTGAAATTCAAAGCGCTTGCCCCGATTCGTGACCGAGCGAGGCGTGGTGACGACGAGCTTTCTTGTTTGCGTGCCGGCCAAGTGAGCCCGACTGTCGCTTCCGACGAGAGCCTGAGACGGTGAGACCTTATCGGTGAAGCTGGCGCCCGAATCGTGACCAAGGACGCGCGTGCCATTTGCACTACTGCACCTGTTGCACAGATGGAATAAATAGAACAAAGGGAATGTCTGTTCTGTCTTAAATGCGATGGTCGTTGATTACTAAAGTGATTGCAAACTCTTTGGTGCCGACAGTTGGTCATCCATCTTTGACACGTTTTCGCAGCAGACGCGCTATCGTCCCGTTGGGCGACGTGTGGATTACTCAACGTGTGGACATTTTCTCGGTGCTGCGTCCGCTAGTGACTCATTATCTGTGGGCCGTATTGTTAGATATGGAGCTGGTTCCTGAGGCTACTTCGAGTTCCCCAAACCGCTTCGAGTGGCAGCACAGCTAATTGAGGAATGCAGAAGCAGGAAAGCGCATTCCAGAGAAGCGGCCGAGCAAACAAGTTTGAGGCAACAAGTTCGTGCGTCGCCGGGATTAGAAGGGGGCCTGGGACAATGGAGCGCAATCGACCCCCTTCGTCTTTGAAGAAGGCATTTGCCACTGCTGCGGAGCCGAGTCACCGGGAGCAGGTGGGCATCCGACAATGAAGCAGGTGCACGGGCGCCCCCCCCCCCTCCCCTTCTCCTTGTTCGAAGTGCATTGCCAGTCTGCGATGCAAGACCGCAGCAAGCCGCCAGGTGTGACACCACGACACGGGCGCCTACCATTGGTTGAAAGTGGCGTCATCGGAGTGGACTCTCCCATTGGTCAAACATGACGTGACTTACAGTGCTCGAAGGGTTTATAAGAAGCCTTCCAGAGAGACCTGAGATACTGGGACATGCCCTGATTCCCTGATTCATCTCTCTCGAACTTCTTGCCGCGGGCCGCAGCGTCCGAGTTGCTGCCGGCCCGTAATGACTGCACGTCTGTTACTTGTCGCTCACCTCTCCTGTATACAATGTAGAATAAATTCCTCCCAAGTTGTGGGTTTCCATCCCGAAGTCCCGTCCTCCAAACCCTACATCTGGTTGGCAGCGGTAGGATCGCCTCCGAACGCATCAGCTGGTGGCAGCGCTACGGATCAACCTTCGTCGAGAGAGATCATAAGGAACCGGGAAGAGCGAAGAAGAGAGAGCCTTCGTCGAAAAAGGTCCGAAGAAACTGGGAGTAGCGAAGAAGGAGCGAGCCTTCGACCCAGGGAGTCCGGAGGAACCGGGGACAGCGGACGAATGAACCGGATGGCAGGGTGCTGCAACCGTAAGTGAGCGCGTGGTTTTTTTCCTTATGATTCGCCAGACTCAAAGGTTGTGTGTTCAATTTTGATAGTTCTGGGAATCGGGAGTTTGATGCACTGTGTATTTGCACAAATTAATTAAGGAAAACAGTTTTAACCACCTGTCGGGGCAGCTGCCATGGATCTTAGAAGGTTGACGAGGTTAGACTTGTTGTTGGTGTGCGACGATTTGGGAGTTGAGGCGGATGAACGGATGGAAACGCCAGCTATCATAAAGGCGATTAACGATAGTGGCAATGATGGCAAAAGCATTGAGCTTGCTTGGGAGGTGATACAGGAGCCACGGGAGCGAGAGCGTCGTGTACGTTTGCGAGAGCGTCGTGAGCTTAGGAGTGAGCGTCAGCGTGAAGAACGCGAGAATGAACGGAAGCAGGAGCTTCAAGAACTTACTCTTAGGTGTCAGCGTCACGAACGTGAGAAGGCACGCGAACGTGAGCGAGAGGAAAAGTATGAGAGAGAGAAGGCAGCACTGATCAAAGAGCTACAGTATTGTGATCAGTTATTGGCACAGAGACAACGGCTGTCTGAGAATTCTGTAGGTAGTACAGAGAGAAAGAATGACGCAGCATCGAGCGGATTTTCGCCAGAAGCCGACGAGAAGAGTAGTGCCTGTGAGATTAGCTGCAGAGTCATAAGAGAAGGGAAAAGGCTAGCTGCTAACGATGCCTTAGTGGCAACAGAGGCCGTTAAAGGCCGCAAGGAGAGCGACGAGGTGCTGTGCCAACAGATGACTGTAGAGACAGCTAGGCCAGCTGCGAACAAATTGGCACAGTTACCGAGCGTGTGCGTCGCTGGTAATGTTAGCGAGGTTGCTAGCGAGGAAAAGGGTACTGCTGACCAGACAGAAGGGAGCACCCATGTAGAGCCAGATGTGCGTGCAGAAATGAAGTGCGAGCTGGACGATGCAGTTGAGAATAGTTCTCGGGGTGGCGAGCTCCGTAGCTCACGAGAGAACAACTGCATTGTTCAGGGATCGGTGCGGCTCTCCGCCAGTCTAGATAGCCTAGAAAGGGATGGTTCAGTTAATAATCATTCGGACTGTGCGCGTGAGACAGCGATCGATACCGACGGGCTGTGTGCCGATGCACAGCGTGAGCTGGGCAATGTAGCAGAGGGCAGTTCGCAAGAGTGCGAGTTGTCTTACTCGAGTAAAGCCTGCTGCATTGTGCCAGAGTCGGTTGGGCTGTCCGCCAGTCGAGGCAAAGTGAGTGTTGATTTAAGTGAGAATCACTCAGACTGTGCGGGTAAGAGACCGATCCGGGCCGACGAAATGTGTACCGGCCAGCACGAAGCACGAGGCGACATGAAAGTGAGTGCGAAGAGAAAGCGCCGTAAAAAGAAGCGCGTTAAAGACCGAAAGTCGGTAATTAATGTAGCGCCGCCAAAGATGGCGAGAAACCCAAATGGGCAGGGCGCGAGGAAAAAGATGCGGTCGTCTCGGACGATGTTGACGCATCGAAAACGTTCAAGCCACAGGTCAAAAGGGGACCGCGAAGAATGTTCTGCACGGACGCGGACAAAGGGCACGAGGCAGTTAAGCTGCTCGTCGTTCCGTAGTTCTTTTCACAGCTCAGCGTGCAGTTCGAAGAAACGCAAGGTGGCAGGGCGAGACCAGGTGGGGAGTGGCGACGCGGTCAATCGTGTTTGTGTTGAAAGCGGGGCGCCGGGACGCAAATTGGCAGGAGACCGTAACGTCTTGGGGGTGCTGATAGTGAATCAGCCCTTTTGTTGTCTCTCGGCAGCCAGAGTAGCTTTCAGACCACGTCCACCCCGCGTTCGACTCAAAGTATGAGTCAGACTTAAGCGTTTGGAGAGGGAGGCCAAGAGCCCTTCCGTAGAAATGAAGTGTTTTGTTTTTTATTTTGAGCATCGGAAAGTTTTTCGCGAATTGAGACTGGGATTTCTTTCAACGTGTAAGGTTTGAGCTTTGTTTGTGTTTTCGTTTGAGAAGCTCCGTGATTTGAAAGATGAGGTTTATGTAATCATGTAGTCTCGCGAGATGTTCATTAATAAGTAGATAGGCTTTTTTTTGTGTGTGTGTGAGTAACCTGAGGGTCAAGGTTATCGTTCAGAGGCCTATGGTAAAGCGCGTGTTTTATTTAACCTTCTTTCTTTTTAAGTGTTGAATTTTCTAAGGTTAAGCGCATAGATTTTCAGTGAGTGCATGAGTTGCACTGAGAGGCGTTCTTAGTTCCTTTAGCGCGTGTCCTGTGTGGACGGAAGGAAGCAGACTTTATGACTGGGTTGCTAGTGTGTGTGGAGGGCAGCCGTATTCTGACTTCTCTGATAAGTACGCGTGGAACGAGTTATTAAAAGACGCATTATTTTAAGGGTTCTGCGGAGTGTGTAAGTCCCGCAAGTTTAATTGTTCGTTTACGTCACGTGTCCTGTAGGACCTTCAGGGAAAAAACGTGAGTAAGCGTAAGTGAAGAGTTTGCCTACAACGCAAGTACGCGTTTTGTTTAGTGACCACAAGGCTAGTGCGCTTGTGATTACGTACTTGTGAGGTTGACCAGATTGTTCAGTGGCACCAATACGTGCGATAAGTACGCCACTGCGATAGATTGGAAACATGCTGTTCGTGTAGTTAGGCCACTTAAGTTATGTTCGGCTGTTTTCATTTGTTGTTCGCATCGTCAGCGACCCTTTTGTTTTGCAACAACAATAGTACTCTGGTCTTGTCGGCAATCGAGGAGAAATGGATAGCTGTTTGGAAGGGTGGTTGGAACTGTTGTCAAAATTGGGGAACTAAAAGATCAGGGTTGATTTGGACTCAGTAATAGCCTGGCGAGTCAGGGGTGAAGAGCCTGCGCTTACGCGTGGTGCAGCGCTGTGTTGTTTGGTTTGTTTGACGTTTGTTCTCCAGGGCCTAGGATCCCGAAGTTCGTCAAACGAGGCTCGACCCCAGTACCCTGCAGCTTCTTTCAGCGTTCCTCCTGGCCAGCGAATTGAGTTCACCGGCCATTCAGAACAACCGGGGCGAGGACGAGCTGTTAGATATGGAGCTGGTTCCTGAGGCTACTTCGAGTTCCCCAAACCGCTTCGAGTGGCAGCACAGCTAATTGAGGAATGCAGAAGCAGGAAAGCGCATTCCAGAGAAGCGGCCGAGCAAACAAGTTTGAGGCAACAAGTTCGTGCGTCGCCGGGATTAGAAGGGGGCCTGGGACAATGGAGCGCAATCGACCCCCTTCGTCTTTGAAGAAGGCATTTGCCACTGCTGCGGAGCCGAGTCACCGGGAGCAGGTGGGCATCCGACAATGAAGCAGGTGCACGGGCGCCCCCCCCCCCCTCCCCTTCTCCTTGTTCGAAGTGCATTGCCAGTCTGCGATGCAAGACCGCAGCAAGCCGCCAGGTGTGACACCACGACACGGGCGCCTACCATTGGTTGAAAGTGGCGTCATCGGAGTGGACTCTCCCATTGGTCAAACATGACGTGACTTACAGTGCTCGAAGGGTTTATAAGAAGCCTTCCAGAGAGACCTGAGATACTGGGACATGCCCTGATTCCCTGATTCATCTCTCTCGAACTTCTTGCCGCGGGCCGCAGCGTCCGAGTTGCTGCCGGCCCGTAATGACTGCACGTCTGTTACTTGTCGCTCACCTCTCCTGTATATAATGTAAAATAAATCCCTCCCAAGTTTGTGGGTTTTTCATCCCCGAAGCCCGTCCTCCAACCCCTACAGTATTAAATGAAACACTTAAAGGGGTCGTGATTCCCTGTTTACCTTAACGGCAGGTGTCATCCCCTGTTTGCTTTCCCGCAGAACTGACCGAAAAAACCGTCTCAATTGGCGCCACATTGTCTACACTGGCTGCGGCACATAAAAAAGGGTGTGCTCCAATCCTGGCCAGCATCGGAGGCAGTCTAGGTAGACAGCTGAGGAGACAGCCGAGACAGCTTCGAGGCCAAGTAATGGAACGTGTTTCGAGCCGTCCGGAAGGCTGTATGGATGGATGGATAGATGGATGGATGAGTGTCCCTTTTGGAACGGTGCAGTGGATTGCGCCACCAAGCTCTTGCTATTATACTGCCTAATGTGCTACCTAGGTTAAAAGAGAAATAGAGGTAAAAACCAATATGAACTCCCGCGACCAAATTTTCTGACCACCTATTGCGAGCTTTGCTTTTGTACGTCTCCGTTTTCTGTCGTTTCCCTACTTGTCTTCCACCAATCCTCCAATCGCCTCTTACTAATCCCTATCGCGGACATGTTTTCCACTGCTCTCGCTGAACCCAAGGGTTGTAAGGAGGCCAGTGGTGCCTAAATCGACCGCTGGGCAGACGTCTTCACATAAAACATGCTCCATCGTTTCCCTAGCCTTACCGCAGCAAGCACATGCTTCTTCTTCCATCTTATATCTCGCTTTAGGCGAGATATAAGAAGACGCTTCTGGCGACGTGATGCCACCTCGCGGCGACAAAAAGTCGAGAAAAGCTCACATTGTTTCTGTACTTTAAGTATTTGCGCCTGCGAACCCATGAAAAACACGGTGTGACTTACGTTAAGGGAATACGATAGCGTGTCTGCGTTAATGTGATTATGCACAGACGACCTTCCCGTCAAGTTTCCAAGGGCTCTGCTTAGCCGCCATCTTATTTGGACAGGAAAGTAGCCTGCATCATTTTTCACTTCGATGCTGTCTTCGCGAAGCTGTATACTTTGACGTCTTCGTGAGAATTGGAACGAGACTTAAATAAGATGGCCGCTGTCTGCTAAGCCGTCTACTTTGC
Source organism: Dermacentor albipictus (assembly GCF_038994185.2). Lineage (NCBI taxonomy): Eukaryota > Metazoa > Arthropoda > Arachnida > Ixodida > Ixodidae > Dermacentor > Dermacentor albipictus. Next base: position 7,970,308 of record NC_091826.1, on the reverse strand, counting down.
CGTCTGCGGCGAGTATTTGGAACACGGCCAGAGACTCATTCTGTCTCCCTTGTATACTTTTTGCAAGACAAGTAATAGCACTGGATGGCGAGCATCTTTTTGTACATCCTCGTTGGGCACTTATTTCAGATGTATCTTCGCGGCATGACTTGTCACCACAGCCATCCTTTCTATATCAGCCCCAGCGTTGCGGCCAAAGGGATATATTACGCGTACATGTGTGCGCGCACGCATAAAACTGTTCGAATCATCTTTCCTTATCAGGATATTGGGGATCGCCGCGTATCTGAATGCTGTCGCGGACAATGCAGTTCTTTCTAATCTGCTCTACTGCAGGTGCCGTACATCCTTTGTACAACTCTAATCGAAATCGACTCGGGAAGCTTGCCAGATATCATCGGCACTGGTGGCCGCTCTCTAATTCTCTAAATATAGCGGCTGTGTTTCGAAACAAGAGCAAGTGCAAAGCCTGGTGTACTTTGACGATCATACGAGCGCGCCGCCTCTTGTAATAAATCAGCTTTTGTTTGAGGTTAACGGCGTACGCGTCATTAGAGAACGCTAGCCGATTACGGAACCGGATTTCACTTACTTGGTGGTCCGGAAAATGAACGCTTTCCGAAACGGCGCCAAGAGCGCTCTTATTTCCTCGACGGCGTGGCGAGATGAGCGCGTTCGATAAACGGGACGAACCTGTGTCTTCATTCGTTTCTTGGCCGGCCTGCTTGGCTTCGATTGCTACGATATGTACGAGAGACTGTTACGATGGGATATCATGCGAAGGAGCGAGATGTAGTGCGTATGTCTGTTCATTGGCCGGTCTCCCCGGAAAAAGAAATATGATTGACGTATATACGCTCAGGAGGTATACACGACGGAGCTATATATGGCGCCCTTTATAGTGCGACAGAGCAAAGGTCTGTGAAGCCCAGTAGCAGAGGGTTCCAGATAAATTTTGAGCGTGTGACTCTCATCAACCAGCCCTTACGCGCGCCCCTCGATCCTCCTACTTCCAAAGAAACACATTTAGAGATTTGCATAGTCTATAGATTTTCCTATATGAGTACACTGCAGAATGTGGATGACAGTCTGTGCACTTATGACTCGTGGCCTTACCTTTTAGTCCTGATGTCAAAGTTGTCTGTAAACAACGCGTTATAGCAAATTACACGAACCACAAAAGGAAGGAAATTCAGTTATTTATTGTTTTCGCGTATATGCGCTCTCCCTGTATAAATATCAAATGCCAAGTCTATTATACGGCTGAGCGGCCTACGTGAGATATGTGAAATAGTTGACGTTCATGTATCGCTGTGATTCAGTGTTAGCGGTGAAGGTCAGCAGCGCGAGCTACTGCACCGAGCGCGAGAGTAATGATAAGCGCGATAAGAGTAAGCGTTCAAATATACGGCGTGAACGGGGCAGCAAGAACACGCCTGTGCAAACATCACCGGTCGTGCTGCAGCTGAGCCAGCCCTGGGCTCGCCCATACATTCGCGTCGAATGCGCAGCGCTCCGCGTCGCCCCCCTCTCTGGTGCAGTGCGTGTCTGATCAGCGGGACGCGGCTCGTGTGTGCCCTTCTCGGTGTGGCTGCGCTCCCTGAACCAGCAGTTTTCGTGAGGCTGCCCTGCGCGGTGCCGCACCAGTCGTGCAAGTATAGTGCACGGCGGCGCCTGCGCGCCTCGCAATCGAACACGCTGCAAGCGTTCACCAGCGTTATACCCTGATCACAGCCATTCAGGCATCCCTCACCCCGATCCTTTAACGTAACTGGTGCAACGAAATCGGGAAACATTTGTGTGGGCGCTTATCGCGAATATCGGCTATAGCGCTGCATCGCGCCGTCTGCTATATATATACACCGGGAGCTTTCACGACGCCTGCGCTTCCAACGTAGTGCCGTGAATCCGTGCTGAACCGGCCTCGCACGAAGTCAGATCGAAGAGCGCGGTACCGACGGCGTGCGCGAGGCACCGCGTCAAAGCGAGGACGAAGGCGTTCCACTCCTCCGACTATGTACAGACGAGACCTACCGTCGACCACATCTGCACCATGGCGATGTGGGCTTGTGCACATACTGACCGTGCGTGTCCAACGTGCCTTCTTTTGTCCTCGTGTTTCTCTGCGCTCAACTGAGCCACAGAACGGAGACGTTTCGTGAAAATAGCTGTGGACGGCCACTCAAATGAAGGCCTCGAGATCTGCGATATATCTATAAAGGCCACGAGGGCGATTTTGCGCGCCACGTCGACTAGTGACAGCTTCGAGCGACAAAAGGGGCCGTCGCTTGAGCAGATAGCTCGGTCTTGTCGCGCGATCGCTCGGTTCTGGAAATACAGAATTCGTCGCCCGGAAGTGCTACGAGCGACTAGCCAATAGCGGGAAGGCGGAACTGGATGTATACATCACTCAAGTACCGGTTGTCGCACGGAACGAGCAAACGAATGAATTTCATACGTGCAAGGATAAGAACCTACTGCAAGACCTTGAGAAATATTTTATGCTGCTCTTTACAGTAAAACACATCTACATAAATTAATGAAGCACCCGTCACGCCAATTACGATGCGGGAAACACCGAGCAGACGTTGCTCAAAGTCGTCGCTCGCATGGGGTTGCGACCTGTAGGCGACGAGCGTACGCGACAGCCACCTTCATCGCACCGCTTGTCGCGCACGAGATCGCTTGCACGGTGTTTGCGGCAACGACGACGGCGCGGTGGTTCAGTGGACATACGACTCCAAGCCACAGCGACTGCATTGTTATAGGCGCTGAATGCAAAAACTTTCGCATACCGCGCTTTGAGGGCACGTGAACTATAACCCCAGGTGGTTGAAATTAAACCGGAGCTCTTTGTTATGCTACGGCGTCTCGCCCAGCCTCTGTTGCTGATTCGCATTGGATCTCGCGGATAAATCAATCGCCGTTCTTCTGTGCAAAGACGGTCACGAGGAACACGATAGCTGAAACAGACATGACGAAATTTGGCTGACAATATAGTGTTCGGAGGTATCCGCGACAGGCAGAGAGATTGAGTATATATGCGTATATACTGATGAGCGAGTAAGTGTAGACGGCGGCGGCCGGCAGCGCATGCGCAGAACAACTTGCCCTGAACCAGCAAGCTTTATAAACCGCATATTCCGATCACGACGCTCGCTCCCCCCGCGCTGCAGAGAACTTAAGCGGCAGTTTGCAAACACAGAACGCCGCCAGAATCAAATATCTGGGCAAGGGTGCGCGGCCAACAAAGAAAAGCGACACGCCTGAAAGAGAATGGGGGGGGGGGGGGGGTAGGGGGGCGACCTTGCGCTCTAGTGGGATCCAATAAAATGGGGCAAGCAAAATAACTTACGGCCGCGTATCCGCCCATTACTACATCGCGGGATTATATCGCGGGCCGACCATTGTTGTTTCCATAGCAAAATCGATTGCGGGGATTTCCCCGCACTCGATTTAGTGTTTTTGTATTTCTTCCCCCGTCCGCGCAAATGAGTAACCCTCAGCTGGTGATCCGTGGTGCCCCCCCCCCCCCCTCTCTCTCTCTCGAGCTTGCGTCATAATAGTCGTTCGATTATCTCCTCTCATTGTGTCGTCTTCCCGCACTTTTTGTTTCATTCTCGCTTTAGCGCAAGCACACGTCGTTGCTCAGGGGCGCCGCTGGCATAACGCGAACTTGACGACGCGCGTCTTCGATCGTGCGAGCTGCGCGACTCCGTTGCGACGCCGGGCCTGCTTCCGCGTCTGGTGTCTCTTCTTTTGGGAAGCTGTAGTAGCTGTAAGCAGACGTACACACCACCCGCAAGTAAGAAATGGAATTGTGTAGTTGTATGTGCCGACGAAGGTTCTTCATTAGTTCGTTCGTCTGGACCTAGGTGACGCCACATTTCCTTCGGACTTTTTTTTTTTTTAACAGGCGTTGGTAGCAGCCATCTTAAATATATTGATCATCGACGTGTTCAGCTGACGGGAGAAGTCTCCAGAAAAGAAAATTTTTTTCGACCCTGCCTGGATTTGGATTCTGGGCGCACCGCACGTGAGCCGTCGTGCCGACGTTGTCATCATTGCCGTCGCTGTCGATGCTTATCACTGTCCGCGGGCCAGCTATTGCATTTTTTTTTGTGTGTGTGGGCGGGGGGTGGGGGAGGGGGTGACAGCAGACGTTTCCTTTGAGCGGATCCCTCCATTTTTTCGGTTGTTTCGGTCATGTGACGCCAGCTTCGATTTGCTGCTCGTCGCCCTGATCGACCGTGGCACGAAGCGGAAGGGCGCATGGCTCCGCGAAGCGACGGGGCGAGGGTGAAGCTCGCCGTCTTCGGTTCCGCGCATATCCGGCGCCGTCTTGTCGGAAAAGAGCGAACCAGCGAGTGAGCGAATTAAATGCGGTCGGTGCGGCATTAAGTGCGATCTTGCGTATGTTTATTCATCGCGCAAGGGGTCGCAGTTACACGTGACAGGAAGGGATGGATTAGGAAACTGCTGCAAGACGCGGCAGTCATTAACTAATAATAATAATAATAAACGCATTTAAGGTGGAGCGTTGGGGCTTGTTGGAATTTAACGTGTCTTCCGGTTCAAGCGCTCTACCTTTCCTGTCGTCCTTCTGTCTCCGCACCTAGTTTCATTTTCGCTTAAGCGCCGAAGCGTGTCTGAATAATAAACGCATATATGCATCACTGACAGCCGTATATTGTATAAGAAATGCTCAACCTATCGCGTTGGTGATACAGTGGCTGTAAGGCTCTGGTACTGAGCACGAGGGTGGCGAAAAGAAAAAAAAAAGAAAGAACAAAGAAAAAACGCTCGTGTACTAGTTGGTAGCTTGAGGTGCGCGTTAGATAAACCCGCTGGTCAAAATTTTTCCGGAGCCCCTCCTCAGCGGCGTCCTCGTAGGTCTGCTGTTTTTTGGGGACCAGCCGAGCAGGAACGTCAACCGCCCCAGAGGGGCCACAGATCAACTGCGGGAACAGCTATTCAGAGGTATTAAACCTCTGTAAGGGGCTAAGATATCAATATCCCCCAACACATAAAGCATTAACAAAGGAGGAGGCCTCAGGATGGCGGAGACTGCAAACGGGCTCCTTCCCAAACTTACACATACTAAGTAGGATGTTCCCCACGCAGTATAGCGCAACCTGTCCGTGGTGTGGAGCTAAACCAACATTATACCACATTACATGGGAGTGTACAAGAAACCAGGCATTCCACAAACACCAAACATCAAGTGCGGAGCAATGGGAGAGCTGGCTCACCGGCTGCGAGCTAGGGGCTCAGAGAACTCTAATAGCGCACGCGTGCGAGGCGGCCCGGCTCAGTGGAGCCATGGACTAGGGGCCCATCCATGGCTGAAGAGGACCCAAGCTTCAAGAATGAAGACTTCGGCCTCGACCCGCTAAAACCTTAAAAGAGTCAATAAAGTTTTCCATTCCATTCCAGAATAAAAAAATAATATCCATCAATCAAATGCTCTAGCGGACACTTTGAACATGGCAGCCCTTGGAGAAACATTACAAAGAGACGACACGCCTATTTGCGAAACGCGCAGAGGCGCCTAACATGCGAAGGAGAAGGCGGAGCGGCAGCGTTTATGGCCGCGGTATTTTACCCCTCTCGTTAACACTCGACGGGAGGCTTGCGCAAAGGGACGCCGTTTATGAGACGCGTGCATATCGATAGCATCGCGCGCGCGTTGAAGAAACGATGCGCCGTTTGTATCCGAAACAATGGAGGGTGTTCCGTTCGCCCGTCCGATATATAGCGAGAACGGCGTGTATATGCGCAACGCAGAGGCACGTATGTACGTATACGCGCATCGGAGGGAAACTCCGGTGAAGCGACTCGGCAACGGAGGCGCATCTTGCCGGATCTGGCATGTTTTCGGCTTCCGCTATCAGGGGCCCCCCTCGAAACTTGTACCTTCCTTCCTTCCTTTCTTTCTTTTCCTCCTCCTCCTCCTCCTCCTCCTCCTCCTCTTCTTCTTCTTCTTTTTTATTTGTGGCAATACTTTCCTCAATTGCAGCTGGGGAACAACCCAATGCGGTGGGAAATTTTGGTCTATGAAGACTTGGCTCCCCGTACGACCGCACAAATATCTTACGTAGAGTGCATGTATAAGAGGCCCCTCGTGGAAGAAAGGAGCTTCCTCGTTGTGTACTTCGACGATCGCATCTTGTCTCGTAGAGGAGGTGGAACACATCCTGTTATTCATCACCGCTCTTTACAGACACAAGGAAGGCCCGTGTTTGGAGCCGTACAGGAGCTGCTGCGCTATCTTCTTGCTTTTGACTATATAAGCGTACCAGTTTCTTTCGGCCCATCATTGAAACTATATTCTTGGCTAAATATTAAGGAGGTTAATTGGCGTGCGTAAACGTAAATGTAGGGCGTAGACGTCAGCACCAGCACAATATATAGTGGTGGCACCTGTACCACTGTGTTTTAATTAAAGCGCGAGGAGCTGTTTATTGCAGTGGGTGGCTGCACTGCACTCAACTGCTCTGGAACGTGTCGCCCTTCTTTAACCGCTCGCACACCTTGCGGGTCGGTCTGCCCGTTCACTGGCAGGGGCTTGGGGCACCTCAGAAGGGGTGCCGGGCCCCGAGCCCAAGTTGCGGAAGGCGATAACGCTTGACCTTCCGGAGCTGCCGCTTACGGCGCTGATCCGCCCTTTCCGCTGAAGGACTTTCTCGCTTCGCAGACGCAGAACTATGCCACGTGGCAGAACGTGTGCCCCCCTCCCCCCCACCCCCGGTTTTTTTTCTTCAATCGATACGGCACAGCGCGTGTAACACTGGTGTTTCTACGTGATAACATGTATATCTTCGAATGCATTGTCTCCAAGTGATTCGCTAACGATATGCACACTCTCCTCACTTTCGAGTGCGCACGTGTTTTCCGGCTATTCTTCGACGAACTCGAAGAGAAGCCGCAGTGTGTCTGTCGGCGGCGTTTCTCGGCATCCTGATTGCCGGATTGTGCTGGTGATTGGTCTCGCGCAAAGGTGGCAGTAACTTGCGCTCGCTTGATCCGTTTCTCTGTCTCTCTCTTTCCTTTTTTTTTTCTTCTCGTGTTTAGGGGAAAGCTTGATGCTTACGCCGAGGAACACGTGGATGCCGCCAGGCTTCTTACACGGCAGACTGTCGAGTCTCGACCGCCGGCGCCATAGCTTCCTTCGTTGCACGTATTGCCTTGCCAGCTGGGACGTTCCTTGTGTACCACTTGCTCAGTCGAGTCTGTAGCTGTTCCAGTAACGTGCGTGGGTCTTATGGATTGATGCACTGAGTTGGGCTAGGTTGAAACTTGTCGTTGCGCAACATTTCCCGAACATTTAAGAAATAACATGAACCAGAAAAGGAAGCGAACTCAATTCTTTTGTCATGCTTTCCTTTTCTGCTTTCGTTAAGACGCTGGAAATATTCAGTATACTGGCAAGTCTTCACGGATTAAATAATTATGACCTGTAATGCTTGGCTTGCGCCAGTTGGTGAAGGTGCATCCTATTGCGCTATAGCTTAAGGAAACAACTCGGACACGGACGAATGCGGAGGATTCAATCTTGTTCGTGTGTTCGTCCTCGTCCGAGTTGTTTCCTCGCGCTGTGCTTCCATCCCTCGAGGCCGTAATCGCGCTTGACGAACCCCCCTCCCCCACCGCAGGCGCGCTGCGTATCTCTTTAGCTCTTACGTAGGTTTCGCATTGAAAGGGCATTGCGGCACCGCGTGGGAAGCTCTCGCTGGATAACACCGCACACATTCGGCGGATGTAAGTTTGCTCCTGTTGGGGACGATTGCCTCCCTCCCTTTCTGACGTGCCCCATCCTTCGCTTAATAAGAAAGAAAGAAATACTTCAGATGAAACTTTGAGATATATTACCAATGCGCTTAAGCACAAGTTAGACATTTGATAGGATACAAAATTCACAATTCACAATTGACACAAAATTCAAGAGTAAAAAAGAAATTAAAACGAAAAACCACACTGTTGGTGAAATGAAGGGATGACAAGAAGCAAACAAATAAAAGAAAGAAGATGCTATAGACCCTCTCCCACTCCTGACTGACCGATAAACTGGCATCTGACCACACCCTTTTCGGTTACCGCTTCTTCAGCTTCATCTGCGTCTCCTTCGAAACTGTCTTGCCATTTCCTCTCGGACCCCCAATTGGTGTTCTTTCGCGACGAAATAGACCTTGATTACGCGGGGACAATGAAGGCCCGACGCATGGCGAAAACGGCTGTGCTACTTGGTCACCGGTGTAGACGTCCTGTCTTCTCGTAGCATGGCCAGGCCGCCTGATGTCTTCCTCATCGAACTTCCCCTGCCACGCCAGTGACCTTGACCCTTGCTCGGATGTGGTCGTTGCGAACTTGTCTTTCCTTGTCAGTCCACGCATCTATCTATGCGTCCCCACTTCATCCACTGGCACATTCCGAGTGTTATGCCGCTTCAGTGGGATCTTTTTGGCAGCACAGCTGCGGTGCTAAATAACTCTGTCTGGTTAACTTGCCCTCCCGACTCGCTTGATATCTGCTCGCAGAGAACTCCAGAGACGTGCTTCTAGTTCTTCCATTCTGGCCTGGTTCCGGTTGGTGCAATTCCTTTTACACGTCGCCTTCTTCCATCGTTGTCGAGTCAAGATAAATGACGTGGGTTGCCTTCGTCATTGCCCCGTTTTGTCCCGTTTAAGTTCTCAGCGTAATTGATTTTTCGTGTTTCCGGCCGTGTACCTTGTTTTGCTTATTTGCCGATCGTGAAACCTCTCCCGTTGCCATTTGACAAACATATCGTGACTTCTTTATCTCAGTCACTCGGATTCCTTCAGCGAAAAGCATCTACCTCTGAACTTCGCAGCGTCGTTATTAGCAGTCAAGTATTTATTTTAGTCGGGGTATTCTACAGTCACATCTTCTGAAAGGGAGGTTCACCGCCTTGTCTAGGGCGGAGGACTCCAGAACTGCAGGGGGAAGTGCTTTAATCATTCGGCTCTATCTGCGCTTGTGCGATGTCTGAAAAGACGGCCGAACTTCATTTTTGCGAATTTCGCAGGTGAACCGCGGTGCCGATGACATCGTTATGACGTCATGTATTTTGCGTATTTCGGTGTCTCTCGTTCAAGAAAACACTATTTGCTAGAGCTTTCGTACATTACCATCGGATACTTTCTCTTACTTTTTATTCCTTGTTGCTCAATTAGCATACATTTGCCAGATCTCATATTGCACGACGTCGCGAGGATCTATGCCGCAACTTCCGCCTCCGTCCGACCTCGCTTTTGCGTCGCTTCGTGGCTGCTCCTCTTGTCCCTTTAGCTTGCGCTGTTCTAAATACCGTGTGCCTACTTGTCAATTAACAAGCTCCTATATAATAACAGTGACTTGTATTGAAATTGCGTATTCGAGCGTCTATTGTGTCTGTGGGGACTTGGTCTAGCTTCCTTTCTCCATCTTGTCCTCTCTACGACGACCTGTGCCTCCGTATCGCGTAATAGATCACGTGAGCTCGAGAGCATTCTCTTTGGCGAAAGTATACCACGGGGCAGTGGCCGTGCTCGTCAGTATATGTATAAATGGAACGCGGGCATTGTCGCCGTTCGTGAAATCGACTGTTCCCGCTTGACCGCCTGCACGTATATATAGCGTTGCACATTTTCGAACGCTCGCGAGCGCCACCGATTGCCCACAGCTGTAATGCATCCGGTGATGCGCGCACTAGCGGGAGGACTCACCCGTCAGTTCTGGGCTGACGACCGACCACACTGTGATCGCCGCTTTCTTTAGTCGTGGTTTGAGTGTTGCGTAATTGTCATTCTTGGCACAACCTCACCCGTTTAGGAGTTGGGTTCTTTACTCACATTTTTGGCAGCGTTTTGGTTCTTCGTCGTCATCAAACCGTGACATCTCGGGAAAAGATGGAGAGAAAAAAGAAACGATACGCAGATACAGCGCACTCCTTGGAGGAAGCGAATAAGCGGTTTATCAAACGCTCCAAGTTTGCCCATTTCATTCTTCGGCGAAAAAAAGAAAAAAGAAAAGAGAATGAAAAAGGAAACGGCGTGCGTGCATTTTGCGGGCATGCGCGAGAGAGACTCGGCGGTCGTATCGAAGTGCGTGTATCGAAGCAGCCGTGTAGCCGCGCGTATACACAACAAACGCTTCGCTGAGCAATTGGTAGAGCGAACGTTTCTGTGTGTCCAGTTGCGAGAGCAGCGTGCATAGCTCGCGGCGTGTCAGCAGCAGCCCCCTTTTTGAGGCGGCATTTATAGCGAACGGCTCGGAATGACGCGCTCCGGGCACCAAGCGTGTGGCGCGGGTTCGACACGCGCGCAGCTGTTTCGCCCCCGTGACGCGGCGTCGGTCCCGCCGCCCTCTGTTTCCGCGGCTTGTTTTCTTCTTCTTCTTCTTCTTCTGGTGATCAAAATGTGTCCTCACGAGCGATCGCATGCGCCGGCGCGTACCAGCGAATGTGTTCGTTCTTTATTTGTTATTTTCATTTCCAACTTTTCGTCTCTTCGACGGTGCCCGTTGTCAAGAATGGCGAGCTGTGAAAGAAGATTGCCACACAGTTACGACAGGGCGACACGACGCGCACCTCTCCCTCTCCGTCGCTGCAGCTGGGAGGCGTTCAAAGAAGCGGCCTTTGCGCTGGAATCCGCCGCCTTACTCCAGCCCCTTCGACATTGTGACGGAACTAGTTCGGTGTGTGAACAATGATTCCGGAGTTCCCCAACGCGGAGCTGATTTGACACGCATGGACAAGCTGCCGTGGGGACGACGTATTTTGGAGCGTCTCACGCTTCGGCCTAGCACGGAACAACGAGCGACCCTCGATCGGCGCCGATAGTTTCCCGGAACGGCACCCCGCGCGGTTGCCTCTGTGTACAGAGCGCGGTTGCCTTTGTGTACGTAAACTGGTCTGCAGAGCAGCGGCGAGTTGGTGATGAGTAAACGAACAGTCGCCGCGTCGTAGGACCGGCGCATCGAGTGTATAAAAACTGTGGTTGTGCGAATGCTGAGGACACTTCTCTTGAGCAGTCATGTTAGACTGAGACACTTCTCTTGAGCAGTCATGTTAGACTGAGTCACTTCTCTCATGCAGTCATGTTGGACTGATACTCTTTTTCTCAAGCAGTCATGTTAGACTGAGTTAATTTCTGTAAATAAACCCCTTTTCCTCGTTCTCGATGAGAAGCAGTTCTTCACTTCATCAACGATCTCAGCGTAAATAAGTTGGACGACGGCATGGGCCAGCTACCTCCGAATTCATGCTGTACTCCAATCTTGGCAAAGGACCACGGACGATGGGATTGAGCCCCCAATCCTGACAACTGGTGGCAGCGGTGGGATGGACTTTGCGACATGGTGCTGTATCTGCGGTGAGTGCTTGGTTTTTGCTTTGACTCTCTAGGCTTCATTTTGTGGTTGTTCTGTTTAGAACAGTAGGGAAGCTAGATTGTTGTGTGTTAGCTAGGTTGTGTTTTCCTAGCTAGATTTAGAGAGCAGAATCAAGGCAGTAAAGCAGCAGTCATGGAGTTAAGGACACTGCTGAGAGACGAGTTGTTGATTGTTGGTGAGGAACTGGGCCTAGATGTACGCAAGGAAATGCTCAAATCGGAATTATTGGAGCTAATTTCCAATCAGGCCAGTGAGCAAGATATTGAAATGGGATTGGAACTTCTCAAAAAGAGAGAGAAACGGGAAAGAGAAAGAGAAGAACGGGACAGAGAAAAACGAGAGAGAGAGGAACGCGATAAAGATCGCGAGTTTCAGTTAAGGAAAATGCAACTTGAACTTGAAAGCAAACGTTTGGAGTTGCCTCAAGGAAGTGAAGGCGCTCTGGGTCGATCAAGTGAGGCAGAATCGTACCGCATGGACAGGCTATTAAAGCCATTTGAGGTCGGGACCGACATAGGCTTGTTCCTAAGCAATTTTGAAAGGACTTGCGAGAAGATGAACTTCGGCCCGAGTACATGGCCACAGCGGTTGCTGTCTATGTTGCCGTGTGAGGCGGCGGAAGTAATCGCCAGACTGAGTGTGCAGGATGCATATGATTATGCAAAAGTTAAGGCTAGTCTCCTGAAGAAATACCGCCTTTCAGCCGAAGCTTTTCGGCAAAGGTTTAGGAGCACAGGCAAGAAAGATAGCGAGGGCTATCCGGAGTTTGCATATAGCTTAAAGGCCAACCTAGTCGAGTGGCTTAAAAGCGCGGAAGCGTACGACAGCAGAGACATGATCATTGAATGCATGTGTCTAGAGCAGTTTTACAAAACCATCCCCCAAGCTGTGAAACTGTGGGTGCAAGACAGAGGTAATGTAAACATTGTGGAAAGGGCGGCTGAATTAGCCGAAGAGTACGCAACCCGTAGAAAGTTGAACGCCGAGGAGGGAAACTGGGACGGTCGAAATGGACCGCGGAAACCATTTCCGTTCAAAAGGGGTGCGCAAACTAGACGATCGAAGCCTGTAGACATGGCGGAAAAGCCCGCAGAAAAGAGCGAGGAGAAACTTAACGGAGAGACCGCACAAGAACAGAAAAGAAAGTTCGGATCTTTTAGACCAATTCGCTGTTACAAATGCCACAAACTGGGACATATAGCTGTAAACTGCGAGAAGCCTAGCGTAGTTTTTTCCTACGTGGAGGAAAAGGATGAGAATATGGAACTTTTAAGTCCATATCTCCACGACCTGCAAGTTAATGGAAAACCATGCCGAGTGCTAAGAGACAGTGCCGCCACGCTGGACATTGTCCATCCGTCTTACGTGATGGTAGATGACTTCACCGGAGAAGTAGCATGGATAAAACAGGTTGTAGAAGAACACAGCGTGTGTCTGCCCATGGCCAAAGTCAAAATCAGTGGACCATTCGGGGAGCTAGAGACTGAGGCTGCAGTTTCCAAAATTTTGTCACTACAGTATCCCTACATCTTTTCGAATCGCTCGAATCAGTTGCTGCGTGACAGAGGGCTCAAACTGGGAGAGGGCATAGTACAGGCATTGACCCGAGGCCAAGCTCGTAAGATCGCGGCGCTTTCGGCTGAAAATGCTCAAGCTCCTCCAGCTGAAGCAGAAAAGGGGATAGCTTCAATACCCGAATCCGAGCTAGGCCCGAGGGACAAAAGAACAGTTGAGGAGAGCCTGCCAGTTGACCAGCTCAATGAGAGCGTAGCACTAGAGTGTCAGAGCTCTAGCCTGCAGGAAGAGCAAGCAGACGCGCTCACAAGCGAGACAGGGTCGTTATTATCACCGGCCTCAAAGAACTTTGATCAACTCTTACGCGTGGATAGAGAGTCACTGGCAGCTGAGCAAAAGAATGATGAGAGCTTAGCAAAATTACATGACACAGCTAAAGAAGGCATTGCTAGGCGCAACGTAACGATACATGAGAGAGGAGGATTGTTGTATCGGCATTACAGAGATCGAAAGGGTAGGATTTTAGATCAGTTAGTCATACCTACTAAGTATAGGCAGGACCTTTTGAGTCTTTGTCATGGAAATGGGTGGTCCGGCCACCTAGGCATAAACAAATCAAAGGAAAGATTGCTTATGGAATACTACTGGCCTGGCTGTTTCAAGGATGTAGAAAACTTTGTAAGATCATGCGACGCCTGCCAGCGTTCTGGTAAACCAGGAGAGACTTGGAAAGCTCCACTGAAGGTAGTGCCCTTAATAACAGAGCCTTTCAGACGAGTGGTAATAGACACGGTAGGGCCTCTTCCAAAAACAAAATCAGGCTACAGGTACTTGTTTACCATGCTGTGTCCGGCTACCAAGTTTCCAGAAGCAATCCCTTTGAAAGAGCTCAGCTCCACCGAAGTAGTAGACGCGCTTTTGACAGTGTTTGCACGAGTTGGGTTTCCAGCCGAAATTCAGGCAGATCAAGGCTCAGTATTCACGAGCGCACTGACTTCCACATTCTTGCAAAAGTGCGGGGTAAAGTTAATACACAGTTCTGTCTATCACCCTCAGTCAAACAGTGTAGAGAGGTGGCATTCGGTGCTTAAGCGAGTTTTGCGTGCGCTCTGTTACGAGCACAAGGAGGACTGGGAGAACTGTCTGCCGGCAACTTTGTTTGCTTTGCGAACGGTTCCACATGAAGCAACAGGGTTCTCACCAGCAGAACTAGTGTATGAGAGGACACTCCGTTCTCCACTGAGAATGTTGAGAGATGTGGGAAGAAAGAGGGGAGATTCCGACAGTGGTTGAATACGTGCTAAATTTACTGGAACGGCTAAGCGCAACCCAAGAACTAGTCGGAAAGAACATGGCAATAGCTCAAAAGAACGCCAAAGTCTATTACGACAAGAATGCGAGGCTTCGTACGTTTGAAGCCGGCTTAACGATGAAAGCGGAAAAGTGTAGGTTCGGTTGTTCCCAGGTTACTTATCTGGGCCATGTTGTCGGTCAGGACATGAGACGGCCGGCTGAGCTGAAAATAGCTACGATTGGAGAATTTTCTCAGCCGCGCCCGAAAACGGACCTTCGTTCATTTTTGGGACTTGTGGGGTACTATCAACGGTACATTCCGAATTACTCGCAATTGGCAAGTCCATTAACAGACGCCCTCCGAAAGGGAGCACCGAGTAACGTACACTGGGATAAGGACAAAGAGAACGCTTTCCAAAGTTTGAAAACGCTATTGGTTTCTCGCCCTGTGCTTCGCGCGCCAGACTACACAAAGGAATTCATAGTTCAATGCGACGCAAGCGACAGAGGTATGGGCGTGGTACTTAGTCAAGTCGGCGACGATAACGAGGAGCATCCTATCCTCTACGCCAGCCGTAAACTAAATGTAAGAGAGGAAGCCTACAGCGCTTCAGAGAAGGAATGCGCTTGTTTGTTTGGGCCGCCCAGAAGTTGTCGTGTTACTTGTACGGAGCGAAGTTCATCTTCGAGACCGACCACTGTCCTCTGACGTGGCTCAATCAAATGTCACACAAAAACGGCCGCTTGCTCCGATGGAGCCTCACTCTCCAAGAGTACAACTTCTCCGTTAGATATAAGAAGGGAAAGTTGCATAGCAATGCGGATGGTTTGAGCAGGCTAATTTGAATTCTGCGTTTGAGGGTCCCGCCTAAATTTTAAGGTTACTAGTGTTAGCTTTTCTTTAGGCGAAGAAAATCCCCTCTCATTTGGCAGAATTCCCTCCATTAATTGCTGAATTTGTCAGCAGGAATTTGCTTCAGAAATTTGCATAGTGAAATGTAGCATTTTTTTTGTTTCTGCACTTATGTTGTTGTTGTTTTTTTTGAAGCCTAGCGAGTCTAAAGTGAGAGCCAATGCGCGTCATCTCGGCGCAGAGCCGTGCTGCGGGGTTCATTTTGCAGTTGCCTGTCCTTGTTGGATGTTTTGGGGCGGTGACATCAATGCACAAGTGGTCGCTGCGAGCCAAGACATCAATCCCCCCCTGACCAGCAGCCGTTCTCTTCCTGCCTAGCGGTTGTCAGCGCTAGACAGTCGAGACTTTCCGGGCCATGGAGGCGCTGTCAAGAATGGCGAGCTGTGAAAGAAGATTGCCACACAGTTACGACAGGGCGACACGACGCGCACCTCTCCCTCTCCGTCGCTGCAGCTGGGAGGCGTTCAAAGAAGCGGCCTTTGCGCTGGAATCCGCCGCCTTACTCCAGCCCCTTCGACATTGTGACGGAACTAGTTCGGTGTGTGAACAATGATTCCGGAGTTCCCCAACGCGGAGCTGATTTGACACGCATGGACAAGCTGCCGTGGGGACGACGTATTTTGGAGCGTCTCACGCTTCGGCCTAGCACGGAACAACGAGCGACCCTCGATCGGCGCCGATAGTTTCCCGGAACGGCACCCCGCGCGGTTGCCTCTGTGTACAGAGCGCGGTTGCCTTTGTGTACGTAAACTGGTCTGCAGAGCAGCGGCGAGTTGGTGATGAGTAAACGAACAGTCGCCGCGTCGTAGGACCGGCGCATCGAGTGTATAAAAACTGTGGTTGTGCGAATGCTGAGGACACTTCTCTTGAGCAGTCATGTTAGACTGAGACACTTCTCTTGAGCAGTCATGTTAGACTGAGTCACTTCTCTCATGCAGTCATGTTGGACTGATACTCTTTTTCTCAAGCAGTCATGTTAGACTGAGTTAATTTCTGTAAATAAACCCCTTTTCCTCGTTCTCGATGAGAAGCAGTTCTTCACTTCATCAACGATCTCAGCGTAAATAAGTTGGACGACGGCATGGGCCAGCTACCTCCGAATTCATGCTGTACTCCAATCTTGGCAAAGGACCACGGACGATGGGATTCAGCCCCCAATCCTGACACCGTCTAAAAGCGTGGCAGCATGTATACGGCTCCGTATATATCCTGCCGCGTGCAAGACGTATAGCTTTTGTGCGAAGAGGACGCTCTGTTGCGCTGGGATTGTTTGCCAACGACGAGCACGCGGACACCGTGTGTTTAGTACATAGATCTTGTACAAGTTTAGTGCGAATAATAATAATAATAATATATGGGGTTTTACGTGCCAAAACCACTTTCTGATTATGAGGCACGCCGTAGTGGGGGACTCCGGAAATTTTGACCACCTGGGGTTCTTTAACGTGCACCTAAATCTAAGTACACGGGTGTTTTCGCATTTCGCCCCCATCGAAATGCGGCCGCCGTGGCCGGGATTCGTTCCCGCGACCTCGTGCTCAGCAGCCTAACACCATAGCCACTGAGCAACCACGGCGGGTAAGTTTAGTGCGACCTTCGGCGATTGTGTTCCTGCGTTATACTGCCGTACTATATTATTTTGTCGTTCATTTAACCTTTCTGATGAATCTGTCATCACGTTAATCAATCAAATGTTCGTTATAGTGCTCAGGAGCAGCTACGAAGCCTTCTTACTGGTGTATTTATAAAACAATACGCGATACAAAATGTACAGAGAAGACGCCAAATGTGGTAGGCAAAAAAATGTGAGGAGGCGAAACAGCAACAAATAGGGACATAGAAAACGAGGAGGTGGCGCAAGAGGGAGTTAATCATAGAACATAGTTATCTACATATATGCAAAACACAGGAAATGACCATTGAAATATGTTCATGAATACTGAATACTTATTACGACTTTTGCGGCGCGAAAAATTGCGCATGACTAAGAAGCTTAGGGCAATGTATAATGGCATGGACCGCCTTATAGAGGAATGGAAGGTCTCGTTTAGTACGTCTTGATTTTAGAGGTGTGAGTTGACGTATATTTGAGAGGTTTGAACTATCATCTTCACGTATGATCGCCAGAACGGCAAAAGCGGTGCTCTGCAAATAGATATAATTATATTCTGTATGCGTTCAATAAGATCAGAATGCATCTGATAATAAGATCAGTTGCATTTTCCGCCCCAAACTGCAGATGCGTACCCTAGTAGTGAGAGGCACACAGTAGAATACAATTTCAGAAAGGCCACGGGGTAGTGCAAGTCGTACGAGATACGACAAGCAATACCGAGAGCGCGAAGGGCACGTATGCTTGTTTCGCATATTTAGCGCGTGAAGAGAAGCTTGGCGTTTTTTTCTGACTACACACCAAGATCTTTCGTTTCAGCGACCCTGGGCAGTGAAGCATCCAGAAGGGTGTATGGAAATTGCACGTGGTGTGTTTCCCGGGTATAGCTTAGCGTCATAGTTTGGGAAGCGTAGTAATAATGGGAAGGAAAAGAATTGTGAAATACTGTGTTGGAATACGTGAACGAACTGTGGCTTGCGAACGTGGAATCCGAATCCGTTCTTTTTTCTTTTTTTCCTCAAGATAGAGTTAAAGAAAGCTACAGCGCAATGCAATTGGTGAAGAAGGCCGATCGTTCACCGAAGTATTAACGCTCTCCGAAGTGCGGACAGCACGTAGTTATGCGCACGTCAGTGTTATAATCATGATGTTAAAGAATAAATTAAAAGGGCCGGCCCCTCAACGAAAACGTTGATGCACCGCCCAATACAGCGATAGGATGAGGTGACGACGATAACGACAGCGATTATCACTATATACGATGGTCATTCGCGCTGCTTTCAGTATGGAACCTAACCTAACCTAACAGACTGGCCCAAACCAATACGTTACTGAACGGCAGAGCGGCCCACGCGTCGCGAACCCTGGATCGAATCCTGGGGAAGGGCAAGCGTCGTGTTTCTTGTGTAAGATTATTCTGCGAAGGAAATAAACTGTAAATGTGATGATGGAACGTACGACTGACACCCCGAAGAACAATCGGTCACTTTATATTGGAATAGAGAAAGTGAACAGGACCATGCGCTTATATGGTGCATAGTATAGAATTGAAGTGAAAATTGCCCGATGCGGTTTCGGCGCCGCTAGAGAGAGAGAGAGAGAGAGAGAGAGAGAGAGAGAGAGAGAGAGAGAGAGAGTTCTGTTAGGTTCAGGGCCGCACTCCAGTTGAGTGGAGCTGGAGAAGGAAGTTCACCGTGATATAGGTTTGAGACGAGCAAAAAAGGTGCCCGAGCTGCTGTTGCTTGTACATTGCTCGCCGTCGTCATCACTATATGTTAGCCATGTTCTTTAGAAACTAAAGGACGTGGAAACTAGCCAACGCCCTATGTCGGAAATTCTGTGATGAGAAGCCGTTCGCAGAGATGTTCGGTTTGTTAAATGTCATCGTTTGTATAACTGTGAATTATGCAATACGCAAGATGACGGGGACACAGGCGACAAATGCGACGTGACAAGCACTGACTCGGCGTGCATTATAGTATTCTCCCAAAAATGTTTGGCCTATCTGGGTATAGAACCTCGAGTCGACTGCATTTTGTCTCCATTTTGTTTGGTAACACGTGTAATTGCTTGCGTGCAAGGCATATCTTTTTCCGGTAGTGTATGCTTACGTGTTTTGTCAAAATAAACGTTCGTTGCGAGTCAGCGCTTGGTACCGTTGTATTTGCGTCTGTTCGGACTTGATTATCTTGCTAAATCTGGGGATTTCTAAATATATATTACTTCGTTTACTAGCTCTGATCACGGTTATTTGTCATGCGTCAATTAGAACGTTCCAAAGGCGCAAGAATGGCGCTCGATGAAACCGTATTCCGTATTGGAAGTTCGTGGTCGCCTCCCTTCCGGCTGTCTATCCCAGCGTTCGCGACGCGAGCTGGCTCCCCCGTCGGCTCATTCTTTCGAGGCCCCGCGACGCGCTTGGCGTCCCCCGGATAAAGCCGCCGTCTGCGCCCAAGGGTTGGGCAACGGCGCTTCCTCCTCGAGCCGAAAGGCGCCGCCGCGATATCGTGGCCCAGTGCGCGCGTCCTTCCTCGTCGCTTTCGGCCGAGGAGCGCCGTTCCGACCGTGACTCTGTCACGCTGCTCGCGCCGCACTCGGCCTCCTCCTCCTCGTTTACGGCGATCGCGGACTGCTGGAGCGATGCGCCCGCGTGTTGCACGCACGCGGGATGATATCCCAACTCTTTGACCGACATGCCTCGCCCCGAATAGGGAACGTACTCGCGCGTGTTTATGCGCTCGCTTCTCGGGGAGAGGGTGAGAGGCGAATGTGAGGCCATAAATCGGAGCAAGTACGGCCCGGGAAGTCGCGGCGCTGTTTACCAACGGGGCGTGAATGCCAGGGTGTGCATTATACCGAACGAGTTCCCTTGGCGCGTGCAGGAGCGAGGGTTTGCTCCGAACTTCTTCGAGACGTCTGGACCGCGCCCTGGGGATCGCCTTCTTTTCGAGACAAATTTATCGCTTCCGCCGCTGTTGTTTTTTCGCGGGGGCGGCGGTGAAACAACGGCTCTTGTTCTAAAGCGCGTATTTGAGAAAACGCGGTGTTAAGCCAAACACGATCATCTCTGAAGGCGAGTTATGCGGGGCAGCGAGACGGGCCCGGTCGCAATGAAAAGCAGATGTAAAGATAAGCTAGACGCCGGTGCCCTTCGGGAGCGACTGTATATTGACATATGTACGAGAGCGTGGCGTAGATACCGTGCGTTCCATAAACTTTCCATATTCAGTCTTTGGCACCTTTAGAACGTAATGTATACCCCGATAAACAATTGACTAGGCCCCAGCAGGCGCCTTGAAACCCCATGACGTCACGGCAGACTGGCACGGGAACCTCAAGGCGGCGTCGTCACCCGACGTGCGCCGCTCGTCTTGTCGGTAGTATAGTCACCGTGGTGGGGTAATTCATTTCGACATACAAGTCTATACAGCGTGTCCCAACTGTCCTGCACGCAAGATTTAAAGATATGCAAATGCCACGTAGCTGAACCGAACCAAGGCAGTGCTATTTGTCGTCGCTTGGGTCCAGAAACTCGGATAATTTTTTAGCATACCACCTAATTATATGATTAGCCTCAATTAATTAATCACCTTCTCAACCATTAGAATTCGATGAAAAGTGTCAACGGGAACATTGTAAAACAGCATGAAAAACTCCCGATACAGCTTTCTGTTGCTCAATACGTGCTGCATAAAAGTGTTTTTCCGAGCGTTAAGAAGCCCGCGAAACACTATTAGCTGATACATTTCTTTCCTTGGGGGAAATCGATGGGCGTTCGTACGATGGCGATTTCTTCCCTGCATCGCTTCGCGCTTTAGCGCCCCTGTGCACCCGTAAGCGAAAGTATACGGACCACGAGCTCGCCACAAGAAAAAAAAAAAAAGTTTTATTTGTAATTCAGACGCAGAGACTGTAGTGGACGACTTTACTGGAACAATGCCTTGTTCCGATTGTATTCTTCAATTTCAAGTTGCACATATGGGCGGAGAAGACAATCTGTTTTATCGAGGAATCCGTGGGGTCCGTATAATTTTGCTTGTGGCAGTAAGTCTTTCGTGTCCTGTCGATAGCATATGCATGACTGTTCGCTTTCCGAATTAATTTCTGTTCGTAGTCTAGCGGTCGCACCGTTTGTTTTCTCTTTTGCGTTTTGCTTTCAGTCGGCGCCGATACAGGCATCAATTATTTTATGCCAATTTAGTCCGCTTGCCAGATCTTTTGAAGTTATTTTGACAGCGTCTGTTCGGAAATATAATGAATAGTTATCAGGGTCATATTGCTTTCGCCAATAATCATAAACCAGCGAGTGCAGTCGATATTTATTTATTTATTTATTTGCGCAGAAAATAGGCGAAAGTGCAAACGACGCAAACATTGGAATTCGTGACGTCGAACCGACGTATCGGCACTGCAGCTTTGCCGCGAACATCAGTAAAAGTTCGAAACGCTCGCCTTCATTTTCACAGCAAATTAACCATCCTTTTTTGCCAAATAAATGAAAACAGAGTCTTGCAAGAATACTTGCTTTTCTTTTTAATGTTAGTGTAAGCAACTCGGCATCGAATGCTTTAGAGTGATCAAGATTATTATGCTTAATGATTAGCCTGTCAGGTTTAATGCGTTACTGGAAAACTTCATTACTCGGCTCGGCCCGCGTTGATTGCTGGCGTCTTTTTGGACAGTGCTTCGGGCTGTCTCGCCGTTCCCGGTCGCTGTGCCTTTGCATTAGGAGCCGCCAATAAACCTCTTCTCACATTAAACTCTGCGAAGGTGTATGGCCAGCGAAGCTGTTTAGCGCATGACACAGAGGTGACCCAGAATATTGAATAATGGTACGAACATATTGATTGTCCTAATCTGTGGTCATCGTGGCGATATAGGTACGCACACACATTCGCGTATCACCTCTGTTATTGAATCTGTCCGTTACGCAAGACAACGAATGTCTCACACCCCCTTAAACAATGGCTCATCATAGCCCCGTCAACGCGGCCTCCCCATTACGACGACAGAAGAGAAGTGAAATTCTACGCTGGTATGATGTGCGCCAACGGAGCCACCTGTGGAAGACGACGTTCGAGCCATTGCTGACGATGGGAGTTTTTTGCACAACGGAGCCAGCTGTGGAAGAAGACGACGAAGGCGCGAGCAGTGACACCATATAGCGCGTTTACGCGGTTGGTGCCGATAATATTTTAACAGTTCTATTTCAAAAGGTAGTGCAGAACATTTTTTTTTTTTTCAAAGGCATCCGTTCTTACTTACCCTTATGCCTGGGACATCTTTAGGTCCCACGTGTGACAAGGATAGCTGACAAGGGTAGTTGAAGGGCGCGTTACAGTTTCCCCAGCCTACTGAGGTATGTGCCATTGAACTTGGACCCTTTCTGTAGTATCACCAAGATCGGCCCACACGATGATTTGTTTTTGTCAACATTTTGGGACGCATTTTTTTCCAGATCCTAGAAGTGCTTTTGTGTTACTGTGAAAAACTGCTAACGTGCTGGAAACGGCGTTGTGTTGAACGACTGTTGCCGGAAAATGAAGGCATACGTAATTAGGCGAGCAGCTGTTCCGCAGCCGCTCACCGGAATAGGAGTCCGGCACGCTTTCGTTAAGCACGCTGTTGCAGCATGACGTCGTACGGGCGCTGCTGGATGCGCCTTGGGAATCCGTCTCCCACACGTCCGCGGCATGTTTTTTGTGCCGTGAGCGAAAAGCAGATGCAGAGTGCGTGCGACTCAGTCAAGGGAAATGAGCCATGCGCGCGCGGTCTGCATTTCTACAGTCATTTGGCGGTGGCTATCTCGTTACGTACGCGGGACGAGTCGAGAGCGATTTGTGCACGCGATAAGGCGTGTGAATGCGAAAAATCGCGCCATTCTACCGCACCGGCAGTTAGCGAGTTGCGCGATCCCTTCGGCTGATACGAACTGGAAAGAGTTGGAAAAAAAAAAAGCGGGCGTAATTAGCCTATATGAATCGCACTGTCCGATAGCGATCGGAATACATTAGTAGATTTGCAGTGCGTGTAATTCTGCGCAAGCTCGCGTCGAACTACCTGCAATATTTGGACGTATCGTGTAGCTCGCTTATGCCATGCATGCATGCGAGCGAAACTTGTTAGCTGAAACTGTTGTTGTTTATTTGCTGTTGTAAAATAATGTTCGCACGCTTTCCCCGCGGAATGCATCTATAGAGGCACAATCGGCGACGAAACGCACGGTCGCTTCATTTATCCTCGACTGCGTGAACAACGAAAAGACAGGTTTCCAGCATGCACGCTTGTGCTCGAGAAATTATATTTTGACTGCAGTTATTTTTTTACTGAGTGCAGCCAATGCGAGCGCGAGCACTATTTAGAGTGTATACTGTGTACTCTTCTAACGAGGACTTCGCTGTAACACGCGAGTTCACGTGTGATGTTTACCACTGCGCCGAAACTCTTCGATTCTTACGAGACCTCGCCCGATTTGGTGTTCTTATGCTGTACGAGTGTTCATGGGTTGATGTCTGTGTATGTTTTTTTTAAATTTTTCTGTACACGAATACTGGAGGCCCCTTGGGGCGCCAGTCTGTCCCGCCTGCTGGCACTCGCTTGACAGGCCGTGTCGTGCGGGCGTTTATTGGCTCTGACGGGCCTGCCTCTACGAGCTGCGCGCTGGCGGCGCAACCGCGAGCGCCTTGCACGTGCGGTCCGGGGAGAACTGCCGTTGCCGTCGACTATCTTGAAGCGTACGCGGGGGCGCTGTATTCATGCACGGGGAGAAAGACACGTCGAGGGGACGATGGCTGGACGGCTGTTCGTTCGGGGGAAAAAAAAATGGAGCAGGCGACGGTCGTTCAGCTCCGGGAATACGCAGCTTTACGCCGCTCGGCCGAGTGCTTCTTTGCTCACGGAGCCAGGTATCTATGGATATGCGTGGCTTCCACAGCTAAAACGCTGCCTCGTTCCTGTTTAGATTTAACGCACTAGTGGAATTCAGTTTCGTGCTTTTGTTTATACCACCCACTGCCGAATTACTGCGGTAAAACGGCTACAGTATACAGCTATGGAAAATTTTAGCATAACCGGGTAGAGGATTGGTTGACGAGTATAACCTTACAAAGCAGGGGTTGTGAAATTCGGCGTATTAACCCAAAGACGGGCGTTTCGCATTCGGCCGCCCGTCGGAACCGGGCCATCACCGCCGGGCTTTGAACCCTCGGCCTTGTAGGCAACAGTGGAGGGCCGTAGCCGCTGAAGGTGAGCGAATACAGGTGCACGGGATGATGTGTGCGAGACCAGCGGCCCTCATAGCGACATCTTGGGGCAGTGCGGTTATCCACAGGGTGATGTAGGTGTTCCTCTGATTCGAGAACGAAATGGTACGGATAAAATGCCTTCTTGACGTCGCTGCCGATAAGTTCCTGCTATACCATGCATGTTGCACTTTTTTTTTTTTTTTCTGGCACGCGAGCGCCACCAACGGCCACGCAAGCGCTTACGGGAAACGTGTGCGCGTCGCAGAGACGGGCGTGCTTTTCTCCTGCGCCTGTTAGCAGTGATAAGTGAAGGAAATTTGCCAAGGTGGCGCATGTTACTGGCTAAATTCGAAGGAGAACGTCTTGTTGACATTGTTTAGCTGCGAAGGCATCTGGCCTCTTTGCGATGCCAACCGTGCGACCCTGCTTTCTCTTCTTCATTTTAATTTCTCTTGCTTTCCCTCTCTCTCTCTACCACCTCCTCTGGGAATCCTCTTCACCAATTTAGTGCGCACACTCTTCGACTGCGAGGGCTCTTATTGCGAATGATTGTGCAGCTGGAGAGATCGTGGCTGTTGCACAGAGGCGCACCAGTTTCTGAGAGAATTAAAGTATACGGGTGCTAATCGGTTCTTGCTGAATAAGTTCCTATAGCTGTCACTTAATATAAACGCCCCGTTTTGGGACAGCCTGTAAATCTACAAACTTGATTCAGGCAAGGAAAACATTTTGTTGACAGTCTCACCATGGCTGCAAGACTGTAAGCATTAAAACCTGGTGCCCTATGTAGTACCACGCTTCTTCAATGAACACGGCAGATCTACAAATATGTTTACGTGTATGTGAGGCCGTTTATATTGCAGACGCTGCTTTGTTAAGAGGACGTACAGTGGGGAACGGCATTACATTGAAGGTATGAAATGTAAGATGAGCGTAACACGTTTTTCTCAGAAATCAGACTCGAGAATAATTTCTTTCGTTTACGCACCTAAAAAAAAAGCCGAAGGAAGCAGCTACCTTCTTTCTATTCTTTTGTTCTTTTTTAATTGAACACATTTTTGCGTTTTACCTCTGGCGATATGCTTATGAGGTGCAAAGCACGCCTGCCTACCTAGATACACCTGCCGTGTTATAAACTGTATGAACTTTATTTTGGGGGCCACGATCGGTAGCTGCCAGGTTTCGCTTCTGTCGCCGCGTTGGACGGTATCCGGCCGAGGCAGGCATTAAAGCGGCTAGGCAAGACGACCGCGTGAACAGAAAGGAAGGCAGAGCGTTTTAAGCAAATGAGCGTTCCGGAGCGATAAGCGCGCACGTGAACGGCGATCCAATTTGACGTCATTGCCAAGGTTTGGAGGGAACGAAGAAAAACTTATCTAACGTTTCTCGCTGGGGAAAGGAGCACGAAAGGCCCGCCATGCTTGTGGATGTATACCGCCCCGCTGAGCGCCGGTGCGTGGCACGGCCAGCGTGAAAGAAACGCGGCCGTGCTCGTGTCGTGGGAACGTCGGCGCTGCGCGCGTTAGACGCATGCACAGCACGAACCTCCGCGCTGCAGGCCCCGCACGACAGGTGGCGTGGTGCGCGGAACCGCGTCGCTGCCTTCCCGCGTCTGCGCGCATGTGTGTGAGGCACCCCGGCGCAAGTGCACCGCTCATATCGGGCGGAACGTCAGCGCGTGTAAAAGTGCGGCAAACTCAACGCGAGTTGGTCTTCGCGTAGGTCAAGAAAAGGGGCGTTCGTTCCCGCCGAAGTGACTCGGACGGTTGTGGCATTCTGCTGCGGAGCACGAGGTCACGTGTTCGACCTCCGATGGAGGTTTGCCTTCAGACGGGGCAGGAATGCGATAACGCACTCGTGCGCTCAGGTGCGCGAACACCGTTCCTCTCTCGCAGCGGCAGTGCTACTGCGGGGCGTCGAACCCCATCAGTCGCACAACGGCGTTCGTCGCGCCCTGCGTATCACCACGCTGAGCAGCTACGGGACGCGCAGCCCCTCTGCGGAGGTGTGCCAGAAGTCATCGCCGACCAGCAACTCGTCGTCTCGCACTATGCCGTCAGAAAGGGCGGGGGGCCATTGTCGATCGCCGAGAACCGTCTTTGAGCTACTATACCTTCGGCTGATGGTGCGCGCTACGTGGACCACACCCTCCGTTAGCGCGCTAGTAAACCTAGCAAAATTACAAGAACGAAGAAAAGGAAAGAACGGTGAAGAAAGCGAAGGCATATGGGTGGAGGATCTTCGTTATTTCAGTATTTATTTGTGTGATCGCCAAGTTGTCAGGCTCTGCGCCCATTTGCTCGAGAGCACCCGTCAGAAACGCTTCCTTTTTTCCTTCCTCCGTTTTGCGCAATGATTTTTCCCTGTCTAAGGAATGATTTACTGACGAGCCCAAGCGACCACCCTTTTTGAACCCACAAGGAGGGTGCATGGTTAAACAGCGCCAGATTGCAACGCCCGACTCGCGGTACAGACAACAGACGAAGTGGTGGAGCGAGCTCTCGATTAATTTTGACCGTGTTGAACTGCTTGAAGTCTAAGCAGTCGAGCGCTTTTGCGTTCCGGCTCTCATCGCAACGCGGTCGCCGCTGCCGGGAGACGAACCGCGACCTCGTGTCCCCGCCGCAGGAAGGCTGTAGACTGTGGCCGGGTTCGAGAGGGCACGACGCTAACACAGCTGCGAGCTGTGAGCACCGGCTTCGTCTCCTATTGCGCCATTTAAGCGCCATTTAAGCGTACACCCTCGTGGAGAGCAATTGGAACCCTTTTGGACGGTGAACTCGAGCCCTCCCGCTGAAGTCGGGGAGTGCTGTTCACAAGCCAACTACGTCTGCAAGGACGACCTCGCCGTGTGGCGGACGTACACCACGCCCAGGAACTGGCGGTTACGTCACCGTGTGGTGCCGGTTGCGTCACCGCCAGATGCGCTTGCTTCTTTCTTCCGAGAACTTGAGTCGATATAGAGAAGGGAGAGGGGGACGTCGCTTCGCAACCGGCGTGTGTCCACTTCCGGTTGCGCGCCGCCGTCTTTTTCTCTTCCGCCCCCTCTCCTTCTCCCTTCCGCTACTCGGCGAAAGTGCGGAAGGGCCTGACGGGGTTGCGCCAGCTTTTCGTACTTGCGCCCGTGCGTGCGCGAGAGGCTGCGACAATTGGCGATGTCACCTCTACTGTCGTTCGCCCTCGTCTGCCCCACCTCCTCCGTGCACTTCACGCAAGAATGGTCGCGGAGTTACGAGGACGCGCCGTGAGAAGCACGCGCCGTGAGAGGCGTTTCGGCGAGGAGGAAGAATAAACGAGTAAAAAAAAAAAATGACTCTCTCGCCGTCAGCGCCGGGAATGGAGGTCGCGGTACAGAACGAGCGTTTGGCTCGAGTTAGTATTATTAAAAAAAAAAGAAAACCGAGAAGAATGGTGAAGCGTTGCTGGGAGGTTAGGTGGAGGGAGAGTATAGAAATAGACACCCAGAGCAAAATTTTCATACTGTCGCCACTTGTATTATGCCGTTCGCGCGGCCTTCACGCCCATCACGTAACCGCGTACTTTTTCAATGACCGTTTTGTGTGTGTGTGTGTGTGTGTGTGTTCTGCGTCTATGCTGAGTCCTTTTATGCGCGACTGCCGAGTTTTGCAGATATATAGGTCGAGTCGCGACCGTCGGCTGTCTTCACACTGCAGCAGTCGGCGACACTGTGCGCAGCAAAGGGAGCGCGCGCGCGGGGGGAGTTGGTCCGAAAGCGTGAAAGGAGGACTGTGTACGTGAATGCACGGGCGCCGCCGGTGGGCGAGCATCCACGTCTCGCCTCGCAATAATAGTCGGAATCCATCAATTGCCCCCGCTTTCTTTGAGGAGCCGAGTTCATTTCGTGGACCGAGACGCGGCCCTGCGATTTTCACGCCTGCGTTTATTCGTGTATGTGGGCCAAAAACAGGGGAAATGTTATGCTTTATCAGGTGGGCAAGAGGCCGTTAGTCATGGGTCCACTGCCTAGGGATCACACGAAGTTTGATACGCTTTCTAAAGTGGCGTAAGCTGTTTCACCAAAAAAGAACGCGGTATTCAGTGTCGCATGGTGTTTGTGCAGTGGACCGAAAGAGTTTGTGCCTGTGATTGATTATTGGTCAGGGCACATTGCGTAGATGCGTAAAATGTGTATCATTCGTCACACTATTTGCACAGTGTCTGTCTTTATTCTTCTTTGGGAAAACGGAGGGGGGGGGGGGTAATGATGGCATGCGAGGTGTCGGCAGGTGCTCCACGGGCGTAACCCAAGATGCTAAGAGAGTCGACCACTCACAGAATAACTCAGATATATGATGCAGAGGGGCCTTGCCTTCAAGGATGAAGAGAGTTGAAATAGAGGCACGGGTGTCCACCTAAACTCCAGCTGGCTGTGCGCCTGCGCTGGGCCACCTGAAAGCTGGGCGAGTGGCTAGTGCGAAAAGGCAGGCGTCTGAACAAGACTATAGGAGGCCAAGTGTGTTGTCCTTCTTTCCTGGCAGCACTGCCTCATCAGAGACGGTCGCTCAGTCCGTCTTTTGAGTTCAGAAACTGTAGCAGCGCCCTTGTGAATTTCAGCTGCAGCGAAAGAAGCATATATTTTTATGCATAACGGTGCATGTGCAGAGGGCAAGCCTTCGCAGGCGATGCACTCGCACAACAAGCGTTGTATATAACTTCTTCGCAGCAGCGAAGTCGGCTACTCCTGCAAAGGATAAGTACGTAGGCGTAACTGTTCAACACTATACAGCCAAGCACACGTGCATGCAATATTCGGTAAGCTCAGTTATGTCCAAATTTAGCTCAAAGAGACGCACGGAATCAGTCGATACTGGTATAGCGCGCTTTTCGAAGACTTCACCTGCATTTCTTTAGGAAAAGTATGGCGGTATAAGTTCGGTTTGTATCGAAGAAATAAGTAAAGTCCGAACTACTTTCTTTTCTTTTTTTTGCGCATATATATATATACGCCGCCGCACCCACGACGACACTCACTTCAGGGTGCTTCAGAACATTTGGACCGTGTTTAATAAGCGGCTCTCTATACAGCCGCGAGCAAGTGCCGGCAAAATCCATTACGTCATAAAGCGCCACCGGGGAATCGATCTGGTGCGGGAATGTCAAGGTGGCATATATCGCCACCCACACGCCTTTTCCTCTTCCGCGTCCATATATAGCGGCAACAGCGATGTATACCTATACAGCCCTGGAAGGTGCGGCGCATGTTAGCTGGATGTGTGTTTCCGTGAACCCGTTTACCGACTCCCTTACAGTTTTTCGCTGCTGTGTGCAATAGAAGGGGGAATGACGTCCGGTCGCCGCTTTCGGCGTACCTTTCTTGGCACGGCCATGGGATTCTGTGTGTGGATCACGTACCTGAGCTGCGTAGCATCGTCTGGACTATTGCTATTATTGTTATCATTACATTTGGTTTCCGTAAGTGTTTTATGGCATTCCCACTTAAAGGGACACCAAATAGAAAAGGCCGTTTTAGTGACATTACCTTTCTGCATTGTCAGACAAAACCCACTGAGCCGGCTGTGGCGCGAAAGATGGGCGGCGACGTCGCCTTCCTGCACTCACCGTCAAGTTTCGACGGCCTCTGCTCGGGTCTGCAGTTACATCGCGAAAGCTATTCTGAAGGACCCAAGGACTGAACTTGTAGCACGTTTCAACAACTGTTACTGCGCTACAGCCGCTCAAATACGAAAAAATGCTACGGAGTCCGTGACGTCACGTCCCTGCGCTGGAGGGATACGGCGCGAAATTTGTGGGGAAAAAATTGGCTTTCTTTTTCCATTTTAGTAATCAGCCTATAGTACCACAAAATAACGAAATCGGTGTTTTGAAGGAATACTTTATCTGTATAAAATTATTAATTGTTTCTTTTTTAGCGCCGCTTTAGGTTAACATTCCTTCCACTGCAGCTACACGTCTCTCTCTCCAGCGTCGCGTCCCCTGCAGCTCTGCACTCGACCGGTGGCGACCGCGGCGCCGTATCCCGGAGCCCCGTTCTCGGCGGATCGAGCATAACGGACATCCCGCACGGTGGCGTCACGGTGTAGCGCTCACATTGCCGACGTCGAAGCCAGCTGGTTGCACACGGCTGTCGCCGAAGTGTTGCCTCTCTCGCCGCGCACTAGCGCAACCCGATCGGCAGGCGCCGACTGACGACGCGCCGGAGACGCGCGGATCGCGCATTCCGAGAAAAGTGCGGCGCAGCGCTGGCGTGCATTAACGAGCCGGACACGACGACAACGCCGCGCGTCTGTGTCCTCGCAGACGGGACGGAATCGGAGGCGGACGCATTTCCCTTTTCTGACGCATACCGCGTCCACTGGGACTCCGTGCTGCTGCGCCTGGGGGGGGGGGGGGGGGGGACCCTTACTCATATCGCCGATACTCGGGCATACTTTGGCTGTAATCACACCGCAGTCGTTTCCTTTACTTAAGGTTTTTTTTTTAACCCGCCTCGGGGCCTCCACGGCTTTCCGCTACTGGTCGCGTTTTGAAATATCGCGCTAGCGTTCTTGCGTTCGATATACTGCCGAACGCCTGTACAACGAACGCCTCTGTAACAAAATGACTTGTACGACGAAGGATATCGCGTGACCTGCCTGAATTTCTATTTTCCTTATCTGCTATGTATGGATTCACCTACGTCGCAGACCACGCAGCCGATTTAGCCCTCCGTAGACGCGTCGTAGATCTGCTGTGCATGCGAGAGATGCAATATGCATTACGTCGCACTTCTCGGAGGTCCCGGATGTATGATTTAAACCGCGTTCGCCACAAAGTGTACTGTTCTGGAGCTCACTCGACACACGTCCTGCGGCTTAGAGGAGCGCATATATGTGTAAGCCCGCAAATACACGCAAGGTGCCTCGAGCAGCCAGTCGCGCAGCAATTTTGCATGCATTTGCGAGCTTCTTTCACGCTCGGAAAAACACATTTATGTAGGATATATTGAGGAACAGAAAAGTGCATCGGGAGTTTATCATGTCGCTCTACAATTTTGTCATTAACACATATAATCTAATTATAATATTTGAGAAGTTGATTAATGAATTAAGAGTACTTCTCTAATTAGGCGGAATGAAAAAAAGAAATAGCTTTAGTATCTCCAAGCAACGGCAAGCAACATTACCGTTGTTCTGTCCAGCTACGTGGCATTTGCATATTTTTAAACTGGCTAAAGTTAGCTGCGACACTCTGTATATGCTGATTGTTAAATGCCCTCATTGTCAAAATGCCGTGTTCTCTTCGGCGGGTCCTTCCACCAGTGCTGTCCTCGTCGACTTTCGCCTCGTTTCCGTCCTTGATAGATTCGACACGTCGTGGGTCGTCGGTGCGAGCAGACCATCACGTCGGCGGGGAAGATGTCTGCCACAGCTATTACCACCCATCCATCCATCCATCCATCCATCCATCCGTCCGTCCGTCCGTCCGTCCGTCCGTCCGTCCGTCCGTCCGTCCGTCCGTCCGTCCGTCCGTCCGTCCGTCCGTCCGTCTGTCTGTCTGTCTGTCTGTCTGTCTGTCTGTCTGTCTGTCTGTCTGTCTGTCTGTCTGTCTGTCTGTCTGTCTGTCCGTCCGTCCGTCCGTCCGTCCGTCCGCGAGGCGGGCGCTATTTATACGTTCGAGCTTGGTGGCGCAACCCACCGCCCCGTTCCAAAGGGGGACGCTCATAACATCCATCCTCATAACATCCACCAATCAGCAGCAGCGGCGGCGGTCTTGCACTGGCATCTCTAAAGTGCCTGCATAGAGCCTTCCGTGTCACTTTGTGCGGATATTCAATAAACACTGACCCGTGTTTCGACTCTTTATGCGCTGACACAAAGCTTCGCTGTATGTATAGATTCCAAGTCGTTGGCTCTGCTGCACTTGTTATCTTGTACACTCAACCGCCGTGTGTTTCCAGTAGATCGTCAGCTGCAAAGCAACGCTCGTGTCGTCCCTTTTTGTTGCCTGTCGCCGTCCTTTTGCGCAGTAAATGATGGATCTATTCCAACTCGCCCGTATTTACATTCTTAGTCCGGATAGCTGCCTAGGCTAAAAAGCTGTCATGACACAGCTTGATAGTGACGTGCGACACTTCAGCGGTTTTGGTTTCTATGGTCGATCGTCTTTCTCGGTTCTTGTCTCTCCTAAATCCATTGTTCCCGCGTGCAGGGTAGCAAACCGGACCTTGTGGTTTGCTTCTACGCCTTCGCTTTGTTTCTCTCTCTCTGTCTCTCTTTAAGGAGACAGCCGCTATATTTTTAGTCCCGTGAAGTCAGAATACCCGGCAGTAAATGTACGCACTCGTTTCTCTCTCGTACCTATAAGAGCTGAACACGACCTACTTCCGATCACCTGCAGGGACGTATTTGGCCCGCACGTGTTACAGAATTCACGGTTTGCCTAGGCGGGCATGTTTGCGTTTGGGCCAGTCTCCCGTCGAATCACTAAAGAAGAAGAAGAAAAAAAAAAGTATATTGCCTCCCAGGAATCGAAGCCGAACGCAGTGGCCCAAACTAAGCGAAAAGCGAGAGCTCTCATGCATGCATCATCGGAAGAGGTGGAGCAGCAGCATCGGAGCGGCGAAACGTGCGAGAACACTTGTACCCACCGTCGTGACGCGAATGCGTGTCGCGACCCAATCGCGCCGCGATTGGTCGATCCACTTTTAAGCACCGAAGAGAGAATGAGGAGGCGAGGCCTGCCTCGAAGCAAGTCAGTCTTCCGTGATCTCGCCGAGGGTGCGGCGTATACGGGGCGCGTCACGACCGGCGTGGTCCGACGTTCCTCTTCTCCGTCGCTACCCGCTTTCTCGCCGAAGCGCGGTGCGGCGTTTCGGAAGCTTCGCCCCGTCTTATTTCCGTGCAGCGGTGTCGAAGCTCGGCTTCTCATTTCGACGCCAAAATGTAGGATAGCGTTTTTCCTCTAGTAAATAACTTCGCACGGACGAGGTCTTCTCGACCGCGCACTATGACCTCACGCTACCGCAGCTCACCTCTTCACGTGTACTTCACTGTTGCCTAGCTAGGACGCGTGCTGCATCAAATTATAAACGGCGACGATTGTGAGCTTTGAAGCGTACGCCCTGGCGGAACACAATGCGTTAGTAAGCCCGACATTGATTAGCTGACGCGTGGCCTGTATGTGCTGTGCCTCCAGATGTGTTTCGCTGAAACTATGGATCGTTTGGGAAGCCAAGTTGCGTGCACGTATAATGGTTGAAAAGTCAATGACGTGTGCCGCGTTCGGTTTCTTAGCAGTTTCTGCCGCCATATGTCGCTTACGGCGTCCGGAATTGCTTTAAAGCGATATCAAATCTGAGCGCTTATTGGGCGCGTGTTTCTTTCTTTCTTTTTCGTTTTTTTTTTGTTCCTGACTGCTGCCTTGCAGCTTTTTTTGCGCTGAACGCTTTAGCGCGCCCTGGCGCATAATTTAATTTTGTGAAACTGTACGACCTCACATATGATCAGCCAATCAGAAGGGCGAGTCTATACCATCGCGCACATTGTTCTTATGCGCTGCTATGTGTCGGTTTTCCTACGATTTCGGGCTCCATCGTCTCTTGAAGCAGACGACGACGACGCAGACATTTTCGCGCCGCGCAGTCTGTTCTGGTTTAATCGCGGCACTGTGCGACGGAAGCTGTTCATTGCTTAATCGCTTTCCCTGTGCTCGTTCTTCGGAGGATATGCTACTAAGTACAGCTGCCGTATTGCAGTGCGCGCACGTGCATGGTATAGCTCTGCCACACACTACTACTTTCTGCTGCGCACAACTAAACGCCTCGTGCGCTGTGCTTCGTAGACGACTCCGCAGCGCTGCACGTTTCTAGAGGGCCAGAGCTCGCGATACGCGGCGACGCATGAGCGCACCTCGGTCGGCAAACGCTGCGCCGACGGCGATCGCATTCGCTGCGCCTGTAGGGGGATCGAGTGAGACGGCTGCGACTCTGGCGAGCCGGGCCCGCTGGGCTGCCAAATTAAGTCGCCGAGCTTTTCATAAATGTGCTGAAAGCCACAACTCCAACTCGAAAGCGTGGGATAACTGCGCTGAGAAGGCAGATTGATGCCGGAATCGGGAACGATAGGAGAAAATGCGCTGCGCTAGTTAGCGGTTTTTCGAGAAACGCGAAGTACGCAATATTATACCTAATATTAATATTCTGGTAGTTGCTTGCTTCGTCGAAAATAAATCAGCAGCAAAGATGCTGGACCGGATGAGGCCGATTTAATGGTGACGCCATCTGTACTGAGAGGGCGAAACGGACGTTATCGCCAGTTATCGGTATAGCCGGACATTTCGGTATTCAGCGGTGGCGGAAAAAAGAAAAGAAGAAAGAATACAAAAGTATATATATATATATATATATATATATATATATATATATAATGCTAGAGCTTGCAATAGATATAGTAAGGGGGCCGATTATCTCCAGCATGCCAGGTGAGTACTTGTCGGCGGCCCGTTTTTCAAGGGGATGGCATTCGAAGCCGTCCGTCATCATCGTGAGGAAATCGACCTTTCCAGTTCACCATCGCCACTTACAACTAATTTTAGTTTATTCTGGTGCACGGAACAGCCAAGTACCGCTCTTAAGCGTGACGTTAAACGGGCAGAAGGCGTGGCGCATCAGAAACGCGACAAAAGAAAGACACATACGACACACACGTTTGGCGCTAACTTTCGGCAACGAGTATTTATTGCGGGGTCATCATCATCATCAGCCTCCATCACGATATACAAACAAGCCGAATGTGCTACTTTAGTTAAAGGGGCACCATAGTGGCTAATTCTAAGCCGAATGCAGGGTAGATTACATGTGGCTTGAGCATGTGTGGAGGCCACTTAGCAACGCCGCCGTTAAATCAACTGCGAATGTATACCCTGAAATTCGTGACGTCATATTTGCATTACCGGTGCCGTGGAAATTTAAAGTGACATTGAAAACTGAAAGATTGGCCCTCACTTTATCAGCTGATTATCGATCGGCCCCATTCATACATAGAAATAGATGAGAAATTACTTTGCAAGTTATACAATACCGGTCTTAGGTGATTTAGCGTTACTGTTTGAGTGTCATTTTAAACGTGTATAACGCACGGCCAAAACTATACCCACCTGCGAAATTGCGTGGAGCGCGAACGGGCGGAAGGGCCTTTTGTGCCTGCGCTGCTGAGCGACGCAGTATTCAGTTGGTGTTCCAGTGTTCGCAGGTGCCCTGAACACGCGGGCTATTAGCAGGATAGCGTTGGGATTCGGCAACCCATTGCTGCTCCACCTGCGGATGCTTTATTAAAATGTCCGCCTGCAGGGTGTTATAAATTATAAACGCGCGCTTCAAAGCCTGCGCCGCTGGGGAGTGAATCGATTGAGCACTCCTCTCGTACCGAGGTCTCCCCACTTTCCATGATATTGCTGCGCCCGGCGAAGTTTGAGACCGCCTGTTTCGTGGTGAATGATGGTGTTTTCTGGCTGTGTTTTGATCGTTGTGTTCTCTTCAACCATTCAAATTACAACAACTAGCACAGCGAATCAGTCTTAGGAGATGTGCTAACATTTTACCAACTCGAGCTGAAATTATCCACGAAGAGAAAAGAAAGAAAGAAAGAAAACGAAATCTGGCACTGTTTTCAGGACTGGTCCATTGCGCTCGCCAACAGGTGTGGAACGGTATGCGATTTTCGGTGAGGACTGTCCTGTGCCACAAGCATTTCTGCGAGAAATTAAATGTAGCATAATAATAATAATAATATGATATCGCTGAATATTCTGTATGTTACATATACAAGTTGCGCAATATGTAGTTCGATAAATGAGATATCGTAAGGCAATCAAATGTGCTCGGCAGTCGCCATGCAGTTTCACCTCGACTTTCGGTCGTGCACTTTCGTCGCCTTATTCACTGACCGTGCGTGGACAGTTGTGTGCTGCACGTAAAGCAGTACGGTTCCAATTACTCTGCCAACAATACCGCACTTCATCCGCACTTCATCCAGC
Source organism: Dermacentor albipictus (assembly GCF_038994185.2). Lineage (NCBI taxonomy): Eukaryota > Metazoa > Arthropoda > Arachnida > Ixodida > Ixodidae > Dermacentor > Dermacentor albipictus. The sequence goes on along the minus strand of NC_091826.1, from coordinate 7,934,346 downwards.
GCACTGCACGGACACGCACTGCAGCGCACTGTCACTGTCACTCCCGTCCGTGCAGCGCACTGCGTGGTGGGAGTGAAGACTACAGTCTTCACTCCCGCCAACAATATGCCTCGCGTAACCAGCACGAACTATACTTTTACTCGTCGTCGTGTTATTTCACATGTTTAATCGGAGGTAAGGCCACAATTCGTAGAAGTTCTAAACTAATGTGTTGCTTCAGGTTTTGAAAGATTGACCAATGAGCGGCTTTGCAGCTGGTAAGGTATTGTATTAATACGGTGCATATGAGAAATTCGAACCGATCGTCTTGGTTATAGCAAAAGAGAAGTGTCGCTTACGGCGTCCGGAATTGCTTTAAAGCGATATCAAATCTGAGCGCTTATTGGGCGCGTGTTTCTTTCTTTCTTTTTCGTTTTTTTTTTTGTTCCTGACTGCTGCCTTGCAGCTTTTTTTGCGCTGAACGCTTTAGCGCGCCCTGGCGCATAATTTAATTTTGTGAAACTGTACGACCTCACATATGATCAGCCAATCAGAAGGGCGAGTCTATACCATCGCGCACATTGTTCTTATGCGCTGCTATGTGTCGGTTTTCCTACGATTTCGGGCTCCATCGTCTCTTGAAGCAGACGACGACGACGCAGACATTTTCGCGCCGCGCAGTCTGTTCTGGTTTAATCGCGGCACTGTGCGACGGAAGCTGTTCATTGCTTAATCGCTTTCCCTGTGCTCGTTCTTCGGAGGATATGCTACTAAGTACAGCTGCCGTATTGCAGTGCGCGCACGTGCATGGTATAGCTCTGCCACACACTACTACTTTCTGCTGCGCACAACTAAACGCCTCGTGCGCTGTGCTTCGTAGACGACTCCGCAGCGCTGCACGTTTCTAGAGGGCCAGAGCTCGCGATACGCGGCGACGCATGAGCGCACCTCGGTCGGCAAACGCTGCGCCGACGGCGATCGCATTCGCTGCGCCTGTAGGGGGATCGAGTGAGACGGCTGCGACTCTGGCGAGCCGGGCCCGCTGGGCTGCCAAATTAAGTCGCCGAGCTTTTCATAAATGTGCTGAAAGCCACAACTCCAACTCGAAAGCGTGGGATAACTGCGCTGAGAAGGCAGATTGATGCCGGAATCGGGAACGATAGGAGAAAATGCGCTGCGCTAGTTAGCGGTTTTTCGAGAAACGCGAAGTACGCAATATTATACCTAATATTAATATTCTGGTAGTTGCTTGCTTCGTCGAAAATAAATCAGCAGCAAAGATGCTGGACCGGATGAGGCCGATTTAATGGTGACGCCATCTGTACTGAGAGGGCGAAACGGACGTTATCGCCAGTTATCGGTATAGCCGGACATTTCGGTATTCAGCGGTGGCGGAAAAAAGAAAAGAAGAAAGAATACAAAAGTATATATATATATATATATATATATATATATATATATAATGCTAGAGCTTGCAATAGATATAGTAAGGGGGCCGATTATCTCCAGCATGCCAGGTGAGTACTTGTCGGCGGCCCGTTTTTCAAGGGGATGGCATTCGAAGCCGTCCGTCATCATCGTGAGGAAATCGACCTTTCCAGTTCACCATCGCCACTTACAACTAATTTTAGTTTATTCTGGTGCACGGAACAGCCAAGTACCGCTCTTAAGCGTGACGTTAAACGGGCAGAAGGCGTGGCGCATCAGAAACGCGACAAAAGAAAGACACATACGACACACACGTTTGGCGCTAACTTTCGGCAACGAGTATTTATTGCGGGGTCATCATCATCATCAGCCTCCATCACGATATACAAACAAGCCGAATGTGCTACTTTAGTTAAAGGGGCACCATAGTGGCTAATTCTAAGCCGAATGCAGGGTAGATTACATGTGGCTTGAGCATGTGTGGAGGCCACTTAGCAACGCCGCCGTTAAATCAACTGCGAATGTATACCCTGAAATTCGTGACGTCATATTTGCATTACCGGTGCCGTGGAAATTTAAAGTGACATTGAAAACTGAAAGATTGGCCCTCACTTTATCAGCTGATTATCGATCGGCCCCATTCATACATAGAAATAGATGAGAAATTACTTTGCAAGTTATACAATACCGGTCTTAGGTGATTTAGCGTTACTGTTTGAGTGTCATTTTAAACGTGTATAACGCACGGCCAAAACTATACCCACCTGCGAAATTGCGTGGAGCGCGAACGGGCGGAAGGGCCTTTTGTGCCTGCGCTGCTGAGCGACGCAGTATTCAGTTGGTGTTCCAGTGTTCGCAGGTGCCCTGAACACGCGGGCTATTAGCAGGATAGCGTTGGGATTCGGCAACCCATTGCTGCTCCACCTGCGGATGCTTTATTAAAATGTCCGCCTGCAGGGTGTTATAAATTATAAACGCGCGCTTCAAAGCCTGCGCCGCTGGGGAGTGAATCGATTGAGCACTCCTCTCGTACCGAGGTCTCCCCACTTTCCATGATATTGCTGCGCCCGGCGAAGTTTGAGACCGCCTGTTTCGTGGTGAATGATGGTGTTTTCTGGCTGTGTTTTGATCGTTGTGTTCTCTTCAACCATTCAAATTACAACAACTAGCACAGCGAATCAGTCTTAGGAGATGTGCTAACATTTTACCAACTCGAGCTGAAATTATCCACGAAGAGAAAAGAAAGAAAGAAAGAAAACGAAATCTGGCACTGTTTTCAGGACTGGTCCATTGCGCTCGCCAACAGGTGTGGAACGGTATGCGATTTTCGGTGAGGACTGTCCTGTGCCACAAGCATTTCTGCGAGAAATTAAATGTAGCATAATAATAATAATAATATGATATCGCTGAATATTCTGTATGTTACATATACAAGTTGCGCAATATGTAGTTCGATAAATGAGATATCGTAAGGCAATCAAATGTGCTCGGCAGTCGCCATGCAGTTTCACCTCGACTTTCGGTCGTGCACTTTCGTCGCCTTATTCACTGACCGTGCGTGGACAGTTGTGTGCTGCACGTAAAGCAGTACGGTTCCAATTACTCTGCCAACAATACCGCACTTCATCCGCACTTCATCCAGCGCACTGCACGGACACGCACTGCAGCGCACTGTCACTGTCACTCCCGTCCGTGCAGCGCACTGCGTGGTGGGAGTGAAGACTACAGTCTTCACTCCCGCCAACAATATGCCTCGCGTAACCAGCACGAACTATACTTTTACTCGTCGTCGTGTTATTTCACATGTTTAATCGGAGGTAAGGCCACAATTCGTAGAAGTTCTAAACTAATGTGTTGCTTCAGGTTTTGAAAGATTGACCAATGAGCGGCTTTGCAGCTGGTAAGGTATTGTATTAATACGGTGCATATGAGAAATTCGAACCGATCGTCTTGGTTATAGCAAAAGAGAAGTCGTCACGCATACTACAAACCGCTACAAAAATACGTGCTCTTGACGTTATTTACAACTTCGTTGGAGAAATAACACAAGATCCTTAGTTTGGCTTTAGGGGTGAATACCGCTCAGCCATTGTACTATATAGGATGAAGAGCAGGACGTATATTGCCTGAGCGCTGTGTGATATAGTGGGGACCAATCCTCCCGATAAGACCGGATGTTTCCTGTAATTAGGAGTTCGCGATTGATGAGTCACGTGTTCTCTGTGCACTGCTGACCTCTTCTCGCCACACTAGCGCATTTGGAGCACTAGCAAAGCAGTGAGCTTGGACGTCACTGTTCGGTTCTTCCCACCTGATCGGTTTCTTAACGTGCATACAATGAAACAAGACAATGAAAAAGGAACAGACGAACGTAAACAAGAAGTCAGCTCAAACCCATGGCCATCCTATTAACGTTTCGCGTGAAAAGAACGTGCCCGTTCTCTTTGAAGACGCATAACAGATATACTTTTCTACATCGGCGTAGAGGCCGTCTGCCGCCTTTTCATCTTTCTGCCGATAGTGTCGCGATTATCCGCGGTATCTGGAGTTACCGTATATGCTACCAAAGGTAGCATGTTCAGCATACAGCGATTCAAGTCAGTACGCAGCCACATACAGTAATTCTAGAGAAACCAAGTGCGAAGAACTCGAAGCGGCGGACCAGACAACGGGTGAGAGGTTGACACATGCACATGGTGGTGGACAGTCTCCCTAGATGTGTGGCCTAAAAGAGCTTCGCGACGCTGCGGCCTGCGCGGATTCGAGTTTTACGGTTTGGGGGAGTACGCAGCGAGGCTGAAATGTTCAAAAGAACCGTTCCAGCTCGCGAGCGCGACCCCTCGCGCAGGTGTTTTCACGCCACGTTGAACCGTTCCGTGGACCGGCGCCGCTTTCTAGGCTGAGCTGTAGTACTTACAAAGTCGTTACGGCTGAAAAAGGAAGAAAGAAACCGAGAACGGTGCGTTTGAATCCTTAGAGAGGTCGTAAACCTTGCGCCCTACGAAGTGAAATCCCGGTATGAGACCTTCGCGCGCTTGCAAAGTCCGTCCGGCGACAGGACACAAGGACGGGGTCACGTACAAACAGAAGATTAGAAAAAAAAAGAAGGCCACGTAAACAAAAGACTTGCGCTTAGCAGACGACGACGAGGACGCAGTTGTCAACCGCTGTTCCAGCTTGCGAACACAGATGGCGCCAGCGGTCCCATAGCCGTACCTTTCTCTATGGCCGTACGGTCGTTCGGTTACGCGAAGGAGGTCCACTGAGGAGCGTTACTAGGAAACGACACGGCCGGCGCGTTGTCCGGAAGGAGCGTTCGCCCTCCTCTCTGGAACGTCTTGCTCGTCTGGCCTGGTTGGCCAGCTGCTCCCGCGAGCAAGGCTCGCGCCTTGTTGGCTGTGGCGAGAGGAGAACGTTATGCATCGGGGCGTGTACGCGACCGTTCGTTCGGCTCACTTTCGCCTTCGGTGCACGACGCCACGAGGCGTCGCGCCGATCGGCAGCGATTAATAAAAGCGACACGGTTGTGGCGGCAGCACGTGACTGCTAACTGAGCTGACTGAGCGCGATAGAGAACATGGCCGTCTGCAAGCAGCTGCTGGAATGCGTTTTGCGAGGCGGCGTCGGCGTTGGTGGCGCGTGCGCATAGGAGTCGGTGTGACGCCACGCTGCTGTGACTGCCGGGGCGAAGCGAGTGTGTGAGTGTGGTGCGTGACGTCGTCGTCGCTGATCGGCAAGCGGCGCGTCGCCTGTCCTTACACGGCAGAAACGCGGCGCTCCCACGCCGGCCTAGAAAACGAAGTGCGGAGGACGTCGTCGTCGGCGGCTCGGCAACGGTTCCGACCGGCGAGCCGCTGCCTCACAGACATTCGCCGCGAACATGGCTGGCCGCGCGACCGACTGCGAGGACCCGAACCTCCAGAAGTACGAGTCGAGCCTGTACAAGTTCAAAGGTCAGTTGTCGTCTTCGTCGCCTGTCAGACTTCGCAGGGAACGCTCGACATGTGTGCTGAGCGTCTGTTGGTGCTGTTACTACTTAACGCCCATATAACGCCGCGCGTCTCTCTGAGAGAGACCTGCTAACGAGAACAGACGGCGCGGATAGCCGGATGCCTCCGCCCCTGCTCGGAGTCTCGCTCACTCAGCGTTTCTCTTTTTCTTCTTTTTCTCTTCGCGGCACCTTTTCAGCGGTCGCCTCCTGCGAGAGATCGACTCTATGAGCGCGAACTTGACTAGTTTCTTCTGCTCGCCCCATGTAGCGCCTCTCTCTCATCGACGGTGATGCAGGCGCACCCATGGATATTATTCCTGCCCGACTTCGTTCCACATCTCCCCCGCCCCACCGCCTCGCGCAACCCAGGTTGATCGCCGGCGAACTCGATATCGCCCCCCGTGTTCTCCGTTCCGCTGGAATGTCTCCGCGAAGAATTCCTTCCTACGCATCACCGAGTTGCAGGGGCTTGTTCGAAGGAATGCTACCGTGAAATGGGGTTGCCTCTTACGAGGTCGTCGGTTTCCTATAAGAGCCATCTTGTAACCTTGAGCGCTTAGACATTACCTTTATTGCTGATCGCGGACGCGGAGAACAGATATGGACAGATGGTTTGTGTACTGCTGAATTCTTGCAGCGATAGTGCAAGTGAGGCAACGAATGCAAATCTCGCTTCGGCGGATTACTTGTACAGTGACGCTGTGACTGCGACGGTGTAGTTGCGGCCGAGGGAAAGCGCAGTGTCTCCATGCGGACGATTCCGTTGCCGGGAGTGGAGCAAGGAACGAAACGCACGACTCGTTTGGACTTTCGCCACTGCATATGGGCGTCGGTCTTTTGGGTCTGCAGGTAGCCGGAGTTACCAAGCAACTCTCACCGATTTCTCAGCGGCAGCGCTTCTTTATAAGGACAAGTCCGCGCAGCAGCGTTACTCCAGCTGTGTTATCTTTTCGCTTGAACTAGTCGGTTCTGAATAAGGTGTTCGCGATGAATTTTCGCGACACTGGCAAAAGCATTGGTCGCGACACACCCTTTGTGCTGATACGGTTGCTGGACAGTCGCCAAAGCAGCAACTGGGCAAAAAGAAAGAATGCGGCGGCGTAGTGTAGCGATACATTCTGCTCCGAAGTTACGCTGAGATTGTGAAACGGTTGAATGAGGTCGTTGGTTTCGATTTCGAAAATAGCCGACAGTTAGAAAAGAATTGCGCCTGCGGTTTAGATTTCCCCGCGTGTTGACCTTTGTGACGTTAACGTTGAGCGTTAGGATGTCACGTTACATGTGCTGGTTCAACGAACTGTCCTTATTTTTGATGGTTAGTGCATGAATTAAGTATGCAGTTGCGAGCGACTGGATTCCATCGTGCTCACCGGGCTTTTCTGCTTTACGTAGTGTTTGTTAGTTATCGTAGCCCTAGGTGTTGGTATAATCTTCGACGGGGAAAGAAATAGGCTGTTAGTCTATAAGTGCATTTCCTGTTATACCTGTAACGTCAGTTTGTCATTCGAGGGCCCGAATTGGTTTGAGGGCGGGGCGGCGTCTGTAGCGACAGAGACGCCAAAATTAGAGCAAACGCAGTGGTGGTCCTATAGACCCGGAAGGGATAAAAACGCTCTATACATCGAGTGGCCACTTGGCCTACAGCGAATCAGGCTTGTCGACTTGTTTAACCAGCGAGCGCTCGTGTGTGCCCCAGTGGCCCGCACCGCATACTCTCGTGAAAGTCGGCCATGAAGCGACGCTAGATTCGTCGCTTCTGGCCACATCGCCGAAGTTGGGCAGCATTGTTCTTGGCTAGCAGCTGCGAGGCGCGCCAGTTTTAGTCGTCGCGCACGCCGTGGTCGGTGACCAGCCGCGTGTGCATAGACGTAGACATTTTGCAGATTATTGGAGACACGTTACGGACTACATTCTTTAGCAAACGGCGCGAATAACGGGACACCGAAAAGAGGCACATGACACAGCGCCTGTGTCGTGTGCCTCTTTTCTGTGTCCCGTTGTTCGCACTGTTTGCTAAAGAATGTGTTCGCACCAGCAAGCCCGGCTAGCCACTATTCTGAAGTTACAGACTAATTTTGTTTTCCAGCACAATTTTTCCCACGTGCTTACACTACAACCTCTATAATACCACATGTACAGTGATTTATTAAAGGTATAAGGAAAATCAGACACTAGGTATTCAATAGACGGTGTCTTACAGTCTGTGATCTATATTTATGAATAAAGACATGTAAACACTTTTAGACTGCCAGAACACTTTTTTATTTTTGCGTGAGAGAATACGTTAATCCGTCGCAGCTCGTCTCCGCATCCGCTCGCGAGCCGTTCGGTGCGAACACATCTCGTCTTAACGAGCCCTTGTAATTACGGAGAGGGAGAATACAGATTTGTCCGGTGTGGCCGATATCCGACCGGCGGGTTGGCGCGGCAAGCACAACAACTCCGCACGCAAGTGCGAAACGGGGTGTGCCTACTTGCTTGAAAAGTGACCCCGCGGTGAACAAATATTTTCGAACGAAGCTGCTCAGACATTTCTTCGAGTTTCGACCGAGTTTCACCCAACCGCATTCGCGAGCTCGCGAAACAGGCGTGACCGAAGGGAGATCTGCTGGGCGCCCGCTTGGCCAAGTCACGCAAGAACCGTGCGGGGGCGAGTCGGAACCCACGGCGATTCCTCGTTCGACTCGTCAGTATAGTGCAGCGCGCAAATACTTAAATTTTCCAACACGAATCGGATACTTCTGCATTGAATTCTTAACGGTCTTTGTTACTCGATTGGTCATTACATCTGTAATTTCATTTTATTTCGCAGTACCTTTGAGACCCAGAGGGAGAAACGGCAGAATTGCGAAATGCAGTACTACAAGGAAATTTATGCTTATACGATGTTGACTAATAATTTACGAATCTGTAAGCTCTGCGTTTCGCCCACTGCGCAGCCCGTTTCTCGGCACTTAAAATATCCGTGCAGGCGGCGTCTCGCGAGAACGCTGACGAGACGCCAGCGTGCGTGGAAGCCGTAAGAAATCTTCGGTGTTACACTTCCACCTGCTTAAAGTCACGACGGGTCTCTGAATGGCGTGCACCCAAGCGCGGTCTCGGAAGAGGCGAGGGCGAGCTCGGGGCCTCTGCTCCTTGGTGGACCGCATGTGCGCCACAGACGCGTTGTGCCCATCGGCGTTCGGAGAAAAACGCCGGCGCGCGTGGATCCCGCGTGACGCATTTCCGGGAGAGAGTGAGAGAGACGCATCCTGGTGTTGGCGAGGCGACGAAACAGCAAGCGCCGACGAATTGCAATAATTATTACTTACGTTGCATGCAAAGGGGCGCACCAGAAATATGTAATCGAACTGCGTCGTACGCCTTCAACGTTACGTTGTAAAGAACGAGTTTTAATGAATTTTGAAATTATAGCGGGCTGTTATCATAAATGAGGTCTTGTAACGAGTAGTGCCACAAGTCAGTTTGCTTTGAACTTCATTCGTACTTATTTGTTCGTAGGGGCTAAGTTTTCGTGCTGATTTATTTATTTGTCGGCCTGCTTCGCGCTGTTCGAGCGGCTGAATGAAGCAGCACTGGCGTATTGATTTCCCTTTTCGGCACTGCAGGATGGGAAAGAGAATGAAACTAAAGCGAAATTGATTGTCGCTGTAGTGAGTCAAATATTGCCGCCTGGAAGTTACATTGCCACGTGTTTCAAGCACTGCGTGCAACTCGCCGTGTTATAGAGCAGCAGCAAGTCGATGGAATTTGTTGGCTCCAGTTTCGTGAAAATAGCGTCGCCTCCGGCTTGCTCAGCGGTAAAAAAGGTACGGGCGCTCGCACCTGCCGCCGCAGAAACCAGTCGGCACCGACGACGAGCGGGGATCTCGTGCCGCGTTGTCGGGACTCGCGAGTTCGGAGGCCCACGGTCGCCGGAAGCGGGCGAGAACCTTGGCTGCGCGGCATTCGCCGCTTTGCCAACGTCGAGCGTGACGGGCGCGGGGTGTTCCGTCTTTTCGGTGCTGCAGTCCAGGTTTAAAAGCCGCTCGCTCCACCAGGGCCGTCGCCTCGGTTTCGGCGGTTGCGCAGGTCAGTTTGGTGGTCGCGCTTGCTGCGGTTTGGCGCCCTGTAGCTTGCTGCACCTGCGCGCCGAGAAAGCTATCGTCTCGCTTCCCCAACTGGCTCTCTTTGGCCGACTTTCCCGATAAGTTTAACGAAACAGCTCGGTGAACGTTTGTTTCGCTTGTTATAAAGCGCATCGGATGTGGCGGTCTTCCCCCGAAGCTTAGCTGTCCAACGACACTTAAGCAGAAAACCTTCGAAATGGGGGACGCAAGCTGCTCAGCTTGGTGCCAGGTTGAGGCAGGGTCGATGGGCGCGGTGCATGTGCAGAACCACAAATTATACGCGGATCCTTTTGTGTGTTGGCTGGGCAGATTGCGTGTGGTATGGGCGAACACTCGCGGTCCGCTGTTACTGAAGAATGACCAATAGTTGGATAAACGCACTTAATTTGTGACCGCGAGGGTTCTTTATTATTAATTACCGCATTTCCGCATAAATCACGCGACCACGAATGTAACGTGAAGGACGACTTTGTCTCGGAGAAAAAGAAGCAAACTATATATTACGATTATAACGCGAAGTGATAGCGCAATGAAGCACGAAACGACGCGTCAGAGCGGTTGACCCACAGGGCGCTTTATTCGCGGTTACGGTGAACTGCCGTCGCAAATTACAGTGAAATTCAGGACGGGTGCACGCTCAATTTACTCGTTGTCGCTGCTGACGTCATTGGCACCGTCCGCGAGAGCGGCGTCGGCGTTCGCGTTTTATTACCAACCAGAATATAACGCGAGGCGCGCTCTCACACAGGAAGTTAAAAAAAAAAAAAGCTCGTGCAAATGTAGGGTATTGAACGAAGGATAAGTTACTATGAATTGCTGTAACCTTCGTAGTCCGGGAGTTTAGTCCAATCCGCGAACTCTCGGACGGAACCGATATGCCGCAGCCATTGAGTAAAAATCAAGCGCCGAGTTGCTGTTCCCGGAGAAAACGAAAGTTGCCGTATCTGTTCGGCGCGGCGCGCGTGTAGACACAACTTCCTAGCATAGGAGCGACAATACTGGGTTTTAATGCCGTCTTCTTTGGGCGAGAGGCCTCGATGGAATGGGGAATGTGCGAGCGTGCGTGCCCTATATGCTCGTATCGCGCTTGAAGGTCTTTCCAGAGCGCGTGGCGTTGCCGACTCGTGCCCCTTGCCATTCATCGCGCATTATGTGTGGTGTTATAGGGCGATCGAACACGCCCACCAAATCGGGACAATATTCACGGGGAAGGGAGAGAGAGAGGTGGTGTGTGTACGCGCCGCACCTTCTGAATGTCTTGTGTGCATTTTTTTTTACTCTTTTTACGCTTGGAAACATCTCACCAAAGAGATACCTCGGGCGGCAACACGCAAGCATCCGATGTGCGAATGTTCGTCCGGACAAATTCCGAACGAATTCCGCAGTTTCCACATCGGGGGCGTTCGAGCCCGCAGCTAGCAAGTCTAAAGGAGCTGGAATATTCCAATTGATGTTTGCGTTAGAGTGTCCGCGGAATGTTGTCCACATACCGGGATGTTGTAAATGGATAGTGGTGCTACGCGCGATGCCAGAGGATGAGGGTGGAAACGTTTGGATGCCGCTCTGTTGAGAGGCGCACTGCTGTCGGCGTCGTTTAATTTGGCCCATAGACTACTTCGTTCGTATTGAAGTTGTGAGTTAATGTCGACCCCATTTCGCACGCCCGTCTCGGAGGTCTGGGAATCGACGCGTGTGTACAGTCGGGGAACTCGCGTGTCGACTGCCCTGGATGTTGTCACCCCCTTCCTGGAACTGACGCCATCCGGCGCAGTGCGATTCGTCAGGGCAGGCTGTCCGCCGCCAGATCCTCCGCGAGCGTCACTTGACTAAAAATGGTGAGACAAGGTCGGGCCGCGTTGGGAGGACCCGCGGCAGCGCGCGTGCTCTCGCCCGTCTGTCACCGTCGCGTCCGCGCTGCTGGCGCCGCGGCGGCCGGCATCTCTCGCGCGCTCCCGCAAGAAAGGACGCGCATTGAGTCGCGGGCGCCGGCCTCCTCCCTCTCCGGCCCGCCGGTGTGTCCGCGGTCTCTCTCCTCCCCACGCAGTCGGGGATCCCAGGCTCCAGAGCGCGCGCGTCAGGAAATGAGGAAACACTTCCCGACTCATGCGTAGTTTACGGGGTGCTGCACCTCGCTGTTCTTTCATCCCGGCGTCGTCTGCACGCCACCGTTCGTTTCACTGGGTGCAGACTTCGTGCGTTCAGAGCGTTGTCCGCACAGCGGTGTAGTAGGGCTCGCGCAGGCAGTGCCGGCGGGCCTGTGAGCAACTGTACTGGCACCGAACCGCAGTGGACCACTTCACGAAGGGCGCTGTGGGGCTGCCGTGCTGCTGAGCGTGAGGTCGCGGGTTCGATGCATTCGCAGCGCAATAAATGCGTGGCGCACCTGCTTAGCGGAGGCCAATTCGCGCATGCTCGCGTCATTGGCTCGCTGTGCGAACAGTCGCGAAGGAACTAGCTCGTCATGGAGCTGTCTTCGCTGCTCCAAAACAAGTAGCCACGCGGCCATCTACGAGATGTGTCGCGTGTGTCCGGCGCGCTTTGCAGCCTGACGCCTGGCTGCGTGTCGGTCAGCGGGAGAAGAATGCCTCGTTTCGAACAGCATTAAAGAAGGCACCGACGTCGCAGAGGCTCTAAGCAAATACTACCAATTCGTACCTCGCCGTGAATTGGCCCAAATTGCGAATTCAACGTTGGTGTAGCATATGCACAATTCGTATAGCGCGGTATCGTGTGACTGTTTGTGCGAACACGAGACGGAACAAGCTTGTAATGCTTGCGTGGGTGATTTCCGTGACCTGCTTTCACGTAAGGACGACAACAATAAAGCTAGTAGTAGTAACAATAACGATAATAAATTGGACAAAGAAGAAAAAAGAAAGGGCATCGCGTGCTCGGCGTCTTTTGGCGCACTTCCCGTCACCTTCGGCCCCCTCGTCTTCTCCCCCGTCACGTTTTCCTTGATTGTATCTTCGTTTCGTGCGCGGCGCTTCGACATGCGTTTGTTTAGCTTGCTGGCAACCGGCGGAATTCTAATTAGGAAGGCGGTTGATCGCTGCTCGCGTTAGGACAGCATCTCCGAGTCGTCTTTGTATTCTAGGAGAGAAATTTACGACTAATTCTAATATTACACGTTTTTCGCACAATAGTAATATTTTACTGCCTAGGGCTCGCACTAATTACCGACAAAATACCTTGAGCTACGCCGCCATAGGAGTGGGGTATAGTCTACCCTTGGAGGCTAAAACCTCGTCCTCATTATAATTATTTTCAAGCTTTCAGTTTGCCTGTTCGTGAGCAGTTGATTTATATGACGATCGCTGTCGTTACTTTCTCCTCTCGAGTGAATTTCGTGTATTCTTATTTATGTTGGTGCAGTTACTCCATGTCGTGTGATTTATCAGGGTTCATTTTCTATTTGATTGCATCTGTGACACTTCGTTATGCCCCCCCCCCCCCCACGCACACACACACGCACACTTTTTTTTTTTTGCAGTTTGACACTCCTAATGCTTACTCATTAAAAGCTGCTGAATGACTTGTGGGCCGTAGATCCATGTAAAAGGGACCGTCGAAAGGAAAACATCACTGGTTGCAGCGTTAAAAAAAAAAAAAACCTTTACCTAACTATAGACGGGCAAGAACACTGACAGACGACAAGCAGAAATCAGAGGTTGTTATGTAGGCTTCCGTCGCGAAACCGAAAAAAATTAATAAAGATAAAGCTTACAAATCCCATTTTGTATGTGCATTGCTTCGAAAACTGTTGTCGTCACACTTCTGACAACTTGCGATACTTGGTTTTAGCAGGCGGAGAACAATAACCAGACTTTCGGTTGTTGCGAAATGTTCAGCTAGTTTCGCAACAACCGTTCGCAACAAGCTAGTTCCTTTTCCAATACGAATAGTATTCAAGTTTTATTAGAAGCTTCGAACGTTCGCCCACCGCTGCATTATTATTATTATTATTATTATTATTATTATTATTATTATTATTATTATTATTATTATTATTATTATTATCGTCGTCGTCGTTGTTCTTGTTGTTGAACACCTGTAGACACCATGAGAAGGCCCGGGTTCGCAAATTCTTGAGAGTTTTAAATTCTGTTTTATTGTTAGGTGCACCGCGTTTGCATTTCGTGTCAATCACTTACGGCTCGCTCGCACCGGCGACTGGCAGCGGTCGTGCGACCGTGGTCGCAAAACTGCTAAACCAATCAACGGCGCGCCCAAAGTTAGTATGTGCTTTAATCCGGCGTCCGCCTGCGTCGCACCAAATAAAGTCCACTCCACCGTGGCAGAGTACAGGAATGTGATTGGTGTCCTGCCTCGTGATGCTGGGGCGCAGCACTTCCGGCAACGTGTCGAATGTACGGTGTAGCATTCGCAGGAAACCCAACAGCAGCAAAAGGAAGCACAAAATTTACGCACCGGTTCCCACGCAACGCGAACTAGAAGTGACAAGCTACTATCCACGCTACTCCTCGTCGCGCGCGTGGCACTCTAGCAGGATTGCTGTGCCGGCCTCCTGTCGCGAACTGCAGCACGGGGGGGAACACTGGCGTCGCTTTGTCCCCGCAGGCTGCCACAGCCGACACCACGCACGGCACAGCACGTCAGCACAGTGACGGCGTCTTCCTCTTCGCTCGAATCAAAACCCGTGGCTGCTGCCCGAACGGGACAACAGCGAAGTGGGCGCGAGCTTGCGTAGATATCTGGAGCTCTCGCCGAGAACGATAACCTCCGGGATTTCGACCTGCAGGTCGCGCCCGCCCGGGCTTGCCGGTGTGAGCATCGGTCGCGTTCAGTCGCTTATTAGTCGCCAGTCGCTAATGGTCGCGCGACCTCCTCATGTAGCCGATGTTTCGATGATTCGACAATATTGCGGGAGCTGAAGGGTGCCTGCATAAAATGCACGTCGATATCACAAACCCAAACTCGTTAGTCGTTGCAGTGGCCGTGTGCCCCTTTCTGTCTAGTCCCGTCTTCTAGCGCCGATTTTCTGTCCCGCGTGTCTTTGGGAAGTTAGGCGCCATCAGTCAGTCGACCACATTCTCGGTCGTACTCGATGTCTGGCGAGTTAGTTTGTCGGGAATTTCAGGCCTACACTGTAGTCTCTGAATTAATGCTTCTTACGTCTAGACCCTTCGATGAAACATCCCGCAGTCATGCGGATCCTGTTTGAAAGACTTGATATAGTTACGTCTTTTCTCTCACACTCTATCCTGTATGAATCAATCGAGGAAGCGCTGATGTGGCTTTTGTCTAAAGGTCGCATGACAGCCGCAACGCCTTCTCGCAGTGGTAAATAAAAAAAAAAGGAAAGGGGAAAAAAAGTTTAATCGCACTGCGTAGACAGTTCTGGCGCCTCTGTTGCTCCGCAGCGTCGGCGCAAGGGAACGATTTGTTTCAAGCGTGCTAATCGGCATGGTTCTGAACGCGGCGTTAATCCGTCCACGCATGGATCATTAAGCGCGCCTCGGGTGGCGGGGCAATGTGCGGCTGCCAAGAAGCGTCCCGCGGTGCGGTGGCCGGTATACGAGAAGAGCTCTCTCTCGTCGCCTTGTTCAAACTTCCCGGTGTATTTTTCTGACTAAGCAGTGCTCGCGTCGTGCCGGAAAGTGGCCAAGGTCAGTCTGGTTTGGCGATCTCCGACCGTCTCACGTGGTTCCCGGGAAGAGAGTCTCGCTTGGCCACGCTCCAGGTTTTGTGGAGAGCAGCTCGCGCGCACCTGTTCGAAAAGGCCAAGTGAGTGACCGCTGCTGCGCAGGCGGGTTTCTCCCCGCGACACGTGCCCGCGTTGCGCGTAACGGCTGTGCGCATTTTGGGCCCGCAGTGCTCGCGGATTGAACGGAACGGCTTCAAACTTGGCCCGCAGGTCGCGCGGTGGTGCAAATATTTCGATGGGCTATAACGATGCATGCCGATAGCTCGCGGAGCCCCGCGCCTGCACAGAACTCCACCGGTGGCTTCGGCGCGGTGCACTGGTCACGGCTTCCCGTTGACGCCACTTCTCTGTTCCCTCTTTCTTGACCCTATTTCTTGAGTTTCTGTCTCCGTCCTTCCGTCATCCTGCTCTATTTCTTTCAACAAAGCACAGTGAAGAAAGTGACGTGGGAATGGTGCTTCGCGGCGTCGCAAGGGCACGCGATGGAATGGCGCTGCATCGTGGTTCAGTTTTCGGACGTGCCCCTTGAGCTTCGCTTTCTCCAGTAGTATACCTCCGCCCTGTGTTATATGGAGTCGTGGTTTTCACGGTTGTGCCAGCAGTGTTAAGCGTTCGCCCGACAAGCGAAGGGTTTCCGGTTCGAATTTGGCCGTCGGATCAAGTTGCGCTTAAATCGCTTCATTGACTGCAGAGTTTCGGCTCGCTTTAAGGTTGAACTTCTTTTTTTTCAGGCCGTGCTTCGGTGTCAACAGCACCGGAAACCGAGCAGACGCGATCTGTTCCAGCAGTACCGTTACTTTGGGCGTGTGTGGGGAACGTGCATCGTCCACCTGTCCGCAGGCTGTCGAGGGCACGGTCGACGAAATGCACCTTCATCCGCTCGCAAACGCTTTTGCGTAGGACGCTGTATGCTTTGGTGTTTGGCGAGTCATCCAATGCGCAGGACAGGTTACCGTTGGTCTCATAACAGAATTGGCGCCAAAGAAAAGGAAAGTCGACGGTGACGTGATTGGGAAAGTGGCGGGCATATGTTAGGACCGAGTCGGCCGACGCGGGAAGGGGCCTCGAACAGGGGGTCACCTTCGTTCAGCGGTGGACTCAAATTGTCCGTTGATGATGATGATGACGACCAATTGATGCACCAGTATACAGAGGCGGTACAGAGCGTCGCACCTTAATCATAACTAGTCGAAAGCATTCTGCGTGGGACATTTCAACTCCATCTGCTTATGTTTTAGGTTGTTATAGGCTGTCATCCACTTCCTCGGCAACTTAGTGAGCCCCACAGATTTCAGTGACAGCTGTGCGAATAGCCGCTGGCCAAGTGATGGAGAGCGCAGGCAAGATTGATGACGATAATGATGATGATTTATTGGCTGCTCGATCGGAGAAAGAAAATTTAAATGTGACGCGACACTTGTTAGCGCTAGGAGCATAGCGTACACGTCATAGCAGGATTACAGTGCCAGCGAACATGGAGCCCTGTATATCGACTATGCGTGCGAACCGGGGTTTGCCAATATCGTCCACGGGCGGGCTCTGCGATCGGATTCGCATTTCCCGCTTCTCGTTTGCGAAATTCACCTGTTGCTGCCGCGTTGCGCGGCCAGAAATCGAATCCGATGCTTGGCGAGCCGTGTCTGTTCGGCGTGCTCGCTTCGCTCGATCGCCCCGCGTCGCCGCCGGCGGTGTGTGCGTGCGTGAGTAATGGACCGGTGCGGACGCGTTTCCTCTTCGGAGAGAAACCGTCGCCGGCATGGCGCCCGCTCGGATGTTCCTGTCGCCACCTCTGTCGTGTGTGTGTGCGTGTACGGCACAGCGCGTCGATCGGCGTTTAAGCAACGTCGCGCCTGCTTGCGGAACATATCAAGGCCGCGTCGCGCTCCGTGGCGCTGTGTTTGTCCCACACAAGCGGCGATACTCGAGCGCTGCGACGCGTGGTTCGTCGACTGCGGCGACGCGGATGGGGCCTCGCTTTTTTTGCGTATTGGCGGCCGAACTGACTTGCTCGCGTCGACGATTCGCCTATGGCCTTGCGAGGAGAGCGCCTGCGCCGTGTTTCGTTCGGATGGGCTTCGATGACCGTGACCCTGATGATCGCGCCCCGTCGGTCCTTGCAGGAGGAACTGACGCGGCCTCGTCTGAACTGCCATTAACGTTGGTGGTTATAGGCTGACTTTACCGCCTAACCCAAAGGCGACATTCTGAGGCCGGCCGGTCGGAATTTCCTCGTTTCGAACGCCATGGCGAAGCGACAAAGGAAAATTAAGAAAAAAAACGGCAATTTTCGCCAATGTTCTGACCATATATATAACAGAACGTGTCCCTTTAGGATCACTCAAAGGAAATGGTAGTCTACGGCCTAGATCCGAGTTAACGCTGTTAATATTAGGCTAACCTTTCTCCTTCGTTTATTATTTTTATTTAGAGTGCGGTGGAATTACGATAGCAGGCAAGTTTTCAGTGTTTACTAATTCTCTTTGCCTGCTGTCAGGATTGGGGGCTCAGTCCCATCGCTCGTGATCCGTTGTCAAGATTGGAGTCGGGCATGAATTAGAAGGTAGCTGGCCCATGCCGTCGTCCAACTTATCTACGCATAGGACGTTGATGAAGGGAAGGACTGCTTCTCATCGAGAACGAGGAATATGGGTTTATTTACAGTATTTATATCAGTCTAACATGACTGTTTGAGAAAGTACATCAGTCTAACATGACTGCTTGAGAGAGAGTGACCTGAGCAGCCGCACAACAGCGGTTTTTAAACACTCGGTCCTCTCCCGATACAAGGTGATGCGAACGTTCGTTAGTCATCGCAAACTAGCCGCCTCTCCGCAGGACGGTCTACACACACACATGCACACACACACACACGTGTTCACGGTCCGAAACCGACACCATACGAATTTCGTAAAACTCGGAGCCGTTCCGGGCAGCGCGTTGTCTTGCGTCTTGGTCGGTGCGTGGGAAGGAGCGAAAAACGGCGTTCCCGCGGCAACTCGCGCACCCGTATCTGATCAGGTCCGCGTTGGGGAGTTTGGTAACAATAGTTGGCCCGCCGAACTCATTCCGTCACAACGGCGATGAGTCTAGAGGTTGGCGGTGGTTTCAGCACAAAGCCTGCTTCATCGAACGCATCCTAGCTGAAGCGACGGAGAGTGGGGGATGCGCGTATTGTTCCCCGACACAAAGTCGATTTAGTCACGCTGTGGCTAGAGGTTGGCGGCGATGCTCCCGAGATGTTGCTTCCACAGTCGCAACTGGTTGGCAAAACTTGCATTGCAGCTGGCCGTTCTTAACACTGCACCCGTTAGTCTACACATGGCAATTTTCGTATTTTTTCAAGTTTTATTCTTCGTATGTTCGCGTGGAAATTAACAGCCTATTTGAATTTCTGTCGGGTAGAGATTTGGGTGGGGTGTGGGTGGTGGCAGGGGGTTTCGTATTTGCCGGTGTGCCGGAGTTAAGGGGACAATGTAATTCTATGGAATTCCAAGTGTTTTTTTTTTTTTTAGATGTATGTCATGTTTTATCGTTTGCGTCCAAAGCGGATGGCAGCCTATTGTCGGCGGCATTATCTGGGTATGCTTGCGCCTCTTCTAGAGCCAGCAACATGAGATATGTTGAGCGAGTGTTCCGAGTTTCTCGGATTATACGTATCAGTGCTCGCGTCGTCCACTGTATCGGAACAGCGTAACAACTACAGCACTGCCAACTCCTTTCGCGGGAGTAGCCATGCAGCGCTTGCTCTACGCATAACTCTACGGAAAAGTCTAAAGCTCCTGCCAACAATGGAACATGTGCCCACAAGCGATATACATATTCCTTCGGGTCAGTACCATATAACTCCCATGGGCGTCCAAATATGGGACAGAAAGAGTTGCTCGCACAAAAGAAAGTTGGTAACACTCTCTGGTAAGAGTGAGTTGTGAGGAGACATAGGCACAGTACGTGGGGTCTTCTTGAAATTTAGAGTGCTCTGGCAATAGCTTTGCCAGTTTTAAGCAAACTGTATCCTGGCTCTCCCTTGCCCGCTGTAACTATGAGAGAAATTACACGAGTAATTTCAATGTGCGTTTGCTTTCAACTGTAAGAAACACGCCGTCAAAGCTTATCGAGACCGCCCAGTGTTTCATCCCATCGATGATACCGGGTGACCATGTTTAAGTTCCTCAGTGTTTTTGGACATCACCTGTGGCAGATGGCATGATTGTAGTCCTCGAGCTGGATTGGTCATAAAATGCGGACATAACTAGCGCGAGAAACAGAAACATATTCAACTAATTAAAGAAATCGCTAATTCTTATTTAATTAGTTTACGGCACATATTGCAATTTACGAATCGTTGCCGGTGAGTTAGCAACGCATATTGACTTAGAATTCATTTTTCACGATGACCCTTGCCAAAGTATAGAGAAGTTTAAAGGAAGATGGAAACTCGAAACGATGGGTAATTAGTCGAGCAAGGAATCTCGCTTTAAGCCAACGTTTGGACTAGGGGACTTGTCTTCTATAATTTCATTGCCCAAGTGTGCGACAAATTACATGTGTGTTCCAGTTACTTTTGGGCTTCATTGCATAAAGGAGCATTTTGTAAAATAAGTGGAACAAGAGGGTATTTTTGCCGCTGGTTTGACTTGATGGCGCATGTCTAGAAACCAATGGCGTCCTTAAAATTAGTTCCTAGTGGTTGTGCCTATAGCAAGCTCACCGACTACAATTCGTAAATTGCGATATGTACAGGAAGGTAATTAATTAAGCAGGTAATCAGTTAAATTTTATGAATTAGTTGATGATGTGTTTTTATTTTTCTTGCAAGTAATGCCCCCCTCTTTGAGTAATCTACCTCCAGGACCAGAATTGTGCTATATGCCACAGGTGATCTCTAAAATCTCTGTAAAGCTTTAAAATGATGGGTGGATGGACGGATGAACTTTATTGTGGTCTTATGGGGAGCGCGCGAGCGCGCAGCGGGCCGCTCCCTTGTCCCGTTGGACAGCCCATAACTGTTCTTCCGAGGTTGGAGCTGCGTATACAACTGCATACCAGCGTGAAGGTGCGTTGCTTTCAGCGCCGCGTAAAGCGGGACACTGCCAGAGCATGTGAGATCAGTTCGCTAAGTCATTGCGTATAGTGCACATGCACTTGTTCTCTGAATTTCGGGGTAAATCCTGTGAAGAAGTAAGGGGTTTGGGTATGCGCCCGTCTGCAGCTTAGTATCAAAGCTTGAGGTCTATTGAGTTTACAATGTGCTAGGGGGTAGATCCTCCGAGCCAAGTAACTTCGTTGTACGAGGAAGGAGAGTCCCGATTGTCTGTATCCCCAACGTCACGCTGCCCTGTAGCTACATGGTCGATGATCATTGTGTGCCGACTCATTGAGGTTGAGTGAGGCACCCTCAATCTGCCGCATGTGGGCTGGAAACCAGATGACTGCGTGTGGCTTGATCTCCTTGCTTCCTGGTATCCCTATAGCGCCAGCTCGGATATTGTTCCTTTGGGAAATGCCCGAATGGCCGATCACTGTAGATTGTTGTCCTCTTGTCCAATAAGGCCATCGCTATTGCAGCCTGCTTCTGCGATCTCAGAGGACGTCGTCCGAATCGAAATTGAGTTCGTGACTTGACTTTCATGGCTCACGCTAACCGCAGCGAAGGCCTGTCCGTCAGCGTGGCGCGTTGCGTCTACGAAACTGTTCTCCGAAGCCCGTGCACGAGCCTTTCTCGGGAGGGCCTTGTAGGGTTTGGAGGACGTGACTTCGGGATGAAAACCAAACTTGGGAGGGATTTATTCTACATTATGTACAGGGACGAGAGCGTCAGGTAACAGACGTACAGACATTACGGGCCGGCAGCAACTCGGACGCTGCGGCCCGCGGCAAGAAGTTCGAGAGAGGTGAGTCAGGGAATCAGGGCATATCCCAGAATGCTCAGGTCTCTCTGGAAGGCTTCTTATAAGCCCTTCGAGCACTGCAAGTCACGTCATGTTTGACCAATGGGAGAGTCCACTCCGATGACGCCACTTGCAGCCAATGGTAGGCGCCCGTGTCGCGTGGCACACCTGTCGGGGCTCTCTGCGGTCTTGCCACGCAGACTGGCAATCCACTTGTAGGCTGGAGAAGGAGCGGGGGGGGGGGGGGCGCTCGTGCACCTGCTTCATTGTCGGATGCCCACCTGCTCCCGGTGACTCGGCTCCGCAGCGGTGGCAAATGCCTTCTTCAAAGACGAAGGGGGTCGATTGCGCTCCATTGTCCCAGGCCCCCTTCTAATCCCGGCGACGCACGAACTTGTTGCCTTAAACTTGTTTGCTCGGCCGCTTCTCTGGAATGCGCTTTCCTGCTTTTGCATTCCTCAATTAGCTGTGCTGCCACTCGAAGCGGTTTGGGGAACTCGAAGTAGCCTCAGGAACCAGCTCCATATCTAACAGCTCGTCCTCGCCCCGGTTGTTCTGAATGGCCGGTGAACTCAATTCGCTGGCCAGGAGGAACGCTGAAAGAAGCTGCAGGGTACTGGGGTCGAGCCTCGTTTGACGAACTTCGGGATCCTAGGCCCTGGAGAACAAACGTCAAACAAACAAAACAGCACAGCGCTGCACCACGCGTAAGCGCAGGCTCTTCACCCCTGACTCGCCAGACTATTACTGAGTCAAAATCAACCCTGATCTTTTAGTTCCCCAATTTTGACAACAGTTCCAACCACCCTTCCAAACAGCTATCCATTTCTCCTCGATTGCCGACAAGACCAGAGTACTATTGTTGTTGCAAAACAAAAGGGTCGCCGAGGATGCAAACAACAAATGAAAACAGCCGAACATAACATAAGTGGCCTAACTACACGAACAGCATGTTTCCAATCTATCGCAGTGGCGTACTTATCACACGTATTGGTGCCACTGAACAATCTGGTCAACCTCACAAGTACGTAATCACAAGTGCACCAGCCTTGTGGTCACTAAACAGAACGCGTACTTGCATTGTAGGCAAACTTTTCATTCACGCTTACTCACGTTTCTTTCCTGAAAGTCCTACAGGACACGTGACATAAACGAACAATTAAACTCGCGGGACTTGCACACTCCGCAGAACCCTTAAAATAATGCGTCTTCTAGTAACTCTTTCCACGCACGCTCACTAAAGAAGTCAGAATACGGCTGCCCTCTACACACTAGCAACCCACTCATAAAGTCTGCTTCCTTCCGTCCACACAGGACACGCGCAAATGGAACTAAGAACGCTTCGCCGTGCAAATCATGCACTCACTGAAAATCTACGCGCTTAACCTTAGAAAATTCAAAACACTTAAAAAGAAAGAAGGTTAAATAACACATGCGCTTATAGGCCTCTGAACGATAACCTTGACCCTCAGGTTACTTACACACACACAAAAAAGGCCTATCTACTGGTTAATGAGCATCTCGCGAGACTACATGTTTACATAAAACGCATCTTTCAAATCTCGAGCTTCTCAAACGAAAACACAAACAAAGCTCATACCTTTACATATTGAAAGAAAACCTAGTCTCAAATCGCGAAATTTTCCGATGCTCAAAAATAAAACAAGACACTTCATTTCTACGGAAACGCTCCTGGCCTCCCTTTCCAAACGCTTCCGTCTGACTCATACTTTGAGTCGAACCCGCGGTGGGCGTGGTCTGAAAGCTACTCTGGCTGCCGGGAGACAACAAAAGGGCTGATTCACTATCAGCTCCCCCAAGACGTTACGGTCTCCTGCCAATTTGCGTCCTCGCGCCCCGCTTTCAACACAAACTCGATTGACCGCGTCGCTACTCCCCACCTGGTCTCGTCCTACCACCTTGCGTTTCTTCGAACTGCACGCTGAGCTATAAAAAGAACTACGGAACGACGAGGAGCTTAACTGCCCCGTGCCCTTTGTCCGCGTCCGCGCAGAACATTCTTCGCGGTCCCCTTTTGACCTGTGGCTCGAACGTTCTGGATGCGTCAACATCGTCCTAGACGACCGCACCTTCTTCCTCGCGCCCTGCCCTCTTGGGGCTCTCGCCATCTTTGGCGGCGCAACATAAGTTACCGACTTTCGGTCTTTACCGCGCCTCTTTTTACGGCGCTTTCTCTTTGCACTCGCTTTCATGTCGCCTCGTGCCTCGTGCTGGCCGGTACACATTTCGTCGGCCCGGATCGGTCTCTTACCCGCACAGTCTGAGTGATTTACATTTAAATCTACACTCTCTTTGCCTCGACTGGCGGACAGCTCAACCGACTCTGGCACAATGCAGCAGGCTTTACTCGAGTAAGACAACTCGCACTCTTGCGAACTGCCCTCTACTACATTGCCCAGCTCACGCTGTGAATCGGCACACAGCCCGTCGGTATCGATCGCTGTCTCACGCGCACAGTCCGAATGATTAATAAGTGAATCATCCCTCTCTAGGCTACCTAGACTGGCGGAGAGCCGCACCGATCCCTGAACAATGCAGTTGTTTTCTCGTGAGCTACGGAGCTCGCCACCCCGAGAACTATTCTCAACTGCATCGTCCAGCTCGCACTTCATTTCTGCATGCACATCTGGCTCTACATGGGTGCTCCCTTCTGTCTGGTCAGCAGTACCCTTTTCCTCGCTAGCAACCTCGCTAACCTTACTAGCGACGCACACACGTGGTAACTGTGCCAATTTGTTCGCAGCTGGCCTAGCTGTCTCCACAGTCATCTGTTGGCACAGCACCTCGTCGCTCTCACTCTGGCCTTTAACGGCCTCTATTGCCACTAAGGCATCGTTAGCAGCTAGCCTTCTCCCTTTACTTATGAATCGGCAGCCAATCTCACAGGCACTACTCTTTTCGTCGGCTTCTGGCGAAAATCTGCTAGATGCTGCCTCATTCTTTCGCTCTGTACTACCTACAGAATTCTCAGACAGCCGTTGTCTCTGTGCCAATACCTGATCACAATACTGTATCTCTTTGATCAGTGCTGCCTTCTCTCTTTCATACTTTTCCTCTCGCTCAAGCTTACGTTGCTGATACTCCCGTTCGCGTTCATTCTCACGTACGTGACGCTGACACCTCAGAGTAAGTTCTTGAAGCTCCTGCTTCCGTTCATTCTCGCGTTCTTCACGCTTAAGCTCACTCCTAAGTTCACGACGCGCTCGCAAACGTACACGACGCGCACGCTCCCGTGGCTCCTGTATCACCTCCCAAGCAAGCTCAATGCTTTTGTCATCATTGCCACTATCTTCAATCGCCTTTATGATAGCTGGCGTTTTCATCCGTTCGTCCGCCTCAACTCCCAAATCGTCGCACACCAACAACAAATCTAACCTCGTCAACCTTCTAAGATCCATGGCAGCTGCCCCGACAGGTGGTTAAAACTGTTTTCCTTAATTAATTTGTGCAAACACACAATGCAACAAACTCCCGATTCCCAGAACTATCAAAATTGAACACACAACCTTTGAGTCTGGCGAATCATAAGGAAAAAAACCACGCGCTCACTTACGGTTGCAGCACCCTGCCATCCGGTTCATTTGTCCGCTGTTCCCGGTTCCTTCCGGACTCCCTGGGTCGAAGGCTCGCTCCTTCTTCGATACTCCCAGTCTCTTCGGACCTCTTTCGACGAAGGCTTTCTCTTCTTCGCTCTTCCCGGTTCCTTACGATCTCTCTGGACGAAGGTTGATCCGTAGCGCTGCCACCAGCTGATGCATTCGGAGGCGATCCTACCGCTGCCAACCAGATGTAGGGTTTGGAGGACGGGACGTCGGGATGGAAACCCAAAACTTGGGAGGAATTTATTCTACATTATGTACAGGGACGAGAGCGTCAGGTAACAGACGTACAGACATTACGGGCCGGCAGCAACTCGGACGCTGCGGCCCGCGGCAAGAAGTTCGAGAGAGGTGAGTCAGGGAATCAGGGCATATCCCAGAATGCTCAGGTCTCTCTGGAAGGCTTCTTATAAGCCCTTCGAGCACTGCAAGTCACGTCATGTTTGACCAATGGGAGAGTCCACTCCGATGACGCCACTTGCAGCCAATGGTAGGCGCCCGTGTCGCGTGGCACACCTGTCGGGGCTCTCTGCGGTCTTGCCACGCAGACTGGCAATCCACTTGTAGGCTGGAGAAGGAGCGGGGGGGGGGGGGGGCGCTCGTGCACCTGCTTCATTGTCGGATGCCCACCTGCTCCCGGTGACTCGGCTCCGCAGCGGTGGCAAATGCCTTCTTCAAAGACGAAGGGGGTCGATTGCGCTCCATTGTCCCAGGCCCCCTTCTAATCCCGGCGACGCACGAACTTGTTGCCTTAAACTTGTTTGCTCGGCCGCTTCTCTGGAATGCGCTTTCCTGCTTTTGCATTCCTCAATTAGCTGTGCTGCCACTCGAAGCGGTTTGGGGAACTCGAAGTAGCCTCAGGAACCAGCTCCATATCTAACAGCCTTCGCGCGCGCCCGACGTCTTCCCACGTTGTGTTCCGCGTGGAAGTTTCGTGGGATCGGGGCGACATTGATGCGGTCCCGCTGCTCTCGAGGGATGCTGCAGAACTTTGTGTTGACTATTGTGGGGGGAACGCCCAGCTCCTGTAGGATGTGTCTTCCAGCTCGTGTGGTAGATCCTCTTATGCATGCCGAGTAGACGTAAGCGTTCCGTGTGTGTCTCTTGACTGATAAATGCGTTGAGCTTATCTCGCTCCGGTCTGCGCGCATGGTCGCGTATGATAACCCCGTATATATATATACGTCACTTAGTACTGCTGGTCAGGCGGCGCTTTTGTAGTAGCTTATATTGAATGTTATAGGGGGGTCCTTTAGCGCTGCGCTGCCTTAACAATCTCAACGTGTGCCAACTAGACCAGAAACACGATCTTTTGCTGCCTCGTCGGCGCCGCTCGTTGATCTTTCCCGACACATCGCGACCGCTATTCTTGCGTGCATAGCAGCTGCCCCTCCTCTGGTTTTCTTTATTGCCTCAATCGTGCGTAGCTGTTTTCGTCTGTCCGCGACGTGGCGTGTGCTTGGCGCCTCTCATCTTTGCTCCTCGTCGCCGGCTTCCTTTTTTGCCAACGCGGTGCACGCCCCGGCGGTGTTGTTCTGTGTCTGTCTTATCCGCTGCATGCCGCGCGCCGACAACTCGAGTGCAAGGCCTCGCAGATATGCGCGCGTGTCGCAGAACAACGGTCGTGCTCGCAGTTGAGACGAGCTCGCCTCGCAGCCGCCCAGAATTACTGGCCCGCACGTCTTGTTGCGACATGCGACCTGGACGGCACGTGGTATCACCATGGACGTGTATACGCAAAGGCTCGTCGTCTGTCTCGCTGTACAATCTCGCGAAATCTCGTCTCATCTGTCTCGCTCTGCACCGACGACGTCGCGTATACCGCCGTGTCCTCCGTTAAACGGAGTTAGTTGTTGCACGCGGCGTCAAGGAAACGTGCACCCCGTCCTTCTCGTTTTCTCTCTGTCATGTGACTTGTAGGCGCCGGCGCACATGGTGACGAAAGCGGAGCTGTTCAGAAATAAATATAAGAACAAAAGCGAGCGTACAGAACCACAAGGAGGTCTTCATGATCAACGCAGCATAGTTGACTATACGGCCCGGCATGCAGCGCCGCGTACGTCTGTACGGCGAACACACCACCTTTTACAGCGAGATATACTTCTACAAGCCTACGAGGGCTCGCTCGAAATTTCGTGGTCTTATTAAAAAGTCGCTACTGCGCGGCATCACGGTCGTGTTTGCTGGCATCTGTTCGTGGAGGCCGCTTGTTCTCAGCGACACTCTGCTATCGTGACATGGACCGTGCAGTGCTCGGAGCCGGCGCCTTGCTGCTTTTGGTCCTTCGGGATGATGTTCATTTACAGAAGTGACATGCTTACTTCCTGTTGTGGTCGCCTCGTGTAATTACAGAGTAGTTGGTTTGCGCCTTTAATATGTAGCTTCGGGATCCTTATGCGGGAGCAGACTGCTCTGAGCGCGCTCCCTTCATCTCGGCATACTGGACTCGTTCTTTCCCCGAATGTGTGGATCGACCGACTGTGTCCCCTTCGCGGTTGGTTATTTGGCGTCGAAGGCAAGGCTCGCGTGGTGTGCGGTCGGGTGTTTTTGTCTAGCACCTCGTCGATCTTCGTCTGTGTGAGAGACCCTCGCTATATTGTATCTTCATGAAGCCATTTCTCCTCCATCCTCGCCGTTCCAAGCGCTGTAACCCTCATTGTGTCCTCGTATACACTTCGCACTCTTGTGTTCAGTGATTGCGTCGACCTCCTTTGTCTGTTCGGAGACCTCCTCTCTTCCCCTTTTATCCTCCCCCGTCCTTTCTCCGGCCTATAGTCGGCGCTGACTCATCTGGGCACGCGTTGGAGTGCATGCTATATGCCCCCCCCCCTTCCTTCTTTTGATATAAGGGGCACAGCTGTTTGCACGCACGTTGCCTCCTGTAGCCCGCGGCCATGCTCCCGCGTTGCGTCCCGCCCCGAGCTCTGTATGCAGTGGCTTTTCCAAGTGAACGACGCAAAGGGAGGCGGTGGCCGTGGTCCGCGTGTGTTGCAGATTGGCGAACCTGTATAACCATGCGCAATATGTATTGTAAGAGTTGGAGGACGATCCCACCGGTGGCATCCAGTTGTAAGGATTGCAGCCGGGCATGAACCATATATATATATATATATATATATATATATATATATATATATATATATATATATATATATATATATATATATATATATATATATATATATGGTAGCTGGCCCACGCCATCGTCCAACTCACCCACGCTTGGGACGTGGTTGTAGGGAGGAACTTAGCTCTTCGTCGGGACTAGGCGTCAGGATTTATTTACATATTTACATTAAAACAGGAGATACATTTCAACAGCCTAGCATGACTGCAAAAAGGAGCACGAAGCTCCCAACACGAAGCGCACAGCACACAACACACGAGCACAAAGCTCCAAGCAACAAGCACCTCCCTTGTCGAGCACACCTGCTTAAAAACACTCTGTCCTCCCTAGATCCCTAGGGGAGGGAAAACTGATGTTTAGCCTTCGTCCAATCGGACCGTCCACAGTGGTTTGAGGCGTAGTCGACCCGCCTTTGAGAGGGAGGGCTCACACACTCATATGCGCACTTTGGATTCCCAGAACCCACCGAGTTGAGCGGGTCCTCGTAGCCAGGTTGTCACGCTTGACCCCAGCCGGCGCCTCTTAATTCCAGAGCTGACTTCTCCGGTAGTCGCCACGAGTGTTAGCAGACTGTGACGAATCCTGGGGCCCGAGGAAAAACGCACCGCGAAACGCCCTTTTCCGAGAAGCTTTCTTGCTGCAAATAGACCATGAAGGCGACGACGAATCAACCAATAATACACGGTCCGCCAAACGTGGCTTGACTTGCAGGCGCCGTCGACTCGGCGACGGAGGCGCATGGTTGAGTGGCATTGCCGTGGTCTCCAGTTTTCCGAAGGACGTGCATGGTCGGTTAGCGTTGTCGGCGTCGCCGGTTCTCTGAAGGACGCCACCCCCGGGGTCGATCGAAACAACTGCAGCGGGCTGAGATAATCTTGCAGAGCAGTACCCCTGCCGGCCGATCGTAACAATATACATAGAGATGGAAGGGCCGATCTCTCTGCGCGATTAAAGCCCAACCTAACCGCGTACAATCGCGGTGCATAGTTTACGCTCGTTCGCTATTAGCTATATACGTCTACGTTTCCGTAGAGAAAGCAAGAAAGCCATCTCAACTGCATCGAACAGCATCCGTGTGTTGTCCTCGGCGCGTGTTCGTCTCGTCGGTGTCAGTCGTGCTCGCATATGGGAGCTTGTGTGGTTTTCACCGTGTCTAAACGAGGAAACAAAAAATGCTTTCAGCAGATCTGCGTCTGAAACTGGCGCAATCCAGAAGTCCCGCCAGCACGTGCCTTGCGCTGCTCGCCTGAATGAATTAAGAATCAGCGGCAGTCTGTGGTTTTCGAGACAAAGTTCAAGACTCGCACGAAAGCGTACGTATGTACTAGCCGTCTAGAAAGGTTCAACCCCGTAGCTTTCGTTGGTTGAACTTCATGCATGCAGCGTATGTTTATACTTGCGCGCTGTGCTGAGTGGCGCCGCTATGGAACAGTGGCGCGTTCGGAGATTAATTGTGCTCTCTGGCATCGAGCCACACACTGTTCCCGTTCTGCACCAGCATGGGCGCCATGTCTGCGCTGTTCCAGCGGAGCTTCTCGTCGATGAGCGTTTTCGCCTTACCTGTTGACACACGCACGCGGTAAAGACGGACGGACGGTATACGGCGGACGAGCGTAAGTTCACGCGCGTGCAACGTTATTTCGAGCACGCAGGCTGCGCGCGCGGTGCGCCAGCAGACGTTGCGTTACGCTTTTATCTGCGATTCAAGCGCATCGCCAGGTGTCCGCCTGATACGGTTGACATTTACTGCCGCCCGATATTGAGCGGATATGTTCTCGATAAGAGCTACGATCGAGAGAGAGATCATTACGCAGAGCCTCGCGGTGCCTGCCTTACAAGGCTGAATAGATTGTTATATGTGCGGGTAAACGTTTTCTCGTCATCGCTGTCGGTCGCGGACACGCCGAAGGAGTGCGCCTGGCTGCTGCTGCTGATCGGCATCGGTTCTCGCCTATCCCACGCGTTTTCGGGTTGTGCTCAGAGCCGTAATATACAATGCCGTGAACCTTGGTACATGTGAAAACACTATTACATAACATGAAAACAATGCCACAAAGGATGGCAAAAGCAGTATAGTGATACAACGCCTGTTTGCACGCAAAGAACCAATATAAGGCTAATAAAAACCATATGGTCTTAAAAGCCTTTCCGGTAGGCCATGAACAGGCGCGTATTATTGCTGCGTTTGTTCTTTTCTGTGGTGCCAGTAACGGGCGTTGGTCCTTTCCTCGTGGTATCTCCGGCACAAAAAAACATGAGTTCCGCTAATGCACAAAGGCGTAAAGCTGCCGCAAAACGCCACGTGAAGATGTCATGCGAGCTAGCCCAAGATGGGGCCATTCAACTTTACACAGACGCCACTCAGTCTCCAAATGGTGCCGGCGTGGCTTGTCATGATTCCTAGTCGGATACCACTGCAGTCCAACGGCTTCCCGAGGAACACACTGTCGCTAATCTTGAACTCATAGCCATACGCCTTGCCATCACTCGCATAGTAGAAAGACAGGATCCGGCTCCTTGTACCTATTATGTTTATACTGACTCGCAAGCAGCCTACACCGGCTGTCGCTCAGGGGGACCAGACTATGCCGTTCTTAAGGCCATTCGTGCTGAAGTCCGTCGCCTGCAAGGCGAAGGCTACACCACAATCGTCAAATGGATTCCTGCACATGAAGGAATCACTGGAAACGAAAAGGCACACCAGGCCGCGCGCGCTGCAGCTCTTTCCGCACCTTTGCCTGGACCCACTGTCGTTTCCGCTTCCTGGGCACCTGCCACCTTTACACACCCGACGTCGCCCCCTATGGATAGGGCCGAGACATGGCACCGCGCACAGAGCTACCGCCGCAACATTCTCCAGCATTTGGCCAACCCTGAGAAACTATATCGCCGCCCACCCAGGACATTTCGCAGGATAGAGGCGGTTCTTCTTCGCCGAGCCCAGACCGGCCAGCTTCTGTCACCAGCAAGGCTACACCTCATCAACCCGCACTCATACCCGAGCCCTAAGTGCCCGGCGTGCCCGGCCAGAGGTACGGCCGAACATCTTCTGTGGAGCTGGTCTGCCTTTGACACGGTCCGAGAAAGGACACTACGCTCCCTGGGCGGGAACCGACCTGGCACCCTGCAGGAGTGGCTCGACCCGCCATCGCACATCGGGCTCAAGGACTCAGTCCAGCTTTGGAGTGCTTTTTTTGGACTTTTTCAGGGACAAGGAAAGGGCCTGGGCGCCTCTTTGCAGAGCCGACCTCGGGACCACTCCACCTCGAGGAAGAAGAGAGCACCGGTCCCCCTCCCCCATAGAACATCCCTTTTCTGCCGCAAGGCTTGGCCTATTAAACGCAGAAATAAAGACGTAATAAAAAAGAAAAGTGGACATTCGATACTGACCGCACATGCAGCGAGATAGGCGGTGGATAGTGAACGCCCACTGGCGCTTCGACTAAATGGCGCCCGACCCCCGAGGCGTACCATTGCTGCTTCTCATCGTTGCCAGCAACGCGGAATCATTATGTTTAGCGCGCATCGAGCCGTAAAGAGCTGTTCCGAGAAGCGTGTTTTAAGCGTTCGCCGTGGGAAGTTGCTGGGCGGGCGCCGGACAGGTTCATGATTTACAGCGGGTCGCATCTCGTATATGCCGCTGCGTGTAACAGCTCAGCGCGGCCCGTATAGGTGCATATGTGTGCGCATAGCCGACGCAGACGGTGCGAGCCGAGCTGCCTTGGGGCGATAGGTGCGCTGGTAACGGTCACCGGACATGAGTATACCAGCCCCTGCTGGTCGTTTGTGCGACCATTGTCGCAAGCTACTGGAACTCGTGAGTCGTTTAAAGGATCGTGTTAACACTCATCGAGGAACGAAACATTGCGCCGCGCACTTGGCGCCCACACGCTTGGAACAGCGCGAACAGGAGGGAAAAAAGTGCGCAGGACTTCTTTCGGTCGTACTTGCATGCGCTGTTTCGGATACGGACGCTATGACCTGCCCGGCCGACTGGCGGTGTGTGCACGAAGAACGCCGTTTGCCTGCCGTAGCACTGGCCCGCTCGAAAGCAAGTTTGCCATTGGTAAACATGCTGATGTATAACGTTTATAATACGTTCTTAGTGCGCTGGTAACCATACGACTGATCAGTTGTCCAGTAACAAAAAGCTCGAACTGGAAGACTACTGAGGAAATACAGTTTTTTTTTTTTTTTGCGTCCGCTGGAAATCTACTCACCGCACAGCGTTTATATGGAGTCCCTCCTGGTTATCACCTTGGCGCATGCGTACGGATACTGGTGCATCCACTGTTCGGAATTTGGACCTCGCGCCGCTTATCGCCGGCCAACGGCCTCCACGGGATGGAATCTCCCCGCGCCGTCATTGCGATGACAAAACGCTTGCGCTATGCGGGCGCTGAATAGGGGGAGGGACAGTGCACGGAAAACAATTGGGTCGCGGGTACAAACCCTCGAGGGGGGGCCCGTATGCGGGGGCATTGCGTAACCGCTACCAATGGCCCGAGCCTGCTTGTGAGTGTAGCCATAGGCGCGTGCCTGCGCGCTTCCGGCGTCATAATAGAGAGTTTTAGCCCAGCGGGTTTACGGCCAGCGGAGCGGAGCGGTCTCCACCGTTGCGCCAGCGGAGCGGCTCGCGAAAAAAGAGTTTTAGCCCAGCGGATCACCCGCTCGAGCGGGGTAAAGAGCGGGGCGCTCTGCTGCCCCACCTAGTGGTTCGAATAGGAGTTACTGAAAAATGAAATTGAATTACGCTTGCTTTTATTATGCAAGAAATGTTGAATAAAGATATATTACATGTTCTCAGTGCATTATTTCTTAATAATGTACTGAGTACTAATGTACGGGTCAGCGCGGCAGTCGCCGTCGTCGATGCAGAACTGCCGGCGTTCATGTTCGCGGCTGCCGTCTTGCATTTCCCATACACGCCCGCGCGCCCTTACGCACGCTCGCGCGCTGCGTATACCCTCCGCTGGGGAGTGCTTTCCAGCGGGCGTAAACGCTGCTCCGTAAAACCGCTGGCCGCCTCAGCGTGGTGCGCATGCGCAGTCGCGTCTCCGCTCGCCCGCTCCGCTCCGCTGGCCGTAAACCCGCTGGGCTAAAACTCTCTAATAGATCGCACGCAAACTGGCACGGCATGCCTGCGCACAATCGGCGGCGGCGATCTCCGAGTGCAGTGTAAACACCATTGTGAGGACGTCTCAAATTACTAACCGCTGCGCGCCTCCCGTCATGCAGCTGACAGGACAGTGTTATCGCCTCCTCGGTCGTTTTCCGCCTCTCTTCTCGCCTTCGACCATTGTGCTTTTGTTTGTTTCAAGGTGCGCGTAGAGTTGCTTCAATTCGGCGCATGCATTTCTCAACGAAGAATCGCCTATACCTATATACGCACTCGCCATGGCCTCCGGGATGGGTTACGCTGCACTGCATTCTGGGGTCTCCGTCGACGAATCTGGGAAGCTCTACGCTGGGACGTCGCCCTCGCGAAGATCATAGGAGCCCTTCTGGCGCAGCATGACGCGTCCGCGTGTGTAGTGTGCATGTGCACGTACCGGACGGCAGCGAATCGTGACATGACACGACAGTGTACCGCACTTGGTCTGTATCGTGTTAAATTATATTTGTTTGCTGTCCGCGGTGATTGCTGATGGTGAATTATATTCCATGCCGAGTCACAAATTACGTGGCCTTTTTGAATTCGTTCGGGTTCCTCGTTAATTCAACACGCTTCGTAGGCAAGGCTGTCAGATGTAAGGTCAATTCGAGCTGGCGACGTCCCTTTGACTGATCAATTTTCAGCCAGAAAACGTCATTTAACTTTTGACTAATTCACTCGCAATGCTTCCTTTGAAAATTCCGAGGCACGCCGTATAGAGGGGGCCGCATGAATTTTGACCGCCTCGGGTTGTGCACCCAGTGCACGGTATAGGCAATCATTTTTGCACTCCGCCTCCATCGAACGCGGCCGTGATCGAACCTGCGACCTCGTGCTCTCAGCAGCGCAGCGCAAATAAAACCAATCCGCAGCGGGCGTGCTTTCTTTCGAGATTTGCCCATCATTGTTAGTGCAAAACATGCGTCGTTGTAACGTAGTGTTAGCGTTTCTACACGCATCCGGCATACAGACACACATCGTGACGGAATGCGTCAACGGATGCGTCAACGACCGCCTGAGCGGTTCACAACGGTTCAGAGCGCTGCGCAGGGGCCTCTTGGCATTCATTGCCGACACGGTGGGTGCACTCCCCCTTTTTTTCTTCAGTGCGTGGTATTGGCAAGGCGTAGGTCGTTCGCAGTTAACCCGAGTAATAATGGAAGCGGAGGATATTTACACTGACGGCGGCGCAAGCCGCGTCTCTCTCACGCCTCGAGCGTGATTGGCCGGCCGGGCGTAAGGCAATCGTGGGCGCGTGTTAAAAAAGTGATCTGACTTGCAAGCGATGCACTGACTCTGGGTATCACCCGTTTTTCTTTTCAGTTTGCTGCGCATATACGTTATTGCTTGTCTGCAAATAAAGCTCAGTTGGAAGTCGGCGCTCTTTGCTGTCTTTCTTTTTATGTACATGCATTCGCGCGATACGCAATACCGCCGTTATGAGCAAGCTACGTGGTATCGCGTCACGCCACGTGAGGTCCGCGACGTGGACGCTGCATGTGTCGGGACCCTCCGATCTCCCCCACGTTAGGTGCGCGCAACTGCCGAAGAAGCAGGCACTTTAGGCATCGTGATGAAACACACCTATGGGCTTTCTATAATAAGTGATTCTTATCGCAGTCCTTCCTAGTGCGTATATTCAAGTTTAAAATAGTGACTCGTAGCGGAGGCCTGCAAAGCATGTACTACAGCTGTTGTTCACGAGATACTTAAAGGCTCACCCACACCAGGCCGACCCGACACCGATTTCGGTGTGTCGGCGACAGCGTTTCTTACCTTGGCGTCGGTACAGTGTGACGGAGGCGTCGACACGAAGGAAAAAGCGCTGTCGCCGACAGTCGGCAGACCGAAATCGGTGTCGGGTCGGCCTGGTGTGGGTGAGCCTTAAGTGTTACCAAAGGCTCCCTCAGCTCTGTCTAGCTGTTTTCATTTATCACTATTTTTACACTCTTCTTGCAGTCCGTCTAACGTCACGGCGGCGTGTCTTATCTGGACGCAGTACGGTTTAGCGCGCACCGATAAGGGACATTGAAATAAGGTCGGGGACGGCATTGTGTTCGATAACCCAGCATCAGTGCCTCGCTCAACGATGGCACTGTGCTTCTCCCGTTCCCTCTGCGCTCTCTGTGCGCGCCCTGATTTCAGCGCGGTTCGGTGGCTGACTGAGCGAAATAGTCGCGCATGATTCGCTCTTCGAGTAACGGTTATGAGCCGCTGTTTTATTGGCCGAAGCAGCAAGTCTTGCGCGTATGCCACGCGTGTAAGGGCGCATAAGGAGCTGTCTGTTCAGGGCCTACAGGCCCCATTCGAACTCCGCTTTGTCGAAGCGTGCACCCTGCAGTGATTTTTCTCGCGTAATTTCCGCAGTCTGCATTGCGGTTTGCGTATATCTACGCTCGGCAAAACTTTCGAAAAAAGTTTATGCAGAGCCTCCTTTAGTTAGCTTTCTAGCGTCACTGGATTTAGATAGGGCTGTCGACGCCTTTCGCGAAAGCGGTGCAGTATCGCGTGTTGCTGGCAACATTTTAAGGCTGTAGGCCCAAAGCCCGACAAGCCGCTCTCGTGGCGCCATCTTGTGAAGCGTATCTGTAGTACAAGCGCGTAGAAAACTGCTGTTGCAATGACCACTCATATATATGTTCAGCTGCTGGCATGAAAGATGTTGGTAACAGCGTAATCACTAACGCATCGTTGCTCTTTTATGTCTTTTTTTTTTTACTTCGACGACGATACTTATGCAGCACACAAAACTTTTCTAACGCTTTGTGGTTGAAAGAGACGTCGCGCTACCCGCGCTGGTGCTGACGTTCGAGCCGTCAGTGTTCTGGTATTTCGTAAATGGCAATGCGTGCACGTACAGGTGACTCTCTTCCGCGGAGTATACTGCGCACACGAATTGCAGGGGCGGGGGCATAATACTGTCGCTGCGGTTGCACTCATAATAGCCATTTTGATAGCCTGTTGGTAACCATGTCCGTGGCATGAAATGCGGCAGGAAAGGCACCTTGCGTTTGTAAACCGGGCCTGTTGGGAAGTCGAACTGTGCAACCAGTAGACTGATACGAGTAATCTATACGAAACCGTGCAGTGCACTAAACGCGAATTCCATACAGCTGTAAATGAGTGCGCCGAAACTCATTGGATGAATCGTGGTGTTCCATCTCGACGCAGCCGAATCCACGCTTGCTTCGTCTCACAGTGCGGGGCGGCGAAATGTATAGCTCTACAAGTGTTTTTCCTTTCTTTCGTTCTCCCGAAGATTTTGTCGCTCTGCACGGACAGGTTGAATAGGCTGCAGGCGTTGGGTCGGCAGTATTCGGGTGCCAGCTGTCCACAATACGCCCGCCATTATGGATGGTATGCACAGACTTGTTTCGGCTTGCCGTATATCCGCCCGCTCTTTTTCCCTTCCCTACCGCGAAACACGGGCAAACCTCAGTGCCCATTAGTATGCACCCGCTTCAGTATGGCGCCTCTCATCGTGTCAAGTTCTGTGGCGTCCCGCATCGCTGATTCGCTTTGTTTCACCAGAGAAAGATAATAAAGCTGTATCATTTCTTTGCTTCTATTTGCCGACTACTGTTCGACACAACGGGTAGCGGGACACGTGGCGAACCGTCGAGGCATCGTCCGTATGGCGCATCTCGCTCGCACACCTCGTGGTCGTCGAAGCTTTCCGATTTCAATCGCTCGCGTTTCTTTGCTTCGAAAAGAGCGCGAAAGTGGAGAACAGAGGAGGGTGCACGCACCGCACAAGCGCATTTCTGGTTTCAAACCCGTTGTTGACACCGCGTGCGCTTTAGTTTGCTCGTCTGTCGGCGGCGCGCAAGCGGGCCTCGCACCCGGAAGTGCGCGCGCCGTGTGAACCGAAGGCGGCAGCTGCCGTGTCCCATTCGATCTGGCCGTCGAGCGAGACCGGTCCCGGCGTGGCAGTGTTATGTTGTATACGATGCAGGCGTCGGGCGTCGCTGTTGTGTCTGCCCCGAAGCCTCCGTTGCTGCCTGTGTCACTTTCGGCCGCCTTGTTGCCGTCGGCTTTGAATGCTTGCGCGATTACTCCTATATTCCGACCAAATTCTCGGCCACGTTCAGGGTGCGACGGAAGCGAATGCCGTGTTCTCGTTTTCTGCGGCTGTTGGAAATGCCGAGGATATATACTTAATTTCATTTTCGTGACTTCTGTTGCTGTTATACTGTCGTCATGTTTCCTCGGTCATGCATATGTCGCCAGAAAGTACTTACAAAGGCCCTGTTCGTCGCTTCCCAGGATTTGATTTTGTCTCGCGACGTGTTATCCGTAGATGACGATCCTCAAACATGGCACGTGAATATAAAAGGGAACAGCGGCGTAGAAAGAAAAAGAACGTGAAGTGTGCGTTCAACTCTAGAAGTGTTTTACGTAACGATACGTTTTCCTGTCGAACTTTTAGTCTGATTGAACACATTCATGAAGTGCACGTGTGTTAATCCCCTACGAGCGTTTCAAAAGTTAGTGGGGGATTGGCCAAGATTGTGGCAACACCGACTGTGGTCACCGTCCGTACGCGCACTCCGTTCCTCGCTTCGTCACAGCTTTCAGAACGCTTGTTCGCAGATCCTTAGTGCCCCAACTGACTTTTTGCCCATCTTGGTATGTGTAACTGACGTTTATGATAAAGCCACCTTGCCGTATTTAGCGCATTCTCTAACGTCAACCGCGCTCTGTATACTAGAATTCGCCTTACTCACCGGCATTCGGTCGTCTGATCATGAATAGAACTTTCCCGATCGCTTTTTCATTGAATCGCGCGAGAGCGATTCTGAGTGGAACGAACGACACGCCTCGTTACGCGTTTTACGAGGAATCGGCGGCATGTGGGAGGAAATTAAAAAAAAAGGACGAAAAACTACGATGAGAACGCGGCTTCGACCTCGTCGCTCGATTCGCCGGCGCCGCATGCACGCGCGGAGCGCCGTTCCGTCGCTCGGCGAGAGAGAGGAAGGTGCGCCGGCCTGGCGCGCGCAGCGTTTGCGAAAGACGAGTGCTCCGCACCCGTTGCCTCGCTTCGAGGTCGGAGAAAGCAAACTCGGTAGCCGCGGCGCTGCTCCTGGTTGGCCTCGTGCGGCTACGCTGTATAGTATACGTGCGCGTTACACGCGTGCACTCGGTTAATGGCGCGATGGTGCGCGCACCCACGCGTTCCGCGAGCTGCGCGTGGTCGCCGACGAAAGGCATTTGCATGTGGGACACGAGTTTTGACGTTTGCTTTGCTGGCATGGCGCATATTACGCGCTTGGCTCGCGCCGTTTGCGCTGAACATGCTAGGCAGCAATAGGCTGGACGGGCACTTTCCGCCTACTCGACGGAATTTCGTCGTAAGCGACGCTTTGGCGCTGTGTTTCGTTCATAGCGAATAACGAAAAAAAAGCACATTGCCGGAAAATTAACTAAAGAAATCACCACCGAAGCAGTCCGTACAGGTGGTTAACTTGCAGCGAAGCTGAAACGTGCAGCCCCCGTTTTTATCACTGGGTTAATCCCGACGGTACATTAAACGACAGCTTGGTATGCTGCCGGATCCTCGGTAGGCAGTTGCTGCTTGCAGTCGGCTGCACGAGCCTGTTCTTGTGCCCGGGCTTGCAGCATCGGCACGGCGTACACAAGCTTGTTCCCGGTTCCGCTCGCGGCGTTGCTGATCGAAAGCTGTTGCTGATCGAAAGCTACCTGCTCCTCAGGAGTACGCATTACGCGTGGCCTACCAATTTCGGAGTACGGTGGGCGTGCGCTCCGCTGTGGCGGAGAGCAACGACGTCACTACTGGCGCAGCCAGTCGCGCGCCTCTCTTTCTCTTTTTTTTTTTGCGCATTCGCATGGGGTTGCGCCGGAGGAGTTTTCGGCGTGCAGGCGACAGACGGATGGACGAATCGGCTAGCCATGTCAATCCACCTACCTAGGCACAGCCGTCGTACCTGGCTTAACGATAATTATACACCTAAGTATAATAATTACTGCCAAATCGAAGGTTAACCAAGTTAAACCGAGACTTAAGAGGCTAAACCAAGCTTTCGCTCTGCATATCCAAAGTTAGTTCAGCTAAGCCGCAGCCAATTTCCTCTCTCTCTCGAAAGATACATGCATTCCGGAACGTAAACTTGCTTTTACGGAGATTTCTTATTTTTTTTCATTTCTTCGCTTAGCAGACAGGCCACGGTACTGGCTCTGCGCCTATATGTTGTTTTGCAAATAATCTGGTTTCATGGTCGCGGGTTCGACTGCTGTACGTCCGCCACGACCGCGTTCAGACGAATGCATGCAGTCTACAAACACATCCGTATTCCAAGATTTTAGCGAGCGTTGAAGCAATCTGGTGGTTATGTAGGTTTAACGCGGAGGGCGTCCCTGGTGCATTCCTGGCAGCCTCGGTGTGAGTGTGTTTGTCATGCGCTCAATCGCTCGATGCGAGCTTCGGATTGCACATTCGTGGCCGTCTTTCTGTTTCGTGCTCTACCGTGAAAGGCGCGAGCAGCGACACCCCAATCGCGCTCCATCACCAACTCCTCGCGGCCAGTCTCGGTACGTGGCTTGTAGCCTAATGGTCACCGTTGCTCGGAATCCTGACTTGTGTAAGTGCTGTTGAGCGGCGTAGTTAATAGTTCAGGCGCATTTCTTTGAAGGTTGCCGCTTGTAAACGGCCGGTAGTGAAAAATGCCTCGTCCATAATCGCGGCCGTTGCCAGAGTACGGGAAGGCCCCAGCTCGCTTCTCTCCGACACCGACCCGGGTGCGGTCGGCGTCGCCGCCGCTGGGAGGTGGCTCTCAAAGGTTAAGAGCTGGCAGACCAGCTCTGGGCCGTCCGGCAAGCCGAAGATGCCGCCCGAGTCCTAGGACTTCGAGCCGCCACCTCGGCCACCACAACAAAAACTGCCGGACTATTCTTTAATAATGTTTCTTCTTCTTCTCGCCACTGTTTATAATTTTTTACATAACATGGTAAGCTATACACAGACCTCGTCGCAGTGTGCCAAGCTTTATTTGTATACATAGTCATGAAGCTCGCTTGTGAAATGTTGTCTGTCGTACTGCCGCTATTGCCGCTGAACTGAATGAACTTCGCGGTCCATGTGGAAGTCGCCGCTCGTGTCGGCCCGTATTTTTTTCGTCACCTCTTCGTTGAGCGTAGCGTCATTGTACGCGGCACAAATGGCGCGCGCTCCACCGGCGCCGTGACATCGCGGGGGCCCGCGGCGACATCACTCGAAGCCGCGCTGAACGACGCGTCGGCTGTCACGGCGATGCGCGGAATGCAGGACCTGACAACGAGCGCAGGAGGAATACACCGCGTTCGCGGCCTCGAATAACGCGGCGGGGGCTACAGTGGTGGCGGCGCGACACTCCGAGCGGTCGTCGTGCCGATAGCGGAGCGCCATTGTGCACACCAGAGGAGGCGCGTAAGCTGCACGCTTCGTGTGCGCGCGCGCATGGGCTTGACGTTTTCGTAAAGAAGTCGCAGCGCGTGCCGCCCGTACATCGGTTTCGCGCGTTGCAGCGCACACCTTCGCGTTACCGGTTGATGCGTCTGCGTTACGTCGGTATTCCTGCGTCAGCCGAGCCCGAGACACACGTGCGTAAAGTTTGCCTGCCCGTTGTGCGACTACGCCGCCAAGTTTCCAGCAACTCAACCCTTTCGCGAGCTTGACCAGCCGCCTTTCCGATACGCCTTTTTCGTTAGATCGAAAGGTTTCAACGCGAGTGTGTTCTGCACTTTAAACGTCGTATCGGTCGCAGCATCGTATGCTGCACGCCGGTGTTCGACATTCCTATTTGTGTTGGTCCGTTGTATGTTGCCGCTTATTGCATTCCTGTTACACTTGATATTTTTCGCTTCAATCATGCTCCGAATAGGAATCCAAGGTGCATGAAGCAGTATATTGGAAACCGGAAGGTCGTCGCATACAGGCGTTGGTTGCAGAAGCAGTCATACTGCGACCAAGTGGTAACTGCAGAATGCGCAATATCGAGTTCTCGGATTTCGCGTTTCTTTCTACCGCAAGATCCTACAAGATCCTACAAGTACCGCAAGTTTCTACAGTGCAGGTGCTCAGTGTGACGTCACGCGCCTCTATTTTGTTCGGAGCTCGGCAGTTTTGATACTCGAACCTTGTACTATATAAAAATGTAAAACAACATATTATTATTAGCAAGGTCATCCCAATGGTGACCCCTTTATTGTGATTTGTGGTAAGCGATTACCTACGCGTTGTTACGAGCGAGAAAACACTGCCAAAATTTTATCGCGCATACTTCTCCGGTCAAGCGACATAGCTGTCGCCCGTCCATGTCAAACCCTCACGCGAAGGCTTTTGTTCAGGGTGTCGGTTATCGTTTAGCTGTCTCCATGGGCGCTATACTTCTTCCTGGCTTAGTTATTCCGTGAACGCGTTTTGTCGAGCTATATTACGTTGCTGTTAAAACTATGCTTTGTACCAATTGTACCAACTTTGTACCAATTGAATTTGTAGAGAGGCCCACTCGCTATATGCAGGATGTTTCAGCTAACTTTAGCCAGAGTTTAAAAATGTGCCGATGCACTCTAAGATGACGCAACCAAATGCATGTTGTTCACTTCTGTGTGTAGTGTGTCACGCTATTTTTGTATTTTGCTTAATTAGATAATTAGTCAAGATTAATTAACCAACTTCTGAAGTAACGAGGTTAGGCAATGTATTCCAATTAGAAAGTTCTAGAGTGCTTTGCAAAACGTCCGAACAGGCAGTTTCTAACTTTCTATATATTAGGTGTTAGAGTTTTTCAGTTTTCTGCGGATGTCCGCGAAAAAGAAAATTGCCACGTGACATTCCCGCTTGCGCGCCGTAATCTGGCTAAAATTAGCTGAAACACCCTGTATAGATGTGCATGTCGCGTATGTTTCAAACTCCATGAAAACCACTGGGACGGCCAACGACTCTGCTCGTCGCTGTTGACGTTTCAGTATTTACTCCTTTGCTGGGCACAAGTTCACCCAATGAAGAGCTCAACATTTAGCTAACGTTTTGGCAGCTCTAATCTTCACCGCCACAACAACCTGAATCGCACCAACTCGCCCAGCTTACTGTTTTACGTTTCGAACACATCCAGTGCGTTCAGCGTCCGCAGCTGTTTGTTTGTTCCGTTAGAACGAAGGGGTCTGAGTTATATACGGTGTGATCGTAAAAGCGAGAGCATCGCCGGGAACGGCAGACGGGCTCTTCTCTTTGGGAATAAAAATGTGCAGCGCGGTGGGGTTGCCTCGGCGCTGGCTAACCGCTGGATCCGGATTCTCCCAAGTTATTCGCCAAGTTTGTGTTAGCCTTTACGAAAGCGTGCCGTGAACCCTGCAACTGTACGAACGTAGTTTCACATCAAGAAAAATAAGAACGAGTTCACCATTATCTTTGGTCATGCAGAGTACATTTGTACAGAAAGAAAAGGATGTGTTTAGTTATGTAATTAAAAATACCAATAATTAATTTGTAATTGGTTTGCTGTTCCCTCCGCAAAAAGGGCAGAAGGGGGGGGGGGACACGCTCCAGCGTACCAGAAATTGTAGGTCATGTCTTAATTTCTTTTGCGCTCAAAGGAGGAACTTTGACGTATCAAAACAGTGCAGCATGTATTATACGCTGTGTATCACAGGGTTAGTCACGTCGATGCTGCAGGCTAGTGACCTCCACGGGCGCAGACGCTGGCTGTTGGCAGCGTCTGCGCCACTTTTTTCCACTTGTTCAGGCTTCCAAACGCAGGACCTCTCCGGAGCAGTCGCTTGAAATAATGACTACGAGAGGTTTAATTAATAACTCCAGTGCTCAAACGTTCCAGACGATTTACGCGAATGTATTTGAAAAATTTTGTGTAGTGACAGTATTGTGTAGCGGATGTTTACTCATGCGTCACGCGCTGTTGTAGGGCCGCAGTGAAAGGGAACACACATGGCTTGGCATCCAAGTGGTCCCCGTTTTTGCACTGGGATAAAAAATAAGTACAAATGTCGTTGTTCTTCCACGGTAAGTATGCATACTCAGCGAGTATCTTGACAAGGTTGTAGTTACATAGAAATCGTTGCTTGAGCACCGCGTTCATTTGAGTATCAGTGCTCCCGTATACGATAACCTGTCCTGCTGAATACCTTAGCTGTTGGCCGTATCAATGTTATCGAACGGATGCTCGGGCTAGCTTGTATTGTAAAGCTGGGGGAAATTGGCGCTGGAGCGACGAGATGCAATAGAAAGCACCTCCTCCTATAAGTTTTTGAGGTGTACAGACTTGTAGGTGTGATTGCAGTGTACTTAACGCGGTAAGTTGGGCTTTAGTTGGAACGGTGACATTGTTTGACATTGTGACAGCGTTGGAAACTTTCCAGTATCGTAATTTCGAAAGAATGGCGAGCGCACCAACACGCCTGCACGCAAATTTTCATTCAATGAGCTGCACTCTCAGGTTTCGCATTGCTGCACAGATCTAGGATGAGAGCGTGAGTTCTGGAAGCGTAAACTCGTTCTTCGTGTATGGGCTCATTGTTATATTAATGATGCACGCCAGACAATGGGATGCGGAAACGAGGAGAAGCGTGCACGGATTGTTAAGCAAGTTTTATTGTCGTCTTCCGCCTCGGACGACAGCGTCATATGCGCTTACGTATACGCAAATGTGATGCACCATGTGTAGAACTTCGCTGTCCCGTTTGAGTTTTTTGCGCGCGCTGCTTATAAAACCGCGAGAAGGTGCGAGACGCCGCGGTGCGTGTGCGCAGAGGCACGAGCGGGTGCACTTGTAATTGCAGCGTAGCGATTGGCTCACAAACGCTGTTGTTGATGAGGTAAAGGGCTGACTAATTGGGTGCGCAGTTGAAGTGCGCGAGGCGCAGAATTGGACACGCACGAGTAAAGTGCAATATTCGGCGTGCAAACTCTTGGGCGCTCTAGTTCAGCAGAAGAAAAGGAAAGTGTCCGCTTGGGTGAAATGTGATTGATGCTGAGCACGAGATCGCGGGATCGAATCCCGGCCGCGGCGGCCGCATTTCGACGGGGGCGAAATGCGAAAACACCCGTGTGCTTAGATTTAGGTGCACGTCAAAGAACCCCAGGTGGTCGAAATTTCCGGAGTCCTTCGCTACGGCGTGCCTCATAATTAGAAAGTGGATTTGGCACGTTAAACCCCGTAATTTTTTAAAAGTTTGATGGATTCATGGCGGTAATGTGGGACAGTGTTAAGGAAACGTGTGACTTTAGTTTAATAACTACAGCAAGTCTATGGGAGTTTCACCTGCTGTGGGATTTCTAGGGCGTAAATGGCTCGATCACTCACTGGCGTGCACCAAGGGGGCGTGCTTAGGTGCATGCTCTTTGTTGTAAAAATTAATTCCCTACATACAGCCACTCAACGCACTTTGTTTTATTCTGCATATGTCGACGATGTGCAGGTAGGTTTCAAATCGCGCAATATTTGCTATCTGTGAACGACAGGTACAGCTGGGATTAAACAAGTTGTCTAAATGGGCGGATGTAGATTAGCTAAAAAGAAGTCCGGCAGAGAAACGTGAGACTGCTTACGCGTGGGAATGCGA
This sequence comes from Dermacentor albipictus, assembly GCF_038994185.2. Classification (NCBI taxonomy): domain Eukaryota; kingdom Metazoa; phylum Arthropoda; class Arachnida; order Ixodida; family Ixodidae; genus Dermacentor; species Dermacentor albipictus. The sequence continues at coordinate 7,889,804 of NC_091826.1, read as the reverse complement.
AAGCACTGTACCGTTTGCACGCCTCGGAGCGTCATGAACGCGTTCATTTCATACACTCGCGACGTGGCGCCATCTCCTCCCCGTCGGCTTGGCCGTCGCGTGCCCGATGATGAGGCGCGCGCTATAATGGCCACACCTTCGGTCCGCCAGAACCGTGGAGCTGCCGTGCCGTCGGGGAAGCGTGCTCGATCGTCACACGCTGCGGAGGCCCGGGCTTGATTCTTTCCTAATCAGAAATGTACCAAATTTTATTTTCGAAACCAATAATTTAATCCGTTTACAGGAGCCTCCCTGATAAATTTGACGTCGATCAGAGCATTTCTTCACGTATTTTTACTCTTTGCGCCGTCGGCAATTTTTGGTACCATCTTTCGGTCACGCAGACGCCGACGGATTTTCGCGTAGTGAGGCGCGTAGTGAGGCAACCGAAGGAGCTGGCAGGATTTCGTAAAGGCTACTCAACAATACACCATATTCGCACTATCAATCAGGTGATAACAGAAATGTGCGGAATATAACCAAGCCTTATATATAGCTTTAATTGATTACAAGAAAGCGTTTGATTCAGTCGAAACCTCAGCAGTCATGGAGGTATTACGGAATCAGGGTGTAGACGAGCCGTATATAAATATACTGAAAGATATCTATAGTGGCTCCAAAGCCACCGTAGTCCTCCATAAAGAAAACAACAAAATCCCAATAAATAAGGGTGGCAGGCATGGGAGATATGATCTCTCCAATGCTATTTACAGCGTGTTTACAGGAAATATTCAGAGACCTGGATTGGGAAGATTGGGGGATAAGAGTTAATGGATAATGCCTTAGTAACTTGCGATTCGCTGATGATATTGCCATGCTTAGTAATTCAGGGGACCGATTGCAATGCATACTCACTGACCTGGAGAGGCAAAGCAGAAGGGTGGGTCTAAAAATTGATCTGCAGAAAGCTAAAGTAATGTTTAACAGTCTCGGAAGAGAACAGCAGTTTACGATAGGTAGCGAGGCACTGGAAGTGGTAAGGAAATACATCTGCTTAGGGCAGGTAGTGACTGCGAATCCGGATCACGAGACTGAAATAATCAGAAGAAGAATGGGCTGGGGTGCATTTGGCAGGCATTCTCAGATCATGAACAGCAGGTTGCCATTATCCCTCAAGAGAAAAGTGTATAACAGCTTTGTCTTACCAGTACTCACCCTACGGGGCAGAAACCTGGAGGCTTACGAAAAGGGTTCTACTTAAATTGAGGACGACGCAACGAGCTATGGAAAGAAGAATGATAGGTGCAACGTTAAGGGATAAGAAAAGAGAAGATTGGGTGAGGGAACAAACGCGAGTTAATGACATCTTAGTTCAAATCAAGAAAAAGAAATGGGCATGGGCAGGACCTGTAATGAGGGAAGATAACCGATGATCATTAAGGCTTACGGGCTGGATTCCAAGGGAAGGGAAGCGTAGCAGGGGCTGGCAGAAAGTTAGGTGGGCGGATCCGATTAAGAAGTTTGCAGGGACAACGTGGCCAGAATTTGCGCATGACCTGGGTGGTTGGAGAAGTATGGGAGAGGCCTTTGCCCTGCAGTGCAGCCAGGCTGATGATTAATATTATGATGATGATGATGCCATTGTTAGCTCATATGACACCATGTGTTCGGCGCTCTTTAGCCAAAACTGGCCATTTCGTCATTACAATAAATCAATCAACCAGCCAATCAATCAATCAGTAAATGGCTAGCAATATAGACGGCGCATTGTTTGGATCAACTTGTGGCCTGCGTGATTCCTGACTGCGTGCACATATGTAGACTTTAGATGTCGCTGGGCTACCACAGGTGTGTTCGCTTTTCGCCTTTGTTGGGCTTACTGCGCTTTTACTGCAGCGTTTGCCCGCCGCTGTGCACCTTGCAGTGAAAGATGTGGCCGCTTGATCGAGGCACGTGTGACAGAGCGGGGCGTGTTAGATTACAATCGCCTTATAGCGTGCGGTGGCACTGCGACATTTACTACGTGTGGCTTGGTAGGAATCTTAATTGGCAAGATTCGTCTAACAGCATTAATTGAGCTCGAGTTTATAAATCACCGTGTAGATCCGTCGGAACTTAGTATTGCGCCACTTTGGTGCACTTCTGATGTACGCGGCAAGGCACGGGAGCCATCCGACTTCGAATTGCTGCTTATCATGTATGTGCGCCTGCGCTCATAGAGGAAGCATGTACGTGCTGGCATTTGCGTGTATTGGGAGAGCATTCTAAGCGCGCACTGACTGCATGGAAAAAACATGTGTTCGCTACGATCTGTGTGGGTTGCGTATCTTCAGTCTTATTTCGTATGTCACGCGGAGCGTTCTAATGGACCGGGAGGTCACGATAACGACACCTCGCGTCGATTACATGGTCGCTATTTATTGCTTTCATTTTTTTTATTTCAGTATATATCTATTTCCCCGTATATAAGGTCGCAGCTCCGACGGCTGCCGCTTCCTACCGACGAGCGCAGCTCGTATCGCGGACCTTCGAACGCGTGGGTTGCACCAGCGGCACTTGTTATTTCGATCACGCAGAAGCATGCGCGTTTGTGTTCCTCGCCGTTAGCGTTTGAAAGTCTTTAGGAAAAAAAGAAAACGAAAAGGGAAAGACGCAGCCAAGTCAGCTTAAGTGCTCTGACTCGCATGGATGCGCCATTCTCTGTGCGGCGTCCAGGTCCATTAGGCGAAAGAGCAGGTATAGACACCCAACTGAGCCGTGCTGTTCCGCCGTTTTACGCTGGGGCGCATGCTAAAATATACGCCGAATGGTGAAATATGGATCTTGTTTTTAACTATAGGCGTCAGTTACAAAAGCGTAGTACGAAGTAAGAAAGACGTGAACCGAACCTCCGTCTCACTCAAACCAGTCTTTTAAGGTTCCTATCGATTGTGAACCGTTGTTACGTGATTGGCGTGCTGTGTCTGTGTATACTGGAATGCTGCCATGGTTGTTTATCTGTGCGTATAGGCAGCTAGGGCACTCCGTATAGTTGTTTATAGCATAATACTCGGACCAAGGAGGGAAGACCAAGTTGCAAATGATATCTCGCTATAGGATGGCAAATGATGCGCTTACGGATTCAATTTGAGAAATCAAACGAGGTCGTCTTTTCTTTTTCTTTCCATAACGACATCCGGGAGGAGGGAGATTTAACAAAGCCCATCGACTTTAGTAATGTAAAAAAAGAAGTGTAAGCGCGAAGTCAGCGAGCCGTCTGCGTTTGCGCCCTTCGTCCTGGCAGAAGAGGAGAGAGTAGAATAAGTTTGTAAGGGGAAAAAAAAAAAGAATATGACGGGCCTCGTATACGTGGTACTGCCGTCTCGTAGTTTGCTTGCTGGGGCAGGTTTCGTGAACGTCTGCAAACGTGCTATTGCCTTCTCATTGCTTTTTTCGTTTGAATTTCTTGATCCTGTTACTCGTTTTCCACTGAAGAAAAAATTCCAGCGCGATGTCGCTTTCCGCTTACATATTCTCATCCTATTTGTGGCGGACTTCTCGTGCTCCGGTTGGAGCGACTTTCGAGACGATTTATTTTATATGTCTTAATTCCTGTAGCCTCGTTTTACTGTCGTCGCGGCCATGCGCGGAGTGCACAGAAAATGCATTCGGCCGGGTACATACGTCGCTGTCGGAGAGACACAAGAATGGCCGCCGCACATCTGCTTCGCCAAAAGCAAATCGCCCTTGGTTCCACACATGGGACAGAGGCGCGCTGGGAAGTCTGGGGATAACGAGTTTGACCTTGCGCCGTTCTCGTGTTCCCCTAAGTGCGTCGCGGTGATTGCTGTGCTGCAGCGCGCCATTACCAGTCCCCACCGCCCCTCTCCCCGTGCGCCCCACATTTCCCCTGTTACAGAGCGCGTTCAGGGAGTCTCGTTTCGCTTTATAGTTATATCGTAGCGTGCATGTAAACGTGACTACGTTTACATGCGTGGTACGCGCACGGTATACAGCAAAGCTATCGCACCGCACTTACCATCCGTTTAGCATACTGGCCCCCTTGAAGCACTTGGGTTCAGCGGGAGCAGTGGAAAAGTAAACATGTCCGCAATAGGCATTAGTAAGAGGCGATTGGAGGATTGTTGGAAGTAGGGAAACGACAAAAAATGGAGACGTACAAAAACAGAGTTCGAAATAGGGGATCAGACAATTTGGCTGGGGTAGTTTATAGTGCTTTTTTATTATTATTATTATTATATATTATTATTACGGACGGACGGACGGACGTCCCACCGTCCCTTTGGAGCGGGGCGGTGGGTTGTGCCACCAAGCTTTCGCTTTTATACTGCCTAATGTGCTACCTAGGTTAAACAATGAAAAAAAAAAAACTATGAACTTCCACACCCAAATTTTCCGATCCTTAATTGCGAACTGTGCTTTTGTACGTCTCCGTATTTTGCCGTTTCCGTACCTCCACCAATCCTCCAATCGCCTTTTACTAGTGCCTATTGCGGGCATGTTTGCTTTACCACTGCTCCTGCTGAACCCAAGGGCTTCTAGGAGGCCAGTGGTGCCTAAATCGACCGCTGGGTAGACGTCTTCACATTCTAATAAAACATGCTTCTTCTTCCTTCTTATATCTCGATTTATAGGTGCGTGTTCTAAGGCATCCCGATCTCGCCGCGAAAAGTAGTTAACTTCCCTTTGAGTTATCATAAATGGTTTCTTTCCTGATTTCGTTTTTTCCTCTTAGGTAGTTACTCATGGCATATTTCCTTTCCATTGCCGCCACACCTGAGATTATTTCAGCCTCTCTGACTTCCCGCTTGACCGTCTTTTTTGCTGTGTTGGCCACCCTACAGGCCACATACTTGCTGGTAAGCTTCCCAGTTCTTTTCCTCCACTGTGAATCAATGTTTTTCCTGTACAGATACCTGAACACTCTCCCAGCGCATTTACTTTCCTCCATATTTCTCAGTCGTTCTTCATACTTCAAAACTAGTCCAGCCCATATCACCCTGCACAGCTTCATTTGTAGTCTTACCGTGAGCGCCCAATGCGAGGCGATCCACTGACCTTTGGTTCCCGTCGAGTCCTGATTGTACCCCTGATTTAAAGCAAACAACCGCATTTCCAAAAGTAAGTCCTGGAACCATTACCCCTTTCCACATACCTCGGAGGACCTCGTACCTATTGTATCCCCGTAGCGCTCTGTGCTTCATTATGGCTGCATCTCTCTTCCCCTTTACTGTTATTGTTTTTTTCCTGTGTTTCCATATATCTATTGCCCTCGTTTATCCATATACCAAGGTATTTATGTTCTGTTACCCGAGGTATTTCTTGGCCCTGTATCTCCACTGTCTGTTCACTGTTTTCATTGAATACCATAACACTTGATTTTCTAACACTAAGTTTCAAACCTAAATTCTTGCCTTGGACAGGGTGTGTTCCGTCTGGCGTAGGTCATCCGGGGCAATCAGAGCCTACAGCGCCATCTCGCCTAGAAACGACGAAGCTGGCTTATTTTTCTGCGAGGCGAGGGCCGACAAACATCGTTTAGACAGGCGTGGTAACCGGTGCTTCTCTTCGTCTTGCCGCAACACAATGCGTTGAGCACGTGAGCTGCCTGGCGCGGCGGTGGGTCGGGAGTAAACGGTGTTGCGGTTGGTGTGTAACGCCCCGGGCAAAAAGGATGCTCAAAGACCGTGCCTAATCGAAACGGAGGATGGATTCCTAATTTGCAGAAGGGTTGAACGAAAAAACCAGTCGAAAACACAAAGGACAAGAGGAGAGGTTCACACCACAACGACTGGACTGAGGTCGTCTCGAGTGGTTGCCCGTCTAGCAGGCGCCCCGCAGTGATGACAGGCCTCCTTGCGTACCCTTTTCACAAGCTGTGCGACTCTAGGGGAGGACCCTTTCTGCAAATTGTGAGACCAAGCGGAAAGCCTTCCGCAAACTGTCCGACTCTGGAGAAAGGATCAGCCGCCCATCTCCGACCAGACTCCGCGGGTTGCCGCTAGAGGAGGCGAGCACGTGCAACATCGCCCAGGAGAGAAGGATCAGCCGCAAACCAACGACGGGCACTCGGTGCATGTGACGTGACGTTGACGTGAGCAAGATCCCGCCTACGATTTTACTGGGCCTATTTATGTGGCCCCGCAATGTACTTTTTCAATTCATTCATTCTCTTCTTCTTATCCTTCACTGATCATTGAACAAACAGTGCAAGTTTCGCACTAGAAATCGTCTCGTCCCTGCCTGGTCGCCATGGTCTACCGGACGCCTGCAGCCGGACAACGGCGATTCTTCATCGCTCATATCGTCGCTGAATTCGCCGCTGTCTGGTTTTAAGAAAAGCCGGGATGGCCCCCGGTGTCGTCAGAAGACATCGTCAGCTTCGCCTTTTTGGCGTTAGTACAGCGTGCACCGCGTTTTTACATTGCGGTAGTGTTGACTCTGACGTCATCGACTCGCTGTACAGGTCACGCGAAGCAGCCACGCGTTTCGGCACCTCGTTTATTGGTCGTTTAAGGTTACCGACAGGTTTGAAAGGACATTAAACCACTCCACCGGTGACAGGACTGTCGGTGCCAATTTGAAGATTACAGTATCCCAGTGTGTTTAAAAAGAAACGCCGGAGTTGCCCTTTAAGCATGTGTGGCTGCCGTTGTGTGAACGCCCACGTAACACCGAAGACAGCGAGCTCGGTTTGACGGGACGCGCACACGCGCGCATCACTTGGTCGCGAGCACGGCCTTTTGTTTTGCGAGCGCCGGCACGGCGACGAGGCTTTTGAGTGGCAGCCCGACCGTTTCGGCGGGGAAGTGCCCGCCCCGGGCAGCGTCGATTCTTCGCGCCGTGCTCAACGCGGCACTCTCGCGACAGCTGTCACGTACTGACTTTATGCCGTTTTTTTTACCGTCCTCTTAGTTTCTACTGTTCTTCGTGCCGAAGTGTGAACTTACTCTCTACGCACCCAAACGTTGCAGGAGTGGAGGCACCCATGTTTTAAGCTTTGGTTGGTTCCTTGGTCAACCTTATACTGCCGAACCCCTTCCCAAAGAAGAACGTGTAGTGCGAGTCGTTTGTGTCGCGAAAGTGGTCGCCCAGGCTGTTGGGGAGGGTGCTATAGTTTTGAAGGAAGCCCCCGTCTGTATGCATGACGAGCAAGGTGTAGTGATTCGCCGACTCGATGACGAGCGAATATACCTTATGCGATCGCTGTCGCCTGCATGTAAAGCACTAGTGCGGTCTCTTTAGTGGTTTTCATTCATTCGTTATTTTCATTATTATTATTATTATTTTTTGCTAAAGCGACGTTGAAAGAAATGCAAACATTTGTCGGACCAATAGCCAGTTTATCTGATTACTCGGTGCCGCCTTATACTGTGTGTCCGTGACAAACACTTAACCCATAACACCGCGCGCAGTTGTTGTTCTTTGAACAATGATATGCGTCGTCAGATAAGCACACCCAGTGGCTCACACGTGACATATAAACACGGAGTGAGCAGCTTAATAAGCAGCGTGTGACAACCCATTAGCCAGGCAGCGCCCAGTATACGTCCGTCCACTCAGCGAGCGATCAGTTTCACCGTGAAGTTCATTCCTGTAGTAGGGTCCACCCGCGTAGGAAAGAAGGAAGGCAGCATGCTTGACTAACACATCGTTTGGCATTCGCACCGGCATTGCTGTCGCCAACGTAGTGACGTAGCTATGTGCGGCCTGAGCTGCGTTACTGTGGCGCGTTTTTTGCATGCGGCAAGCATTGTACTGCTGCTTCGTGAGGCGACGCTTCTGTCGATTGTGCCGGTAACTCTGAGAGAGAAACGTTCGCTGCGATAAATAAACAAATAAATAAATAAATAAATAAATAAATAAATAAATAAATAAATAAATGACTGAATAATTAAATAAACAAATAAATTGGTTATTGATGAATCTTTTGTTCATGTGTTGCCCGTTACAAAGTGGTGTAGTATATCGTGCCATGGCTATCGCGTGCGTCGAATGACTCATGCTCGAGTGTCGACCGAATACGAGACAGCATTGTCTCGCGCTTATACCGAGCCGTTGCAATGATTCGAATTCATCGAATACCTTATTGAACGGAGTACTTTGACTCGACCTGGTGCCCTTCGTGAACGCGCAACTTGTTCCGTTTTCCCGCTATTCACCGTGAGCCTGCGAGTTGTGGGATGCAATTAACGTCGTCCTGTAAAATTAACCAATACTGAGCCGTAAAGGCCTGGAGGGAAGTGCATGCGACGTTGCAGTGCACTTCGTGTGCCCCTGCACGGCGCCCTTTAAAACTAGCGTTGTCCCTTAACGTGCTGGCATTCCAGTTTTTCTTCGTTTTGTGGCAGCAGGTTCTCCCGAAGAAACACGTGCTACGCAAGCGTTTGTGCTTTTTCTAAGCAGCTCACGTCGTACCTTCACTCTACGAAACTTGTTCAGATTCAAGCATCCGATGCGTGTCTGTAGCAGTGTGTGGTCGGCCGCACCTTACCGTCGTTTCGTCCCACCAGTAGTTGATTTGTTTGGCTCCTCTGTGCGCATTATCCGCTGTTCCAGATTTACGAAATACTATTGGCCTCACTCTCTTTCGAAATCAGTTGCCAGACGATTTGCTGTAGGAAGACCATCGGCATAGCAAAGTGCTGGCGACCTTGGCGTGTGTGCACCTCTACGTATATAAGCTAACGCTTTCGAAAAAAAAAAAATGATCGATTATGTGCGATGTGTAATAAATGAGCAAGTGCCATATGCCGCATTGCCCTACGTTTCCGATAGTTCGGTCAAGAGAATATGCAATAGATTAGGATTTCTTGGCACGCGTCAAAAGGTGTTTGCTGGCGTGTGGTGTAATATTTAAGCGTCCAACATTCAGAACTTTACGAAAACTATTTCTGTTAGCATGTACAGATGTAAATAATTTGCTGTAATGTCAACCATCTCTGCCCACTTCTTTAATGGGAGTTAATACTTTCGTATCTCCATAGGGCCTGCCCAGAAATACAACGCCCCGATCCATACAGTGCTTTGTGTAGCACCTCACTGTCATCTCCATTTTCTGCTTTTATCAACTGGCATTAACCATAAATTATCTGCTATACATTTTCAAGAAACAAAAAAACCATTGTCTATTTGTTATTCTTGCAGTATTGTGAAGATTGTGCGCACTGTTCCGCAGTTTGTTTCATAGTTTACGAATTTTATGGAACTCGTTCTTGTTCTGCAGCTGTGTACTTGTAAACTGTATGATTGTTAGCGATCATACATACATACAAGGAATATCTGTCGCGCACACTCGAGCTATATTGTATAGCTTTCCGCCAGGTGGACCCCGAACTTTTTGGAAAAGAAAGGTATTCTATTTTATAACGGGCAAGCGATGTCAATTTTGGGGTTTTATTTATTTATTTTCAAGATGTAGCTCGCCAAGGCCAACGTACACTGTTTTACTTCTAGAATTTTAGCAGCGAGACCTGCAGAGAACTGCCCTTGGCCTTTGTCGACTGTAAGCACTACGTGCAGTAACGAAGAGTGACGGGAATGGGCAAACGCGGCAACGAATTCACGATACAGCCGGGAGAGCAAGGAAAGCGCGGGCCGCGATAATCACGAGCAGGTGTGTGTCTGCGTGTATATATATATATATATATATATATATATATATATATATATATATATACATATATATGTAATATGCGTTTCAGTCATGCCTCGCATGGGGTGGAGGCAAGTTGAAAGCACCGTTTCGCAACCACGGCGGCAGTGGCGGCGCCAAGCGTTTGCGTAATTTATCTTGTCGCTCCACCTTCTTGTCTTTCCTGTTTCTGTCGAGACGTGACGTCGCAGGCGGGAAAAAAAAAAGAAAAGAAACCATGGTCGATGTTTTTTATCGCTCCGTGCACCCCCCGTCTGGTTCTCCGTATCGTTTCGATTTGTTTGGGTGGCTGCTTGGCGGTGAGCAATCAGCGGCGTCGCAGCCTCGCGCGCACCTGTTGCGGCAGCGCGTGAAAAAGACCTCCTCGGTCTGGGCCCCCGAGGAGCTGTCGCCCCCCACTCAGTCTTTCGCCTTGTATGGTCGGGAACGCGAGAGAACTTGCAGGGGCGAGACTGCGCGCCTACGTAAGGCGGAGACGATTTCCAATTCGTGCGCGCTCCCTCTGTGCATGGTGACTCAATGGCCCCGCGCGCTCTATTTCTCGCTCTGCCTGCACCGCTAAATGAAACAGACGATTTTATTCGCAGCTCTAGCTGGGCGCCGCCATGTTGAGTCACTACGGATACTTTTTCTGCTGATGGTGCGAGCAGCTGTATGTGCTTCAAGCGGAACGAAGTGGAACTGATGCACTAAGCTGGTTCCTATGGTTCCCAAAGGGGAGATGCCGTTTGACGGCCTTTACCGACGCAGCTGCGTCTTCACGCGGAGCCTCACTCATAAGACTCAATTATCACTTGGTTTACGGTGAATAACCTCCGAAGGCAACACTGGAGCTGTGGCAGCCATAGGGCAGGTCTCTGGAATTATTCTGATCGGCAGGGGTTAATTCATTAGGGTTAATTCAGTTGCACGTGGCGTTTTCTCCTTCCGCGCTATACTTTCTCCAGTCTTGTTTTGTTGGAAATTGCGCGAATAGTTTACCTTGTTGTTCAGTCGGCGAGCGCATGAGCTTGTGCGATGGTTGTACCGGCCGAAAAAGCTTGCATTGGTGCTGCATAGAGCGTTAATGTTTGCAGCATCGAGGGACATCGTGTTGAAATAGCCCGTCTGCTGCAGACGAAGGTCTCCTAAGGCTGGAGAAGAGCAAGAGACAGAGTAATGTGGCTGTTTGTGCTTGTTGGTTCAACATATTGGTGCATTGCAGCGCGAGTATAGACGACTATACAAAATAAGACGACAGACGTGCGCACATCTGTCGTCTGGTCTTATTATTATTTTTTTTTGTCGTCTATATCTGCGCTGCAATTCGCCGAAGAGGCTGGGTACGCGAAGTCACGAACGGAGACACGCGAGCGCCATGAGCGATGGCCGCGTCGCACGATAGGTGCCCCCTCTTTTCTTTCCTCCCGAATGCGCCAGGCGCTGTGGTTTCCACAGCACTGCACGAAAACCGTGCGGGAAAGCCGCGTGGAGGGGGCGCGTGGAGTCATGCGGAGCAGCCTCCACTTAGCAGCGGAGAACGCGTCGATTAGCCTGAGCGGCGCTCTTCTTCGTGAAGCCGGTGGCCTTGTACCTGCCTTGTTTCGTTTCATTTTCGCTCTGGAGGTATTGTTTCCGCTAATTGGACATTCACAGAGTGAATTGGACAACGTTCGCAGCCCGTTATTACATACATCGTAAAACGCCGCGCTGTCACATCCGAACGATTTCCATAATTCAAGCTTTGTTCGCCGCTTGCCTTTCGGCCTTGCATTATTCAGCCAAGAAAAAAAAAATTTCGTCAGAACCTGTCTCTTAAAAAAGTGTTCGGCCAGTTTTCCTGCGAGGGGGCTAGCCAACGTGATTGCGGCAGGGCCAACTTGTAACACGACTGCTTGTGTGTTGCGCGAGAGGGAAGGTGCTCACGTAGATCATCGCAACCGTCGTGCTCGAGACAAGCTTCGACATGTGACGTCCGCTCGGAGGAGCTCGCGCACGGGATGTACGCGGGAAAGCAGGTTTACACAGGGACACTGGGGGAAATATGAAGTGAAGCTAAAGTTGGTGTTCTAAGGCGTCCAAAGCGTCACTCTTTCTGAGAACGGAGCTCTCGTAATAAAGGAAAGGATTGACGGTTCCACTCTAAAAAAAGCTGGCACCAGTTCCCACGAGGTGGCGCACATGTTTACAGTTGACAAGTTGTAGTGAGGCACCGACAAGTGAACAGTCAATTACGCGCTGCACGCCAAAGTGAAAGAACTCACAACTTGGGCAATATTAATTCATTTTTCTCCCTGCGTAAGATCTTGGGAGCTTCTTGTCTCTGCTACTTTGTATCACTCCTAATATCGTTCCCTATATGTTTCACTAAGTGAGACATGCCACGCAGCTGGACAGAACCAAGGTAATGTTTGGCGCCGTTTGGAGATACTCAATTTTTTTTTTCATACGCCGTAATTAGATAATTAGTCTTAGTTAATGTATCAACTCAAATTGCGCCGCCACTCACCCGGCGCTGCTTTGCGGCGGCGGGTCTCGGCTGCCCCGAGGTTACAAAGCTGCACCGCCGCCGAACGGAAGCGTGACCTCGAAAGTTGCAGGCGCAGTTACCTGTACGTAACAGACTCCGTTTAGTCCGGGCGATTTTAATTGCGGAACTCAATTGTGTTGGCCCCTTCAGCATTCACTTTCTCTTTAACAGCGCCGTCTCTACGCACAAAAGGTATAGGTTTCTAGGTTTCTAGGATTGTATAATTGATTTGATTCATTGTTTACCTTTACCATTACTGCTATAGGAAGATGTCGTAGGAAGCGCGGGCTCTCTTTCCATGCTAACCTGGTGGTGACGGTATCTTCCGTGCTCGCGATAATGCCAGGAATACGGGCTGTTGCAAGTGTATGGCCGACGAGCTGGAGCTAGAATGACCAACTGTTTCGTGAACGGCGTGGATTGGATGACGAAAAAGCGAGGCAAAATTACCGGTATAACGCCGGCAGGAATTCCGCTGGCGCTGCTATCACCGTCGTTTTTTGACATTGTGTTGTCACTATATATGAGGTGTCGCGGCGTAGCATGGGTGGTCTTGTGAAGGGCGTGACAGCGCTCGGCTCGTGGCGCGCCTCGATGCCACGCCGACATCGAGGTGATTGATGAAAGCTGACCGGTACCCGGTGTTGTTTTCCTGTTTGTCTGGCGACGACAGCTCGACGCTGTTGGTTAACGTAGCATCGTCAGTGCGACGACATTAGAGAGTTTTAGCCCAGCGGGTTTACGGCCAGCGGAGCGGAGCGGTCTCCACCGTTGCGCCAGCGGAGCGGCTCGCGAAAAAAGAATTTTAGCCCAGCGGATCACCCGCTCGAGCGGGGTAAAGAGCGGGGCGCTCTGCTGCCCCACCTAGTGGTTCGAATAGGAGTTACTGAGAAATGAAATTGAATTACTTTTGCTTTTATTATGCAAGAAATATTGAATAAAAATACATTACATGTTCTCAGTGCATTATTTGTTAATAATGTACTGAGTACTAATGTACGGGTCAGCGCGGCAGTCGCAGTCTTCGATGCAGAACTGCCGGCGTTCATGTTCGCGGCTGCCGTCTTGCATTTCCCATACACGCCCGCGCGCCCTTACGCACGCTCGCGCGCTGCGTATACCCTCCGCTGGGGAGTGCTTTCCAGCGGGCGTAAACGCTGCTCCGTAAAACCGCTGGCCGTCTCAGCGTGGTGCGCATGCGCAGTCGCGTCTCCGCTCGCCCGCTCCGCTCCGCTGGCCGTAAACCCGCTGGGCTAAAACTCTCTATTGAGAGTGTGGGGATGCGCGACCCTCGCGCCTCCCCTGATGTTTTTCCCGCATAGCGCGTCTCCTGTACTCCCGCTTCGCCGCGTGGCCTGCGTGACGCCCGCGCGGTCGAAGTGGTTGAAACGCAGTGCGAGAGATGGCGCGAGTGTTGCGCTGCTAACACCGTGAGGTTACTTGGGCGCCGAAAGGAAGGCCCTTGCCCTCTTGGGGGTTCGAGACAACAAGCGGGACGGACGTGCCGTGCCGCGCGTGCACCGACCCTCTTTCCCGGCGGGTCGGCGCACGGCGGGGACGCCTCCCGCGTGCGCGCCGACCCATGCTTCTGCGAGACCGCCTCGCGTGGCCGCCTTCGATCGCGCCACGATTCGCCTGACTGTACACGCGAACGACCAGGCGTTGGGATCCAACATGGGGCGAACATATTCGCTCGCTTCCCGTCGCGGTGAGTCGGACTTCTAGATTTGTCGCGCGCCCATCGGCATGTTTTGTGGATAGCAACTCGGCTAGCAGGCACTGATGTATGAAAGGTGCAATAAATGCCCTTATGATTGTTTGCACTACTGTGTTGTCGTTCCTTTGTCCCAAGAGTACGGGAGGAGAATCCCACAAGAGATGCGAGACCAGATTGACGCTGAAGAAGCGCCAGCCGGAGGTATTCGGAGGAGAAATGGCTGCATGCGGTTCTAGACTTGAAGCTAATTGATTCCATCAGGGAAGGTCGATGACTTTCCTGCTGTGTGTTGAACGAACGCTCCGATGTCGGCGCGTCCCAGCTGCCGTATGCTATTTACTCTGCCGCTGACTTCCGCTAGCATTTGTGTTTTCTTTTTGCGTTCTTTTCCTTTACCAAGAGAGCCGCTGTTTTGTTATGCTAGGGCCATCTGGTGATAGTTTCCGAAACTTTGAAGCGACAGAAAATACAAATACCGGTACTGGTAACCTATACGAGCTGACTTATGGTTAGTTCTCGTCTTATTCAATTCTTTTATCTACATAGTTGTCGTAAGCGCAACAATTTATGACCACCCGATAACTCAGTGCCACTCTGCACTCCCATCTTGTGCGCGCTGTCGTGTGCACGAATGAAATGTAAACTCGCGATCTTTTTTCTAATTTTTTAAAGGAAGAGTGTAGAAAAGGTGCTGTTTAGGATGGGTTAGGTTCTCGTGGGTGTAAAAAGAGTGTTTTGACGAAAAGTTGTGTCCGGTATTTTAGGGTGTAAAAGCGTGTTTACAAGAAAACGGGGTATGTGTTGTTAACTTTGGGTCAGTGTAGGTTGCATTTCTGTAGTTTAAAGTGTTGTTTTTACAGAAAGGGGTGTAAAAAGAGTGTTTTAGGTTATGTTAATATACGTGACAAAACCATGTGCATATTTGTGAACATTCGGTGACTGTCCTGCGGGCATTCTTTCTGTGTCCTGTCCTCAATGCGCACCGTTATAACCATGTTCCATATGTATGGACCTTCGTCCGTAACTTCGTTGTATGTCTGTCGCGTTGGTCGGCAACTATACCGTCCCGCAGATGATCGCGAGGTCATGGGTCCGGTTGGGAACGTTCTTCGCTCTGGTATTTTTTAGTGCATGGCACGCAAAAAATCCACTACCCGAAACGAATTCTAATCTCTCCGCAACGGCGTCACAACGGCGTCACATCCTCTCTCGGCGCCTCTCTTTCCAGGGCTTTTGTTTTTCTTTGTCTGTTGGGGATGTTTCGTATGTGCGTGTGCGTGTAATGTTACATTGCCTCGTAATTTTCAGCGTTCTTTTGTTTATTTGTATATTTAATACACACGTAGCTTTGCTCGACGCCCGTAGATGGCTTTGTAGGATATATAAGAACAAATAAAAAGTATATATAGACAAGTTTTCTCCGTGCATCTGTCACTTCAACGCGAACGAAACGTCGAAAGCACAGCGCATACGAAGCTTCCCCTCTCCTTCTTTTTTTTTGGTTTATTATACAGTATGACAATTCGGCACATACCACATAGTATTATACTAGAAGCAGAAGCAGGGAAATTTGGCACTTTGGGTCAGGCGTGTTTTTCCTCGCGTTACAAACTAGAGGAATGTATGAACGAATGAACGGTTCGAGTTCCGGACCATTGAAGAATTTTTCTTTAACTGCGAGGCTTTTCTTTCGAGGAACCAGTATTGGTTTCCTTTGCAGCAGTTGCTACGATTGGGTGGATGTTTAATTTTAGTTTTATTAATTACTTCTCTCCACCGTGCGGGTTTCCGCAGAACAATTGCTTCAAACTAGAGCAATGTGATCACGTCAGAAATAGTCCCGCATTGCGAGCGTTATTTATTGCCCGGATATCACTCAGTGACGTCCGTGTTAGCAAATGCGGACGTTTTGTTATGCTCTGGTAATTACGCAAGAAAATGAAACGTTACGAGGATATAGCGTGGAACACAATCTAACTTCAATGAACAGATTAAATGAGAATGTGCTACTCTCAACTAGTCCGCCCAAGTCTCGCGCGCGCGCGTGAGAGAGAGAGAGAGAGAGAGAGAGAGAGAGAGAGAGAATGTGTGTATACGCTTCTCACGATTATCACGCACATTGGACGTAGTATGAGGCTCTTAATTTCTGTGCCGTTATTGTGGCGTCCGAGACTGGAGTACTCTGCGCCACGCTGTCTGACCTCAAAGGCAATGACACATGCAGCTGTAGTCGTGTAGTGCCGACCGCTGGGCGTCTCCATCGGGAGACGGTGACGCGGCCGATGATGCTTTTGGAGGCCGCACGGTCACTACGGCCGACGCCGTCTGGCCGACCACGGCAACAAAACGCACGGTCGCTCGCTAGTGCGAAGAAGACGTAGCGTAGTCGTTATCGGTGTGAGCAAAGGGAACCCGAAGCTGCGCACGCGCGCGTCCTTCCGATGCGCGCAGCGGTCCTGCGCGGTCTTCCATACGCGGAAGCGCACCACGTGGAGCACGCCCCTGGCGGTCGGCTATCGAGCGCGCGGTGTTACGGCGCGCATGGCTGCGGCCGCGTCGCAAGTGGGCCACACTCGCGGCTCCTAAACGGCCGCTGGCACGAGATGACAAGCGCAAACACGCGCGCTGCGGCGTGCGCTTGAATGCTTGGGCGTCTCGCGCTGCGCGGGCAGACGCTGTGTCACCTAGAGCTCGGCCGTTGGGACCAGTGCTCTGGCGGCTCGTTAATGGGGATCGGTGTGTCGGAACGAAAAAGAAAATGAAATTTTTGACCCGAACGAAAGCGTAAACGAAACGCTATTTGTTGTTTCGTATCGAAGTGAAACCGAAATATTCTTATCGGTTTTCGGTTCAACGGGAAAGTCGGCAATCCGGAACAACAGACGTCGGGCAACGCCAGCATTAGCGCGTATTTCGGGCAGGGACAGTGCGAGCGATGGCCGGTCACTAACGCAAGTCTGCCGCTCGGTGCACTATGGCAGGTCGGCATCGTGGCAAAACTCGGAGCTTGCGCGCTGAAGAGCTTGTAGCTTCGTTTTCTACGGGTAGAACGCTTTCTTACAGAAGGTTTATCGTTCGTTTATGTTCGCTTTATCGGAACAGCTAGTGGTCTTGCATTAGGGCGCGTACATCCGATGCCGTGCTGTTTGCGAGGTCGTGCTCAGTGCCCTGACTCGAGGGACTGAGCGTGATCTCGGAATTCATAATTCACTTATTGAGAAATATAAATCATATGTTATTATCGTTACTTTGCTTCGAAAATTATTGCGTGCGAATCAAAACCGTTGTGAACCATTACGGATATATTTCTTTTCTTTCTTTTTCTCCCCCCGGCCCGGAGCAGACCGCAACGCAACTTTTTTCAGTGAAACGAAAATAAAACCAGAACGAAAAACATTTCGTTTCGCCACCCTGAATTGTCAATGGCAATGGGGCGGCATTAAAATCACCTTGGCTAAAACACGTCGGCGGCCTGGTTGGTTAGAATTCGTGGTTTGAATGTGTGAGCGCTCTATACTGAACGAGGACGTATAAAGAAACAGACACAGCGCGGCGTCTGTCAGGCCGTCCCTTGTGGCCGGCCTCGAAGAGGGCATTCGTGCGCATGAGCAAGGAGACGATCCCATAGGCTTTTTCACCTGTTAAAGGATGACGTCACACAGCTCGGGGACGACACGGAACTTGCAGGGGCGACTAGTAGCCGACTCCCTGGCCATTGCTGCGACATTTGAATATATATAGGTAGATCGACTTAGCCGTTGTTTTTATTTACAGTACACATGCGTGCGTAACATGTGAACCAAATACCCTACTCGAACTCTCCGCTATGATCGTGGGAAGTTTTGCTCCCGATTGATTGGTCACATTGCTGCAGCGACCGCAGGAGTGCTGTACGAGCCAGTTTTTACAGAAATAGAAGAGATCGCGCTGGGGCCATACGTTACGCTGCCATGCGCGAGGTATAGCGCGTTCGATTCCCAGCCGTGGCAGCCGCATTCCGAAGAGAGCGGAGTGCAAGAACACTCGCACGCCGTGCATTTGGCGCACGTTAAGAAATATGAACATCCGGCGGTCAAAATCAACCCCGATGCCACTACTGCGGCATGCCTCATAAGGACATCGTGATGTTGGCATGCTAATTAAATCTCAGAATTTAATTAGGAACCGTTGGTCTCGCTTGAATACCTTTCCGATTTTTGTCGAAATATTCCTTCGAGGAGGAGAGGATCGCTGAACCTGCAGATTTCAGTAGGTGACGTTACTAGCACTGACACTTTATTATTATTATTATTTTTCATATCCAAGCGTTGCCCAATATGTATTGGTTACCAATGTACGCTGCACTTAAAGAGAGGAACAGCTCTGCGAACACGATTGATGTCACGCATGCATTGCGATCTTGGTGTATAACGTAAATACCACTGTTCTATAGCGTCCCGCGGCGTTTTTAAACGTGATACATCCCACGATTGCAAGCTACATCGCCTGGTAGTAATTAATGTGTCCCCTCCAGTCGGGTAATGCGGGTAAGCCAGCCCACCCAGCCGGCCGGCATGTCGAGAGAATGCGAGAGTGTGTGCGTGCGTGCGAGACATGCGGACCTCGATGCTGACGGCGCGCCTTCTGTTTCTCTTGTCCGCAGACGAACGAGACGCGATCCAGAAGAAGACCTTCACCAAGTGGGTCAACAAGCATCTGATCAAGGTGAGTGGGCTATGCTCCGCAGCGGCAGCCGTAGCGGGCGCCCACTTGCTCGTGGCCGCTGCCCCCCCCCCCCCCCCCTCACTTTCGTTCCTGCATGCATTGAAGTCGGCCGTGGCCGACAGAGCGGCTCTCTTCGACTGCTACATATGCCTGCCTCTCTCTCTCTCTATCTTTCTCTCTCGCAAGCAGCACTGGACCTTCCTGGAGGTCAGTATTTCTCTACCGCCTCGCTGTGTACGCAGCGGGCGGTCTGTATATATCCATTGGCGGAATGCCCACACTTTCTTGCTTTTATTATTTCGCCGGGGACACGCGGCCCACTCGGTGTAGTACTACTCTCTCGGGATCGCCGCCGACGTGTTTCCTTCGCCTTTCTTTCTTTTTTCCTCATTGACGTCCTTTGTTGATGGTTTCATTTGTCGCAGCGCCGTGGGCACCGGAGGCGCGATGACGCCGGTGACGTCATGGTACGGCCGCCTTGCATCACGTCTAATGCGAAGAAAAAGGCGGGCGCCTTGTATCGCAGCTCCGTTTTTAGGTCGTCGCATACCGCGGGTGGCCCTTGTGTCATGATACTAAACATGATACTCCTATATGCTCCACGATACTGCTTTGACATGACAGTCCTAAACTCGCGTTACCCAACTGAGCTGCTGTACCAGCGCTGCAACGGCCATCCGGACAGTTGCAACTGCATCCGTTTTGCTTCACAATAGGTCTACCGTACGACCGGGTTTGTTTCTGTGCTGTAGTATGTTAAACCATGTTCGTTTGACCGTATTGGTGGGAAAGCATCGTCACTGAGGCTGTTGATCAAAACGCACAATTGGATTTTGATCGAGTGTACGATACATCGCACAGGTAGTTTGTACCCTTTTCGAGTTTCACGAATGGATGCCACTGAATTAAGAGTCCCGGCCTCTCCACCTTCCAAGGGCCATTTGGGCCTACATCTGATCTGGTGCGAGTTAGAGACCGAGATCTGTTCATGCCGTATGCGCAGTGCCACAAATGTCGGAAGAAAACGACCTTTTCACTCGCCCTAGCGTACATCCTTAAAAGGACACTGGCGAAGAACAGCGAGCTTAGGTTTATCAATGAATTTCGCCTGTGCAATACCAAAGCGTCAATCTTACCCCGAGAAGCGGCTTGTCTATTATTATTATTATTATTATTATTATTATTATTATTATTATTATTATTATTATTATTATTATTATTATTATTTGCTTTGAAAGCGCACATACGCGTGAGACGAAAGCGCGGAGCAGGCTGCCGCCGGGAGGGGTACCACGCGCCTGCGCCTTTTCTTGAGGAGGAATGAGGAGGAGACTGAAATGGAAGAAGGAAAGAAAGAGCGAGACGAGAAAAACAGAATAAAGCAGAACGCATGTCACGCAAACTGTAGTGTAGGGCCGTTCACTGCAGCTGACGCTGTGCTAAGAATCGAAAGAAACGATGTCTGAGGTTTTGTCATTTGAAAGCAAACACTTCCTTCTATGATGTAAGGAGGACGCGACGAGCTTGATCGCGTCGAGACGCACAAAACACTGGGGTAACAACATTCGTCGAATGTCGTGCACCGCAGGCCGAGGGTCGCTGCGCAACGAGCGCAGGACATGTCCAGCGGTGTGTGGTAAGCGACGCACGAACGACAGCCCGGCGTCGGGTGCCGCTTTCTCGCGCCAGGCAGCCGTGGTGACGTCGTCGATTCTTAATGCGTTTGTTCTGATGTGGTCATTCGCTTATCCGGCAAAGACGGAATGCGCCAAATTCTAAAGAGATCCAAAGGCTTAACCTTGCAAGTTTCTAGAGCTTGCTCACCAAAACGGCCCACATACAAAATATATACCCTGAAATCCGTAAAGTCTCATTTACACGCACTGGCGTTGTGGTTACAGCGTGAAAAATCTGATAAGCTTGGTGCTCGCTTTCTTTCCGTATTAATGGCCCTTGTGCGCTAAGGTTCTGAAAGAACGTTTTACCGGTCTCTTTCTATTGCGATAGCAATTATATGGACACCCCAGGCGCATTTCTGCCATTGCCGTGCGGTGAAAGCGTGTGGGCCGCGATGTGGCGGAAGCGAGCGCCACCTGGAAGTGTTTCAAGGAAGCGGGCGTGCCGTTTCGTGGACTCCGAGACATTTGCGCGTCGGCGTGCGCAAATGACGGACGCCGTCTCCGTTCTATGCATTGTAGAAACGTTGGAAAAGGGATTTGTTTGAGTTTTCGCGTAACAGAATTATGTTTTGTCGTATATTCAAATTACAATCCGATAGCTATCATGTCTGTAGGTTGTGTGTGAGTCGTAGTTTACGATTTTTCTACGTATTTTAGCTTGAGAAATTCAGTTCAGTCATTTCTTTGCGTCACATAGAAGGCCTGGGTGCATTAAGGGTATGTTATTATTTGTTTTAAAGGTATTTGAGGCTGGTCAAGCTGCTACG
The DNA here is from genome assembly GCF_038994185.2 of Dermacentor albipictus. Classification (NCBI taxonomy): domain Eukaryota; kingdom Metazoa; phylum Arthropoda; class Arachnida; order Ixodida; family Ixodidae; genus Dermacentor; species Dermacentor albipictus. The sequence continues at coordinate 7,868,794 of NC_091826.1, read as the reverse complement.
AGTAGCTTTTTTCCCCACTTTACCCCCGCAAGGCTGTATTTAGTTTTTGTGAAAATAAAACATACATACATACATACATACATACATACATACATACATACATACATACATACATACGTACATACGTACGTACGTACGTACGTACGTACGTACGTACGTACGTACATACATACATACATACATACATACATACATACATACATACATACATACATACATACATACATACATACATACATACATACATACATATGTGGTTCGGAAATATTTTCTGCCGAAACGGCGGCCTACGCCGGACGCGGGGCGCCGACATCCGATTTTCTGCGACACTGGCTCCTCAAGAGGAACTGTTAGCTCGGGTGCTCCTATCTAAATACATGTAAAAGGAGAATTAGTTTTTCTCGGCAACCACTGCACCAAGTTTGACGAGGTTTGTTGCATTCAAAAGAAAAAAAAACATAAAATGTAGTGACTGGTAGTTTCGAATTTTGAATTTGTCCTGAATTTTTTTTATTAAAAATTGGCAAAAATCGAATATTTTCAAAAGACGAAACTATCAAGTTTATAACTCTATAACTCAGCAGTGAAAAATGATAATACAAGTCTGTGAATTGCATCTAGTAGTTCATCTAAAGCGGACAAAATTGATATGTTACACATGAATATAGAAAGCTTTAGTAGTATGGAAATACAGCTTTTGCACAACCATTGTAACCAATGTAACAAGTTCACGTAAGATGTAAAATGACATATATAATTTGTCCGCTTTGAATGGTCGAATGGATGCCATTTACAGAACCGCGGTATCTGTTCTGTAAGCAGAGCTATGAATTTCTAAAATTCGTGCTTCTATTTCTTTTTATATGGTTGAATACATGAAAATCTTTTTAACAAAATTCAAGCCCTAAATCGAAATTCCGCTTCCAACAGTCACTAGAAATTAAGATTCTTTCTCAAATACAATGAATTTCATTAAAATAGGTCGAGGGGTTATCTCAGAAAAACGTTCTGAACGTTTTGTATTTGAATAGGTCGCGTCGGAGTCGGGCTCGAGCTAAAGCTTCCTCTTAACGCTGTCACGTTAAAAAGGGGGGAGGGGGCGGAGGGCACGGCGCGGGGCTCCAAAGCAGGTAATTGTGAGGTATCCCAGGAGGTCGAAATGGGCGCTGTTTTTCCTTTTCTTTCTTTCTCTCTGTATACGTAATTAACCATGCAAGCAAAGATTCTGCAGGTTCCGTTTTTTCCCCCGGTAATGTTACTCCTTAGGGGCTCGTTCCTTTTTTTTTTGTATACTATAGAAGGAACTAGTAGCTTGATTGATGTAGATTTTACGGTTGCGAGATAGCTTAGTTGCAAGAAAGTATTGGCGGTGTATCGATGGCGTAGTGCATTATTGCGGTGTGATAGCACTCTTGCGGTGACGTTTTGGTTGGAGGCCGCTGCATCCCAGCAGTTCGCAGCCTCGAATGCGACTGAATCCCTCCCATTTTAAGGACACCGATGACAAGAATGGAACGGCTGTGGTAATTTTGTCTGCCAGCGCTGGTTGCGTGCATAATAGCGACTCGCGTTATGGCTGATTAACAGCTGTCTTTATTCGTGGTTACAACTTTGGCCCGCTGCCCGCGCTCGGCGAGCCGTAGCGAGACAGACGAGGCTTCTTGAGCGTACGCGATTGCGTCGAGCTGCGCTAGTGCTTTTCGTGCCTGTGGGTGCTTTGATTGTAAGCGGGAGGCGGAGGAAAGGCGGCCTCATTTGCATGGCGCGATGGCAATTATGCGTACAATTGTCTCGCGGAAGCACGCCACTTTGCGCCGGAGCCGCTTCGTGGATGCAGGACGGCAGACTGTGCGCGCTAGTAGAAGCGCTCATCTGCACTACACAGCCTTGTCTCTCTCACCTGTCATCATTTTTATCTGGAATGAGGGGCGGAAGAAGGAGTACGGAAAGGCTGCGTTAAGCAAATGCCGAAACGGCGCAATTGAATTGCATGACGTCGCACGAAGGTTCCGGCACTGAGATCTCGGCGCGAAATACAAGGATACGTGCAGTTCATAAGGGACGCGTTCTTTAAAAAAAAATTAAATTATGGGGTTTTACGTGACAAACCACTTTTTGAATATGAGACACGCCGTAGTGGAGGACTCCGGGAATTTCGACCTCCTGGGGTTCTTTAACGTGCACCTAAATCTAAGTACACGGGTGTTTTCGCATTTCGCCCCCATCGATATGCGGCCGCCGCGGCCGGGAACGCGTTCTTCAAGGCAGTGTCACTGTCATGCACAGTATGTTCGTATGCCTCCGATTTTATTTGTTCTTTCTCTATGTGGGTAAACCAGTATTTTAATCTAAGCACGATATCTTGTCGAGTCATTTGTTTGCGCTTTCTTGGCTTCCTTTGCCATGACTCATTCACAAGAAAGAAAGCTGGAGGGCCGTCAGCTGCTATCAACAATGAATCGTCAAGTACCGGTACTTTTGTGAACTACAGCAACACCATGCAGTTAAGAGTTTTCGGATACTCCAGATTACGTCACGCGCGCACAGCAAAATGTGATCGATACAGTGCCAAAAAATCTAAATAAAAGCGAGGGCGCGTTAACAATCAATGCCGCATCGATCGTCTGGTGACGGGGCCATGAAAAGGGCCAGTCGTGTTGCACTTCTAAATTTATGCCTGTTTTAATTGTAATTTGTACCTCTATACCTACGCAATGCCCTAGGTGTTGTGATTTTATCGCTTGCAGCGTCTCTCGCAAGCGTGGGGTGTACGGTCGGGGCAAACGTGCTCTGGACGCGCGAGTGGCGACCGGATTGCTTCGCTGCGCTATCTGCCGGCATCAGCCACGCTGTCAGCCGGATTCGGATTACCTCTGAAAGTCGCATCTATGGCCCGCTCTCTTCGCGGGAACACATCACGTTTGCCACTGAATACTTCTGTTAAGGCGTACAGTTAGCAACTGCAGCAAGTTCCTGTGGCGACCTCGCGGCCTGCACGCAGCCTTCTAACTCGGTTTCTACGGTTGCTCTCGCTCTTAATTATTAAGTAAGCCTTAAGCTTCACAGGGATCGCTCTTGGTTTCGGTAGAGACGCGGCGGTGCTACCATAAAGGCGGTGCGCTGGTAAAACGCGCGTTTATTCCCCACATGTGAAGAAGACCGGCAACGAAGCCGGGAGAAGGAGCAGTAACATTTATATTTTTGACGCGAAAGCGCCAAACGGCCCGTTGAGCGGAACAGCCGGCGCCTGTCAGCCGCGAAACGGCCTCTCAATCCTCGCTGGCTGCGACGCCACGTCACGACCGCGCCTCGGCGGATCGTGACGAATCGTTTAAGGTGCGTTTATAGTATGACGTCAGTTTTTGACGCGCGGGCGAGCGCTTCTTGCGACCAGTGACGCTCCGCCGTTTGTGCTGCGCCAGCCGAAAGGCCGTCCCCGCCTCGTCGGACTATTGGCGGCGAGGAGTTACGGAGTCGCCCTCTATCGGAAGCGCCTCGCTGGCGTAGTATGAGGGATCACGTGGCGCGCTCCTCATAGGTTTTGCTATCAGCGCTCACTGAAAACACCACGCGCGAGCTTTCCCGGACATTTCTGTAAGTACTTTCGAAACGAGAGAAGTTTCTTACTGTGTAAATAATAATCTTGGGCAAACTGAAAGCACACAATCGTTTACAGTCGCTATCTCTTTACCGAATACGTACAGTGAACGCCACTGCGCGCGGTCGCCGCGATGGAGTCAGCCGAACCGGCTTCTTGCGTGAAAAGTAGGTAAACGCTGAGAGCAAACTATGTGAAACATGTTCTTATAGTGTTTGTATAACTAAATGGAGCGTAATAGAATGAAGCCTCAATGCAGCGATCACGCTGATTCGCAGCGACCGACTGCGCGTCTGCATGCTTGTCCGCGCACTGTATCGCTTTCTCCGCGCGCGCGTTTTCGCACCGTGCCATGAGCCTTAGGCCGCAGAATATGAGCATTTGACAGTATACAAGCAAGCATTGTTGCGTGGGCGCTATCAGAGCTGTTCAAAAATAATTTCATTGTAGAGACTTCGACGCCTACGGGGACTGTGATGTGCCGTCGCGACGATTCAATCTTTTTTTTCTTCAAAATTCTTTGACCTTTCGATACTATTTCTCGAGTTGCGTCGCACTGTATGTTTATCGGCGTTCTCAGCGTGCAATTTCCCGCTGCTCCTTTTTTGTAATCCAGTGCATTAATACATAACACAAACATGACCATATGCCATGCTTTCTTTAAATGTGCTTCTTACCTCTGCCTTTCCACTCCACTGAACTTGCCAGTATCTATAGTATCGACAAGTTCATAGACCAAACCGTCATGACATTAGTCGGGCAGCGGACTCGGGCGTGCGTCTCAGTGCGCGTTTTCAGAACATCGCAGACCGGGCTCCGTAGCAGAAATCTTCCTCGCGTCGATCTGTGCTTGCTGCATACCCGAGTTTTAGCCGATGACTGTTTGCCGGTTTTATGTTTCGCGAGCCAAGCTTCACACAGCTTCTTGTCCTGCGGCTACGTGTGAATAAGGCTGACACCGGCCTCCATTACGTGCGTCCGGCCCTGCCGCACCGAGCAGTAGCCTACCATGTCGCGCGCCTTCAAAGGCAGCCACTACATATTGCACTGCTTTCAAGCGTTGTAAAGGAGACACTCGAAGCGGGAAAATTTCACCACTAAATAAAAACCGCAGCGTACGAGGGAATTTAAACTCGTTTTCAGCTCGCTTCGGCGCGCCCGAAGCAGCCGACGCGGCCGCTATGTCCACGTGATCCCTCCTAGCACGTCACGCCGACGGTGGCGCCAGCTTTTCCAGTGGTGGAGCTCGAGGCCAATATGTGCGCCGACTGCTGCAGCGTTGTCTCGTGAGGGGAGAGAGCATGTCGGAAGCGGGCGCTCGGTCCGTAGGTTTGTTCGATTCAGAAAAAGGTGCACGACACCACAAACGAAAGGGTGCAGGGGGTGCCAGTTGTGGCGTGCCGGGCTGCACCCGCTCGCTGCAAGGTTCAATATAGTGCTCTGCACCGCGGCGGCACCTTGCCTTGCACCCCGTTCAATCGAGCACTGGAGTGCAGGGTGCACCGCTGCACCTAGGGGAATCGAAGGTCTAGATGCAGTAAACTGACTGTTTCCGTTGCGGATCAACGCATACCGCCGCAAGTACACTGTGAACAGGTGCAGAAGGTGCAGAGAAACTTGGCTGAACAAACGCACACACACACTGGCTGCAGTGCGCGCCTGCCGGCCTTGGTGACCGATGCTGCTTCCTCGGTGTCTCGTTCACGCAGGACGTCGGTGGCATGCGGCGTCCTTGATTTCCCAGCAGTGTCGTACAGATAATTCGGGACTGCAGCCAACATGCTAACGTAGTAACTATACGAAAAAAAAAAGAACCCGCACCAGTTTATTCATGAAATTTTCGAGGGCCGCGAGATTCGAAACCGGCAGCAGAGGGAGACCCTGCTGCTCAGCTCAGACCAGCGAGACCAGGCCGTCCAGCTAGCCGAGGCAGCCGCTGCGACCCAGGGGCTCTCGGCTGTCGCTGCGTCCGTCCCCGTGATTGCTGGCATCAGTAAAGGTTGACTCTCTCGATAACGCATACCCTGCAGCAAAACTAGAAAATATTACTCGCAGCGCGAAACTCGGAAGAACCGTTCAGCGGCGGCGTTCAATTGCACGTTAATGCTTTCGCATTCACAACTCATGAGAAGTGCTTAGGTGCCATAGGATATTTGACTTGGAGGAATAATAAGGAAAATGGAAATGAAAAGTGCACGAAGGTGCATTACGTTAAGCTACGGCAATCCTACCGTCCGCTATCGTGGTTGTTATGTGTGGTAGCTAAGCCTAGGGAGAGTGCTGGTCAGCCAGTTCCATGCACTCTCGCACAGCCGTACGCGTTTTAAGAGGGTCGCCGGGTTTAGCGGATTGCTCCTGATCATCTGTGCGCAATGCGGCCGTTAGGTTGGGCAGTCTATGATGGCGGAATTCAGAGGTCGAGTTTAGGGTTAATTGCCTGCCACAGAGCTTATCAGGTAAGATCCGAGTATTACGCAGTGGTGTCCTCTGGGTGGCTGCGGGCTGGCTTCCGACGCCGCTTCTTAGTGTTCAAATAGGATGGGTCGCGCAGCTGCAGTTTTCACCTCATAGCTCAGGGCCACTGAGGCAGAGTGTTCGGCACCAAATGAAAGCCGATGATACTGACTGCTTGGAACTTGTAGGCGGGAGCCTTTATTTGCGCGAGTTCGTAGTGCTCAGTTGACGTGCCGGTAGTGTTGCGTGTGCTGTGTGTATAACGGCCTGTCGTTTCTGTCGTTTGTCCGCCACGTTGTGCCCGGAGCGCAGACGTACGCGTGCCTGCACGTGTGCAGTCCGTGCAGCGCGTGCCACTCGCCCGCCGTGAGTCTCTCCCTTTTGACCCTGCATCTTCCCGCATGCCCTCTGCCCTCCCCCAGAACCCGTACCAGTATTTTGAATGCGTAACGCTTTTCTCTCTCTTTCTCTGCTGCCTACTGGAAGCAGCGAAAGGTAAGTGCGCTTCGCCGTTCTCTTCTGGAGCCCGTGTGTGAAGCCTGCGAGCGAGTCGTGGCGCCGAGGCGCAGTCGCGAGTTGTGCCGAAAAGGTGCCTTCGAGATCAAATACGAAACGAAACGGTCGCGTGAACTCATATTATACTGTATCTCACTAGTTTCTTGCAACACTGTGGAATCTGCATGACATTTCAGCCGCTAGGAAGACCGAACGCCCCTCAAAATGTGTTCATCCGCGCCGTGCCGTCTGCTCGGCGTCCGCTTGCGTTCATGTTGATACGTGCTACACGGTTGGCGGATTGACGCAACAAATGTCTTGGATTTATAATCGTAATCTGCGTTTACGTGCATGCTACAGCGGGATGTCGCTTCGTCCATACGCTTCGGCCTCCTGAGCCAGTAATATTCGTTCCCGCCACGTCGTCTGCTCGGCGTCTATTTGGCGTTTGCTCGTTACCGTCATCACGTACCATGCTTGAGCGGGGTAGTAAACAATGAGGCAGTGAACAATTGTGCCTTTATAGCGTTCCGCATCGCCATCGCATTACCAGTGCTAATGATGTGGCGCCATCTGCTGATTGGAAGTGAAACCGCTTTTACTGTTCGGCACCGACTATGTGTAGTCCTCGCTGCGTCACAACATACAACTGATCTCAATAATTACGACAAAACATACCTAATACGTCGCATTCAGCGGGCGAAGACGTTAAGCGATGACGGATTTACCATTGCTGTCTTGCTGTCAGGGCGTAGAGCCACTAACAGGCGCGAATTGGTATGTAAGCGGGTGGTCTGGGTTGTATAGGTGCATCCATGTTCCTACGTAAACGCGGTTAGGGTACAGTATACTTTCTAGTTCACTGTAGTTAGGGTGTCTATGCGTTTACCGGCGCTAAACACCACTGTAATTCGTGGTATACGACGAGCATGCGCAAAAGGCCGAACATGCACGTATCGGTGTAGCGTATCGTGTACCAAGCAAAAATACAAATATCTAATCCCGCCAATAATAAACGCAGTTAAGCCCGGAATTATATTACGCTGCCAAAGTTATCGTCTGTGTACACCTCGTATACCTTCGGCAGTGCTGTAAGTTACTTGTGAGATAGAGTTGTAGTTGTTTGACGTTGCCGCCCGTCTTATTGCTGAAGCACTGCTTGTCCGCAGTCTCAAATCATGAGCGCTTACTTCTGTTCTTGAGAAGTGCAAGAAAGTTCAGAAGCGACACTCGGGCAACATACTTTAGCTTACGAGTTTGTACCGATAAACAACTTACTTGAGCAGTACGTTTCAACCTAATTATAACGGCACACCAGTGTCAGCGAAATTGCATTTGAGGATGGCCCAGTGTTTTTTTGTTCTTTATTTTTGCTTAGGTTACGTTGGTTCTGCCGAGAACAATAAACTTTATTTTCATACCTCTCGACTTAGTGCGGGAGCCCAGTTTCTTTTTTTTTTTTTTACAGTTGTAGTCACGGACACTGCGTACGGTTTCGATCACTGCTGCGCCATAATATACACTACTACTACTACTACTACAACCACCTCTACTACATGGGTGACAATTGAGATGAGGAGGCTTTCCGAGTTTTTCTTGTGGCGCCTATTCTTCTAGTTAATGATGAGCCGATGCTCGCGGCATTTGTAATTATTAGAAAGGAAGTGCTTCTGCCCTCATTAAAGGAGTCTGAATATGACTCTCGAGAAACTTACGTTTTCTTTTCTTTTTTTTTTATCTCCTTTTCGCTATTCGCGTACAGGCCAACAAGCGCGTGGATGATTTGTTCGTGGACCTCCAGGATGGCCACAGTCTGCTCTCGCTGCTGGAGGTCCTCTCTGGTGAGACGCTGGTGAGTGTCACTCCTCGCCCGACGAAGGATTTGTTCGTTGCTCAGTCGACGCGGCCGCCGGCGCAGTAGTTGGGCGCTCGAGCGTGCTGCGTAATTAACCTTGTCGCCACGAGATTGTCCGTGACTGCTCCGTGTTGAGCTTCTTAATTTGCCTCGGAAGGCGCCCTTTGCTTAGGCGCAGGACGTGTGCCGTTGAAGCGCAAGACCGTTGAACTTGAGTGTTTTGGGGAGCACTGAAGTGTGGGCGACGGCATCGTTTCATTGGTAATAGCGAAAAGAAAGCGCTGTTCCGCGCTGGACGTTCGTCACCCAGTGCGGCGAATCGGTTCGGCGCCACTCCCGTTATTGTACGCCAAATTAAGTATAACCGGCTGCGCCGCCCGATAACCGCGGCCATCCCGTCGGCCGACCTTGCGCGGTGTGCGCCCCCGTCCTCGATTCGTGGGGGTGCGCGTTGCGAGCGATTGGCGCCGAAGGGGTCGAGTGGGGTTCGACATCTCTGCGCGAATTGACGGATATCTTCTTTTTCCGCGCGTGCGTGAAGTACTGAACTGTAGTGCTCAGAGAGTGTTAAGGTGCGAGTTCTCGTCCGGGCAGGCGTTAATTCCGTTGCAGTTCGACACGAAGTGGGTGGGAGGCGTCTGCCACGAAACGCCTTTTCTCTCATTTAAAGTGTTGCCTCAGTTGCTCCCTCGTGTCGATGTGTGTTAAACACGGTGCGAGAGTATTTTCTCTCTTTCTTTCTTTTTACTTTACGCCTCGATCTTTCACTTTTTTTTAACGAACGTCTACTTCGCGGCGGTGGCGATACCCGCACCATCCCGAGGCTACGATTGCCGGCTGTTCGATTGCGTCCACTTGGTTGCCCGAATGACCCGAGTCTCGTCGAGTCGCCTGTCGGATGCTTCGTGACGTTTAACGGGAGCGCTCGATGCGTGCGCAGGCGACTGCAAGAACGTTTTCGAACTAGAGAATTCGCGCGAGCACATTTATCATTTTATCTCGCAAGCACGAGGTCGCGGGATAAAATTCCAGCCACGGCGGCCGCATTTCGATGGGGGCGAAATGCAGAAAAAAAAAAAAAAACGCTCGTGTTACTTAGATTTAGGTGTACATTGGAGAATCTCAGGTGGGCGAAATTAATCCGCAAGCCCCTACTACAGCGTGCCTCGTGATCAGATCGTGCTTTTGGCACGTAAAACGCGGTAATTAGTATCTTTTAAAGTTGTTTTTTTTCTGTCTCGTCTTCAGCGCGCGCTCGTGCAGGCTGGAATTTAGTCGAGGTGTTGCGGGAAAGCATCGCGTGGCACCTCCCAATTCCGCGACGATGCCGCGTTCGAGTACACTTGCCTCGCGGATACGTGCCACGTCATCGAGCAAGCGCGTCGTCAGCGATGGCTTAGCTGCGGCACGTTTCGGTTAGCTGCCAGGCCAACCGTTCACTAATTATGCCCGTGCGTGCCCCCCCTGCCGGCTCGTGGCCCTGCAGCCGTGCGTTCCCGAATGGAGTCGGCCAAGTCGGAAGCTGTAGCGAGCGGTCTCGCCGTCTGCATCCGGCCGCCCGTCGCTCGCTATGTACGGTGCGATGTCTCTTGCAATGGGGAGCAGGTATGCAGTCGGAATCGGAGTTTCCCTCCCGGTCCCGTGTAGGTGGAAATTTAAGCGAGCAGGGATATTTGTCATCGCTACCCGACCGGTATACGGGGCACAGTCGAGCAACGTTACAGCTCTCGTTTCGGGAGTAATCGTGGGTTTCACTGCGATTACCACGTGTTCCTGATCACGGTGGTTTTGTGACTGCACGCTTCTGACGTGTGCCCCACTGTTGTCTCGCAGCTGAACACTAAACCTCCCCCCCCCCTCCCCCTGTTGACAAATAACTAGTGGGCGTGTTCTCTGTTATACAAGTAATGCAGTGTGCACTGTACGCTTACGAAGACCCTTCGCTTTCACTGTATATCCGTTGCTCTTTCCCTATAGGATTTGCAGCCTCTTTAGAACGGCAGTAACCGTTGATGATCAACAACTAAGCGCTTGTTCCCATACTGGGTGTCCCGCGTAACTTGAGCAAAACTTTTAAAATGTGCGAATGCCACTTAGCTGCACAGAACCAAGATAATGTCGTTTTCCGTCGCTTGGAGATACTCAGATTAACCTTTGCATTCCGCATAATTGCGTAATTAGTGTAAAGTAATTAATGAACTTCTCAAATATCACAATTAGATGAAAAGTGTCCATGAGGAAATTGTAGAGCAACACGAAAAGCTCCCCATACAGCTTTCTGTTGCTCAATACGTGCTATATAAAAGTGTTTTTCTGAGCGTGGGAGAAGCCCGCGTATACACGAAAGATTGCCACCCGATGAGCCGCTCGAGGCACTTTGCGTGTGTTCGCGGGCTTCTCCCACGCTCAGAAAAACACTTTTATGTAGCACGTATTAAGCAACAGAAAGCTGTATGAGGAGCTTTTCATGTTGCTCTACAATTTCCTCGTGGACACTTTTCATCTAATTGTGATATTTGAGAAGTTCATTAATTACTTCACACTAATTACGCAATTATGCGGAATGCAAAGGTTCATCTGAGTATCTCCAAGCGACGGAAAACGACATTATCTTGGTTCTGTGCAGCTGAGTGGCATTCGCACATTTTAATAGTTTGGCTCAAGTTACTTACAGAGACATTACGAACCATTATAAGACGGAGAGGCGCCGTTACCCCGATCCTCACAAATCGCTTAGCAGAGAACAGCAAGCGATCTACAGGCAAATACAGGCAGGATCCTTCCCGCACCCTTACCTTCAAAACAAGATGTACCCGGAAAGGTACGAGAAGGATTGTACCTTCTGCAAAACTCATTTAGGCACGCTCCAACACGTCATTGGAGTATGCAATTTCATCAAGGCGATCCCCCCACCTCTTAACTGCCCCACTACCCTACCCCATGCCTCATCCACCCTTACCGAGCGATGGGAGACCTTGCTAACCAGCACTGCCCTGGAAGACCAGCTCGTCCTGATCTCCAGGGGCCAGGCGGCTAGGGAAGCATATGGGTCCCGTGAAGAGGGAACCACTTCCATCGACGGCGTCTAAGAAGATGTCGAGCTCGGCTCAATAAAGTTGTTTCTCTCTCTCTCTCTCTCTCAAGTTACGCCGGACACCCTGCGTACTTATGGTGTCGATGTGGTATGTGTCTTCGCGAGCCGGTGCTCGCGCGATCATTTTCCTTTCTTCATTTTTGCGCGCCCGTTTTTTCATCCCAGCGAGACTCCCGAACAGGCCGCAATGTTTTACTGCTACACGTTCTCACTCCTGTTTGGCTCTCGCCATTTCTCGTTGCAGCCCCGCGAGAAGGGCCGCATGCGGTTCCACATGCTGCAGAACGTGCAGACGGCGCTCAACTTCCTTCGCTACCGCAAGGTCAAGCTGGTCAACATCCGCGCCGAGGACATCGTCGACGGGAACCCCAAGCTCACGCTGGGGCTCATCTGGACCATCATCCTGCACTTCCAGGTCAGCCACGCGTTCCCGCCTCCTCGCGCGGCTGGGCGCCCTCTGCGCGCGTTTCGGCGAATGCCGCCGTCGAAGGGGCGCTGCCGTGCTGCAGCTGCACGCGTGCCTTTCGCGTGGTGCCGTCACGCGCAGCGTAGGCCCGGCCGCGTGAACTTCTTTTCTAATCCACGAAACTCTCGAAAGAGTTTGGTTTTTATCCCACAGATCCCGTTCGTATTTAGACTTCCGTTAACGAGACCGAGGCGAGATTGAAAGCGTAAATTGCGTCGGAGGCCCATTCGGCGTACGCAGCACCGTTTGCGCCAAGGCCGCGCACGTTTGTCTCCCCTTGGCGGCGGGAGGTCCAGCGCGAGCGAGGCGCCCGCTTCGACTAATCTTCGAAATGACTGCGACGCAGCGTTTAAGCAATTACGTCTCGCAGCGCGGAACTCGCCCGTGGGGCACTTTGGGCCGATTGCGCCGCGACAGTACGCCCGTGCGAGGGGGCAACGAGGCCCACTGTATACGGTGCGCGCATGCATGCCGTTTGTGCACGTCGTGCCTCGTGTGACCGTTCGCGTCTGGACCGACGTTGGCAGAGGAAGGTGCTTTACAGCTGCTGTGCGCGATCGGCTCGTTGAGACGCCCCTTTCCGCCCTGCTCCATTGCAGGTATTCTTTTCCGTCGACCACATTCGTTCGTTATCAACGGTGGCAGTGAGTGGCCCTTGCTCGCGTTAACGGAGGCACGGTCTCGTGCGACCCAGTGGCGAACGACACAAAAAAATAATGAAAACGTGCAAGTATTCCTTGCGTGATACGGGCCCCTGAAGACTGTTCCAATGCTATCTATACCTACCGCTGTGGCGTTCGATCGTCCGCTGAGCGCGAGTTGGAGCACCGCGGAGCTCAGAAACCCTCCCGTGCTTAGATTCATGTGCGCCGCCTTGGGTAAACGCGGACGGTCAAAATTAACCCGGCACTCCCCGTTGCGGTGCCCAGCAAAGCAGACCATCGTTCGCCGAACGCCTGGCGAATGCAAGATGCCGTCTAATGGCTCGGATTAATTGCGGTTGCGTATGCGTAGCCGTCACGAGTGGGAACTCCTGTTGTATGAATTCGCAGTGGTCGACATGCTGCCTCTGCGCGACCAGAAATCGATCCCGTGACTTCGCACATGGCAGCGGGGCCTCGCAGCCGTGGGCCATTCCGTGGTCGGGCTTTGTTTTGAAGAACTGGACCCGCGCGCCTGGAATGAACCTTTTCACATGACCTAGTGCCGTAGCGGACTGCACGCCGTGCTGCGAACAACATAAATGTGCTCGGCATCGACGCGAAGCGCAAATAAACCTGTCCACGTGTTTTTTACTATCTTCACGTCCAGTTGCGCAGTTCTAATTGCAACGAATGTTCCTGAAAGTGGTTACAGAATACAGCCCGTATAAATTATAATTACGCCTTCGCGTAGGAGTAGGTAAATATAGGGTTAAAACGTTCAAGGTTGCTTTTTGGTGGGCAGATTTCCAGCGGCGAAAAATGAATATTTAATTCACATCTCGCATAAGGGTACTTTGAGCCCTTTGCTTGCTTTGACGCACTGATTGCGACGACGCTCAGCCGTTCGCCCAGAGATGCTGTCTGGGCCTGCGTCTGTCACCGAAGACTCATATTCTCTGTTTCGTGAAGCCGTTGTAATGGAATTAATGCATAGTTAGAAACTTCTTACAAAGAAAGAAAAGGCGAAACGTTTAACTGACTTTTCCCAATTTCCCCGGCTCTGCTTCAGATCCGATTATTCATCGTTGGTTATCCGAGCATTCAACGTTTTTGGTTGAATCGACTATACAAGCACGCATACACAGGCACATTACGCAGGCGTACAACCTGCATTCGTAAAGCGTCTACTATGGGCAAACCAGCGGCAGTTTTGCGGTCCAAGGCCTAAAGAAGAATAGTAAAATACCGAAGCTACTCTGGCCGTCTACTAGTCGGCCGCAGCCCTAGCCTTCCAGTGTTAGGCGACCTTTACTGTATCTGATAAATTGATAATTGGTTATAGTTTCACGGAGGTGTCGCCGTAACAATGCCTTTTGGTAGTGTAGCATGCCTCGGCGCGTTTATATATAGTTTTGGTGGAGGTAAGTATTGTTCTTCGGTGATCTACGCCCGCGTCAACTCTGATGAAGCCTCCGAAAGGTGCACCGCAGTTTATTTGCGGCCCAAAATTTGGTATGACAGCAGCAGACGCGTGAAGTGTGGACCGCGCCCATAGCGGACGGCCAAAAGTCGAACAGGTGTTCGCACCGGCCGGCGTGTGGGTGTCCCAGAAGTCAGTTGACTGTCGTTAACTACGGTTGCCCAGCAGCCTTCCGTTGCACGTGACCAGCTAGCAATAAATCGAAAAGGAACGCGCCCCACGCATTGTTTCTTTGTTCTCGCGAAAGTGCAAGTGGCAAATAGTCCTCAACTTTATTGTAGGGAGTAATGAACGAAGTCCATGAGGGAGTCAGGTTCCATAGCCACTGGCCGTCGACTCACCGTCATCGCGCGGCTAGCAGTTTAGGCTCCACATTCTCCATTAGATAAACATGCGCGCTTCGTGTCCGTTATCGCCCGAGTCTGGCCGGCGCTCAGATAAAGAGAAGGGAGGGGACCAAATATCAGAAGAAAATATCACAAAACGCGAGCGGTGTCCAGATGCTGGCGAGAGGGAGCAGCAGCGGCAGTCCGGCCCGGCTTGGTGCTCTGCAACTTGTTTGGCGCGCGCGCTTACACATGATCGTGTGGGGCCAGCCGCCGCCGGCTGCCCAAGTCGGGCAGTCGTAGCTGCCGCGGCGACCGGGCGTGGGCTGGCGCCACTGTCGCGCCATAAAAGGCGTTCCTCTGTGGACGGTGCGAGCGAGCGTGGGCTTCGCGCCGAGGTCGGTTGGCTGGGCCGACGTCGAGGACGTCTAGATGGACGACAGAGCGTCGTCTGAGGGTGTCCGTGACGTGGCTCCCCCTGGCGGAACTTCTCAGCGGTGGCGGATTTGCGTGGGGTTGCGCGTAGTGCGAGAGAGAGAGAGAGGCGCCGGCTGCGCCGATTGTACGCAGACGAAGGTGTGGTAGGTGAGCGAGGGAGAGAGCGAGGCGGGTCGTCGCGGCGGCAAACCTGTTTGAGGGTGCCCCCTCCCCTCCCCACACGCACCGTAGCTGCTGCGTCTGCCCGGCCGAAGTGTGCCTGCAGAAGTTATATCGTGCCGGCGCTGGGCGTCGGACGCTCGCTCTGTCAGTTGTGCGCGATGTACTCGTTCGTGCGCGGCGCGCGGCTCTACGTGAAGGGTAGCCGCGACCCGCGGGACCCCGACGACGTGCCGGACCCCGGCGACGACCACCAGCAGCTGTCGGCCACGAGCGGCGGCAACCGCACGCAGATGGCGTCTGCCTCGCAGGAGTCGCGCGAAGTGTTCCGCTCGTCGCACGTGCGCTCTGGCCTCAAGACAGTGCACACGTCGCGCGTGGTACGCAAGACGACCACCATGACGCGCGGCGAGCAGAGCCAGCTGGCCATCGAGCAGGAGGCGACCACGCAGACGCCGCGCCTGCTCGAGAGCTCGGCCACGCAGACGCGCAGCGAGAAGCGCCGCGGCCACAAGGTGCGTAAGCCACAGGTTGTGCCGGCGCCGGTGCGTGACCGGCCCCGGCAGCGCGCCATGGCTTCTTCCGGCGGGTTTGCTGCGCTGCGCCCGCGAGGCCGCGTCGAATCGGGGGCCCCTGTTGCACTGCCGGCGCGTTCCTCCGACACCCGGCGCGGCTAGCGCTACTCGGCGATGCGTCCGGATTCCGAAACGGGACGAACGAACGCCGGTCGGGGAGAGGCTGTCATTGAACCGTGCTCCGGAGCCTACCTGCCCATCCCACCGCGCCGGCCTGAGGCCTACTTTATGGGGCTGCCTTCCCTCCGCTTTCAGAATGACGACCGCTTCTTTCGGGTTCTCCGTGGAGGCGAGGCCGGCGATATCGCTGCTGCTGACGCTGCGTACTAAAAACGCGTAGCAGGCGACGGGCGATTCATTTTCGCCTTAGGCGATCGCCGTTACTTATGCGAAACCAGCAAAGCTCAGCTCAAGCTTCCTTTCACGCCCTCCCCCCCCCCCCCCCCATCTTTCTGCCTCACAAACGTGTTTCAATTTGTTTACAAAAACGTTGCAATCGCTACGCTGAATCGGCATAACAGGCGACAGTCACGTTGCGGAAAGCTGCGTTGCCTCCCGGATGATCATCCTTGCTCGTTTCGAGTAAGGTCCGAAGCTTTATCTCTCCGCGATGCGTGTAAAGTAGTTTCTAGTTGTTGACACCATCTTTCGCCGGCGGTAGCGTCGGTTTCGGGCGCAGGTGCCGAGTAGCACTCGCCTCTTGTTTGTGTGTGTTACTTCAGGTCGTGCGTGAAAAGAACGGTTGCGAAACAACCCTGGTATACACTATGCATTGAAACCGGTCGTCCGCCAAATTAATTAAACGGCCGCCGTTCGTTCCGCATAGCGTTCTCTTCGCCAAGAGCGACGATACGCGTCGTCCGGTTCCTTTTCACGGTGAGGAAACCCGGCGCCTCGCGCGAGACTCCTCCTGCGCGGCGGGTTTCGCCGCTCGACAACTTCGCGACAGCATAATGCTCGCTCTCTGTCAAACTGTCGAGTGTGTTCCGACTCGGGCGCGCGCGCCACTTGCACGGAGCTGTCGCCCGAGAGAGGCGTGGCTTGGGCCGGAGCTCGGCTTCGCATTGTTTGGGCCGTAATTTCGCATCCGCGCGGCAGGTGGTAAAGACTCCGGCTGCTCAACGCCCGCGACCTGCGGGCTCCTCTTGACGCGATCTGGGCTGAGCGTGGCCTTTGCCCGACGCGCGCCGTTTGAATCGCGCTTGAGGCGCCGCTCAACGCGAGCTCGTGGGTTCGGTGGCCGACGGAGCTTGCTACACTACAAAAACTTTTTCCTGCTTACTTCTGGGTGCTCGTTAGAGAACCCGGAGTGGCCGAAACTAATTCGGAGCACTTCACAACCGCGTCTTCCACAGCCCTAGTGCTGGTTTTGGGACGTTGAAACCCCATCAGTTGGAAGCGAGTCGCAGCTATTGCGTTTTTTAATCCGGAAATTAGCGCGGAGTTTTCTGCCGTCGGATTCGTAGGCGTGGCCTCGATTAAGCGTTCTGCCTCGTACTTTGCGCCGGGCTGATCCGCGATGCATCGGTATTGCTCCGGCGGGTCGCTTTTTCTCTCTTCGGGGTCGACAGTCAGATCGCCGATAGTTCGATGTCAGCCCGGTCGAAACGTTGGCGCTCGCTTCAGCTTGCGGCTCGCGTTTTCCCCCCACGGCAGCGAGTCGCGGCAGCTGTCGCGGGGGGGGGGGGGGGGGGGGAGAGAGCAGCGGATTGAGGCCGCGTCCGCTCGGGCCCACGCTGCGGGGAGTGCAGCGGGGGCGGCGGCTCTGTGTGCCGAGTGGATTGCGCAACAGCGGACGGGTTTTTCGTAGTTGGAAGATGCAAGCATGCTGACAGCCATCGAGCGCAAGGGTTGGCAAGCACACGGGGGTGGCGGGCAACCGTTTGCGAGTGCCATTGACAGGGCGCGATCCACCAGTTCACTGGAACGCTGATAACGTCCCGTTTTCGATCAGCCTTTCTTTCAAAGTGAAAGTTGACGACAGACTGCGACCGTCGATGCTGACGAGGCTCGCGTCAGGTTTGCTTAGGCGAGGGCGACGGCAGGCAAACACGCGCGAACACTGTTGACAGAGACGTTGGCTTCGCATGTCGCGCCACCGGGAGTGTTTCGCTATTGGCAAAATGCCAGACACGGCCCCCCCCCCCCCCCGTACCGCGATTTCCTTTCCGTTCAATTTCTCATTGTCTCGTACCTTTCACTTGTAGATCGATCTTGATAGTATGGATGTCGTTGCCGTGGCTTTCGCTTCAAATCCGCTGTACGGCATCTTGTCCTACACTTGGTGTGTGCGTGTGTGTGCGCGCGCGCAGACGGGCCCTGTAGCTCCTGCGTGGGTGTCTGAAAGAGACCCACACGCAGTCTGGCGCTGTAATGGTTAAAGGAGCGACGGGCCGTGGGAAGTTTCGTTCCCATTGCGTTATGCAGAGAGGGAGCTTTTGACGAGGTGAGCAGACGTAGCCGGACAAGCCCGAACGCCCTTCACCTCGGAGCTTCCTCTTGTGTGTTTTGCTAACCCGAAATGTGACGCGCAACCTTTTACAGCGTCACCCTCTAAGAGCTCGTCCACGCTTTTCCCCGTCCGCCTTCCGTCTTTGCGCTGTGTGCGGGGGCGAAATCCGTGCAGGCCTCCTCATAGAGGCACAGCGGGACGAAACTTTGCACACAGTCCGTGAGCACGCTGTATGTGCGAAGTAGATCTGGACACGTCTGATAAACTAATCAACTATGTTGAACGGTACCCCGAATTGAATGTAGAAATCGTTGCCGATTTTTAGGGGTTGTCAGCTGAAGTTGTTCGTGACGTATGCTGGCTATGTGTAAATATATTTTAAACCGATTGCTTTCTTTGGCTCCCCACCCCCCCAACCTTTCACTTTGAATGCTTCTCTGTTTAGGGGAGGAGTCAACTTGGGTGTGTGGCGGCTGTTGCTGTTTTGTCGAGCAGATGGTACGGAAGGGCCACTGGCTATGCGTTGAGACAAGAGTGAAGTAACAGTTGTAGCATACTAGCGGTGCATGTCTGCAGCTGGCAAGGGCCCCGTAATATACCTTTAACGAAAAGCACCTTGCACGTCATCCAATGAAAAGGGTTTGTGGCTAGTCTTGTTTTCCATATTGTTCGGTGGTTCTGTGCGACGCGGGACAAGGGACGTCCTCGTCCTTTCCGTACCCCTCTGTCCTGCTTCGCGCTGCGCCACTTAGCATCATCTAATGCGGTTGAAGTCGTGATGATGTAAGTGAATCTTCGGGATGCGGTGCACGTGGTGTTTGTTGCCTCGATGATTCAGGCTGTAGCGGTTATGGTTGAAACAAACCACACGTAAACAATGGTGTAAAACTGAAAGAGGCATCTGTCTAGCATCGCACTCGAAGCGATTAATGGCTAAAATATAAAGCACACTGAATGGGGCATGGCCTTCACAAAGAGGGAACTCGGCACTGTTGGTTGGCCACGAAGTTCACTGGAACGTTCCTTCGCTCAGTGGTTTGCTTAGCTTGTTCAGACGTCTTTGCTATGTGCCCACTATGCAGTCCCGCAGTGTAGTGCCGAAATTCTGGATAGTGACAGAATTTCAGCGCTTTTCCGTGAGAAATATTTTTATTTTTTTTTTTTGCTCGCTAGGACGTCAGCGAGTCGGACGACCTGTATTACGCCAGACGAGGTGCTGCGCGATGTTCGATCAGCAATGAAACAAGCAATCTGACGGGTCCAGCTGGCTGTGCACGTCCTTGCGGCTCGACCGACTGGACGGCGACTTCGCACGCGAGTGGGCCCCGGTCTGCCGCGATTTTCTTCGGTTCCCATTTTTGGATCGGGCTGGCGACACGCCCCTTTTGGCCGGGCGTCCCCGCGTGCGCGCGGCGAGTTGCACCGACTCGCGCGATTGTGCGCCTGCCGTTTTGTGCTTGCGATAAGCGTGCCGGATTACATTTGCCGAGCAAGCGCAAAGAAGTGGGGGCAACAAAGGAAAGCCTTCGCTTATCGTTGGATGAGTTCTGATCCGGTTGTCAGCCGCGCGCGCACACGCTTCCTTTTTTTTTTCTCCTTCCGAGCTAAACTACTCGGAAAGTTGGCGCTGCGTTGGGCCGTTCCTCTATAGCCCAGAGTAGTAGCCTCTTGAATACTCACCGCCATATTATTCGCACCTCGTAGCCTACACCCATCTAATCCGCAACTTGCGTATTCCAAGAATCCTCGTAAGGAAACTGCATTCATCAAGTCCGAAAATGTGCGCGTGCTTGGTAGTAAAACTGTACGAGATAACTGGATAGGTTAGCCCAGCGAGAAGCTTGGCTCTCTACTACAGGTTTAGTAGAGTGCTTCAATGCATAAAACAGCGATTTATTTAAAAAGGAACTGGAATGCCATTGCATTTCGTTGGACACTCTAAAAATTAATATCTCGGAACTGGTGCTGTCCAGAGAATTCGGTCCAAGTTGACACGCCGTGCGAACTCGGCGGCTATAATCCGCAGATTGATGTATCGGGCGTAAATTAATTATTTAAGACGTTAATTAGCGTAATTACGTTAATTCGGTTGAACATTTCGATTTATCGTAGAAGTAATGGCCGCCTCATCGACTAAATTAGATGAAGAGTTAGAATTGTGTTATCTGCCATTGGCAATCTTAAAAATTTGGTGCAGCTAGAAAAAGCACCCTGTATATTGAAGCAACAACTGATAACTTATATAGGAACGTACGCAATTAATATCTTTCAGAAAAAGCCACGATATCGTAGAGGAGTCCAGTACCTTTCTCGGCCTTTGGCATGCCACGTTACAAGATGCACGAAAGCCAGCGCCATAAGGAAAAAAAAAAAAAGAAAAAGAATGCGCATATTACGAAGACAGAGCTGCAGATAGCGCTGGGCTTACAGCTGTTCTGTCGCTCAACCGTAGCCTAACATCGCGCTCTGTTAATTTATCCAAAGAAAATCCACACGATTACAACTCGTGCGCCGTCCGTACGCGCCACAGGCTCTTAGCGGGCGCTGACACGCTGTCCGCTGCCCTGTCCCATAATCGGGTGCGCGCCACGTGCAGCTTCTATAACAACGTCGCGTTCCAGTGTCGTGTTTCTCCTCCTTCCGGCAAACTATAGCAGTGTTAAAGCCCAGCGTCTGTCTCCTTGTCCTCGGGTCCCTTGCGCTGGTTTTACATGCACTCGTAACGTGTATGGTTGCCCGGGGGCACAGCTATTTTCCGCCTTGTGCCGGGTGAAGGTCTCGTGTGCCAACGTGTGCGACGCTTTCCGCCTGAATGCCACAGCCGCGAATCGAACGCTCGACCCTGTAGCGCGGGTGCTGTTCGTTGCTCGTGGCTGTCGGCAATGTGTGCGATATCGGGGATTTGGCAAGCGGAAGTCGGAGCGCGCTTACTCGTGCTGTGCGCTGTACAGTAGCAGGCGGGCTAGTCACGTGACTGGTCCTTATTTTTTCGCATCGTGGGATGAGGAATAAGCGCACGCGTAGCTTCATCAGGCTCGCACAGCGAGGGAGCGCATTACACTGGTGTGTATACGGGAAAAGGCGGAGTGCACCAGAAAACGCTTCTATGCGATTAGTCACTGACGGAAGCGGTATATATACGCTCGGGTAATGAACGACCCGGTACAACTCGGTCGTACTGTGCGCGCGCGGGACTGACGCGGCTATTGACGTCTTTAGTATGATCCATCAGAAGCGCATTGTTCTCGGCGATATCACAAAAGAGCACCGCTCGTTCCTTGTGCCGTCCCGTTGCAGCGACCCATAGCTCTCTTCTGCCACGTGACCTGCTGTAGCCATTCACAGGTTTTCGAAAGAGGCCGCTGTCCAGAAAGGGCTCGCAGCATGCAGTTCTTCGGGCTTAATCCCTTCGGGTGAGGGTAAATTGAAGATGTGAGAAGTGATCGCCCAAGGATCTGTAGCGTCTCATCGGACCTGCGCAGTCGCATAATTGTCAACTCTCATTGGTGAAACGTCGGAACGGCACTTGTGTTTGCTGTTTCCCGCCTTCAGTACATGGCGTTTCGAGATTCCCCATGATCGCGGAGTGTGGCACAATTCAGGCAAGAGTTCACCTTCACTGACCCGAACCACGATGGGTTCCACACTTGTTGACTCCGTTGTCTCATCGAGCTATTTGCGAATACTTTCTTTGTTGTCTACGTGAACAAGAAAATTAGTCGCAGCACATTTGAGGCGTCTTCGTAGTTCCAAGCCGCATTGTCGTTCAGTGCTTGGCGTGCCGCCGAGGCTGAGTGCCATTGGCTGTTGTGAGCTGCTGAGCTCGAGAGATCGACGTCAGTCGCGGCGGCCGCATTTCGATGCCTCCCCCACCCTCCACTGCAATTTAGATTTAGGTGCACGTCAAAGAATCCTACGTAGTCGAAGTTATTTCGGTGTCCCCCACTAGGGTGTGCCTCATAATGAGATTGTGATTTTGGCACCTAAAACAATTTTTAAAAATTTGTTATCCACGTTCGCGGGAGGAGCTGCGCCTTTGTCACCGGACCTGAAAGCGCGACAATTTCTGGACGATTTCAGAGCACCCCGGGCTATGGGTAACCGTACGAGTCGCACGGTACAGTGCGCGTCACCCTCGCCTTATACGAAATGCGCTGGGCCAGTTAGTTTTGTTGGATTGCTAGACCTTCGCAAATTTATTTAGACTGTCCAGTAAAAAAAAAAGAAAAAAGAAAAAAAAAGACCCGACGTGTTTGCTCAGTGGCTTTGGCGTTGTGCTGCTAAGCGCGAGGTCGCGGGGTCAAATCCCGGCCGCACTTCGACGGGGGCGAAATGCAAAAGCGCCCGCCGCGCACCTTGCATTGGGTGCACGTTAAAGAACCCCAGGTGGTCAAAATTAATCTGGAATCGCTTACTACCGCGTGCCGCATAATTAGGTCGGGGTTTTGACGCGTAAAAGCCTAAAATTTAATATATTTTAAATAAAGAAGTGTGGAGGTTTTTTTTTCTTCTTTTTTAAAATCTACACAATGTAGTCAACGAAAAGTTTTGTTGGTTCAGGCTATATAAAACTCGTGATAGGTTGTATTCTAAGGGAGCCAAAGATGGACCTTGATAAGCTTCCAGGTCTGCTACTGCGCCACAAGTCTGGGAAGGCAGGCGGGTTTCCCCAAGGTCAAAAAGTTTGGGAACACGTGTTCTAGTTTTACCGCGAAATTTACGAAAATAGAGTTTTGAAATAATTCGGTCTCGTGTGGTTTAGTTTTTTTTTTTTTTATTGTCCCTTCAAGTAACCGCCAACTTGCGGCGCGTGAATTCTGCGGCTGTGCGTTCTTTCCAGTCAACCTTCTCGAAAGGTCGGGTGGAACAGGTCGATACACGAAGGGTGGTATGCGTTCGCCACGTCAGCGTGGAAGGCGCAGTCGGGCGCCTCCTTGGACCGTCAGCGTGGGACCCCGCGGGAGGAGTTCGCACTGCGTGGCGCGGCGTCAGCTCGGACCCACACGCCGCATTACGGCCGTTCGCGCGCGTCTCGGCGGCAGCCAAGGCCGATCGTGCGCGTCGCCGCGCGCACCTGCCCCAGCGGTCACGCCCGGGACGTGGCTCGCCAAGGCCACGCGGCGTCCCATCCGTCCGGCTGTCCACTGCAGGCCGCGCGAAGGGGCGACGGGGACGGCCGTCCGCAGTGCTCGCCGTGGCTTCCGGGGTTAGCCCACCCGGTCTCTTCTTTCGCGCACCACGCGAACAGTTGAAAGGGAGCGCCGAAAAGAATAGGAGGGAGCGCATGCCGCCAGCGGCGCTGTTTGCGCTGCCTTTGTGTACGCGCGTCAAAAGGCGCCCCGGAAGCTGCGGGGACCGCGACGTCGGCGCGCCGAACGGTTTCGACACTGCGGACGCGCATATGCGGCCTTGTGTATACGAGTAGCTACCTGTGACTGGCGCCACCTTTTTTTTTGCAATCATTTTCGTTTTACTAGTTTCCGCAGAAACGTGCAGGTCCTCATTACGCTCGGTTCTGCTGTGCGGTTGCGGGACGGGACATCTTTCGCAAACAGTCGCGGTCCGTGATTTCATTTTTTCACATTAGTATTTCTTTTCTTTTTCGCGGCCACACCTGTCGCGAATTTTATTTCCTTCGCGAAGTACGGCTACGAGAAGTATGTGATCGTGGAATGGGCAACCGTCCGCGGTCGACTGGCGGGAAATCTGAATCGGGGCGTCGGAACGAAATGTTTTAAGCGTGAAATGCGTTTAGCTCTCGTTTTCGGCGACCTTCGAGAGGCCTTGAGCCGAAATCCAGAGCCGTTATCCGGGCACTCGAGACGAGAATGGGGCGAGAGCGAAACGAGAGCCGGCCATTGTTGCGAGAGCAAAACGAGATCATCCGGACAACCAGTCAAAACCTTGCAAAATGCGGTCTCTGGCCCCGAAGCCTTTGTACGGGACCGCATTACATACGCTAGTAACTGCACAAACAAGTTACAAAACAATATTGCTTCCGTTTTTTTTTTCCTTAACGTTGTTCACAATATCAATCAAGCTGTAACTTCTTGTACGCTCAAGTTTGGTTTGTCATTTCCAATAGCGACGTTCAAAGGCTGATACAGTGCACCATAGACTTGACTGTCATCTTTTGGCGCTGAGGCAGGGTTCTCCGTGCTGTCTTGAACGCCACCGGTCCGTGATTTCCGCGGCGCGAGTTTTGCTCCGCCTCCTTCGAGAGATGGCGCCACCATGCGCGACCAGGCCTGCAGCGTTGGACGCGCCGCGGGTGGTTGCAAGATTATTGCGAGTAACCGTCGTAATTACTCCAACCAATCTGCTTTGCCGGTAGCCATTTCACGCTGGCATGTACTCTCGATTACGTGGGAGCCAGCATTTTTAGTTCTGGTTTTAGTTTCGTTCCACTGAAAAACTTTCCGTTTCTGCTCCGGAACGAAAAAAACAAAAATTCGTAACTGTTCGTAACGGTTTTGGCTCGCATGCAGAAATTTTCGACGCAGAGTATCGATAAAAAGTTCGTATTTATGTTTCTCAATAAGTGCATTATGAATACTTGCCTCGAGTCAAGGCACTGAGCATGATCTCAGAAGTAGCACTTCATCGAGTGTGCTCGCCGAAATGCGAGACCGCTGTTCCTATAAAACGAACATAAACCAACGACAAACCTTCGGCAACACAGCGTTCTACCCCTAGAAAACCAAACAATAAGCTCTTCAACGCGCAAGCCTGGTGTTTTGCTACGATGCGCATCTGCTAGTGCACCGAGCGACAGGCCGAGTGGAGCGCTCGACCGGCCATCGCTCAGATCTCCGACTTTCCCCTTGAACCGATCAGATATTCGGTTTCACTCCGGGGAAAAAAAAAAAGAAAAAAAATCGCTTCGATTGCGTTTTCGTTCCGGGGAAAAAAAGTATTTTTTGTTTGTTTTGGTTGTTGTTCCGTTCCGACACGGTGATTTGAATGCAGTCGAAGTGACATTTGTCGTGAGATATCCCGCGACAACGAGGAAGGGCGAAGTGGCGTAGCGAAACTGTTTTGCGTCAAACAAAAATCACATTTCTGACATCATTTTATCATCTCACCGCAGTAGCCTTTGTTCCGAATGTTCAGGTCATTCTCATTGACCATTGTATTCACACGGGTTCCCGTGCGACTATTAGCAAACATCGTCAATGACGAAATTACTTCCGTTTTTCGTGGTTAAGGTGTGTTTTTTATTTATGTGTTTATTTTTCGTGAAGTAGAGTGTCGGTGTTCTTGTCGTCTTCGTTGTCAGCATAGCGTAAATATGACACGTAATGTGATAGCTTGCTGGAAACATGTTTTGTAATTGAAACAAAAAGAGGAACTTTTTTGGTTGCCGACCTATAGCTATTGTGTGCGTGTATGAGTCGGGCGTCCAGTCGAGGCCACGTCACGGCGGCGTGCTCGAGCCCCCACGGTTTGAAGCGGCCGTTTGTGTGTGTGCTTCTCGGCGGTCTGCGTGCGGTACTCGGTGTTGTATGTGGGGACGTGCGGGGGAAGCTTTGGCTCGAGAGAAGTGAATGATATCCGAGAAGCGTGGACGGTTGTAATCGTGAGCGATAAATTGCGAATATGACCTGGTTCAGGGTGACCTGCTTGTTTAGACAACGGTAATGTCTGCAAACCTCTGTCAATCGGTTTACTAGTCGCGCGACGGGGTGAACAAGTTTCGAGGTGCAACTCTCCTTCGCGTATAGTAAGCCAACCCTCGACCTCTTGTAAAACGAGTCCGTCGCGAAACAGCCTCCGTGCCCCTCGCGTGCACTCTGCTGCACAGATCGCCACAGACGGCGCAGCCTGCAATTACCGCATAGCTGTACCTTCACAAGTGCAGCGTGCAAGCGTGCCGATCTCCGCTTTGCATCTCGTGTCCCGTCTGCGGTATATCGTTAGGAGAGGAGCGTAGTGCACGCTGTGAAAACAAATGCAAATTGGCCCAGCACGTGCGCATTCGCTCCGCCGCGCGCCGTCACGAAGCCACGGCGGTGGACGTGCAACTGTGGCTCGGGGTTTTCTCTCCGCCACAAAGACCGGAGCGCGGATTCTTCGCGTCTTCTTTTCACGCCGGCTCGCTCGTCATTCCGCGGTCTTGCCGCTCTTTTTATGGCGCCGCCGTTGTACAACACGCGCGCTGCGACCCGCTTGCGATTTTCTAACGGGCCCGAAGAAGGCTCTTCGCGCACAAGTTGTGTGCTGTCGAGGAGGAGTCAAAAAGAAAGCGTCGATACATTTTGTTTCCGTGTGTCCAAGTTCAGTAAAGTGAGGCAGTACTGCGTCCCCCCTATGCACGTGCATACACTGTGCACGACAAAGCAGGGAGCGCACTGCACGTTCCAGGTCGTGTCCTCCGAGATCGCCCGAGTGTGGAGGCAGTGTCCGAGTAAACTCAACCTTGAAACCTGGCACCCCGCATGCACCCACGTTCGCCTCGGACGACGTCGCTGTGTGGCACCGAGCCTCGCGTGCCAGTTTGTCGTCTGCCAGGCGAATGCCGTTGCACGCTTTGACGATTACGTCAAACGGCATTCGTAAAGCGCGTTCCTTAGCCGCCACCGAGTAGAACTTTCCAGTCGAGGTTTGATTTGTACGCCACAGAACACGTGCGAGCCGTGTGGTGGAAGGCTGTACAGACGTAACGTTCGGCTTCTCTTTCGTGGTCGGTGATTCGCCGCGACGAATCGGCTACTGTGGCACTCTGCTGCCGAGCACGAGGTTCCGGCTTCGAATCCCGGTCGCGGCGACCGCAACGTGTGATGGGCGAAATGCGAAACTGCTCGTGCGCATACTAGATTTCGGCGCTCCTCGCAGAATTCGAGGGGTTCAAAGCGAGCACTCCACTATAGGGTGGATTGCTCACACTGCACAGTGGGTCGTAACCCACTGTGCAGTAAAATTCTCACGTCATCCAATCTGGCTTTCAGGCTACGCAGTTAAAATTGCATGCCCTGTTCTCAGATTTTCGCGACGTTAAGCCCTCAAATGTTTAGTCGTGATCGGCGGCATCTAAACGCGTTCCTATTGACTATATATAGCATTAACGTCACGTGCCGTGTGTCAGTGCCCAAGGATAACGTATCCAAGAAATCGAGATGAGGTAAACGTTTCAACGTGAGCGCCAACCGTGGAATCGGATCAGCGGTAGCTGTTGGCTCCCGACGTGTGCGCGCACAAACGCGTGTTGACAGAACGAATGCCTCGGGGAATCGCAGGAAACCGAGGTGGTAAAGAGAAACAAGAGACTCTTGCCGTCTGTGCCCTGCCGTGTCGTCGTGAGCGCTGCGCTCTTGCGCCCCGTGTTTTGCCACGGCGCCGGGCCTCGTCTGTCCGAGCACGTGACCCGGGCGTTTTCGGCGCCCTTGAAAGCCGGCGCCGGGCGACGCCTTGCCGGAGGTGGCACCGTTTATAAACGGTGGGAGGTGGAGCATGGACCACCCGTATATGACAACGAAACTAATATAACTGCACCATTTAGTTTAACTTTATCCGAAGAAAAGTGTCGTATCACGCGTTGAACGGACACGTGTGTGTGTACAGAGTGTTTCACATAACTTTCCCAAGGATATTAAAATACATGGTTGGCCGCAGCAGAATGAAACCGCATGGTTTGCCGTCATGTGGTGTTCCATAGAGTACTTTATTATATTCCGCTTAGTTAGTTGATTAACTAAGATGAATTGACCACAATTTTTAATATTAACTTAGGGCCAAGTGCGTTTCGTTACGTTGTAGAGGACATTCGAAAACTACCGTTCCATTTTTTTTTTTTTTTGTGACAACGTACATGCTGCGTGGCGATTTTTTCCGGCGTTTAAAGAAAGCCCGCGAAATATGAAATAAAACTACGTGACTGCGCTCGCGCGCTCGCAACGGAGCTTCGTGCGAAAGAATTGTGCGCGCGGACCGTGGCGGCTCCAGGCGTCGGCTTCACAGCAGTGCGTCGGCATCTTTGGCGGTGGCACGCGGAAAGGAAGCGCCGTCGTCCCCGATGAGCGATAGGCTCGACGCACGGTTGGGAGCGCTGCAATGCGCGAAGAAGCACGCGCCCGCGTACTTCTTTTCCCTCACCCCGCTGCCCTTCCTTCTGAATGCCGGCGCTCGCGACCCACGCTTGCAGTCAGGTGCAGTGATTCGCCCGCGCTCCACACCGACCCTTTTGACGCGTGACAAAATTCGTGCAACCTTGCCCTCTTCTCTTCGACGGCAGCTTATCGCCTCCGCCTCGAGTGGCCGGGGTCCGCGTCAACACCCCCGCTGTATAGTACAGCGTTGCGCGGGACGATTGCGACGGTAGGACGGATAGTGTTGGTTAAGCGTGATGTGAAGTGAAGGTGCGACAACGACAGTGGATGAAGAGGGAACACACACAGGGCGCCCTGTGTGTGTGTGTGTGTTCCCTCTTCGTCCACAGTCGTTGTGGCGCCTTCACTTCATATCAGATTGCGACAGTGCCTGCAAGGCTGCAAGGCCCTGTGCCGATGCCTCCAGGCTGACAGGCTCCTCGAGTGTGACGTTTGTGCACAGGGCTGTCAAGCAGGTACTGCCAGAGATCCCTTTGGCTGATCGCCCTTGGGAGGGGAAATAAATAAAAGGATCCCTGGTTCATTCCATTGACAGGGAGTGGGCGCGAGCCTGCAGCTCAGCCTTGGTCGTGAAGGATTTGGATTGACCGGTAGAGTGTAAGTTACCTGCGTCGAAATCTGCACACAGGCGTTGTTCTCTTTCCATTTTTCGTCCCCGTCTTGCTACATTCTGTCCACGAAAATAAGGCACATTTTCGGCAGGATGGTGCACACGTGACCTCTTGCTTAGCAGCGCAGAGCCGTAGTCTGGAGGTGCACGGTGGAAAGCGGTGGGCGGGGATCTCAGGATTTCTGCTACATTCTGTCCACGAAAATAAGGCACATTTGCGGCAGGATGGTGCACACGTGACCTCTTGCTTAGCAGCGCAGAGCCGTAGTCTGGAGGTGCACGGTGGAAAGGGGTGGGCGGGGATCTCAGGATTTCTGCTACATTCTGTCCACGAAAATAAGGCACATTTTCGGCAGGATGGTGCACACGTGACCTCTTGCTTAGCAGCGCAGAGCCGTAGTCTGGAGGTGCACGGTGGAAAGGGGTGGGCGGGGATCTCGGGATTTCTGCTACATTCTGTCCATGAAAATAAGGCACATTTGCGGCAGGATGGTGCACACGTGACCTCTTGCTTAGCAGCGCAGAGCCGTAGTCTGGAGGTGCACGGTGGAAAGGGGTGGGCGGGGATCTCAGGATTTCACGGAATCTTGGACAGGTCGTTTCCGAGCACTCCGACAGCACTAATAAATCGTGAAAGACATTATTCAAGCTGTATTTCGAGGACATGCAAGCACTCTTGACAGTGGTAATTGGACGTACTGAAATACACACGCTGGAGCCAGCTTAATCTAGCATCAGATCATATAGCTGCGCATCCTTTTTGGCCCTCCCGAAGTGCCCCGGAACGATCGGCCGAAGTTTGATTTAAAAGGCTGGCCGTCTGTGACCGAGATTTCTGTTCGCATTCAGATGTGGAGCCCTTCGCTACGCCGTTCCTCAAGGCGCCCGGCCGTTGGTGAGCGTACATAGTTTGCGAATAGATCCATTCCCCTGTTTGCTCGCTGCTCCATGCACTCAACGCAGTTGAGATGTTCTGAAACGGTCTGTCGCATCGATCTTGGGCGCCAGGTGCCAGCTCTCGGCTTTACACCCTCTTCTCGCGAACTACTCCGACTTTCCATTTTTGTGCAGTGCAGTGAAAGCTGCAGGCCATGCCATCCAATCAGAAACGAGATCAAAAGGGGCTGTCTGCTATTGATTGACCTTGCCGTACTGATAGTAGTAGTAGTAGTAGTAGTAGTATTCCATATACCCTATAGACTCTATTCTAGACGGCCATTCCTACTACCTAAACCTTCGATGTTCTCCATGTTTGTTAGCATAGGCACAATTGCTGGTCAGTTTAGTGGAGGAAGGGGGCGGCGAAAATGCTGCAATTGCGATAGCAGTTACAGGGACACTCCAGGCGAATTTCTGCTGTCGACTTAACCGTGAGGTCCCGTATAAAGCTAAAAGTCGATGAGGTCTTAAAATGCGATGAGGCCCTGCTTATTTGTGCATTCATAACACCATGTTTATTAATTAGTAGGCGAATGTTTACTCTAATGTTCATAGATAAAACTACAACCCTTATTTGTGTAGTGTGTGGTGGTGGACGGTTAAACAATCGGTTGTGCTGCGTGCACTATCCGATCTTGGAGGTTATGTTAACACAGTCGTCATGCCAGGCCACTTGTACTGTGGTGTTGGGCGATAACAACAGCAATCGCTGCTGTTATCGTCTGTGTTTCTCTTTTCAGCACTACGCACCTAGTAGTTTCCTGTCGAGAAAGCTGTATGCGTCTAAGCATTGCGTAGATGTAAACTGCCGGGTGCACATACTATTGTGTGTAATTTGCTTGATTGGCATGTTCAGTCGCACATTTGGATTACATTTTGTTGCACAACTGAGCACTTTTTCGTGAATGCGTTGAATTGTACAATAACTTCTGCTTCTTCATTCCAGATTTATACTGTAAGCATTGCCTTTTGCATGCCTTTCCTGTTCTTTCTATGAGCATTGTGTATGCATATGTTATGCTGTCTAATATAAATTCCTCTTTAAAAATTGAGCTCTTGTCATGGTCATGTAAGCATGCAGAGCAGCCATTGTTATATCAGCTGTCGCCTTACTTCGCCTTACTTATGGTGCTGCACATGCTAGAAATCTTAATTGCGCGAATCTCTTGTTCATTTATGCCGTACATATTGGTAAAGAACTGTTTTAGTATGTCGGCAGGCAGCATTATTGCAGAATTCTTTTCTTTTCTGCGTGTTTTCACTCAATACAAGGGTAAGAAGTGTATGAACACTTGGTTTCATGTGGCAGCGGAGTTTTATGTGTGTGCAGCTTTCACGTTAGCTCCTCCCTTACCCCTTCTTTTGTTCTTTTGTCTGCAGAGCAGATGCACTCTTAGTCTTCCACACCATTCCAGTCACTTCAACAATGGACCCTTAAATCATACAGAAAGAGAAGGCTCAGGGATCAAAGTACACATTTCACATGTGTTGCATACAAGTGTCCAGAAGTGCAGAAATAACAGCCGTTTGCCTTTGAATTACCATATGTTGTTCTTTTTCTCTTCACACTCTGTTCTCTTTACTGTTTTATTTTTTCCTTCTGTGGCAATAAACATTACATGAACATTACATGTTTCCCTGCAGATCTCTGACATCACATTCACCCAGAACAACGAGAACCTAACTGCAAAGGATGCTCTCCTTCGCTGGGCTCAGCGAACTACCGACCGATATCCAGGCGTCAAGGTGCGGGACTTCACCACCAGCTGGCGTGATGGATTGGCCTTCAATGCTATCATTCATCGAAACCGGTGAGGCTCATGTTTCATACACATGCTCACCATCTTCTTGAAAATTTGAAGGTCTAATTTTTAACTTTCTGTCATTTGAACTTTTTTTTCATAGAAGTTAGCTTCTTACAAAATGACTTACTTTGCCTACATGTGATTTTCTTAGTAGATTGTCTTGGGGATTCTTCCGACTTCTTTGCTAACTTTGGAAACTAGTTTGGCTTACAGGTACCTATTACCCTGCTAAAATGTGTTTTCAATACCGCGTATGTTTCAGATTTTGTATGTACTTATACTGCTGTATATTGGCGCATCTTCTTGTTTTTATTTGTAAGATTGTTTCAGGCCTACTAAATTTTTTTAGTAAGTGTTGGCACAGCCATACGCTGTTATATTGCCGCCATACCATGAAGGGTCGCATGCCAGGTCATTTAGCTTGCTTTCTTGCCTATTTGTGCGCATTTGTTTGTTCACAAACGGCGGTAATTGTTCTTACGCAGACCCGACCTCGTGGACTTCCGTTCGTGTCGGACACGAACAGTCCGCGAGAACCTTGAGGTGGCCTTCTCTGTGGCTGAGCGAGAGCTCGGTGTCACAAGGCTGCTGGACCCCGAAGGTGAGCTATAAATTCGCTCTTTACTGCTTCTCGTTTGTCAACCAGGTTATGATTACCCTTATTGGTGAAGCACTGGTTTCTAAACTTCATACTCGCTTTAAAGACGAGTACTGCAAGGCCTTGTATCCTTATCCCCAAAGTATGCGTATGGCACAAATGCAAGTTGTCTTGTTAAAGACTTGTTAAGTGGTAGTGCAGGAAATCGAATCGACAACAGTGTGCATATTTAGTGTGCTGGGTAAGAGGTCGCCAGCGTTGCAGAAATAAAAGAGCAAGTGGTGCTGAGTGGGATTGTCTTTACTGTTTGTGGAGCCAAACAGTAAAGGCTATTTGTTGAGCCCTTGGCACATATCCTGCGAGCCTCTCTAGCAAAGTGTGATGTGAAATGTAGCCCTCTGTATTTTTCAGTGGCTGCTAAGTGCTGCCAAAACCTTGGGACACCTAAAAGCAGTACTTTGGTAGTAGTTGCTAACAGTTCGCGGGGCACCTTTAGAGCCATGTCAACTTATTTTCATCACATGTCATTCGGAAGCAAAAGAGCAGCAGCACACAATGAAAGTTGTCCGTGATCTACGAACAACAGGTAGTTGAACCTCACTTATAATGAAGTGGCATCCAACACGAAAATATGTTCATTTTATCAAATATTTGTTATAAGCATAGACTTGTGTCCTATTGGCGAGGACAATCTTATACTTACTTCATTAATTATATCTGATAATTTGTTAGATCCATGCTCGTCATACAGTTAACTTCCATTAATTTGAGCCTGGCGGGACCGGCGAAATTGATCCAATTATGCAGTGAATCGAACTATACAGGATGCAGAAAAATTGTCAAAACACACTGCTGGTTCATTTGGCAGTATTTGCCCGACTCTAACACGCCCCTGAATCAAGTGCGCAGCCGCTTTCTGTATACATAAAAAGTAGAAAACTAATGTGGAAATGATGTTAAAGGCCCTAAACAAAGAAGAAATTAAAGAATCTAATTCTAAAAAATCAAATTAACCAGAGTTCAATAACAGAAGTTTACTGTATTGAGGTTTGGTTGTATAATATGTCTGGGTATGTGCTGCCGCCACAGTGGACCACTGGTTTACATACGTTGTGGAGCAGCTGGTCAGCCATTGTAAAATTACAGGAGGCTATGTCTGAACAATAATAAAGGATGTTCAACTCAAGTGAATTTGTTGCGGCGCAGATGTGGACACCCCCCAGCCCGATGAAAAGTCCCTCATCACATACATCTCCTCGCTGTATGATGTGTTCCCTGAGCCAGCGAGCCACCACCCGTTTGCGGAAGACGAGAAGCTGCGCAAGGCAGAAGAGTACCGGGACCTCTCGAGCAACCTCCACACGTGGCTGCGCCAGAGTACGGCATTGTTGCAGAGCCGCAGCTTCCCACCCACGCTCTCCGAGGTGAAGCAGCTGCAGACGGAGAACGTGCGCTTCCGCCAAGAGGAGGTGCCCCCACGGCTGCAGGACAAGCAGCGGCTGACCAAGCTGTGGCGTGACGAAGTGCACTCACTGGTGCGGGAGCAGCGGCTGCACGTGGATGTCGAGCTCACACCCGACAACCTCGAGGCATCCTGGCAGCGCATGCTGGCCGCACATGCTGACCGGGAGCGGGCTCTGCGGGATGAAGCAACGCGGCTCGAGAAGCTGCAGAGGCTAGCTGAGAAGGTATGAGTGGCCACGGGCGGGGGGGGGGCGCTGGGCTCGTGCCCGACCAGCTTTCCGGCCCCCGTATATATATATATATATATTTCTTGCCCTTGAAGAAACTTAGTTTGACCTCGAAGGATTGTTCACTGTAGTGACGGCCTTATGTGAGAATTTACAAGACCTCATAGTAGGAGACAGTTCACTTTCGCAGCCTGAGCCTTCTCGCACCACCAAGAATCTGGCATCTCTTGGTGGTGTAATCTTCGTTCGTGTAATTGTCGTATACTTCGCTATCACCAATACTGCTTCGCCTTTCAGGTGAAACTGCAGCCTCTCTCCTTTTTTTGCTTTTGCTGCGAGTCCGAGTGTAAGTGCTGCTGCACATGACTGCCGCTGATTCTGATTTCGAGTGAATCTGGCTTGGCCTCATTTTGGTTACTTAGCGAGTTGTACAAGGTGCCCCAGCTATCATGCACCAATACTTAAAAAAAATAGCAGTTGTGTTAGTCGAAGAAAACCTAGTGCATATTGTTTCCAGTACAGTGGAGTAGCCGCCAGTGATTTTTTTCGTTACGTAGATTCAATTAGGTAATTGTAATGAATTATCTAACTCAAGCACTACTGTCCTAGTTTCATAGTGTCAATGAGGCATTTGTAGGCACTCCCAAATGACATCTAACTGTGGTGTTTTCAGCGACATGTTGATTACATACAATTTTTTCCGATTGGCAAAGGAACCTCATGAAATATGAAAAATACCATGTGACTGCGTTTCCACCCGCATCATAAA
This sequence comes from Dermacentor albipictus, assembly GCF_038994185.2. Lineage (NCBI taxonomy): Eukaryota > Metazoa > Arthropoda > Arachnida > Ixodida > Ixodidae > Dermacentor > Dermacentor albipictus. The sequence continues at coordinate 7,834,240 of NC_091826.1, read as the reverse complement.
GGAGTGCCATCGAATAAGCTGATTGAAAGCAACTGCATTGCCTATTGCAAAGCCGAAGAGACAGCGCATCTTCTTGATGATGGTATGGAAGGAGCGCCAACAGCCAGTTTCGGGGCTTCGCAGCTATTTCTTGCTCTAATTTCTATCTCACACTTATCCGTCTCTGAAGGGCGACTGATCACATTGATAACAAAAGCCCCTTTATAATGCGACCGAAGCACCGCTCTGATCACGGACGAAACGCGAAAAGCAATGGAACAGGCATAGAATGTTTCAAGATCCTGGCTCTGCTTGCACTGCGTCTAAAGAATGCGGGCACAGCTATGTTTCGTGTCAGAAACTTGCTTTAGACCAAAGGCAACAAAGTGACTTTTATTTTTCATGAGAGTATATATGTGTTGCAAAAACAGGTTCGTGGCAAAAAATAAAAGCGAAATGTTCAGACTGGGAAGCAAACCACTTGTAGAGAAAAGGCAAAACCGATGTGTTCAGAAAAGTAATTATACCACTTCTAATTTAGCCGAATTGGTGATCAGGACATCTCCACAAAAACAAAACAAGACAAACCAAAAAAGAACATCAGATTTAAGTGTGTCCTTATTATCTATGAATTTGAAAGTGCCATTGAACACCAGCTGCTGCCTAGAGGATGTGTTTGAGTAGGTCTCCCTCTGCAGCTACGCATTACTGAGTCTGCTTTTTTTGCATCTTCTCTGGTTTTCTTGATGACGAACGCTGGAATTCTACGGCAGGCATTCGTTATCCTTGCCTTGAGCTTATCTGACATCAATCTCGATCATGTAAGCACAATCTTTCATATAACCTCTAAAAAATAAATCAAATGGAGAGAGGTCAGGTGACCTAGCCGGCCAGTTTACAGGCCCATGCCTTCTAGTCTGTTGTGCGTGAAAAGCCACATTCCGCCAGTTTCGTGCTCGGCTGCTGCTGTGTGCTGGTACTTCATCTTGCTGATACCATAAAGTGGAAGACATGACAGCGAGACTTCGGTGAGAAACTCATCCACCACTCCTTCAAGGATTTCGTTCATGTAGCGCTGTCCAGTCAGCGTGTGATCGAAGAAGATGGGACTGATTATATTATAGCACCAGCGTGAATTTTGCACCTCCCATTGAACGACCACTGGTACTGGTACCAATTGCACTTTACCCAGTGTGCATTGTAGTCACTCCAATAGTGTGCATTATGCAAATTTACCTGTGCGTTTCTGTGAAAATTGGCTTCATCTGTGCACATGATGTTGCTCAGAAAGTTCGGTGACTTATCGGCTTTTGTGAGGACCCAATTAGAGAAATTTAGATGATTCTACAGGTCGCTATCTTCTGAGCATTCATGCTCGTTAAGGTGGTATGGGTGAAAGGCTGTCGTTTAGAATCCTCCAAGCTGATTTGGAAATTGGTACCTGGGTGGCCACGTCCTGCACGCTAGCATGAGGGTTTGAGGCCATAAGTGCTAGAACATCCGTGCATAGGCTAGGACTCAAAGATGAAGTCGTCTGCTAATACTTCTTGAAGCTGTCAATTTGTCGCAGGTTTTCATAATTTCTGATGATAGTCGATGTGTTTGGTCTACCACCACACTTCCGTAACTGATATATATATTTGCGGCCTTCCTCTTGTCATTTCCAGCTCCCAAGGCAAGGATCATGTTTACCTTCTGCATATTAGAGAAAGACATGGCGACTGGGACGAAACAAAATGCACCTTTAAGCCTTTGCACTGACGTTGTGTTTCACTTTTTTGATTATAGGTTTGGTGGCAAAAAATAAAATAAAATAGAACATAAAACAATCAGTGCACTTTATCTACGCTAAGACAACAGCTATCAGAGCTTTTTTGCAACTAACGCCTAATACGACGTGTTACTTCAGGCGGGGCACGGCAGATGAGGAACTAGCTCGTTCACAATGTTTTCTTTATTTCTTTCATTTAGTTCTGGCTAACTGAGAGGGAGCTTGTTCGAGAGCGTTGCTTTAGGATATGGGTGGGAGCACAGTCACGTAGTATTTTCCATATTTCGCAGGATTTATTTATCAGTCTGGAAAATTAGTACACAATTTGTACGTCACCGGAAACACCCCACTTAGATGTGCCTTGGTTGTGCCTATAAATGCCCCATTGACACTTTGGTAATTAGGATAGTATGGCTCAACTTGGATAATTATTTACAGTTACCTAATTAAATCTCAGTAACGAAAAAATTACTGGCAGCTACTCCACTATACTGGAAACAATATGCACTAGGTTTTTTCTGAGTAAGACATTGACCTTTTTAAAAATCTTGGTACATGATAGTTAATTGGGACACCCTGTATATTTATGACCTCTGCATGCAAGTGACTATGTTTCCATCCCTAATAAATGTTGTAGATTATCAGAAATTTTTTTTTTTTTGAATCAGTCGTTAGCATTGCTTACTGAAAGGAGAAGCAATACTGAGACATACATCATTCACCTGCATTTCACATGCCGTTGATAAAAGACTCTGCCGAAGGGGTCACTGAAGTCTACACGTTGTTTCTAGGTCAAAAAAGCATGCAAAGCATTTCGAAGCGAGGTGAACATACAGCAACATATTCATTCTCTAGGCATAGGCTATCCACACCTTTAAAAATAAGTGTTAATTGGCCACCTCCTTCTCATTAAAACTATAATTAACTTTGTCCTGTGTATAAATTTAAATATATTGTGTATGTGCATGGTGTTTACAGTGGAAATTTAAAACAATGTTGAAGCGAGATAATACAGATGAGGCCCGCCGCTGGTACTTCTAATGCGCTGGTCCTCCTATTGTCAGGATTCGCAGAAATAAAGCAAAGCATGAAATAAAAGCCGTGCATGTCCACCCGAACAATGAAGCAGTAAGCTATTAGTCACAATAAAATTTTAAGTGAACAGGTTGAGGCAACTCAAAACAAACCTCGGGTGATGTGGGTGACAAAACTCTTGCAATGGCACTTTTAGGTGGGAGGGCTCTGCCCCCTCCGGAAAACTCCAGAGGGGTCTCGGGGCCCTGGAGCTCCCTCGTAGTCGGCGCCTATGATGGGGGCAATGCTTAGCATAGAGCTGTAATGTGCAGTTTCATGTGGCGGTTTTCTATTAAGAAGATATAGTATGATGGCTTGTGCTTACGTTTTGAACATTCAGTGGTGTCTGCTTAGAGGCATGCACTTGTTACTGCCGTAGGCACATGTAGGGTACCTACCCACCAAGAAGGGCTTTATCTTGTTTAAGCACTCCGCCCCTAGCACCTCTGCATTGGTGGTTAATTTTAGCTGTGTGCAGGCTAACTGCAAAATTGCCAACTGTCCAGAATAGAGCCATTGAAGAATATTTATTTGAATATAAATGAACAGGGATTAATTTTTTGGCATCTCCAACTTCAAGAATGTGCATGATATTGTTGCAAATTACCTCTCTTTCCTAGTCGTCTGTGAATTCTGTGGAAGGCGCTGTAAAATCTCAGCACTTTTCAGCAGGGTCATTGCCTTGCTTGGTGCTGGGAATAACATTGTTTTTCCTTCTTTGACAGGTCCATCGCGAGGCCAAGAACTGCGATGCTCGCCTGGACGATGTGGAGCGGCGCATATCGGAGGAGGAGCCACGGCTTGGGCGGCTGCATCCGGCCGACGCCAAGCGCGTCTGCGACCAGGTGGACCGTGACTTGCGCCACATTGAGGACACCCTCAAGGCTCTATTCCGAGATGTGCAGCTGCTTTTTGATGGCCGTTATCACCGGGCTTCAGAGCTGCACAAGCTGTGAGCATTCATTTTCTCTCATCTGTTTCACAAATGGGACGGCCTGTCTGGCAAAAATTTTCTATAAGGGATCTAGTGGCCTAAGCAGATTATTGGCTTAGGACTCCTGCTCCTTAGGACTCCTTAGGACTCCTGCTGCTTAGGACTCCCGGGAGCCAGTAACAATACTGGCTGATTAGTCAGTCTCTTTTGGTTTTGTGGGTGCAGCAGCTGGAATTAATCTGTTACAAATTGTCCAAAGTCCATAACAAAGTCTGTGTCCATAATTGGCTTTTTGCTGACAAAGTAGTGTTCAGGCTTCGGCGGTACCATTTTCTAGAGCAGGCATTACTTGCCTGATTGGTACTGATTGCAGTAATCGCGTAATTTTACTTGGTGTCAAATTGCATACACCTATCATGGTGTCTTACAACAAGCTTTCTAACTGTTTTGCAGGAAGCTCTTGTACTCGGAAGTGTTATATTTTGTCTTCTCCTTTTTGTTCCACTCTCTCTGACAGATGCTTGATTAATCACTTTTGTAGTTAGTTCTGCTCGATTTGATGTCCTTAATGATTTCCTTGTTTGAGGGAAGGTCATGAGGGCTATGTTGCATGTAAATGACTCTGAGGGAAGTTACAAGATTTGTCGTGTGGCAAAAGCTCACGCACGGTCTTCTGGGAGGTGGTGGGACTCACTTTGGGCAAGTCAAAATATGGCCCCTGTTGGACACGGTCACGTGATCTTTCTGGCTCAGAATGAGTACCCTACCATTGCGGTTGTGAGTTTAGTTGTGAGGTGGCCGAGTCTCTTCAGGGGGAGTTGCGCCATAAATTTCGTCATGTCCACTTCCACTGGTTTATCAGTCAGTGCACCATGAAAGTGATATTTATATGGCCTTTGCTGGCCAGTATTGAGCAGTTACAGATACCTCTCTTTCCTCTGTGCACTCAGGGTCCAGAAATTGCACCAGCGCTGGTCAGACCTCCGGCTGGCATACCAGCAGCGGCTGCTGGCACCGCTCTCGAGCAAGCAGTACAAGCTTGAGGAGCGAAAGGTGACCAAGCAGCGGCAGGTGATCTCTGAAAGCCGGCTGGTGGAGACGCACGAGTACCTCAAGTTCCTGCAGAGCTGCCTCGACTGGGTGCAGGAGAAGCTGCGACAGCTCGAGACCGTTGAGTGGGGCTGTGAGGTGCCTGCTGTGCAGTCAGCCCTAGATCGGCACCAGGCCGACCACCGGCTCATCGACCAGTTCCAGAAAAATGTGGACATGTGCATCTCGAGGCAGGGACACTTTGAAGAAGGCAGTGAGGAACGTGCGCAGTACCAGAAGCAGCTGGCGCAGCTGGAGCGTGACTACTCTGAGCTGCTGGTGCTGTCCAACAAGCGACTGAGCGACCTGGATGCGCTGCTCGAGTTTGCCCAGTCAGCAGCCGCCGAGCTGCGCTGGCTGCAGGTATGGCTAATGATCTCCTATGCCTCCTGCTCGGTTCTTCTTGCTAAACCAGCTGTGCAATGACAGTTCTAAAGGGTACAACCTCCGTCCAGAAACGGAGAGAAACACCTTTAAATCTGCTCTCACAATAACACGGGCACCTGCTGCTTAATGACAGACAGTGTCCAGTCACTTCTAGAAATTATGGATGCGACTTATACGTGTTGAAGTGGGCGCAGTAAATGCCAACAAATTGAAATGAAGGCAAGGGCATGTGTATTGGTACAATTGACTTTTGGTAACTTGAACCTGATGGGACCAGCCAAATTGATTGAATTGTCTGGTGGGTCGAATTAAACTGGATGCAGAAAAATTGTGAAAACACACTGCTGATCCATTTGTTGGTATTTGCTCGACTTTAACGTGCCCCTGAATCAAATACATGCCTGCTTTCAATGTGCCCAAAGTTAAAAAGCAAGTGTGGAGATAACATTAAACCTCCTAAACAAAGTAGAAATATAACTTGCGTCCGATTTCTTTGCAACATATATTAGGCCCTTGCCCATTTTTCTTGCTTAGTGGCGTCCAGTTTCCTTAAGTCAGCTTCAGTGCAGTACAGCTGCTTTTGTGGCAAATCATGCAAAATCTGCGATTGCTGATTCTGGCCCAATTTTCTTATGGAGGAAAAAAAGGGTGCCTTGGAGTTGGGTAAATACTGGGATCAGACGTGAGCTACTGCTATCTCTTGTAAATCTTCCTAAGGCACAATGCTCTGCTTACTGTACGTTGCAGTGGCGCGCAGTTCAAATTTATTTCGTATGTTCACGTAGACACCACTATTTCGGATTTTGGCACCTATGACATGCCAAATGCGGTTGCCCTTAGCCAGTAGACTTGCGGCGGCACCCCGCGGCGGTCACAGTATCTGCGCTTCGTAGCAGACTGCAGCCACATGCAACTGCAGCATTTGCTTTGGGAATGATGGGGCTAGAATGCTAGCTCGAGCTCTTATGCTCCTGTCATGCTGTGCTACGTGGTGTGGACCAACTTTGTCCTGCCCAGCTTGGCCAACTGATAGCAGCCACATCCAACTTGCGCCCAGTTTGAAGCGCTCATTACGAAGCGAAGTCTGCCATTGCATCCAACCAGCAGCAACCAGAAGTGAGCACGTGCTGGCTAGCGTGTGTGGGGTCTGACCTTAACTTTCATGTGGTTCGGGGCTAGTTGAGTGTTCAAAATTGTTATAAATTAGTGAAACCTGATGGCTACGACACCGATAGGCAGGGTTGCCAAACCTTATTCCTACAGCGGTGGCCGCGGCCAAGTGTGAGTGGGTGATAGTCGGCTTCTTCCGGAAGCTTGTAGTTACTATCGAAATATGGAAGCAGATTTTCGCTTACTTCAGCCTGTTTATTAAACTGTGTCAATAACTATGCACAGTAACCGTAGGAGGAAGTGCACTTATCCAAACACCCTTCTTGATTGATATAAGCTTGTGGGTGAACAAAAATCACAGACGCTGGTGCCTGGTGGCCATAAATTACATTTTAAGCCGAGCCCGCTCAATCGGGCAGAAGCCTGATTCCACTGATTTCACTGCTCGTGCACTGTCGGCATTCTGGGCTTGTCCTTGTCGTACTTTGTAACCGGAATGTTGTGGCATGTAGTAGTGTGCTACAGAGCCCCCCTTCTAGTGAGGAAGCCGTGAGCTGGATGAAAGGCAAGGCGCGGATGGCGGTGATGCGAACAGCACACGGTGAGTAAGACTGGCCTGATTGGGAGGGAATGCGACGGCAGAAGTGACTAAACTAGACAGGCTTAAGACGGTCAACAGAGACCGTATCTTCTCGCGTATTGATGAGCAATAGAAAGTATTTAGGTGCATGCTTGAGTGCTTTGAACGGACCATCATACAGGGGCCTTAAGGGAGGACACACAACATTGGGGGGCACAAAGATGTGCTTGCAGTTCTCAAGGCCAGGGTTGACATATACACGCCAGGAAGAACATCGTTGTTGAGAGAAACGACAGCACTCATAGCGCTGAGTAGACACAAGTATCCGTATTCAGAAATGCAACTTAACTTGAAGCTCATGCTTGACTTGATATAAATGACGCCTGGTGCGAACGCGCTGAAGACGCTCATTCCATTTCTTTTGGTGCGTTGACAACAGGCGTAGGCGAGCTGTCTAATTTCACGGGGAGCATAGGAGGTGCTGCTGGACGCTAGGACGTAAGTCAGTGGTTTAGGGTCGGTAAGGACATGGAAGGAGCTTCCCTCGAGAAAATGTCGAAAGTGCTTCACAGCCAAATAGATGGCGAGCAGCTCTCAGCTGAGCAGGCTGTAGCGGCGCTCAGGGGGCACAAGCTCCTTGTAAAAGAAGGTGCTGGGCTGCCAAGCACCAGCAATGACCTGCTGCAGTACTGCACTGAAAGCGGTGTTCAATGCGTCAACTAGGACAGATGTTGAGGCGTCGTATTTGGGATGGACGAGGAGTGTCACGCTGGCAATGGCTTCTTTGATGCCTTTATACGCGTGCTCAGCAGTATCGTTCCTGGCCATGAGAGTATTTAATGTCTTGAGGCCCGAGAGAAGGTCGTGTAGAGGCTGCAGTATATTGGTACAGCGAGGAATGAGGTAGCGGTAATAGTTGGCGAGGCCAAGAAATTTGCACAGTTACGTGGGGATGGATGGTTGAGGAAATTCACGGATGACATGATTTTGGCTTCTAGCGCGAAGTGAAACACGGACACAGAAAGGAGCAGACAGGACGAGTGCTAACTCTCAACTAAATTTTTATTAAAACGAAGAACATATATATAGGTGGTTGCAAAAACCGTAGCATAAGAACACGGATTCACGGATGGCTGTGATGCAGGCCGGAAGTGGATGAATGCTGTGTGCGTTGATGTGATGACCGGGGAAATTCAACTCCGTAACGCCGAACTCGCTCTTCGAACCATTAACGACAAGAGCGAGCTTGCCGAGTCTTGCGAGCACTTGATGTAAACAGTTTGTGAGCTTCAGGGGTGGTCCTGTAGATGACGATGTTGTCAAGATAGGTAAAGCAGCACATCAAGCCACGGAATACCTGGTCGATGAGACGCTGAAAGGTCTGGCCCGCATTATGAAGACTGAAAGGCATGCATGGATATTCGAACAGGCCGAGGGGTGTTATAACAGCAGTTTTGGGAATATGTGAGGGTTCCACAGGAATGTGGTGGTAAGCTTTCATCAGGTCAACCTTGCTAAAGATGGTGCAGCTGTGCAGTGCGGACATAAAGTCCTGAATGTGAGGTATTGTGTACCGGTTTGGGACATTGGCCTTGTTGAGAGCACGGTAATCACCGCAAGGGCAGCAATCACTGGTCTTCTTGAGCACCATATGGGGTGGCGAGGCCCAAGGACTGGAGGTGGGACGAATGAAGCCAAGGTCAACTGGTCTCCCGAGCAAACACGGGAGAGCCAGTTGTGGCGATACGATGTATCACGCGGCGAGCGACCGAGGACTGAAAGGAGGGAAGTCGGAAGATGTCCGGAAACTTGACAAGGATGGCTGACCAAGGGTCGGGAATGGCCATGTGCGCTTGGAGAAGCCTAAGCAATGGAGCGTGACAGGAAACTTCTCGGACGGTCAACCTCGTCTCGGAGTCCAACCTGCTGCTGTGCTGTACATTGATGACAAGCTTGTAGTGCCAAAGAAAGTCTGCTCCGATGATGGGCTGGCGCATGGCCGTGATGATAAAGATACAGCGAAAACTACGTCTGAGGCCAATGCCAAGAGTCAGCGACTTTTGTCCATAGGTCCGAATGGTTGATCCGTTGACCGTGGCGAGAGGATGCGAGTCAGGAGAATGGCAGCACTCAGCCAATGTAGGAGGAAGGCTGCAAATCTCGGAGGCAGTATCAACGAGATAGTGGACTTTGATGACATGGTCAGTGACACGGAAAAGGCAACTGGATCTGGGGCCGGGAGCAGTGGTTGCCGTGAGTGTTCGTCCCAACCTTCTCCCACGTAGGAGCAGGGGTGGCGGCGCTGGTTTGTGCAAGAGCCATAGCGACGGTGATACCAGCAATGCGTAACGGGAGGAGGAGAATGGTGTTCAGAGTGACCAGGGCTGGGGCAGCGACTTCAGCTGTCAGTGAGGCTACTCGCTGTATGAGCTCCTTGTTAGCTTTAGGGATACGTGCATAGCTGTCGCCAGTGGTGTGCTGTGGGACGTAGGGTCAGAAGGGTGATGAACTGTGGTCACAGAGAAGAAACCGACATCCATAATCTTGTTGGCCAACTGGGCCAAACATTCCAACGTTGATAATGAAGATGCGGTCAGGATAATGCGCACCTGCAGTGGTAGGCACTGCAGAAAAAGTTCCTGGAGAAGTGCGCTGTCAGTTGAAGGAGCTAGGTCTCCAGCCAAGGCTTGCATGCGATGCAGTAAGTTGGTAGGTTTGCGGTTGCCAAGCTCCTCCAATGTAGGAAGTTGCTGTAATCAATGCTGCTACGTTTCAATGGTGCGCTGGATGAGCATAGCCTTAAGGTGGTCATAGGGGCAGTTGACTGGCAGGAAGCATAGAACATCACAAACAATCGCAGCAGTAATAAGTGAAAGTGCTCCAACGACGTGGTCGAACATGGTCAACTACGAACTGGGGTGGTGGTGACAGAACAATGATTCGGTAATAATGAACCAAAGTTCCAAGTGCGATGACCAGAACTACGGGAGCTTGAGAGCGCAGACATCAAGATCGTGGGGTAGTGGCACTGACGGCAGTACTTGACTGGGAGAATCCAAGGCCGTCGCTGACTGGATAGCAGGCGGACTGCGAAGACAGCGGGGCTCGAGCTCCTTGCAGCAGCAGGCCCAGCGAAGCTGAGGCACCCAGAGCTGAGAGCAATGATTTGGAGCAATTTGGAGTTGCCAATTTGTGGGTGAAGAGAAACTAGACAGACGCTGGTGCTTGGTGTCCACAAATTATATTTTAGCCAAGCCTGCTCAATCGGGAGGAAGCCTGATTCCGCCAATTCTACTGCTCGCACACCATCAGTGGGCTGGGCATGTCATCATCTTTTGTGACTAGACCATTGTGGCACGTAGTAGTGCACTACAAGCTATTCGCCAATAGCAGTAACTTATGGGAGTCTGCTATATTATGAAATAATGTGTCCAGAAAAGAGTGAGGAGCAGACATCTGTTGAAAAGAGAGCGCTTGAGAGAAAGGTGACTTCACACTCTTCTTGTGGTATCTACGTGCCATGTATGACTGGAAAATTTGGCTGACATGTTAACACCAGCATATGCTATCTGCAGGCTGTGTTTTTCTCACCCAACCTGAGGGTTGGTTCAGGACCCCTTTAAGGAATCCTTTTGTTTACTTACCTTTCTTCATTGTTTTTATTCTTAAATGCTGTTCTTTGGTGTTCCATTTTCACCTTTTCCTCAAATTGTCTGGAGTATCATGCTAGGCAGGGCGCCAGGGTAACCTCTGCAGCTCTAACTAAACCCTTATTTGGGCTTTGGCCCTGCAGGAGCGGCAGCAGCCAGAGATCATGCGTGACTGGAGCAGCCCGACCCTGAACCTGGTCGAGCTGGAGCACCATCAAGGGACGCTGACAGCCGAGGTTGAGGCACGCGAGTCGGCCTTCAATGCAACGCTGGACCAGGGGTCATCCCTCGTGCGCCAGCAGCACCCAGCCGCACGCGCTATCGAGGCGCAGCTTAGCGCACTGCAGGCACAGTGGGCTTGGCTGCTCGAGCTGCTGCGCGCCCTAGAGGCCCATCTGCGACATGCCGCGCACTACCACCAGGTACGCTTAAGCACTTCAATTCACATAACACTTAAAGGAACACTAAAGAAGAAAGTCAAGTTAAGCTGTGTCAATGAACTATGCTTCTGAAATACCAGACAGTGCTTGATAAGCCAGGAAAGACGCAAAAGCGAAAGCTGGGGGCAACAGTGCCGTGTCACACCAGGCAGCCATGATGTCATGGATTCTCATGGCATCTGCTTTAAGGCCTTGTTAACTTCTTATTACTAAAGATGGACTACATTGTATTCTAAAGGAGCCAAAGGTTTAACTTGTACTCCAGTCGCACAGGCATACCAAAGGACCTTTAAAAGTTGAGGAGCATAGAGCTTTCAAAGGAACCTTAGTTAAGGGATATGGTCTAGTGCTACACATTCTGCAGATGGTCTCCTCTGAAGCATTTAACAGAAACCAGAAAAGTGATGAAGGAAGAAAAAATTCATCGGCCCTTTCACTCTGTGAACGACGACAACCAGCGAAGCTGTCAGGTGTTCTTCTAAAATGACGAAATTATATACAGTGAAACCTCGTTAAACTGTAGTTGGCCGGAGCTCGGAAAAAGCACATACTAAACGGTAGTACTGTTCAACCGAAATAGCATGAGATCACCCACTTACCTGTCAAAAACGGAACTCAGAGAGAGTGCCATGAAAGGGGAAAAAAACATGCAGTATTTATTCACTTTGCGCGACAAAAGTGTTATTTTCGTTTGATGCCGCGGCTCCCTAGCAGCGACAACAGTGGCCTCAAACTTGCTGAAGCTGCGAGCCAGCTTTCCAGCCAGCCCCCTCTTCTCGACAAACACTCGCACGGCAGATTCCTTGGTGGTGTTAGGTATTTTCCGTGCATGCGTGCGGTAGCGCCGCAGAAGTCGTGGGCTGCCTTTTTCATTTCGAGGTGCTGTTCTCGTCGCGACGATTGCATTCATGAGGCTGACGTAACGCGCAGCTTCTGCCACTGTCAGATCTGAATCGTCCGTGCTGTCGTTTTCCATGTCCTCATCGCTGTCACTAGTCGACACTTCAACAACAACAGAGGCAACAATAAGGAAAAGTCGAACCTCATAGCTGACATCTCTTTGCGGTCGCAGCAGCGCTGCCGAGCAACTTCACATTCCAAATGCCACAAACCGTAGTCAACAGCAGATCCCTGTCGCGTGCTAGCACCGACCTCTTTGTGTCACATTTGATAGCACGAACGATGTTTAATTTTTCTTCTATGCTGAGCACCTGGCGTCTTTTTTATCCGAGCTTCGGCATGACACAAGTCCTCCCTTGCACGACACCACAACGCTCTCTGGCACACCGCCGAAATGATGTTGATGTGTCTTCACGCACAAATGCACAGGGTACTTGGAGGCCGTTGTTTCGATCTCTGAGGCTTGTTCTTCTGCCGGGGCTGCCCTATAGAGACGACGCACCGCTGTGTTTGCGCGAAGAAAAGTGGAAACATTACGTGTTAACTGATACGTACGCAGTGAGCTGGTATGGTTTATGCGGATACAAAACACATTATGTTCAATGGCTGCTGAATTGGGGATTTGACCTTACTACTTTTAAAACGAAACTACTGTTTAAGTGGGTACGGTTTAACGAAGCTTTACTGTATATGTATGGCTATATATACGCAATTAAAGCCCATGTCTTGCCAGTGCTGCTTTGCCACCACCAGCGCTCACGTTCCAGGTTCTGTTCATGAGGCCGCTCGTCACGGGCACGCTACGGATCATCGCCGGGTGGGGCATTGCTACGATGGGCCTTAGTGGCAGCGGCGTCTCACTGCTGGCACTGACATATATGCTGCGAGTCTTTGTCGGTCAGCACAAACCACGGGCCAGGCTTATCGATCAATGCACAATTGGCCTTGGTAGCTTCCCATTGTCATTCTAGAAGGGCATGTTGCTGCTCTTCCAGGTGCACAATAAGCATCCATACCATGGAAGCGTTCAAGAATAACTGCCGATAAAGTCGCTAGGCAACACTGATGTCACTCTATAGATGAACACGCACCAGGCAATTCATATGTGTACATTTATTATGGCTGTAGGAGTTGTAGTCTTAGGGAGGAACTTGGGAGGAACTAGGCATACAGGGTTTATTTACATATTTTTACATTAAACAAGAGATACATTCGACAGTCTAGCATGACTCCCAAACGGAGCACGCAAGACGAAGCATACAGCATACGAGCACGAAGCTCTAAACTCGCTTCTTCTCGAGCACGAGCACACCCTAACAGCCGACAAACAGCTGCTTATAAACACTCCGTCCTTCCGAGGTCCCTAGGTGAGGGAAAATGGCAGTTCACCGCCAATTCGTAGCATCCAACGTCATCGTAGTCGACCCGCCTTTTTGGAGGAGGAGGGCTCACACACAGACGTAGACACTGGTTTCACTGGTTTCACTGCCCCCCACCGAGGTGAGACGGTCTACGCAGAACTTTGTCTTGCCAAAGGGAGGCACCTCTTATTCCCCGAGCTGACCACCGCAGCATCGCTGTGGTTTTCCATTGTCTTGCGTCTTGAAAGGCGCGTGGGACGGTGCCTCCAAGTACAGTCCCTTGGGAACTCCCTCGCTCCCGAAAGACCGGGTTGGTGGTGGCGAGTTTACTAACAACAGTTCGTGCGCCGATCGTGTTTAGTCGTAGCGGCGCCGAAGGGGGTGTTGACACGGCACCTCGTGGTCCCTACAAAACGAGTCACCGTGGCAGGTGTTGAAGGCTTCCATGGTCCTCAGAGAAGCTCGCCATGCTCGCATCTGCAGTGGGCTGAGAAAACTTTGCATGTCGGCACCTCTGCAGGCCGTTCCTAACATGACCTTTACATGGACACGGTTGCTATAGTGACACACCCCCTAGTGGTGGCGAATGAGCACCGTGAACAATGGGTCATCAATCACTCAACTTGACACTTGTAATGAGCACACCAGGAAGAACAATGGGTCGTCTATCACAGGTTTTGAGTCTTATGCTAATGAACCTACAAGGCTAGACTCTCTTCTACACAAGCTCTGAAGACGAACTTTTTTCTTTGTTGACTCGACGGTGTACACGCACGGACACAGAAAATTTGCCAGGATAGCTGTATACAGCTTCACTGTAAAAATATAACATCCTACGCACTGTGGGAATCAATGTACCGTATTTACACGATTGTAATTCGACCTCACAATGCAAGCTTTCCTTGAAATGTAGGAAATTATACAACTCTTTAGTGCAATAAGTACTCTAACCATTGACATCAGAATTCTATATGTTGGCTAGAGATGAAACTCTTGACCGAGAAAGCATAGGAGCACATTACTGGCCTTGTGGCGGCTCATTTCAATGTAGCCTTGTTGAAGCTTTGGCCAATAGAACACATTTAGTGGAGATATGTGCTCAACCGTACAAATACAAAACAATTCCAGCAAAACAAAAGCAAGAATAATTGAACATCAAGAAAGAAACATAGCTTATAAGACAGAGCACAATCACTCGTTGGTATTTTCAGATGACATTGCTTCATGCTTTGCGGTCGCCATTGCTTGATATCCGCGTTGGTTTCCCAGCCTCGCACTAAAGAGAGCGTACCAACCCAAACTAAAGAAGCAGAATAGAGAACATGAGTGCATTGACTTATGAGAAACTATTCATGTGTGCAAGAAGAGAAGAACGGCTGCAAACATATAGAAATAACTTTCATAGTCACCTTTGCAAAATCCAAAATTTTGAGCAATACTTCCTGTGACGAAAAACCGCTCAGCCTGGCTCTACTTGGATTAGTTTTGACAGCAGGAATAATGGTGAGACATTGTCTGTAGCAAAAACTAGATGTGAAATATAAGCGTTCCTGTTAGTAGTAAATTTCGGAACTAGTTTCTATTATAAGTACTTTTGTTAGTGATGGTGTCATATTTTATAGTCAGCAACTGCTGCTTACGTAAAAAAAAAAAAGATGATAATAATAATCTTGGAGGCTATGCTTCTGTCCCTTCTGTCATTCTGCTCATGGCATGCTCTAGAAGCAAGGTGGTGGCCAAAAGCCACTGCAGGAGCTAAAATGACATCTATATGTTATAACAGCTATATTTTGTGCATCGATCGTCTGTCCACCACTCAGCGACAGCTTACCCTAATAACTAAAACAATCTCAGTGGCCATGCTTTGCTGGTTGAATGGGCCAAAAGCAATTGCGGAAGCCCGGAACTTATCATAGCCAGATATAGGTGGTGTCCAAATTCACATGCCAATAATGACACCCTCTGTTGTAACAAACACACATCTTAAAGACCATGCTTTTGCCTGTTGCCTGTTTTTTGAGAGCTGCAAATACGGTGGCCAGCTTTGGACAAAAGCTATTCCAAGCATTATTTAATGGATTACCATAGATTACCTAACATGATCGGGTAGGGCTCTTTAGTATGCTTTGGCAGTAGCTGTGGAGGTGGTACGTGGTAGTAGCATGCTTATCCTTTCTTTTTAAAGAAAGGATAAACATTGTGCAATGACCACCCCCGCAACACCACCACTGGAAGTGCCAGTAAGGTGATAACGGGGAAATAGATGGCATAATCCGGTTAAATTTGCATGTTCGTTACTGACAAAGAGGAAATGGGGTATTTGTAATATGTACAGGAATAACTGTCCCTCAAGGTGGGCAAAAACTTCATATGTTACCAATATATGGCCCACAGCACTTTTGGTTTAAGTCACAAAAATAAAAACAATGAAATGCAAAGCCTATTGGGCTATTTTGTGTGCGTTTCAAATGTGCTGCCGGCCAACTCTGCCAACACATGCTGATAACGTCCACAGTTGTTCATTGTTGGGCCTACGCTGAATCTTACGTCACACGGATGCCCGCAGGACGTCTTTCATAGGACGTGGGATTCGTACTTACTGCTAAAATGTAGTTGCAACGAATCCCCACCTAGTCTTCATAGAGCTTAATGTATTGGCTGACTGTTTTAGCTGAAGTGGCTCATTGTATGCCTTCCATTTTGTGTATACCACGGTTCTCGTATACCTTTGGACAAATGCACACACATGCATCGGGGAAAGCCGGCCGAGTCATCCGCTCTGTTGCTATGTCTGCTGCTGTGTTCTCTGCCAAAGTTTGGAAATGCCACTTGGCATTGTTAGATTGCCTTTCCCCGATCACATAGCTGCGCGATAGAGGCTGCATTTTTTCACCGCATTGGAAAAAAGCAAAAAAAGAAAAGATTCTCGGGTGCATATTATAAAACATTCTGCGACATCGCACTTATTTCTTTGTTGGTAGTGGCAGCATACATCAAGAGACAAATTTTTGTACTTGGCGGTTAGTGGGTACTACCGTTTAGTGTGTACTAGCCAGCTACATAATAACGAGGTTTCACTGTACCATTCTTGAATGTTGTGACATTTCGTTGTTTCTTTTTGGTTGTGCAGTTCTTCAAGGAGGCTCGCGAGTGCGAGCAGTGGTTGCAGCGCGGAGAGGAGAGACTCAACACGACTTTCAGCCGACCCAGCTTCTCGCTGGAAGAGGGCGAGCGGCTGCTGCAGCAGATGCAGGAGCTGCGCGAGGACTTGGCACGCTACGCGGGCATTGTGAATGCGTTGCTCGAGCGCTCTCGCCAGGTGCTGCCCCTCAAGCAGCGGCGTGCACCGTTGCCCCGTGCTCTGCGGGTCACTGCTGTGTGCAGCTACAGCCAGCTGAATGTGAGCGACTTGAATCTAGATTTGTCAAAGGGACTCTGATGAAATAAGTTTAGCTAATTTGTGTTTTCAACTGGCAGTACCGATGGTGCTGTGAAAAGCACTTTTGGGAAAGGTGCATTGGTAGCTAGGTTACTGACGTTTGGAATGGTCAGGCACTGTTCAATACTCTCTCATGCTCTTCCCTCACTGCTCATGCTCACTCTGAATGGGGTGTGCCACGAGAGATCAACACTGGTAAAAAAATTTGTATTTTAGGTTCCATTGGATGTTTTATATTTTATGGGCACATCACTTGGTAGCCCAAAAGTGAACTTGGCTTGTTTGACAAATGGATCTTTTAGGAGGAAAAAAATGCTGAAACTATTCAGTGTGGAGACACAATTTTCATGCACCGGGCATTCTTGTAAATTCACAACAATGTGAAATAGAAAATATTATGGCTACAAAGAAATCAGTTTTTTGTGCAAAACATATACGTAAAGAACAGTCAGCTAGGATTATTCGAGGTTTCTGTGCATAACAGAAGTGTTTTAGAAAAATTCCTTAATTTGATGCATTTTTCAAAAGTTGCTATATTTACGAATTTTTATCTACTACAGTCGCCGACCGTTTATTCGGACCTCACGGGGACTGCGAAAATGTCCGAATAAACAGGTGTCCGAAAAAGCAGATTAAGAAAAAAAAAAACTGGAGGACGCTTAAGCTTCGCCTTCAAGAGTGGAACACGACAGCGTTCCTGTCGACCCGCCAAGGGTTGTGAGACAATGGGCTTCGGCGCAGCGACTACGCGCCCCGCATCGGACGTGGTGAGCGTCGAGCAACGCAGCGTTCGGCGCAGCAACGAAATGTGCGCCTGAGCAAGTGACGCACGCCTGAGCCTTAGAAGAGCTCGTTTCTAAGGCAACACCGCATTCACTAGAGGCGCGTTTGTACCGCTTTGAAGCATGGAACTCGTGGCTCAGTGGTAGCGCCTCCGTCTCACACTCCGCAGACCCTGGTTCGATTCCCACCCAGCCCATCTTGCAAGTTGTTTTTTATTCATAAAGGGCCTGCTGGGATTTATCGCTCATGGCCAACGCCGCCGACACCGACGCCGACGACACCGGCTTTTCTGCGACACGAGCTCCTTAACGCTGTCGCGTTAAAAATGAAATCCTTTATTTCCATGCACTTATTCGGGCTCGGCAGTAGGCATTTGCCACCGCCTGCACTGGAGGCGGTGGCAAATGGCAGCGAGTGAAGGGAAATATGTTGGAAAGTTTCTGGCGGTGTGGCCGCTGCGTTAACTTGAACAAGCTACGTACACTCCAGCTGTTTCGATTACACTGACAGTCATTGATGTTGGCTAAGGAGCTCAGCAAAGCCATCTCAGTCTGAAGTTTCATTGGGTACCGTCAGATGTTGGGACTTGCAGGTAATTACCATATTTACTTGAATCTAGGCCAGCCCTGATTCTGCAGCATAACGTGCTTATATGAGTGACTTTTCCAAAACCCTTGTAAATTTGTAAATGTAACAAAATAACAAGCCCCGGGGGGGAGCTTACTTCGAACACAGGCCGAACGAAAAAGCGAGGACAGAGGTCACAAAATGAAAACAGCATTTATTGAATAATGAGCATGCTGAGCTCTTTCTACGTCATCATCACTGCTAGCCTCGTTGCTGTCTTCCTTAGCGCTCTCATTTTCAAACAGTGGACTATCTTCAAACGGTAAATGCCTTCCTCGTTGCGGCACACGCAACAGGCTTCTCCCATTGCCCCCTCCAACGATGGACATTTTTCTCGTCGATGCCGAAGTCCTGCCCAGCTTCAATGTTTGACAATACGTCTAAGGCTAGCACAACTTTTCATTTGAAAGCGGCACTATAGTGGCATCACCTGTTTTGTGCCATCACAATAATGCCATGCCGCATGCCGATACCATAGAATAAAGAACCAGCTCCGATGTGACACAGGTCAAGATGGCAATGTCGCTCGTGTACTTCAGTTGGGTACTAGTGCAGCTAGTAGCAGCTGCGATACCGACTTTTCTATATGGTGCTAGCTATGCATTGCATTTATCAATTTCAATTAGAAACTGGTGTGTTTTTGTAAAACATCCAATCTGAGCAGACTCTAGGGTTTGGCCTGGATTCGAATAATTGCAGCAAGCAGTAGATGAAATTAAGGGTGCCAGTGAATCACTTCTTATGTAAAGATAAGGCACTTCTGAGCACTTTGTTCACCTCCTCAGGATCCAAGGGTTGTTCAAGGAATCCACCACGCAGAAGGTATACGCTGTTTCATAGATTAAGAACTAGCTCTGCGAACACCCCAGCTTGGGCCTTCAAGGTTGGTGAAGAGTCTCCGCTTTGCAGTGACTGTAATGAAATTGGCGACGCAGAACAGTTCATCTGGTCCTGCTAATACTTCTATGAAAAGAGAAATGCTCTACTTGAGAATTTGCACAGAACGTTTCTTCATGAGGGCATGGAACAGGTAGTGTTTCCCAAACACCTAAGTTTCTGAGAGAGGAAGTGTCGCGCCTCTTTCCAGCTTTTCTAAGTAACTGACCTTTCCGACAAGTGGTGATCATTCTTAGGGACTATGAACTTTTCTTTATATAGTAATTTAACAACCCCTTTTTATCTTTTTAAAGAGGCGGTAGAACAGACCAATCGCTTGCACTATCTAAACCTGTCGGAACCATCACCATCCCCACCACTGCATCTTAGGTTATTTAATGACTTTTCTGATGGAGCCATGACCATTATGACATTTTAACGCCACAGCGTTTTTAGAGACATTTACCTGCAGTAAATTCTGTTACTTGTGTAGATGTGCAGAGTTCACCGTTAAATCCGTAGCACACACAGAAATACAAACCTGCATTAACAAAGAACAAGCTATGGAGCCATGTAAAAAGCCATGTATAAAGTGAGCCATGTAAAGGTTGTTCTTTTGGCGCACCTTTATTTGCATTCAAGCGAATGAGTATTGTACTAAATGCACTTTTATGCGTAAGTATTAATCATAAGGCCAAAAGCCTTGGTGTCAATCATGGTCAAGTTCAGGCAATTCGGAGGCTTGTGCTTGTTCTTTTTATCTTGATGTCTCTTTTTCTTAGCACCTTGCTACATCCTGGTAAGCTCTCATTTCTGCCACATATGTTGTCATTACAAACAAAATAATGCAACATGTTTTTCAATGCTGTTTTTCCAGTGTCTATGAATAGCTATTTACGAAATTTTGTGGAAAATTAACGTTTTTTTTTCTTTTTACTTTTAAATAGTTTTCAATTTCGTCGAAGCTTCACGTTTGAGGAAAATTGTAAACACGTTAATTTGTGATGCAGCAACAATATTTAGAAGGCTTGTTAAAAAGGGTAAAGGGACACTAAAGGGAAAAATGATTTCTTCTGTATCAGTAAATTACCGTTCTACAACACCACAAACAGCACTCTTACAACTATAAGACATTTGATAAGCCAGAAAAAGCACAAGAACAAAATACGGGTGGCGAAGCCTACTTAAGTTCCCGCACCTGGGGGCTGTGACGTCTTGGATTTTGATGGCATTTTCTAGGGCCTCCTAAATATATATAGCAGTACAGATTGACTACATTTTGTTCTAAAGGAGCCAAATATTAAACATGGCAAGTTTCAGGAACCTTTATTCAGCCAACGTGGCCCAAATGCGAAAACATACTTTGGAATCCTTGACGTCACGCTGACGTACTGGCGCTTGAGTTTCGGCGCGAAATTCAAATACTGATACTTGGACCTTCATTTTCTCATCTAATAATCAAAGTATTTTTTTGAAATGACTGCCTGCAGGGTTCTCAAACAATGCTTCATTAGTCTAAACTGATTTATTGTTTCGCTTTAGTGTCCCTTTAAGGTCTTGCGGCCCACAATATTTCAGAAGGCTACCTGCATTGGTTCAGTAGATAAAAATTATTAAATATAGCAACTTTTGAAGTGTACCAAATTAAGGTATTTTTCTAAAACACTTCCGTTATGCACAGAAACCTCGAACAATCCTAGCCGACTGTTCCTTACGTATACGTTTTGCACAAAAAACTGTATTCTTTGTAGCCATAACATTTTCTATTTCACATTATTGTGAATTTATGAGAATGCCCGGTGCATGGAAATGGCATCTCCGCATTGGAGAGTTCTGGTATTCCTTTCCTCCTAATGGATCCATTTGTCAAAGAAGCCAAGTTCACTTTCGTGCTACCATGTGATGTGCACATAAAATATAAAATATTAAATGGAATCTAAACTACACATTATTGGACCTGTGCTGGTATCTTGTGGAAGCACCCTGTTATATGCGCTTGCCTTCATGAGCCTTCTAGAACATGGCCGCCATGGTTCGTGAACTGTTCATGAACTCATGTACATTAAAATTTTTTGACACATCAAGTTATTTATTGTTCAGCTACTTCATGGCAGTGCTCAATAATCTTGCTGCAGTCAGCAATAAATTTTCTGGACGGCTGATTTTTTCGGACATGCCCGATAATTCGGATGTCTTTGCACAACCTCATAGAGTAAATCTATAAGAACATCTGAAATTTCGAACGCAAGAAAACCTTCGCCGTCTATTTTCTGGACTTTTGGTCATGACCGCAGGTCTGAAATGGCATTAATTGAAGCCACCACTGCTGCTACTCTGATTATCTTGCCACCTTGAACTGGCAATCTCACATGCAGATCCGCTGGCAGCCGTTTCCACCACCGCAACTACGCGAGGCCTAGCTAATTTGACGTTCGCTACCAAGCGTCTAGCTGTTCGGTTCAATGTTTTTTATTGAAACAATTTGCCGCTGTTAAGAATTAAGCCGATTCTACCTTTGTAATCCTCGCCAATGGCTTCGAAGCTTGGAAAGCAAGGCGCGTTGCATAACGCCGATTCCCAAAAGTAAGCTTCTCAATACAGCAGTGTTACGCAATAAAGCTTATGGAAGTATTGTGGTGAACCATATCAGTGGGAAGGAGCAATCGGCATGGGACACGATATGTATTCCTTAATTAGACGCGCATGTACCCGTCATTTCCTATCACAGTATGAGCACTAATACCACTGATAAGTGTACTGGCAGGGCTTTAAAGCTATTTCGGACGTGCCTGTAGCATTTTAAGCCCTTGGAAGCAGAAAAGGCATGCATTCATTTTTTTCTGACTTTCTGATATTTCGGACATTTTTGCAGTCCCCAGGGAGTCCCAAAAGTCGGACGTTGACTTTCTATGGCATGCTACTCTACCATCTCTTTGGTACTTGCTGCCTCTATTGGCATTGCTTATGATTTTGGTGAACTTCATGCCATGGCAGCAGCATTTATGTCACTTGTAGCCATCAAAACCAAGCATAGACTGTTGTTTCAATACAAATGTAGGCTACCTGCTGCTGTGTGTTGAGCAGCAATATTCGGCAGAGAAGAGCATAGCTTGGTGTATTCAACACCACTCCTGTGCATTTTAAATTGTTGAGGCCTGTTTAGGAACCATAAGAAATAAATAAACAGTCAGTTATTAGTACTCTCTTCAAAAAAGGTGTAATTCTGTATTTGTCCACTTCCTTTTATGTATATAGATGCCACAAATACTTTCAGTAGTCTCATTGGACACCAAATGAACGCTCAGTACACTGATCTTAAGCCTGTAAACACCGTTACTTTTGTTCAAGAGCTAGGCTATGCAATTTCTTCATGGAATCCTTGGCTTATTTGCTTACAAACTTGCCAACAGACATCTGGTAGCATGCAGGCATTGAGAATATGGCTTCAACTCGAAGAGATCTCTGCGCCTGACATGTCATTTATGTCACTTGTCATATGCCAAGGTAAATCAGTGTGCCTGCTGACGTTTCTGTGTACCATGCTTGTCCAGATGACGGTGGCTCGTGGTGAGCAGTGCTGGCTGCATGACAACACCCAGCGGGACCGATGGAAGGTCAGTGCTAGTCTGTGCTTCTGCAGGTCTCACAGAGGCCTCGACTTCAGTGATGAAGCATTGTTACCAGAAGATTTTCAGGAAATGTGTGCATGTCTAGTAATGGGTCTGTTTGCCAACCAGTAAGAAGTGCAACATTTCGCATTTTTAAAAATTTAAGGTCAAGTAGAACTCCTTTGTAACATAGGTCCTGCTTTCAGGAGTTGTCTCTTGTTTTGTATTGAAGGTGTGGTTCGGAGCATAGCAGGGGAAGGAAATATTGCTTTTATTTAGAAATGGGATGTAGCTAACAAAAAGCTGTTTGTTGCTTCTTTTCTACAGTAATCTCTTTTCACTTCGAATGAGGCATAATTGTTTTTTACTTTTTTAGAACATGGGATTTGCATTGGGATATCTTCAGGCAAAAGCTCTGTAATTAGACAATTGATTAAACAGACAATTGAAAAGTTGAGCTACATTGCTTCCACCACTTTTCTTTAGAACTTGCATTACATTTGCCTACATACTCTCTGTGCCTAACAAAAGAATTGCAACAGTTGCTTTGCTTTGTTTTGAGTCTGAACAGCTCTTGTGTACTATCCGCGTCAAATGAAACTTGAAACAGCGAAGCGTGTTGCCCGAGCATTTGTGAAGGTATAGTGTGCGCCGTCCAGTCATCACCAGTGACAGGTGCGCACATCCGGTTTTGCCGCACTGCGCTTGTTTGAGAATCAAAGAGCCAAACGCGCTCAGTACGCACACGCCAGTTACCGTCACGGCTGCCAGCGCTACCACGCTGCACAAGTTGGCCAGTCGAAAGAATGAATGTGGCTCACAAGGGGCAAACCGCATGAGCAATTCAATCTCTTATGACGACGGAGCAAATTGCACGACGCACACCACTGTTCGTATTTCATTTGACATCAATAGCACTTGTCGTTTTGACGAACTGTACAACAATACTCCCCTTAAGCTGCAATATTCTAGCTTCTGTTTTCGTTTATTTTTATTTTCTCCCTTTCACATATAAAAACCAGAACAGAAGCCAAATTGTCTCACTAGAAGGGGATCGCTCAGTGCGGCCTAACCGGATGTGCGCGCCTGTCACTGGTGATGACTGGGTGGCGCATGCTACACCTTCACTAATGCTTGGGCCACGCGCTCTGCTGTTCACGTTTCATTTGACACTGATAGTACATTGTTATGTGAAGTAAGCTGTTGTTACTGTGGTTGTTAAAATTGGTAAGGCTGTTAGTGGTTATGCTGCATGCATTAGTGAGTGCGGCTGGCGTGCTCTGCAGGTGGCCAATGCCAAGGGACACGAGGGCCAAGTGCCGGGTGTCTGCTTCATGATCCCACCTCCCAACCAAGAGGCTGTTGAGCTGGCCGAGAGGTGAGTCATCTCTGAAGCAAGTGGCCCAGCCAACGTGACCGCTCTCTCTCCCGCCCTCTTTCTCTGCTGTGCAGCCTCAAACGCAAATACGACCTTGTGGTGAAGCTGTGGACGAAGAAACAGCATAAGCTGCGGCTCAACATGATCTTTGCCACCATCAAGATTGTCAAGGCCTGGGACCTCAAGACGGTACGTCAAGCAGGGCTGTCACTTGCTGCTGCCCTTTGTGTGCTTTTTTGTTGATGAGAGGCATTGAAATAAGTTCAGTGCTTTACACTTCACTTGTGAGCAGGCATGTATTTGATAAGCATTGTTCTCACATTGGGTAGCCATCAGGCAGTGTAATTGCGGCTTTGTCAAGTGAATCGCTCTCACTGAAGCAAAGCATTGCGTTGGGCTTCGCATCAGCTTTAAAAAAGAGTTATGGGCTTTTACATGCCAAAACCATGATCTGATTATTGGGCTCGCCATAGTGGGGGACTCCGGAGTTTTGGACCACCTGGGGTTCTTTAACATGCACCTAAATCTAGGTACATGGGTCTTTTCGCATTTTGCCCCCATCGAAATGCGGCCACTGTGGCCGCGATTCAATCCCGTGATCTCATGCTTAGCAGCCCAACAGCATAGCCACTAAGCAACCACGGTGGGTGCGCATCAGCTTTAATGAAAAAACCAATACAGCTCGCACTTCTTGCTATGTAATCACTTATAGTGGAGGACTGGATATAATGGGGTCTTTTCTGACTCCCATTTATCTTCCCATAGAACTAAATTTGCTCATATCACTTATAGTGGAGCCGTGCAAGACCAAATACTGGTTATAATGCGTTTGGAAAATCCCACAGACAAGCGAGGCAGCGACTGTGCTCTTCAATGAGGTGCACTGACTCAGGTGAGAGCGAGGAGGGTGATGCAGAGAAGGAGACGTGAAGTGAGCAAACAAACAAACAAACAAGGAATGGAGTAAAAAAAACTGTGGCAGCAGTGTGCTGGCTCAGCACACACACAGAGGTTGCTTCTACTCCATTGTGCAAATCGTTAGCAGCACTGAAAAAGCTGCAAGGCTCCTTAGCCAATAGGAAGACTGAATGCCCCTGAGATGTGCTCATCGTGCCGCGTCATGTGCTTAGCGGCTGCTGAGTTCACGGTATGCTAAGTGCGTGCGCAAAGGTTCTAATATGTCGTGTATTGCTGTACTGTATTATGTACTGAGCAACAATAAAGCTCTCTAATCTTGCAGTCTGCCTTTTCCACAGTGCACTGGTTCATGTGCCCTGCCCTAACAGATTATTCATGAAACATTTTGGTAGGGACGTGCGTACGGCCGCGTGGCCAGATATTGGGGGATTTACCGCTCCCCTCCCCCCTCCAAAACAGAAGTGTATGGATGCGCACTGTAGCGAACATTTGTGCTGCATACCGCGTTGGAGCTCCACTGGTCTATAGCTCTACGTCGGTGCGCTGCCGAAAACATGCATAGCATAAGACTGCAACTCCACTTTAAAACAGAAAGTGTCTGGACTGCACTGTGAACCACCATATTTACTTGATTCTAATATGCCCTCAATTGTAGTGTGCACCCGTTTTCTACGACCAAAAAGAAGGAGGGAGGAAAAAAACACTCTCGATGACCTAAAAAGAAGTCCTTTACAGTAATGCGCACCTCATTCTTTCATACAGAAATACAAATTTCTCTCATTTGGAAAAACAAAGATTTACTCCCAATGCACCAAAGTTGCGATAAATAAAGACAGTCGCAGTTTCATCTGAAAGGTGAAGCATCTATTACGATAGCGAATTAGTAGACAGCTATACAAAAAGTTAGGATAGCAGTTTTATCGGCTGTTTAAACTTTTACACATTCGCTTACTAGCTAAATTAACAAGCATGGTGTCACGCACCCACAAGCAAATGTGAACACATCTCACTCATGACCCCAGGAACTCTTTATCAAAACGCTGGAGCGAGGAAGTGTGGTAGCAGAAATGAGGGAATTGACCTTTGTGTGGCCTCTGGCTTCAACGTGAACTAAGCGACGAGAACACAGTGCGGTAAGCCTAAATGCTTAGGCTCTTGTCCCGTTGCAGATTGCTTTCAAGATAGGGGCCACGCGGCTGCATCGTATGTAGCAGCTGCCGGCATTGAATTATGGATTTAATTTATGAAGGTAAGGGAGAGAAAGATAGAATTCACTCATATAGACCATTTACCATTACATCAGTAATATACAGGTTAGCAATGTAGGCAGTTAAATTAAAGCTGCAAGCGTGGGAAGAGAACAATGGCATTTTGGGAGAGCTGCAGGATAGCTTCAGAATAGGTAGATGTCTGGATGATAACTTATTTGTCCTTACTCAGTCTATTGAAATATCTAGAGTAGAAAGGAGACAGTTTTATGTGGCCTTTTTAGACATTACAGGAGCGCATGACAACATAGACCGCAACATTTTGTGGCATATTCTGGAAAGGAAAGGCTTGGGCGACGATTGTATGCAGCTTTTGAAAGAGATTTATCTAGAAAATACCGTTTGCATTGAATGGGAAGGGATGAGGAGCGAGGAGAAAGTTCATATAAGTTGGGCACCCCTTAAGCAGAGGGGCCCTTTATCTCCACTGCTGTTTATGATGTAAGTGGTGACAATGCAAAGGGCACTAGAGGGAAGTAATATTGGGATTAATCTCTCGTACAAACGGCAGGTACAGTCGTAGAGCAACAGCTTCCAGGTTTGTATTACGCAGACGACATTGTGTTGCTAGCTAACTAGCAGAGTGGTATGCAACGTCTGGCTGATATCTGTGGACAGGAAGGCGACAATTTAGAAACTTAGCATTAAAAAAATGAAGTGTTATGGTACTCAATGAAAGCAGTGAACA
The DNA here is from genome assembly GCF_038994185.2 of Dermacentor albipictus. Lineage (NCBI taxonomy): Eukaryota > Metazoa > Arthropoda > Arachnida > Ixodida > Ixodidae > Dermacentor > Dermacentor albipictus. The sequence goes on along the minus strand of NC_091826.1, from coordinate 7,807,380 downwards.
GACAGTGTCACTAAAGGGCCAGGAAATACCTCGCATGAAAGAATATGAATACCTTGGTATATGGATAAACAAAGGCCATGGATATATGGAAACACAGGAAAAAGCAATGACAATAAAGTAGGGGTGTGCGAATATTCGAAATTTCGAATACGAATCGAATATTTTCCTTATTCGAAGCGTATTCGATTCGAGAAATGCATATTCGTAAATTCCCCAATATTCGAGGACGGCCGAATAATGGTCGAAACGGCGAATATTCGGACAGACTGTGAATAATTTAGCAATTAACGAATTATATGCTTGCTCCACATTCTCCTAAAAACATGTTTATTCACTGAGAGCTTCACATGATCCGCTCATTATCTGTATGCTCTACATCAAGATGGCAAGTTGGTCCAGTTTGTTGGGATTCATAGTAAGGTTCGTTACAGCGCAACACAAAACAGGGACAAAAGAAGGTACAAAACGACGACACAGCGTTACAGCATTGTGATCTTAAGTGCTGTAACGAACCTTACTATGAATGTGTACGCTCTGTTCTAGTCTACCTGCATCAGGCCTGTGAGACATCATCAGTTTCGATTTTTTTTACCAAGCTTTATTCCAGGGCACTTTCATAACAATGTATGATGTACTTTCGGGCTTTGTAAGTATGCGCAATAAAATATGCACCTGGAAAATGTTACCTGGACAAATGTTGTCACAGTGCATAGAGAGCCCTTACTTTCTGAACATGTTGAGCAGTATATTTTCCTTCGCGATAATCTGTAACAAGCGTTTACCTGACAGAGCATTACCTGACATTACCTGAGTGCATTACCTATAATGAGTGCCTCTTTAGCCTGAAGCAGCCTCGTAAAATGCAATATTATTTTTAAAAGGGTAATGAAGCTATTGTTACCTCGTTTTGCAATTTTTTAATACTACACATATATTCGATATTCGATTCGATATTCGAAGACAGTTTTTCGCCTTATTCGTATTCGATTCGTATTCGAAAATTTCAATATTCGCACACCCCTACAATAAAGGGGAAGAGAAACGTGGCCGTAATGAAACACAGAGCACCATGGGGATACAATAGGTACGAGGTTCTCCGATGTACGTGGAAAGATGTAATGTTTCCAGGGCTTACATCTAGAAATGCGGTTGTTTGCTTGAAATCAGGTGTACAGTCAGGACTTGATCTAGCAGAAGGTCAGTGGGTGGCCTCACATTGGGCGCTCATGGGAATACTACAAATGACTCTGTGCAGGGTGATAAGGGCTGGACAAGTTTTAAAGTGAGGGAAACTCGCAGTAAAATTAATTATGAAAAACGACTGAGGAATATAGAAGAAAGTAAATGGGCTGGGAGAGAGTTGAGGTATTTGTACAGGAATAACATTGATTCACAGTGGAGAAAAAGAACTAGGAAGCTTACTAGCAAGTATGTGACCTGTGTGGTGGGCAACACAGCAACAAAGAACATCAAGCGGAAAATCAGAGAGGCTGAGGTAATCTCATGGGTGGCAGGAATGGGAAAGAAACCTGCTATGAGTAACTACTTAAAAGGACACTAAAGGTTAGTAATAAGTCAACATGTACTGTTGAAATACCATCCCAGAAACTTCGACACGCTTGTTTTGTGCGAAGAAGATACTTATTTTAAGAGAGAATGCTTTCTGAAGCATCCAATTACCTCTAGCGCAGTTCAACAGTTTATGATAATTTAAATTGAAGCTCTTTACTTTTCAAAGCATGATGAGGATGCCTTAGAACACTTCAGTTATAAAGCGAGATACAACAAGTGCTTGCTGCAGCAAAGCTAGGGAAATGATGAAGCATGTTTTATTAGAGTGTGAACATATCTGCCCAGCGGTCAATATAGGCACCTCTGGCCTCCTTGAAGCCTGCGGGTTCAGCGAGAGCAGAGGGAAGTAAATATGTATGCAATAAAGGTTAGCAAGAGGCGATTGGTAGATTAGTGGAAGCAAAGTAGGGAAACAACAAACAATGGAGGCGCACAAAAGCAAAGTTCACAATAAGGGTTCAGAAAGTTTGATTAGGGGAATTCATCATGCCATTTTTTTTTCTTTTTTAACATCGGTCCGTCCACGGACCGATGTTACGGACGGACGGACGGACGGACGGACGGCGTCCGTCCGTCCGTCCGTCCGTCCGTCTGTCCGTCCGTCCGTCCGTCCGTTGGGAAGAGAAGTGCTCTGCGGAATTTCAACATACTTTCGCTGCAGTCGCTGAGGCCGATTGTGCATTGTACACTCCTAAAATAGTGCTTCATTTCAATGGCAAATTTATGTTTACACCATATTGCCAAACATATATGTTTGAGGCATGGATTATACAACTCGATGTTTTCAATTTTGCTGTCATTGTGAAGTGCGTCATCTGCAAATGAGTGCGTGTTTGTTGCACGGACGCCCTGTTTTTGTTGTAGAGAGCTTGCACAGTACATTTTTTTAAATGTTTTTATTTGCTTTGATATGCCCATGGCTCTTGTTGGTTGTTGCCAATAGTAATTTTAGCCCGGCGAACTGCTGTCTTCAGCACAGATTTCTTAATGTAACATGTAATTTTGTCACAGCAGCCACCATTCTGTAATGTGAAGCTACGTAAGAAAACTTTTATCTTGTTTCACGCACACTTCTTGTTGGTAGAATATTAAAAAGCACAAACAATAATCAAAGAAAACAATCATCATCATCATCGGCCTATTTATGTACACTGCAGGACGAAGGCCTCTCCCCACAATCTGCAATTACCCCTGTGCTGTGCCAACCGATTCCAAATAGCACCGGCAAATTTCCTAATTTCGTCGCTCCATCTAGTCTTCTGCCATCCTCTACTGCGCTTCCCTTCTCTTAGTACCCATTCTGTTAGCCTAATGGTCCAACGGTTATCTAGTCTGCGCATTACATCCCTAATGAAATGATCTCCTCAATGAAATGGCCCTCAGTCCTCAAGAAGACAATATTGTAGTGAAATAAACCAGGTTCATCAAGTGCATGGTGTGAAGAAAAGTGGATACATAGACATATTCACAACATATATGTAATGGAAAAGTGATCAGATACTCTAAATGCACTAATTGAAAAAGTGATAACTCTCGACCAAAATAAGCGTGTTTGCAGTAACAAATGCGGCACCACCATACCTTTATTCATAGTAGTATCGTATTCATGTGAGCGCACACAGCAACTTTGACCGACGGCCTGTGACTGGAGCTTTATCACGGTTGGAACTAGAGTTTACAACACTTCTAATACACTCTATATGGAACCTACCCCAAGTGTACCGAGGGGCTTTCCGAGAGAGGGAATGTCAATTACTGGAAGCTAATATGAACAACAGTGTTGAGAGAAAGGATATTACCTACGTATGTAGTCGCACTGATTTGAGGTGAGTGGGAAGTAAAGGCAGTGTAATCTCCATGCCTGGTCTGGCAATCTTCTTCAACGTGTCAGCATGTAAAATTAAGTAGAAACATACAAGTCTCATCAAATGCTATTTGCTATTCATCTTTAGAACGGCAGAAAGCTGAGCTAGTTGGTAAGGATTCATTATGCAAAAAAAGAAGTGAGGCGTGAAGGCAGGTGTTGTCCACTTCTCTACTTTTGTGTCCTGTCTGCACGCCTCACTTCTTTTTTGCTATTCATATTGTATGCGATTCCTGAACTTACTATTGGATATGATCGAATAGTTGTTTCTGTTAGTACGTGATGCATAACAGCACTTTGAATTCTCGAGGGTGTCTGATGCTATAGTGAGTGGTGTTCTGAATGATTCTGCTGCTGGCTAGTCATAGCTGTTCAGCAGAAGCCCACCAGTTCCTGAGTGAATCAATGCATCGGATTTGGTAACTTCTGCTGCACACATCCATAACTGTCAGTCAATATAAACACCTCGTTTTGGAGCAGCCTGTAAATCTGCTAACTCAATTTAGGCAAGGAAATACTTTTTTTTTTTGACCGCTTGCCATGTTTTCATCCCATTAAAACTTGAGTGGTGCATGTTGTAGCATACTTACCTCCATCAACAAACAAAGCAAGTCTGCATATATCTCCATGTGTAGTGAGGCAGGCCGTTCTTTTAACTGCTTCATTATTGTCATTATGATAGTGCACAGGATACCTGAAAGCGGCCATTTATATGCACACACTGCTCAGTTGAGCTGATGTACGCTTGGGAACGGCATTAGTATATGCCAGGTTTGAAATATAAGCTAACCATGACTTGGTCTTCTGAGAAATCGGGCAAAAAAATAATTTCGTTTTGTTTAAACTACTAGAAAAGAGCCAATGGACACAGCTACCTTCTTTTTTTTAAATAAACAAGTTCTGGGGTTTTGCATGGCAAAACAGCGATACACGATTATGTGGCACCCGCGGTGTTTGAGTGTTCACCAGCTAGGGTTCTTAAACATGCACTTAAATATAAGTACACAAGTGTTTTTCCATTTTGTCCGCAACGAATTCCACAGCCTGGATTGAACCTGTGAGCTCCAATTTAGAAGCCTAATGCCATAGCCACTAGTGCCACTAATTAATGCACTGCACTGTTTTTTTGTTTTTGTTTTTGTTTTTTCTAAGCATGGACTGGCAAAAAAATTGGATGCAGCTTACGGGCCAAAGATTTGTATGTAGAATAGATAAATAAAACTGTTTTCAGGGCTTGAGGTCCGACCCAATAAAAGACCTTGTACCAATTACTCCGCATTCTGTTACACGAGTAAGACGCAAACATGAACAAAATGTTGCGCTTTTTTTTTCTTTCGGTATGCTTCATGTAGATCGGAGAACAGGACAATGGTGTGCTGGATGAGGCAGATATGTTTTACTTGCTAAAGCGGCAAGCAGCAAGCTTGCAGTTTTCTTTTTTCGTCTGCATTTTGCAACAACTACTGGTAGAAAACTATATGTACAAGAATACACACGAGAGACACATGCTGCTTGTAGAACAAGCAGCATAATTGTCCTCTAAGGCAACTAAAATACCATAGCAGAATAAAAGCCGACACTGTGGTCGCAATGCATGCGCAATCAGTGCACCGCATAAAACCACAGGAAGGAATGTATTCTTATGGCATAAATGCACATTACATGTTATTAGGAACACAATGTGAGTGTTCTGATCACAAACAGCAGTGCGCAAAGCAGTATAAACGACCCCGCCAGTCAGAATCGCCTGCACTTTCCAACAGCGTGACCTTGATGCAGCTTAATCCACTTTGATTTCAGCGCCGCCACAGTATTTTTTGTCATCAGGTGCCTCACTGCAAAGCATGCGCTGCTCCGACCGCTCGTCTCACTCAGCCGTATGCTAGTACACTCTATCATTAATTCAGGAAGTCCTCTGGTATGCCATTGCTTTGAGTGAATGTATTGTTGTTAGAAAGTAGTTCCAGTGGTTATATTGTTTTCTTTAGGTTACTACCGCTCTGTGCTTTTATGTCATGCACTTTGCAAAGATTCAGTTGGCATGAGGCTAGGAGAAAAGGGTGCTGCACATGCTGTGTAAGCAAGATGGTTTGTCATATAAGGTTGTGCGAAACTTTGGGAACTGTTAAACATTTAATTGGCACTGGGTTGTGCAGTTCCGGGCTATGGAGCCAAACCAACGCGAGTCGATCATTCGTGCACTCAACGAAGATGCCGAGAAGCTGCTTGCTGAAGGCGACCCAACCGACCCCGACATGCGACGTCTCCGTGAAGAAATTCGTCTCTGCAACAAGTTGTTCGAAGATCTCATGGCCAAGCTCCGTGAGGAAGAAGGTAAGGAGGCTCTTTCACTTCAACACTTTGCATGACTCATGCATTTTAAGCTGTAAACTTGACTTCATTTGTGGATGCCATCTGTTAACTATTTAAACTAGCTAGCTGCTACGGTGAATGAGTGGCTTCAACGTTGTGCTGCTGAGCACGAGGTTGTGGGTGCAATTCGAAGCAGTGGTAGTTGCTTTCTGAAGGGGGTGGAACACAGAAACACTCGGGCTGGCACATGTTGGGCAGCTCTTCAACATTGGTGCACTCTCGCACAATGCAAGTGTTCACATTGTCTTCAGAGGAGTGCTGCATGTCCTCTTCAGTTGGCCACGGCAGCAGGGTTGATTCTTAGTCTCAGAATGCACTCGATATGGCTTTACAGTGTGAACTGGGCACATAAGAGAAGGCCCAGGGAGCATCTGGTGAGGGTGCAAGCAAGGCTGTTGCACAAATTGACTTAAATGCTGCCATTGACGGAAACTATGTGCTGTGGCTTCAACATTTGTGAGAAATTTATTATAGTTGAGAGTCTTGAGGTACCACAGATGCCTGAAGCAATATATCAGTAACAGCATATTAAAGAGCCAACAGCAACTCTGCCTCTTGTGCGTTTTTCCAGCTGAGAAGTCACCCGAGAGCCCAAGTCGCCGCTTCGCAGACCTCTCAGCTCGGCTGGAGAAACTGCTGCAGGAGAAGGAGCGCACATTGAACTCGCGGGTACAGGCACACATCCCACGAGACATCGACAGCCTCGATGCCCTCGTGGTGCAGCACAAGGTCTGTTTTCACATTTGCCACACAGCTTAGGCCATCTTTTGCCATGTTTTCAGCTAAGTTTAGCTTGAGCCGGTGCCCTGCAGGATCACTGTCATGCCGATATCATAGGCACGTCAGTAAAGTTGTGATGGGGTTGCCCACATTGTATGCCACATCATGAGGGATGTATGAGCTAATTATACCTAGAAGATATCATATCAACGTGCCAGCTGGTGACATGGTCAGAGATTCATAAGGTATCAGACAGTTTTAATATAGCATAAAGCAGCAAACGCAAAGAGTTAGCGTTAGCGTTGCGTGCACCACACTGCGCATGCGCTGTACGTAAACGCTGCTGGAGCTCTTACGTACGTACGCTATTTTCGAGATTTAGTGGGGAACGCTAATGCAGGCAAGGGGAGCCTTATGTACAGCAACATGGCGGCGCCAGTCGAAGTGAGAGCTGCCGCTTCGGATTTTTCGAGTCGTCGGCCTGCACTGTTCGGCTCATTCGTTCCCCGCTAATGCTCGTGTTTGCTTTAGATTTGTGTGATGATGCTTCGACAGTGGCGCACAGGTGACAAATGGGTGTTGTTTACGCTATACGTTCTCGATTAGCGGCGCAGTAGGCTTAGCGAGAGGGTTTGCTAATGTTTGCTCATGTTTGCTGTATCCGCCTCGAGATGGTGCCCAAGTGTATTTCGCTCGTTCGCTTGTTGTATAGCCGCATGTCAAGCCGATGCATGTCACGCTTTCCGCGGCAAAACACAGTAATGTAGTCGGTGCTGCGGTCACAATGCGTGTGCGTTTTACCAACGACGACGATATGATCCTCGTGAAGGAGGTTTTCGCCTTGAACCCATTCGGAAGGGCGTCAAGTTGGGCGTCCGTTGCAAAAAATTGGAAAGAAGTGGGAAATCAGCTTTCTGGTAGCGAAATTGCCGGTGAAACGTCCTCTCCGGAATAGCTTCGATGTTGAGTGGATCTTGAGGACGTGTAGAACCTGCACAGTCGCTCTCGTTCCCAAAGCATGAAGGCGTCTATGTCATCCCGACTTAAAAAGGACACGTAATATGGGTCCCACAGAACACTCGATCGCCGCATGCCAAGAATAATCGGTGTGTTTCGCGACTCTCGACAAAACAACGCTTAAACCGAACACCTACATGTGTAATTAACGCAGCGACTGTGGCTTTCGATAAGCTTGACTTAGGGACACACTTGCGGATTCCGCATTGGATAAGCTCGACATTTCGTGTGGATTTGGCTTTCCAGCACTTTGTGTTTTTACATCTAGATGGTGCTGTATTTGTTTGCGTTAACGCTATTCTCCGTTCCGCTATTCTAAAACACTACCTTGTGCCGCGCAGTGCAGTCTTTCTTTGCGTTAGCGTTGCGTCGCACGCTAACGCTAAAGAAAGGATTTTACGCTATACTAAGACTCTCTATTAACACGGTAATTAAGACTTATTCTTGGTATGAAGTTGCCATTTTTTGGTAGTATAGTGTAATCTTCTATAGATAATTTAATTCTTGATCCGGTGCTTTCTTACTGAGCTTCTCTGGTCCTATCACATCAGCAGGAATAATTAATCCTAACGGCTTGCGCAGGAGTTTGAAGAAGGCCTGCAGGATCTGGAGCCACAGGTGGCCGAGATGCGGGTGGCCTTCAAGCAGATGACCAAAAAGACTCCGACGACCCAGGATCGGCATGATGGGGTGGTGCGCCTCTGGGATCGCATCTGGAATCTCTCTCACCTATATGTCGAGCGGCTCAAGGCTGTGGAGATAGCCAACCACGGCCTTTCAGAGGCAACAACGTTTGTTTCGTCCGTTGAAGAACAGCTTGCCGCGCAGGGTCCAATGCCCGAAGAGCAGAGCGCCCTGAGGCAGGTGCATGAAGATCTGGTGGCACTGCAGTTGGAGCTCCAGCAGCAGCAACCTCAGCTGGACCGGCTCGCTGAAGATGTGGCCAGTGTCCGAAAGGTGACAGAACGCTCCCGCCCCAGTGCCTATTCACATCCAGATGTCCGTAAACTGGAGGATGACCTGCGCAAAGTTGTGCGCCGTTGGGACAATGCAGCCAACCAGCTGGCCGAACGGTGAGCACACTTTGGGCGGCCCAGTTAGCATGACTACCTTCTGTGAAGCTGTTTCTTCATACAGTTAAACCTCGATATAACGAAGTAGGTAAAATTGCCAATTTGCCTTTTTCCATCGAAATTTCATTGTATAGAAATTCAACCTTTTATGTAAATAAGTGCAGTCACCGATCGATTTTTCTTGCACAGAAAAGGGCCGCCGAATTTCCTGAATTATAGGGCAATCGAAAAAGCTAATTTAAATAAGAATGCAATTTAGTTCGACAAATTTGGGTGTCAGTGACATATGATATGGTTTCGTGCCATGTCGACCATATCAGTGGTACGAATGAAGCGAAGCCAGCCACGCTCTTGTTTGCACACCACCCCTGGTGCTATCATTAAAAGTGCTAGCAGGGGAGAGCGAATGCTTCATTTGCCTCTCGCTCCAATGAGTCACCGAAACTGGAGATTACGCAACCTCTAATACTAAATGTGCAGGAAGACAGCTTACATAACGCCAAGCTTTCTCGGCACGCCCACTCTTTGCACAGGCAGCAGAATTCCTCTAAAGCAGGATGCTGTGCTGCATATGTGCTCAGTCACACTTAAGCCATGCACAGCCATGGCTGAGCTGCATGCCAGAAATTACACGCGCTTGATTGCGTTACTGCGGGCTTGCTCCCCTTCCCCTCTTTCCCTTTGCTCGCGTGGGGAGGCGGCACTTGTGAAACCACCATCTTTCTTGTCTCACCCTTGCACATTTTCACTCGCACCTGAAGTGCAGAGTGTGTGGGGCGCAATAGGATCTTAACGCACTTGGACTCTATACGGAACAAGATGTGACTACACTTCAGTAGTAGCTCTCGTTGCGCCGCACGCAATTCTATTCGAGAGGTGCATTAGCAGGCAGCCGCTTGTAATTCAATCATTTGACCATCTGCGTCTGCGAAAATTTCCATTTATTGCCTCTGTATTCCTTTGCTGCAGAAGCGAAATTTTGTTATATTGAAATCTCAAACACAATTCGTTATATTGAGGTTGTAAATACATGGTATTTGATGGACAAGAGGGTATGAAAAGTTAAATACTTTCCTATATAGAGAATTTCGTTATATTGAAGTTCGTTATATCGAGGCGTAACTGTAGTTCATTTCATGCACAGCAGACTGGACTGTCTTGTCAGAAGCAAGATAATACATCCTTAGCCTGTCTGTATGAAGACATGCTTTGCTGTTTAGCAGCTGTGTGCTGGAGGTGTGTGCATGGGCGTTGCAGGCTGCGCAGCTGTGAGGCAGCCTCGGAGCTGCTGCGTGCCTACCGGAACAAAATGGACGAAGAGAGGAACTGGGCAAGCCAGGCGACAGTGCGGGTGAATGCGGTGAAGACGGCTCGCCCCTCCGTGGATCGGCAGCAGGCTCTGGTGAGGTGGCCACGCAGGCCTTGGGTTTGTCTGTTGTGGTTTGCACGCTGTTTTCTGGTGGGGCTTAGTGGGGCAGGGTATTGTGCTTAGAATGATGGATTAAACATGTCTGTGTGTTGCCTCAGGACCTGTACACTGAGGTCAGTGGCAGGCGGCCGCGCATTGAGGAGGTGAACGTGCTGGGAGGAAGGTTCACCCGTGAGGCCCAGGTTGGTGGCTTTCCTCCGCATGCTGCCGCCCGGGGACCACGCCACGGGGCCCTGTCGTGTTATTTTCTCATCACTCCCCCCACTTCCTCTCTGCAGCGGGCGGTGGCGGTGCATGATGCAGCTTGCCCGCCGGGGCCGCTTGCAATTTTTTTCACGCGCTCCTCTCTCCATGCACCACGTTGTGTGTCCTCCTCCTCTTTTTTTTTTTTTGGCTTGAGTGTGCCGCTTGCTTTGTACAGCAGGAAACAGCCAGGCGGAGAGCGCAAGCCGCTGCCGCCGCTTCCTTGATGTGTTGCTCTTTGTGCTCTGGCAAAAAGCGTGTGTGTAAGGCCCCCGCCATGGACAAAGGAAGTGAGAGTGTGGCAGCCCATCTTCTGCATCGTGTGTGTGCTACCTAGAATAGGACGGCTTTGGCTCTTGCCGCCTTGCGCCCTGCCGCCTCCCTGCGTCGAGCGCCCGCCCGAAGACCTTGCACGGCCCTTGCCCTTGCCCCACCTGGCTTGCCCAACCAAAAACCAAAAAAAAAAAAACGGCCCTTCCTGGTTAGCCTAAACGGATCCCCGGACCCCGTGGTGTGGCCTCGCTGCGGGTCTGCAGTCACTACGACGCCGTTCCCCCCCTCGTCCTGTGGCAGATCTATGGCCTGCGGCTGCAGCGCTTTTCCGAGGGCCTCGAGCAAGACCACCCGAGCCTGGATGGCAGCCTTGCCGCAAAACGGCGCCGGATGGAGATGGCGCCTGATGGGAGCGGTGGAGTGGCAGCTGAAGTGAATGAGCTCAATGCTCGCTATCTTTCCCTGGCTGAGGACCTGGCAAAAGCACTTGACCAGCAGGTGAGTTGTTTCCCTCTTGTCCTTTTTCCCCAACAATGGCTGCAGCCATTTGTGCTAGTGAAACTGTGCAAAGACTTAATGGTTGCTGGCTGAGTTGCTTAGGAGTCTTGCAACTGATTTTCAATGGTGGCACTACATTTGCATAAGCATGCAGTGCACTGCAGGTCCGTGTGCTCGAGCACTGCATCACATCCTCAAAATGGGACATCGACCCTGATGGCCTATTGTTTGTTGGCCTAGAATGCCCACCAATATTGCGAGAAAGCGCTATACATTATGAGCAATGACCAAAACTGCTGATTAGACTGATGACAACAGAATGTTAGATGGCAGCATTGTGACATTGTCCTGCACTAGTGGCATCAACTTAACACAAACCAATCCAACCTCGGAAATTACTCATACATTAGTCTCTTTTGTCTTCCTTCTTGGCAGCCACTCAACGATTTATTTTGCTATTACTTAGTGGATGCCTTACAGCACTGCTGCATGGGCACTGCCTTTGCCAACCCTCTTACCACATCTCGCCAATAGTAAACAATGCACCGAGTCCATTCTGAAACTGCTGTTATTACTCAGTGTCACATTTAGAGATGAACTCCTGTATCAAAATAAAATGTTTCATGAGTTTCCCAACATTGGCTCCTGTGTGAGCATACCGTAGATGGGGTGAGTGGGGGACAGGTGAGCGAGCGTCTTTTCCTTTAGCCTGGTCGTGGCAGCGGATGGCTGTCAGCATGGCGCCCTATCTTGGAGATAATCTGTGGCAAGAGCGAAGGTTGGGTGCTTAGGTGATCGTGGCTTCACTTGCGCTGTCTTACCGAATGATTAGTGCTGAAGGTCGCCTAATCTCAAGTTTCAAAGATGTGTTGAAGCAAGAGGCAGATGTAACATATAGCGTCTTCCCACATGTGGCAAGGTGCCACAGCGGAAAGACGCTATACATTTCTTTTTTTTTTTGAATTGCTGATGTGAAGATATCATCAACATGGCATGATACTGTAACTTTGGTCACTGATTCTTTCATTGAACAAAGTGAATTTCTTTTTCTAATTGAATTTCATTTTATTTGATTGTCCGATATTGCGGCAAATTTTGTGGCCCCTTCCAAGTGGGAAAAATTTGTGGGCGATTGTACTTAATGGCATAAACGGTCAGATGTGAATATAAAAATATTTCCATACAGTTAAACCGCGATATAATGAAGTATTTAACTTTTTAACTTGTCCACAGAACACCATGTAGTATTTAGAAGCTCAATATTGTATTTATATTGTGTTATTTATTATATTTATACGTGTATTTATACAGTACATGATTTCAATATTATGAACTTTCACTGCTGCCACGAAGGAACTCAAAGACACTAAAAGAAAACTTCCACGGACGCAGATGGTCCAATGGTTAAGTTACAAGCTGCTGGTTACAAACACACCTCTCAAATTGCGTGCTGCGCGACCAAGGGCGACCGCTGAAGCAGAGCAGCACCATGGGTCGTACAAAGTCCAAGTGCGATAAGATCCTATCGCCCCCCGTGCGCTGCACTTTGGCTGTGAGTGAAAGTGTGTGAAATTGAGCTGAGAAGGATGGTGGCTTGATGAGTGCTGTCTTCTCGCCCGAGCAAGGGATAGGGGGGAGCGAGCTTGATGTAATGCAACAAAGTGCGTGCGAGGGGGGAGTAGGCAGCAGGTTGATGTGCATCTCCTTTTCTGGCATGGCCGTGGCTGCACATACGCAGCCAGTGCGCCCTGTTTTAAAGGTATTCTGCTGCTTGTGCTAAGAGTGGGTGTGCCGAGATTGCATTGAATAATGTGCTCGGTCTTCCCATGCGTTTAGTACTGCAGGTTGTATAATCTTGAGTTTCAGAGATCTGTTGAAGCGAAAGGCAGAGAAGCATTCACTCGCCACTGCCGACGTTTTTCATGATAGCGTCGTCCCACTGTGGGCGACTCTATCAGCCGCGGGGCATTGTATGCGAAAGCGAAAACTGTCTTCTCTTAATTCATACTGCCAATATGAAGATATTGCCAGCATGGCATGAAACCAACATAGTTTGTCGCTGACACTCACATTCAACAAAAGATTTATTTTCCAATTCAAATTTGCTTTCTTCGATTGCCTGATAATTTGGCAAATTTGACGGCCCCTTCCATGCAAGAAACATTGAATGGCGATTCTCCTTATTTGAATAAGAGGTCAGATTTCAATACAACAAAATTTTGATGTAACAAAGCAAATTCCCGATTTTACCGACTGCATTAAATCTAGTTGTAACTGTATAATGAAGTGCTTATTTTACCGAATTCTTTATATTGAGGTCAACTGACATCAGTTAATTAGACTTTGGTTAATCAAATTTTTTGGTTAATTTTAACGCGACCAAAGGTTCTTGCCGGGACCTATACATTTCTATGGGCCAAAACTTTACCTATTTAAATCTTGAAATTGGCCCTCACCAGATAATTTGAACCTAGCTGGCCAGCATGAACTCACCTGACCACAATGGTGACCCTAGTCGCGACACCAGGGGCTGCACTGCCTGTCTTGGCGGCACTACGGAGCGGTGACAACATCAAACACACATCATCTCCCACTGAAAATGCCTATTTCTGGTCTGCCGGGGTAATGTATTCAGCCAAAAATGTTTTTCCACAATGAATTATTACAATATTTGCCCAAACATAATTGCAGCTTTTTTCCCAAGAAAATTGGTCTGAATATTTCCTGTGTCCTGCAGTCTTGTAAGAAGCCAGAATTGTGTTCATCGCATTCGCAACAGCCTACCGTTAGAGCCAGTCTAGCCAGCGTCACCAGCATTGCCACCACAAGGTGACAACAGAATCGGCGTGTTGCGTTATTATCGTCATTGTCCTCCTCCTCACAGAACAAGTTCTCGGGAGTCGCTTAGCATGCACACTCAAAAGGTGTTTATTTTACACGCTAATGATAGTGGCACCAAATCATCTCATGTTTTTTGGCGTTTCGGAGGATTGCATATGTTGCAGGACGGAATAGTAAAGCAGTCAACCATTGCCATCACAAAGGGGCGACAGAATCTGCAGCTTGCATCATCATCATCATCATCATCACAGAACAAGTTCTAGTGACTCATGTAGCACGCTCATTCAAAAGCTGTCATTTTACTTGCTAAGCTAGTGACAACAATTTGCGTTGCTTTTTTTGTTGTTCCATAAAGTTGCATGCATCCCTGGAAGAACTAGTGAAGCGGTTATTCTAGGCATATGCCACCATCTTGTTTACGATTGTTGCAGAGTCGTTTGATAAATTCTGCATATCAAATTTTCACTGTGCTATATGGAGGACGATATGTGATGGTCTATATATAGGCGACAAAGTGGTGTATGAGAGTGACAACTGTGGGCATTTAAGTGCCAATAAATTACCATTTTGTTGAGGTAAATTTAGCTGGTTTTATCTTTGTTTTTCTGTATTCACTGTCTTCCTTCATCACTGTTATGTGTAGCCTGGGCTCTTTTTTAGGAGAATCTTAAAGCTAAGAAACTGGGGAACTATGGGATGAGGTGGAAGAAGCCCACTCAAGAATTGTGCAATTCTTCACACTGCTAGCTTAATTGAAGAAGACTGCCATATGAAAGATGTCAAGACACTGTGAATTCAGGTGAAAGGACCAGGTTCTCACTTGGTGGGATGAGCTTCTGTAATTCTAGTATTTCACATGGGGACGCCCTAATCAACATGCATCTGCTGGGTCAGCCTTTTGTTCTAATGTTCCTATATGGCTTAATACTGCAGGAACTTGTATATTTAGAATGTATAAAAATGATAAGAAAGAATGAAGGGAAATTGAACATTTTTTTTCACATTGCATGGCAATGCATATGCAGCAGGTTAATGCTTGCACACTCATTGTTCAGCAGCTGTGTACCTCCTTGTGCGTGTTTTTTTTTTATAGACCATGATGTTACTATCGTCTATGTTATACTTTGTCGTTGCTGAAACAAAAAACAAACGTGCCGGAACAAATTTTTATTGGCTCAGATTTTCGCCTGGAACACATCAGTTCTTTGTTTGCATGGCTATTGTGCTTCCTCCTCTCATCTTCCCTTATTATTGTTTTTGAAAGAATGCTCTGCTGCAGCTGCAGTTGAATCGTAAATTTTTCTCCTCTGTCTTTCTCCTTTGACAGCAGCCTTTCCTGTTTTCTCTTCCCCATGTGCTGCATTCAACTCCGTCCTCTCTCCAAGCATGCGTGGAGTGTGTAGGACATTGCTTCTTGGCAGGCCTGTCAATGCTAATAGGTTACGGGCGCTCTTGCTTGTGTTTTATCTTTGTTTCTTTACTGTCTCCTTCTGCAACGTGCCAGCTGCAGTCAGTCGTCGCTGTAACGAAAGCAGCAGCTTGCGGCATGCAATGACGTCGGGCATCTTTCAAAAGCCCAAGTCCGAATCCCTGCTGAAGCTCTTGGCTTTTTAATGCATTAAGGATTGTAGAGAGGTGTAAGTAACTTATAGTTCTGCACGTTGTTTTCTTTGCCAGATGAATACAATAAATTTCATCTGCTCTCTGGCTGATTCAGATAGGGAGGAGAAAAATAAGCAGAATATTGATATCAAAATAAAGTGGAATATTTGAATGTGTGTGCAACAGCTTTACACCTACTTGTGATAGGTTATGTCAATACATACCTTTCTTTGGTTCATGAAAGTATGGGCAGGGTCATCCAGTCTTAGCTGAAGCATGTCATTAGTATTCATGCTAGTAGTATAACTTCAGCAATGATTTTATGAGAAAAAGAAGCGGCAAATATATAACCCATGAGATAGATATCTATTAGAGATTAGTCTGCAGGCTTTCATGCCACATAAAACGTAGTCAAGTCTGGAGTGTTGCCATGGTGTTTTCCCTAATGCTGGTTCACCCTGTACGTCTTGACAGTTAGTTATGTGGTGTTCATTTCAACTCCTAGAGGGACTCGAAATTGGCTAGTAGTGTTACTGATAATGTAAAGTGTAAAATATATTGCTTTAGGTTGTTCCTTATGTATTCACATACTTCATAGTGCACACACTATTTAAATGTTGCTGTGATGTAAAAAACATGGTTTTATTTATTTCACGTTTCAGGACTTCAGAGCTCCTTTTTAATAATTGAACATTTCTGAGTATAGTATGAAGGCTGTTTCCATGAGGAAGTAAACCTTTTGTTCAGAAAATTCGGTCTTCTCATGGTGCACTGTTAGGCCTTTATCTATTTTTTGCATTTTTTACATTTTGTGCAAAAATGTAAATGGTGTACTTAAATGCCATCGTGTCTGTCATAGTATGTTTACATCTACACTGTTTGATGTGTGCACAATGTAGTATTCTGTAAATGTGTGTGTCATGGAGTAGTTATGGTGTTGAGAGAGAAACAATAGAAGAAAGTGTGAATGAAAGAATCAGCTTCTTTGTTGGCTGAACTTATGATCAGAAAGCAAATCAACTTAGCAATTATTAGCAGTGAACATGCTTAATAGTTGTCAAACCAAATCTCACAACTGAACTCTTTTCGCAATTCATACATGTGTCACCATACCTTCCAGAGCACTTAGGGGGGTTCATGTAGATTTGAAAATGTACCACAGTGTTTGTGTCATTCACGCAATTTGGTTAAACAAGCTTGCCTGTCTCTCAAATTGGCAACAGCACTCATAATGTTCTGAATGTAGCTTGTGTGCATCTTGTGCTAGAGTGATAACATAATAACAATGACAGTTTTCTCAATGTGCTGACAGGTAAGAAAGTTGAGGTCAGAAGCAGAAAGACAAGTTTATATTGACATTTTGTAGGCATCATATAGCTTTTATTAAACAAGATCAACCACTTGGAGAGCCACACTTGCCCTTAGGAGGACATCTAAGAAAAGTACTTGAACTGCATTAATAAATTGTCCTTCAAACTATACCCCCTAAAAAAGCTACCCTTTCCATGACAAGAAGCTTGGCAAGCCAGAAAAAAAAAAAATAAACACTGGTGGCGATGCCAGCTTGAACTTCTCTTGCCCTGACGGGGTTTCAACAGTGTCTGCTCGAGCCTAGCTAATTTTTCGTCAGCGCAGTGCATTCTAATTGAGTGAAAGACTGAACTTTGCAAGCTGCAAGAGCTTTTGCTAAGCCACTATGGCCCAAATACAAAAACATAATTTGATATCTGTGACATTGTGCTTGATGTGCCAGTGCTGGGATTTCGGTGAGAAATTTAAAAAATCTGATTTTGCCCTTCATTTGCTGTTCTAATAACTAACTTATTATCAACAAATTAATGAAAATATAGTTTCGAAAGAATACTGTCTCAGTCTAAATCTATTTAGTGTTTCTGCTTAGTGTTGGTATGGTTGCAACTTCATTCGTTGCAACTTCGCTGTACAAACAGTGCCATCACTGACTTTACTAATGAAATTCCTAACTATGACACCCTGCAGTCTTTAGATATTAACATTTTTTTTAGTGGGCTGCAGATTTGGTGGAAGTACTCTCCATGAGCTCGTAAAGAACTCTTGCCATTTGATTCAGCACATAGTAAGGTGATAAAACAAGCAATCGCAAGGCAATGTCTTGAGTCGGTGCAGACGAAGTCTTGTGCTCACTTGGCCCAGAATAGCTTCAATTGCCAGACTGAGCGCCTGCAGGCAGCTGGCTTCCCCCGTTCTATTTTGACAGCCGGGTCCGAGACCCTCCTTCAGAAACTGAAGGGTAGAAAAATGCCTCTGGGCCAGTTATACGAACAAGAAAGCTAGAAGTGGTGCCCTACGTTCACAGGGTTGCGCACAACTTGAATGTGGCCAAGAGGTACGACGTGCCTATTGTGTTTTCTTCACCACGAAAACTTGCTGGGTTGCACCCACGCATTTTCGGACCCTATAGGAAACCTGCCTGTGGAAAGAAGCATACCATGCCATAGGTCGCATACATCGTTGGCATTGTGTACGAGATCCCGCTTAAGTGCAGAAAGATTGACATCGAACAAACCAACCGATGCGTCAACAATCGGGCACGGGAACATGAGTGCTCTCTAGCTAACAAAGCTTCTTTTCATTTGCCTATGCATTGTAGGTCCTGTCCTTGTGAGCCAATTCTTGCCGGTATTTGAATTCTAGGCAGGAGTGGCCATGCCTTGGCCAGAGAAATCATGGAGGCATATCATATTAGAAAGAAAGGAAGTGCCTGTATTAGCGATATGTCAGTTGTCTTGCGTAGCAAAGAAAAGCAGTTTTTAGAAATGATGCTGTAATCTACACGCTTCTTGATATGATGCATTGGTTGGCTTGATGGGCAGTGCACTTGCGCGATCCTGGTCTGCTGCGTACACAAGTAGGCAAACTCTTCAGAACAAAATTTAGTTGCAAGTTAGCGCTTGTCCTGTGCCTATGTGTCTTATCTTCTGTCCTGTCTAAGAAGTGCGCTTACCAATATTCAGTTCCTAAGCATGAACTGACTAGCCCAGTAACAAATTTTGTTAACGTATAGTTGGCATAGTCATTGCTTTCTTTTTGTTCTTATGAGAGTATTTGCGTCTTTCGTTGTTAGCTTGTCATATGAGTAAGAAGTTGTATAGGACCTAGCTGTGATAACGGTGTGAATTATGAAACCATAATTACCACAAGCCAAGTTTGCATTTATTTTCCATTTATGCATGTTCCAGTGCCATCTTATGCTGACATACGGGATGCACAGTCAATTTGTGTACTAAATGTATGGAGCTCTTGCAGCTGTTAACATGGTGTCACGAGTCATTAGCTGTATTGACCTGCAACAGCTGCACCTTAGAATGTTGAAAGGGTCACTGAATAGCAATAGATCAGTTAGACTTAATAGTGTGTTCTCCCAGACCTCTATTTGTGTAGAAAACTGTAGATAACCTGTATGTAACACCTGTACAACTTGTGTTGGCAGAGCGTGCAATGAGCTGCCATTATGCCTATAGATCACATGTTTGTGCAGATCATTGCGCACTTCATTTGTAGAAAAATACCATTTGTTAGGAGAAAAACATTTACTGAATTATGTGCCCAAACTGGAGCACTGGTAGTATCAATGTGACATCAGTAATTGCAACATACTTTCACTTATCTAGGTCATTTTTGTGTACAAGAGGTATGTATTCACGGTGTCATGGGGCAGGGGTGTGGGGATGCGAAGGTGGCATTTTGCTGATCTACATTAGCCCAATATTTATCATTTGTGCACCTTTAATATAGCTGACATGGAATCGTAACATAGATCAGGCTTTTGAATGTAGTTTATTAGCCAGTAAAAATTACATTGGTTAAAAATTTTAAGCATCTTTATATTGTATATACAAAGAAAAATCAATGCTAAGCTCTTGTAATTTGTTCATCAGAAAGGTTCTTATACAAGCATAGCTAATGTTGTTGACAAGTAGACGAAAATTGCATATGGGCAAGATAACACATAATACACCTGAAGAAGTATTTCAGTTTGAATACTCAAACAACCACTCGATGTGTGCAGCATCAGAGTGCACTGGCAGTGTTGACAACATAACTTCAGTGACAGCTTTGCCTCTATTTCTATTTTCCAGCAGTAATAATGCTTTCCAAAAGTTAATGCTACTGATGGTGTAGGTTGCCTCCGTGTGTTCTTGGGTCATGCACCCACATTTTGTCATGCCTGAAGGCCTAATTGATCAGTTCAACCCACCACGCTATCTCAGTGGCTGTGGTGTTCTGCTGCTAAGCACGACGTCATGCTTTCGATTCTTGGCCATGGCGGTGGCAGCCTCATGGGAGCACATTGCAAACATGCCCGCCTAGCGTGTTTTGGGTGCACATTAAAGAACCCCAGGTAGTCAAAAATAATCTGAAGCCCTCCACTACAATGTTACTAATAACCCATTGGGCCAGTTTTGGGACATTAACCCTACAATTAAATTTTTATTGTTTAGTTCAAATGCCCTCACCTGCTACTGGGTGTTGATTTTTTAGTGAGAGAGGCTAGTTCCAATTTTAAGCTGTGCAGGCATGTAGCCATTTCGAAATTATACCAGATTCAGCATCAGGAGAATATAATAATTTCGGGGTCAAAGACGTGTGGAAGTTGCAGTAATAGTCCACATATAATGTAAGGTTCCTTTCTGCATTTCAGTACATGAAATTTGCATGGAATTACATTCAAGTACTGCCAAATTTTGTAGAGCTGCAACTGTCTTGGTCTTCTATGGTAAAAAAAAGGGTGTTTAAGGTCGCATAACATTAGAACAAATTTCCTTTTATTTGAAAACTTTGCAGCCCAAGGAATTGCACCTCATGTCACATGTGAGCATTATGTGTTTCCACTGTAGGGGCCAACTACTGGTCATTATAGCTTAAGTTTTTTTCAAAAGTTGGCATTGCTTGTTTTGCTTGATGGTTTTCGAGCTGTTCGGTGATCACGTCTTTTCCTTTCTTCCCAGTGCACTGCCGTGCTGACAGAGACTAGTGCAATCAAGACGCTGACGAAGACAAGGGAGTTCAAGACTTTCACTGAGACCAGTGCTCCCAGGACATTCACTGAGACTGGTGCACCCCGCACACCACATGCTGAGGAAGCAGCAGCCGATCAAGTGGCTTTACCAGAGATTGTCCGAAGTGGTGCCTTGAGGACAGATCGCTGGGTGTTTGTGGACATAGCCACAGGACGAGAGTACAGTTTGGATGAAGCTTTTGCCAAAGGGCTTCTCGATTCAAGGCTCAAGGCAGCTCTCCTGGAACCCTGTGGCATCAGAGATGCCTCGGGGACTGAGCTGAGTTTGCGTGCTGCCATTGATAAAAAGTTGTATGACCCCAAACGGGCCACTCTTCTGAGCCCCAAAAGTGGCCGACCAGTCACTGTCGAGGAAGCCATTCAGCTCGGCATCATAAAGCGCGAGAAAGTGGTGTACTTGCTTAGGCTTCGTTTGGTCAGGGTAACTGAGC
Organism: Dermacentor albipictus; assembly: GCF_038994185.2. Lineage (NCBI taxonomy): Eukaryota > Metazoa > Arthropoda > Arachnida > Ixodida > Ixodidae > Dermacentor > Dermacentor albipictus. The sequence goes on along the minus strand of NC_091826.1, from coordinate 7,786,385 downwards.
TGTCACTAGCCGAGGCGCGCGACAGGGGCTTGGTGAATCTAGTGACTGGCTTCATCAACGATCCCAATACTGGAATACCGGTATCACTTGATGAGGCGTTTGCTAAGGGTTGGTTGGTACGAGAACGAGTTGAGGATAGTGAGGGCATGACTTTGTCATACGCTTTAGACACTGGGCTGGTGGATGATACCACTGGGAAGCTGAGAGACCAGCATTCAGGAGACCGGTACACACTGCGAGAGGCACTTGCCCAGGGCCTTCTGTCTGCAGACACTGCAGAAGTTGTGGACACACGTGAGGGTGCCTTGGTGACGCTGCCTCAAGCCCTTCATGATGGACTGTTGTTGGATACAGGTCGATATGTAAACGCTGCCACACAAGAACAGTACACACTGGCTGAGGCACGAAAGCTACAGCTGCTGACCCCTTCTTTGACTCTCAAGGATGCCCATGACCGCAGTCTGTTAGATGAGGATGGCCAGGTGAAAAATCCCTGGACGGGCACCTGGATGACTCTTCTCGAAGCCATTGCTATTGGTCTGCTGGACCCGTATGTGAAGTGCATTGTGCACCCCAGAACACAGGAGGCACTGTCACTTTCTGAAGCCCTCGCACAGGGAGTCATCACGCCAGATGGCAAGTTTGTCAATCTGGTGACACGTGAAGTGCTTACTCTCAGCCAGGCAGTGCGCCTTGGCCTTGTTACATCGGTTTGTCAAAAAACAATATTCAATGTCTCAGCCTTCCAGGACCCCATATCAGGTGAGAGTCTCAGTTTCAATGACGCTGTAGCGCAAGGCCTTTTGAATCCCAAAACTGGTGTTCTCACATGGAAAGATACACGGCGAAAAATTCCTTTTGAAAAGCTGGTTGAAGAGCAAATTATGCAGCCACAAATTTTTGAAATGTTCCGCAGGAGAATTGGCTTGAAGGATGACAGTGGGCAAGAGCTGATGCTCTCAGATGCCGTGTTTAAGGGTCTGATTGACCCAAACACTGGCCAGATACGAGACAGAAAAACAAAGCTTCCCATCCCCTTGAAGGAGGCACTTGCAAAGGGTGTAATCACTCCTGAGGGAGCAGCACTCCTGCGCGGCCTGCTGAGAATCACAGTAAGCACTGCCACTGTGACCAAGACTATCACTCGCTATGTTACTGTTTCATCACATGGCTCTCAGGATGCACCGCTGACTGCGGAGGATCAAACACTGCAGGAAGCTGTGCAAAGTGGCCTGCTCGGTCCTGAGACGGAGTGGCCTGCAGACATGGGTGACCTCGCCAAGCGAACGCCTATAACCCCAGAGCCCGTTCGTAGAACTGAGGCCCACCTGATGTATGATGACACACAAGATGTGGCTGGGGAAAGAACTGTGTTGCATAGCAGCAGAAAGGTTATTGACACACATTTGCTCACAATAGGACAACATGGCGACATTGCAGATCAGGTCGATCAGCTAATAAAAGATGTCCCACAGGAGCACATTGTGACAGATGCTGGCTTACCCGGAAGGAAGACCCAAGGCTCGCCATCTAGAGAGGCTGCTGATGCTAAGGATTTCTCCAGGCCACAAAAGGAACGCAAAGTTCCTATTACTCATGCACCATCCCTGACTGCCGATGAGGAAGAGAGCGTACACACTGTTACTTATCACGTAACATCCAGACATGAATTTTTTGAGAAGTCTCAGGTTGTTCATGACATGCACGCAGACACACTGAAAGAAATGTCAGACGAAGACACAAGAGATGTTTTTGGCCGTGACACAGTTCGATCTAGGAGCCCAGACAGGGACAGGCCTGACAAGAAGAGTGAGGAGGCAAAGGACAGGGTACCCACAAGCACAGTCGGCAAGCAGCCTAGCGACACATCCTCTCCTATAAGAAAAATGAGCCCAACTAAAACTCCTGCCAAGGGCAAAGAACAACCCACTGCTGACCATAAACAGTCTGCGCAGATGAAGAGGCCTGCAAAGCCTGAAGCTGCTGCAGGCAAACCAGTCTCAAGAACCTTGCATGACAAACACGATGCTTCAGAGCACAAGAGTGTTGAAGACGTAAGAGTCTCGGTGACCCAAACGTCCACAAAGACTGTTGACATTTCCCACCACGAGAAACTTTTTCCAACTAAGGAATCTGAGCAGGCTCAAAGCACACAATCCCCACCAACTGTTCCAGCTAAAGGCAGAAAAGACCTGCCTTTGGGTCAGAAACCATCAGAAGGCAGTCCTGTGAAAACAAGAGAGCCGTTTACTAAGCATGTGCTGTCAGAGGACGTTACAGAAAGTAAGGAGTCTGTGCTTATTGAGGAAATGCTAGAGGAAACCCTTGAAGAATCCCGAATGCATGATGGCCATGAGGGCCGGCCAGGGGTGCATCTGAATGGTGGCACAGAAGTAAAAAAATCTGGAGCTTTAGAACCATCCCCACCAAGACAAAAGTGTCCTGCAGTACCGAAAAGCAAGGTGTCGCCATCAAAAAGCAAACCAGAAATTAAGGATCTCTCTCCAAAAGAGAGTATGCCTGAAACAGTGGAAAGCAGAGATGTATCTTCATTGAAACAGAAGGAGCCGACGATGCAAGACAGCAAAGGTAGAAAGCCCTCGAAAGAAAAGTCGCCTTTTAGTGGCACAGTGCCAGGAAGAGATGCATCTCCTACTAAAAAGGCTCCAGCATCACCTGAAAGGAGAGATCGATCGCCACCTAAAAAAACTATTTGTGTTCATGATATCAAAGATGAGGCCCCTAATGAAGCTGTGTTCACAGTGGAAGACAGTAGCATTTCTACATTCAGACAGACAGGACCAGTGTCACCATTGAGGAAGTGGGCAGAAGCATCTGAGGATAAAGACATCCTTCCTTTGAAAATTAAGCCTGAGACACCCAACAGGGAAGATGTGTCACCAGCAAAAGGGATGTCTGAATCACCAAGACGCAGAGGTAAGCTTTCACCTGAACAGGAGCTTTCTGAGACACCTAAAATCGGAGAAACATCATCTAAACAGAAGGTGCCTTCAGCTCTGGCAAGGAGAGATTTTTCACCGGCAAAAAAGATGCCTGTATCACTAGGTGAAAATGACGTGCCGTCATTGAAAATGGCTGCTAGAACACCAGCAGACAATGGCACTACGCCAGAAAAGGTGACGCAAGAAACAGACCAAAGAGGCGGGTTTCCAAAAAAGGACATGCCTGGAGCTCCCGATGAAAAAGACGCATCTTATAAAAAGGTGCCTATAGCACCAGATGACAGTGCAATGCCACAGAAGTTGTTGCCTGGAACGCAAGAGGAAGGAGATCTAATGCCACTCGAAAATGTGCCTGGAACACCTGGAGGTGTAGATGTGTCTCATGTGAAAAAACTGCCTGTGAGAACAGATGAAAAGGATGTGTCCTTACTGCAAAAGGTGACCACTACACTGGAGGTCAGAGACATATCACCACCTGAAAGGATGCCTGGATCATTGGAGGAAAGGGATGCATCCCCATCGAAGAAGGTACCTGAAACACCAGTGGGCAGGGATGTGTCACCACGTAGAAAGGCACCTGCACCACCAGGTAAAAGAGATGTTTCCCAACCAGAAATATCTCGAATACCAGAGGAAAAGGATGTGTCACCATGTAAAAAAGTTTCAGAGTCGCTAGAGAAGGATGAGGTGTCACTACCTAAAGAGGCACCTCTGTGTCCTAGGAAAAGAGAAGTGTCCCCTTCCAAAAGGATGCCAGAGGGGAAAGAGGTAATCCCATTGAGGCAAGTTTCAGGAACACGAGAGAGCAGAGAGGTGTCGCCAACAAAAGAAATTTTTAATATGCCAGTAAAAGGAGTGTCCCCACTAAAAAATGTGCCTGAAACACAAGGAGGAAGAGATGTGTCCCCACCAAAAATGGTGCCAGGAATGCCAGAGGCAGGAGAAGTGTCAGCCTGGAAAAAGGCACCTGGTGGCCCAGAAGGAAAAGTGTCACCTTCGAAACATGTGCCTGGATTGCCAGAAAAAAGCAATGCCTCTTCACCAACAAGGATCTCTCCAACGCCAGCAGGAAGGGGTATGTCCCCACTTCAAAAGGCACCTGGAACACTACAAACCAAGGATACATTGCCATCTAAACTTGTGCCTGGATTGCCAGAGAAGATGGATGTGTTGCCATCGAAAAGGACACCTGAAACGGCAGAGGACAGAGGGGTGTCCCCACAAGGAAATGCACCAGGAACATCAGAGGAAAGAGCAGGTTTACCAGGTCGAGAGGCAGCTGGACCAGCAGAAACAAGAGATATGTTGCCATCTAAACAGGTGTCTGGATCGCCAGAGATGAGGGATATGTCACCACCAAGAAGGACACCTGAAGTAACAGAGGATAAGGCAGTTTCCCCATCAAAAAAGCCACCGAGAACAGTAGAAGAAAGAGAGGTGTCCCCAGTGCGAAAGGAACTTGAAATGCTAGGAGGAGGAGATGAGCCATTACCTAAACACATGCCTTTGTCACCTGAGAGGCGGGATGTGTCGCCACTCAAGAAGACGCCTGGCACACTGGATGACAAGGACAAAGAGGTGTCCCCCTTAAGAAGTGCACCTAAAATGCCAGAAGGCAGAGATATGTCACCTTCTAAAAAGGAGCCTGGAAAGCTTGAAGAAAAAGGTCCTTCCTCACTGCAAAAGGTGCCTAGCAGACCTGATGGCAGAGATGCTTCACCACCTATAGCCTCTGGAACACATGAGGCAAGAGATATATCCCCACTGAAAAAGGTGCATGGAACACCACAGGCCAAGTTACCACCATCTAAAAAGGCTCCTGGTTCACCAGAGAAAAAGGAGGTATCCCCATCAAGGAAAAAGATCCCAGAAACCACTGAGACCAGAGATATGCCTCCACTGGAGAAAACCCCTGAGAAGACTGAAAGCAGAGATTTTGTACCAGAACAGAAAAGCCCTGTGATATCAAAAAGCAGGGATAAGTCTCCACCAAAAAAACCTTCTGGAGCACCTGGAAGCAGAGACACATCTCCATCAAAGCAGAAGGTGCCTGATACACGAGAACACAAAGATGTATCCCCTGTGAGACGAACACATGAAACACCAGAGACAAGAGGGGCATCTCCAGTGAAAAAGCTACCTGAAATGCTAGAGCAGCGAGATGTTTCCCCGTCAAAAAAGGCACCTGGAAGACCAGAAAGCAAAGATGTATGGCTGCCTACACAAAATATGCCTGAAACACCTGACAGTGCAGAAAAGTCTCCCTCTATGCAAGAAGTGCCTGTAGAACCAGGACAGATAGATGCATCCCTACCGAGAAATGTGCCTGAGATGCTGCAGAGAAAAGATGGACTCCCATTGGAGGTAGTGCCCAAGAAACTGGAAACCAGGGATGTGTCCCCACCAAAACAGAAGCTGCCTGAAGTACCAGAAGGCAGAGACGTTTCACCATCAAGAAAAATGCGATCAAAACCAAAGAGTCGCGAAGCTTCCCCATCAAAACAAAGGGTGCCAGAAACAGTGAAAACTGCAGAAGCATTCCCGCCAAATGAACAGGCACCTGAAGCCATTGACAGCAGACAGCATAAATTTGAAGTAGAAGTCCTCGACATTCCTTCTGGTGGGTGGTATCTGAAGGATGCAATTGAACAGAGGTTGTTTGATGCCAAGGAAGGACTGTTCCTTATACCAGGCACTGACAGGCTAGTGTCCTTAGAAGAGACACTGAAAATGCAGATCGTAAACTCTGATTCAGCAACTGTACTTGAACCTGGTTCGAGGAGAACCCTTACACTGACGAGAGCACTGGAAAAGAATCTGCTTAGTGCAACTGGACATTATCGTGATGCAAAGACAAAACAAACATGGACCATGGAAGAGGCAATCAAGCATAAAGTTGTGATTCTGCTACAACGTCCAGATAGTGCAGCCCCTGGGCATGGGCCAACGAGGTCTATCCATGTGACAAGGGTTGCTGGCCAACCAGACATAGTAGAGGTGAAAGCAAGAGAGCTGGAGGCACCTAAGCAAGACTTCCCAAAGTTTTCTGACCTTGAAATAGAGGAACTTTCAGGCAACGGCTTCAGGAGACCTGCAGAAAGGGCACCTGGCACAGCATCGGGAGTTGCAAGCATATTGAAAGGCAGCCCAGAAAATGAAGTAATTATTCGAGAAGCAGGCGGGCAAAACGAAATCAAGTTAAAGGATGCTGTTGGGAAAGGAATTATAGATTTAGATACTGACACTTACACTGACAAAAATACTGGCCACAGGTGGAAAATTGAAGATGCTGTCAAAGCAGGCATGCTTGCCATTGTCGGCGCACCACTTCTTTTGGGAGCGAAGGCAATTGAAGCCCTTCGAGAATCGGCCACTGATGAAATGATTCATGCAACGGCTACATGCACAGAGCCGATTCGTACTACCCGCGAAATCACCAAAGTGGTTCGTCACACAAGTTTGCACATCAGGGATACTGCTACTGGCCGAGAGGTACCCTTGGAAGAAGCAGTGGCCTTGGGACTTATCGACGAAGAAGCTGCCCGAGAACTAGAGGATAGTGCAAAGACCACCACCGAGCAGAGTGTGCACACCACAACCACAGTGCTTGTCACAGACCCTGTGACTGGGGAGACCACAACGCTCGCTGAGGCCCTTGAGGAGGGCCGCCTTGATCCAGAAACAGCAGCCAAGCTCCAGCGGGGCAATGTTACTGGCATTGTGACTAGTGTACAGACCTGTCTTGAGGGTTCAGGCAAGGGCAGCACAGTGGCATACCAAGAATTGCTCAGTGCTCCCAGAGAAGTTGCAGGCAAACATATAGAAGAAGTGAGGTATGCTGTGCCGCGCTTTGAGGTAACGCTAGGAAGGGCGACAACATCCCAGCTACCTACCTTGCAGAAAGTGCGCAGACTGATACTCAGCCCTACAGAAGCCCGGAACAGGGGAATTGCAGACAAAGGCTTAGTGCTAGAACCTCGTCAAGGGCACTGGTTGCCTCAAAGTGAAGCAGAAGCTGCAGGTCTTGTAGATGTTACCACAGGGGACGTGCTCATGCCCGTGGGTCGGCCACTGTCGCTGCCTGAGCTTGTGGAACAAGGGCTTGTGGAGCCAGGAACCCAGCGGATTGTGCATCCAGAGACTGGTACTCTCTTAACACTGGAAGAGGCAGTTCTCTGCGACATTGCTAACCCGATGTCTACTGTACCAGGGCCAGAGTCTCCGTTAACTCTAGAGGAGGCACTTGTCTCTCAGGTTGTTGACAAGGAGTCTGGTTCTCTTGCAGTGGCACCAGGCACTTTAGTGACCCTTATTGATGCTGTACGGAAGCTGAAAGTATTTGACAAGCTTGACACGCCCAAGTCTGTGGTTCCCATACCAAAGCTTGCCTTAACTTTTCCTGTTGCATTGCGTCGGGGTGTCGTTAATGTGACTGAGCACACGTACACTCACCCAGTTTCGAAAGAAGTAATGACTCTGGAGGAGGCCATTAAAAATGGCTTGCTTTTGCCTACTCCCTCAATCCCCACACAAGATAGCCTGCATGTATGCGAAGCAATTGACCAGGGTTTGATTGACCAAACTACCTTCAACATGAGGAACCCTCTTACTGGGCAAGATGTGTCAGTAGAGGATGCAATGGACTCTGGTCTTTTGCAGCTTGTGCCATTTGACAAGTCAAAATTCAGGTCTTATGGTAATGTGGAGCACAGCATCAGATACATTGCTCCTGTGCTTCACCATACTACAGTAATTAGAGGCACTACCATCATCATTAGGCCTGGTTACACTATGCCAAAACCAGGTCAGGTGAAAAATGTGGACACTGGTGAGGTTTTCTCTTTAGATGAGGCTAAAGAACTTGGTATTGTTCAGGTACAGGAATCTATAGAAAAGCCCACTTTATTGGAAGCTGTGCAGCAAGGTTTGGTTGATTTAGAGCGAGGTCTGTACATTGCAGATGGTGTCACTATTCCGATTGCTGAGGCATTTTCCACACACCTCTTAGCTCGTGACAGTACAGGCTCATTACAGCCTGGCAAGTACACCCTCATTCAACTGTTTGAACTTCACTATGATGATGATATGCATTTGTTTTGGGTCCCAGGCAGCAGCCAGCCTTTGAGCCTTGATGAAGTGACAAAAGCCGGGTATCTAGATCTAAGTACAGTGCTGCTTGACATTGATGAAGGTCGTGTTTTCACTGTTCAAGATGGTATCAGCTCAGGCTACATTGACACTGAAACTGAAAAACTTGCAAGGCATGGCCGTGAACCCTTATTCATATGGGAGGCCATCAGATCTGGAATTTTGGTGGCCATTGATGCACCCTTGCTTCCGATGTTGCCAAGGAGATTTGGGACATTGACTGATTATGGACCTGAAGAGGTCAAAGGCCGTCTGGCTCCTTCAAAGCAACATTCACCTGGCCGTGCTACTGAAGCTGGGGGTGTTATTTCTGCTGAAGAATCTGCAGTGCCAAAGAGGCCAGCCAGGAAAGTGCGACCTGAGTCACCAGGCAGCAAGTGGACTGCAGCTAGTCCGCTGTCGCCTAGCAAGGAAGTTGCACCCAAGTCTCCAACAAAAGAAGTTGCACCCGGGTCTCCAACAAAAGAAGTTGCACCCAAGTCTCCAACGAAAGAAGTTGCACCCAGGTCTCCAACGAAAGAAGTTGCGCCCAGGTCTCCAACGAAAGAAGTTGCGCCCAAGTCTCCTACGAAAGAAGTTGCGCCCAAGTCTCCTACAAAAGAAGTTGCGCCCAAGTCTCCTACGAAAGAAGTTGCGCCCAAGTCTCCAATGAGAGAAGTTGCGCCCAAGTCTCCTACGAAAGAAGTTGCGCCCAAGTCTCCAATGAGAGAAGTTTCGCCCAAGTCTCCGACGAGAGAAGTTTCGCCCAAGTCTCCGACGAGAGAAGTTGCAGCCAAGTCTCCAACGAGAGAAGTTGTGCCCAAGTCTCCAACGAGAGAAGTTGTGCCCAAGTCTCCAACGAGAGAAGTTGTGCCCAAGTCTCCAACGAGAGAAGTTGTGCCCAAGTCTCCAGCGAGAGAAGTTGCGCCCAAGTCTCCTGCGAAAGAAGTTGCAGCCAAGTCTCCAACGAGAGAAGTTGTAGCCAAGTCTCCAGCGAGAGAAGTTGCAGCCAAGTCTCCAACAAGAGAAGTTGCAGCCAAGTCTCCAACGAGAGAAGTTGCAGCCAAGTCTCCAACGAGAGAAGTTGCAGCCAAGTCTCCAACGAGAGAAGTTGCAGCCAAGTCTCCAACGAGAGAAGTTACGCACGAGTCTCCAACAAGAGAAGTTGCACCCAAGTCTCCTGCGAAAGAAGCTGCAGCCAAGTCTCCAACGAAAGAAGTTACACCGAAGTCTCCACCAAAGGAAGTTACCTCAACATCTCCACTCAGGGAAGAAATTTCTCTGAGATCCACACCCAAGGAAATTCCTTCAAAGTCTCCGTTTAAAGAAGTACTTTCAAGGCCTGCTTCTAAGGTTGTTGCATCAAAGTCTCCAACCAGAGAAGTGGCTCCCAAGTCTCCAACCAAGGAGGCTTTCCCGATATCTCCAGATAAGGAGGCATTTTCTAAATCTCCTGACAGAGAAGTCCTAAAGTCTCCTTTAAAGGAAGTGGCTGCGAAATCTCCAGAGAAGGAACCATTTGCAAGATCCCCAGACAGGGAGGTTTCAAAGTCTCCGACTAAGGATATTTCCCCATCTCCAACTAAGTCCACTCCTAAGTCTCCAACAAAGGAAGCTGTTCCAAGATCCCCAGATAGAGAAGTGAAGCTGAAGTCTCCAACCAAGGAAGTTGTTTCAAAGTCTCCAACTAGAGACATTGCTTCAAGGCCTTCACCAAGGGAAGCTTCTTCAATTAAAGAAGTTGCACAAAAGTTGCCAACAAAGGAAGTTTCGCTGAAGTCTCCAGCCAAGGAGGTAGTTACAAAATTTCCAACCAAGCAGACGTCTCCAAAGTCTCCACCCAAGGAAGTTGCTTCTAGACCGCCAATGAAAGAAACTTCCCCGAAATCTCCACTAAGGGAAGATTCTTCAAAATTGCCCACCAGACCTGCAGATCGGAAAGCACCGGCTAAGATGCCACCAGGTCACCTAGCTAGAACTGAGGAAGAAGTTTTGCCTACTACTGAAGTGTCGACTTTCAGTAGCACTGAAGTGGTTGTGAAACAGACATTCACAGAGTACCGGAAAGACTACGAAGCAGAGCTGGTGGTAGGGCAGAAACTGCCCCTGCGTACACTTGTGCAGCGAGATGCAATGGCACCTAGGAACTTTTTGGTGTTTATTCCAAGCTCGGGACGAACAATGCGCTTGGAGGACGCGCTGGCCACAGGGCAGGTCACTGACGACGACATAGTGATGGTGCGTAGCATGAACGAGCTAGTGGTCATGGACCTGGTGGCTCCTGAGTTTACGCTGGACTCTGCCACTTCTGAGGGGATGTACAACACAAAGCTCAAGACTTTCACCAACCCCAAGACAAAGAAGCCAATCTCCTTTGCTGAATTTGTGGCCAGAAAATTTGTTGACTTTTCCAATGTCGCTGTTCAAGACTTTAAGACTAAAAAGATGATTACGCTGGAGGAAGCTCTGGAGCGAAACGTTGTGGACAGAGAGACAGGGCAAATGGTGCACCCAGAAACAAGGAAGCCCGTCTCCTTCTTTGAAGCAAGTGTCTTGGGCTGGATTGTCTGGGAGACCGTGGTTGTCACCCAGACAGGGCGGCTGACTCTAGCTCAGGCTATTCGCGGGCTCAGCTTTGATCAAGAAAAGGTAAATTTTTATCACCCACTGCTGCAGGGTGTGTCAGGGTTGCACGAAGCACTTTGTGATCGTATTATAGACCCGTCTTCTGTTTTGGTCTACTCGAGAGAGCAGGATAATGTCATACCTTTGACAGAGCTACCAAACCACCTTGGCAGTTTGGACTCTGACTGTTACATTCACCCTTTCACAGGAACGACCCTTAGCTTAGATGCCGCTTTTGCGTCTGGGTACTTGCTGTCAGATAGTCAGGCACTGAGTATTCCTGTTGCCGTGGAGAGGGGCATTTATGACAAAACTTTGAAATGTTTCACTCACCCCACTTCGCAGGAACAGCTAAACATATTGGAAGCAGTTCAGCAGGGCATCATAGATGGGTTTGGCACAGTTGTGGTGGACCCTGAGAGCAACACACACATTCCACTTGTGCGTGCCATAGAGATTGGTGTAGTTAACGTGAATGATTGCAGTGTGGCATTGCTGCCTCTGGAGTTGGCCATCTGTCAGGGCCTGGTGGCAGACAAGTCGAAGTGCCCATCTGGGGACATCCGAGACCCCAGTACAGGGAGGCCAGTCGGATTGTGGAGTGCAGTACGAGCAGGCTTGATTGATGCCGAGCGTCTGCGAGTATGGGCAGGTGAGGGTCGCCTGATTTCGTGTGCTGAGGCAGTGCGGTTGGGTCTCCTAGAAGGTGCCAGTGGCTGTTGGCTGGGTCCTCCCCAGCTGACTGCTGATGAAGCCCTTCACTGGGGCTTCCTGCTCGACTCAGCTGTACCCATGCCTCTGCAAAATGCCCTAGCACTTGGCCTGTACTGCTCTGGCACAGGCACACTACGCAGGCCTGGGGGAAGAGGACCGTCGCTCACTGTGCAGGATGCTGTGCTTGAAGGCATTCTCGAGCCAGATGTGCTTACTGTCAAAGTGGCCCACAGTGGAGAGATGCTGTCCTTGACTGAGGCCGTTGGTGCGGGTCTTCTTGACCCTATTGCGGGGACAGTGTTGGACACTGAATGCAATATCACTGTGGACCTCTATGAAGCCATGGGCAGGGGGTTGGTCCTGCCCGTAGCCAAGGTTTTGCCGCTGTTGGAGATTGTGCTGAGAAGTTTCTACTCTCCCGTTACCGGACTTATATGCAGCCCATTTTGTGAACGACCACAGTGCCTTCGTGATGCAGTTCGGTCAGGCTTTGTGAACACTGGTTCGACTATGGTCTTTTCAGGAAGCTGCTTGATGCCGTTCTCAACAGCTGTGGATTGTGGCTTAGTGGACGATCGAGCAGGTGTTCTCAGAGTCCTTGGAGGGCCCATGGACTTTAAGTTGGCCTTTGAAAGGTGCCATTTGTTGGACATTTCGCCACCCCTGAATCTCAAGATGGCCTTGTCATTGGGGCTCTTTGATGATCAGAGTGGCCATTGGATGGATCCGGCCAGTGGCTGCATGCTCACGCTCGCAGATGCGCTTGAACAACGCTTGCTTGATGACACTTCCACTAGGGTACTTCAAAGCAAAGATGACGCACGTCGTACCTTGGTCCTGTCAGAGGCACTCTCTCAAGGAAAAATTGACCAAGACTGTTCAAAATATGTAACTGAAGATGGAGCTTTAATTCCACTTGTGTCTTGCTTTAAAGAGGGCCTATTGCTTAATGTCCAGCCTAGCACTCCACTTCAGCGGCTGATAAGGGAGGGTTGCTATCTTGAAACCTCAAATCGTTTCAGCTTACGAGGACTGAGCCACACAGTCTCCCTTGGCGAAGTGGTTATGCGCCGGCTTGTTGACCCATTTCTACCATTTCTACCTCAGCCTGGGCAGGAGCCAATGCATCTTATGGAAGCATGCCGGTTGGGGCTGATGGAGCTGTCATTGGGTTTGTTAATGGATGGACAGCAACTGGTCCCACTTGTGAAGGCTCTTGAAACGGGCCTTGTAATCGATTTGGAGAAGCCATTGACCCTGGTTGAAGCAGTGCAGCTTGGCTTCTGTGACCCAGATTCTGGACGACTTTTGCACCCAGTGGAGGGCTCCTATTTGAACTTGGAGGAAGCACTGGAGCTGGGCATAGTGACAACTCGTGATAGCTACGTGAAGAATGCAGAGACTGGTCAATTTCTGACTTTTGCTAGAGCCGTGGAGAGCGGTGTGGTGGACCCTGTGCGAAATCGCTACACTCCACGTGACCTCAACCTCTACAAAGCAGTGTTCACCAAGCTTATCATATATGCCAAAATGCCATTAAGCCTTGGCCAGGCATTTGCAGATGAGCTCTTTGATGAAGATAGTGGCAAGTTCCTGGACCCAAGGTCATCAGAACTTCTTGGCTTTAAGGATGCCTTGAGTCGTGGTCTGCTTGATAGGCACAGCATGTTGCAAGAATCTGCAGCTTCCGCTTTCAGAGCCAGCAGGGGTGCTGTCACTTCCCGCGATGGCCCGTCTTTCTCATTTTCCACGCAAGCTGGTTCTGCAGAAAATCAAAGTCAACTAAGGTCAGGCACTGGAATTGGCAACCTGCAGCGAGGTATGAAAACTTCTGACAGGACACGCACTGGTGTGACTCCAGGCTTTGTTCATTCCATAAAGCAACCCATAGAGCCTAGCATTCGCAGGGGTGTCAGTTTGGCATCACGACGGGAGCTCACTTCATCAAAAGGCACTACCCCAGCCCAGTCAGCCATAGAAAAGACAGAAAAGCTGAAGTTCCCACTGCAGCGGCAGATTGTGCAAGAGACAGTGTTGGCACCTGAAATGTTTCCCATCATCAAGGCTGAACAAGAGCTCCAGTCATGCCCATCATCACCCGTCAAGGAGCAATCTTCACCTAGCGGTTCTATGACAGAGCTGATGTCAACGTATTTAAAGGATAGTATAGAGCCAATTCTTGCTGTGCTGGCACCTTCAAAGTCATTACTTGAACCTCATTTTTGCGTCTTGGAGAAGCTGACTTCTCCAATTTTCAAAATGAGTGCTGAAATTCATGATCCAACTTTCGCTTCTAGGGAGGTTGCAGTCTTGTCTCCAAAAACACGACAGATTCGGTTCCATTCCATGCCATCTTTGCAATTTACTAGTTTTGCTGCAATTGGGATCCCACTGTATTCCAAGTCTGATAATGTAACCACGACTGATCCCCTGCAGGAAAAGCACCTTGAACCTGGTCAGCTGGATGTAATTGGTTTGGCTGGCAATGGCACTGATCACAAATGCAACGCAGCCATTTCAGACTCGTCTGGTATTGCTGTGAATGTTCCTTCCCCTAGCCAGGATGACCATCAGTACTCCGACAAGGCACATCAGCCTTCCACTACTGAAGTCATTGTAAAAGATACAAATGATGAAACTGCCAAAGATTTTGACTTGCCAGAGCCTACCAAAGCTGTTTGTAAAGTGGCTTTCCACACAGAGTACGACAGGGCAACACATGTCACCAAAGTTCAAACAAGTCCATCAACCCAGTTGGCTGGGCATGGCTGTGCTGGAAAGGCAACAAGACGTCAAATAAGAAACCAGACGAAACCAGTACCTGACGACTGTAAGGATGACAGTGAACAAAAATATCCTTTGGATTCTGTAGAAACGAGTCTTCAAGACCACTCTGTGGTTGTTCATGTTGAAACAGCAAATGATGGAGTTGATGCAGTTAGAGTAGAAATTGCAGAAAATAGACCATATCAAGATGACTGGCAGCGAAGTGCGAGCTTTCATGGAGCTACATCAAGTGCTGTTGTTCATTTGCAGCAGAACTTTGGAGCAGGAAAAGCTGGTCATAAGGATTCCTCAAGTGTGCGGAAAAAGAGTTTGCTGCCATCCTCTTTGGTTGAACTAAGTCCGGGTTTTAATCATGGCAAGTCTAGCTTACAATTGTCTAGTGATGCATTGTTGTCTCCTGAAACATGCATTTCCTCTTCATTGCCTAGCTTAGAGCTAATCTCTGCTGAAGCCAGATCAGGTACTGATCAGATGCCAGGCACTAAAAGAGAGATGCAGAACCCAACAGAGAGGCCATCTACCAGTGGTCAATCAACAAGGATCAAGTGCCACAGTATTTTGCAAGCACAGCCTCTTCACCCTCAGCCCATAAGCTTTGATACTGTCTTATCAGAAGGCAGCTTATGTCCAAAGACTGGCCAGGTTACTGACGAAGCATGCAGCACCACTTTTACATTGCTGGGTGCCTCCAAGCATGGCTTTCTGGACCAGAGCTCCTTCCTTGTGAAAGACACCTTGGGCAAGAGGCTTCTAAGCCTGCAAGATGCCATACAAGAGGGAATTCTGGACATGGAAACGGGGACAGTCCTAGCGGCCACAGAATGTGGCCATATCTCATTTGGGGATGCGCTTGCACGTCACATTTTTGTGACACCATGCAGTCCATTGTCACTGGCTGAAGCTCTTGAGTATGGTTTGTATCGACCGGCAGAGGGCTTGCTGTTGTGTCCCTGGACAGGCCACTGGTTGCCAGTCACTGAACAGCAACAGCTACCTTCCTGGATTGATCAAAGTGCAGAAGGCAGCTTGCCACTTACAGATTCAAAAGCTCGTGGCCTTGCAGACCCTCAGGCAAGCAGGCCGCAGGCGGACAGAAGCCGGACGGTTCTCTTCCACCCAACGCAAGACAGGGTAAGGGGGCTGGGATGTGGGCCGCACTGCACCTTGGTAAAAGCCACTGCACTCCATATCACTTCCGTTTTTGCCTGCACTGACTAAATGAATATGCTCAGAAGGGCACACAAGAAAGGAGCCTGCTGCTTCACTGACCAGTATGATCCTCCTGCTCAGCACAGTCGGATTTGCCAAGCATGGGGTAGCACAGGCTTTAATCAAAGTACTTCTTGTGCTTGTGACAAAAGGGGTGCAGGCTGTGCACAGCAGACGATTGCAGTGCCCAGCCAAGCTTTCCTGTCACGCCACTGTTCCAAGGCAACCTTGGCTTCGGGGGCTGGTCCAGCCATTGTGGGTTGAAATGAAGGCACTGTACTTGTGTCCCACAACTGACGACACCTCATCCCTGGTCTTGTTACTAACCATTCCAGCACTTGACTCATGTCTTCCACCGGGCCCTCAACAGGGTAAGGGAGATGGCTCTGCACTGTGGACAGTCATCGCACCCTTTTATATGGTCCAATCGGTTCCTGGGTTCAGCAGCTAACTGGTCCTCCCTCCCATCATATAACTTTTGTCACCACTGGGCTTTGGTTGGGGAGCTGCATGTAGTGATTTGATCTGCCTTCTTTGCCAGGCGGCAGCGCAGGAGCGATGCAAGACCTGTGATGAAGAAATTGCCCAGCTGTCCCAATGGATCGAAGACATTGAGCTGCGACTTGCCAACCTTGGTGCTGTCTCGGAGAACTTGGAGAGCTTGCGACAGCAGCTGGCAATTGCCAAGGTAATCATGGCTAGTTCCCGCAGAAGCAAAAACAGATGAGCGGTCTTGTCCGGGCATTTTGACAGCGAGAACTTGTAGGACATAGCTCAGATACAGGAGTCGCGGTTACACTGTCATCCTCTTTCTTATCCTACACATTGTGGCTGTAAAATTGCTTGATCTAAATCGACAAGCTTGGATTTGCCCAATGCTCTATCAGCTTGGATCACAGAACAGAAAACGCTTCAAAGGAGGGGGTCCTGCTAGTGACAATGTCACATGAGGAAAAGCTTGTATAAAGGTATGGAGGGGAGAACTTGTTAGAAAGCATACATCAGCAAGCATAGAACACAAGGGGGCTCAGTTTGTCATTATTATTAAAGGCGCCCGGAAACACCTTTTGAATATAGTAAAAGAAATGTTGCCAATCTGTTAACGAGGCTCCTTGAAGATGCGAGCCAAATATTATTGCACTGTATGCAGCAAGGAATTCACGATCTCCGGCTAAAAGCAGTGAACGTTCACTTTCTGTTGCTTCTGCAATGCCGTCACATAGAAAGCAGCTGGCCGACCAAGGTCAATGGCTGATTCCGTGATTCTGAGAACACTCTCAGTAATATGTAATTGCTATCTTACAGGGACATAGAAATAGTTTCATCTTTGCACTGCACATAACTGTGTCCGCTGCACATTGCTTCCGAGATGGCAGTGGCGTGCTGCGCAGCACAGTCTACCGCGGCTGCCACACCACAACAAGCCCTTTCGCCATTGGGACACTCGACTTTCAGCCCAGGCTTTGCCCTCTTGGCTTTCCGCTGTGTAGCTTGCAGTGCACTAGCCGAAACGAAGAGAGAGAGAAAGCCAGATATCAGTACGATAACTCCACTTACAGTTGAAGGATTAGAAAAATCTTTGCAGCATTGGAGGACATACTTTAAGGCCATCCGATAATTAGTTAGAGAAGTGTTTCAGGGCCCCTTTAAATATTTGTAATGTAGTTGTGTTGCTTATGTACTTATCACATCAGAAGGGATTCTGGATAAGTAAACGTGAAGAAACGGGGTTAACCGAGGGGCCTGATTTTTAAATAGCATATCATAAGAAGCCAACAAACATTGACACCAAGGACAACATAGGACAACACGCGTAATGCAAAAGCGTTGGATCGTTCCCCACCTGTGGCAAGTTGATTTTTCATCCACTTTCATCCACTTTTCATCCACTTTTCATCCACTTTTCATCCACTTTTCATCCACTTTCATCCACTTTCAGTAATTTCCCCTTTGTTGTCCTTGGTGTTAATGTTTATTGGCTTATGATATGCTGGACAAGTAAAACGATTCTTGAACCACCCTGTTAGAATCAATCAATCAATCAATCAATCAATCAATCAATCAATCAATCAATCAATCAATCAATCAATCAAGGAAGTTAATTTTATTGCACTATGTACAGTGAAAGAAAAAGGTGGTTGGAGAAAAAGAGCTGCACTCTCGCAGCTTGACAAAGCTCCAGCCACCCGTACACAGCAGTGGTAGTGTGCAGAGAAGAAAAGAGAGAGAGAGAGAAAAAAAATTCTTATACAATGTAGAGAAGTCGTAGAAAGATGTAGTAAAAACCTAAGTAAGCATACATTATATTCCAGTGGCAATAGTTCATTATAAGCATTGATTTGGGCATATTGAACAAAGATGCACAAGGCTTGTGCTTCGCCATTGTAATAATAAAAGAGTAAAAGAAGAAATGCAGAAACTGCCAAAACTCAAACGCCATGCGCAAAAGGGATACCAGAATACATGACACAAGGCTCCGGTCACTTCATTGAAACAAACAAACGTGCAAGCAAAGAAACAAACACGAATCACAGGAACAAAGTAACAACATAAACAATGTTTTTATACAAGTTCCTACAAGGAAACATTTGAATTATTCTACAGCAGGAAAATTTTTTCAACAGTCTCATAAGTGCACACGTTATAAAAAAAGAAACAAAAAAAGTTGACTTCGTGCTGGTCAAGTCGATCACATGAAGAATTCAAAAGTAGCTGATATATATGAATAGCTGAATACTGATGTATTCTTTTGATGTTGCTGAATATGTTTCCATTGTGACCACCTGTATTTTAACCCCCCTACGATAATGCCGTACAGGCGATGTAGGTATACTGAATAAATAAATAAATAAATAGCTGTACGAGATAGGGTTAAAACGTTGATGCGTCTTTGATCCATGTAATTTAGTGTTGAGGGTAATGTGTGCCGAATTTGTTCTGTTCCGTGGGTTGTGCACGAGAAAGGCATGTGCCATGGTGATCTGTAGCGGAATGGATACACTCTGTTAGGTTCTATAAGATTAGTGTGTTCTGGAAACGTGAAAAAGCCTTCCCTGGATGGCGCTTTTGCAAATGCGCAAAAGGAAGAAAGTATCACTTGTAAGGGTCGTCGCCATCTCTGATTTCATTGTGTTTGTTGTAAAGTCATCTTTTACTCAGCGGTGGTCGCGATCAGGGTGGAACATTATCTTTACTTCCTAACATGTTACTGCCACATGGATCAGCATGGTGACTTAAAAAAAAGTATTTTACGTGCTTCTATCTAGTGAAAAGTGAAATGCGAAAAGCCACCACAACATATTTCATTAAAGTGCAGTAGTGCAGCTCACTACATTAGTGGCATCAGGGCAAAGAAGTCAATGGCCTGAATTCATTACTATATTATTATTTGTTTTGAACACATATACACATATACACAGGTATCAGGAAAGGGAAAGCGAGGAGCAGGCTGGCAACTGCCACCGAAAGGGGCACAACGCCTGCCTACTCTTCTGAAGGGAGGTGACAGCAACCCAGAAATAGAAGATAGGAAGGGGGGGAAGAAAAAGGAAAGAGGAAAGGAGAGCAACAGGACACTGCAACAGGACAAATCTAAAGACTAAAGTAGAACTCTGCAGCCGGAATTAAAGTGATGCCACGTCGAGCAGCCTCCACAACATTACTATATTGTATTGAAGTTAAGCCCAAGTGAGAAAGTGCTAAGCAGGGGAACTGAATATAAGATGATTCTCCTACCTACAAGTACTTATGCGAGCTGTTTTCATATCTCTAAGCCCTTAGCTGTGGCTGCTGCACAGTGCTCAAGTTGTGCCACGATTGTAACATGTGCTTTATTTTTTAGATTTCTCAAAATTGGTCCCAGGAATATAATTCATAGTTACATTGATATGTTGATTTATGCACAATATCTTGGCCTTCCTGTTACGCAGTCCCTGCGTGAGGAGCTGGAGTTGAAGCAGCCGCGAGTGCTGTCGTTGTTCGACGAGGTCCGGCAACTGTCCTCCAATGAGCTGCTTTCACGTGATGAAACTGATGCCCTGCAGCGGCCCCTGGCCCAATGTCGTGGACGCCTCGAGCTCTGCCAGGAGCGCAGTGAGCGCCTTGCACGACGCCTGACTGCCGCTCTTGAGGAGCTGCTCAAGTACACAGTATGTACTCAATCTTGGAGGAGTTCTGTGATGTTGAGGCTTCTACTGTTTTGGCTCTTTAAAAATGTTATTGTGCCTCCTGAAGTGGTCAACACAATTTCCACCTTGATTATTATTACTATTTTTTGAGTGCCATGCTCATTGTGCCACGTCCATGTTCTCTCATCTATAGAACAAAAGGCAGATAGGGTTTAGTATTAATAAATAGTCACATTTAGAGATATTGCACTTGGCATGCATTTATGCAACCAGCATAAGTACACATCATGAAAAGAACGCTTCCTGTTAGCCTTATTCATGTTGCATTGTCCTTGAATGCCTGCGCTCACGAGATGCACACAAGAAATTTCAGACTAAGGAATTACTTTCCCTGCGTTTCGACACCCTCCTGACGAATACCCATTGTCACAGCATTTTACAAAGGACGTTTAACAGAGAATGTGGCTCCCAGTCAAATAAATCAAACATTTAATGCTGCATCTGTGACCTATTTTGTTGAACACTCATTATTTAAGCGACCCAAAGAAAGACTATAATTGTCAGATGGTTTTTATTACTGAGTAAAAGAAGAAGCGTGGCCATATTTTTCTAACCTACTGGACTCTCTGTTATTGATTTAGCATGATTAACACACAGTCTGACAAAAATGGACAGCAAACAATGTCTGCTCTATTTTCCAGGGGGAGATGCAAGTCTTCAGGACATGGCTTGACAATGCCCGCAAGGTCTTGGCCAGGCATGAGGAACTGTTGGATGACATCCGGAATGTGGCTGACAATGCTGATCACTACAGAGTGAGTGCACCTCCAGGTTGTCCCATTCTGTTAGGCATCATGTAGCACATTATTTAGGGCTGTGGCGTGAACACAGTGTTGGCTTTATTTTGCCTCGCTAGCTATTATGGACTCTCCCCTGCCTTGAAGCCATGGAGTAGTAGCAGTGGCGGCAGGGGTAGTAGCAGTAGTAGTGGTAGTAGTGGCAGTAGGTAGCACAGGCTCTTGAACAAAGATACCCAGCTTGTCTCAAGATTTGATGGAGGGTTTTCTGTGTGTCAGCCGAGAACAATGCCATGGAACTACTCTAATCTAGACTCTCCAAATGTGTTGCTTAAGGCCTAATAGCACCCTTGCGTTTCTGATGCCCACGCCACACTTGTTTAAAAAGGGCTGATGCTGCTGGTCTCATGTGCTTCCTCCAGTGCACCGAGTGCAAAACATGCAAACTGAGAAAAAAGGGACATCCTCAGGCTATTGGTTTCTTTGCGAGAAAGCAAACAATCTGGTCATTAACAGCTGTTGCTATAAGTGCACTGCAATTTGCAAATGGATGGCGGAGATTGATGCCTTCTAGCAATGCAGTTAAATGTGATGTTAAGTGGTTAGATGTTAGGTGGATTTAATGTTCAACCTCGATTTCTGGAGCTGCAGTGTGTTCCTTTGCCATTTTTGCCAATGCCAACCAGGTGAAGGATATTGTTTGTGAACATTGAAATTGTTTTGTGCTGCTGGGTTTTCATAGTTTCATAAATGACTTTTGGGCTTACATACACGCACAAAATTCCACATCTGGAGTTTATGCTTAGTTTCTAGGTTCATTAGTATTAGAAGTGGGCACAAATACACTTTTTAAGAGCTCCAGACTACAGAAATGAACATCAGTTGCTCACTAGCAGCAAACAGTTGCCACAATATAAGGATGCAGCAATATAAATGCCAAAATGTGTAATTGTGCAAGCAAAAAATAAATAAAGGGGTAACATGCATTTATGGCATAGTTTTTCAGACCAAGTCTTCTCCCTGCAGGACACATACAGATGGTAATTCTTTCTTTCCTTTTTTTCGTTTCACTTTCTTTCCCCCCCCTTTGTTTCCTTTCCCCCAGGCATTTTCTAGTGATGTGATTGCCCACCAAGCAGACCTTCGTTTCATCACCATGGCTGCCCAGCGGTTTGTGGATGAGTCTAAGGTGAGTATTCTGTTTTTATCACGGTCAATGGAATATCTGCAGAATTGTTTGATTGCCTTGGATGCTTACTGTGTCTACAAGGTGCAGTTTGATGCAATGCAGAATTGAAATTTCAGCTAAGATCTGAACTGAAGCCAATTTTATGCATTGCCTTGCTTTACGTATCCTGAGACTGTGCGAGCTCTGTGCTCAGTATCATATGGTAGAAAACCAATTAATTAAACTTCACTTTGTGGGGTCTCTCACCCATACTCTTTGGACAAAGGAACGACAACACAGTAGTGCAAACAATCACAAGGGCCTTTATTGCACCTTTCATAAATCAATGCCTGCTAGTCGAGTTGCTATCCCCAAAACATGCCGATGGGCGCGCGACAAATCTAGGAAGTCCGACTCACCGCGACTAGATAGCGAGCGAATGTGTTCGCCCCATGCTGGGTCCCAATGCTGGGTCCCAATGCCTGGTCGTTCGCGCTGTGGTGTTCACCCGCGACGCTCACGGCGCGCCGGACGACCACCACCGCGGGTTCGAGCACTCCGAGCCGCCGCGCGCGCAGGGCACCGCGCGTCCGCGCCTGCTCCGGCCCGCTCCGTGTGCTGACGCGCAGCTGCGCGCGTACGCGCCCCGCCGGCCCCGCAGCTTAGGGGAAGGCGAGACCGCGCGCGCGCAGCAAGGGAGACCCTAGGCAAAGCTCTCAAGAAACAACAAAGAACATTTATCAACCTGGGACTCAATACAAACACACGTTTTAACATAACTTCCGAATATGAATCACACAAAACATGGCCGAATGGTCGCCGGTGGCCGCTAACGGCGCACCGTGACAGAGAGAGAAACAAAGAACAAAGAACCCCCAGCAGAAGAATTTGCCTATCCTTCGGTCAGCGCCTGCCATCGTGCGCCCCACAGCAGAGAAAAGGGAAATAGAGAGAAACGACAGACGAACAGACGGGGGCACGATCAACAGACGCTGCCTCAGGACATCGAGACGACGGAAGAGTGCGCGCACGCCCGCCGAGGCCGGGACCCCGACGAGCCGGAGTAGCCATCGGCCGGCGGCGGACAAAGGGGGCCGCCGCCGGCAGAGAAGGAACACGTACGCACCTTCCGACGCCCCGATGTGGTCTCCCCGGGCGCCCGTCTTGCGCGCGCTTACCCGGAGTGCACGCAAGCAGGGCCCGAATCCCGCCAAAATGTCGGCCAATGGGGAAAGCCTTTTGACCTTCGCGTGGGCGGGATGGCAGCAG
This sequence comes from Dermacentor albipictus, assembly GCF_038994185.2. NCBI lineage: Eukaryota > Metazoa > Arthropoda > Arachnida > Ixodida > Ixodidae > Dermacentor > Dermacentor albipictus. The sequence goes on along the minus strand of NC_091826.1, from coordinate 7,763,599 downwards.
AGTGACATTGTTTTATGACCCGCTGCCACCCCGTCCAGGCAAGGAGGAGAGGGACACGGAGCCCCCGGCAACACAACGCAATGGCTCCACACAACCACCGCGAGAGCCGGAAACCTCGGCGAGAGCCGGAAACCCCACATCCCTCAAATATAGGGGTATTACTCAGGCTCGCGCGTGCGCACCTGACCCTTCTCTGGATCGCACAGCGCCGGCGGAGCGGCAGTCGCTCCCTAGCACTTTCGCAGCAGCCCTAGCAGTCAGAGCTGTGACCCCTAACCCGTGGTTCGCAGTGAGTTGCGACCACGGCGGGTTCAGGCCAGTGGGGACAGGGTGAGTCTCGACCTAAGGTGTTTATTCACCTTAGAGTACAATGATTCCAACAGACCACAACAGCCACAACACACACAAACACAACACAACACAAAACCTCAGCGGCGGAGCATTCCGCACGTCTGGGGTGAAACAACCGCACAATGTGGGAACCACAAAAGAGGCTGATAAGAGTTCAGCTCACCCAAGTGGATCCGCGCTCGGGCCCTGGGGCGGTGAGTCGCACACAAAGGCCGGGCGCCACAGGGAAACGGCGTGCGGCGGTCTCAGCGGCTGATTTGAGATGCGGCCGTTCGCAAGCTCTTCTACCGTGAGACCAAGATGCATCGGGGGAACAGCGCTGCTCCCCGAGCGGCGGAGAGGGAAGTCTCCCCGGTTCCAAGAAAGGGAAAGGAGGGAACGGGGTGCCTTGGCTGCAGCGTTGCGGCCAGGCGCGAAGAGCAGCGGGAGCGGCGACGGTGCCCTCTCCCCGCTACCCTCCGCGAGCGAGCACGTGATTATCGCGTGATAACCGCGTGGCCGCTCCGGAGATATCGGGATGCGCGTGCGATCCCCACAGCGCATACGGTCACGCGAACGGTGGCGGGTTCGAAGGCAGGCCACGCGAGGCGGTCTCGCAGAAGCTTGGATCGGCGCCCGCGCAGGACGTCCGCGCCGCGTGACGATCTCGAACCCAAGAGGGAGCCTTGTCTTGCCTGCACCCAAGTAACCCCGCAGCAGCGCAACACTCGCGCCATCTCTCGCACTGCACTTGTACCACTCCGACCACCACCGGCGCCAGGCCACACGCGAAGCCGCACTGCAGGAGCTATGCGGGAAAACAAGATATCAGGGGACGCGTGAGAGTCGCGCATCCCCACAACTTGAATGAACTATCAACAAACTTTTACAACGTAGCTCACACTAGTGATCACGTGTATGTACAGTTTACATGCACAAATTTCCCAACATTTTGTTGCTGTTCCTTGGAATTCATTTTTGTTTCGCCATACAAGCAGCCCTCAGAAGTTTAACTGAGCTCATTGGTTTCTGTTGCATTTTTTTCCAGGAATATCTCCGCATGCTGAATGACCACCGCACAAGCCTGCCACAAAGGCTGAGCCATTTGGAGCCCTCGGAGAGTGAGGTTCGCACTGAGGTGTCTCACGTGAGCACCGAATACCAGAACCTACTAAGCCGTGTAAACAAGCTCGGGGACCAGTTTTCGGGCCTGACAGAACGCAAGCGTGCCTACCATGAGGCCATGGAGAGGGCCACAGCTTGGCTAAATGAAGCACAGCGCAGTGCCAAGCGGCTGCTTGAGGAGCCGACGGCAGCTGAGCCACCCGCAATCCAGGAGCAACTGGAACGTGTGCGGGCCTTCCACCTTGAGGCAGTCGGCCAGGGGCGGCTGATCGAGACGGCGAAGCAGGCAGCGCAGGCGCTGCCACCGTCTGGTGGACCTGCCGTCGAGGAGGCTGTGCGCAACCTGGAGGAGGTGTACCAGCAGATGCTGTCGCTTGTGGGCGAGCGCAGCAAACAGCTGCAGACTGCACTTGTGCAGTCGCAGGACATTGCAGACGGCCTGGACCGAGTGCTGCGACTGCTTGATGAGCTCGAGGCCACCCAGCGTGGCCAGAGCGCCAAGCTTGCCAGCTTGATGAGGGATCGTCTTGATGAGCAGGTGAGGAGTGCCATTGGGGTTGTCAGTCACACCAGAGGCAGCCATTAGTCAATTGCCGACTGTTAGTTACATTGCATATGAAAATAAATAAAGATGTGTCTGACATAAACTTACGAGAGACGCAGTTTATCGTAATAGAAACTATACCCGACCTATGACATATGCCATAGCCCAGGTATAGGAGAGTTTTGTAATAACTTGTGGCCCTTGGATGTTATTGGGTTCTATGGTAACAGTCTGCTGTGCAAGGCAGAACCATATGACCAAGTATAAGATCTGTGTCACAAGCTACTACAGTATCACAAACGTTGTGATACTGTAGCGGCAGTATTAGAGCCACCATTATGCAAGGGTCTCAAACATATTGTGACAGGGATGACATACATGTTAAACATATGGAAGAATTTATTTACACGTTATGTATAGGTTTATGGCTGAACAGCAGCTTGCAGGTCATTCTCGGTGCATTTTATTCATTGTACTGCAAGGAATTGCTGTACCATTGTTGCATTTATGCACAAGGGCTCTGTAACATAATCTATTGCTTTTCAATTTCCAGATTCATGAACACCGTGTGCTGCGGTCAGAAATCGATGGTCAGCGTCCATTTATAGATGCTCTCAACGCTTCAGCACGGGAGCTGCCTGGCAATGCTCGCTTGGCCAAGAAAGTGGAGGCCAAGCTCAAAGACATCAATAGCCGCTACGAGAAAGTACTTGACAAGTCGTCAAGGAGGGGTGAATTACTTGATGAGGCAAGTGAACCAACTTGTTTCTGGCAGTTACACATTCAAAACCTGCTGGACACATTGAGCTCGTAACAAAGGCTTCTCGCTGTATCATACTAAGGGTCAGGTATAGAGGAAGCACAAATTCAGCTGCTGTTTTATATCTTCTTGAGCTTTGCTGGCACATTCTTTTAATACATTTGCTTGTACTTTGATCAATAGCTCTCTAGGTTCCTGCACAGTATGTATTGAGAAGTAAGTGTGTTGGAGAGGGCAGAGCAGGTGAACTAACCTTTTGTTTGATGCATGCATAGATTATAGCTAATGTACTCGTAGTCAACAATTCTACAAAATAAATTTGCATATTCATGTGACATATGGGACTCCTTATTTGGAGGGCCTCCTAACATAAAACTTTTCACCATGACCTGTGCCATCTGCTGATGCCTCTGGCATTGCCCGAGTCCCAGCTGATGGTTTTGGTTTCTTGCCTGGTGCCGTGCTCTCAAAGAACCTGTCCGGTGTTATGGCTTTCTGTAACAAACGAGGTAGAGAATGCATAGTAGTAGTTTGTGAATGTGTGCAAAACTGCAGCTCATAAGCATGTCCTCTCCTATCACTGTGAATTTGCATGCACTTACAAGGCACTGAAATTTTTTTTATTTAGACCTTTATTTCAAAGAGGTTGTTTTATGTTTTGTGATGGCTCTTGGATATGTATAAACTGTATGCATAGTGTTGACAGCCTTGATGGTCCATTACTTAGGATAAAGAATTGTGCTGAGGCATTGCCACTTGCCCGTGAAGCTTGCCCTTTTCACAAGGCAGTGTGTGCATGTGCTGCACAGGTATCAAGCTGCCTGGACCAATTCACTGGCATGGCGAACCGCTTTGAAGAGTGGCTTGCCAGTGTGCTGCAGGCCGTGGAGGGCGAAGAGCAGCCACGCCTTGAGCACGCCATGAATCAACGTAACCTGCGCAAGGACGAGTTCGAGGACTTGCTGCGTGCAGGACGTGCCTTGTGTGCCAAACGCGATGTTACCGATACTGGGCCTGTGCGTGACAAGGTATGCACATGACTTGTTTCCTTTTTACACTGAACAGCACTCAGTGCAGATCTTGTCCACTTTCTGCCCGTGCCTCAAATCTTTTCATTATGAACTCACCAAGCAGCCCTTGCCTCACATCTGGCCCTCTTTACTGAAAGGGGTACTGATATGATATTTTTGGCTGTTCATTTCTTGCGTTAAATGAAAGTCCTTCAAGAAGCCACAGGACACGCACAAACACGAATGAAAGCGTCAAACCATTTGCTGCCGCTCATATGGCACCGCCTAGGCAGCATGGTGCGCTAGAACTTCAGAGAGATAAAGCTACAAGTAATGCAATCAGAAGGCGACCATAACCACATAGCCAGTTGGCTGAGCGAGGTAAAAGTCCTCAAGTGCCTGCATTGTAATCCGTCATTTCACCACAAAGATCGTGGCGAGCGCTCAACGCCTCTTTTTGTTGTCTGCTAGCCAGAGAACTTCCAGAGAGCAGCCAGACCAAAATCATCCTGGCTTGTTCTGGAGCCAGAATCGTCCAGCAAGAGTAACGCGCGACAGAAGTTGGCGGAGCAATCTGAGAAAAACGAAGGCGCTCTAGTTGGCTCTGGCAGCCCACGGGCAGCTAGAAGTGGAAAATCGAAGAGGCCCACTAAAATATATGCCGTAATTATCATATTTACTCGAACCTAACGCGCATATTTTTTCTGATAAAATGGGGCCAAAAATTGCGTGCACGTTAGAATTAAATATGACCCTAAACCTGTGTTACCATATCGCCATCGGAATTTCAAAATGGCTGCCTCGTACACACATCGAGTCTAGCTGCTGTAGCTTTCTCCATGTGCTGCAACTACATGTGCTTAGGCAATGCTTCCTTTAACTTAGGTTAGTGCACTGTCCGTCTTCCCGTTTTCTGCGTTTGCTCTATCAGCATGGAAGTGCCGAGTGCAAAGACATGCCGAGTTCATCACGATACCGCAATTAAAAGGAAAGCAATCACGTGTGCGGAGACGGACGGAAATCAGGCAGAATCACGGGTGTTCGGAGTTCCCGAAACTTGCAGCCGGTGTAAATAGGAGAGGTGTTCTACACCTGTGGCTGGTACGTACGGTGCGGCTGCGCGGCCCCTATCTTGAAAGTGATCAGCAACAGAAACACGAGTCTACGCATTTAGGCGCACCGCGCTGTGTTCTCATCGCTTAGTTCGCGTTGAAGCAAGAGGCTGCACAAAGGCCAATTCCCTTGCTCCTGCTACTGTACTTCTTTGCTCCAGCGTTTTGGTAAAGAGTTTCCGCAGTCATGAGTGAGGCGCGTTCACGTTTGCTTGTGCGCGTGTGGCACCATGCTTGTTAATTTGCTAGTAAGTGAATGTTTAAAAGTTTATGTGGCTGATAAAACTACTATACTTACTTTTCGTATAGCTGTCTACTAATTTGCTATCATAATCAATGCTTTGTCTTTCGGGTGAACTGCGGCTTTTTTGTTTATCACAGCTTTACTGCATTCGGAGTAAATCTTTGTTTTTCACAAATGAGGGCAAATTATGTTTCTGTATGAAAGAATGAGGTGCGCAGTACTGTAAAGGACTTTTTTTAGGTCACCGAAACGGGTGCGCGTTACTATCAAGAGTGTTTTTTTTCCCCCCGTTTCTAGGTATTCATTAATTTCTTTTGGTCGCTGAAAACAGGTGCACGTTACAATCGAGGGTGCGTTAGAATCGAGTAAATACGGTACATTATGATTCAGCACTTGGGTAGTAGTCTGTATTAGAGGAACCGCCGCTCGATTAACTTTCAGAAGAGCAACCGGCACGTGCGCTTCATTGAACCGTGTACAGTCGCCGACCGTTTATTCGGACCTCACAGGGACTGCAGAAATATCCGATTAAACAGGTGTCCGAAAGAGCAGATTAAGACAAAGAAATCTTTTATTTCCACGCACTTATTCGGGCTCGGCAGTAGGCTTGAAGAAATCGTGAATGCGCCGTTGCATACTGTTCTGTTTACGCGCAGTCAGATCAGCCTGAATCTCGGAGAGGGTCGTACAGTCACTATAGGTGGTTGAAAGCAGTCGCTGCTTGCACACGCTCTGCATGCGACGGCAGCGTAGCGCATCGTGTGCCATCTTCCGACTCGGAGTCATCATCCGGTGGGGCAGTAGAAATCTGACGAATGATCTCACCGTCATCAAGTTCTGCGTATGTCAGTATCGGCACCTGTGAAACTGTCAAATGAGACGGTGTCCGGAATCGCAATGCAACCACTGCACAGGTCTCGGCAGAACATTTTCGGCGTCAGTAGGGAGCACATCGGAAGGTTGCAAATCCTAGGCCTTCCAGCACCCGCTTTCTGGCATTCCCCTGCGCAGTCTGTGCGGGCACTGTCGGTGCCATTAGACAAGTGACGCGATGTTTCTGTGTGCAGCGCTGCATCACCGCAACCTCGACACAGCACACAAAGCAAACGTCACCACGCCGTCACGCCGATACCAGTCGCACAAACAAAAAAGGTGGCCACTCGCAGCGTCGTACACAAAGAAAGAAACAAATCAGCTGCTGGATTGTTTTGACAAGGCTTAATAAGCTGAGACCAGAACTGCTGTAGCTACGAGCGAGGCAGAAACGATGATGAGCGGTGATTTGCAGTAGCGCCACTTCGTGGGGCAGCAAGGAGGCTCCATTCAAAACAAAAATGGCATTCAGCAAGTCGAACCATGCACCGGTCAGAGTCGGTGCATGGTTCAAGGATCAAGTTGGCTCAAGGAGTGTCCGAAAAATCAGACGAGAGGTTGCAAGGTGTTCAAACTTTCGGCTGTTGTTATACATTATGGTCTATGGGGAGAATGGCGGTGCTGCAAAGCAGACCGACTAATCGAGCATGTCCGAATTTTCGGAGTCCGAAAAATCGGTCGGCGACTGTCCTGAGCTCCGGCTATGGGGCATTTGTCCAATATATTGGACATCAAATACTCCACCACTACCCAGGCCGCAGCATACTTTAGCCCGTAAAACCGAATTGTCCAATATTTTAGACACCCACTAGCGCCACCTATGAAGTTTTGTTGAAAATGCATTACTAGTTTGGCCACCGGGGGTGTTTGCAATGGCGACATTCAGCAGCACGGCTTTCTACGTCGACCGCCGAGAAAGTAGGTTCTATTTCTCATACTTTATCGCATGTTCTTTTTCTGTGATAAAATTTTGATTAATAAACAGATTTAGTACTTTTGAAGCCATTTTTAATATTAAATTTGCCCTTTGCTGCTGCATACCCACTATACCAAAAATGAACGGGTAGATTTGCAGTGTCCAATATATTGGACAGCATGCTGTACTAAAACAGCCGATAATTGTGAAATACCAAAATTCACTTTTCGTCTCCGTAACGTAAACATCAATTTCTAAAAAGCTCACAAAAATCTGTGAACTTTAATACACCTCAGAACTCGGGAGTATATGTGAGCAAACACAGGAAAACTTGGTGGTGGTGCACTCATTGGGAAAGCCAAACGAATCAGAAACTTGCAGTAATCTTTCGTTTCATCGCCTACAAGGGACAATCAGCTTTTGCAAGACGAGCCACGAAAAAAGAAACGCAGGCATGGCGGCTTAGTTTGTACACGACAGCATCATTTGTATATACCAGAGCCCACTTGTGGACAGATGTAATTGCATCCCCGTGAGCAACAGATGGACACGCGTCTAGCAGTGACCCTTTGAGGGATTAGAAACCAGATAGACATCAGTCTTTAGGAGCGCAACACGATAATCCCGCAAGATGAAACCAAAACTAACCAATGCATACCTTTGCACACGCGGATGCGCGAGTGGTCACTGAAGCGCCAGCGTAAAGAAGTCTTGGAATGAAAACCAAGTGACAGTAGAGCAAATAAAGAATTGCCTTTATCTACACAGGGTGGAAGCATTTCTTGGGTAACGAAGAGTAAAAAAATAATTTGTGCCTTTTTCAAACTTGCAGACCGCGCCGTAGATATACGGCATCAACCATTTGGGACTTGTTTGCGGCGCCGTATATTTATGACATTGACCGGGAAAGGATTAACCTTGGCCAGCCTTCAGATAGAGTAGAGGCGTAGAAGAGATGCAAGATGTTTTGTTTTTTGTTTTTTCCCCTGCTGCACGCCTAGATACTAAAACCAATATCACTCGAGCACTTCCTGTTGTGCAGTCAACGCTGATTGAACTCATTGCAGATAAGCACTGCAATTCAGTAATATTCAAGCATGCTTGACTTCAATCTTTTTATACAGTAGAACCTTGTTCATATGTCCTGAGAAAAAAAAAAGGAATGACAGAAAAAATTTACTAACCGGGAAAGAGTACGATCTAAAGTAAATAAAAAAATTTGACATGAATCCCAGCCCTCGCTAACCTATGATCAGTGCACTTTACCCTAGCTAACACTTCTACATCCTGCACTATGCTGGGATCGGCAGAAAGTATGAAATTTCCTGTTTCCTGTTTCACTGTTGCGGCTATTCCAGGTCCACTTTCTGTTACTGCGCTTCTTGAAAAAGGTGTTAATTTTTCTCAGCTTATTCCTTTCCGCGAATTCTACCAGCATCTCTGCTCTAGTGTTCCTAGAATCAACGCCGTAGTTGCCAATTGCTTGTTCCATAGCCTGCTTTCCTGCCGCTTTTGCATTGAAGCCGCCCATTATTACAGTATACAGAGTTTGACGTAATAGTTCTGTGGAAATCCGCAAGGTGTAGAGAAGTAATTAATAACGGGAAAATCAGACATCCACCTGTTCATAGCAATTGCTACTAAGGAAACCCATATGGGTTCCTCGAAAAAAAAAAGCCTCACAGTTGAAGAAAAAAAAAAGAAACTGAAAGACACCTCGACACCCTTGGTTCTCTGGCCCTGGACCGAGACCAGGACGAATTTTTCTTCAACTGTGAGGCTTTTCTTTTGAGGAACCTGCATGGGTTTCCTTTGTAGCAATTGCTATAAACGAGTGGATGTCTGATTCTCCCTTTATTAAGTATACTGAGTTTGCACTTTTCTCATCGCTAATTTAATGTTTTGATTATCGCCTACTAAATGTGTGCAGCACAGATAGGTTAAGATGCTTATCACAATAGGTTTGGCGGCAATACTATGAATGCGGCCTGTGACGACCCGGATGGCGGGTGTAGATTTGCTGGTACCGGAAGAGACTGTGTACGCCGCCATTTTCACGTGAGATGGGTGGCTATATGCTGTTCTTGATTACGCACGTCTCGTGCCTTTTCTTGTTCACATGGGACCTAGCGGCCGGAAAATGTATACAATCGCAGTATGCTGGAGAGAACGGTGGCGTGTTTTGGTTATCGCATGTGCTACGCTTCTGACGGCACCACATGCTGTGAAACGGATAGGCGAAGAGGCTTATTGTAGTATGATGGGCAATGATAGCTGTGATTGCTGCATGTGACGATCCAGGAGATTTGCTGGTACCAAAATGAGAAACTGAGTGCGTGCCGGGTTTTCATATGAGACGATCAGGCAAGCATTGCGATGTAGCTGCTGCGACGGGCAGCTATGTACTGTTCTCGATCGCTTGCACCTCGCACATTTTTTTGTTTACATGGAATCTAGCAGCCTGAAAATGTGTTATATTATTGCAGTTTGGCGATGTACTGAACGTTGGTGCCGAAAAATAGTGCTTTCCGGGAACGTATGAACCGGTGAAAAATGAGCTTAACTCTATTGGGTCATTTTTTGTGTTCTTGATTGGGAACATTGGCGCTAGGAAAATGTGCATAATAGGAACAGATCAACAACATATCACCAGTAAGTAAGTAAGGATCAAAGCTTCCTGTGTGACATGTGTGCAGGTTTGTTAAGCACTTGCTGCCTGCATTGCTCTGAGTGCATTAGGATCCTGAGACTTCTCTTATGTAATGGAAAAATAGGAAGGCTCTTTACCTTATGTACCCTGTCATGATTTGTCTCAGTTATATTGTTATGGAAGGATAAAAGTATGTACTTCTTGAAGTCCAAGCCCAGGCCGTCCAGCAGATCTCGGCGGCCCTCGAAAGGCAACGACCGAGTGAAACCGGAGGGAGGCTGCCACCCTAAAAGAGAGGCAGACGCAGTCGACCAAAGGGAGTAGTGCGACCGCGGCCGAATTAGAGGCGCCACACGCCGCTAAGACGTCATGGCCGTGTCACGGTGATGCCTCCCTAACAGGGGCAGGCTAATCATTCTGCAGGCATTCATAACAAAGTTTCTTCACTCACTCACTTCTTGAAGTGGATTCTGGAATACTGCAGCTGCCATATTCATTTATGAAAGGTCTTCAACCGCATTGTCTGAAACGCAAAGAATCGCTGCTTGGCGAAATGAAACCTACTTGTGGTATTCAATTCATTCTTGCAATGCTGCGCGTGTAGGTGAAGCAGCTGGAGCAACAATGGAAAGAACTCGGTGAAGCGCTGTCTGAGCGGGAGAGGCAGGGACGGCAACGTGCTGAGCAAGGGGCAGCATACGAGACACTGCGACAGCAAGTGTTGACGTGGCTGCAGACAACTGAGGGACGCCTCGACACCCTTGGTTCTCTGGCCCTGGACCGAGACATCTTACGCCGACAGGCTGCTGAGATCAAGGTGTGTACTTCTGTTGTCTAGCAATTCATGCCATCTACACCCTTTGACAAAATTTTTGTTGCCCCTGGTTTCGCTCCTGGTGGATGGAAAGTTAGGAGGATGAAACGCCTACATTTTGGTTGGTGTTGCAACTTGTGCAGCCTCTGGTAAAGGAGCATGCTGAGTACGCTTCCACCATGGACCGTGTCAACGAGTTGGGTCGCAGCTATGATGCGCTGCGGGTGGACAGCCGCTCACGCCCGCCTGCCCGTAAGGGAGGCAGCCCCCACAAGGAACCCTATGCCAATGGCAGCAGCACTCACGGTGGGTCATTGCTCCCCTGCTGAATTCTGTAGCCAGTAGCTGCTACAGAACCTCGAGGCAATACCCTGTGGCTTTGCTGGCTGTTTCGTGGAATTCTAAGCATGCATAGTGCAAGAGGAAGGAATCTTATGTTTTTGTACCTTAATTAGTACCGTATTTACACGATTGTAAGTCGACTCGAATGCAAGTCGACCCCCCCATATCGCTTGACCGGGAAAAAAAAAAAAAATAAGAGAGCATACCCGAGGGCGCATTCGATAACGAAAATTTATTAGTAGCTGACATGTTCACTCGACTACTCGTCTTCACTAGTGCTGCCATCGTCATCGTAGCTGCGGTCGCACAGCGCGTCGTGGTCCAGCAAAATTTCAAATTTGGCAAACGACCGCACCGGACATCTTGCAGAACAGCCGCCCACGCCAAATGCACCCAACCACACGCAGCCATCACGGAGGCTCTTTTGACAGGTCCGGGTGGCGTAATTTTGCAGTCTTCTGCTGCCAGCCACTCGTTGTACTCACGACGGAGCAGAACCTTAAAATTAAGGCGAAGGTCCGGGCTTGTTTCATGACCACGTCGCACTTCAATGGCAGGGACCGATCACGCATTTCAGTGACGCACGCCGCAAGCTTAGCCTACAGCTCCGGAAAGCGTCCAGACTTCGGCACGTGGGAAAAATGTCACTTGCCGTCACAGGGTGAAAATATCGCTTCGCTGCAGTCGCCACTCTCGCACTACCCATTTAGAAACATCAAAATTGCGGCCCGCTCCGCAGTGATTTGTTTCTTCGGCGTAAAGCATGGCAGCCCCCTTGAACGCTGCTGTGAACAAGTGCCGAATGATTAGTGGGCCTGCAGCACTCATGACAACTGGGGAAGCATAGAAGTAGCACGTAGCCGGCAGTCAAGTGGAACGCGTCAAAAAGTTGGTCAAACCAATTCCAATGCCTTTAAACAGAGAAAGAGAAACCCGCGAGCGGCGTCTGCTCTTGCATGAACTAACGATACCCCCGCAAGTGCCGCCGTTCTGCGGGTGTCGCCGCAAATGAGAACAGCGGCGCTTCCATCAACTATCGACACCACCCCCCCATGAGTGTTGCATGCACTGTAAGACTCTCAAAAATGTTGAAAAACCCTTACGAAAAGCGAACAAACACGCGGGATAGCGAAAAGATACGGGTAGGGCCATAGAGAAAACATAAAATTGTAACTATGTTGTAGCTCCTGTTGGTATCGCTTTTTTTGGCGGGGCCATGTTTTGGTTTCGATTGTAAGTCGACCCCCCAACTTCAGACTTTCAAATTTAAAAAAAGGGGTCGACTTACAATCGTGTAAATACGGTACTTAGGCTACGTCTAATATAGCTCTCCTTTCCTATACTGGTAGACGAGTTTGCAGCTTGTGAAAATAAGGGGATAAATGAGGAATGTTATGGTTAGGGGTGGCTACACACCTATTGTGCAACTTGACATGGCTGCTGTTAGTGTCTGTGAAATAACATGCCTTTTGTTAATGAATTGGTAAATCCCTGTGCACAAGTCCCAGTGGTCGTAATGTTCAGCTGCACACAGCCCACTGCATGCAATGGTTTCAACATGATGGCACTGCATTCTATAGCACATGCTTGCCCTTAGCCTTTCTGCTGAAATTGCAACGAGGTTGTTTCTGTCGTGGCTTAGCCTGTGCAAGACATTCGGCACTCTGAAAGTTGTTTATTTTTCTCAGCATAATGGGATTTGCCTCTTGGGTTCCCATGTGCTGGTTCCCTCTGGAAGCTAACCTCTTCTGTCTCCCTGCTAACCCGCATGCACCCTGATAGAGTCATCACCCGAAGGAAGGGCACTGCAGAGTCCACAGTCCAGTGCCTCCAGTGGTTTTAGCAGTAGGCACAGCTCGATCGACCAGTTTGGGCCCCTCGAGGGTGAGTGTGATGGGACCTAGGGTGGCTTATGTGCCAAGCACCACTTGCTTGAGACAGTGGGACTGTGGAGGGTTGTCTGCGACTGTCATCATGAGTGCCTACGACCACACTACTGTTTGGTTTAATTCGCCAGAGAATTGTTACATGTAATATGTATGAACACAGGTCCTTGTGGCAACATTTAGAAATGTGCTGCAGGAGCAGAACGATTTAGGGACCACAGCTGGTTGTCCCTGCACTGCACTGTGCAGCCACAATATCTGCATGAGCACTCTCAGCTGACTAACTAATGATGCGGTTTCTCTCTTTTCCTGCCGCACTTCTCTATGCCATTAAGAGTACAAGCAAGCACATTACACACTTGGTCTAAGTACTACTGACTGGGTTCATTTGTCTCCATCTGTATCTTGATTCATCTGACATTCTAATCCTGTTAACCCTATTTTCTTTTTTGCTATTCAATTTAGCTAGCCTGAAAATTATGTGAAGTAGCAATGGTCATGGCCTCGTGTTGACTAGTCGCAGCTAGTAGCCGCCTGGTTCTGTCTCAATGTGGTGCTGGTCGCATGCTGTGCCTTGACCCATCTCGCCTCGCCTCTCTTCACTCTTTGGCCCAGACCTGAGCCCCGTGCAGCAGCAGCTTTCCGAGATGAACCACCGTTACCACCTGCTCGGTGTGCGCCTCTCAGACCGGCAGCAGGAGGCGGACTCGCTATCCGAGGAGCTGCGGACATGCACTGAGGCCATTCGCACGCTGCTAACCTTTGTCAAGAGCCGTAGCGTGCCCCGTGACTTGCCGACAAGCCAGGAGCTGGCACACCAGCAGCTGTCGCTGCTGCGCGAGCTGCAGACAGAGCTTCAGGAGAAGCAACTTGAGGTGGACCGGGCACGCCTTCAGGCCCAGGAACTGCTGCGGCGCCGACCACAGGCACCCGGAGCCGACGCCCTTCAGGCGCAGCTGGACGAGCTGCTCAGCCGGTGGCAAGGGCTGCAGGGGGCACTGCGCTCGCGCCTCCTCCTGATACAGTTGCTGAAGGAGTTCCAGGTTGGTTGGCACACACAGCTGGCATGACAGCAGGGGCTTGTTGGCATCACATCTGAACAAATTGTCTCTGCCACAACTGCTTTTTTGCAGGCAGAGGGCTAATGGACATCTTCATACACACAAAGTGGTGTATACATGGCTAATAGAACAGGGAACACATGAATTTGCATTCAAGGGCCTCTAAATGACTCAGCATCTGGGCTGACACTAAAGTGTTTGACAAAATGAAATTTTCTTGAGGGCAGCTATGCGACATCACATGTTGTGACGTTCAAGTTTATCTGTTGCAAGTAATTGTTGCTTAAAAACAGTCAGTGTCCCTTCCATATTGTTTGTAAATGGGTGTAGTTACAGCAATTCAAGTTTTTCAAGATGGTTTACAGACACACATACATTGCAGATGTGCATTTTTGGCTGGCCATTGTAGTCAGTGAAAAGTATTGTGTGTAAAAAACTGCTTTTGCCTTCATTTCTGCAGGATACCCACGATCTTCTGCACAACTGGCTCATCCAGAAGGACAAGATGTTCCAGGTGTTGGGTCCAATTGCAACTGAGCCACGCCTGGTGGCTGCCCAGACACAGCAGGTGTTGTGTATGCGCGACGAGCTTACATCACAGGAGCCCCTGCTTCGCCGCTTCACAACCTGCGCACATGAACTGCTGGACCAGCTGGACGACAAGGATGGTCCAACAGAACGCCGCCTTCGTGAACAGCTGGATGGCATAAAACGCCACTGGGCTGAGATGGTGTCAAGGCTGGAGGAGCGGGAGCGTGCACTGGGGGCAGCCACTGGAGCTTCTTCCGAGTTCCAAGCAGCTCTGGCCCGGCTCTTGGACAGTTTGCAGGTAGAGGCTTCGCTTGAGTCATCTGCTGCTTCCGCACTTACAGCAGAACATGACGCAGTCCATGATCTTTGAACTTGTAGCGCTAGAAGAGAGGCTGCTTTGCAGGAGCTTTATTTTAGGAAGGTACTATGTCTGTATCATAAATTTATTGTGATGGTTTGGTGGCCAGCTACAGTGGAATCTCATTGATACAATCTGTATGAGCACTGGAAAATCATATGTATCATAAAAAAATTGTATTACCCAAAGCTAGGTCAAAAAGGTACGAAAATAGGTGCACTCTGTGTCAAATTCAACAGCAAAGGTCTGTGTGGTGTGTAGTGATTCTGCTCCACAGTTTGAGCCAAACGGTATCATGTCCCACGCGCGGTGTTTCAGTTCTACATCTTGTACTGACTACAGATCCGCAAAGTATGTATGTACGCGTCCTTGACTGCATGAGTGACCACAGTGTTATCCACTGCAAGTATACCATAAAACATGAAGTACCTTGTAATGCAAAGAAAACCATATACAATTACAACAGAGAGGATGTACGCGCACTAAATAATGATCTGCTAATATTTTCTACACAGATCTTAATGACCTTTTCTGAGTGTGATACGAATGAAAACTGGCAGATCTTTCAAAGGACGCTCACTGAACTAAAGAAAAGATATATTCCAAGAAATACTATCACATCTTCAAATAAAAATACATGGTTTACAACACATGTTAAGCGGTGCATTAATAAGAAGGAAAGAATGTACTCAAAGGCAAAGCATTCGACCTCTGCCGACGACTGGCAGTGCTTTCTCGAACAGGCAAGACTTTGCAAAGCAGAAATTGAAGCAGCAAAGGAAAAGTTTTACAACTATGACTTATCTCAAATGTTAAAAATCAACTGCAAAAATTTTGGGAAGTAGTAAATCCGAAACCATTATCATCATCCCTTGTGTCGATAACCAAAGATGGTGAGCCTCTTCTGCAGTCCAATGTTGCAGAAGAATTAAACACTTTTTTGTGTTCGGTTTTCACATCAGAAGAACCAGTGCCACCAGATCTGAACTTTTTCAGCTTAAATACTTCAATGAATGGCCTCACAGTCACTCGCGAAGGCGTAGAAGCCGCTATAGATCGTCTACCAGTTAATTCAGCACCCGGAACAGATGACATCTGCACAAAATTGCTAAAGCTTATGAAACCAGCTGTGTCACGTATCTTGGTTGCTATTTTTCAACACTCAGTTGATACAGGATGCTTGCCTGACGCCTGAAGGAGTGCACGCATGATTCATATCTTTAAGTCATGGTGATCCCTCTTTAGTCTCAGACTACAGGCCCATTTCACTAACAAGCATATGTTGTAAATTACTAGAGCACATCATATCATCCGCCGTAAGAAATTTCTAACAGATCACAATTTCTTCTCTAGCAATCAGCATGGTTTCCTTCGTAGTCATTCCTGTGAAACTCAACTATACGAATTAGTAACTGACCTCCACGAAGCCGTTCATGGTGGACTAAAAGTAGATGCTATATTGATTTTGCAAAGGTATTTGACAAAGTTCCGCACATCCGCTTATTAATGAAGCTAACGAATCTTAACATAAATAGTAGGATTATAAATTGGATAGCTCATTTTTTAACCAATCGAAGTCAGTCTACGTGACCGGGTACTCACCTTCACTTTCGCATGTAAAATCCGGTGTACCACAGGGTTCGGTCCTGGGTCCAATATTGTTTCTGATCTATAACAATATAGGAAACGCTTTATCTTCCACTATCAGGTTATTCACAGACGACTGTATCATTTACAGACGAATTAGTAACGTCGAAGACAAGAACTCATTACAGGTAGACCTCGACAAACTCGCATTTTGGTGTTGGCGGTGGCAAATAGAAATTAACATTTCTAAAACTAAGGCCATGACGTTCACGAGAGCACATCGAGCACGGAATTGAGCTACTACACAACTCAGGGAATCCGTGTTGAGAAAGTATCCACATTTAAATATCTAGTTCATTTATCCTCTGATTTATCTTGGAACTAGCACATTAAAACCATAACCAGTAAGGCATCCAAAACACTCGGCTTCATTAAATGTAACTTATACTTGGCGAACTCTGCTACCAAGTTATTAGCATGCATGTTGGTTCAAAGATAGAATACGCATCCATTATTTGAAATCCGCATCAAACTTATCTGATCGATCAACTCGAAGCAATACAAAATAAAGCAGCAAGATATATCACAAATAAATACTCTCGAAACTACGGTGTTACGGATATCAAGGAATCACTTTCATTGCCCTCTCTTCAAAACTGCCGACTAACAACATTATTATCACATTTTCACGCGCTTTATCATAGTAAATCCCTGTTCCACGACTCTTACATCAATGCAGCTCATAGTATCTTTCAGAGTTTTGATCACCCATTTAAAGTGCAACCCTTTTTTGCTCGCACTAATCTGTATCGTCATTCACCATTACTTTTGGCAATATATCATTCGAATAAACTTCCGAGGGACATTGTATCTGCCATTAACCATGAGGTTTTTGTTAACAAGTTAAAGATTTTCCTAAATGTGTGATTATTTCTGTGTTGAGTGCTTACTTACGTATGCTATTCTTTCTGTATATAATTATGTCACTGTATCTTACCAATGTTCTATTTTACACGCTTGTAATTGTAACTGGCTCCCTCCTATGTAATGCCTGAATGGGCCTTTAGGGTATATGAATAAATAAATAACACATTATGTGGAGTAGCATCACTTGAGGCCACACGAACCACAGCCAACGCACTTTTATTTAGCAACATTAAAACAGTTCGTCAGTTTGCACTGAAGTTTCTTTTCAGTGTCTGTAAAAAATTTCGTCGAGAGGTTAAGAAAGGAAGCTGCCATTTTCTCACTCAGCTGAGCATCAGCGTGCTGCCAGGCCGTGTGGCCGCACTTCCCAGCAGCATTTACCAATGGTGGCGTGCCACGTGCGTGTTGTCTCTAGTGTGGATTAAAGTCCCTCCATAGACATTTGCCCCGACCAGGTTAAGTACCGCCAACCTGTCCTCCTCCTGCACGCTACTCTCCCACTCACTCCCTTAGCTTCCGGCTTCAAGCGGAACTTGCGTAGCTGCAGCTTCCTGTTCCGAGTGCAAGTGACGCTATGTTTTTTAGC
Source organism: Dermacentor albipictus (assembly GCF_038994185.2). NCBI lineage: Eukaryota > Metazoa > Arthropoda > Arachnida > Ixodida > Ixodidae > Dermacentor > Dermacentor albipictus. The sequence goes on along the minus strand of NC_091826.1, from coordinate 7,745,943 downwards.
GTTGTTTACTTTCGCATCGATGGAGAGGCTTTAATTGCACCACCTGCGGTTTAAACTATGAATGCGATTCCAGCAAAGAACCTCCGCCTATTGTAACCAGCGATATGCTTGTGTTCGCTGCTTCGCGTCAACCTGCGACGGGTTGTGCTACGAGCGACAACGTACAGTGGAATGTAGTGCCTGGGCGCTTGGAGACCACTGTCGTTTTTCGTGCATTTGGAAAACAGCGACCGCGAACTACTACTTCAGCGGAATACAACAGCTTGTCCCCTTTGCATTCTTCTTATGGTGACTGCCACAGCTCTGCTAAGCACATGCGGGTGTCTCACCATCGTCTAACAGTAGTCGAAGTGGAAATTCCCGCAGCTCAACTCCAGAAAGCGGAAACGCCGGAACCGAATTTGGTGTGAGGGGAAAAGGCGGCGCACAAAAAAGGTTGTCGCTACTTAATAAAGCGGCGGTGGCGCGTGGATGGAGGGGCTTTAGTGTGGATGGGGCTCAACACATTGTTTGTGGGTCGCTGGAATGGTATTTAGGCTGGTGCACTGGAATATAAAGCTACAAGTTTTAAAAATACCAGTAAGAGCCCACTTCTGTATTGTCCAATTTCAGGTGAAGATGCGATTGCAATAACCATACGAAAATGCATTGCTCCTGTGGGACGTTGCCCAGGAAAAGAAAAAGAAATATATTAATATCCTGAAATACATGCAAAATCGTATTGAGATTGCACTGCATATTTATGTGCTTGATGTAAAGAGGAATAAGAAATGTGATGGATGTGATGGCCATGGAATTAGTTGCACTGTTGCAGGTGGTGGTACTCACTCGGGCTACGAATGAACTCCAGTACAAGCATCTAAGCAATTTGAAATGAGACATAGGCATGGCATGCTAAGAAGTTCTGAAGCGGCAACACATGAGCATTGCTGTAACAATGATCCTTGTTACTGTGCAGTAATAAAAAAAATGTAATTAAATTGCTTTAGTTGTACAAAATAGACAGCAAATTTTTTTCTAGTTTCAGATAAGATTGTTTAGCCCTGTGGCATCCAGTTGTAAACAGCCAAAGCATTGTTGTTCCTGTAAAGTAGTAGTTCAGACCTTGTATCACAGAAAGGAGATGAGCAGAAACGTGCCTTGTTCAATTTGAAGGTCGCCCCACATTCTGTGGTCATATATGGCTAGGCATGAGTGCACCAATCCACTATTTTATGTGCAACTGTCTGCATACATTTCTTCATTCGGAGATTGCTGCGTTCTTTGGACAGCAGTAGTCAACCGAAATTTTCAATTTCAAGGCAAATTCGAATAATTGAAACCAAGTGCAATTCAAACCAATCATTTTTTTAATGCGATTACTATTGGTTTTGCAGAAATGCAATTTGTTTCACCAACCAGACATATGAAAATTTTTTTTTTTAGATTGGCAAGTTTATTGCACAGCAAATAATGCGCAGGAAAATTGTGCTTTGGGGTCAACAAAATTCTCCAGTGCTGCACGTTTGTTTGGCAGTATCACGGCAGTTATTTAATGATGTCATGAAGGAAGGGAAGCTGCATGACATGTCCGGGGGACAACGACACCTTCCTACATGTCACAATTTGTTCAGAGTCGCTCACTGGACACACCTGTGTCTGATATTGGCAGGCATCTCTTCTCAAGTCGAGCCAACAGTGGGCACCACTGTGAAAACTTGCTGTGGGCTTCCCGATTTGAGAACTCCTCACCATTAGTGCCAACTGCGGTCAATGCTTGCGGCGCCTATGACCGCACGGAGCGCATTCCCCGCTTTTGTCTGGAGCGCAGATTGGCCTTAAGGAGCTGACGATAGCCTGTGGAAACCACCAGCCATAAAGATCGAAAAAGCCTCCTGTTTACTGGAATAGCACTAGAAAGCATTACTTTCTAAGCAATGGAAGATTGCCATTAAGCACAGTGTGACCCACTATTAAACTGAAAAGCCCATTGGTATTTAGCACAACTTCGCTATTTCAAACATTCTGTCGACAAAAAATATTTTCCAGACCTTCGTATACGCACTGAGTAGTTATGAGTGGTGGCATACTAATTTGGTGTTCCCTTTAATAAGAGTAGAACATACATCCACATTCATCGGTACATAAGTTACTGACAGCTAGCAAGATTCTTGTTAAGTAATGTGATTAGCCTCCTGAGCATGTGCAGCACTGTTTTTTGCATAAAATTTGGAAGGATAGAAGTTTGTGTTAAATCTAGTGTTCAATGTTTGATTCGATATTCAGCTGTTTTGTATGTGTGGGTTTGGGGGGGGGGGGGGGCGACATTTGATTCAATATTCATTCGAAATCTACTATTCGGTATTTGCACAACCCTGCTTTCCACAGTGCTGACATGGAAGGAGCCTCTTCAGAAGCTTTCACTGTTTAGAACATAAATGAGTTCCTTTGTGTTGAAATTTTCCTTGCTTCTTTTAAAGCCAGTTTTAAACCAGTTTGCCATTGGAGCATCCTGGTGGTACACAATTGCTTTAGAGTGACCTTAGGTTCTCAAGACATTGCCAAGCTTGTTACTTCGTCATATTTGTAGTTTCTAAACAGTGTCTTTAGCACAGTAGCTGCATTTACATGGACTTCAAGAGTATCACATCAAATGCTCCTAGCAAGGGTAGCTTGAAATGGAGAATGTGCATTGCTACAGCCCGTGTAAATAAAAGCATATCGTATTGGGAATTATGGCAATGCATTCACATCGAGATGACAACTGTCCAACCAATTGGCTGGTTGCTGCTGCACTGCAGAACTGCAAAACAAAAATGGCAGCTTACAGTGCAAGTCGCACACGATTTTTCACTTGTGAGTACATTACACGAGTACATTACATGCATTGAAACAGTGTCTGCTTTGTAAATAATAAATAAGATTAACATCGGTGAGTGACTTGCTTCGTTGCATCAACGTAGTTAAGTCCACCTTGAGGAGCTGCAGACCATGACGGCCGTGCTTGGCTACCACTGCACATGGCAACAGTTGCAAACACACTGTGAAATTTTTATATCTTTATACACTACAGTAAGTTTCCGCAAAATAAACATTGTGTAAGTTTGTCTTTGCAGACAAATGAAGGAGAACCTAACAGAATGTAGCCTACACTCTGCAGGTACTTTTGGTAACGTGTCCTACTTTTGGTGCATTTTTCAATGTGACAGCAAAAGCACACTTGTCGGAAGTGAGAGCTCTAGCTTTTATACTTGACACTGGATGGTGCTAGTTGGCTGGACAGGAAAATGCGCATTCATGTAAATCGTGGAGTATGAGTAAATGCGATACAGTAAATTAATACGATATGCTTCTACTGTATCAATGTAAGTGCAGCTACTGTTGGTAGTTGAGCTGATGGTTTTGGGTAGCCATAAGCGCCAGCAGTGACCCTATGACAGTTTCCCCTGTTTTATTCATGTGCTTCACTGCACAACAAATATGCTTTACCGCAATACATTTAGCTGACCTAAACAAATGGCAACAGCATTTTTTTTGTTGTTGTTGTTGTTCAACTATTTCGAATAGTAAAACTGCCCTTTCGAATGAATCCTAATACCAACTGATTCGAATTGAGCATTGGGGGTTTAGTCTAGTTGCACATCTCTAGTAGATTACATGTTAGTGCATTTCCTCGTTGGTTACACATTGGCCTTTGATACATTCATTAACAAAAACAGTGCTTGTTTAACACTGTGCACACAAACCGTTGTTTAGGGACTTGCCAGAAGTCTTACACAGCTGTTTTTCTGTTCTCACATTTATACCAGTACTTACTTAATTTCGGTGCATTCAATATTGCACGCTCCTGCGTTTAAGCCAACATCTGAAGTTGAAAGGTTCGTTAAGAAGACTCTCATGTCAAGTGTTCTTCACTTTTCCGAGATCCCAAGTGATCCTTATCTGTGTCGATGCCTGCAGGGTGTTGGTGACGACTTCGAACACCTCTCTGAGGCTGGAGATTGCGAAGCCCAACTTCATCGCTTGGCAACCCTGGAGGAACGCCTCGATGCCCAGCGACCACCGCTGGCTGAAGCCGAAGCCCGAGCTGAGAACCTCTGTGAGCTGCTGTCAGATGCAGCCTCACGCTCTGAGGTCAGGGCCCGCTTGGGAAGTGCCCAGAAGCTCTACAATGGCCTCAGTCGCAAGATCAGTGAGTTGGTCACAGATTACTCATTACCAAAGATGTACATACTTTCTGCTAGGTTTTGTTTATGGAATCGCTGGTAGCTGCACACTTCAAAACACAAGACTTGCGTAAGAGCTTTCACTGTTCAGTATTAGCTATGCACTTATTATTTCTCCTACCAATACAGAGTTACTGCAGATAAACATGCTAGCTCACTTTCTCTCCAGAAACCAGACTTAATTAGAGATTGAGCATCGTTCAAGAACTGTTTCATTGTATCAATAGTTAACGTAACAGAAGTGTGTTTAATCTATGAGAACCCAAACAAAGGTTTTGAAAGTCTGCAACAAGGTTTGAGACCAGGCTAGTGGGTGTTTTTCTGTCCTGTTCACGTGTGCGCTGTAATTTTCAGTTTCGGAAGTGTTGCTTTTATCAGAAAGAGCGTGCCAATATTGCGTTATGCTTACTTTGCATTGAAAGCTCATGCTCATTCACCTCTTATTCTCAGACAACCGTAAGGCTGAATTGGAGTCGTCCTTGAAGGAGGACCGAGGCTTCTTCTCGAACTGTGATAGCATTCAGGAGTGGCTTCGTGGCATCCAGCTCAGCCTTGCTCCCGACCTGAAGATCTCGGCCGACACTGACATTCTGCACCAGCAAGTCACCGAGTTTGAGGTGCGGCACTTCTGTATGCAATCTCTATTTAGCATTCAATGTGAGCACTGTAAAGTGCATTATGGTCTTTGCTTAGATTCTAGGGCAAGTAGCTGTGGGTCCTTGTTAGTTGTAGATCTAATAAGATTCTGTGTGACTACCATAATAGCTGACAAAAGGAAATGTGTGACCAGAGATGTGTGTATAAAGATTGGTTACTAGTGTGCCCCGGAGCTCTTGCTTTAGAATGCTTGTGCATCACTTGAATAAAAACCTGGTGGAGCCCTTGTTATGTTTGCCGTATTCGCCGAAGATTGGATACCGGGGTCATTGTGATATTGATGTCAAAAGTCATTCCAGTGAGTCAACGTGGGCACTGTGATGCTGACAGTGATGCCAAATTAGAGGTTGTTGTGAGAATGATACGGTGAAGAGTTTTCCAAAACTTGATTGAAAGATGCTAGGACCTGGAGGAGCTTTACCTTGCAAACTGGGGCCATGGAGCTCTCCCCGGTCATCAGTGAAACACTGGGTCTGGCATGCTTGCTTCCTCCGTTCCAAGATCAGCATGGGGGCTGCGCATGGGCTTTGTGTCAACCTTCTCCTCCTCGGAGGCGGCATGCTGTGGTAATGCTGACTACCAGACTGGCTAACTGGAACATTACCCGTTTCCCTAGCGAATGATCCAGGGAAGATGGAAGGATTTCTAAGAGACATCCTGAGCGTGTGGAGTGTGCTATCCCAGAATGACGTAGTCTCCTCTGACATGTAGCCTGTAGCTGTTTGCTATGTGTACTGCGCTCGATGCTTTGATGCTTCTGCTAGTATGAGTATCTTGTGACGCGCAAGACCCGCGGCAAGCCAGCCCAAGACCCATGACGAGGAGCCGCGGTTCTCGGAGGCCAGGCGCGGGATCGACGGTAGTTGACTGAGCGACGAACAGGTGGCGTGAGTGCGGCCAGGCGCGGGATCGACGGTAGTTGACTGAGCGACGAACAGGTGGCGTGAGTGCGGAGAGGACAGCGGCGCGAGCGTGCGAGCGTGCGGGGGGAGAGTGGCAAAAGGGAGAACTCGGAGTGTGGTTGTGTGGTGCGGAAGGTTGGCGTTCGGGAAATAAAGCGGTAGTTCGGGACCACGTGTGGCGTGTCGTCGATCGTGACAACTGGGGGCTCGTCCGGGATCTACGTGGACATGGAGACAGTGGACGTTCCCGAACAATTGGTACAGCATCTGCTGGGGCAGACGAGCGGATCTACCATGGAACGCGAGCAAATCGCAGCAGCTGTCAGACAAAGACTGATGGCGGCCGAGGCAGTGCCTATGGGTTCTACGACAACGGCGGCGGCGGTTCAACCGGTGAGCGACTGCGCTCCGCGCTCCACAGGAGGTCAGCCAGGTCAGCCTCCAAGGTTTAAGGGGTTCAACGACCATCAGTCCCCCGAGGAATTTTTGGACCGGCTTGAAACGTTTTGTTTGGTCAGCGGTGTCGCAGCTGACAAGAGGCTTACGCACATTGTGCCTGCTGCGCTGGAAGGTAGCGCGAAGTTGTGGTGGCGATTCGTGAACTCGTTTGCGTCGTGGGAGGAGTTCACTGCGGCGTTTATTGCGGAATTCTCCTCCATTGACGCGAAGCGCCGCTTGAAACAAGAGCTGAAGCACCGGACGCAACATCCCCAAGAAAATTTAAAGGAATTTATTTATACCATCGCGGCCTACTACGACCGGATTGGCGGCGAAGTGCCCGAGTCGGAAAAGGTTGACCGCGTGCTGCGGCAGATGCACCCGCAACTCCAGGATCTGGTGGAGGGAAGACAGTTCAGCAGTCTCGCGGAGTTGGCGAAGGCCGCTGACGGTCTCATGGAGCGTTTCTGGAGGCGCATGCAGTACAAGCCACCACCACCCCCGACTGACCAAGTCGCGAGAGACTTGGCCTTCCAATCGACTATAAACGTGGCCGGCGTGCCGGGAACACAACCCGGAGGGTTGATCACAGCGGCTGCCGCACCGTTCCAGTATCCGCCGGCGGCATCCCCCTGGCCGTTGCACCCTGCGGCGATACAGCCCTCCTACCACCGAGACCAATTGCACGGATTGGCCGCATTCGCCACAAGGACGCCACATCTCTCAACGCCGTCACAGCACCAAAGGTACCAGCCGCGTGACCAAAGAGAATTCAACTGCCATCGCTGCGGAGGCGTCGGTCACATGGCCCGCGAGTGCCCTACAGGTCGGCGTGGCGGCCCACCCCGCTGCTACCAATGCAACGGGATCGGACATATCCGCTCTCAGTGTACCGGAAACGGGGGACGGTAGGTGCTACACCGGCAAGCACCTACGAGACTGCGCTGCAAGTAGCGGCCTTGGCCGGCAACAAGGAGCCTCTCCTGGAAGTGCAGATCGGGAGGACGACGTTCCAGGCCCTACTGGACACAGGCTCGAGTGTGAGCTTGCTTGGATTGCCGGCGGCAAGGGTAGCGGTCGAGGCGGGCGCCAAACCCAAGACACAGGAACAAGCACTCCGCCTGGCAACAGGTTGGTCTCAGTCGACGACTTCCCTCAAGTGCAAAATAAAGTGGGCCACAAGCAGCCGCAATCAACGCTTCCTGTGTGTGCCAGACTTGTGTCGGGACATTGTGCTGGGCAGAGATTTTTTAACAGCAACAGGCATCTCTTTACATGTATCGCTGGGTGGGTGGACGATTGGAACCGATCCACAGTGCATGGTGCCATTTGCTAAGCGTGAAAAGGACCCAGCGACAGCACTTGCAATAGAAGATGGAGAGTCGTACCACTTGCACAGCCTCTTTGAAGAAGTGCTTGTAGTTCCAGGCATAGAGAACATGCATCAGGCTGGCACCAGGGAACTACACCCAAGCATGAGTAAAGTTCTCGATGACTTTAGCCATCTGTTTACTACAGTTGCGGGATGTACCACCCTGGCTCAGCACCTCATTGACACGGGGGACAGTGCGCCCGTGAGATGCAAGCTACGTCCAGTGAATGCGAAGAAGCAGAAGATCATTGAGGGCTGTGTGGATGACCTCCTACAACAGGGCCTTATAAGACGAAGCACCAGCCCATGGACTAGCGCCCCAGTGCTCGTTGCAAAGAAGTCTGGAGGCTACCGGCTCGCTGTGGACTACCGTCCATTAAATGCACGCACCCGAGTACCTGCCTACCCAATGCCTCGAACTGACTGGCTGCTAGCGCAGTTGGGCCGAGCAATGTGGTTTTCCAGCTTTGATCTCTCCCAAGGGTTTTTCCAAATTCCTGTTTGCAAGGCTGACATAGCTAAAACGGCCTTCATTTGCCATCAAGGTACATTTGAATTTACGAGGATGCCCTTCGGGGTGGCACGTGGTCCAGCAACTTTTCAAACCCTAATGGACCAGGTGCTGCAGGGAATCAATCACCACTTTGCTATGGCATTTTTAGATGATGTCTTTGTATACTCAGAGACACTGGAGAAACATGTTGAACATGTAAGGGAAGTGCTACAACGCATTGAGGGTGCTGGCCTTACGATTAATCCAGATAAAGTACAGGTCTGCCGTCAGTCCCTCAAGTTTTTAGGTCACATCATCTCCCCTGGGCAGTGCAGACCAGATGAGGACAAGGTGCGTGCAGTGCTGGATTACCCTAGACCCAGTACAGTTAAGCAGCTGCAAGCCTTCCTGGGACTTGCCGGCTACTATAGAAGCTTCATCCCTCACTTTTCACTGACGGCACATTCACTGACCAACCTTTTGAAGAAGAACGAGCCATGGCAGTGGGAGGAGTGCCAAGAACAGGCTTTCACTGCACTCAAGCAGGCCTTAGCTCAGTATGCTGTTATAAGCCTCCCAGATCTAAATCGACCCTTTGTGGTGGAGACAGATGCAAGTGGCATTGGCATTGCAGCTGTGCTGCTGCAGGCTGGCCCTGATGGTCTGCAGCCTGTTTCCTTCATTAGCAGAGTCCTTACAGCAGCCGAGAGCCATTATACTGTCCAGGAGTGGGAATGCCTGGCAGTAGTCTGGGCAGTGGACAAGTTCAGGGCATATCTTGAATTTACAGAGTTTGAAATACACTGTGACCACTCCTCCCTGGCATGGATGTTTCATACCGACCAAGCTTCACCCAGGGTCAAGCGTTGGGTTCTTCGGCTGCAGGGCTTCAACTGCCGAATCAAGCACAGACGAGGGCTGGCAAACATACCCGCTGATGCCTTGAGTAGAGCCCCTCTCCAGTGTGAAGACAACCCAAGTGACAACCTACATGAGACGCTGTTCCCCATTGCTGCTCCAGAACCTGAAGGCAAAATTACATTTGATGAAGTAGCTGTGGCCTCGGAGGTTGACTCTTCGCTGCTGAGTGACACAACACAGCTGGTACAAGAACAGGCTCGTGATGACCGCCTCTTAAAGCTGAAGGCAGTGGTCCAAGGGACTCAGCTCCCAAGTTCGGACCCTGATCATCGCCTCTTTCGTGATCTGGCCGAAACAACGGAACTGCAGCCAAGCGGATTGCTGGTTCAGCAAAGAGGCAACCAGAAGGTAGCGTGGTTACCTAGTCACTTGCGGCAGCTGGCACTGAAGGTGGCCCACGACCATCCCACTGCAGGCCATGCTGGATTTTTCAAAACTCTGAGGCGTGTGGCTGCACGATTCGTCTGGCTGGGCATGCGAGCAGATATATCAAAGTATGTGCAGTGCTGTACTGTCTGTCAGCGCACAAAAGCTCGGCGCAAGAAACCAGAGGGCCTCATGAGCAGTCAGTGGGCAACATCACCCATGGAAGAGCTCAGTGTTGACATTATCGGGCCCTTGCCATCTACACCCCGGGGCCACAAATACTTGCTGGTAGTTATTGACAAATTTACGAAGTTCCCAGAGCTTTTCCCTCTACGAGCAGCAACAAGTGCGAAAATACTGGAGTGCATGGTGCAAGTCTTCTGCCGCCATGGCACACCTGTGGCCATCACCAGTGACAATGGCAAGCCCTTTGTTAGCACACTATGGCGCAACCTCTTGAAACACTGGGGCATCAAAGATCGCCACACAGTGCCTTACCGGCCGGCTGGCCAAATGGTGGAGCGTCACAATGGCACAATTAAGCAGTGTCTACGGGCATACTGCTCCAACCACAAAGACTGGGACCGGCACATACCTGAGATCGCCCTTGCCATGCGTACTGCCGAGAGTGTTGTCACCGGATATACTCCAGCATTGTTGTGTTACGGCCGTGAGTTGCGCACCCCATGGGAACCTACAAGCGACAAGGAAGACACAGAGCCTCCAAAAGCAGCACACCATGCACTTGCTGCGGAACTCCAGCGGTGCCTTGGAGAGGCCCTCCAGTATGCTCGGTCACATCAGGCAGCTGCTTGGAAGGTGCAGAAATCCTGTTACGACCGTCATCGTCAGGCAACAACCATCAAAGAGGGTGACCTTGTGCTCCTGGATTCCCATACCTTGAGTGATGCGGCCAAGGGCGTTTCGGCGAAATTGGCACCGCGGCGAAGTGGACCTTATTGTGTAATCAAACGATTAGGTGACAATAACTTTGTTTTGAGCGATCCTGCTACAGGACGTCATCGAACTACTGCCCATGCTGATCAGTTGATGCTCTACCATGAGCCATGGCCCCTCCCTACCAGCACAGCTTCACGATTCGAGGGGGGGGAGAGTTGTGACGCGCAAGACCCGCGGCAAGCCAGCCCAAGACCCATGACGAGGAGCCGCGGTTCTCGGAGGCCAGGCGCGGGATCGACGGTAGTTGACTGAGCGACGAACAGGTGGCGTGAGTGCGGCCAGGCGCGGGATCGACGGTAGTTGACTGAGCGACGAACAGGTGGCGTGAGTGCGGAGAGGACAGCGGCGCGAGCGTGCGAGCGTGCGGGGGGAGAGTGGCAAAAGGGAGAACTCGGAGTGTGGTTGTGTGGTGCGGAAGGTTGGCGTTCGGGAAATAAAGCGGTAGTTCGGGACCACATGTGGCGTGTCGTCGATCGTGACAATCTTATGCCTTTTCCTGTAGATAAGTGTGCCCTTTCTCCCCCATGTGAAGAAACCCCCTGTTTTAATACTCCAACCTCCCAATTTCATATTCATCACCAAGTTGGCAACTCTTGTCAGGAACGTTCAGACAATGGTGTCGGCCCTCTTAGCTGCCGTGTCACACTCCAGTAGCGTAGGCCAGCGATGCCATTTTGATATGCACCGGTGGCCTAGGCTTAAAAGCGACCCTCAGTGTGACACCAGACTCCGAGACCACATTCCTCCAAATCTTACACCCTGCTTTCAAAAGGATTTATGTCCTTTTGAATCTATTCACTGCTATGGGTCAGGATATTCGCAGTACTCAGCATAGCTGATCTAGGTGCAGTATTGAGTTCCATAGGTATGTTTCTCAGCGATGAACACTTGTTCTGAAATTGGCTCTTCCCCATGGTTGTAATCTGTGGTAGTGTGAAAGTCAATCTGATTACTTCGTTCCAATTATTAGCAATGACATGCACTGTGATAAGATATAAGGTCGCTGTAAGGATGCACCCGTGTTCTTGATTGTGTGCATCTTTTTTGCTTTACAGCACCCTCTTCCACCTGTACTGTTACAATAGCAAGCCACCCATTTTATTTGTTTTCTTACATTCGGGGCTGAGGTGCCATTACAGATAGGGTGCGATTGCTGTCGGAAATATTTTTAAGGATGTATATAAAAGCAAAAATGTGAAAATATGCAAGTTAAAATGTTAACAAAATAGATAGTATGAATTACTTGATAAGGAGGTTGTGAATGTAGTCTTTGAGGAAGTTGTCTTCCATGAGGATCATGGACAGTGAGAAGTGGTTCCATTCTGTATTATTTGTAACTTCTCAGCAAAAAGAAGTAAGAGCCGTAATTGATGCAGCAGTGAAGAAGATGGGCTTCACATATGTGATATGTTTGTTATCATAATTAGCGTCGTTTGATATAAGTTCATGCTTTAATTACCATATTTAAAAAATCGACGTAAATTAAGGGATGCGATCATTATGCTGGTTAAATTTTGTGGAAAAATTTTTTTTTTTTTTTTCGCTGCAAGATAATGGGTCAACAAACAGGCGGCTGCCGCTGTAACAGTGTGGGACACCAAAACAAAAGTGGCAGCCAGCGGAGCAAGCGAAACGCACCAAATGCAATATTTTTTCTTCTCGTGAGTACATTATGTGCATTGAACCAGTTTGTTCCATTTCAGTAATGAATAATATCTTTGATATTGGCAAATTTGCAGCAATAACATAGCCATGTCCACTTTGAGGGGACAGAAACAGAGATAGGCGCACTTAGCTGCCAGTGACATAGAAACACATGGTGGGCATGCTGCGAAAACTGTGGCATTTGTCTTCACTACTATCCTAATATGGCACGTTTCCGCTAAGGGTGGGCAAATATCTTAGCTGTGTTACAGGAGTCGGCATATGAATAGGGTAGACTTCTAACATATCAATTTAAATGTGGCTACTGTCGTTGCCGCTCACGATTTGTTGCATTCCCAAGAGTGCAGACGAGAGGAATCGAAAGGCGCCTTTTTGTTGTTGTTGACCACAACCATTATAAAACCTACAAACAATAAAGCCAAGGCAAGTTTTGTTGATTTTTTGTTTTCATGGAAGTGCGAAGAGTGATGAAAGGAATGAAATGGGGCATCTACTTAAGAATCAGTTTGGTGCATGCAGACCATTCGGTATGTCTTGAAGAGTTGTTTCGTAGCAGTTGACTGCATTCGACAGATGGTAAGTGTGATCGTCATTAGCTAGACTTGGCACATGACATATCGCTGCGACAAGTTAGGGGTGCGATCATTGCGTGGGAAAGAAAAAAATCAAATTTTGACGACAAAAATCAGAGGTTTGATCATTACGCGAGTGCGATCGTTATGCAAGTAAATATGGTAAGCGTTTCTTAATACAGATGGTATGAAAAAGGGAAGTGTCGGAGTTTATTTTTCTCGAAGTTGAGAGTTGGGAAGCTCATCTGAATTGATGTGAGCAATGCGAGAGTGGCAGCAAGAGTCTCTCCTCTGTGTTCTCCTTGATGCAGCCAGCGTACAAGAGCCTGCTAGACAAGGAGCATGAGGTGCACCTGGTGCTGAGCAAGGGGGCCGACATGGTCACCCGCATGAGCCGCAAGCAGGAGGCCCAACAGCTACGCACACGCCTCGACGGCCTGCGCCGCGGATGGGACCAGCTCCGCAAGGAGGCCACCGACAGGTACTGCACCTCACCAGCACTAGTCTTCTTCACTGCTGGTAGTTTGCACCGGTTTAGCTGGAGTATAAGTTCCCATCCAATGGGGAATTGCATTGCGATGCATTGCACCTATCAGCCCTATTCCCGTAGCATGCACATCTCCTCTCCTATACTTTTTCTGTAGCTATGCATGGCTGTCCATATGAAAGCCATGCACCGTGTCTTATAGGTAATCTTCAGCAAGTGCAAAAGCACAGTCAAGATGGTTAATACCTTGATGCACATTTTGTTCTCGTGTGCATGTCTGGTGTTGGCAGTTGCGCAATCTCAAGTTTTCGGGACTTGGTGCAAAGTATTTGCTCTCATTGCAGCAGCCAGTGTTCTTGGTCGTCGAGTGATATCTTTGCCTGAGCACATGTGACACCGCTGGAACTACGAACCTTACTTCGTGTAGTTGCCTCTTTGCTATCGCCATCAATTCTCCGCCTTTCTGGCAAAACTGCAAGATCAATTTTTAATTGTTTTCTCAGAATGGATTTTTATGTATATTTTTGCACTTTTGTTTTTAATTTGAGGGTGCTATTTGATGATGGCTGCAGGCACTAAGTGCAATCATCCATGACATCCAAGATTTACTGAATAAGAATAGTGATCTGGGCGAGTTAGTTTGAGTGGTTTGACCCCTCTTTCCACACTTCAGTGCGCTGCACTGCAGAAAGTTTACAACATCCAAGATTTAAGGTGCTGCACAATGCAACACGCTAATCTGTGATGCTGCGAGCCACACCAATACATTGCTTTTGGCGCGATCTGCACCGCGCATGCTGGCAGTGATAACCGTGCTATTATGGCCCAACCTTGCGATTTGTTTATAAGTTATTACAGACAACATGCTATCCACCAGGAATGTTCTGGGAACTTCTGGAATGATTTCTACTGCTCAAGTTTTAAAACCTCGAATTTTTGTCTGCGAGTGCAACTTCATTACATCAAACTTCAACTGTATCCAGTGTAGAGACCAGCGCAGTGCCACATTTGTCGCATGTACCACAGAGCCCCTCGTGCTTGATGCCGCCCAAGCGAGCATGTCACATTGTTTTCGGTGCAAAAGGAGCGCCAGGTGTGCCACTGATGGGCTGCCCCGGCTGACACAGTAACGGACTTGGTCGCTGCGAGCACACCTCGATGTCGGCCCGATGTGGGGATCGCACGCACAGTGACCGAATACTGCAATTCGCACCACATTGACCAGTTCTACCTCTGTCGGTACGACGGTTCTTCTGGGTCAACAGGACCGACACAAATGATCCCTTGTGTGAATGTCACTAATTCGTTAGTTTTAGAAGAAAAAAAAAGCATTTAGTTCTATTGAACAAATTCTATTGATCAAAAAACGTTTTCCGGACCTTCATTTACTATAGTCAAACCCGACTATATCGAACCCGTTTACATCGAATTATTCTATATATCGAACAATTTCTGGACATGGTATAGTTACAATGAGTATATATAGCAAACATTACGCTTACATCGAACAAAAATAGCAGCGACTCCCGATATATCGAACGTGAAGCGTCGGAAAAGTGCCGCCAGAAGTTGGCTTTCCTTACGGTGGCGGGAAAACTTGGCGGTGCGGCTCCGTCCAACCACTCTCCCTACCGTGACCGCGCTGCCTCGGATGAGCCATCGACACCCCCCTGCAAAAAATTATCCTGGCCCGCCCATAGCACTTCCTCAGACAACCAATCAGGCCCTTGTGCCCTCGTCGTGCAAGACGGCGAAAGTGCGAGTTGTCTTGCTGCTTTTCTGGTTCATTGTGTGTGCACCTTGTGGGCCTTCTCTCGCAGTGTTGCTGTGATGAAGCAGCCGAATTCACCTTTCTTTAAGGCTCGAAATCATAAATCGGGTCGAACGCGGTGAGAAGTCAGATGTCCCCGCTACGTGCAAGATTCTAAGGAGCACTCTCAGCATGGTCTTGAAGAAAAAGGGGGAGATTAGGGCTAAAGCGGGCAAACTCGCGACTTGGTGCCCGTGGCGCCCGACACATACGCATGGTCGTGCACGAGGGGTTCATCCGAAATTGCTTCAGCTGTGCCAGCTTCCGTGTGCTCGGTGATGACTGTAAATTCTGATGAATGCGACCAAGCCGTTGCCAGTGTTGCCAAAGTTTGGAGGGAGCTGTCAGAATTTCCGGAAGCTGTTGACGAATCAACAGTGAACAAGTTTGTGAGTGCTAATGATGGTGTCACGACCACGGGAGAGCCCGAAAACGAAGACTACATTGCCGACATTGTACTGAGCATAAGTGAAAGTGGGCACAATGAGGAAAGCAACGACGGTCCCTTGCCTACATGCTCCAAAGTGATTGCGCTTGCACTAGTGCGGGGCTTCTGCGCGAATGCAGAAGGTTACGACCTCAGCTGCTCTGACTCCTTAGACAATGTGAAGTGCGTGTGTCGGATACAATAAAATTGCCCAAGGAAAAGAAAATGGAGGACTGTTTAAGCGAAACTAAGCTAGTTTCAACAATAAAGTGATTTTATAAATGGTATGTGCTTTTATGACATCCAATTATTTAACAGGTATATATTGAATTGTTCTCTATATCGAACTGATAGGCTTTTTTTGGCGAGTTTGATATAGCCGGGTTCGACTGTATAATTGAGCTGTAATCAGTGCTGGCATAATAATTTATAGCTCCCTTTATTAAGAGTATACCATCTGCTTGATTTCTATATGCCTAAGTTACTGATGGCTTGCTGCATTCTGGTTATGCAATGCTAGGAGACTCCCAAGCATGTGCAGCAGCATAATTTCTAGCCCAAAATGTGTAAGCATTAAATTTTGTGAAACATTCTCTGGTACTCTCTATTCGATTGGATATTTGACGTTTCTTTCTTATTTTTTTTTATTGATTTGACTTAATATCTGATTCGAAATCTACTATTTGGTATTTGAACTTTTCTGCAAGAAAAAGAATAAGACAAACAACTTCAATAAAGGCTTCTTCTTTCTTTCTTTCTTTTCTTTAAAAACATCTGTAAGCAGAGCCTCAGTATTAATTGTTGTTGTGTGCATTCTTCATGCTTCTAGAGTAGCTAGCTGCAGGTTGCCAACAGCTGTTTGAGGGGTGATTTCAAGTTAGGGTGCACAGCTCAGCGGTCTTTGTTTGCAGATGCCTTTTGCCTACCTTTCTCCAGAGGGCTGTGTGCATACTGTTGTAAAGCAAGCATAGCCTTTCTGTACAATCACATTTAAAGTTGTAGGCGAGCCAAGCAGATATTGAACTGATGCTGGCTGCACGATTTTAAAAGCTCACCCAATTTCTGGTTCTTTGAAGTTGCTTCCATTATTATAGCTCTGCATTACAGCTTTTGTATTATAGCTATATTGTGTTCTCTCTTTCTCACAGGCATACACGACTGCAACGGGCATTCGAGAACTGCAAAAAGTTCAACGCTGCCTTCAACAAGTTCGGACCCTGGCTGCAGTCAGCTGAAGGCCGCTTGTCTACTCTGACCCTAGCCAACTACCAGCGTGCTGAGGTGGAGAGGCAGGCCAAGGAACTGCAGGTAAAAACAGTGTCATGAGCTTCACTGTGTGCTTGGAACAATGTGCTTGTGGGTGATGCGCTGCTGCAGAAACTGAAATGCTATTTTATTTCTGGCTTTCTATTTTTGTCAAATTCTTCTTTAGGGTGAAGAGTCACAGGTAGGCATGACTGATGGGCTTGGCTGCATGCTGACACGTCGTGTGTTGCCATACAAGGAATTAGTCCCTGTATTTTTAATGTGATAGCGTTAAGGGCCCAGTGTCGCAAAAAATTCGATGTCAGCCTCGGATTTTGCTTGGCGAAAAATCATTCTGAACCAAAACCGCGCAGGCCCTCCATATGGCACAAAGGTGTTACTGAAATAATTGAATTCCTCAAAGTAAAATATATCCAAAAAATTCAGAAGTACGACCTAAACACAAGCTACAGACATGATAGCGCCGGAGAGTTTAACTTGAATGTACCAGAAGAGATGATTCTGTTACGCGAAAACTCAAACACAAACTCCTTTTCCGAGCAGCTCAGCCCGCTTTGTTCCTTGCAACAATACCATCGCACTCGACTCCGCACATCCACAAGAAAGCTGCAGTTTCCGGGAAGCGTGACAGGCAGTCACACTTCCTTGAAATCTATCGTGTTCCACTCTTAACGGCGAAGCTTAAACGTCCTCCAAATTTTTTTCGTATATTCCTCTCACAGTTGAACATTTCTTTTTGTTAGGTTTAAAATGAAAATTACTGTTGCTAGTTAGCCCTGTACAAAAAAAGCCGCCTCCATTCCACCCTATGAAAGTGGATGTACAGTGAAGATTTTGCCGACGTTGCACACTACCACCACAAGCGACATACATCACGCCTGCACATACGTGTCCGGAAGTGCAGCATACATCCTCATTTCTGTAAGCCTTCTGCCTAGCGCAAGTGCGCTAATAAACTAATTGCATTTCTCAAAGTAAAATGCATCTGAAGACTTGTAAAATACGACTTACAACCTGCAGACATGATAGCATTGGATTGTGATTGGAATATTTGAGAAAACGTAATGCTGTGATGCGGAAACTCAAACACAAAGCCTTCCAGCTGCCATTTGTTCTTGTGTGAGCAAAACTCCACACACAGACACGAAAAATCTCGACCAACTAGAGGCTAACGGCTTCACTGTTAAGAGTCCTTCAAATAACTCTTCAAAGCATCGCAGCACATGAACATATATGCAGCTGCAGTCACATGAAGTCATGGAAAGCAAGGGGGATATTAACTGCGGTTTTAATCGAAACGTAAAAAATTTGTTTCAATTAAAATCATTATTAATTTACCCATCCTTTTCTTGGCGTCATGTGATTGTGACTAACAAAAATCGAGTGCCTCAGTTCCTTTTCTTAATTCTCACTCAAAATATGCAGCCGAGCACTTTTATTATTCCGTTCTACCAGAATTCAAACATTATGCTTTCAACTTGTTCAGCTTCCTGGGGGCGTGTGGGGACAAGGAAGAGCAGACGGTGTAATTTCTGTGAACTACTGATTTTTCCAGACCTTCAAAAATGATTTGTCAAGGCACAGCCAGGAGTATGACAGTGTGCGCAACCTGGGTGAAACATTCCTTGCGGGCTGCGATGTGGACAAGGACGGCGTCAAGAAGGACTTGGACACGCTCCGCACACGGTGGGAGAAACTGAACCATGGTGAGAACTCATCTCGTAAGTCGAGGCACTTGCGAATTCTTTTCTCATTCCATTCTCTCTGTTGGAGTGCCATCGGCATTTGTTCTGTTTGAAATCAATGACATGATTTCTGTGCTCAGTGTTGCACTTGGTTTGTACTTGAAGTCAGCATGCTCTCTGGGTAGTTTATTCATTTTAATGAGAAAAAATGAAATGCGTGTGATGCAGCAGTAGTGTCGTAGCCTAATGGCTGCTGGCCGAGTTGGCTCCTGGTTCAAATTTGATAATACCGCAAAATAGAACGTGAACGTGGACTGGACAGGTGCCAAACAGAAGGGGGGGGGGATTGGTGACTCTCTTTTCCTGCTTGTTCGTACTATATGCTGCACTATTTGCCAGTTGCATAGCATAGGCACTGGATAGGCGTAACTTTTTGGGTTCGGTCTGTGTGCGTGTTACACAAGACAGCATCAGTTCCTTCTGGGAAAGGAGTGCGATTTGTTTCTCTTGTCACTGCCACTGGCACAGGTGTGTCGGAGAGGAGCCGTCAGCTGGATGAGGTTTCAAGCAAGCTGTGCGAGTTCCAGGAGAAGGCTGGCGAATTGGGCCATGGCCTGCAGCGACTTGAGGACAAGCTTGCGTCCCACGACGCTCTGGGTGAGGCAGCACGCAACCCGCGCCTTCTTGACCGGCTGCAGGGCATGGCACGCGAGACCGACGAGATGCGCCGTGGCCTCGACCGACTGCGTGCATTCACCGACACTTGGCTGGCCTCGGCCTCACCAGAGTGCGACACCACACACGTGCGTGGCCAGCTGGATGCTCTGGTACGTCGCCATCAGCAGCTGGCACATGACCTGCAGGACCGCTGTGGACAGCTCGAAGCAGCAGGAACAGTGGTGGCCCAATATCACGTGAGTGCATGGCATACATTCTATCTTCATGAAAAATAGAGGCACTGCCTGTACTTCTGCCTCGTTGTCTGAAAGTTGAGTGTAAGGATAAGTTGGTTGCCGTGTGTGTCGTCTCTGTCCATCCGTGCCTTTTATTTCTTTCATCCGTGCCCTGAACTTGTAATCATGTTGTACTAACTAGGTTGAATCTGAAACCTGAGTAGAACTTTAGCCGGTTTTAGAGAATTTATGCTTAGAATAATCTTTACAGTAAGAAAAAGGCGTTGTTTCTGGCTAACCAAGAGCATCTGTGACCCGTGTAAATAGTGCCATTTGCAGTGTTGCCGAGGCCAAGCATTGCATTACAGTCTGTCACACTTTGCTCATGGTGCATTATGTTTTCCCTTCTGGACCTGGCACTATAGGCAAATGTAAAGACAGCCCAGCAAGACTTGAGTAACCTGGAAGAAGAGTTGGAAAGCATGGGCCCCATTGGGCGGGACATCAAGACAGTACGAAGCCAGATCGATCAAGTGAAGGTGAGCTCGTTGGCATGGCCCCCTTGTGACTGTAGTTGCTGACAGGGCTTGCATCTTTCTAGAGCTTCCAAGGGCGCCTCTCATCTGCTGCCCACGAGGTTGACAGGGCGGAGCAGGAGTGCCAGGAGCTGATTTCTCAGGGATACACTCAGGACGCCAAGGGCGCCCGTGCTCAGGTGAGAGGACGATGCCTCTGGTCACAATAGAAACCCTGCGACATTCTTTTTGTGGGGCTACATGATTGGGACATGATGGCCAGAATATGTAGTACACAAACGGGGTGTCAGAATCGCAAGGTTGCGACTCAGCACTTGTGATCAATAGAACAGGCAATAAGAAAACATAGTTAGCATAGCAGGATAGCGTTGCCAAGAGGCATCACTTCGTATATTTGTGTAGGGGTTCAGGACATGTTTTTTGTTTCTGCGTAGACAATTATAAGCTGAGGCAAAGCGAAAAAGAGCACGCAGGACGTCATACGGGAGGAAAACACAGAGCTTCCGCTGTTATCCTGCATGCTCTTTTATGCTTCACCTCACGTTATGCAGTACCAACTAGCTCAGCAGTCTGTTCTATTGAACTTCAATTATGGCTGTCAATTTGTACAGACATTGTTTATTTAATTGATTTTTCGATGTGCAGTAGGTGCCCAACCAATAATTCAAACTGAGCAAAGACCATCTAGAAATACAAATCACGAGGAGTTGAAGAAAGAAAACAAATTCAAAAGAAGCGTTTTCTACAAGTGGCCAGGAAAGCATGTCAACGATTCTGCATGCACATTCAGTATAGTGTGACCTCGTCAGTCTGTAGCTCAACCATTGTATTGCTGTTGTTACAAATAGATGAAAAATACTGTCGATGCTTCGTTCCCTGGCATCCTGCCATGATTTCTTAGTGGCTTTGGCGTCATACTGCTAAACACGAGGTCGCAGGTTCAAATTCCGGCCGTGGTGGCCACATTTTGATGGGGGCAAAATGCAAAAATGCACATGTACTGTGCATTAGGTGTACGTTAAAGAACCTGAAGTAGTCAAAATTAATCCGGAGGCCCCCACTACAGCGTGCCTCATATAAGATCTTAGTGCTAGCATGGAAAAAAAAAGAAAGCTGACCATTTGAAAAGAGGTTGACTTCTTTCCACTAGGCAAATGATTGCAGAAAAGGTGGGGGGGTTATTCTGTAAGAGTCCACTTAGTGGACTGTCCATTTTAGCCGCTGTTGATTGGTCAGTTGTACGAGAGATAAGGAGACGAGCGGCCCTAGCCAATCAGCAGCAGCTGAAATGGGACAGTCCACTAGGCGGACTCTTCCAGAATACCCGTGCATATTTCTTACAACTGTCATTGACCGGCACTTCCCTCACTCTATCATTGCCTTTGGCAGCGCATTTATTGAAAGTGAAGTTGGCGTCATTTGAAGCTGCTCATTAATTCTGACCAGCAAAATGTTGTGACAGCAGACTGTGCACTTGCCCAACACCATATACAGTAGAATATCATTGATAAGTTCCTGTTACTTACATTTTCCCAGCACCAGCATTCGCAATCGAGAACATAAAAATGACCCAGTAGAGTTACGTTCATTTTTTACCTGTTCATACTTCCCTGAAAAACATTTTGTAGCACCAACGTTCTCTACGTTGCCAAAAACTGCGATCGTATGATGCGTTTTCCGGCCACTAGATCCCATGCAAACAAGGGAATGCGCAAGGTGCGCACGATTGACAACAGTATACAACTGCCCACCACAGCAGCTTCACTGCAATATATGCCTGCCGGTCTCGTGTGAAAATGCCAGCGCGCACTCAGTTTCTCAGTCTGTCAAACTTTTTTAGTTACTTCGGTTTGTACATTTTCTAGGTTGGCATGTTCTTTATCGCGCTTTTTTCCAGGACGTATGAACGAGGTTCTACTGTAGCTCTCAGTAAAGGAACAAATTCTCAGCGTGTGGGATGCACACAACAAACATGCAAATGCAGCCTTCACAGCATAGTTGCTTTGCTTGACATGGCTTGTCCCATAGTTCTTGTGCTGTTAGTGACTACTGGATCAACTGGGCTATAGCAGTAGTGTCCTACAAATGCTATTGCCTTTGCTGGTCAAAATTGTCATATCTGTAAACGTTGGAGAGAAGGCGAGTCTGGCGTTATGTGCTGCTAGCCTGCCAGCTGGTTGGATAACAGCCTGATGACCAAGGTGTTATCTTTTCAGGTGGAGGCATTGCGCAGGCAGCTCAACAGGCTGGAAGAGCGGGCACGTGGCCGTCACAGCTCACTGGAGGCCATGTTGGCCAAACTGGAGAAGTTCTATGAGGACCTGCACATGACCCAGAGGCGTGTTGGGGGTGCTTTGGGTGAGGAGCACACGTTCCGGCCTGTGGCAGCTGATGTAGAGAGCTTGCGCAGTCAGCAGGAGCAGTTCAAGGTGAGCTGATGATAATGTTTTTTTTTTTTTATGCATCGCAGTTTTACTTAACAGGCAAAGCATCAATTGCGATAGCAAATTATTAGACAGCTACATGAAGTAAGGTTGGTCATTTTACCAGCTGCATACATTTCTGTAAAGATTCGCTTGCTAAATAAACTAACAATCAGGTTGTCGTATGCCCGCAGGCAAACACAAACACATCACACTTGATGTCTGTGGATAATCGCTGTCAGAAAGATGGCGTGGTGAAGAGCGGCAGCAGCGGCGAGTGAATTTCCCTTTGTGCCTCCTCTCGCTTCAACACTAACAAGGCACGCGAGAACATAGCGCACACGAAGCCACCAGCTATCTCAGGTCTGCTAGCTTTCGAACCCAGTACAGATTGCCTCCAAGATGGGAGGTGCACGACTGCACTCCGGCGCTGTGGCGGGAGTGGAGATGTGCGCTAGCTTGACCCCTCCCCCCTGTTCCCTTCCTTGTGCGTGTGAGAAGACTTTGTGCACCTGTCCCACCTTCCTTCCTTGCGAATGTGAGAAGGTGCCACCACACCAAGCCACCATCCTTCTCGGCTCACCCTCGCAAGCTTTCCCTCACACCTACAGCATACTGTGCATGACCGAGATCTTATCACACTTGGACTTTATACTTAACATTACAGCGACAGCGGAAATGAACTTGGAGTGTCCATATTATTGCTATTGCAGTAAAATTAAATTCTGGGGTTTTATGTGCTAAAGCCATGAAACAATAACGAGGCATGCTGTAGTGGGAAACTTGGGATTAATTTTGATCACTGGGTAGACCTTCGTTTTTATCCTAACAATACTGAAAGAAGGTTTAGTACTGACTTCTGATTGGTATTCACACCAGTTATTTCGAAGCAGGTTGAATTTTCTCGTGTTTCATCATTCAGTAAGGCACTTTGTCATTCCTCTGGTTTGCGTGAACATGTTATTGGTGACAAATACAGGATCAGGAAGTACCCCACATCTCTGCAGTGTGGTTTTAAAGACAAGTGGAGAATATGCAGGGAAATAACTCCCATTCATTGAGGCCGTGAGATCTGCAACAGATGTGCTACTACTGTCTTGTGATGTCGCATTGAGTATTCAGGAAACTGTATGTACTAGTACTAAAAGCTAAGAAATCAAAACATTGAGTGCATTGAGGCTTCATTTATACAGTTTAACATAGATATAACAAAGTAGGTAAAATCGGCAATTTGCAAAATTTCGTTGTATTTAATTTCGACCTTTTATGCAACTCAGTGCAGTTGCCGATCGATTTTTCTTGCACGGAAAGAGACAGCAAAATTTTCTGAATTATCAGAAAATCTAAAAAAGCAAATTTGAATGAGAAAATAATCAATTTTGATGAATTTGGGAGTCTGCAACGAATGTCACAGTTTCATTCCACGTCGACGATATCTTCACATCGGCTGTACGAAATAAGTGAAGCCTTTCGTGTGCACTCCACCCCTGTGGTTGATAGCGTCACCCGTATTTGGACGACACTATCATGAAAATCTGCAGCAGCCGGAAGCGAATGTTTCACTTTTCACTCCGAGTCAACGAAACTTGAGATTACACAACCTCCAATACTAAACACTCGGGAAGACTGCTTACATGATGCCACGCTGTCTCAGCACGCTCGCTCCTTCCACATGTAGCAGATTACCTCTAAACCTGGAGGAAGGAAAAATATAGGAGGGAGCATAATGTCACGCAACCAGCCTTGGCAAGTGAACACTCCGTGAAGCCACATTGGTGGCCCAACATGTGACCTCTTGCATCGAGGTCACGAAGCAAGAATAGAGATTTGTGGAGATGTTTGGTTCCTAGTAGCTATGCCAGTAGTTTTTATCAGCCGCAAATCGAGCCGAACCTGCATGCCACTGATGGTATGGCCGCATGGTGCGCGTTTGTTCAGCTGCCCTGCTGTGTCTCTCCCTGCAGAGTGGGAACACTAAAACCAACCACACGCTTTGACGTGCGATCATGTGTTGGGTCAACAGGTTTGGCCTCAATCGCGTTATGGTTTACTCCCTCCTATCTCTTTCCTCCTTCCATGCAGCAGCGTGCGTGGATGCATATGGGCTCAGCCTTGCTTACAGCCATGCGCAGCCATGGAAGAGACGCACGCCAGAAATTGTGATGGGTGCCAACTTATGCACCCCTCCCCCCTCCCCCCACTCTTCGTGCGCGTTTAATCCGTTACCGCGAGCTCACTCCCCTGCCCTCTTTCCCTCTGCTCGTGTGAAAAAACGGCGCTCATGAAGCCACCATCTATCTTGTCTCACCCTCACACACTTTCACTTGCACCTAAAGCACGAAGTGCGTGGGGTGCGATAGGATCATATTGCATTTGGTCTTTATATGAAACATGATGCGACTCCACTTCGGTGGTCACTCTTATTGCGCCTGGCACGATTTGAGGTGTGTTTGCAAGCAGCCACTTTTGATTCAATCATTTGACCATCTGTGTCCGTGGAAGCTTCTGCTTGTCTTGGCATTTCTTTGTGGGGGAAGCAGAACTTAATTATTTTGAAATTGCATACGAACACACTTTGTTATACTAAGGTTCTAAATACATGGTGTTCTGTGGACAAGAGGTTATGAAAAGTTAAATGCTTTGTTATATCAAGAATTTCATTATATTGAGGATTAACTATATCTTGCTTAAGCTGCTATGTCTTCTCGTTTCTTGCCATTGCAGCAATTCCGCAAATCTCATGTGGAGCCACTGGGTCGTGAAGTTGACACTGTGAATCGGGCTGGTAATGCGCTGATCCAGTCTGCATCACCAGGTGTTAACACAACTCTTCTGGAACGAGACATTGACAAACTCAATGACGAATGGAACCAGTTGAAGGAGAAGGTAGGCTTATGTAAACATTAGGCAAAGTACATTTTCTAATGTGCTTGCTGCTGATTGACATCTGGTTTTCTCCTTTTTATCTTGTGAAGAGAAAAGTATCTCAAGTGGTTCTGCAAAGTACTTGGTACTTTTATACTCTTACTTATTTTGGCACTTTTTTTTGTCTGAAGGATGAGGAATACATGGTCTGTGAACATGGGACTTTTTTTGAGAACCATCATGCCAACACATCGGGGGATAGGTGTATAGGCAAAGCGTTGTCACAATTCTTTATGAAAGATTGAGTCTATTTCATCTTTCTCTGATTTTAGAAGGTAATGTTTGCTTCTAATATAGCTGTTTTTATGTTGCTAGGTGATGTTGGCTTTTGAAGCTACCTTTCACCTGGCAGTGGTAATAGTTAATTTAGGGGCTTTCTGTTTGTTTTTTAGCTTGCATTTGAAGCATCACAGCCTTTGGTGCTAACGTGCCATGAAACCCCACAATTCCCTTTCTGAAGGGGTTAGGGTGGTGATTGACTATTAATTGAACGAAGGCATAAGTGAAATAGTGTAAAATGCCACAGTATACATAATATGAACCAGGATGAATTGTGATGGGCAATTTTTGAGCTGTGAATTATGAAAAGAGTTGTGTGTAAATTAGGGGTATGCGAATATTGAATATCATTGAATCAAATTGAATAGTGACCGTTCGAACAGTTCTATTTGCAAATCGACTAACTACTATTCTATTTTTCGGATATTCAATATATTCGGTGTAATGATTCATGCAGTGCCACATGTCGCATGCGCCGCAGAGCCATTCGTGCTCGATGCCACCCAAGTGAGCGTTTCATTGCCTTATTGCCACAAAATGAACGCCGAGTGTGCCATGGATGGGACGTCCTGGCGGACGCAGTAGTGGACTTTGTGACTGTGAGCCCTCTCCGACGTCAGCCCAAACGCACAGTGCCTAAACGGCGCAATTCGCAGAATAGCACTGCCTTGGCCCGGGCCGCCTCTGTCAGTATAAGGTTCATTCAGGTCGATAGGACCAATCAAAATAATCACTACACTATACACATGCTGTTAGTTCCGAAAGTGCTGTTCAGCTTTTCAAAACATTCAAGGCCATTCCTAATGACATGTAGCTGTGCATGTACGAATGAAACGCATTCACTGTGGACCTGCACGAATCACGCAGCAACGAGTCTTGCATGCCGCGGCTGCAGTGGGCCTTTCTGCGAAGTCCGGTAGTTCAATTCAAACTGATGTAAAGATCCATCCAAGTGGAGGTTGGGGTCGAATTCATTTTGGCTGCTCATGGAATCCTATAATGTCATTTGCGGAAAGCCTTTGCCAGAAGAAGACAAGCCACAAGGCACAGCATCTCCAGTTTGGCATCCCATGCGCAGCGCCATGCAGTGAAGAGATTGTCATCCACGCTTTCTTGTGGAAGACTATCAGACCTTTCGCATTCTTGCAACAGAGTGACGCTCCACTCTTGCTAATAACAAATGGCCACAGTTTGCACAAGCCATCCATATGTGCAGTGAGCTAAATTGGAGCACGCAGCTCATTTTTACTCCGTTGCATGTACTGCCTTTCAGATGATTCAGTATCTTCCTTGACAGCATCTGTGAAAACAGTGGCATTTCAAATTTGTTGGTATTAAATATAACGCAGCCACGAGAAGTGATCGCGTAATCGTTCGGAGAAGCGCACTTGTAGGGGCATTGCACGGTGTGGTGTTCGATGTATCGAATGTGTCAGTGAATGGGAGTTCTGTGTATGCGTACGACACCGGTATACTTTTGCAGGGGATTTTACAACTGTTCGACATAGACAATAATTTCATATATCAGAGGTTGATACCTCTGGGATCAACTGTATATGCAGAACCTTAAAACATGTTTCTAGAGCTTTCTGACAAGTGTTTGCAATGTTGCAACAGGTTGGAGAGCGTGAGCGTCTGCTTGAGGCGGCGTTGCTGCAGTCAGGCAAGTTCCAAGAGGCACTGGCCGGCGTGGCACGCTGGCTGGAAGACACGGAGGAGCTAGTGGCCAATCAGCGGGCTCCATCAGCTGACTACAAGGTGCTCAAGGCGCAGCTGCAGGAGCAGAAGTTCCTCAACAAGCTACTGCTCGACCGGCAGGGCAGCATGAACTCGCTGCAGGCCATGGGCACTGAGGTCATGCGGCATCTGTCATCAGCCGACAAGGCCCATGTTCAGGCACAGTTGCATGATCTGAGCCAGGTGAGAATACACATTGGGGCTTTGTTCGCTTACCTCCTTTGTGCACAGATGTTGGCTTCTGCTAGAAAGCTGGCTGTGATTGGATATAGGATGGTAAATGAGACCTGTTGAATGAAGAGACGGATAATACTACTACTGTTTGGTAGAAATAAGGAGATTTGAGGTAACACATGTAACCTCCAATGCTGGAATGGCTTTTCTCACCTCTGCAAAACATTTTTTTTCTGTTTTCTTGAACAAAGGGCGACACTAACTTCTGCGCACTCATGTAATGCTCTTGGTTATCTTCACCCCTTCCCTTCCTTTCCTTTTGCTGCATTTTTCATGCCACCTTGACATTCAGGGGCAAAAGAAGCTCAATTGCTTTTGTGGAGCTAGCAGAAAGTGTTCTTACTTAAGGCAACAGGGCAGATCTACAGAGTTATCCTGTAGGAGCATTGAGATTGATGTAATGTGCAGATTGATGGAAAGAAATGAAAACTACCTTCAAGTAACCATTGGGCCTCAAAGAGATGAGCACCCCTTCTTTTGAGTCATGCTGGCAGGTTTGATTTGGATCTTGCACCCATGCATTGGCATGTGTGTCATGGCAGCTGTGTCCTGCCTGCAAGGATTGCATTTTGTCTTCATTAACATGATAGCATTAAGGGCCCCATGTCGCAAAAAATCTGATGTCAACATTGGACATCACTCGGCGAAAAATCATTCCATTAAATTGCTGCATTCCATTAATGCAGCATAACCATGAAATTCTGCATTAGGGCTTATGTCAAGCTAGAAAAGAAGTTTTTGCAATCTTCACTATACAGTATGCTGTAATAAACACCTAATTAAATTCACACTGCTGTGTCGCCTCACTCCAGTTCACTTCCTTGGTCATTTCTTTGTGCAGCGATTTGACCGGCTCATGCGAGGTGCACAGGAACGCACAGCAGCCCTGGAGAGGACACTGCCGGTGGCTCGATCGTTCCAGGAGCAGCTGTCACCGCTTGTTGAGTGGCTGGAGCAAACAGAACGACGGCTCACGGCGATGTCCACCTTGCCAACGGATGCCGACCGTCTTACACAGCGGGCGCAAGAACACCGCGAACTTCATCGTGACGTGTTGGGGCACAAGCGAGCGTTTGAGGCACTCACTGAGACAGCTCAGCAGCTTATGTCTCTGGTGGGTGACGACGAGGCTCAGGCTGTGGTTGACTCACTCCAAGAACTGACGGATCGTTATGCTCGCCTCGTCGGAGACAGCGAGCGTCTGGAGCAGCTTTTGACGGAGGCACGTGCGGGCGCTGGCGCCTTTGCACTCGCCTTCGAGGACCTGCTTGTCTGGATAGGAGAGATGGAGTCGCGCCTTGCACGCTACCAAGTGCTCAGCGTCTACGTTGAGAAGTTGCAGGAGCAGTTTGACGAGCTCAATGTGAGTGTGCTTTCCCATGGCTGCCCCAGCCGTTTGTGCGTTCGACTCCCACTCGCAGTCCTTACTATCCCAACTGCATCTTGCCATCTCTCAATACCATGAATCCAGTAATCTAGGTGTACCGTCTGATGTTATACATTTGAGTTAGGGCAGAATAGTGGCATTTAGCAGATACAAGATTATGAGGCTCCTTTGGCACAAATGCTGAGAGAGTTGACACCTTTGTATCCAATAACCATGTGTGTATGACAACAAGCCATATTTGTTGCAGTGTTGTGTTTGAACACTGCTTATGGGCATTTTTTTTACAGGAGCTGAGTGAAGAGGTGTCTGACCACCAGAAGCAAGTTGATGAGTTGAGTGGGTCCGGGCAGGAGCTGATGCGGCATGCATCGGGCAATGATGCCATCCAGCTCAAAGACCGGCTGGATTCTCTACAGCTTCGTTACACAGACCTGGCACAGCGTGCATCGGAGCGCCTGCGACAGGCCCGTGAGGCCCTGCCTGTAGCCCAAAGCTTCCACACTGCCCATGAACGTCTCACTCGATGGATGGATGAAGCTGAAGCACAGCTGCGGTCTCTGGAGGCCGCTGCCCTTACTGCCCAAGAGAGCACTATGCAGGTGCGTAGTTTTCTGCTTGCTGAACTATTAGTGTCACCTTGTTGGACGACAGTAGCTGAGGTTGAAGTCTTAGTTTGACTTGTAGGGCCTTCTTCATTGACAAACTGGATCCTACCAAAACTCTGTACTGGCAAGATTATCATGAGCAGGTGCAACAGCTGCTTGAGCGAGACGAAAATCGGGGACATGACTTGAACATCTCCACAGACCCTGTGATGTGGCATATCTTTGTGGTTTGCTAGGTTCCTACAGTATTTACTGCTACATTTACTACATTCATTATGATTGTGCTTAAGTTAAAATGCTAGAAGCATGACCTACCAATGGAAAAGTAACATTTTGCAGAACATTCTTGTGATATGGTACTACAGTGCAGCAGTTCACTTGTAGCGATACCACATATAATGATATATCAGTTATAACGATGAGTCGACTTAAGGGGGGATATGGAGATCAAAGCTAACTTTGTTATTTACCAGCCGATTTTGATGAAATTTTTCACAGATGTTAATAATATCACATAAACAAAACTGTGAAAATATGGTGAAAATATGGCTGCAATATCTGAAGTACTTTTTTGTTTACAAAATTGTTCTGCTTTCATTTTCGCAAAATGCCTGCACACCTGTATATTGATGCTAGGAGTTCAAACAAACATTGATAGCACTCCTATATGTATCCTCCACACAGTGACATTCCTGTAATTTTTTTAGCCTAACAGAATTTTTTAATATTTTCATTCTTTGGCAGCTACTTCAGTTGCATGAAAATCTCGACTGTGAAAACAAAAGATAACAAATTATTGAAGCTACTATTTTGAAAACAAGTCATGTCACTGTGTGCAGTAGTGCACAATGAGTGTAACAAAAGAAACGGTGTAAAAATATTCATAACGGTCGCCGAGATATTGGCTTTGCAAGTTGACCTTGGTGGTAGAAAAAAGTTTTGAGAAAAAGGTGTTCGAAGTTTAGGGTCATGTTTATTCGACTAGAAACCATCGGCCTTGTAGGTACAGGTGTCAGTTTGACCTCTTGGCTTCTTGGATCTTTTATGCTTGCTTTCATGTGCTTTTTGTGCCCTCTTCTTGCGCAAGGCATCTTTCTCAGCCGCTCGACTCGCTTGAGTCCATCGCCACCGAGCATGCTCCTCCAGCCGTATACCCTATCTTCCGTTCGGTTGCCGGCACAGAACCAAGTGATAAGCGGACGGTGGTGACAGTCATATTCAACACCGCCGACAAGATGAATTGTGACTCAAGATGCGACTGCGTGGTGCGACCATTGCTGATGCACGGTTCGTCTTCACGGCCGGCAGACACACGCGCTTGGACCGCACTTTCGTTGTTCATCTCAGTGACAGCGGTGGCACAATCGGGGTATGTCGCGGAACATTTACAGGGCATTGCAGGCCCGGAAGCATCGGAAAAGGCCGTTATTTAGTTCGGTATCATCACCACTGGAACTCAAGGCTGTAACAGCCTGCGAATTGCCCGGCAATGCGACAACAGTCTAAGCTTGCGCGCGGACGCATCTCTGCTAGGACTACTTATCCTTCGGATGTTCGGCGAATTGCGCTTGCGGCTGCCGAAGCGGGGCTTGGTCGCGTATTTCGTCGTCCACGTCCGCCCAGTCATGCTCGAAACCACAAAATGACAATAGAAAACTCAAATCCAAGTAAAGCGATGAAGCGGCGGCGTACCTCGAATATCCAACACGTAAACAAAGGGGCAGCAGCCAGCGCATGAAGAAACGGGAGAAGCAGATGCCGCAGTAGCTCGCCTCCAGATCCGGCCAATGGGGCGGCTCATAGAATGCACGTGACGGAGCAAGCCAATCGGCGGCCGCGACAAGCAGCTCAGCGACCTTCAGACTTTTTGTTTTTTTATGCTTGCTCTTCTCTCTATCTGGAAATGAAAGAGAGGCGTCAAAAGGCAAAGAGGCGCGCTTTTCAACGGTACCAGCATGGCCGCGCCGCGTACTGCCAATCTGGAGCTAGGGACGCTTGAAAACCGCGACTTTTCCACCCATTTTCACAAAATTTTCACTGTATTGCCTTATGTATATATTTATTTATGGTACTTAGCAGTTGTTTTTAGCGGGAATACTTGGAAAACTTATAGAAAAGGGGTCAAAGATTCAATGTCTGCAACTTTCTAAAAAGTGATTTTTTGGTCGTTTTTCAAGAGTTGATCCTAGCGTCCCCCCTTAAGAGTGTCAACATAAACATTAGGGCTATGAGAAAAAATAAAGATATATAATGATACGTTATTCACTGCATGTCGGATATAACAATAAAAATTTTGCCTTGTGGGTGGTGTTTTCCATGCAGAGTAATCGTGAAATTTGCAATGTTCAGTTCCCCTTAAACGAACGATGCGAAGATGGGTCGGTATGTTTGCGTATGCAATTCTGCCTCCTTTAACCACACGCCTTGTCCCACCCACATGCTGACTTAGAAAGCCTTGGAGAGCATCGCTAGTTGGCGCAGCGCGCCACAAGATGGCGCCAGTCACCTCGCATCCGTGTCGCCTACGGTCGTGCTACGCATGAGTAGAGGGAGGGGAAAAAGAAAAAAAGTTTGAAGGTAACTGGTGCCTGCCCTTTGCACCTTTCCTGGCGAGCGTGGAAATGCACCGTGGAAGCAGCAGTGGACAGCCCATTTATAGAAGATAATGCTGACAAAGCGCAATGTTGTGTCACTTGAGACGAAGCTGCAAGTTTTGCAAGATTGAGCTCGCACAGAAGCACCGCGATCATGACGGCTGCGACCAGGGGCCATGCCAATTGTCAGAAAAGGCGGGCTTTGTGCGCCAGGGCAAAACCCCCATGATATTGGAACCAACGCGGTGGAAGCCGCTGACATTTACCAACTTCTGAGAGCATGTCGCTATTGACAGTGAAACAGCTGGTGCTTCAATGTAAGAGTTTCTGAGTGCAGATAGTGCTGCCCCGTTATGCGTTATGTGCTACCTTCGATGGGCCGATCGTTTCCGTAACAGATGGCAGAGTTGCGCAGTGGAGGCAACGAGATTGACAATGACCCGTCTTTGACACCGATCCCGATGTTCACACAAAGTGCACTGCCTTCAATCGAATCGCTTGCTGATTTCATGCATGCTAAATTATTGGCACTAGTGTTCGTGCATTAGCTGGACGCGATGCACACTGCTGTTGTGAACTTGAAGATCCAGCAAAAGCAAGTGCATATTTCGGACTATTTCAGTGTGCCTAATGCTTGACAGGCTGTTTAGAGGTATAAATAAATATTTTATTTTTCACAGTATACTTTATACAACGCCTATGTTCTAACGCAAGTGGCAAATTTGGTTTTGGAGCTACAAAGGTATGTTTGGCAGCGTTCTTTTTTTTTACGACAGTCCAGATGTAGCAATGATCAGTTATAACGATCGGACTTTCATTCTTCTTGATATCATTATAAGTGGACTGCACTGTATCACAGTTGTGAGGAGAGCTATGACAATCCATGTGGTCTCTCTTGCTTTTCGTGCACTCTATTGCCACCATTATTGGCTGTACTTGTCAAGAATATAGCAATTTTTTAGTAACAGCAATTGAGCACTGCTGCACAGGTTTAATGTATACCTTCATTTCTTGGTGTTCCAGCGTCTTGAGCAGGAGCTGCAGGAGATGCGTGGTGTGTTGGAAGTTGTGAACCATCTGGGCCCACAGCTGTGCCAGCGGTCACCTGGAGAGGGTGCAGGTGTGGTGGAAGCCATGGTGTCTCGTGCCAACCGCCGTTTTGACGCCATCTGTGAACAGATTCAGCGGCGTGCCGAGCGTCTTGAGCTCTCGCGCCAGCGCAGCCTTGAAGTGACTGGTGACCTAGAAGACCTGCTTGACTGGTTCCACGAGGTGGAGCGCCAACTGGCTGACGCTCAGCCCATTGTGGCCGAGCCAGACACCCTGGCGGCCATGCTTCGGGAGCAGAAGGTAAGACTTGGTCATAACTTGTTGTGCTTGGCAATTTGCTGTGATCGCTGGCAGAAGCACTGCATGGCATACTGGTGTAGGGGCAGCAGAAATGGAAATACAGGATATGTTTCTTAATTGTGGATGCCCACACTATAGTGACTCACTTTTCTTACAAGTTGTCCCTGTCTCCCAACTGGCTGTGACCAGTGCAGAACTGAGTGCAGTATAGTAGAACCTCGTTGACATGAGCCTGTTACGTATAATTTCCCGATGCCACCGTTCGCAATTGAGAACAGAAAAAAATGACCCAATGGAGTTAAGCTTATTTTTTTTTCAAGTTGATATGTTTCTGGGAAACAATTTTTCGGCAGCCACGCTCAGTACGTTGTCAAACTGTGATCGTATGATAAGTTCTCCGGCCACTAAATCCCATGTAAACAAGAAAATACATGAGGCTCGTGCGATCGAGAACGATGTACAGTAAAAGCTCGTTAATTAGAATTCTGTGGGAATGCTATGAAAATTCGAATTATACAAAATTCGAACTAATGAAAGTCGGAGAAAAAAATCGCTCAGTTAAGGCGCGTGTGTAGTTCGACATAGCGTGAGTGCACGCGTGCACACATGCTACATCACATTGCCGAGAACGTCTATAGTTCGAAGCACTGGCACAGCCAACGTAACCAAACATGGCCAACACCGTGCGATGTGCCTGATGTCGAGATGGCTCTTTCTCCATACACGCATTTGTTGTGCCGACTGCGCCGACCAACAATGCACGACGTCGAGAAAAAAGGTGCCCACGCTGCCTTGTCAATGTGTGCTGACAGCCGCGCACAAGTTGGGGATCGTTCTGCGCTTTCTTCGAAGAGAGAAGCCAACGGCATGCGCATGGAAGTCTAGAGGGGATGGCATTTCGGCTGGCACAGCGCAAGTGGCGTCGCACGAGTGACAACAAGTTGCGCGCCCCGAAAACCTCTGGACTATAAACGCGCCTTTGCACTGCCACTGCTCGCCATAGAAACTAGAGCTGCGCTCTAAAATGTTCTTGCGAAACGCACCACAACCTGCTGCGACGTAGGTTTCAGTTGTACTTGCATAGCTGCACCGGCTGCATGCTGCTGAGTTCCACTATACGTATAGGTGACGTCCAAACACGTATCCCAATGATACATTGAGTAATAGCAATGAATGAAAATAGCCCCGAAAGAAAAGAAAAATGCAGCACAGAATTTTGAAGCTATTGAGAGAGAACCGACCTGCAACAGAGGCGTTGTCCGTGCCTGGCCCGGCGCAAACGCTTGTCTCTCCAGTCAGGCCTAAACAAAGGGCCGCAGATGGAAATAGCAAAGCTGCGCAGCCCGCACGGCAGCGCCAACTCCCACGCACTAGCACTCTCCCCATCCACGATGGCGCAGAGTTCTAGTTATTGGTGGGAGCCCGGATTTCAGTGCGAGTTAAAGGGATGTGTTACATATTGCTTTCAATACCGTATTTACACGTTTGTAAGTCAACCCCCCCCATATCGTGAGACGGAAAAAAAAAGAGCGAGAGGGAGAGCATACTCAAGGGCGCATTCGATAACGAAAATTTATTAGTAGCTGACATGGTCAGTGGACTACTCGTTTTCACTAGTGCTGCCATTGTCGTCGTTGCTACGCTCCCACAGTGTGTCGTCGTCCAGTGAAATTTCACATTTGGCAAATGACCACACCACGACATCTTGTGGAACAGCAGCCCACTCCAAATGCACCCAATTACACGCAGCCGTCAGGGAGGCTCTTTTGGCAGGTCCGGTTGGTGTAATTTCGCAGTCTTCTGCCGCCAGCCACTCGTTGTACTCACGGCGGAGCAGGTTCTTAAAGAGACAGTAAAGGCTGATATTAAGTCGACATGGACTGTTTAAAGACCATCTCAGAAACCTCGCAACGCTTGTTTCATGCCAAGAAAAGACTTAGTTTACGAGAAAATTGCATCTGAAGGGTCCGAATGCCTTTTTTGAAGTTCAAATCTCCCATGCAGTGGTGACGTTGCATACGCCATCACGACCCTTTGCTCTCTGCCGTCGATGAGTAAAACGGCGGTCGACAGATAGTGGTACCGAGTCAAGACAGAGCGGCGAATTCACCACTGCAGCTGCATTTGAGTCAGGTGGCGTGGACCGTTTGGGCATCCCGCGACATCACATGGAAGTTGAATTCTCTGCTACTTGCAGTTTGTGTGAGTTTTGCGAGCCAGCAAAACCAGCGCAGCACTATGCGATCAGGAAAGTGCTGAAACGCGAAAGCATAGGCGGCACAGAGTCGAGCGCAAACGAAACCTCTCGACCGCGCGCGTCACTGTCAACGGCAATTTCAATGAGTTCTTTTTTCTAAAAATGAAATAGAACTGGACAACTAGCATTTTATTTCATCGCATAATACAGTGCAATAAAAGGATGTTTCTTGCAATGAGTAGTTCAGCACTAGTGACAGAATCTAATTGAGGAGTGCTTTCGTCATCGGGCAAGTGCTTGACTGTCCCGGGGGAGTCTCTAATCATGTCCTGTATTTGCCTTAATTTCTCTATTATTAAGGCTCTGTTGGCAATAATATTGACGCCTTAGAGATTCTCGAGCACTCATCTATCACTTTAGCTTGACTTAGTATTTGCCTTTAGTGTCTCTTTAAAAGGCGAAAATCCGGGCTTGTTTCATCACCATGTCGCACTTCAGTGGCAGGGACCGATCACGCATTTCAGCGACGTATGCCGCAAGCTTAGCCTGCAGCTCCGGAAAGCGTCCAGACTTTTGTACGTGGGAAATTCCTCACTTGCCATCCCAGGTGAAAATTTCGCTTTGCTGTTGTCGCCATGCTCGCACCACCCGTTCAGAAACATCTAACTTGCAGCCCGCTGCGCAGTGATTTGTTTCTTCGGCGTAAAGGCTGGCAGCCCTCTTGAACACAGCTATGAAGGAGGGCCGAATAATTAGTGGGCCTGGAGCACTCATGACGACTGAGGAGCATAGAACTAGCACTTAGCTGGCAGTCGAGTGGAACACGTCAAACCAATGCCTTTCGTCAAACTATAGAGAAACGTAAGCGTAACAGGAAAAGAGAAACCCGCGAGCGGTGTCTGCTCTTCCATGAACTACCGATACTCCCCGCAAGCGCCGCTGCTCTGAGGGTGCCGCCACGAATGGAACAGTGGTGCTTCAATCAACTATCGACACTCCCCCATGAGTGTTGTGTGCACTGTAAAACTCTCAAAAGTGTTGAAAAACCCTTCCGAAAAGCAAACAAACACGCAGGATAGTGAAAAGCTACTGGTAGGGTCATAGAGCAAACATAAAATTGTAACTACATTGTAGCTCCCGTCGGTCTCGCTTTTTTGGTGGTGCCATGTTTTGGTTTTGATTGTAAGTCAACTTCAGATTTTCAAATTTAAAAAAAAGGGGGTCAACTTACAATCGTGTAAAAACGGTACATTCTTGGACGGACCACGGCGGCTACCTCAAATTGTTCGAAATTTTGAATTAATGAGATGTGAAATAATAAGTTTTACTGTAAAGCCGCCTGCTATGGCAGCTTCACTGCAATATTTGTCAGCTCGTCTCAGGTGAAAACGTCGGCAAGCACTCGGTTTCTTATTCCAGCAAATCTTCTCCTGAGTTCTCGCATGCCGCATTCACAGCCATCGCCGCCAACCCTATTGCAATAAGTATCTTCACCTGTCCGTTTTACAGTGCGTGGGGCACAGGGTTGTTAGTAGCTTACTGCACACTTTTAGTAGGCAATAGTCCTAATGCGGCACTGTTCTATGCTGCAGGTGGTGCAATGTGAATGTCATGTTTTGCTTCAGTGGCATCCGGTGTCGCCCACCAGGTCGATTTCATTTTGGATTCTCGTCGTCTTAAAACACTACGAGATAGAAAAACAACAAAATGTGTCTCCGGCCGCCAAAGGCTCACCAGCATGATGCATGTCTCGTCGTGCCCTGTGCGCAACTATTGGTACAACATTTCACATTACGTAGATGTCAACTACAGTTGAATTTATCAAATTTTTTAGTAACATCAGACCATATGTTTTTTTGGTTAGTAAGTTTTTTCTCACATTTTTTTTCCTAGTTATAGGAACAAGGTTCTACTGATATAAATATGTTGATTTAAAGATAGATGGGGGGGGGGGAGAAAAGGTGTTAGATTTACAAGAGCATTCAGTATGCGCACCAAGGCAGAGAGGAACTGGGGTGCGCATTTGCTTACCAATGGTGCACCTGCACTGCCCTTGCTTGGAACTTGTGACACCAACTTTCACAAACCATCGCTTAACTCTTTCATGGAGGTGTTTGTGGACATTCCGCTGATGTAAGTGTTGCATTGGTTCGTGCAGGCCCTGAGCGAAGAGGTGAGCAGCCAGAAGGGCCGTGTGCGGGATGTCTTGTCAGCAGCCAAGAAGGTGGCGAGGGAATGGCCGGCTGAAGACCAGGCAGCTGTGCGGGACCGAGCAGAAGAGCTGCGAGCGCTGTCGACCCGCGTCGCCGAGGCATGTGCCGAGCGGCTGGCAGCACTGGAACAGGCACTGCCACTGGCCGAGCACCTGCTTGAGGCCCACAGCGAGCTGGTTGCCTGGCTGGACGAGGCCGAGTCCGAGGCTGAAAGACTTGCCGCCCCTGCAGCTCCCCATCCTGCGCACATCCAGAGGCAGCAGGAGCGTAACCGTGCCCTGCTGCAAGCGCTGGCCGAGCACAAGCCACTGCTTGACCGGCTCAACAAGGCAGGCGCAGCACTCGCAAAACTGTGCCGACCGCCTGATGCTCAAAAGGTG
Source organism: Dermacentor albipictus (assembly GCF_038994185.2). Lineage (NCBI taxonomy): Eukaryota > Metazoa > Arthropoda > Arachnida > Ixodida > Ixodidae > Dermacentor > Dermacentor albipictus. Next base: position 7,707,964 of record NC_091826.1, on the reverse strand, counting down.
CAGCGGTTGCTCAGCTCAGACAATGAGCGCTACAACGCACTTCGAAAGCTGCTGCGTGACCAGCAGAATCTCCTTGAGGAGGCCATGCAGTCCACCTCCCAGGTTGGTGCCCCGTACCTGCGTTGGCCCCTAATTGCTGTTACAGCAGCTGAAGGTCCCTTCCTGCTGCCGTCGTGTTGCAAGTAGCACTCAAGGAGGCTTGAATTTGCAAACTATGAGGGCTGTTTTGGGCTGTTCCTTGGGCATGCTTTTTTTTTTCTCCTTTTTTACTGACAGTTTTGTTCTTAGCCATTGCAGGCAGTATAAACACTGCTGTTCAAGTTGTTCCAGGAGCGCCATTTCTAGCTGTACCTTTATGAAAGGGAATAATTGTCATCCATCCGACAGTTGCATGGAACTACAATAGAAAACCTACACAGGTTTCTAATAAGGAACCTTTTACAGTTGAAGCAAAATTTGTTCCAGTCCTAGGATAAAACCAAGGACCAATGTCTTTCTGTGGTTGTCACGCTAACATCCGAGCTAACTAGAAGGCTAGGAAATCGCAGAGAAAGGCCAAAATAATCTAATACTCAAAGCACAGAGACAACGTGGCCTTGCAGTAACTAGAAATGCAACTGAACTTTAAAGCTGTCATAACAGCTTCGCGAGGTTCTCTGTTTGGAAAATCCTGGTAGCACCAGGTCTGAGAAGAGCCTGCTTTGCACTGGTGCTTGCAGTTTGCTGACAAGTTGGACGGCATGCTGAGTGCACTGGCTTCAACGGCAGACCAGCTGAACAATGCGGAACCCATCTCTGCACACCCCGAGCGCATCCAAGAGCAGATTAGCGACAATCAGGCTGTGGTGAGCGACCTGGGAAAGAAGTCGCCCGCCTTGGAGGCTGTGCAGAAGGCTGCCCGCGAAGTCATTGCCAAGGCTGGCGGAGACCAGGAGCCTAGTGTACGAGGTAAGCACGCGGCATGACACTCCAATCTCACTGCACTTTACTGTAGGGTTTCGCAGTGTGAGTGCTAGAACTTTAATTATGCACTCACTCTGGTAATATGGGCTAGTGCATGAATTTTTTTTACAGTTTGGCATGAATTCACTGACTAAGCATATTTCAGTTTATTTTATTGTTCTTCGTGGCTAAATCATGTTTCTAGCCAAACTGCAACATTTGAGTAGAATAGGTAAAAGTTTCACTTCACAATTGGTTCATTTCATAGTATAATATCTACTGCATAAATATATCTATCGTATAATCTATTTATTCAAATTTAAGTCAAAGTTTTTGTCCAGAATCCGTAGCTTTGAAGTCATTTTCATTTCATAGTATAATATCTACTGCATAAATATATCTATCGCATACTGTATTTATTCAAATATAAGGCAAGGTTTTTGTCCAGAATCTTTAGCCTTGAAGTAACACCCCGCCTCGTATGTGAGACTGATAGATTGTTACTTTTTCAATATGATGGCCACAGCGCTACATTAGTGGCAATTCAGGTTCTAGATGACAATAGCAGATAAAGCAGTACCATATTATTGTGCTTGTAACCCACACTGAGAATTTCGAACATGTAACAGTAAAGGTGGGGTGCGGGTTATATGCTGATTTCACCTTGAGGTGGGCCTTCATGGCAGCACAAAATGTACTTATCTAGTTTTAACAGACTCTTATGTAGTTTGGACAGCTTAAATCAACTGGATGCAAGAGAACAAATCACTTGAGTTATGCATTTTGCAGTTGAAATGCTATGTAGTGCTTACGTGGGAAGTAAGTACCTTATGCGGATTTTTCATTATCTATATCGGGGAAATTAACACGCCTTATTTTACAAGCATTAAATCAGTTTTCAAGCTTGTAAAGTTGATTTCGATTAACTCGGCCCTGATGGGACCGACGAAATTGATCACATGCGACGGGCCGAATTAAACAAGATGCCGTAAAAATGTCAAAACATACCACCGCTGATTCAATGGCAGTATTTGCCTGATTCCGAAAGCTCCCTAATCAAACATGCACCCACTTTCTGTGTCTTAAGTAGAAAACTAACGTAGAGATAACATCAAAGCTCCTAAACAAACTAAATATATAACACGCACCCGATGTTTTAGCATTAAAAATAAGCAAGGGTCTAATGTGCATTGCGCAGTGGTGGCTGGTTCCTTAGCTTTGCTGCAATAAAGCCATGTTACACGGCAAAGCATACGAATACCACGAGCGCGATTGCTGGCTCAATTTAAAAAATGCAGGGGAAGGGGAGTGCATGTGCTGACGTCGGGTAGATACCATAATCATTCATTGGTGAGCTACTGTTATTGTTTGAAGAGCTTCCTAGGGCAGGCCAAAAATAGGCGTTTTCTATGTGAGATGACATGTGTTCAATACATTCACTGTCTCGCTAAACTCTACCGAGGCTGACGCTGCCAATAATAAAGTCACTGTAGGGTTCATCATAGGGGTCAGGCGCATGCATGCCGACTGGTCAAGTTCAAGTTATGTGGCGAAGGCAAATTTTAGGATAGAAATAATGAACGTTTGGGCCCATAGAAATGCATGTGCATCAGCCAGGACCTTCGGTCAGGATCGAAATAACGGAAAAATCGGGTTAACTGAAGCCAAATTAAAGGAAGTCTACTGTATAAGGAAAATGCAAACGATGATTCCTTAGCAAATTATCAATTAGCAGTCTATTTTTTTTTTGCTTATTCCATTTCTTTGTTTCCCTGCTCTGCATTCCGCTTTATTTTTTATATACAACAATTAATCAAGGGTCCCGGTGCAGTCTCCAACTATGGGACCCTTGTCTGTATATAATTTCTTGTAACTAAATGTATGAACTAATAATAAACAAACTTTACTCTATGGGACCTGAAAGGAACTGATTTGCATGTTAGGCAGATTTCGCACAGCCTTTGTGTTTTTAGTGTTGGGTCTGTGTGCCGTGAGCACATTAAATTAATTTCTTGCACTCTTTTCCTTTTGTGTGTGTGTGTGTGTGTGTGTGTGTGATTTTGAGTAAAGTGTAGTGTATTTGGGAAAGGCTGTTGTTACTAAGAAAACACCATGCTTCTTGCTGCTCCTCAATGTGTCTAGTAGACACAAATGCATCTGTGTGTAGCACTGGCCTTTGTGTCGTGGCATTGTGCTAGGCTCATGAGCCTCCAGACAAAGAAACAACCTTTTATGACTGACTTGACATCTGATTTTTTGGTACCCATGCCTCTCAGAACTTCAGTTAAGAGTTTGGCTCGTGGATTTTTGCGTAGACATCCGGCAAAAGCTGGAGCGACTCAATGGCCTGTGGGAGGCAGTCCAGCAGGCAGCACGCACGCGAGGCCAGTCGCTGGAGAGCGCGCTGGCTGTGGCGGAGCGCTTCTGGGAGGAGCTGAACGCAGTCATGCGGGCGCTTCGTGACCTGCAGGAGAACTTGGACAGCCAGGAACCACCAGCTGTCGAGCCGCAGGCCATCCACCAGCAACAGGAGGTGGGGCCCAGTGCGAGGCACTGCATTGTGCCTGCATTTCATGCCAGGATAGAGGATAAATGGCTGTGTATTGCAACAGTGGAGTTTATCAAACACAACTGCCTGGACAGGGCTACACCATCTTCATGTGTTTTTTAAAGGATGCTGCGACTCCATCGAAATATTGGGACGTCTATGTACAAGTTGTCTTGAATGTTGCTTGGCCTATGCCACACTCGCATACCCAAGATGTGTTGGACTGTGTGTCAGTCTGAAGCTCCCACTTCCAAGCATTCCTATGCATGCTACAGTACTTGTAGTTAATGGAGTTTTTATAACAATCAATTTTATTTTCCAATTTTCTTTATCATAAATTACACTGGATGGCTGGTCCAGGAGAGCTGAGGAACTTGCTTACATGTATATCTGACCATACCCAGTGCATTCATATAAAAAACAATGAAAAGTTACTTGAGTAAAGTAATTAGTATAGGAATTAGTTAATTAGTTATAATATATCAATCAATTAATTAGTCATTTGCTTTCTGAAGTATACACAGCTTGGGAAATATTGCTCCAGCATATCAAAAATGCTACTAAGAGTTTTTGTGCTGCTTAGCAGACTGGCAGGCAGCTTAGCAGAAGCTTATGTGTTTGGCTTTGTCGGTGCAATGGTAGGTGCTGCACGAGATCAAGCAGGAGATGGACCAGACACGGCCCGAAGTGGACCAGTGCCGCCAGGCAGGTCAAGACCTTATGCAGTTGTGCGGAGAGCCTGACCGACCGGAAGTCAAGCGCCACATTGAGGACCTGGACTCAGCCTGGGAGAATGTGACCACCCTGTATGCCAAGCGAGAGCAAAACCTCATTGATGCCCTGGACAAGGCCATGGGCTTCCATGACACCCTTCAGAGCCTGCTCGAGTTCTTGGACACAGCTGAGCAGAAGTATGCCACCCTTGGACCTGTGGCAGCTGACATTGATGCTGTCAAAGCACAGATTGGACAGCTCAGGGCAAGTGTAGCAGCTGTTGTCTTTTCGTTGTTGGCACTTCAGCATTAGTCTAACCTAATCCACTGAACAGTTTGTGCACTCAGACCTGCGACTTTCCTGGAAGCACTCCCGGCTGGTGCGAAGTGTGTGGCAAGTTTGACTGTCCATTTTTCAATGGGAACTGGTTCACAGAATACAGATGGTGGAGCTGGCCTTTACTACATAAAATCTCGCTCCCATGCTGTTAGCCTCTCTGTGAATCAGGGCTGTCTATGTGTTCTGTGGTGACCAGTTGTTCTCATGGCCTTACGATGATCAAATTTTAGTACCTTCAGCTTTATACAGTAGAACCTTGTTGATACGATCCTCTTTCATAGGATTTCCTGGCAACAACATTTGCGATTCATAATAAAAAAAATGACTCAATACAGTTGCACTTCTTTTTACTGGTTAATACGTTCGAGAAAAACACGATCGTTGGGCACCAATGTTTCGGTGCCTGCCACAGCAGCTTCCCTGTGAAAATGCTTCCTCCGGTAACAACAAATCTCCTCGTAGGTCGTCACATGTCGCATTCACAACTGTTGCCACTAACCCTGTTACAATAAGCACCTTCACCTATCTGTTTCGCAGCGGGTGTGGTTGAAAGCATACTGCACGCTTTCAGTAGGTGATAATCTATACGCATGGTCTGAAGTGAGTGTCATGTTTAGCTCTGGCTGCATTACATTCTGGCGTGGCCCACCAGCTCGATTTTGTTTCGGTTTCCCGTCCCCATCTCAAAATCTTAAAAGACTGCGCAATGGAAAAACAACATGGCTGTCTCAGGCCACTCAAGCCGCAGCAGCTCAACACACGTCGGTGCTTCTTGCTGTAACAATTCTCATTCGATTTTTTAGAGCCTTGACTTTGGATCATACGCTGTGCAATTAGTACGTCTTTTGTTGCATTCTTTTTTGTACATATATGTGTATGAACAAGGTTCTACTCTATTTATCAGTCCTTATTTTTACCGCTGATCAAACCATTCATTCCTCTTGTGTACAGTAAAACCTCATTAGAGTTTATCTTGGAGAAACGCTGGAAAAGATTGTATAGGCTGAAGCAAAAAAGCAAAACAAATTCAATTAGCACCAGTGCACATCTTGTCTTGTTGGGAGTAGTCCTTACATTGTTGCTGATTTGTCTGAGTGCCTCCTTTGCAGGACTTCAAGCGAGAAGTGGACCCACACATGGTGGAGGTGGAGTCGTTGAATCGGCAGGCCAAAGAGCTTTCAGAGCAGACGTCCTCCGAGCAGGCACGTGCATTGCGGCAGCCCCTTGATGAGATCAACCGGCGCTGGACGGCACTGCTTCGTGGCCTGGTGGACAGGCAGCGCGAGCTTGAGAATGCGCTGCTACGGCTGGGCCAGTTCCAGCATGCGCTAGGAGAGCTGCTGGTGTGGATGGCTCGCACTGAGCGTGCACTCGACGAGTGCCGTCCCGTAGCTGGCGATGCCCAAGTCATTGAGGTCGAGCTGGCCAAGCACAAGGTGGGCCTATGCAGGTGTTTTCCACCATGTCCTCAACTGCTCTGTTTCATTTATAATGCAGTGAGCCATCTTGTTTTTTATGAGGTTCCAGGTATTTAGCTAGGTTCCTAGTTTGAGTGATGGGTGGAATGGGCTAGTTTTTGCCCATTTATTCCAGAGCTCATTTCAACTTGGCAAAGGTGCCTCACTGCATAGTGCTGTGTGGAAAAAAGGTAGAGAACAAATCCTGTGCAAGTATTTCATATTATGAACGTTTAGCACACAGTGAAAACCATTGCATGATGTACCACATAATGACTCAATTTCGGGAGCATACTGGTATAATTTAACACTCGAAGGGCACTTCGGCTTCTGCCGATGAATGACAAATCTGCTGCAGTGTGCCTTATTGAAATGTATAATCCTACAGGAGAACACTCATCTTCATTTATTAGGATCTGATTGGTCTGTGAGCATGTGTCTGAATGAAGCTTCTTCGCTCTTTTCATTTCGGTACCACAGCTATCAGTCGCATTTTATTTCTACAAATATGGCTGAGTAACTTTTCATTTGTGTTTGTGCATGTGCGTGTGTTTATTCTGTTAACACTATGAGCAGAACATGAAAGCTCCGAAATACAGCAGTGTTTTCACTATTGAGCTGGTTACAATGCGACACCTGACATTGCCTGTTCTGTCTCAGGTGCTAATGAATGACATCCAAGCGCACCAAAGCAGTGTGGACACGCTGAACCGGGCTGGTCATCAATTGATTGAAGCAGACCGGCACAGCGAGGACGCCAGTGTGACGCAGACCAAGCTGGCAGACCTCAACCGGCGTTGGAAGGCACTGCAGGACAAGGCATCTCAACGCCAGCAGCAGTTGGAAGCTGCCCTGCGAGAGGTAAGCCACTTGCATCATTTTCCTGTTCAGCACTTGAGGTGCGTTGCTGGTGTCAGTGCTGTTGCTGCTGCTATGTTGTTGCCTCAGAAGCAACTTCTCATAGTCAGCCAGAGCAGCACACATAGTTCTAACATAGCTTTTCTTGCATTTCAGCACTTTGAAGCATTGTATCAGCCATAAAATTGACTGCGGCCTTAAAATGCACTACTCAAGCATTTGGTTGGGACTTTTTAGATGATTCACATCTAGTCTTAGTTAAGTGCCAAACAACCTGGCATGTTGCCATTTCTTGGTAATCAAGAACATAAATGCAGTCTCTGCACACTGTGGCTGCTGTTCCTGTCCACTTTGGATGCCAACTGAAGTGCACATGTTGTGTGCAGGCTCAAGCCTTCAACCAGGAGATACAAGACCTACTGATGTGGCTAAGTGACATTGACGGTCAGTTAGCATCATCCAAGCCTGTCGGTGGACTACCAGAAACAGCAAGGGAACAACTAAACCGTTTCATGGTAGGTGCTGCCTTTGTGGTGACTTCCAAATGCGGTTCAGCTCAACATTGTTCAGGTTTCACATGTTGTTTTGTTTGTAATGGCGGCCAGTTTTTTAGGCAGCTTTGCCGCAGTACAATAATGTTGTGGGATACGGGCCTTAAAGGCAGTGTTGATGTCATATCCGATTGCATCACACAGGCAGTTTCCTGCCCAATTTTCGTGTTAAAAAAGAATGTCACTTGTTAGAATTGGGTAAATACCCTAATCAGACTTTATGAGCTAGGGTTATTGCTTGAAAATCTTTATAGGACAGGCCCAAAATGGACGTTTTCAACTGTGGATTAAGTGCGTTCATTTCATTCACTGTCACCTAAGCTCCGCCAAGACAAACACTGCCGGTGAAGGCATCGCTATTGGGGTCACCATAAGAGTCGTCGGGTGTGTATGTGCCGACTGGATTATCCGGCCAAGGCCAATTTTACGGGAAAAAAAGCAAAAGTTTGTGCTGATAAAAATGCATGGGTACCAGCCAGGACTACCAGTCAGGATGGGATTAACCAATAAGTTGAATTAACCGAAGTCTGCTGTATAATGTAATTGGAATTAGATGGATCACTCTTGTGGAATAACTTGTGCACATTTTTGGTATCTGCAGTGGCCTCTGTTTTGAAACTTCAGTTACGCATCAGTCAAGCAAATGTTTGTGTTCTTAGAGCCTCCTTTCTCGTGCTTGTCTTTCTGCGTGCTAAACATTTTCAAGGACTGGAAAACTAAAGCGAACTCGGCTGAGCTGTGACTCGTGTTTGCAGGAGCTTTACAATGAACTGGATAGCAACAGACACCGGGTTGAGTCGGTGCTGCAGCAAGGCCAAGAGTACACACGTGCAGCCGAGGGCTCAACTGGGCTGCAGCACAGCTTGCGCACCCTCAAACAGCGATGGGACAATGTCCTCAACCGGGCCAATGACCGGAAGGCAAGTGCAGTCTGTTTGCCGAATTGCTCCTCAAGTATCTGCTAGTGGCTTTACTGTGGTGAACTTAGACCATGTTTATCCAACTGTGGCATGCAGAGTTTGTTTCAGCGACACACCATGGGCATTGTCAATCAGGAGAGCAAATCGGTCATCTTGCACAGCATGATGATGACCTGTGTATAGCTGTAGTGTCTGTTTTATTCCACGTCTAAAATACGAGACTAGATCGATGAACTAGACTTTGACTCTCTCTCAAATCCGAGTTTCCGGTTTCCAACATACATCCCTTTCATTGATCATAGGCTGCAACTGAAATTATAAAAAGCCAATGAACGTCTTAGTTGTTGTGGCTGTAGCTGGAAGTATGTAATATTTATGCATTTAAGCCTCAATATAATGGAGTAGGCAAAATTGTCAATTTGCTTCGTTATATCAAAATTTAATTGTTTTGAAATTTGACCTTTTATGCAACTAAGCACAGTCGCCGATCAATTTCTTTTACACGGAAGGGGCCGCAACATTTTCCGAATTATCAGGCAATAAAAAAAAAATCAAATTTGAATGAGAAAATAATTCATTTTGATGAACTTGGGAGTCGGCAATGAGTGATACGGTTTCATGCCACGTCGACAATATCTTTGCATCGGCTGTGCGAATTAAGCGAAGCCTTTCGTGTGCACTCCACCCTTATGGCTGATAGCATCGCTCGTGCTAGGACGAAACCGAAAGTCACCGAAACTTGTGATTACGCAACCTCCAATACTAAACGCTCGGGAAGACTGCTTACATGATGGCACACCGTCTCTGCACGCCCGCTCTTTCCACATGTAGCAGATTACCTCTAAACATGGAGGAAGGAAAAATATAGGAGGGAGCATTACATCACACAGCCAGACTTGGCAAACGAATGCTCCGTGAAGCCGCATTGGGGGCGCAACACGTGCCCTCTTCACAGAGCAAGAATCGAGATTTGCGGAGACATTTGGTTCCCAGTAGCTATGGCAGTAGTTTTTATTTGGTGCGCGTTTGTTCGGCTGCCCTGCTCTGGTGCCTGCAGAGCGAGAACAGTAAAACCAACCACACGCTTTGACATGCGATCATGTGTTGGGCCGGCAGGTTTGGCTTCAATCGTGTTGTGGTATGCTCCCTCCTATCTTTTTCCTTCTTCCATGCCTCTAAAGCAACGTGCATGGCTGCATTTGGGCTCAGCCATGTTTACAGCCATGCCCAGCCGCGCCTGATCCGTTACCGCGAGCTCACTCCCCTCCTCCGCTTTCCCTCTGCTCGTGTGGGAAGAGGGCACTCTTGAAGCCACCATCTTTCTTTTCTCACCCTCGCACACTCTCACTCGAACCTAAAGCACCAAGTGCGTGGCGTGCGATAGGATCATATTGCATATGGACTCTATATGGAACATGATGCAACTCCACTTCGGGGGCGATCACTCGTCACGCCTCACGTGATTTGAGGTGTGTTTGCAAGCAGCCACTTATAATTCAATCATTTGACCATCTACGTCCATGGAAACTTCTGTTTATTGTCTCTTCATTTCTTTACAGGGGAAGCGAAATTTCCCTATATTGAAATCGAATAGAAACATACTTCATTATATTGAGGTTCTAAATACATGGTGTTCTATGGAGAAGAGGTTGTGAAAAGTTAAATACTTCGTTATATCGAGAATTTCGTTATATTGAATTTCATTATATCGAGGTTTAACTGTGTATATATAGAGTGGGGGATTAAAAGGTCAGTGATGGTAGGAAATTTGAGGGTGATAAGACTTTCTTTAGAAGTGTAGTATTTGTCCCGTGCAGATTTTGTTGTTGTTGTTGTTGATTACTGAAAAGGGCAGACCTCTATACATTGGTAGCACTCTAGAATATGTGAAAAAGCTTGCCAACAGCTTTGCACATTGCTAAAGTACCAACTTTGGCATGTGCAGGGTTAGCAGGAGCTGTTATGAAGGGTGCAAATCTTTACAATAGGCATGATATATATTGCTAACTCTGTTGCCCACTTGTTACAGATCAAACTGGAGATTGCACTGAAGGAAGCAACAGAGTTCCACGAATCACTTCAGGAGTTTGTGGAATGGCTCACACATGCGGAGAAGTCTTTGGCAAGCCTGCGACCTGTGAGCCGAGTCTTGGAGAATGTGCTAAGCCAGATTGAAGAGCACAAGGCAAGTGCTGAAAACATAAACCCATTAATTTCCTTTTTTTTTTTCACCTGCTGTAGTGGCTCTGCTATTCACATTTCATGCTTCATTGTTTACCTTTTCGTTTGCCTGTCTTTCATACAATATCTTGTAATCTGGGACTTCTAACAAAAACATTCGTGGGAATATTGAACATGGTGTTGATTTGACTAATGGAAAAATGGGTTGCTCTGGCGCGCACGCATGTAAGCACACACAAGCTTGCACCTCTATCCGCCGTGGTTGCTCAGTGGCTATGGTGTTGGGCTGCTGAGCACGAGGTCGCGGGATTGAATCTCAGCCACGGCGGCCGCATTTCGATGGGGGCGAAATGCGAAAAACACCCGTGTACTTAATTTAGGTGCACGTTAAAGAACCCCAGGTGGTGAAAATTTCCGGAGTCCTCCACTACGGTGTGCCCCATAATCGGAAAGTGGTTTTGGCACGTAAAACTCCGTAATTTAATTTTTTTTTTTTTAACTTGCACCTCTGGATTACTAGTTGGCTTAACATGGCAGTGGTTTAACATTCCTTCAGGGTGTGTGTTCTCTTATTCTTCTGTTGTCCTTGATGCACTGTTTTAACCCCATTGCCATGGGAGCAGCCATTTTATCATTTAAGATTTATGCACATGGAAATGTGAGTTTGTTGATGGAGCACATTAGCATTTATATATAGCCTTATGTGCTCTGACAACTTGTATTTTTATGGAATGCAGAATATAGTATTAGTTGCTTGCCACATTTATGTTCTATATTTTAGCCAAGCCTACCTACTGTGACTTGCACGTTTCCAAAGCAAACTTTGTGTTCGCCTAGTTGACTTGTCAGTAACCTTAAATTTACAGGCATTGCGGTGTCGAGGTGCCTTGTACTTTAATGGCATGACGCATTTGACGGTATTCTTTGGCCTCTGCTAAGTGTGAAGGGGTGCTGCTGTAACATGCAGAGCTTCCAAAAGGATGTGGGCGCCCACCGGGAAACGATGCTGCAGTTGGACAAGAAGGGCACACACCTCAAGTACTTTAGCCAGAAACAGGATGTGATTCTCATCAAGAACCTGCTCATCTCGGTGCAACATCGCTGGGAGCGCGTTGTCTCCAAGGCAGCAGAACGCACTCGCGCTCTTGACCATGGTTACAAAGAGGCCAAGGAGGTGGGTGCACTCGTACGAAGCGGTATGCACTGATGATGCACTAACAGTTGACTTCATCGCAGGGCTGTGACTCTCGCATACTTGTGTATGGGAAACACTGGATGAACATTACTGCTTATCAGTCTCTGGATTTAATGTTTTTACCTGTTAGTGTATGGGCTCTAGGATTTGAAAAATTTTGGATGTTTTCATTGTATAATGGCTAGCTCAGTTGGGCCTAGTTTTCCATGGTTACTGTGATATTTAGGGCTACCAGACTAGTACCGTATGGCACCAGATTTTCCCTCGGAATTTAAAATTCGGGCACCGACATTATTATTTAGCATATATACTATAACGCACTTTTTTCCTCAAAAACTAGAGCAAAGTTGGGAGGTTGCATTTATATGCAGGTTAAATTTTATGGGAAGTTTTTCAAAAGAGCAAAAATTGAAAAGTAAGATGGTAATGATTTGAAAAATGCATTAGAAAACTTTGCAGTAAAAGTACATGCGTACTATTTGCAAACCCTAACAGCATTTCTATTGCACTTCACTCTGCATCGGAACCACCAGACCTGTCGTCCAGGTCACTGGCCGCTTCATCCATATTGTGGTTCCACAACAATTAATTCTCACAGCCACCTTCGGCCGTCTGCCGTTATTGCAAGCATCATGTTAAAGCACTGCTTTTCAGCACCTCTTGTTTTGATGAGAACACTGTACGTGACTCTTTCTTTGACCGTCCTGCTCATCGGCATGTCAGTTTATCAGTGTCTGATCAACGTTTCCGTTTTGTGAGCGGACAAACTCTCTATTCCGCAGCAGGTATGTAACCACATTTGGAGCCCATTGCACACAGCGAAACCAAAGGCGGGCAGCAAAGCGAGGAACAGACACGTTGATTCGACACTACACCCGACTATGCTGGCCAAGTGCCACCAAGTGTCCCTTCTTCGTGTGCGTGCGTGCGTGTGTGTGTGTGTTTTTTATTTTTTGAGCGTCTGCGAGGTGCCGGTGCGCCGGTGCATCGGCACTAGCGGTAAGCATGCGCTAGGAGTAGGCTAAGCATTATCGCAGTCACTCTTTCCATAAGGTCCCAAGCAATCGTGATAATGCGCAGCCTGTTCTTACTGCTTCCGCAAGTGTTCTCTCCTCGTGGCTTTGCCACCAGCTTCTTGATCATTAAACCCACCACCCGTGCCGGTGTGCCACCACAGCTGCTAGTGCGGATGTGCAGCCCGCATAAAGTAGCTGTAGAATTTCGTTTACTTGATTTCAGCATTTCTCATATCGCATCATTATTAAACATTTCCAACACAGTGACGTACATCGAGATTAAGTGCACTATATTTAAACACATGTGCGAGAGTGAAACGTTCTTGTCTCTACAAAAGCTGCAGCAAGGCCATTTGATCGTGGGACTGCACAGGAGCAAAGTTGGGGGCGTGATTATTATGCGAGTATATGCCATATTTTGCAAGAAACGGTGAACTGATATATTTGCGTTATATCTAGTGTTTGTTTCTGTGCCTTGCCCTGATCATGAAGTCTGTAAAAGCTTAACATGTAAAATAGAAAAACTTTCTTCAGCTACAGAACATGCTTTCTAAATTGTCTGCGCTTTCTATGTCCATGCTACTGTGATCAGACAGGTGTTTGTGGTTTTGTTGCAGTTCCATGATGCGTGGACTGAACTCGACCGATGGTTGACAGAGGCGGACCAGAGCCTTGATGAGCAGCCGCCGGCAGGCAATGACCCAGAGAAGATTCGGCGCCTGCTGGCACGGCACCGGGAGTTCCAACGCACCCTGGGGGCCAAGCAGCCGGCGTACGATGCCTGCTTGCGCCAGGGGCGGCTTCTGCGCGAGCGCTGCCCCAAGGCTGATCAGCCAGTGCTGCAGCGCATGAGCGATGAGCTCAAGGCCAAGTGGAATGCCCTTTGCAACAAGTCGGTGGACAGGTATGCGTGCCCATCTGTGCCACCATAAACACTGAGGGACTCGCCTGTTTGATTGCTAAAAACCACACGGCTTCTTTATCGGGCCAAGTTGTGTTCTGTCTGAAGTACTCTTCGAAAAGTTAGGTAATTCAGAGTACCAAAAATTCAAAGATAGGATGGCGGTAGCGTGAGGGAATAGGAAGCAAGACCAACATAATGGAAGAAGGCAGAATATTATGGAGTATGTTATCAGAGCTAGAAAGGCCCGGATTGCAGCTTTGTGAGAACCAGGTTAGCTTTCACTCGTTGCCTAAGGGGGGACGCGGCAATTGAAGTGGTCAAATTGTAAAAATTTTCAGTTTTCTGATTTATTTTTTTTTTTCGCAATCGACAGACCTTTATTTAGCTCGTGGTTAAATATTATAACAAACTACGCCGTAGAAATCAAGAAAACAGCACTTTCGTAGATTGCTGCCATAAAAAATTGCAATAAAATCGGGCTTCACAAGGCCCCGTCACATCGCAGATCGCCCGGCTATCCACTGACGCAGCGCCGCCATCTTGGTATCATCGTAAAGAGGAGAGTTGGAGCTAAGGATAGCCTGAGCGACACATTTCTTCACCGAGAAATAAAACAGCAAATGCAAGTGAAAAAAATACAAACGCAGCATTGTGGTTGGGCATAGCAGTCACGTGGGGCACAGGGCATGCTCCTATTTGCTGTTGTAGATTGGAATTGCTGACGAACCTCTCTCGCGCGCATTTGCACAGCAGTGAGCTGTGTGTTCCGATCAACGTGATTGACAATGGTGGTAGCTTTTGCACCTTTTCTGTGATGAGCCCCAAAGGAAGGAAGTTTCGAATGGCCCGCGTGTACGGAGGACCACGAAAGGCGTGGAAAAGAGGGAGAAAACTACTCGTAGAAGCAGATGCCGCCTAGCTTGTTGACGAGGCACGACCGGCGCACGTGGGTGACTGGGAAAGCGTGCCCGCGTGCAGTGCTGACGACGCGACCGTGGGCTATATTGACGCCGTGACCGTGACCGATGATAAAGGCGCGACTGCGAGCGATGGTGAAGGCGCAACCACGAGCAACGGTGAAGAGGCGCGACTGTGAGTGACGATGACAGCGTGCGTATCCGTGAGTGATGGTGACGGCGCGACCGCGAGCGACGGTGAACGCGCGACCGCGAGTGATGGTGACATTACGTCATTGTGTGGTCGGGACGGCAATGCGACATCGGCGGAGCAGAGGTTGTCGCGTCAAATATTCAACTGCGGATTTCAGCTCCAACTTCACTAATAAAGGGTTGCGCAACGAGGGACGAGCGGACGTTTTGAATGCGCTGTCATTTGGCTCTTCACGACGGATAGATGCACGATGACCAAAAGGCAGCTAACTTGCACGAAACTGCTGCAAGAATGCAAAAAGCTACATCAAAATGTAAAGAAAATGTGTCCCCACAGGCAAAGGGCTACATCCCAGGTGAATTTAAGGTGCTCAAAATAAACATTTAAATGTTTAAAACAAATGAAACTTTGAGCTCTGTTTCCTCAGCTTTCTTCTTTTTTTTCCGTTGCTTTCAGTCATCCCAGTGCCAGTTCATAACGAAAGCGCTTTTTTCCAAAATACATGAATGAGGTTCTACTGGATATGCGGGGAGCATCCTAGAAAGGCAACCAGGTTGCCACGAGCCAGTTACCATAGCTCTCCTTGTCATTGCTGGTGTTTGCACTGCATAGGCAACGCAAGTTGGAGGAAGCGCTGCTCTTCTCGGGCCAGTTCAAGGATGCAGTGCAGGCACTCATCGACTGGCTGGACCGCGCCCTGACCTCCCTGCAAGCAGACCAGCTGCTGCACGGAGACCTCGACACGGTCAACAACCTTGTCGAACAGCACCGAGTACGTGACATGCTGCCACTTTCGTCCATTTTGGAACAGGGTGCACAAGTTTGCACACACTGCTCGTACAGCAAACTCTTAGCTCACATTGCTCTGCATTTGTTGGTACAATTTAAGCTACAACCAAAACAGCTGCTCTTACAGCAAGCTATCCTCTCTTGTATAAGCTGTCCTTCCTCCTTTATGTTCATTTTCTCTTTCTTTTCCACCGCTTTGTTTGTTTTTACTACAAATCAAGCAGCACGGCGAAGGAGAGAGTCACTGGCTATATTGTGTTAACTCTTTCACAACGCACTAAAATTTTGTGAGGGATTTTATGTCATCCGTCTTCCTTCTTTCCTTTGTCTTATTTCTTTGTCTCTTGTGCCTGCCTGTTTTCTTTTCTAAGCAGGGTGCCATTCTGCTTTGTCAAGTCATATTTGGCACAGGCAGCTATGATTTGTCTTCCTCTTTTTAGTAATGTTTTTCCATTCTTGCACAGAGCTTCCAAACGGAGCTGAAAAGCCGCTCGGCCAACCTGGAGTCAGTGCAGCGCACGGCCAGCGAGCTGCTCAAGACGGCCAGCGCCGACGATGCGGCCAGCATCCGCAGCCAGATGTCATCGCTCGAGTCAAAGTGGGAAGCTGTTTCCAAGCTCTCGGACACCAAGCAGCGCAAGCTCGAAGAGGCTCTCCGCCAGGCAAGTTGCACAAACTGCATTGTTGATCACTTTTTATTCTCCTGGCCTTTCTTTGCGACTAGTGGGCTGTTCAAAGCAATCGTAACATTGAGTTTAACCTCCCGAGTTTTTATCTTTGCCTGGACACAAATCTCTCAGTGCGTAGGCAGTGTTCAGGTTCAGTACCTCCAGGTATGCTGCTCAGGAAAATGGGTGTCCAGGCAACTCAATTACCTGGAGAGCCGTTACACGTTAAAAGCATTTGAGCGGTGATAATTAACTTAACTTTTCTTTTGCTATTCACAGGCAGAGCAGCTGCACAAGGCTGTGCACATGCTGCTGGAGTGGCTGTCAGATGCAGAAATGAAGCTGCGCTTTGCGGGTCCTCTGCCTGAGGACGAAGCAACAACACGGCAACAGATGGAGGAGCACCAGCAGTTCATGCGCGAGATGGAGCAACAGGAGCACAACAAGGTACTGGACAGAGAGGCACCTGCTGGATTTGAGCACCTATGCAAAATTAAATGGAAATATGACAGCTTGTGAATGGCTTTCAAGACAGCATTTGCTTTCTTGGTTGCCACCTTTGCCAGCTTTCTCTATACCGATCCCTTCATTTGCGTTACTGTTTCGCCGTCCCTGCACAGTAACTTGTTTAATTTTCAGTTTTTTTGCTGACGTAAGAACTTTTATTCATGACGGCAGCTTAAGCTTTGCCGCTGGTGTTACTTGCATTGCAAGGTGATGGGTTGTTTGTCTCGTGTAGCAAGCTGCGAAGGGAAATGTAATGAAACTTTGTTATGAGCCCATTTAAAAACATTGACACTTCTCCACGCAGTTCATTTATGTACTTGGCAGCTGGAAATTCATCACCTGCCTTCTTTGTTGCATATCTAGACATATTCTAATGCTATAAAATTTTGCCATGACTGTGTGGAGATAACCTCGATCCCACGGTTGTTGTGTCATTCTGCAGGAGAGCACGATAGCGCTAGCCCAGGAGATTCTGTCCAGATGCCACCCAGATGCCGTGACGGTCATCCGTCACTGGGTGACCATTATCCAGTCACGCTGGGAAGAGGTGTCCCTCTGGGCACGCCAGCGTGAGCAGAAGCTGGCCGAGCACCTGCGCTCGCTGCGCGATGTGCTCGAGCTGCTGGAGGAACTGATGCGCTGGCTGCTGGCAGCCGAGGCCAGCCTCATGACTTTGGAAGCCCAACCACTGCCAGAGGATGTGGCAGCAACAGGTGCTGTTCACTTCTCCTTTCAGGTTCAAATATCGGCTTGCACCTGCGTTTCGTGAGATGCGAGAAAAATTAAAGATCGCATTGAATATTGCATGTTTAACCCTCACTTCTAGGAGCAATGTGCATTCTTCATTAATATGAACAGAAACATTTGAATTCTGTTCGAACAATGATTCTTGAAAATCAGAACCGCAGTCGCTCTTCTTTGCTGTAGAATCGGTGTCTTGAATAATTTGGTTCATAAAACCGTTTTTCTTTTCTTCAGTTTAGACCAAACAGAAAAATAATTACAAGCTTCAAAAGAAAGTCTTTTGTTCCTTTTCATATTGGCACACGGTGTTGAACTCCCCACCCAACTGACTCAAGTCGTCTAGCAGAATATTAAGCCGACTTTAAAGGCATTAAGGGGGGACGCGGGGATCAACTCCGGAAAAACGACCCAAAAATCACTTTTTAGAAAGTTGCAGATTTCGAATCTTTGACCCCTTTTCTATAAGTTTTCCAAATATTTCCGCTGAAAACGACTGCTAAGTACCATAAATAAATATATACATAAGGCAATACAGCGAAAATTTCGTGAAAATCGGTGGAAAAGTCGCGGTTTTCGAGCGTCCCTAGCTCCGGAACAGCAGTACGCGGCGCGGCCATGCTGGTACCGTTGAAAAGCGCGCCTCTTCGCCTTTTGACTCCTCTCTTTCATTTTCTGATAGAGAGAAGGGCAAGCATAAAAAAGCAAAAAGTCTGAAGGTCGCGGAGCTGCTTGTCGCGGCCGCCGATTGGCTTGCTCCGTCACGTGCGTTCTATGAGCCGCCCCATTGGCCGGGTCTGGAAGCGAGCTGCTGCGGCGTCTGCTTCTCCCGTTTCTTCGCGCGCTGGCTGCAGCCCCTTTGTTTACATGTTGGATATTCGACGTACGCCGCCGCTTCATCGCTTTAATCGGATTTGAGTTTTCTATTTCATTTTGTGGTTTCGAGCATGACTTGGCGGGCGTGGACGACGAAATACGCGACCAAGCGCCGCTTCGGCAGCCGCAAGCGCAAGCCGCCGAACATCCGATGGATTAGTCCTAGCAGAGTTGCGTCCGCGCGCAAGCTTAGACTGTCGACGCATTGCCGGGCAATTCGCAGGCTGTTGCAGCCTTGAGTTCCAGTGGTGATGATACCGAACTAATAACCGCCTTTTCCGATGCTTCCGGGCCTGCAACGCCGTGTAAGTGCTCCGCGACGTACCCCGATTGTGCCACCGCCGTCACCGAGATGAACGACGAAAGTGCGGTCCAAGCGCGTGCGTCTGCGGCCGTGAAGACGAACCGTGCATCAGCAACGGTCGCACCATGCAGTCGCATCTTGAGTCACAATTCATCTTGTCAGAAGTGTTGAATATGACCGCCGCCACTGTCCGCGCGTCACTTCGTTCTGTGCCGGCAACCGAACGGAAGATAGGGTTTGCGGCTGGAGGATCATGCTCGGTGGCGACGGACTCAAGCGAGTCGAGCAGCTGAGAAAAATGCGTTGCGCAAGAAGAGGGCACAAAAAGCACATGAAAGCAAGCATAAAAGATCCAAGAAGCCAAGAGGTCAAACTGACACCTGTACCTACAAGGCCGATGGTTTCTAGTCGAATAAACATGACCCTAAACTTCGAACACCTTTTTCTCAAAACTTTTTTCTACCACCAAGGTCAACTTGCAAAGCTAATATCTCAGCCACCGTTGTGAATATTTTTACACCGTTTGTTTTGTTACACTCATTGTGCACCACTGCACACAGTGACATGTTTTGTTTTCAAAATAGTTGCTTCAATAATTTGTTATATTTTGTTTTCACAGTCTCGATTTTCATGCAACTGAAGTAGCTGCAAAAGAATGAAAATAATAAAAAAATCCGTTAGGCTAAAAAAATTACAGGAATGTCACTGTATGGAGGATACATATAGGAGTGCTATCAAAGTTTGTTTGAACTCCTAGCACCAATATACAGGTGTGCAGGCATTTTGCAAAAATGAAAGCAGAACAATTTTGTAAACAAAGAAGTACTTCAGATATTGCAGCCATATTTTCACCATATTTTCACAGCTTTGTTTATGTGATATTATTAACATCTGTGCAAAATTTAATCAAAATCGGATGGTAAATAAGAAAGTTAGCTTTGATCCCCATATCCCCCCTTAAGGGCAAATACTTGAAGACAATTCGTGGAACGGTCAAAACTGATCAACAAGGCAAAAATAAGTGGTATTCGAAATTTTAACGTGAGAAAGACTGAGGAGGCTGTAAAAAATGGTCGCAGCCTGAAATCGGTGAGAAGGAAACTTGGCATAGGACAAACCAAGATGTATGCACTGAAAAATAAGCAGGGTAATATCAGCAATCTCGAAGGTATAATAAATGAAGCGGAACAATTCTATACTGACCTGTACAGTACTCAGAGGACTCAGGAGAACACCATTCGGAATGATAATGAACAGGATACAGAAACTCCTCCTATAACTGGAGATGAGGTCAGAAGGACCTTGCAAGACATGAAATGGGGAAAAGCGGCAGGAGAAGATGGAATAACAGTCGATTCAATCAAAAATGGAGGAGACATAATGCTTGAAAAACTCGCGGCTCTCCATACGAAATGTCTATCAACTGCAAGGGTCCCAGAAAACTGGATTAATGCAAACATTATACTAATCCACAAAAAGGAGACACTCAAGAACTGAAAAATAATAGGCCTATTAGCTTACTCCCAGTATTATATAAAATATTTACCAAATTAATCTTCAATAGGACAAGGGCAACACTGGACTTTAATCAACCAAGGGAACAGGCGGGCTTCAGGAAAGGATTCTCTACAATGGATCACATCCATGTCATTAATCAGGTTATCGGGAAATCTGCAGAGTACAGTAAGCCTCTTTATATGGCTTTCATGGATTACAAAAAAGCATTTGATTTAGTAGAGATACCAGCAGTCATAGAGGCATTGCGTAATGGAGTACAGAGCGCTTACATAAATACCTTGGAAAATATCTACAGAGATTCCACAGCCACCTTAATTCTGCACAAGAAAAGTAGGAAGATACCTATAAAGAAAGGAGTCAGACAAGGAGACACAATTTCTCTAATGCTATTCACTGCGTACTTGGAAGAAATATTCAAGCTATTAAACGGGGAAAGTTTGGGAGTAAGGATCAACGGTGAATACCTCAGCAACCTTTCAGTTTGCCGATGACATTGTTCTATTCAGCAACACTGCAGACGAGTTACAAGAAATGATTGAGAACCTTAACAGAGAGAGTGTAAGAGTGGGACTGAAGATTGACATGTTGAAGACAAAGATAATGATGTATAACCGACCAAGTGAACAAGAATTCAGGATCACCAGTCAGCCTCTAGAATCTGTGAAAGAGTACGTTTACCGAGGTCAGTCACAGGGAACCCTGACCATGAGAAGGAAATTCACAGAAGAATAAGAATGGTTTGGATCGCATAGGGCAGGCATTGTGAGCTCCTGACAGGAAGCTTACCATTATCATTGAAAAGGAAGGTATACAATCAGTGCATTTTACTGGTGCTGACATATGGGACAGAGACTTGGAGACTGACAAAGAAATTTGAGAACAAATTAAGAACTGCGCAGAGAGCAATAGAACAAAGAATGCTAGGCATAACTTTAAGAGACAGAAAGAGTGGTTTGGATCAGAGAGCAAACGGGTATAGAGGATATTCTAATAGACACTAAAAGAAAAAAATGGCGCTGGTCAGATCATGTAATGCGCAGATAACCGTTGGACCATTGGGGTGACAGAATGGGTACCAAGAGAAGGGAAGCGCAGTAGAGGACGACAGAAGACTAGGTGGTGCGACGAAATGGGGAAGTTTGCAGGTGCTAGTTGGAATCGGCTGGTGCAGGACAGGAGTAATTGAAGATCGCGGGGAGAGGCTTTCGTCCTGCAGTGGACATAAAATAGGATTATTATTATTATTATTATTATTATTATTATTATTATTATTATTATTATTATTATTATTATTATTATTATTATGTGTGATGATGATGAAAGGCATTATAGTATACACTGTAATTCTGTTGAGCTCCTGAACTTTCCAAGGTCCCACATGTTTGTCTTAAAGAGAATATACCTCTGACTCTGCCTTGTATTTCTGCTATTTCAAGAGGGCTGCTTTTATGTGGCACGCCTAACTGCTAAATTCTTCTTGTGAGCAAATCTGATTTGAAAATTTGAATGACAGTTTGTACCTTAAGTAGTTCCAAAGGTGAATGTCCTGTTAGTTTAGTGCGTCTACTAGCCATTTGATAAGTTTTCTTGTGACAAAAATCTGCACAGAACGCCTTCTCGATGACCACCGGCATTTCATGGACGACATGTCCCAGCGGCAGGCCGACGTGGATCGTATCTCTAAGGCCTTTGCCAGTAAACGCCAGCCGGCCGCTGGCTCAGCCGCAGCTGGTGGAATCAAGGACCGCCCATCGCAGCAACGACATGACCGACGCACGCCCCACGCAGCTTCTCAGAGTACGCCCCGGACATCCACGCCCACGTGAGTGCTGTAGTATGCCTTCACCTATTTATGACTTACTTACCCATTTCAGTCAATGTGGATAAGCACGCACAAGAATTGAGATGTCTGTTGCATTGAGTTGCTGGACAGTTGAGGCATCTTGAATGTATCCTAAGCACAGACTGCAGTCCATGCAGAATCTCTAGTTTGTACGTTATGAAGTTCTGCTGCCAAGCGGAGTGTTGCAGATTCTGTTCCCCATCATAATGGCTGCGCACCAATGAGTCAGAATGTAACTATGTTTGTACATGGGGTCAAATTAACCCAGAGCTCTCCATTACAGGATTACTTGTAGCCCCAGTGTTTCTATGGGGGATCAAATTTAATCAGTGAGTCAATGAACAATCTGGTCCATCCTTACAGCACCATCAACTACACTGCTCATTAGCACAAATAGCAGTCTTTGAAGATTCCCCAGGCCTCGAAACTGAACAATAATTGAGTTTTCTGCATGCAGATCATGTGTGGCTATAGAATCATGCTCAGGTAAACATCAATGGTGTCACTGCAAAAGAGTGTAGTGATGCAACACCAGCTGCCAACAATAGCTTGTGGGAGCTTTTGCACAGATTTTAACAGCCATTTTTTTTTTTGACTTATCAAACACTAAACTGCCAACTCTAACCACGTCTCTCTACAAGAGATAGCGAGTCGAATCATTGGACCCACATTTTGCAGTTCCTTGCTCCCAACTGACAGGCCTGTGTCATCGTCTGTGTATGCAGGCGTGGGCATGCTGCTGCAGAGCCTGAGATCCGACACCCCCGTGCACGGGAGCTAGTGGAGAAGTGGCAGCACGTCTGGCTGCTGGCCATGGAACGCCAGCGCCGACTGCTGGAACACCTCAAGTACCTGCAGGAGGTAAGCACTGAACATTCTAAACAAAATTATACCCTCTTTAGTCAGGGTGTGCGAATACCAAATAGTAGATTTTGAATATAATAATGAGTCGAATCAAGAAAACACCCCAAATATTGGATCTAACGCTAATATCAGAAAACTATTCACAAAGAGTAATGCTTACAAATTTTGGCCCAAAAAGTACAGTGCTGCACATGCTTTGGAGTCTCCTAGCATTATATAGCAGTAGTGTAGCAACCTATCAGTAACTTAAGTACAGTCAACGACCGATTTTTCAGACGCCCAATTTTTCAGGCACTCAATTTTTAGGACATGCCTGATAACTCGGACACCTTCACGGCAGCGCCATGCACCCCATAGAGTCAATGAGTAAGGCCGTCTGAAATTTGGATGCTGAAACCCTTCACCATCTGGTTTTTGTGACTTTCTGCTGTGACTGCAGGTCCGAAATGGCATTAATTGAAGCCATCGCCGCCGCCATGTTGAATATCTCGCAGGCTTGAACAAGCGCTCCCGCACGCCAATGCGCTGGTACCCGTAGTAGTCGTATTGTGCTGTCATTAAGCCTAGTGGCTGCAATATTGACTTTCGAGCTTCTTTCTGTTCGATGCCATATTTTTCATTTTAAGGGGTTCTGAACCACTCCTCAGGCTTGGTAAAACAGAAACAGTCCACAGATAGCATACAATGCTGTGAATATCTGACAGATATTGCAGTCTTGTACAGTGTATGGAGCTTCGAAACAGAGTGTGATGTCGCATTTTTCTCACACTGTCTTTTCAACAAAAGCCTGTTCCTCACTCTTTTCGGGCTGCTACGTTGCGTCGGAAGGAAATTTACTGAAGAATAAAAATGCGTTGGAGTGCATATAGTAGGCATTGCCAACTCCTGACTGGGAGCTTACCACTGTCAATGAAAAGAAAACTGTACAATCATTGCATTCTACCAGTCTAACATATGGGGCCAGAACTTGGAGGTTAGCAAAGAAGCTTGCGGACAAGTTGATAAGAATAGACTGTACTGTATATCTTGATTTTTATGTACCTAAGTTTCTGATAGCTTACTACATTCTTGTTGTGCAATGCTACAAGACTCCCGAGCAAGGTATGGACAGTGTTTTCTTGCCCAGACTTTGTAAGCATTGAATTTTGTGAAACTCTTCCTGATATTCTATTTGACATTCATATTTCTTTTCCATTTTTTATTGTGATTCCATTTGATATTTGATTTGAAATCTATTATTCGCTGTTCACACACCCCTGCTCTCCAGTGTCATGTTCTGCTTAAAATGTTATGTGATCCTACAGCACTAGGTTATCTCGAACTTGGCTTCATGTGGTGGCATGGCATAGGCTTCGGCTTGAAGAAATCAGAAGCCCAGAAGTTGGGAAATCGAAAACCAGCAGGTTTACTGGCACTTGTAAATGAAGGTCAAGTGTTTAGCAGTGAGCATCTGGATACGCTGTGTTTCCATGGTCCAGAGCAGCTTGTTTCCTCTCCGCACCACCATTATAACACCTCTGTTCCAAGCCTCCCTTCTGGCAGTAGCCACTCACACACATTTCACGACCCACCGGGGCGGCAGCCATTCAAGAAGCACAAACAACACTGTCGCAGACAGAATATAAGACCGCTGACCCCCACCAAGTTATAGCGGATGCAAAGGCCGAGAGAGGGTCTTACCGTGGGAATAGGAGAGGAAATCTTTTACTCCTAACTGGTCTTCTCCCCTTCTTCATGGTATAGAGCAGGCACCACTTCGTCGCGGCTTTCTCCCGGGAACCATCCATGAGCCCTTCGCGTCTTCTCAGCCTCCCCGGGAGTAGCAACTCTTTCTTCCCTTTGTGGCACTTATTCTCTGATGAGGGCAGCTTGTTACGGGAAAATTAGCAGCACCCAGCATCCATGGGAACTGTCCTCCGACTATTCTCCCAGTGTAGTTCTCGC
Source organism: Dermacentor albipictus (assembly GCF_038994185.2). Lineage (NCBI taxonomy): Eukaryota > Metazoa > Arthropoda > Arachnida > Ixodida > Ixodidae > Dermacentor > Dermacentor albipictus. The sequence continues at coordinate 7,683,175 of NC_091826.1, read as the reverse complement.
ATTCTACCCTTGCACATGACGAACAGCATGTTGTCTACTGCACTCATAACAACAAAGGTCTCTCTCTCTCTCCACACACACACACACACATCGTTCTCTCTCTTTCTTCTTCTTTTGGTACAACGGTAGTACAACGAAACTCGCATGTGCTAATGTGTCTTCATTTTTCAGTTGGAGAGCATCAAGAACTTCGACTTTGACGAGTGGCGCAGGAGGGTGAGTGGCAAGCTGATTTTGCTGTAAAAGTGAAGTGATGTCTTGTACTCACACTTGTTCATGATGTGTGTGTCCTTCATCCTTGGCCTTCAGTTCCTTGGCTGGATGAACAACAAGAAGTCTCGTGTGATGGACCTGTTCCGCAAGATCGACAAAGACAATGACGGGAAAGTGACCAAGGAGGAGTTCATTGAAGGAATCCTCAAGTCGAGTAGGTCTCACAACATCACATGCTTTCAGGCGTCAGTGAGTCTTAGTACAGCATATGCAAGAACCCTTGCATATGCTATTAAGAGCTTTGTGACTTACGTGTACATGCTAATTTTTGTATTTAGTGTTTTAGGCTTTGCATAGCTTGTGTAGCTAATGTAACAACATAGTGGTGCCTAAGATGCCCACTTCTGTGCAAGTGCAGTCATATTACCTGCTTTTTGTCATGACAACAAAACTTAAGTGGTAAAGTTGTCTTTCACTTTATCTCGTTTTTCTTCATGGATGTACTTCTATAGCCACAGACAACCTTTCTTAACTATGAAGTTAAGGCTATGGAACCAAAGTGCACCTCTTTCACTGCTACTGCAAGTAGTCCTGCAGTTTGTTTATTTTCTTACGTGGGAAATAGAAAACAATATCTTTGTTTTTATTTTTTACAGCGCCTTATTTGAAACAATAAGTAATTCACCAGTCAGCTACTGTTATTTTATTGTATTGTTAGAAGTTATTCCCGTATATTAGCATCTCCATACTGGAGACGCTAGCACCATCAGACGACGTCCTTATTATGTGTCCCATGCTGAACCACAAGTGATTCAGCAAGAGGTCGAAGCTATGCTCACGAAAAACGTCATTGAACATTCCTGCAATCCCTGGGCATAACTGTTCATGCTAGTAAAAAGGGACGGTAGCTGGCACTTCTATGTAGACTGCCGTCACTTGAACAGGTCACACGAAAGGACATCTACCCTCTACTGCGAATCGATGTTGCTTTCGACTGTTTCAAGTCAAGTCAAGTCAATTTATTTCAGCATTTCTTTTGTACAAACAGAAGAATGCTAGGACAAGCACAAAAAGCTGCTATGCTGCAGCTTGACTGGGTGCCTGCCCCATCACTTGGCAGAAATAAGAGACAGAAAATACATTTGAGTGAAAAAAAAAATATTTACAGATTTCAAATGGTCATGTAAAAGCAAGGGAAAAAACACAAAGCACATCATATAAAATACTGAAAAATCTGTAGCGACTGCTCTGTTATAGTACGTCACTGAAAAATATATAAAGAACAGTAGCGCACAGAACAGCAGAAAACAGAAAATGCTAAACACATGACGTGAAATAATTAGAAACCTCTCTACAAGAAAATTTAACAGAAGTACAACATAAATATTTCAATTCGATGTAGTAGTCTGATCATACAGTCAACGAACGGTCTATATCTTTTAAGAGCACCAGTGATTTAGTAGAAAAGTTTTCCATTTTTTGCGGGTTAAGTTATCTATGTTGATATTGTCTTTTTCCAGGTCACCTAAAAGGGTAGCTATGCGCGATTTTAACCTGTTTCTTCCATGACATGTTCTTGAAAAGGGAGTCAGCCAAGTGCTTCTATTTCTGAGCGTATAGGGTATGTCGGAGGGTTTTGTTAAGGTGCATAAAGTAAGAAAGGTGGTTTCGTTTTGCTTAAGACTGTTTTTGTATTTTAATAGTAAAGTCATACAATAGCTGAAATGGAAGTATGCCATATTTTAGAAACAGATCCTTTGTATGCGCATCGTGTACTACATTCGCTATATGACGCAGTGCCTTTTTCTGTAGAGTGCAAATTTCCTGAATGTTCCTACATGAAGTAGTTCCCCATATAAGAGTACAGTAATTAATGTGAGTTGCAAAGAGAGCGTTATAAAGCAATAATTTAATCTTGTCCGTCAGTACATGACGAAGCCTACAGAGCACACCGCACGCTCGCGACAGACTTGCACATACACGATGTACATGAGCATTCCAGCTTAAGTGTTTGGTGAAAATAACTCCTAGTGTTTTAACCTCACTCACAACAGCTATTTTTTCACTGCCTAGGTACAGATCAAGTGAATGGTTAACTGGTTTTTGAGAGGGTGTGAATAAAACTGATTTTGTTTTTTTGGTATTAATTTCAAGTGAATTTGCCATACTCCAGGTGTGCATTTTTTGAAGTGTTGAGTTTGCTAAGCAAGAGAGCTCCTGAACATCGTATGCTTGGATGAATATGCTTGAGTCATCGGCAGAAATAATGAACTGCGCATTGTTACTAACTTTTACGATATCATTTATATATAGGTTAAATAAGATCGGCCCTAATATGCTCCCCTGGGGTACCCCTGCAACAATATCTTCTAAAGAGGAAAAGTGATTTGTGATTGCTACTGCTTGTTTCCTATGCTTTAAGTATGATTGTAAAAGTGAAAGAGGTAGGCCACGAAACCCATAGTATTCTAATTTAGCAAACAAGGTTCGATGACTTATTCTATCGAAAGCCTTGGAGAAGTCCACAAAGATGCCTAGCGTTAATTTTTTGTCTTCAAAACCCTGTAATATTACTTCTTTCTGCGTTAGCAAAGCGAGTTCTGTGGACATGCGCTGGCGGAAGCCGAACTGTTGCGGTGATATAAAAGAGTGTTTTTCGCAAAACGAGGCGATTCTTTTACCAATTACTTTTTCCAAACCCTTAGAAAAAACTGGGAGAACAGAAACGGGTCAATAATTTGAAAAATCGTTTTTGTCACCATTCTTATATAAAACTGTTACTTTTGCGTGCTGCATTTTTTCAGGAAAAATGCCTGTAGAAAGAGATTATATATGTGGTTAAGCACGTGCACAAGAAAGTCAAGTACATACTTTATTGGCCGTATTTGAAGACCATCAATATCTCGAGCTTTACTGTTCTTTAGGTTTAAGAATATGGAATAAATTTCCTTGGGTGTAGTCGGAGAAAAAATGCGGAGTGAATGTTAGGTTCATTTAAAAAGCTCATAGCTGCATTGTTGTGAACGCCCGACACTAAATTAGTAAAGTATGTATTAAATTGGTCAGCTAGCTCTCGCCCCTTCATAAGCCTATTATTGGATGTAAGCTGTAGTTCATTGAACTGACTACTACGATTCAAGAGCTTGTTAAGTTCGCGCCATAAAGCTTCCCCTCGGCCGGTACATCGTAAGAACAAGTTTTCGTAATACAAGTTTTTCGTACTGCGCAAACGTTTTGTGACATAATTTCTAAAATTTTTAAATGAGACTAGGTCAGTAGGATCCCGTGTGTGCATGAACTTTGAGTACATTGCATTCTTTTTTTTTAAGTCCATACATTCAACTGTAAGCCATGGCTTCCTGATTTTCTTAGGCTTACTTATCGTTCTAGGTCTAAACGAGTTGTCATACGCTATTTTAAATATTTCCATAAAAATTACATACGCCTCATCAGCATCTGTGCATTGAAATACTGGTGTCCAATCTATGTTTTCAATTTTATGACGAAACATATCCAGCGTTCTTGTGTTAATATCTTGAATAATAAATGTGTCGGGATTATCTGTTCCGTTTCTTTGCAACTCATTTTGTTTGCAAAACATAAATATGGGCAAGTGATCACTCACATATGCGGCAATGACGCCCGACGTAATGTTGCTGTCTGCGCAATTGGTTATAAACAAGTCCAAAAGGGTTTCAGAAACGCAACTGATGCGTGTGGGTTCTGCTATGACATTCATGCAGTCAAACGAGGCAAGTAACAGTTGTAGCTCACGGGAATGAGATGTGGGTTGTAGAATATTGTGGGTATATGTGGGTTGCGAGTCTACCTACTTCTTCTCCATTGAGCTATGGTCAGGATACTGGGAGATTTCTGTAGGTGACCTGGACCGGGAAAAGACCACGCTCGTTACACTGGATCGACTTTATCAATTTGCCATCAGCAACCTACATCCCTACAAGACTATGCTTGCAGTGCGGCTGCTCGGGCTCAAACAGTTCACCAGATTGCATGGGATCATCTCTCTGCCTCGCAGATATCCCAAAAGGCCCGCTATGACAGCCACCACAGATACGTTTACTTCTCTCCAGGCTCTTTGGTTCTTCTTTGGACGCTGTCCCACCACTTGAGCCTGTCTTCGAAGCTTCTGTCTCTGTATTCTGGCCCCTATAATGTTCTCCGCCAGCCCTGTGAAGCCACATATGTGATCGCCCCGGTGAACAGTAGCTTGTCGTCGTCCATTCTACCTATTGATATTGCGCGCGTCGCCCGTTTGAATCCCTACTTCTCCGACAACAACCCTTCCCTTCCCTAAGCGCCGAGGCAGCGCCCCCACAGCAGGGGTCATATGTTACAAGCATAAACAAGCAATTTCTGTACATTGGAGAAGGCACCAGCAAGGGAATGAAGACGACGATTGAAGAAACGCTTGTATGGCTGTTGTTCTGCCATCTCGGCTTCTTTCTGTGTATATTATGCAAATACATTTTCCCTTTTGTTTTGCCCGCTCTTATCCCTGTCACATTTTTTTAGTTTGCCCTTTCGAGTTTTTGCACACATAAGACTGTCGCTTATTTTACGCATTCCTCAAAGACACACTAGCGCTTGCTGTCCTGCCAGTTAACTCCCCTGAAAGGCCATTGTTCAACTTCAGCAACAAAAGACTGTCGAAGCACACAAAACAAGTGTTTGCAGCATCTGCATGGAAACCAAGTGAACCCATCTGGAAATTTCAATCGTTGGCAAGGCTCAAACCGTCGCAACCGTCGGCATGTACAAACCAGTGAGCAAGCCGACTGCAGCGCCAACTCTACCGACACCAGCATTGGTTGTGCATCCAAGTCCCATTCGACACCATGGTTGTATGGCTGCTTTGGGGCTTCGATGCAAGCTGCGTTGCTTGCTGTTCAGAACTCGGTACATATTGAATGTGTAAACGTTGATTGATTCATGCCAAGTTAATTGTCTCCGTCTCTGCCTTCACTAAAGTAAAGAATTTGTGTGAGGTCGGAGAAACCAAAACCAGTGCTGATATTCATTGCTTATGAATACAGTCATGTGCAGAAGCTACACTCCCATAGCTTTCGCTTCATAGCGAAAGAAAGTTGTCTGCGAGTATAGCAATGTTTTGTCAACGTTATTGAGATCAGCGGTCTGTTGTGATACGGTGCACTAAAATGAAAGGAAACACCAGATTTGCATTTAAAGCTGGTAATGTTCTTGTTTCTGTGGGAAAATAAAAAGTTTCAGAAAGAGAATCTTTAACACACTGATTATGTAGAAAATAGCAGTTGCTGGGGCATCCTTTCTTGCATGTTTGGAGGAATCATTGTTTGGACGCAAACATGATGCTTTTTTTCAAATTAGTGCAGTGTAGGCGTCCTGATCGACATCACGTAACCTGCTCCCTGCTTTTATGGGTTGTCTACATGTAGCCCCAACATTCTGGTGTGTGACGCTTGTTGCAGAATTCCCGACGAGCAGACTCGAGATGGAAAGGGTAGCCGACATCTTCGACCGAAATGGCGATGGCTACATTGACCATAAGGAGTACATTGACACCCTTCGTCCTGATCGAGATGTGAGTCTACGTTGCTAGCAGCTCAATGCTAGGCTCTCTAATTGCTGTACTAGTAGCCTTGCGATGATGCCTGGGTGATTTAGTGCTCAGTTGTAAACTTGCAAGCTTGGTGCTAACCTTTCTAACATGGCTTTTGTCTCTTCTCTGTCTCAACAAACACTAAACACAACCTGTGCTGCAGTGCTTGGTTCATGGTGCGAAGCAGGTGAGTGCCAACTCGACGTGCTAACTGTACTCACTGCACTGTTATGAGCTTGCCATCCAGCTAGCTGTGTTCATGGGTCTGTAGTCTGCTGCACTGAGTCCTAGCCTAGACATTGGGGACTATGCAGATCTGGGGGAATGTTCTGTAGCATGACTTGGTCACTAACATCTCAACGTAGATCAGCCATTGATGGTGCTTGCCGATTGGGACTTTGCTACCATCACTAATATGTGTGATGCCCATCGGCTTGCAGAACAAGCCCCTTACGGAGGCCGAGAAAATCCAGGATGAAGTTCAGCGACAGGTTGCCAAGTGCACCTGCGTCCACCGCTTCAAAGTGTTCCAAGTGGGCGAGGGAAAATACCGGGTAAGTGTTCATGACTGAGAGCAAGATTGAGTGTACTTGAGAGATATGTCCTTTACATTAACATTTGCAAGCAGGGAACAATGGGAATTAGAAAATTCGTTGTAATCTGCCTTTGAGCCCATACAGTTTTCCATAAGTGGCATCGTTCTCTCTACAAGATTACTTCCTTTATAATACAGATGGCATTCTGCTTTCATATTTATGGCATGTGCACCATTCTTAGTGTTTCAACCGTACCATTTATGAATTGTAGTCAGATACTTAAAATACCGGAGGAACGGTACTGAGGGTGACATCTTGTAGTGCTGTGTTTAGCTAAATGTTGCAGGACTCTTTCTTCAAGGAATAACATTGACCTATTCAGCCTCGTGTAAAAGTGTTGTCAGAAACATAATAGTAGGCGAGGATATTCATTACCTTTTCCTTTTCCCCATTCATGTGAAGTGTCCTACAGCTCAAGAACATTTCTAATGTAGCACAGTCTAACACGGTGCCATTAGACGTCACCAGCTGTACACTTCCATTTACACCTCCAGCATTTTGTAAACTATTTTAAGCACCTGTCAGACTAAGAGTCCTTTTTGTTATTTGAAAAGTGTTGCACAAACATTGATATTTAGTTAGAGCTTGGTTTATGTTAGAGTTCACAATCGTGAACTTACCCTGTACTTTAAGTGTCATGGTTGGCTTTGTTTCTAGCAGAGGCTGGTTTTGTGGCCTCCACTCAACCTAACGTTGTTGGTCGCTTTCAGTTTGGTGAATCTCAGAAGCTGCGCCTGGTGCGCATCCTGCGTAGCACAGTCATGGTGCGTGTAGGTGGCGGCTGGGTGGCCCTCGACGAATTCCTCGTCAAAAACGATCCCTGCCGAGGTAAGCGGGTGGCCAAGGCCTAGGCTCCATATTGTGCCAAGCTGCGACTACAAGCCGAAAAGCTTTGTCTCTCCATCTTCTTTTCTTTCATTATTAACAAGGAGCGGTGCTTTCCCTGCCACGTTTTTTTCTCTTCTCTTTCTTTCTTTTGTTCTCTTCTGTGGCAGGAGGGAGAGAAGAAGCATTGTTGCTAACACGGCTAATAATCGAGCAGTACCGACGCAGCCAGTCCAAACAGTTTGCAGTGCAAATGGCGCCCACTTATCCCTAACCCCCTCTTCTCGCGCGGCTGTGCCTTGCTGGGATTTGGAATGCGTTGTACTTATGGGGGCCTGCCTGAGCATGCTTGTCGCATGCCTTCTGTGCATGCTGACCGTACTACTGTCCGGCCCCTTTCCTTCTCTGTCTCTCTATCACTCCACGCAATTCTTTATCTCAGGGGTGGCCAAACTGACGCGGGAGCAGCATAGTTTTTCTTTGGTCTGCTTGTGACTCGCGACTGGTTTTTTGGTCAGGTGGCAGGCCTGATCAAGCAGCAAGTCACCTGCTACCACATGCAATAGTCTGCTAGCATACACCAAATGAGGCAACTTTCGCAATCTTTTGCTTCTGCCGTTCCCCAATTGGTGTTTCTTCGCTGGGACCTCAAATAGTAAAGAGGCAGCCAATGTCATAAAGGTCAAAAACTCCTGCGTTTTGCTGCAACTCTTGAGCAATGCACGGTCAGCCTTTTTGTGACTATTTAAACACATCTGTTTGACCACCCCTGCCCTATCTTGAGCCTACAACCTTATGGGCAAACATCTCACCTGCAGCAGTGTCGGATTTCACTCCCGACTCTGTTATAATGTGCTAAAAGACTTTCTTCAGTTTTTTTTTCTGGCTTGCACAAAAGACTATTAGCTGTAGTATCCAGAGTATGTCTCCTGTGTCTGAGATATCTTGTATATATATATGTATATATTAAAAGCTTGGAACACATGCAATGCAGCTGTGTTGGTTTTACCTTTTACAGGCAGACTACCGTATTTACTTCAAAATAGGTCGAGCACAAATATAGGTTTACCCCTATATATAGAACTCTCCGAGAGATGAAAAATTATGAGTCAAATATAGATTGACCATAACTTTTTCAGAAAAATCGAAGAACTTTGAACATGACACATCTTCATTTACCACAAGTTCAGCTACTAAATCTCGCTAGTTGATACCACCAGTGGCATCCTCGTCGGATGCTTCACAGGCATCCTTGGCATACCAAACGACATTGTCCTTGGTGCCGTTGAGTGCGTTGGATATGCAGCACTTAAAGCCACTATTGGTAATATTCAGGCTGGCTTTACAGCAGGCGCCACCAGGAACTCCGTTAACTTGGTACTTTTGCTTGCTTTGTTCCCTAGCTATGTCAGCTTGTCAAGATTCTTTGGTCACAAAATAGATTGACGGTGCACTTCCGAAAAAAAGAAGGTCGACCTATCTTCGTATAAATACAGTGGTTTAAATTGTTTGTTTGTAAAGGTTAATAGGAATTTTTCCTGCATGAACATGCTGTAAATTTTATTTTAAGGTTGCCTTTTTAGAAGTGGCATAATGTTCATATCTCGCTGCAGGCTTTCAGCTCTGTGAGATGTTTGCCATGGTGTAAGACGATACGGCACCAGCTTCCTGGATGTTCACCATAATGTTAAGCAAGCATGTAACATTAATAGGAATGGTCTCTTGCACATTTCCTCCCCTTGGCAACAGGCTGCGCCATGTCACACACGTGTTCTAGTTCGAAGCATTGGTAGTGCACGTCCATCAGTGACAAGCCGCTGTACATAACATCTCCTAACCAAATTTAAGCTCTGTGCCACATCCCGCTTTCATGGCATGCCACAGGGCTCACATGCATCAAGATGCATACTATGTAAGTTGCTGTGGATCTTTGTACAGGAGAGATGTGTGAAGCAGGCTTATTCTTTGGGTGTGGTGGACATCCATGGGGCTTTGCCAACAAGCTCTGCCTTTATTTCCCTGCGATGTGGTGATTGTAATCAGATTTGTATAGTGTGTTTACAAGAAACAAAGAGAAATGAGCAGCGTACCACGTCAAAAAAATGCAAATTCAGTCGACTCTTTAAAGTGAGCTTGGAAAATAAATGTAAACTGTACATCTGAAGTGATGTTTAGGTTGATGAAACTGAGTGAAGTTTTCGAGAACAGTCCAGTTTATCATGGAATTCAAGATGACAAATTTTATCTTAATGTAATCTACTTGTATGTTATTTGGATTTCTCATTGTTATGCTTGTTGCACAGTTTGAAAGGCAACTGGCATGGCAGCTGTGTTAGGGATCTTGTGAGTCTTGGCCCACAGCATTATGATGTGGCAGTACCCTCATTTCCTTTGTTTTATTCTGTCATCATTCTAAGCATCAGTAGCACACATCTGGCTCACTATTTTAATTGAGTTGGAAGTCCACACCATAATATGTTGAAGTCAATTTGGACATCGAGGCAGTCGGTGTCGGTGCATCAGAACCGCACCAGCCAAGCTCGTTGTCATTGTTGCCGCCGGCCGAGTGTTCCTGTGCATGGTGGGGAGTTGGTTATGCCTGCTGTGGTTCGTTGTCTGTATGTGGCTCGGTCGGTGGTGAGCGTGTGTTGTACCATGTGCTCCCCTGCGTGTGGTGTGTATGTGTGTGTGCACGTGGCTGACCCGTCTGTTGGACGCATGCGCGTGTGCCCCTTCCTGCTGCTGCACCCCTTCCCACCACCACCACCACCGTCACGTACCACCACCACCACCAGCCAAGGGGCGCACCAACCTGGAGCTGCGCGAACAGTTCATTCTGGCCGAGGGCGTCAGCCAGTCCATGACGCCCTTCAAGCCCAAGACCTTCTCGCGGGCAGGACCCATCACCAAGGTGCGTGCATGCTTTCACGGGACGCAGTGGGGGGGAGCAACCAACCCCCTGCACCCCCCCCCCCCCCTGCTTCCCTTCCTCTCCCAACACACCCCTGGTTGGGCACAGCAGCCTGGAGGAAACCCGTCAGCCGTTAGGGGGACGCCAACACGTCTGTCAGCAGCGCACTGCCTCTCCCTCCTGGCGCGGCCATGCACAGAGCTGTTGCCGTCTTTTTCTCTCTGTTGTCTCGCTCTCTCTCTCCCCCCCCTACCCTGCCCATTCTCAACTGGTGCTGATAGATAGTTTCTTCTGGGGACCCTTGCAGCAGCTCCATTCCAGTCCATGATGCCGTGCCTGCCAGTGCAGGGCTTCAGTCCGTCCTTTTACCGACCTGTGCCGGCTGAAGAGGGCTCTAAGATTCCTGTCTACGACTGGGTAATGGGGTGCTCCTATGCATGTGTGGGCTGAGGGAACGGGGCTCTCCCCGGACACGGTGCCTTGGCAAATACTCATTGCCACACAGCCACTGAGATCCCTCGCTCGCTTCTCCACCTCGCACACTCCCTGGGGAAGGGAACGAGCACAGTGAACATTGTAAGCAGCAGCTTCAGCCAAGTGTACCTACTGGCTGACTACAGTAGCCAACCAATTTTTTGGACACTCGATTATTTGGGTTTCATAATCACGCCAACATATGGGCCATGGGACCAGATTTTAACGGCAAATGAAAATTTGGTCAGAATGTGGCAGCTTGCTTAATTTTTACTGAATTAATAAAAGCACGAATTGACGAGGACGAGACGAGAAGGCAATACACACATACACTAACTTGCAACTAGTTAGTAACTGGTTGGTTAGTAGTAAAGAGTAGTTGTAAGTCAGCACATTTGTGTGTCACCTTCTCATACATGTCGATTTGTGCTTTTATCATTCAGTATAATTCAGAACTAACTAGCCCGCCAACAAGTCTTAACAAGGTTGCTTGATTTTCCTGATATAGTTAACCCTTTCAGTGTCTGCTTTTTTTTTTTTTCTTTCTTCTTACACTCCGAGAATTGGGGTGTGTTTCTCAGATGTTACAGAACGAGCACATCAGTCTACTTTGGTTATACAGAAGGGAAAAAATTACAGGAATAATGGCAAATGCACTCTTGGTTGGGTCCTCGTATTCCTATCTTCATTTCCTATCTCCTACCTAGTTTCGTTTTGATGCTCATGCTGTCGCATTAGTGCCGCTGTGTCAGGGTCGAAATCCGACATTGTCAAAGTTGCCACTTCAGTGGATGACACACTTTCATATTCCGAGTCCAAGCTTCACTCGTATTCGAAGTGAGAAGCGCTACCGCTGCTATCAACAGTTGAAGGTCTCACACGAGCGGCCATCTCTAAGCGATCAAGTGACCATGCTCAAGGACTTTTTGTCTGGGCCAGACAAAGCAAAAAGAGCAACGAATGAAATAGAGAGCCACAAATGAAAGAGGTAAGATAGAGGGCTGAGCCATCCTGGAAAAATCACATAGATGAAAGGAACACCCTTGTTGCTGGAAAGGAGGCGTGCCGCAGCAAGAACAGCGCAAGAAGGGGGGGGGGGGGGGCGAAGAAACCTTCTGGTGGTAAACAGGTGGTAAAAACGCACAAGAGAGATGGCCTTACGCTGTGGCGCCAATATTTGCTCGGAGAATTGCCAACGTATCGGTGTACACAGCGCTGATTTGTTGATCTCCTTTCCGTGCTTCCCTGCACTCTCTCTTTTCCATTCCTTTTTTTTTTTGTGTGTGTAAGAAAGTCTATGAAGCGCTCTTACACGCGAAAGTCCTGGAGCCACCCCTCCTATCTGCGGACGCAAGCACTTGGTGTGGCACAACCAGGCCCGCAAAGGGGTGTGTTCCACACTGCACTAACACCTAGACTGAGCAAACTCAGTGAGGAGAAAATATGTTTAAAGATACATAACAGGTGGCCGAACAACCTCGGAGCTCGCAAACTTTGTGTTACTGCACATATCTGAGCGCAGAAAGTGGGGAACGTATGGGTACGTCAGTGACGTGGTGGGACAGAAAAGCGAAAACTTACCAGTACATCAGTGACACTGGAAGGGTTAATGTGCACCGCCTCATGGACAGTGCAGTTGTAAAAAAGGGTAGGCTGACCCTTTCCACGGTAGAGTAATTCCACCGCTATCCAAGCACTGTTCAGCCACTGGGTCTGATATCCCAGTGATTTCGATTAAATGAAAGCCAAACCAAGGGAGTCAGATTTCATAATTGACACGCCACCTTCTGGGGGAAAATAAGAAAAGAAAAACTTCATGTGTAACATTTGAAGCAATGCAAGCAAGAAGATTTGGAATATAGTAGCTGCACCAGCTGTCGCAATACAGTATACTGTTATCACGCAGCAGTCTGTGGTAATTAGAGATTGCACGCACTGTCAGCTCCAGATGGCTTATCAGCAACAGTATGCCGATCTGCAGCCAACATCTAGTCGTAAGATTACATCCAAAAGGGCAGCACATAAATTTGCATTGCCACATGAACCTACCTGAACTTGTGGGCTTTGGTAATAGCAGTCCCATTCACATCCGAAAAATTGGGCAGCAACTGTATTATGACAAGTTGGGTGGCACCGTGCAAGACAGCTGCAAGAAAACCATTTCACAGTGGCACTGACTTATAATTGAGCTTTATTTATGAATAATTGTACCCTTTTGGTTGCATGAACTTGGAGAGTGATATAAAAGATAATCTGGCGGACAAGAGCTGATACCTCACATTCAGTTTGCATTACCCAAAGCACTCATTTCTGTGTCAATGTTGCTGTTGCATATAGCCCATCCGTACTTTCAATTCCCCTTGCCTCCATCATTTCTCACATCTGCAGGCACTTGGGCTTAACAAGACTTGCAAGCATGCTTGATTCATTGTAGTTCACCACGACAAGTGTAGCAGTGAGCAGGCTGTCTAGCAGCCTTAGCAGCACAACTTAGATTGTTGGTATGCTCTTACAAGTGAACAGTAGAGACGAGCCCTTTAGCGACTACATAAGTCAGTGCCAGTTGCTATATTTTGCACCTCTCTTGCTTAGTGCTGTTCAGCTTTTCAGAGAGCTGCTTTACTTAAAATTCTGCACATATTATACGATTCAAAATATTATATGAATTATTATAAATATTAGATGAATAAAACATCCAAAAAAAATGTATGTGCATTATATTACAAAGCAGCACTTGAACTTAGTAAATATTTGGCAGCCGAATAGAACACGTGAAGCGAATGTGATACTGTGCCAAAGTAAAGTGAACCTCTTATTGTGTGCAAGATTTTGTGGCAACTTGTTTGATCTGCTGCACATGTTGCCATCAGTGCACTCACAGTAGCAGGTTGGGAATGTCCAGGCCTTACCAGAGCACTTTTTAAAAATCTTTTTCTTTTTACACATCTTGGCTCTTCTACAAAGCATGTAAAATAAATGCTGATTGTTCTGTAAACACTTTGTGTATATTAAGGAAGAGACACCTGTCTGCAGATTTTTGCTGCCTCCAGGTTACTTTCTGTGATATGCTGAACACACTGTATAAGGCCAACAGAAGAAGAAACTGAGTGTCACAATCATGAGTAATTCGACGTTCACCACCGGGCACGTGATGTGGGCATCTTCATTGTTTACACTGTCTTGATCATCTATTGGTGGGTGCAGGTGCGAGAAAAGACGGAACGCAGCGTCCCCCTGAGCCAGCAGCAGCAACAGCGCATTGTCGCAGACGACGAGCTCAGTGACGGCTCAGGCCAGCTGCGGGTCACCCGCCTTGGTGAGCACACTGTTGATGAAGCACTCTAATGCCTCCATCGCCTAAATTGCACTGAATTAATGGGACAAATCTTCTTGCAGAGCACAACTTCGGTCTCCAAAGCAAATCACGTGCAGCATTGGTTTCGATTCCTGCTCTCTGCACTTGTCTCTCAGTTCTTTCATGCAAGTTTGGGCAACTGTGGAAACAATTTACATAGTAGAGCCCCATTTATACATTTTTCTTGGGAACCATTGAAAAACTTAAGCAAGGAATTTAATACAGTGGAGTCTATAGGTGGAGATTATGCGAGTGCAGTGTAGCTACCAGGAAAATGTAACACTGGAGAAACAGTAATGGCGTTTCCTTGAAATTCTTAAATGGGCATCGCGCATGTCAGCAAATACCACCAACCCTTGTCATGTGCTCTTGTAAGACTTGCATAACAAAGTATTAAAATGAGTCTTTGTGGATTCTAATCTCTTCATCGGAGAGTCTACAGTGACACTATTGACAGTACCTGAGAGTGTTGAAGTTGTTTGGGACAAATTAGTCATTGTTAACAACATAGCTGCTTTTCTTTTTTTTGACATTCTTCACCGAACCATATTTGATGAATAAAAGCTTAAAGTGCACAACCAGACGAGGACGGTGAATGAAGAGTGGAGACGCACGAGCACTGACTCGCAAAAATTTGCAAGTTAGCACTCGTGTATTTCCTGTCTTCTTTCACCGTCCTCGTCTGGTTGTGCACTTTAGTCATGTCTTCCCAACACACTCAAACAGCCACATTATGGAACATATTTTGTGCAATTTTTAATGTTTGTTATTTCGAACATCTTTGTTTCATGCCACTGCTCTGTTTCATAACTTCAACATCTAGGGAAGGTAAAGGCAGTCCTTGTCTCGGAATTTTTAGTTGCAGGGTTTACATGTGACGAATAATCTGTTACTTATTTTCATGCGAGAGCGTGCAAGATTTGGTACAAGATTTGAGCATACAAGATTTTATGTGCATATGGTAGTGCTTGGTTGGGAAGCTCATACTTATAACTTTACTGTTACCCTTGGTTCTCTTGTTTCTGGTGCAGGTGATGCAAGTGTGTAAGTTTGTCCTCATGGGCATCCAGAATCTGGCTCTTCTGTATCATTGGATAACTAATATTTTACAAGAAAGCAATGTAACCTAAGTTTATGTTTTGGAAATTCGCTTTTTATATTGGAGCACACTGTAATACTGTACTCATAGTTGTTAGCCTTTCACCCAGCAGACTTCATTTGTCCCAAAAGGTCACCTTGGTGCAAAGGTAGAAAACCATAGATCAGCCAAATGACCGGTACAGTCACTAACCAATAAACCAGGCACTGATAACTCGCACATACTTGATTATTTGGACAGCTCCAAGGCACCACCACTAGCCCCATAGACTTTTTGAACATAGGAAGAAAGCATTGCCGATCTGTTGTACAGGCTGCTGTGAACATGTGAGTCAAATGTTACTGCACTGCATGCAGCAGAAAAATTTCTTGCTCTCGCTTCCGCATTGCTGTTATGCAACATCACCGAAAGCGAGTGGACCCACCAACACTATTAGCTGGTTTTGCAATCATAAGAGCATTCTCGACGATGCATAATTACTAATTTGAGTTAAACAAATGAAAAATCTATCTGTCTGTGATATCAAAAAGACGGATATCATTTCATCTTTACACTGTGTAGCTGCATCAGCTGCATTGGCCTCCGAGATGGCAGCGGTGTGCTGTGTAGCACAGTTTACTGTGGCCACCACAGGGCGCCATGACTAGCCATTTTGGTGCCATGACACTCAACTTTTGCCTGGGGCATTGCTTTCTTGGCTTCTCCGCTATGTATCTTCCAGTGTTCTAACGGAGACGAAAAGAGAGAGCCATGTATCAGTGTGAAAACTCCTTATAGGTAAAGATTCATAAGTCGACGTCATTTAATAGTGAGGCCATAACTCTAATTAGTTGTATAAGGACAACCGAAATTTTGGGCATCTTACAGTGCATTGTGCGATAATTCGGAGTCCAACTGCATGACTGTGTGCTTGTTTGGCCAAGTGTTAAGCAGAAATAGTTATATTTTTGTTTTGATATGTTGCTGGCATGGTTGTAAGTCATGTCAGTGGTGCCTCCTTGAAACTGAAACTAGCAAAGCCTAGCCAATCTAGTCGGTCGCAATGAATATTCGGTGCTTGCATTGACTGTACTTTTGTCTACCTGTAGCAACAGCATGACAATGGTCGAGCTACAGGCAGTGATTTTGTAGCAGTGCCTTCCGCTTGATTCTGTACCACTCTTATTATCCACCACACGTGGCCGGCTGATCGCACTGACCTGTCCGGACATCGCACTTACCACTGATGAAGTGCAAAAAGCGTGAAAAGGTATAGCATAAAAGGCATGGCTAGAAAATCACAGCCATGAACCATGAATCATGGCCAAACGCAAGCATATGTGCACATTGACAAACTCGGGCCGTATTCTTAGATGATCACTTTCGAAGATACTTTCATTGTCACGATATTTCACTTAATTAGCACTGGACACATTGTCGGGCAGAAGCATTTCTGCACTGTGATAATGTGACATGCTTGGCTCGGTGCTAAGGATGTTGTCGCTTGTAGATGCCACTGCTGCTCGCACTTGTCATGCAAAAGATAGTGTGCTTTGCATTGTGCCAAGAGTACCGTGGCTCATAGATGCCAAAGCGTCTTGTGCTTGTCACACAATATTGAAAGTATCCCCGAAAGTGACGGTTCAAGAATGCGAAACACCTTTTTTGTCTACTCATGAAATAAAGTTACCTATTTTTGGGCGAAACCGGTATTTCAGACTCCTGATTATTCTGAATTTTTGGCGGTTCCCATGGAGTCCGAATTATTGGTCGGTGACTGTATGTAATAAAGTCCTGTTTGCGCATACCTTAGCCAACCTCTAGCTTTTCTTGTGCTCTTTCTTCAAATAGGAACACCCCGAAGCCGGCCTTCAAGCCGGCCATCAAGTCGGCCATCAAGCAGGCCGCCAAGCAGGGCAAACAGCGACCTGTCCGCGGACAGCATTGATGGCTACCACAGCCAGAGAAGAACACCATCTGCGACACGCCAACGAACACCCAGCGGATCATCTCAGACCAAGATCCCCACACCACGACGGCCGACATCAAGCACCAAGGATTCTGACGTCAAGCAGCAACGCGAGCGATGGAAGTGAGATACTTCCCATGGAAAAAGCGCCACCCTCAACAGGGTCCACCACACTACTTATGTTTCTTCTTTGTTGTCGTTGACGCTGGCTTTGTAGAAGTTGGTTGTTAACATTGTTCTTGTGCTTTTTAATCCTGCCACAGCTTTTTCTAAAGGGCTTTGCGCCAGTCGCGCAAGATCGCACAGGTGCGCATTGTAGTACTTGTACATAATATTGTCGTGATGCCAGATCATGTTGCTGCTGCACTAGTCCAACTAATATTTTTGTCACGCAAATGTGATTGCATCGTGGATTCCTGTCAAGCAACAAAGAGCTGTTCAGAACATTCCAGCAGCGATGTCCTTTTTTTTTTTTTTTGTTTGTTTGTTTGTTTGTCATGTTACGCTCGCTCACCGAAAGCCTCATAGTATGCGTATACTAATGCAACATTAAGCGATTTTTTAGTTGACCAGAAAAAGCCTGGTCTCGTTCAGATTGTTTGCCCACCAAAGGATTGTGTTTGGCGCCACCACTGAGGCTTCTTGCCGCTGGGCTTCAGTCAGGCTCCGATAATTTGCATTTCCTATTGTGTGAGCAATTAGCATAGGCTCAGAAACTTAACACTTTTTATTTTTTTAGAATCTAGACCGCAATGTTTGCACTTTTGTTCCATTGCATTAACCAAATCGCAGCTGTTGTGTTTAATATAGGTATGAATAAAGAGACTATATACATTATGTGTGCCTCTTGCATCTTTGTCTCATTTCCACACTCTTCAGGACACCAACTGCTAAAAACTTCTCAGCAAAATACTGATAAAAAAAAAGGTAGATACAACACAGCACAAATTTATTTACAGAAGTACAAGAGTTCTGGTAGATACCATAGGCTAAAAGCTGTTGGAAAAACAGCTTGACTGGGCCAATAGTCTGTTACAAGACGTACATAGTGGTTGTATAAAAAATAGTAACATTGCTAGGCACTCAAAACATATTTACTTACATGAATGCACAAGAGACCAAAAATAATATAGACTAAGAGAAAACATATTTGATACATCAGAAGAAAGAAATATGTGTTTGTAAGGGTTACAAAAAGGTAACACAATTGGCTCTGATTAACCATAAATAATCAATGATCACATGTTTACAAAAAGCATACGAAGTTCCTTGGCTGAGGAAGTATATATACCTCCATATTTATTTAAAATGTTTGGTAGGTTATGTTGTAATTACTGTAGGCTATATTTATTACGAAACCATGGAACATGTCGTGCATCACTATTTCTCGTATTTGCAGAAATGAATTTTAGTGTCTAAAAATGCATTAGACACGAGGAAATTTTTGAAAGCAATATTTGAGATGTAAAAAAAAAGGCGAGAAATGGGGGTAGAAATATATTCT
This sequence comes from Dermacentor albipictus, assembly GCF_038994185.2. Taxonomy (NCBI): domain Eukaryota; kingdom Metazoa; phylum Arthropoda; class Arachnida; order Ixodida; family Ixodidae; genus Dermacentor; species Dermacentor albipictus. The sequence goes on along the minus strand of NC_091826.1, from coordinate 7,664,651 downwards.
TTTAATAAATTTACGCTTTAAAAAACCTGGCGGTGTTTTCTCCAGAAAGCCCATGTTATCAATGTGCTGAATCATCTTCTTTTGCAAAGAAGGGATTTTCATAATGTTCGTCTTTCCTGTAGTCTCCTACACTAAGGTACAGTAACTTTAAATGGGAAGAAAATGAAGCATAATAAATGTTACGTTTTGCTTTAGGTTGAAAAGGACAATGACATCGAGACAAAATGCCTGTGACAGCTTTTTGCAGATATTTTCAACATGTTTATCCCTAGTAAGGTGCAAAGAAAAAGTAACGCCTAATATTTTATGTTCATCAACAATTTGCAGTTCTTTACCAGCACACACTAAGGTTTGATTACTAGTAAGAGCTTTATTTTATGTGCAAAATAACACTAGTTCTTGTACGGTTTATTTTTAGGCAATTAGCAATAGACCATTCAGATAGCTTAGTGAATAGATCGTTATAATTTTTCATTAACTTTTTTGAATTCGGACCAGAAATGGGAGCATTGTCAACAGTGTATATAATCAATTTTACGGTTGTATCAATATTAGTAGCATCATTAATGTACAGGTTAAAAACCATAGTACCTACTATGCTCCCTTGTGGCATGCCATTAAGTAATGGAAGAAAACATGACTTCTGTTTTATACATATTGATTGTTACTGATCAATAAGGTAAGACTCAAATAATGTTAATGGAGTACCCTTAATGCCATTCTGCTGGCCGCATTATTAAATTGACCGACAGTAAAAAGCCAGCTGTCGTATGAAATCTGGCATTCAGCAACATGCACTTCTTCTGCAGGATTCTAACTTCCATTGCTCACTTAACGCTTGAAGTGCCAGCAAAAAGATCTAAAGACGTGTTCAGAAAAGGTTTTTTCACCGCACTTCTGGATAGCACATTTTTTGCAGATCCGAAATATATACGACATGGGGGAGTAGCAAGTTCACAACTTGTCTGAATATACACAAGTAGGTGCTGGCAGAAGGTACTGCTCATTTCCGCGCTGTATCGGAACTATCACCATAGTCGACGACATCAGAATCACAAGATGTGCCTACAGCACTGAAAACACTGCCATCGTTGTCAAGGTTTTCATGCAAAAGCAAGTCGTCTTAGGAGCTTGACGACTAAATCAAATGCGGGGCCAAAGAGGGAACTCGCCAGCATGTTAAAATTCCTTTGACCAGCCCAGCCCGTTACCAGCACTTAAGAAGAGCACCCAAACAAGTGAACAAGACTGACTAATCCTTGGCACTAATTGTAAGAAAAATTGCAACCGAGTAAGACTTGTCCACAGCACTTAAAGGGTTAAAAAAATATACCACACTTGGCAGAGTTCTAGATGCATGCTATTGTATGTACAGGAGAGAGAGAGAGAGCTTTGCTATAGCTCGCACCTTGCTATCCATGTTTCGTCTTGTGTAGTAAATATATTGCTTTCTGTGACTACTACCGGGGAAAGGGAGGGTGAAGCAGCAGGAGAGGGGGGCTTAGCAGGGCATGAATTAACACAACATTCACAGGCGGGGGCTGGGGGGGTTCATGTGCTTGGTGTACCACCCTCTCTAGCTATGCCACTGCTTCTGTCACCAGTTCTGAAGCTCCGCTTCGAAATATGGGCTTGCTCCAGGCGACTTGTGTTAATTGACTGATGTGCCATGAATGAGCTGCAAAATAAAGTTTCCTCAATCCACCTTTGCTGATCACCTCCCAATGGGCTTGAAAGGGCAAAGCCAGCTGAAAAAGCCTGCCAATTAAAAATGGTGTGTGTGTATGGTTTTTCTTAGAGCTGTTCTGGAAAAAGTCACACTTTTTAGTTAATTTTAAGTTTTTTAAGACATGACAATTGGCAGACCCCTATCACATTGTGTCTGGATTATGAGACTTGGGCCAAAAGGGAATTCTGCAACTGGAATGATTGAAGAGCACCGGTCATCTGTACTGTGTTGGCATAGCAAATCACTCCTTGGTAGGCTCTTTGCACCATGCGGTGAGCCACCATTGGTACTAAAAGATGGTAAATGGTCTCATTTCAACATTTCAAAGGAAGTATAACTTCGCTTAAATCATGGTAAGTTTGCGGTACTGCATACTATTGTGCTTCATCTTGTGTCGGCATGAAACGGACGCTACACGATTTTCACAGATAAATAAAACTGCATGGAGAACACGGGACAGCAGTGCATGACAACTACTGATTATGTTATTTGGAGTCACATCTATCTACCAGTGTCTGCTGCACAAGTCTCTTAGGCAAACTGTGTTTATTTCATTCTGTTAATGTATGCAAAATAGCTGGAACAAAAGTGGTCGAGACATTGTAACATCCACAAATGAATGGTTGTAGAAAGTTTCACAAACTTATGTTCAAAATGCATCCTTGTAGATGCTATGTACTGAGGATGTCCTCATGTGTATGTTTTAGTAATGGTGTACTCGTGGCATATTACCGGACCTATACAGGGCTTTTACAGATAAGTTTAGTAATATAATTTTTAATAATGTAATTTTAATAGAAATGTTATACTAGCTACATAAATGTTTGCACAGGTTGTTTATGTGCTTTGGAAAACACAATTTCTGCAAACAAGTCATGAAATACATTTCTAATATTGCAATTATAATGTTTATATTAGGGGTGTATGAATATCGAACTTTCCCAATGGAATTGAATGCAAATATTTGACAAGAACAACCTTCGAATATTCAGTCGTATACCATATATTTTCTCATCCCTAAATAAAGTGGAATACAAAGATCCTGCGGAGTTCATTCAGCTGAAAAGCAAGGTTTATTTACATCATTTGATGAAGGCAATGCCATTCAGAACTGGGCATTTGGTGAACTGAGGAGCTTTAGATGAACTGAAAGGCTAACGTATTTGGCACATCATCACACGTATTTGGCACACCATCACAATGACGGTAATAAAACGCAAGCACAGTGCATCAACAGATACATGTACGTAGAGTGGTGTGTTCGTTTAAGGTGCCAAGTGCACCATATGTCTACAGTACCACACATCATTTTAAATGGATGGAAACATGGTGAAATTGTTCAGATAGCAAGTTGTTTTTGCCTAAATAACGAAATAAGAAAATCGTAGGCAGCCATAAGGCAAGGCATCCATTTGAATTACAGGGAAGTGTTGAGCATATGTTAGACTGCAATAAAAGCACATTTTAGATATTTGTTTTAATTACACATTTTTGGTGCTTCAAATATTTTTTAATTATGTATTCTTCATGCAAAAATTTTGTAGAGTAGAACTTGTTGCTGGGCGAGTTGGTTGGGATCTAATGAATGCATTGTTGTGCCAAAAAAGGAAAAATAAAGACTTGGGAAGGAGAGTCGTTTCGTACACTCTCTCCCAAGTCTTTATTTTTTCCTTTTTTGGCGCAACAGTGCATTCATTAAAAATTAAAATTAAAAACAGTAAGATTTTGACAAGCTCTCAATATGTTTTCCTTTATAAGAGGTGACCAACTTTAACTTTGTCACCATTAGATATGTCACCATCGAGTTCCTGAGTTTCCGTGACGTAGGAAGCTTCTTGTTCTATATGCCCTCAATATGCCCTCAATAATTTGGTTCCTTGTGTATATGCTTACTGGCGATTGTGCCAGACAAGCTTTCAAACTTTTAATATGCACTTTATTGTGCATATAGGTTCACTTGCCAAATCCCAGAAATGGGGTATCATGCCTAAACTGCAGTACTATCAGAGGACAACAGACCCAGGCGAAATTAAGAGGAAGCTTTAGCTCGGGCCAAACTCTGACGTGGCCTATTCAAATACATGTAAAACGCAAGAACACTTTTCTGAGATAACCCCTGGACAGATTTCCATGAAATTTGTTGCATTTGAGAGAGAAAGTTAAATTCTAGTGACTGTTGTAAGCGGATTTTTGATTTAGTCCTGAATTGGCAACCACTCCACCAAACTTGACAAGGTTTATTGCATTTAAAAGAAAAACTTAAAATCGGGAGACTGTTCGGTTGGAATTTTTGATTTAGGTCTTCAATATTTTACAAAAAATTGGCTAAAATCGAAAATTTTCAGAGAACGAAGCTATCAAATTTACAGCTCTGTAAGTCAGCAATAAAATACGATATCATAGTTCTGTGCATTGCATCTGATAGTACATCCAACGCGGACAAAATTGATATTTTACACATGAATCTCAGAAAATTTAGTAATATGGTAATACAGCTTTTGCAGAATCCTGGTACACAACATAAAAAGATCACAATATATAAATTGACATATTCAATTTGTCCACTTTGAATGATCTAATGAATGCCGTTTACAGAATCGCTATAGCTGTTCTTGATGGAGAGCTAATAATTTGTAAACTTCGTGCTTCTATCTTTTTCGAACTTTAACATTTTTGAAAATTCTGATAACAAACTTCAGGCCCTAAATCGAAATTCCACTTCCAACAGACACTAGAATTTAGCTTTCTCTTAAATACAACAAACTTCATTAAAATCGGTCCAGGGGTTATCTTAGCAAAAAGCGTTTTTGCGTTTTACATGTATTTGCATAGGCCACGTCGGAGTTGGGCCGGAGCTAAAGCTTCCTCTTAAACCGCGTTCACCGCATTGCCAAGTGTTGTTCAGGAGCTCACTTGACACACATTGTGCCTCTTCGAGGAGTGTAGTGCCCGCATCAAACCACCATAAAACCACCTTCAGTTGCACTATATATATATATATGTATAATAAAGAATGGCGCCACTCTCTACCTCTACCATATGACCGGCTTCCCACTTTACACACACGTTCTTCCTCTTGGATCGACGGATGGATGGGTAAAACTTTATTGTATGTCTGGCCAGGTTAGCTCCACCCGGGCTGGGTCTTCCACGGGGGAACGTCAAGGCCCTGCCTCAACACCGCCTCACGGGCTTGCTGGACCGCCCACGTCTGAATGCAGAGGTCTGAGCTGCGCAGAGCGGCGGCCCACCTCGACGATAAGTTCTCCGGAACAACTGTCATCCTTCCTATAACTGCATTGCACTCCCACAGCATGTGATGGAGTGTTACTGGTCGTTCCAGCTAGCACAATTTGCATGTGTCGTCCTGATGCTTATCTGGGAAAATACGTTTCAGATGGAATGGGTTAGGGAAGCTGCTCGTCTGGAGCTGTCTCCGGGCGACGGCCTGTCTCCTGTTCAGTGTGGGACTCGGCGGTGGGTATATCCTTCTGGCACTTAGGCATACACTGGTTATGTCACTGTATCTAGTGAGCCTGTCCCGTTCTGCGCGAGAAATGTTCGCTATCGTGCGAGGGGCGTTGACCTGTTCGGCGCGGCGGGTATGTCTCGTGCGGTCCGATGCGCCGTCTCGTTTAGATTCGGGAGCGCGTCGCCTTCCGTGGTGACGTGCGCGGGGAACCATACGATCCTCGAGCTCGCGGTTTTGGATCTGTCCGCTTTGGCCAGAATGGCCAGAGCTTCTTTGGAAATTCTACCTTTGGCGTATCTTTACTGCTGTTTACGAGCTTAGTGCGACTTCGCATTCCTGATCTATGAAGGCTAGCGTGGTCGCTACTTCCTCCGCTATTTCTGAGTGTTTGGTGCATACGCTGCATGCGATTCTGATTTTGGAGCCTGTGTCTGTGACTATGCGGTTCCGCTTTGACTAACGCGCGCATTAAAATTCGTACTAGTTCGAGACCGAGCCCGGCGCCCTTTACGAAGCCCATAGAATAATGAACCAACTTGGTTTGCTTGGCGTAGAGCGACTGCCCCGGGAAGGCTGATGAATTAAGCGTACTTTCCCTCTCCCAAATCACGAAGAAGGCGTACGTTGGTCTCGATTTGATCCCCATGGATCAGGACAAATTTTTCAACTGCGAACTTTTTTTTGGTCTGCGAAACCCGAGTGGATATTCTTTGTAGCTTCGTGCTACAGTCGGTTGGATGACAATTTTTTCTTTCATTAGGCAGAACAGAAACGCGCTCACTGGCACTACTTCGTAGGTCAAAATTCCTCACTAAATACACATCGGGGAGCCACCAAATGCCACCAACAAACGAGAGACGATGATAAGCCTTCATACGCCCATACGTGTTCCGCACTCAGAGCTCAAGCTACTCGAGGACTTGAAGGCTCCTGGCTGTCAAATAAGCAAAGTCTGCGGAACCATAGGCGAAACGCCCAAGTATGACAACGCGTCGGACATTGTGCCGGACGAGCAGCTGCGGACAAAACTAAAAGCGAAACCAACTGGAGTTTTGCAGTTGTGAGAAAGAATGCATGACGTCACTTGTTAGTTCAGAACGCTATCTGTAAATGTTTAGTGCAACTACTACGCCAGTTGACGCGTTGCACAAGCTTAAGCCACAAAGGCGTTGCGGTACGTATGTCGAAACTGGCCTTCCAAAAAAAAAAAAAGGTCGTATGTTTAGCAATATAGATTACAAACATGAGCAGAATGCTGTTAAATTAGATTGTTTAGATTAAAACGTAACGCTATAGGTGAGAGACAGTGGCATTTAATCGTTCACTTTGTAATTTTTCTTAGCATAGGCGGCGCGCAAGTTTTCTTGTGCGCTTTTTTTGGCTTGATTTACGTCTCTGCGTGGAAGCTTCAGTTTATTGGCGTGATCCACTATACATTTAGAAAGCCATAGCGCAGTAACGTCGTAACGTTTCCACTTCCTGCGGACGAAGTGAGTGACTTCATACTTCATCCTGGGATTTAGGGTAAGTGCAGGGCGTAGTCGGCTCTGTGCGGCTGTCAGAACTTCGTCTGAAAGAAAACTTTCATCGTTGCCTTCGGCTTGCCAGGTAAGCGTTTGAGTGATACCATATTTTATGGCGGTTGCCACGACCCGCCGTTTGCCGCTAGAGTTGAACGAACGAATTCTGAGGCGATATGTACTACTGTCTTGCCTTTACAGAACCATGTCGAGTCGCAAGACCAAAGGCAGGGGCCCCACGAAGAAGCGGGCTCAGCGAGCCACGTCGAATGTGTTCGCGATGTTCGATCAAGCTCAGATCCAGGAGTTCAAAGAAGCGTTTAACATGATCGACCAGAACAGAGACGGCTTCATCGACAAGGAGGATCTACACGACATGTTGGCCTCGCTGGGTGAGTGTCGCATTGACTAGTGCCAGGAAGGGCTTGGCTGCTTCTTTATATAATGTGGCTGCTCGCTTTACAGGCAAGGACCCAGCGGATCCGTACTTGGACAGCATGATGAATGAGGCTCCGGGCCCAATTAATTTCACAATGTTCCTGACCCTCTTCGGGGAGCGGCTGCAGGGCACGGACCCCGAGGACGTGATCAAGAATGCTTTCGCTTGCTTCGACGAAGAGAATGTCGGCCGCATACACGAGGAACGGCTTCGCGAGCTCCTGACCAGCATGGGAGACCGTTTCACTGACGAGGATGTGAGTACGCGACGTCGTTCTTAACCCGTGGCTGACGGAGTTCCATTCAGCTAGGCGACTTTAGGATTCGTTTGCGAGCCCCCACCTTTGTGATCCCGCGGAGCATAGTTCACAATGGTTACGCAGGAAGTACGCCACACCCGCGCATTCCTCTTTGCCGAAGCAACACTGCTGATCACTCAAAGCACCTCGACAGCTTGCTTGTTAAGAACCATTTTAGGTGTTTGTGCTGAATATGCACACATATAATTGAGTCATTCATGTGGCATGTGAAGATTGTAGTGCCTTTGGTTGCACTTAGTTTTGTATGCATTTCAAGTAGTTGTAAAAGTTTCGTTTCGAGGGATAAACGGACAGTGCATGATTGGTCATGCACATGCAAGCATTTGAGGTGCGAAACGTGAAATGTTTATAGCTAGGTCATGGCTAAATGTAGTTTCAATGCTGCATGTGCCCAGACTGCTGTCTTTACACGCCTTTTACCGCGTGCTCAACACTCCAGTCATGCTTTAAATAATGGGTGTATTCTTTTGTGCTGGGCTCCCATTTAGTGGCGAAGAAGTTTCTACAACTTATAATTTAAATACTTTATTCTTCCTGTAAAATAGGTTACAATATATTATTTACATTATGGTCCAGTATTGGAAAAACTGTGCAGGGTCAATGTATGGCAATGCAGTGCCACTTGGGTAAAAAACCAAGCATCAGCACTCATTACTCATGTAGTGTGGCACGGCAGCTGTGTTCTCTAACAATCTTTTTTATTGTTCCTTCGGTATTTCTTCATTGTTGACTTGTTAAAAGCTGCATCGACGCTATAATTGGTATCGGCCACTTGGCACTACAGATGTGAAGAGATGCATAGAGGAAGACGAAAAAGATTTGTTCATCAGAAACAAGGGCAGTACTAATCAACATGAATGACGGGTGTCCATGATATTCTATATCTCTGAAAAGTATCTGCCTAATACGAACTTATTTTTTTCAGCTCAACTGATGTAAAAAAAGCCTGTTTCTTTTTAGTCAGAATGAAACCATGAAGCACTTACAATCACCTGTGCCTTTATGTGTTCTAGATTACTTAAAGGGGTCCCCTCACACTTGGTGAAAAAACACAGTCCCCAGATAGCATACGCTGCTACGAACATCTCAGCCAAATTTTCCAGTTGTGTGCAGTGCATGGAGCTCGCAATGAGAGCACAAAGTCACTTCTCAAACGCTGTCTTTTCAGCAGAAGCCAGCTTCTCACTCTTTTCTAGATACTTCGTAATATAACAGATTTTCATATGCGGCTGCTATCGGTGAATAGCTAACATCAATCAAGAAGGGTGTTTGGATCAGTGCACTTCTTCCTACTCTTGCTGTGTATCTTTATTGACATAGTTTAAGAAACAGGCTGAAGTGAGCGAAAATCTGCTTTCGAATTTCTATAATAATTATCTACTTCCAGAAGAAGCTGACTATACGCGCCGTGCATGCCGACGGACTCGCCACTGGTGGCAGTCTTGCGCAGAACATGTGGGAGAGGAGCCTGGCGCGCGCCGTAGTTTGCTGTGTCGTTGATCGTGCTTCTCTGTCTTATTCACATTTTCAGAGCAAGATGGGCAACACCATTCGCACGTGTGGGGTGGCCAAAGCTTCAGGGAATGTCAAAGAATTGTTGCAGGGTTGGGGGCTCAAATACCGGCGAAAACGTGCCGGCGATACGGTTCTAATCATTCCCGGCAAATCCTCATGAGCGGGAGCAACGGTAGCAAAAATGGATCGTCACTTTGAATGGAAATTTCTTGTTCTCATCCTTTCCTTTGTCTTGTAGGTGTTTTTTTTCCACTCGATCATAGATGCGTGAGCAACGAAGTTTGTCTGCAGTGCAGCATGAAGTTTAGCGGCATTTCGCTAAAGTTCGGAATGCTGTTTGCCGCTTATATTGCTTTCCGCTTCTTTACCGCGTTGCGCTAGCTAGGCAGCAAGAGGGCATTGCGTTGTATGTTAAAGCTACTGAAGTTTGCAAGAACTGAAATTGTTGGTTTCATGTGGCGCGGTAAATCCTTGCACCAGCTGTCGCGCACTTCATGTTTTTACATCTATGTTATGCGTGGCTTCGCACATGTTTAAGTGTTGCTAGTTGCTCCATGCATAACTCTTGTCGATTCTTTTGAGCTGCAAGGTTTTCACCCTGCCTCATTTGTAAAGGGTATAAATCACGCTGTGTCTTATCGGAATGATACCAAGGAAGTGCTTCTTTGACAGCTTTATTCTTTTCGCCCGAGGGCATCTTAGATATTGTGTTTTTTCTTTTTTTTATCTGTTTAGAAAATAGGTAGTTCAGGGCGAGAATTGCTAACAGTTGCTGCATATGGTATTTTTTTTCCATTTTTCGCTGAAAAGTTCGCGCCACGTTTGGGAAGTCATCACACCTCGATGCTGCCTGAGCAAACTTAACACGCCGAGTGATTTGTTTGTTTCACAACATAGTCCCTTTTTGCATGTGAGTTTTGTACTGAACTGAATTCTTTCTTATACTTTAGCAGGGAAGAAGTTTGGGCGTGTTGGTGGGATACATTCAGACTGGGATACATAGCGAAAAAAAAAAAAAAAATGCACGCTGCAGGCAACTAAACTGGGCCTTGCTGCCAGTGCTCATCTACTTTGACTGGCGCTGCTCTGCCTTTAAATATATCATGTGGCACCTCTCTCTAGCTATATGAAAAAGTACTGAAAAGTTAGTCAGTCTTTAGCTTTGTACGTTTCCAAGCAACTCCCTTGGGGAATTTAAAATTGCACAAACTGCAATGGGAACGGTAGTTCATCGGCGTACGCAGCAGAATCGCATCGGTGGTACAGCACTAACACGCTTTTATTAACCCGTGTATTTGGTGACTTCGTTGGCTAGTGTACACGTTTCCATCAATAAATTGGCAATTACTCTTCTTGAGGCGACTTCGACTGCACTTATTCGGCGATGTCACATGTATTCATCGGCAGAAAAATCACAACGGCATAAGCAGAGATTGCACCGTGCGGATTTGTTTGATAAAAGTCTACACTAACGACGGGTGCTTATTATTCAGGTACAGAAGCAGCATTGCGGTAAGGGTAGAATAAAAAAAAAAACCATTGAGATATCGCATCACTCAACAAAATTTATCGGCTAGTGAGCATGAGCTCCACGTCATGTAAATGGGGTCCATGGCGTTTGTCTGCGGGACACACCTTGCACGTGTGTGGACCATGTTGTCCCAAACACCGGTAACATCGTGTTCATACCCGCTCGCACAGAGATCAGCATCTTCCCTACAGCTGTCACCGCAGAAGCAGCAGCCTGGCACCCGAACAAAGGAGAAATCGCAGCCGCGAACTTCAGCCGTCCTTGCTGCAAAGTGTTGTCGTCTGCTACTGCTCCCGCGTGTACTGATGGAAGCGTCCGCTAGGTGGCTTTCAGTGGCGCCTCTATACTCGGTGCACGAGGCGTATTGTTTGCTGATGCTTGGCTGCCTGCATAGGGATTAAAATTTGGCCACCCTGCTTTTAGGAGTCGTAGCAGCCGGGTCTTGCTAATTTAAACGAATTTTGAACACTAAAACTAGGCTGGAACCACGCGAAACTTAGTCAAACCACACTCACGCATGCCAGCACACGCTCACTCCTGACTGCTCCTGTTTAGATGCCTTGGCAGACTTCACTTCGTATTGAGCTATTGATAGCGCTTGAAAATGCGCAAGTTGGATGTGGCTACTATCCATTGGTCAAGCTGGTGCAGGACAAAACCGGTCCGCACCATGTAATATGGCCGGACTGGAGCATAACAGCGTGAGCGCGCACTCAAGCCTTGTTGTGCACAAAGCAAGCACTGCATACGCACTACAGTAGCATGCAGCTGCCATCTGCTATGTAGTGTAGATACTGCGACCACGGTGGGGTGCTGTGACAAGTCCACTGGCTGAGTGAACTGCGGCTTGCTGAGGACGACCACATTTGGCACGTTATAGGCACCAAATCAGAAGTAGTGGCATCTACATGAACGTCCAAAATCAAATTTGAACTGCGCGCCCCAGCGACGTTCAGTAGGCGGAGGGTTGTGGGTACATCCTGCTCTGCCATTTCCTTCGCAGTGCAAGTGATTGAAGAAGGAACAGAAGCACTGCAATGGGGATGTTTCATTTCCAATAACTCCACTTCTGCTGAACACATTGAAGCACTTCTTGCGGCAAAGTATTTCTGAAATAGCCTAAATTAACTTCAGATGCATTTTTCAACTTTGACAAAAAGTGGTTCAGGGCCCCTTTAAATATAGGACCTTGGAGGAGTGCTGACACGTTTTTAAAATATGATCTCTAAAACACACTTCTCACATATGATGTCTTATTCACACAATAAAGTAAATTGCAATTTCAATTTGTGGATTGCAATCACATGATATATCACCCATTTCTGCGGGGCTCCTTCGGTTGGCACTTCACGATACTGCAGAAAGCCAAATCACCTTTGGAATTTTGGGCTCCGTCGCCATTGCCAATGTGAAAGTTGCTCCGTCCTCACTTTCACTCTGTCGCTCTGTTGTGTGGATGCCAGCTGTGAAGTAATCTAATGCATTTCGCATGTCACATGACTGATTTGTCCGCGATCATGTCCATCATGTGAATCCAGTTTAAGGGGATGACACTTGCCTGTATGAAGGTTGGGAAACACTTAGTGTATGGTATCAAATTAAATTTTGATATTAACACTCATCTTGAAATGCCGCCTAAGTGTCATTGATGTTATTGTGACATGCAGAATTTGCTGGCGTCTAGCAATAAAGCTAGGCATGATGACAATGTTGCCCATAAAATACAGACGGGTCCTGCGCTTGCATGTGTCGACCATAGCAGTTTCAGGAACAAAGCAAGCAAGCCAATGTATCACGACACATCCACCTCTTGCATACCGTTGGTTGATTGAAACAAGCATTAGTAAATACTTTAGAGGTCTCTGATGCTTGCCATTATTTTTTTATGGTTTGGACCTTCATCTAGACACAATAAAATTACATGAAAATGCCATGTCAGTAGGTACTCCTTTAAGGAACCAGAAGCATCCATTCCATCCGTTTTGTATGCTTAAGAGAATGTGCAAGATGGACAGGCACTATTTTAGAAATGCACAAAACTTTTTTTCCTTATAAAAGTATCTTTGTTGCATGAACAAAAACATGTTAATTGCACTTAAAGCAGGAAATTCTCATCAGTTGCTTCAGCAAGGTGAAATTTACAGTCTTCTTGTGCAAAGCTATAATGCAATCCTAATGTGACATGTCTCTATATCTGCACATTTTTCCAATGCATGTTTATTGACTTGCAAGGCAAACCATCCTGCATCTTATGGCAGCATGTAAAGCCTTTAAATGAGAAGTGCAATTAGTGTGCTTGAATGATTGCAGCCATGCAAGTTTCTTATGGTGACTTTGGGTGGTCATTTCAGAGTGCTCCAGAGGTAGTCATCTTGTTCGAGTGGCTGTGAAGTGGCGCTATGGCTAAATTTGGTTGGTTCTTTCAGATCGCTGTACTCAGAACGCAGAAATGCTCCCACTGACGATGGAGCGATTGCGAAATTTGGCCGGTTTGCGCGACCACTATGCAGGCTTCCATCACCGCGCTTTTGCCAGTGTTGGCTCGGCCGTTTATATGGTTTTGTAATTGTGCTGTTATGCTTTGTATGCCTCGGGTCACGGTTGGCAATGTTTGTTAGCAGTGCCTTCAGTTCTACTTTTGAGTCGAGAGGCAAGCAGTGACACTATCTTATTGTGGCACTAAAATCTTCCTGTGCTGGCGTAGACCTGTCTTGCAACCAACAGCAGCTGTAGCAGTTGCTTTTGTAGCCCACCATTTTTTGTCTGGCTTGTGCCCTTACTTGCCGTGATGCTATAAATGTTGCGTCATGCGGCAACATTAGTTGGGCATCGCTGAAAGCTGCTCGGCCTTCACTTCCTCCCCTCTCATTGTTCCGAAAGTGGCCTGGCATTTGGATCATTCATGCTTTCTCTGACTTGGATCTGGCACGTATTGCAACCCGATACCAAGAACAGGATTGACCACTAGAATTCACCATTAGTGTGTGGTCAGCCTAGTTAGTAACTTATGTAAAAGCGTTGTTCTAAGTGAGAGATGCCGGCATGCGAGAAGTTTTATTTGGACAACTGCACATGATGTCAGAATCTGGCTTTCTCTTGGTTGAGTGTCTCTCTCCAATTTAGAAGCTCAGAACTAGTATGTAATAAGAAGGGAAACAGAGGAGGCTCGATTTTTGTTAATCACAACCATATAAAGCCAATACGTGTAATGTAAACATTGTGGGTTCAGTCCACATCAGTGACAAGTTATCTTTTCTCTCACTTTCATTTCCCTTTTCTTTATAATCTTCTACATTTCACTTTAAACCACAGCTAATTACCCCTGGCTTCGTTGCCTGTTGGCTTTATATGGTCAGAACTGGTATGTTGTCACATTGCAACAACCGGGTAGGTGTTCACAGGGTATACATAGCAAGTAAAAGTAAAAAAAAATAGCAAAAAAACAGGAAACAATGTTGTTTGCTTAGGTGTTAATATGTGGGATGTTTAGGGGTAACTGTAACTGAAGATACATTAATTCCCAAGGTTGCTAAGATTTGTGAGTGATTTCACTTTTGTCAGTAAAGGAGTTTGTGTTCAGCTGTTAGGTAATGGCATTGTTATGAGTTGTGTGTGGCATATTATCAATGGAAAAGCATTAAATGGCTCACGAGGTGGAAAATCTGGTGTAGTTGGCATTGGTGTGACCACATGATGATATAAAAAAGGCTACGAACCCTCAACATTTGGTGGGAATCCATGACCTTTAATCTTAAGGCACTCGAACCCTTGACCTCTACTGGGAGTCAAACCCACGAGTTTTGGTGTTAAGTCACAGTCAATTAATATAGAGTTCACTAAAGCACTTGAACCCACGACCATTGGTGGAAGTCGCACCCACGAATTAATAAAGACAAAGTTAATTAAGAGGAAGCTTTAGCTCGAGTGTTCCTATCTAAATACATGTAAAAAGAGAATTTGTTTTTCTCGGCAACCACTGCACCAAATTTGGTGAGGTTTGTTTCATTTAAAAGAAAAACTTAAAGTATAGTGACTGTTGGTTTCGGATTTTTTATTTAGGTTGTCATTTTTATTAAACATTGTCAAAAATCTAAAATTTTCATAAAACGACACCATCCAGTTTACAACTCTGTAACACAGCAATGAAAACTCATAACACAATTAGGTGCATTGAATCTAATAATACATCTAAAACGGATAAAATTGATATGTTACACATGAATCTAAAAAAATTGAGTAATATGCAAGTGCAGCTTTTGCAGAACCCTTGTACACAACATAGCAAATTCACGTAAGATATAAATTGACATAGCAGGTTTGTCCACTTTGAATGATCTAATGGACACCGAGAAGAACCGTTTGCAGAACAGCGGTACCTGTTTTTGATGCAGAGCTATTAATGTGTAAACTTTGTGCTTCTATTTTTGTCGAACTTTAGAATTTTCGAAAATTCTTTTTACAAAATTCAGGCCCTAAATCGAAATTCTGCTTCCAACAGTCACTAGAGTTCACCCTTATCTCTCAGGCTCAACAAATTTCATTAAAATCGGTCCAGGGGTTACCTCAAGAAAGCGTTTTCGCGTTTTACATGTATTTGAATAGGCCGCATCGGACTTAGGCCCGAGCTAAAGCTTCCTCTTAAGACACAGTTAATCAAGATATACTTAATTAAGCACTCAAACCCACAATTTGGTGGGAGTCAAACCCACTACCTTTGGTGTAAATTAAGGTAAAGTTAATAAAGGCACTTGAGCCCACAACCTTTGGTGTTAAGGCAGAGTTAAATGAAGATGACTCAAAGACCATAGGCATCGTGCTGTGGTCACAACGCTTCCACATTCATCCACGTAGGAATAACTAAGTGCACCTTGAATTTTTTTGTTTGTTTTACATCTATGTTTATAGCACCTTGAATTTTTTGTTTGTTTTACATCTATGTTTATAGCAGGTCATTTGAGTAAGGCGCATCTTTTCTGTTGCAGGTTGACGAAATGTTCCGTGAAGCACCTATAGACAAGAACGGAATGTTCAATTATTTGGAATTCACACGCATCTTGAAACATGGTGCCAAAGAGAATGATGATCAGTGAATGCATATTTCATATTTTTGTATCTTTTTATATTGAATAAAGAAAGCGCTCCTTATTGTTCCTTTTTCACAGGGTTGCTGCTTGAATGTGTTGCTGTCTGTTAATTTGTCACTTGAGACACTCGTCAAGGAGTGGGAGAGCTAGGCCATATTGAGTTGATTGCAGCATTGCTCCGGAAATGTTGAACATGGCTTCCCAAAATGCAACAAGTTCTTCGAAAAGCTTAGCTTTGCACTATTCAGTTCTGTATTATGGAAGGGTGATGGTTTGGGCTAGTTAGTTTTCCATGAGACTGTTTGATGCTGTGCAAAGCGGGACAGGGAACACAGGAATAAACGAGGACAAGCGCTTTTCCCCGTTTATTCCTGTGTTCCCTGTCCCGCTTTGTGCTGCACCAAAATGTCTCGTGTATTATGGAGCCCAGCATGTAAAACTTGAAGGGTCAGTAGCCAAGTGCTGACTGCTAACACACTTTGCACGTGTCTTATGTGTGGACATAACTAAGGAGAACAAATCGAATGCTAAAGGACTTAATTACAGGAAAAATGAGAGCAATAAAGAACTGGAAGGATGGTGACTTACCCAGTGAATGCAATCGTCTGTACGTGTGAGGTAATGAAGCTCCTTTTGTGTTGGATCTGCAAGCACATGTAAGCTCTTCCGCTTTGCTGGCTGTTGTACTTATAAAAATAATGTGATTTCTCATACAACAAAGAAGTGCTGACACGGATCCACTAGCTTCAAGATTATGTTGTCTGTTCATTGGCTCTAAAATGCATTCAATTCTGCATTTTGCATTCGAGTTCTTTGTCAATTTTCCCAGTCTTGTGTTTACCTTTCAATTTGTTCTAGGTTATGTTGCCAGGCAAAGCATAAAGTGTCTGATTGTCAACAAAATTTAGAAGTTTGAGTGCTTACCTTTGTCCTCTAAGCTTTAGATGCTAGGTACCACAATAACATTCACACAATACCATTACACGAGAACTGGGAACACATGAAAGGGACCAACATGAGTGCATGCTACCTGTGTCGTCTGTTCACGTGAATTCATTAGCTTGAAAATCGTGAAAGAATGCTCAGCAGCACGCATTTGTAAGCAGCATATTGCAAAGGCAGTAAAGGCAGAGAATTCGACAGTTCTAAAATGGTATGGCTCGGATGGAGAATGCTGAAGGACCGTACTAAATTCCATCGTGACACTGCAGACTAATGTAGGCCTGTTCTGTCACACGTAACTCGCCCAGGAAGTCTGTCTTTCATCGACTTCAACTAGAGGTTGAATCACCTTCAACTTTTGTTTTCTTTTGTGACCTCACCTTTATTTAATATTTGTGTCTTTGCTGTGAGTTTGCCATAGGGGTGAGTGTAGGGTTCCAGAATGTTTCCACACGATATATAGAGCCTGTGCCTTTCTCTGATGTTGGCAAGGGAGTATCCTGCTCCTCATATTTTCCTTCCTGACAATGCTTATGTATTCAAAACAAATAATAATAAGGGAGCCCGCATCTACGGACACTTTTTATTCTCTCCTGGGATGCGCAAGGAGATGAAAATTTTGATTCCTCAATCTACCCCTCGACACTGCAAAATGTCCCGGCAGCAACAAATGTCCATGGCCTCTGAGATGCGGCAGCGGACAAAGTGTAATAGAAGTCTAGCAGAAATTTTCGCGGCCACCTCCATGCATAACGAGGCTCATCTTCGAGAACGTCAGCTGTTTGTGCCCTCCGAAATTACAGCGTTGCCATTGTGGTCTCGGAGGCCGCAGATAGTCGGAAGCGTTTTACATAAAAGTCACAATGTGGCAGCACCGATTCGCCCAGAGGCAGGGTGGCCGAGTTTCGCTTCGAGGTTCGTGGCAATGTCCATGGCCGTAACGATAAACTCGTAAATCGTGACGTTTAAAGGGACACTAAAGCGAAACAATAAATCAGTTCAGCCTAATGAAGCATTGTTTGAGAACCCTGTAGGCAGTCATTAAAAAAATTGTTTCATTATTAGACGAGAAAATGAAGGTCCAAGTATCAGTATTTGAATTTCGCGCCGAACGTCAGCGTGACGTCAGGGATTCCAAAGTATGTTTTCGCATTTGGGCCGCGTTGCCTGAATAAAGGTTCCCGAAACTTGCCATGTTTAATATTTGGTTATTTTAGAATACAATGTAGTCAATCTGTACCGCTATATATAATTAGTAGGCCCTAGAAGATGCCATCGATATCCAAGACGTCACAACCCCCAGGTGCGGGAACTTAAGTAGGCGTCGCCACCCGTATTTTGTTCTTGCGCTTTTTCTGGCTTACCAAACGTCTTACCAAACGTCTCGAAGAGATTGATTGATTGAAAACATCTTTATTTGCAGGATATTCGTAGAATTCGTGGGTGGTAGCCGTGGGTGGTAGTCCGGTAGCCCACTGGTTACTGCTGCTGCGCTGGCCCTCCCCACCAGCCAGTGCAGACGGTCAGGATCATCGCTGAGCAGAATAGCCTCCCACTGCTCCTTTGAGGGATTTGGAATGGGGTCTACTATGGGATTAAATTGACAAGCCCACAGCATGTGGTAAAGGTTAGCTACCTCTCCACAGTGTGGGCATTGCGGGGAGTATAGTGTAGGGTACCACTGGTGTAACTTAGCTGGCGTTGGGTATGTATTAGTTTGTAGCCTCCTAAGAGTGTTCTCTTCCAGCTTATTGAGAGATTTATGTGGTGTTGGGTACTCCTTCCTGGCTGTTCTGTATGGTGCGAAATTGTCAGCATACACTGTTAAAGCAGTTAGGTTGCAGCACCCTTCACGGTCATCAGGGGGAGACGCCCGGTATAGAAGAGCTCGAGCATGCCTGTGAGCGGCTTCGTTTCCTCTGGTAGTTCCAGGTGACCGGGAAACCAGATGACTGAGGCTTGGCTGGGTGGATGCTAAGACAGCAGTGACAACCCTGACCTGTGAATTAATCAATTATTGAAGTTGCGACAGGCGTTCTAGGAGTCAGTGAGCACATCGGCGTTGGCGTTAGCTGCTTCCTCTGCGTGAGTGGGGTTGGATGTTTTCATCGAGGCGCAGTTCACCATCGATCCTGAAGGCGTTGAGACCACAATAGTCACCACTCCATATTGGCCCTGCGGCGCCCACATAGAGGGTGTTAGGTTGCTCGTCCCATTTCTTCTGCAGGGCTTCCCCTGTTGCTTTTCTCCTTTCGATGCTATATGCGGGATGCATGTTCCGCGGAATGGGGTACACATTGATGCGTTTCCTCACATCACGCGGTACTTCTTCCCTTTGGTCTATCGGATTCGAGCAGATCTCTACCTGGTTTTGTGAGTGCGAGCCTATTGAGTTGTGAGAGGCATTGTGCTTCCCACATCCCTTTGAGGGTATTATGTACTCCTAGAGCCATGAGCTTTGCCGTTGGCGTGGAGTTTGGTAGCCCCAGTGCCGTCTTGTAGGCCTTCCGGATCAGTGTCTCCAACTTTTCAATTTCCGACTTGGAGAGGTTAAGGAATGCCGTCCCGTACATTATCCGAAAAATCACGAAAGCCTGCACTAAGCGGATGGCGTCCCTTTCCTTCATGCCATGGTGCTTATTTCTGATACGATGCATCATCCGGAGGATTTGCCTGGTGGATGTTGTAAGCTTCTTCATAGTGGTGGTGTTATGTCGCCCCTGCGAAATATACAGCCCTAGGATCTTGATCTCCGTGGGTTTCGGTACTGAGTGATTGTCTATATACACCGTGATGTTCTGCGCCATGGGTGTCCTCGGTTTCTTCAGGATGAGCAACTCAGACTTTTCCGGCGCACACTGGAGGCCTCTTTCCCTGGCGTACTGGTCCACCGTGTCCGCTGCTGCTTAAAGACGCTCCTCGATCTCGGCGTCACTCCCCGAGTTGCACCAGACAGTGATATCATCCGCATACAATGTGTGTTTGATACCCGGGATTTCGGAGAGAAGGCCTGGGAGATCTTTCATAGCCAAATTGAACAAAAGGGGTGACAGTACCGCCCCTTGCGGAGTTCCTTTCGGGCCTAGAGTGATGGGATCTGATTTTATTTCACCGAAGTTTATAGTGGCTTGCCTTGCTGATAAGAAGTTTTTGACATAGTTGTAGGTTCTGGCGCCACTGTTGGTGTTGGCGAGGCTTTGAAGAATATTTTTATGCAGAACGTTATCAAACGCTCCTTTCAAATGAAGTGCCAGGATGGCCCTTGTCTTCGACTTGGGGGTTGTCTCAAGGAGATCCTTGTACAGGTACAAGAGGGCGTCCTCGGTCGATAGGTGAGGGCGAAAGCCGAATTTAGTGTTAGGTAGGAGGTTGTTCTCTTCTAAGTATCTACTGAGTCTCGTGTTGATGACCATCTCTATGAGCTTGCCCAAACACGATGTCAGCGATATCGGTCTTAGATTATCCAGTTTAAGGGGTTTGTTCGGCTTCGGAATGAACCGAACCTCGGCCGTCTTCCAGGATATTGGTAGCGATATCCTGTAGCCCAATGCTGCTCGTTGAAGCATTCCACCACGAGGTGATATTGACATCGCTGAGGTTAAATAAGAGCTTTGCTGTTATTTGATCTGGACCTGAAGCTGCATTTTTTCTCATGGCCGCTATTCCTGCTTTGATCTCTTTCGTGAGTGAGATGTCCAGCTTCGCATTCGGCAGCCCAGAATACTCCGGTTGTTCCCCGACTGGGTCCGTGCACAGATACCTGGTCTTGAGCTGTTCCACCAACTCTGTGTCCGTACCCGGGATGGTGTGTACA
Organism: Dermacentor albipictus; assembly: GCF_038994185.2. Classification (NCBI taxonomy): domain Eukaryota; kingdom Metazoa; phylum Arthropoda; class Arachnida; order Ixodida; family Ixodidae; genus Dermacentor; species Dermacentor albipictus. The sequence goes on along the minus strand of NC_091826.1, from coordinate 7,644,286 downwards.
GTCATCGTGAGCCTGTCTTTAGTGGCCGACTTGCTGCTGCTGGGGTCGATCAGGACACGCAGGAGCTTCCAAGTCTTTGACACACCTAGCTTCCTCTGAATACCATCGCAAAGCGTATTCCAGTTCTGTCTGGCCAAGGATATGGCGTAGGATTCTGCCTTTTTGTTTATCTCCTCTATTTTTTTTTTCTTGAGTTTGCGGTTGAGCCGTTGTCTTCGCCATCTCTTTGTCAATGAGTGTATTTCTTCCCATAAATGTAGAAGGTGCGGATCGACCGCTGGGCAATCTTCTGTCGTGCAGACCTCTTTATAAAGGCTTTCAAAGTTTGCACCTCACCCTTAAACCATTCCTCTAGGTTTGTAATAGGGTTTGCAGCAGGCACGTACCCAGGATTTTTTTTCGGGGGGGGGGGGGGGGCCACCACCACCACCACCACCACCACCACCACCACCACCACCACCACCATCATCATCACCATCATCATCATCATCATCATCAGCCTGTTTTATGTCCACTGCAGGACGAAGGCCTCTCCCTGCAATGCGATCTCCAATTACCCCTGTCCTGCGCCAACCGATTCACAACTAGCGCCCGCGAATTTCCTAATTTCATCGCTCCGTCTAGTCTTTTGTCGTACTCGATTGGCTTTTCCTTCTCTTGGTAACCATTCTGTAACCCTGATGGTCCAACGGTTATCTAACAGGCGCATTACATGACCTGCCCAGCTGCATTTTTTCCTCTTGATGTCAATTAGAATATCGTCTATACCCGTTCGCTCTCTGATCCAAACCGCTCTTTCTCTCTCTTAAAGGGGTTGGGACACCAAATTTTGAGGCTATAGAAAGCATGTTGTAGGCTGCTTCCGTATGCAAGGACACCCAGAACGAGGTATCGGACGCTGCAAACATTTCAAAATAATTTTAATTCAGCTCCAAAAAGTCATTAAAAACTCCTTCTCGTAGTCGAGACCCATCGCTAGCGCGGCAGCTACTACGTCACAGAGGAGGAACGAAAATATTGACGTCATAGCACACCGGCACAAAAACGTGACGTATGATGAGTAGCGATGAAATGCCGATTACGGAGTCTGCTGAGCCGAGCGACCGAGCATAGCCTCCACTATGACCGAGCGACAGGCATATAGAAATCCTTTCTTATTGCATAAGGCGTGCAGACACGGACACAGGAGGAGAGAAGTGGACAACACGAACGCCGCACGGCGGCCCGCGAATGGCAAACTGCGTGCAGCGAGTTGCCGTGCCGACGGGCCTTTCACGTTTGAGTGTAAAACAGTAGCCGGCCGACTCCGAAAGAGACCAGGATATGCGGCGTTCGTGTTGTCCGCTTCTCTCCTCGCATAGTCGCATAGTTCGGCAGCTCGGAGCGGTCTCTCCTTCGCTTGGCCTTTCTCAATGTGAAGGCCCGTCCACGTTACCGGCACGGAAACTCGCCGCACGCTGTTTGCCGTTCGCGGGCCCCCGTGCGACGGCGGTTTTGCTGGCGAACGGCGAGATTTCCTAGCCGTAGAGAGCACGGGCCCGGGACCCATTTGTGCGGCAGCCGTACGGCGAAGCGGCCAATCAGCGTCCGAGGAGTGGTCACTCTGTGCACCGACGGCAGCTTCACCGCCTCTGATCGTTCGGCGCCGCCGATATCGTGGCTAAGCCTTTTCCGGTTCACTTCGAAGCTAAAGCTTACGGCGCTTCGGAATGAATCACCGACTCTCACAAGCCGCAATATTTTCTTACCGTTGTTGTCGCTCTTCGCAATAATTATAATAATCGCGACATGCACTTCGAATCGCCAGTTGACCTCTGCTGGCCGAGCACGCGTATGCGCGAGCAGACGACGCAGCATAGTTTTACGTCACTATTTTTTGTGGCCCACGTGACCAAGCCATATTGCGTTTCCTCCTCTGTGACGTCATAGCATCCCCCGGAGCCCAGAAACCGAAACCGAAATCGCTCGGTATAATAATGCTATTATTAAATTATTTATCGGATATGTATGAATCCCGCTGTGTGTATCGTGCTCTCTGAAGCATGACGCAACGTTTGAATCAACAAACGCATGAACGAAAATTTTGATGTCTCCACCCCTTTAACGTTATGCCTAGCAATCTTCGTTCGATCGCTCTTTGCGTGGTCCTTAACTTGCTCTCAAGTCTCTGCCCCATATGTCAGCACTGGCAAAATGCACTCATTGCACACCTTACTTTTCAATAATATTGGTAAGCTTCCAGTCAGGAGCTGGCAATATCTTCCGTATGCGATCCAACCTATTTTTATTCTTCTGTGAATTTCCTTCTCATGATCAGGGTTGCCTGTGATTAATTGGCCTAGGTAAACGTGCTCCTTCACAGTCTCTAGTGGCCGACTGGCGATCCTGATCTCTTGTTCCTTTGTTGTTGTTGTTGTAGCCTGTGGCACGTGTGGCTCCTACCCACGATGGGGGATTGGCCAAGAAATGGGAGGATTATTCCAAAATAATATAGAGCATAAATTTCCTAATATCTATGCGAATAGCATTGAATAGGGTTGAATTACCGGCTAAAATAAAATCAGGAAGGTGCTCTTCAATGAGGAATAATTAATTTAAAAGTAATAAAAAAAATAGAATTTATCAGGGCATTCGTTTAGATTCTGTAAGGAATGTTTGGGCAGCGAAGCATGCATCCCTGTGGCTGAATCCCAAGGTGGACGCCCCGAACAAAAGAATTTCAGGTTCTGTCAAGTCCAGGCCAATTCTTCGAAAAGGTATCTCCAACAATCTTTTTCTTAACGCAGCAAAGCGGCGGCAAGATAGAAGAAAGTGCTGTATCGTCTCCTCTTTCTCACAAAAAGAACACAGGGGAGAGGGAACCAAACCCGACCTGTATAAATAGAAATTTATGGAGGAAATGCGGCAGCGTAATTTGGTGAGTCAGACCTCAAGCATCTTTGTGTAACAAGATTCGCTATGCCAGGGAAATGCCAGGTGTTTATACTCTGGAGAAGCTGTTGTCAAATGTGGGTTTCTGGGTTTCTGTGGCTTTCAAATGTGGTTTCTGTCAAATAGGAGTTTCTGTATCCTGTTCATTACTGTTTCTAAGTGAGGCATCGTGACTCCTCTTAGTACTGTATACAGGTCAGCTCAGAATTTTTCCGCTGCTTTTACTATATCTTCGAGATTGCTGATGATATTCCCCTTTTTATCTTTTAGTGCATACATCATGGTTTGTCGTATGCCAGGTTTCTTTTTTACTGATTTCAGGCTGCGTTCCTTTTTTTCGGCTTCTTCAGTGTTTCTCATGTTATAGTTTCGAATGTCAGTTATTTTCGCCCTGTTGATCAGTTTTGACAGTTCCGCGAATTGCGTAACGCTGTGTGGCCGCCAGTCCCATACAACCGCGTAGAGCGCAGGACTCTGCGATTCTAGACGTACTGCGCTCACCGCGAAAGGTTAGAAAAACACCCACATAAGCACAGCAGAGAAGTGGCTACGTGAGGCGGTTCGACCGATAACTGTAGAAGCGTCATTCAAAACAAGTAATTGTTCTCCACTTCCGGCGGCGTTTTCTCTACTTCCTTTTTCAATAAAAAGATGTTGATCCATAAATAGTCTTATAAACAACGCTTAACTTTTTTATTATTCACTTTTGCTTGCAGTTTGGTTGTTGCCTTGGCTCTCTCCCTTAGTATATCGCTTAATTTCTCAACTCTTTGCGATTTTTGTTTCCAGTTGCCAATTTTGCACGAAAAGGGCTATACAGTTAGGGAAAAACAGACGAGGTAACGGGCGACAGTCATCTTGCTTATGAGTTTAAGGGTTATTGCAGGGTTTCATGATGGACGCTCTTTCACATTATTTTATTTCCCACCTTATCTAACCCATATCACGTGTATATGGTTCCGGGCATCTGCCAGCGTCGCGGCCAGCCGTAACTCAAGAAAATAATGAAGCAAAGGGAAAAGTTAAACGCAATTCGCGTTTTCTCCGGCCGCAACTCGTTCCATGAGAGTACAGACCAGCTGAGTAACAACCGCATCCCTCTCCTGGTCCCAGGATCAGCCTAAACAGAGAAGGTTGAACTAACAAAAGCAACAGCTATGCGCGTGACGGTTGAATAGATGGTGACAACTGAACGCATCGCGACTTAATCGCGCGGGTGCCGAATCTATGAGAAACCTGTCCTTCACATTACAAAAGGTGCCGATAACTACCGCCGTCTAAAAGGAGTGAAAAAGGCAGCATAATGCTGACCAATGAACAGCTGTCAAGTCTCAATATTGATCTGGTGGCGCTTTAGGAATGTGTGAGAAGTGGTGGCGTGGGTTGGGAGGGGGGGGGGGGGGTATGCCACTTGGTATCGGGGGGGGGGCCGGGCCCTCCCGGCCCCCCTCCCCCCCCCCCCCCCCCTGGGTACGTGCCTGGTTTGCAGTAGATGCCCGGGCCAGTCTCCACCTGTCCCAGTTCGTAATTCTTGCGATACCTATTTTGCGTTTGCACGCGTTTGTGCTAATCTCCAGAGTGAGGATGAAGTGATCGCTTCCCAGATGCTGTTCGGTATTCTTCCAAATCGCGCTGTTTCTGTTCTTGGTGAACGTCAGGTCCGGACACGTATCTCTACTAACACTGTTTCCCAGCCTCGTAGGGTAAGTGGGATCGGTGAGGATCGATAGCCCTTCTTGCGTCACTACTTCTTCCGGTTTTCTGCCTTTTGGTGTCGCCGCCGGGTAGCCCCATGAAGGGTGCGGTGCGTTGAAGTCGCCCCCAATCACGCAAGGAGCATGGCCCGCTAAGCTCAGAAATTTCTTTATGAGGGAACCCAATCTTGCGTGCCTGTCTTTGGGAGGGCTGTACACATTCAATACATGCGTGCTTGTCGCTCCTCTTTGATGAGGAAGAATAGTAATATAGCAGTGCTCAATATCCGGCTCGAAAGGGTCGTGCAGTATGGCAGTGTATAGTTTGTGCACTAACGAAGCAGTTAACTGGTCTTGCTGATAAGTCACATAGTCTTGGAGTTTGATAGGTATTAGGTGGGGTTCTTGAATGAGGATGGCTGCCGGTGGGTCAGATTCCAGGGATAGTAGGAGATTAAGAGCCGCCTGCTCCCTCCTGTAGCCCCGGCGGTTCCACTGCCAGATCTTTATTCTAGGTTTGGCTGGCATGGTGAGTCCGTATCAGAGGGCTCGTCCACTTGCATTGTACGAGCGAATTTGGACTTATGTCTTTTATCCGCATGTTCCTTCCAAAGTGCAGAAATTGCCGTCTCTGTGTATCGTCTGTTATTTGTAATCTGCTCTCGAGTTTCTTGGAATTGGGCGTTCACGTAAATTGGAAAGGCTCGAAACTCCTCCTTGAAGGATCGGAGCTCTTGGATAATTGGTTGGTAGACCTCGCCTAAGGCAAGCTGGGAGCTAGGTACCTGCTGTGTTTAGTTTCGAGGAGTCGGCTGAGTTACCGGCGTTATTGCATTAGTATTCGCTCGCTTAAGCTCTTGGTTTTGGATTGTTAAAGCGCTAACATGTTTTTTAAGACTTTCTATCTCTTTTTTGAGTGCTGCCAACTGCGTGTTATCCTGCGGGGAGGACGAGGGGAGGGGAGGCCACTCTGCAAAGCTCACCTTCGAATCTGAGAGCTGACCCGAGCACGTCTTCTTCAGCGCCCCGGTGGTCTTCGTGAGGTTCTCCTCCCCTTGTTCTTTACCCGCCTCCACGTGACTGGCGTTCTGGTTGGAGCCGGTTTCCCGGCGTCTCGAGCTTGAACGGCCGCGAGAGGTGGAACGAGAGTGGGAGACTGATGACGACGCTCCTCGCCATCGCTGTTCAGGCTGCCTCTTCTGCCTCGGCCTGCTCCTACCTTCTTCATCTTCAAGTTACGTTGTTGATGCCGCGTTTGATCACATGGCACTAGCGTTCTTGTTCAGCGGTCTGTGGAATTTCTCCTTGCAGTCCCCCGAATAAGTCTTGTGCGGACCCTTGCACAGCGCGCAAGCGGGTGCGCACTCGTGCGTCTCATCTGGACTCGGCGTTCCACAGTTCTGGCAAGCAGCCCCGTTGGGTTTCGGGCAGACGTCTGCTCGGTGACCTGGCATTCCACAGTTGATGCAAGCCGCCCTCGTTTTCCGGTAGATGTAGCAACGGCGCTCTGACCACCCGTAGTTGACCGTGAATGGAACTTTCTGGCCAGCGAAGACGATGACTGCCGACGTAGTCTTGCCCAGACGGCGCGCTCCCAGGATTGAATGGCTGGGTGAAGAGACGTCTTGGAAGATAGAGTCATCACCCACTTCAGGGTTGATATTATGTATTACACCCCTGCAAACATCCTCTGGTAAAGCAACGTAGGCGGTGACTGTTATACGCCTCGTGCACCGCCTATTGGCTGCGAGGAATTACGGAGTCGCCATCTATCGGAAGCGCCTCGCTGGCGTAGTATGAGGGATTACGTGGCGCGCTCCTCATAGGTTTTGCTGTCAGCGCTCACTGAAAACACCATGCGCGAGCTCTCCCAGACATTTCTGTAAGTACTTTCGAAACGAGAGAAGTTTCTTACTGTCTAAATAATAATCTTGGGCAAACTGAAAGCACACAATCGTTTACAGACGCTATCTCTTTACCGAATACGTACAGTGAACGCCACTGCGCGCGGTCGCCGCGATGGAGTCTCCCCAACGGAGTCTCCCCAACCCGCTTCTTGCGTGAAAGGTAGGTAAACGCTGGGAGCAAACTATGTGAAATAGGTTCTTATAGTGTTTGTATAACTAAATGGAGCGTAATAGAACGAAGCCTCAACGCGGCGACCGCGCAGATTCGCAGCGACCGACTGCGCGTCTGCATGCTTGTCCGCGCACTGTTTCGCTTTCGCCGCGTGCGCGTTTTCGCTCCGCGCCATGAGCCGCAGATGGCCGCAGATGACCGCAGAATATGAGCATTTGACAGTATACAAGCAATCATTGTTGCGTGGGCGCTATCAGAGCTGTTCAAAAATAATTTCATTGTAGAGACTTCGACGCCTACGGGGATGTGACGTCGCGACAATTCAATCTTTTTTTTTTCTTCTAAATTCTTTGACCTTTCAATACTATTTCTCGAGTTGCGTCGCACTGTATGTTTATCGGTGTTCTCAGCGTGCCATTTCCCGCTGCTCCTTTTTTGTAATCCAGTGCATTAATTCATAACAGAAACATGACCATATGCCATGCTTTTTTTTAAATGTGTTTCTTACCGCTGCCTTTCCACTCCACTGAACTTGCCAGTATCTATAGCATCGACACGTTCATAGACCAAACCGTCATGACATTAGTCGGGCAGCGGACTCGGGCGAGCGTCTATGAGCGCGTTTTCAGAACATCGCAGACCGGGCGCCGTAGCAGAAATCGTCCTCGCGTCTGTTGTGGCCGATGACTGTTTGCCGGTTTTATGTTTCGCGAGTCAAGCTTCACCCAGCTTCTTGTCCTGCGGCTACGTGTGAATAAGGCTGACACCGGCCTCCGTTACGTGCGTCCGGCCCTGCGGCACCGAGCAGTAGCCTACCATGTTGCGCGCCTTCAAAGGCAGCCACTATCTATTTTAGTACTTTCAAGCGTTGTAAAGGAGACACTCGAAGCGGGAAAATTTCGCCACTACATGAGGACCGCAGCGCACGAGGGAATTTAAACTCGTTTTCAGCTCGCTTCGGCGCGCCCAAAGCAGCCGACGCGGCCGCTATGTCCACGTGATCCCTCCTAGCACGTCACGCCGATGGTGGCGCCAGCTTTTCCAGTGGTGGAGCTCGAGGCCAATAGAGGCATCGTTTGTATAGAGGCGCCACTGATAGCCACCTAGCGGGCGCTTCCAACAGTACGCGCGGGAGCAGTAGCAGACGACAAACCTTAGCAGCAAGAATGGGTGAAGTTTGCGGCTGCGATTTCCCGTTTGTTCGGGTGCCAGGCTACTGCTTCTGCGGTGACAGCTGTAGGGAAGGTCGACGCTGACCTCTGTGGGAGCGGGTATGAACACGATGTTACCGGTGTTTGGGACAACATGGTCCACATAAGTGCCAGGTGCGTCCCGCAGCCAAACCTCATGAACCCCATTTACATGAAGTGGAACTCATGTTAACTAGCCTATAAATTTTGTTGAGTAATGCGATCTCTCGATCGTTTTTTTAAAATTATACCCTTGCCGTAATGCTGCTTCTGCACCTCAATAATCAGCACCCGTCGTTAGTGCAGGCTTATATCAAACAAATCCGCACGGTGCGATTTTTGCATATGCCGTTGTGATTTTTCTGCCGATGAATACATGTGACATCGCCGAATAAGTGCAGTCGAAGTCGCCTCAAGAAGTGTAATTGCGAATTTATTGATGAAAACGCGTACACTAGTCAACGAAGTCACCAAACGCACGGGTTAATAAAAGCGCGTCTTAGTGCTGTACCGCCGATGCAATTCTGCTGCATACGCCGATGAACTGCCGTTCACGCTGCAGTTCTTGCAATTTTAAATTCCCCAAGGAAGCTGCTTGGAAACGTACAAGGCTAAAGTCTCACTAACTTTTCAGTACTTTTTTTTTATATTACAAGACATGATATATTTAAAGGCAGAGCAGCGCTAGTCAAAGTAGATGAGCGCTGGCGGCAAGGCCGGGTTTAGTCCTCTGCAGCGTAAGCATAACAAAAAAATCAGTTGAGTACAAAATTCACCTGCAAGAAGTGACTACGTTGTGAAACAAACAAATCGCTCGGCTTGTTGTCTGCTCAGGCAGCATCTAGGTGTGATGACTTCCCAAACGTGGCGCGAACTTTTCAGTGAAAAATGGAAAAAAAATACCATATGCAGCAACTGTTAGCAATTCTCGCCCTGAACTACCTATTTTCTAAACAGATAAAAAAAAAGAAAAAACACAATATCTAAGATGCCCTCGGGCGAAAAGAATAAAGCTGTCAAAGAAGCACTTCCTTGGTATCATTCCGATAAGACACAGCGTGATTTATACCCTTTACAAATGAGGCAGGGTGAAAACCTCGCAGCTCAAAAGAATCAACAAGAGTTATTCATTGAGCAACTAGCAACAGTTAAACGTGTTCTAAGCCATGCATAAAATAGATGTGAAAACATGAAGCGCGCGACAGCTGGTGCGAGGATTTACCGAGCCACATAAAACCAACAACTTCAGTTCTTGCAAACTTAATTAGCTTTAACATACAACACAATGCGCTCGTGCAGTCGCGCTGCCTAGCTAACGCAACGCGGTAAGGAAGCGGAAAACAAATATAAGCGGCAAATGGCATTCCGAACTTTAGCGAAATGCCTTTAAACCGTATGCTGCACTGCAGACGACCTTCGTCGCTTACGCGTCTATGATCGGGTGGAAAAAAAAAAAAACACCGACGAGCTAAAGGAAAGGATGAGAACAAGAAATTTCCCGTCGAAGCGACGATCCATTTTTGCTACCGTTGCTCCCGCTGATGAGGCCTTGCAGGGAATGATTAGAACCGTATCGCCGGCACGTTTTCGCCGTGAGCCCCCAGCCCTGCAACAATTCTTCTTCGACATTCCATGAAGCTTTGGCCACCCCACACATGCGAAGGGTGTTGCCTATTTTGCTCTGAAAACGTGAATGAGACCCAGAAGCACTATCAACGACACAACAAACTACGGCGCGCGCCTGGCTCCTCTCCCGTGTGTTCTGCGCAAGGCCGCCACCAGTAGCGCGTCCATCGGCGCGCACTACGCATATACGCTTGCCGTCGAGGTGCAGACTATTAAGCTTGGCGAGGCGGAACGCGTCTTCCTCACAGTGAGTACATACCATTATAATGTTTTGCTGGCTAACAACGCGCAGAGTTGACTTTTCTTGTAGAGGTGTGTCGAGGGCCGCTTGGATCCCTAATTCGAGATCGTAGGAGCGTGGGGCCACAGATTGCAAATCCACCGTGGTTTTAGGTCGGATGATGACCTTGTATGGAAAATTCTTTAAACTCGGTAGACGCGGAGGTCTCGGTGCGGGAGGCTCTCGGCGTTCTTTCTGTTCTGGCTCTTGCTTGGGAGCTGTCGATTTAGTTTGCGCCGCTCTTTCGTTGTTGCGCCGGGACCATATGTTCCAGCCATGACTGTTGTCTTCCTTGGGGAGATCCTGCGGGGGCATCAGCTGCTGCTGGGATGTTGGTACATGACTGAAGTCCATCTCCGTCGGGTCGTAGCCTCTTAGGGAATTCATAGTAGTCGTGGTAGTCATGAGTGAAGCGGGAGCACTCACCGGCGAACGTCGTTAGACCCAGCGTTGCGCGAACGCCCTGCCGCGCATCCGCGGGCCCACCTGCGTCCCTGCTCCGGTGATGCACCCAAACCACTCGGCCGTTAGGGTTAGCGCTCTTCGCGTGGTGCTGAGAAGTCAGGCAGGCTTTACCGCCGAGAATATGACACTCACAGGTTTATTGGTGGTACCAGGCTATGCCAGGCGTTGAAGGGAGCCCGTGGATGGTAAATATACAGTGATCCAATATTGTAATCCGCCGCAATAGAAGATTGTCAACGGAGCCCATGTATCGAACGTCCGCTCTTGACGAACGCTTGCAGCGCCCCCTCCAAGGGCGATAACCGCAAGACTTCCACAAGGTGGTATCAAGCCTGTACAAGCAACCTTCCCCCCCCCCCCCCCCCCCCCGTCCCTTGTCCCCTCCTTGTCGACTATAGCCAGGGTGCCAGAGAGCTGCTGTTCGCCTCAGCGTTGCCTTTAAAGGCCCGGACTGATTTCCAACCTTTTACAATCTGCGTCAATTCTTTTCTACGCCCTGACGTTTGTCTCTGCCAAGGTGAGCTAAGGCTCTTCATTGCACTGGTTGCTTTCTGCGTACCGCCGACTGCCTTAGAGGGTTTTGTATTTTGTGTATTAGGGTTTGTGCATTTTGTTGTGGCTGCGCCATATGCCATCGTCGTCCTGTGCAGATTTCTCTGATTATATTTCTGTGAAGAAGTACACAAAAAGGACCGAGCGCAAGAGCAGACGACATTGCGGCGGTCCTCAACAAGAGAAAAAGAAAGAGGAAGGAGGCTCGTGCAGCGCATGAGAAGGGGCTCGCGTAATGGAGATCGTTCGAACGCCGACGCGACTAGGGCCACCGGGCCTTCGGAACCGACATCTCCTGGCGAGGTTCACCTGACCGGGCGTCCGTCTTCGGGACTGGGAACGCCTCAGGTCGCTGCCTTGCACGAGACCCCGGAACGGCCTGCTGCGGCCTCGAACCCGCTTCTACGCGCGAGGTTCGGGTGACCGGGCGTCCGTCATCAAAACGAGCGCCTGGGGCCTGCTCGAGACTCCAGAGTGGCCTGTTCGCGTCCACGGAGCTGCGGGCCGTCCACCTTTTCCTGCCCCGTGCTGCTGCGTCAGCTCTACCACCACGCCGGTCATCACTCGACGAACAAGCGTTTCACGTCAAGGACTCTACGTGTCACCACACTCCAGACTTAACCACAACCTCGTGAGACTACATTATTTCCTACTTACGAACAACCTTGTATGAGTGGGTCTAGGTTAAGATATTTTTTTTCGTGTTCCCGTGCCGTCTAATATAATTGTGTGTTTGCTCATCATGCACCGTCTCCTCCATCTTCCTCGCGTCACACGCTTTGCAACGTGACGATCCTAACAACATCACATATCTGGCGTCCGCGACAGGACTGCTCTTACGCTATCGAGAAGAGCAGCACATTGCATATGCGTGTCTGACGGGTGAGGATGGAGACAGACAAGCTTACGGCAATTGGAAAAGAACTGGGGTTGACTGGCCCGGCACTGAAACAATGGGTAGACGAAGAGCGCGCACGCGAAAGGGAAGCGCGTGAAGCACGTCTAGCTGAACGCAATGCAGCAAAAGAAGCTGATACCGAAGCGCTAGCTAGGTTAAAGGCTGAAAGGGAAGTGCTCGAGCTCAAGTTAAAGTTGAGGGAGTTAGACGCGACAGCAGGTAGCATGACTACTGGGCAACTTACAGAGAGAGTGCACGCAGGTGCTACCGAGAGCTACCAAAGTCCGCACAAGCTAATCCCACCATTTAACGAAGAACGCGATGAGTTGGATGCATACATTCAACGATTTGAGCGCGTCGCAACGAGCCAGGGCTGGCCACAAGACAAATGGGCCCTATCGCTGAGCCTCTGTTTGACAGGCGTAGCTCTAAGTGTTGTCGGCAGAATGGCACCGGATCATGCCATGGACTATGCGACACTAAAACAGACGCTTTTACAACGCTTCAGATTCACGGAGGAAGGCTACCGAAGAAAGTTTCGGTCGGCGAAACCCGATAATTCCGAAACTGGTAGACAGTTCGCCGGTCGTCTATTAGGATACTTCGACCACTGGCAAGAAATGGCCAATACAGACCGGACATACGATGCTCTGCGGGACAAGATTGTCTCAGAACAGTTCCTGATGACTTGTCATGAGAAACTGGCAGTCTTTTTAAGAGAAAGGAATTGTCAGGGACTTGACAAGCTAGCGGAAGCTACTGATCACTACCTGGAGGCGCAAGGATTAGTCAACCTTGGCAAAGGGAAAAACGAGAGAGAACCTAGCAAGCCACCAGGTCAAGCTCGAACTCCTGAGCGACAAGAAGAGAAGGAAAGACCATGCTGCTTTCTTTGTGGTAAACGCGGTCACAGAGCTGCTGATTGCTGGACCAATACGAAGGGTCCAAAGACAAATACATCTTTCTGTGGAAAGTGCCGCCGCACTGGGCATACGACAGGTGACTGCCCCCCAAAAACCCAATAGTACTGAGAAGGCTTCGTGCTCGATGCAACAAGTAGACATGTCCAAGGCAGTAACCGAAGAGAACTGACGTCGATTACGTTATTGACATCGGGACACGGACGACATTGTTCCACATAAATCTACTGAAAAAGTATGAGGAACGGCCAGTATCACCGCCATTACCGGAAGCGTCAGCTGCTTGTCAGACTGATGATACCGAACATGACGATCTACCATGTGTACCGTTTCAAGGAAAAGAATCGGTGGCCGACGTGAGTCTATCGGAATCGCTCTCTCCTGACCAGCGCGCTCAAGTCACGAGTCTACTGAGCATATACGAGAATGTATTCACCGAGGTTCCCGGCAAGACACACCTCATCCAGTGTAAGCTGAAACTTACCACGAATACACCCGTAAACATGCGGCCCTATCCAATACCATTTGCTACCCAAGAAGCGGTACAAAAAGAAATTGGAGAAATGTTACGACAAGGCATCATAGAACCATCTGAGTCCGCCTACCAATCACCTATAGTTATCGTGAAGAAAAAAGACGGGAAAATGCGTTTATGCATTGATTTCAGGCAACTCAACAAGATACTGGTCAATGACAACGAGCCTATACCTCGGGTGGATATTATCTTTGGGAGACTGGGAAACGCGCAGTACTTTTCAAAGTTTGACTTTTCGAACAATGTCGAACAACATTTCCTGGCATGTTAGTTTTGTGGATTTTTTTTTCACCCTCTATCGTGGTGTTGTGTGTTGTTAATGTAGTCATCATGCCGAGTGTGCGGTGCTCGAAACTCTAGTGTTGTAGTAATCTTTATGTGTACTCTTACTTACCGAGTGTGCGGTGCTCGGAACTGTCGCACTGTGGTAATACTTATGTGTACTCAAACGTACCGAGTGTGCGGTGCTCGGAACTGTGGTGCAGTGTTAATGCTATTGTGGTGCTTGTGTGATACGGTGGACCAGCAGATAGCGAGTACCCTCAAGTTCTTTGAACGAAAGAACTTTCTTAAGTAGGGGGTGATTGTGAAGAAGTACACAAAAAGGACCGAGCGCAAGAGCAGACGACATTGCGGCGGTCCTCAACAAGAGAAAAAGAAAGAGGAAGGAGGCTCGTGCAGCGCATGAGAAGGGGCTCGCGTAACGGAGATCGTTCGAACGCCGACGCGACTAGGGCCACCGGGCCTTCGGAACCGACATCTCCTGGCGAGGTTCACCTGACCGGGCGTCCGTCTTCGGGACTGGGAACGCCTCAGGTCGCTGCCTTGCACGAGACCCCGGAACGGCCTGCTGCGGCCTCGAACCCGCTTCTACGCGCGAGGTTCGGGTGACCGGGCGTCCGTCATCAAAACGAGCGCCTGGGGCCTGCTCGAGACTCCAGAGTGGCCTGTTCGCGTCCACGGAGCTGCGGGCCGTCCACCTTTTCCTGCCCCGTGCTGCTGCGTCAGCTCTACCACCACGCCGGTCATCACTCGACGAACAAGCCTTTCACGTCAAGGACTCTACGTGTGTGTCACCACACTCCAGACTTAACCACAACCTCGTGAGACTACATTATTTCCTACTTACGAACAACCTTGTATGTGTGGGTCTAGGTTAAGATATTTTTTTTCGTGTTCACGTGCCGTCTAATATAATTGTGTGTTTGCTCATCATGCACCGTCTCCTCCATCTTCCTCGCGTCACACGCTTTGCAACGTGACGATCCTAACAACATCACAATTTCTGATGAAGGCCGTTTAATGCGTTGTAAAGAATGTAAAACGCCCTTTCATATGGGCTCATCGTGTTCTGAAATTTTAGAATCAACGTTTATATCAGTGGGTTCGCCTAACCGCGACGTATATGAAAGTGTATAGTCATTGTCGACAAGGAAAGAGAAACCGGCCCGCGACTCCAGACTCGTCTACGAAAGATAAACATTAAACTCTTCAAAGATAGATAGGAGCTATAAATTAGAAACTTGACGGTCTCTCTTCCATTAAACTTTATCTCAGTTCTCTGCTACCGCTTCCTGGTAAAACTGATCAATTTTTGGGGTTGACTTCAACTGTCGACAAGCTCCAGTCTTCCATGAGCGAGTTATGGAATTCTGTTACATTCATGTCATCTAAACCTGACCATTCATGTCAAAAGCAAAAGAAAAAGGAGTAAAAAAAAAAAACTCAGTGCCCTTCCGCTCTGTGAAGAAGGATGACCAGCGAAGCTGTGAATGTGGGCGCCTTATTGACGAACTGCACCTCCGCCGCGGGTGGGCCGGTATTGCACTACATTCGCAATCGGCCCACTTATGGGGAGTGCTTAACGTCTGCTTCACCTCCGCCGCTGTTTTGCCCGGCATTGCACTACCGTTGCGATGGGCCCACGTATGGGGAGTGCTTAACGCCTGCTTCACTTCCGCCGCTGTTTTGCCCGGCATTTTACTACCTTTGGGATGGGCCCACGTATGAGGAGTGCTTAACGCCTGCTTCACCTCCGCCGCTGTTTTGCCCGGCATTTCACTACCTTTGGGACGGGCCCACGTATGAGGAGTGCTTAACGCCTGCTTCACTTCCGCCGCGGTTCGGCACGGCATTGCACTGCATTCGGAATCGGCCCACGTATGGGGAGTGCTTAAGGCCGGCTTCACCTCTACCACCATCTTCGGTATCGGCCCACGTATGGGGAGTGCTTTACGGCTGATTCACCTGCGCCGCGGGTCGGCCCGGCATTGCGCTATCTTCGGGACTTTTTTTACACGTGCACACGATAGTGGGGTAAGTAGCCCTTAACAACTTCGCTGTAGCAAGCCAACTCGGAAGTTTCGTCTCTCACACTCGAAGTTCAGAAGCAGGAGACTGAAATCCAAGCTTTGAAGATTGAAATGAACAAACAGGAGCAATACAGTCACCGTCCAAACCTATTAATTCACGGCCTTGTGTCTACACGTGATGAGAACTTGCGCGTTATTGCTGCGGATCTTGCCAAAGAATTGAGCATCAAATGCTTCGTCAGCTCAGGCATTCTTACCATCCATCGATTACCGAACAAAAAATTCAGTGCCTTTCCACTCTGTGAAGGTGGATGACCAGCGAAGCTGTGCATGTGGGCCCTGTTGTGCCATTACCACAAGCCCGGATTCCGAATCTGCAAGATGCGGAATCTATCCTGCGAGCGCCCTAATTCTCCCTTCACAAGTCAAGATGCTGAGCCGTCAGGCAGCGGTGTCCTGCTGCGGGAGAAGCCTCGGCGAGCCGCATGTTTGGACGTGTCAGCGTGTGCCAGACAGCCCGGCGCCGCACCTCCCTTTGCCTGGAGGTCACCGCGCGCGCGAACTTTGAACCGGGTGGCCAGCGCGGTCGCTGGTTGGACCCCTCGGACGACCGTCGTGTGCTGACTTTGTATTGGGCCGTTTGAGTGACAATGGTTCCTCGGGGATTATAAAAGCAGCAACGCGCTGCCTGAAAAACAGGATCCGCCGACCCACCGGGAGAGAGTGTCGCTCCCGACTGGGGTGAGATGTGTCACGCGTTTTCGCCGGACGTCGTCGTGCGAGAACAGTCGCGTTTGTTGTGAGCACTCGGCCCCAGTGCCGACCCGTTCATGTCCTGTATGATAACCTGTATATAATGTATAAAGTCCCTTTTGTTATTCTCATCGACGCCAGGCTCGGAGTCTTCGCTACCAACGCTCTGTCACGAAACGGGTGACGAGCGCTACGGGACCACAAAGCCGTATTCGTGGTGCAGCGGTACAAGTTCGTAACAGCCCCTTAATGGCGGACTGTCCATTGCCGTGCGTCAAACGCCGTATGGACATAAATGGAAGGCGAGGCGCGACAAGTCGCTCCTCTACGATGTTGAGCCTTGACAGGTGAGCTACCGGAGGGTATGCATATGCATGTATGGTTGAAAAACGGGGCACGACACCTTTTACTAACGAATCCCGGCACGTAGAACAGACACGCACCTCACCGCACTCCGAGGGCACACACTGCTTCACCGTGCCAAGGCGATCGCGCGTTGGTCGACGTCCTGTAGTGCAGTAATAAGGTCAGCCGAAAACCACAAGCGGCCACACACAACACAGGCCACACAAAATTGGTTCCCCACAAACTCCATCTGATACCTGGCCGTTGGTCCGGTGAAACGTTCCAAGTTTGCGGGATCGGGGCCAGATGGACGGTTCGCTTTTCTTTCCGCCACGGGAGAGCGGAAGGAAAGGAGATACGCAAGCGCTTGGAACGCCGACATAAAGAGGGCGGTATCTTAATATCTAATACGAGTTGTATTTGGACCTATAATGTTGAACTTCTTTTGCAAGTTGGCGGAATGCTTAAAAGCCTGCTTCACATCCGTAACCGCTTCTATCAGTCGTATTAATGCTAAAGAAACGTGGTCTCTGATAAACGAAGTGAGCGGTTTATCTTCAAATGTGGCTAGTGATATTCAGAATCATTTTTATTCAGAGTTACCAGTAGGCGTGAACAACTTCAACCAATTCGCCCAGTTTTGTGCAGTGTTAAGCAACCGTGCTTCGCTGCTAGCGCCACTACTCCGGCAATCGAGTCCGCTTTCTTTCCCCGGGAAGAAGAGCTTTGCTATCGGGCAGCATCAATCACCAGGAATCGATAAAATTTGCATGTTTGATCCGTTCGGGCACTTCGGCGTTCTGAAGAACACATTGTTAGAAACCCTAAAGGGGATAATTGTAAGCGGTAGCATTTTTAGGCGGTTTAAAACAGCCGTAGTTTGGCCACTTCTTAAAGGTGGTGGTATATTACATGTGTGCATAATTATCTTCCAATTTCTGTCTTGCCTAGCTCTAGCTTAGCAAAAGTTCTAGAAAAACGTATATTCTTAGTAGCGAACAGATTTATTTACTAATCAGGCGGGTTATCTGAATGTCTATACGGTTTTATTTAAAAAAGGGGCGCTCATGCGTTATTAGAAGAAATAGGTGACCATTTATTTTCTTCATTTGAAAGAAGTCTTGTATCTTGCCCACTTTTTTATAGATGTCGCAAAAGCGTTTCACACAGTGTGCCATGATATATTGCTAGATACACTCTACAATTTAAGTTCTCGCGGCCCATTTTTTTTTTTCGCACAATTTCCTTGCAGATTGTTCCCCAGCTTGTTTACGTTTCAAACATTTGTCACTCTCGCCTTTTTCTGAAGGCCGGTGTGCCACAAGGTTCCACATATTGTCTCCCTTCCTTTTCAATGTGTACGTTAAGGATATGTGCAATGCGCTATCTATTTGGAAATTATTTCAATATGCAGATGATACTGCACTTGTAGCCACACACGCGAATTTTTTAATGCATTCTGAATACTTCAGAATGACGTTGGAAAATTAATGAACTGGTTTGATATTAAAGGGAAGCTGAAAGCTTTTCCAGAAAAAATGAGTGAAGAGCAGTACGCCGTGGTTTTAAACCATCTGAATTCGAATATCGCATCGAGATTGAGCGAAAGAAAGCGCAAACATATTTTATTTCGACGAAAAGTGCAGCAGCGGACATGCCCTGCTCGCGCGCCTCGTTTCCGCCTGTGATTGGTCAGGCGCCTCGTGACGTCAACAATGGTATTCGTCTGTAGAGAGGCCTGGGAAGCCCTGCTGCGGAGCGAGGACCCTACTCCACAGCAACACACCATCCGCCTGGCGGAAGAAGCCGCGAAGAGTCAAGGCCTCTTTGCTTGCTTCTAATCGCGGAGGTTCCGGCCCCCGTCACCAAGGCCTGTGTGCCGGGGACGGGGAGTAGGGGCCTCCTTATCGGGCGGTACAATAAAGTTGCCATCATCATCATCACCATCATCATCATCGTCGTCGTCGTCGTCGTCCGTGCCGACTGCTGCCGCTACACACGAAGCACGGTGCAATGTAGTTTGGTGCTGTTTTGCTGAGACAGTCATGGAAAATCTCGAGAGCTTGCGTTTCTCTGAGGAGTTCGGCGTTAAGTCCAAACCCCACGAGAACGATTTTGCGCGCGACGGCGATGAGCGATGGCTTCGAGCGACAAAACATGCCATCGCTTGAACAGATCGCTCGGTGTTGTCACTCGATCGCTCGTTTCTAGAAATCTAGAACTCGTCGCTCGTCGCCCGGAAGTTCTATGAGCGACTAGCCAATAGTGCGAAGCCGGAACTGGATGTACATAACTCAAATACTACTGCTTGTCGCTCGGAACAAGCAAACTATTGAGTTTTACACGTGCAAGAATAAGAACCTAGTGCAAGACCTTCAGAAATATTTTATGCTCCTTTTAGATGACATCGGAATAACCTACGAAGCACAGCACGGAGTGCGGAGAGACATCCCAAGGAAAATAAGGGAACATCTATCAATACCCCCACTCCCCAGAAACATGCACCCGGAGTTTCACCAAGATCGAAGAAACGCACGAGCGAGAGCTCTCCACAAAAGATTCCGTTATGCCAGGGACGTGGTCTATGTGGACGCGGCGGAGTACGCAACTGGACAGAGTATGTCGATAGTTGCTACGAGTCTAGAGGGTGACTGCAGAGTTAGTGGGACGGTGAAAACATGGAAGGCAGAGGTGGCGGAGGAAGCTGCCTTAGCACTGGCAATATCCTCTACGGAAGCCAACATCGTAGTAAGCGACTGCAAGACAGCAGTCAAGAACTATGCAAAAGGAAGAATCTCGCCGGAAGCACTCAGAATTTTAAACAACTTTCGTGAAGATCGCGACATTCACATTATATGGGCACCCGCACACTCCTCCCTTCCCGGGAACGAAATAGCGCACAACCTGGCTCGAGAACTGACAGGCCGAGCAGGTGACACGCAACAAATACTGGGAACGGAGAGAGACCGGATGACCAGCTTTAACGAGATCACCAAACACTATAAATTGGGAAGGGCCCATTTCCCCCCGGCACACTCCTCGTTAAATAGACGGCAAGCGACGGCATGGCGCCTCTTACAAACAGATACATATCCGAACCCGGTGGCCTACCACCGCTACTACCCGGACCTTTACACGGATAGATGTAGATTCTGTGAAGAAAGGGCGGACCTACAACACATGGTATGGGCTTGTCCTCGTACACCCATACAGAATAAAATAATTAAAAGCAGAGAGCAGTGGGAGACCGCGTTGCTCAGCTGTGCACCGGAAGACCAACGCAAGGCAATCCAGCAGGCCGAAGATGCCGCCAGGGCCCAAGGGCTCGAGGCCGTCATTTAGGTAGAGGCCTAGGTCTCTAATCTGCTGTGCACAAATAAAGTTTATTCCTCCTCCTCCTCCTCCTCCTTTTTCAGAAAAATACATCAACTTAAATTGATAAAGCATGTGTCACGCTAGTTTCGGCGCGTTTATTGCTGCCCTCATACCGGGAAGTCGTCGCTCAAAGCCGTCGCTCGCGCGGAGTTCGGCTTGCAGGCGACGAGTGAACGCGACAGCCATCGCCTCGCTCGTCGCGCTGTCGCGTGCAAGATCACTTGCAAGGGGTTTATACTTTACTCCTTACATGTACGAGCCGATTGCGAAGAGCCGGCTTCTCAAAGAAGCAAAAAATGCTGGTGCAAGCGCTGCTTTCCACGTGAACGAAGGCGAAGTGTTAGCATCTCCTTGTGTTGGTTTAGCATTTTTAGTTTACTATTTTAGTATTTAGTATGTTTTTTGCTAAGCTGTATTCAGCGTTCCAGTGAGTACATTTCCGGGCAAACAACTGTAGTGTTATGTTCCTGCATGCCTCCTCGTAGAACGTAAGCGGTGAAGCGATCTTCGGCATTTGTGCGCTGCCCCAAAGCTGTCGGCAATCTACACGGGCGGTTTAAACGCGGGAAAAGTTTACCGGCTGTTGTAGCACGTGTAGTATAGAACCTTCATCAGCGCGCCATCCGCACGCTACTCGTAACCGGCGAATTCCGTCGGCTACGTTTCTCTATGTGTGCGAGAGAAGGGGGAGCGCAGCGTCTTGGCGTGAGCAGGCTTTCCAACACATGCAAACTTTACGCTTGCACTGCGTTTATGGTAGCTGCATGCAGGCTGTTTCACAACACACGTGCGAATAGAAAATTCGCGGCGCTTGGCGATGAAACCTGCGTCAAGGGTGGAAGATAAACATGCACCTTCCGTTCAGCGTGCTAGCACGAAGGAGAACCCAAAGCACGCATTATTGATAAACTCCGGTAGTAGTCGTCACGGAAGTGGTTAAAGCACAACACTGTTGCTTTTGAGCGCTTGAAGTTGTTTCGCTTCACAGCAGCCTCCCACTTAGCTGAAATCTTCTTGTATAGCAGAAACTAATGGAACATCGGAATATCGTCGCGGTCGCTGGTGTTCGTGCAAGCGTAGGCTGCACAGAACGCCGGCATGATCGGCCTACAAGTTCAATTGCTGCTGCGCACGTCAACTGCCACTCCTATATACACACAAACAAAGGCATGTAAGGTCGAGCGAAGCAGATTAGGACGGGCACGCACGCAGAAATAAGCCCGGTCTGGCACGGTCGCGGAGACTGCGAAGGAGCAGAACACCAGTGCCGACGTCACTACGCCGCGGTTTCCGGTCTCCGCTCGCATCGTCGGCAACAGCGCGCGGCGCTCGACGGGGGGCGGAGCTACAGCGCAATTTTAACCGATGATTGCGTTGCTCCTAAATAAAAAATCCCACCCAAAATTTTACCTGCATGGTTTATAAGGTTCCCGCATCTGTATATGAGCGTCTTATTGAATTCGACAGACTCTTCAGCTTTCCTTTAATGTGACTGACGTTAGCCATTATAAATCAAGGTTGATTTGCTTTCATAGCCTACTCAAAAGTATCTATTTATTACCCACTTTATTTGATCACGTCTCGATGTGTCAATTGTTCTAGCCCTCCAATAATTTTTTTTATGATTCAGTAAAGGCATATGGTTTGATCCCGCTCTTGTTTTTTCGCTTCACTTACATATGCACCAAACTGCGTAAAATCGTCGATTTATTGTATCGCATCAAAGCGTTTTTACCTCTGTCTGTCAGGACTCTTTTGGTCCACTCGTAAGTCTGCAGTGCACTGAGATATGTAATTACATCATATGTTCATTGTCTTGGTATTTGGCATCAACGTGTGAATAGGTTATTAAAATGCATGTTAAAAAGTGTTACTTATGACGTATGCAGCCCACAAAATGTGAACCTTCTTCAGGTGCTAAGATTGCCCAATTTACGATCACTTTTTGTTCAACCAGTGGTACTCAAACATTTCTGAACCATTTAAAGTCCCCAGTGTGTTTTGCCGTCCTTTACGTCACACACCCGCTTTTTCAGTTCCTCACAGACGTACCAGATTTGGTAGATATACTAGAGCCTATTATGTTCCAGACATATTTTATGCTCTTCCCTCCGAAATTACTTCTTGAGAATTTGTACGCCATATTCGCAAAAACTTCAAGCAATTATACTTGGGATGAGTATCGGCGTCAAATTCTCTTATTTACGCCATTATGAAACGTGTCTTAGGTTTCTATTTGTTTTTGTGCCTCGTACTTTATCGTCCGCAAATAGCTTTTAGTGTTACTCCTATTCTTTTTTTTTTTTCTAAAATAGTCAGTTTTCGTGGCTGAGTCTTGTTGTTGACTTTCGGGTGTCGCGTGACAAGCTACTGTTATGGCTTAGGCGAACCTGAATTCTGTAGTTGTACTTGCAGGACTTATCCATAAAATTATTATTATTAATTGCTATTATTATTAGTAGTAGATTCATCGTTCCTTTGGTAGCAGCGCAAAGGGACACGGACAAAAGGAAGAAACGCGACAACACGGGCGCTGACTCACAACTGATATTTTATTCAGGAAGTTCGCACACATATATAGAAACCGAAGTCCAAAAAAACCAGTGCATGCGCAGGACATCTGGTACGCTTCGATTCGATAATCAGTACTGGTATAAATAACGAAATTCTTCCTCATGAAGAATGACCGAGGGTTCACGTATACTGAATAACGGACATGTCCTCTGCTATAGAGGTTTCCTAGATAAGAAGCAATACGGGGTAGGATTCCTAATCCATAAGGACATAGCGGGCAACATTGACGAATTCTACAGCATTAATGAGAGGGTAGCTGTAGGCGTAATAAAGCTGAATAGGAGGCATAGAATAAAGGTAGTACGAACCTCCGCTCTAAACTCCAGTCACGATGATGAAGAAATAAAACAGTTATGAAAATGTTGAATTAGCGATGCGAAAAGTGCAAACTCAGTATACTGTAGTCATGGGAAACTTCAATACAAAAGTGGGTAAAAAGCGCTGAACGAGCAATTGGAAACTACGGCGTGGATTCTAGGAACACTTAAGGAGAGATTTTGGTAGAATTCGCGGAAAGGAACAAGCTGCGAATAATGAACATGTTCTTGAGGAAGCGTTGGAACAAAAAGTGGACCTGGAAAAGCCCTAATGGTGAAACAAGAAATGAAATTGATTTCATACTTCCTGCCGATCCCAGCATAGCGCAGAATGTAGAAGTGTTCGGTAGTATAAAGTGCAATGATCATAGGTTAGTGAGGCCTACGATCCATCTCAATTTGAAGAGAGAAAGAGTAAAATTGGTCAAGAAGAAATAGGCCAACGTAGACGCAGTAAGGGTAAAATCAGACCAATTCAGGTGGGCAATTGCAAACAAATATGCAGCCTTAGAACAGAGAAATGAAGATCGCATAGAGGCAGTGCATGGAAACCGTAACTAGGCTGGCTTCAGAGGCAGCAATTGAAGTGGAAGGCAAGGCACCAAGGCAACCAGGAGGTAAGCTCTCCGAAGTAACAAAGTACCTAATAAAGAAATGACAAAGAATGAAAGTGTCAGACTCAGGAGATAAGATAGAATTTGTGGAACTGTCAAAACTGAAATCACCCAACAAGGAGAAAATAAGGGATATTTGAAATTATAACGTGAGAAAGACTGAGGAAGCCGTAAAAAATGGATGCAGCATGAAATCAGTGAGAAGGAAACTTGGCAAAGGACAAACCAAGATGTATGCACTGAAAGATAAGCAGGGTAATATCATCAGCAATGTCAAAGATATACTAAAAGCAGCGGAAGCATTCTATACTGGCCTGTATAATACCCAGAGGAGTCAGGGTACCTCCATTAGAAACAGTAATGAACAGGATACAGAAACTCCTCCTATAGCTAGTGATGAGGTCAGAAACCCTTGCAAGACATGAAACGGCGAAAAGCGGCAGGGGAAGATGGACTACCAGTCGATTTATTCAAAAATGGTGGAGACATAATGCTTGAAAAACTAGCTGCCCTTTACACAAATTGTCTATCGAGTTCAACGGTCCCAGAGAACTGGAAGAATGTCAACATTATACTAATTCACAAAAAGGGAGACGTTAAAGAATTGAAAAAATATGGACGCGGGCTTTCTTCCAACATTATATAAAATATTCAGATAATCTCCAATAGAATAAGAGCAACACTGGCCTTTAGTGAATCAAGAAAACAGGCAGGTTTCAGGAAGGGATACTGTACAATGGATCACATCTATGTCATCAATCAGGTAATTGAGAAATACGCAGAGTACACTCAGCCTCTCTATATGGCTTTCATAGGTTACGAAAAGGCATTTGATTCAGTCGAGATACCAGAAGTCAAAGAGGCATTGCGTAATCAAAGAGTACAGACCGCTTACATAAATATCTTGGAAAGTATCTACAGAGATTCCACAGCTACCTTAATTCTCCACGAGAAAAGTAGGAAGATACCTATAAAGAAAGGGGTCAGACAAGGAGACACAATCTCTCCAATGCTATTCACAGCGTGCTTTCCAGTTTCAGTTTCAGTTTATTACTCGTTCATAACAATTTGTTACAAGAAATGGTACACAGACAAGGGTCCCAAAGTCAGAGACTGCGATGGGACCCTTGGATTATAAGTTATATGAAAAAATAAAGCAGAATACAGAGCAGAGAAACGAAATATGAAATAAGCAAAATATAACGAAGAAACTGAGTGACGACACGCAAAAAAGACAAAAGGAAGAGGAAAGATGCACACTCAATGGCTTTTACACAGCTTCTAATTAGTAAAATAACATTATAGAAAATTAATCAGACAACAAATAATTCTTGAGTTCGTATTTGAAAGAGTACAAGGCAGATGACATCTTAATGGAATATGGAAGACTGTTCCAAAGTTTAAGCGCGCAAAAAGTGGAAGCCGTCTTTCCGTAATTCGTATGACATAAAGGCAACAGGAAATTTCTTTGTGCTGCAAACCTTGTGTTATTGGGATTAAAAAAGAGATCAGAACTAACGAAGTTGAAAGAAACTTGTTGAGTTAGTAATTTGAAAATTAATATCGCGAAATGATAGTTAAATAAATCAGTAACTTGAAGAATGTGGTTCGTATGTAGTTGTGAACAGGCGTTAGAGAAAAAATGGCTTCGCCTTATAATAGGGATAACCTGATTTTAAGTGTGCTGAATAGAGCAAAGATGACAATGATTACCCCAAGAAGCGATACCATAAGTGATATGACTATGAATGAAAGCGAAGTATAACGATAATAATGCTTCTTTTAAAAATCTATGCACGTTATTTGAGTAGTGCTCTAATGCCAAATGCTGTTTTTTGTTTGATATGTGCAATGCAGTTAGTAAATTTAAGGTGGGGATCTAATTTGAAGTCGAGGAAAGAAACACAAGTGGAGGCAGGAATGTCATTCCCATTGAGAGTTATGGTCGGAGAGCAAGGTAAATGTCTGTGTGATGACTTAAATAACACGAATTGCGTTTTCGTTGGGTTTACAATGATAAAATAGGCGTTACACCAATCAGTAATTTTTGACAGATCACTGTTTAGTTTCAAAGTTAGCGAAAGTAATGATTTATGCGAGAGGGCTACAGTCGTATCGTCTGCGTATAATATAGGTGGCGTATGATTAAGGCAGTCAGGTAAATCATTTATATAAATTCAAAATAACAGTGGACCTAAAATCGAGCCCCGAGGCATTCCTTGGTTATAATTTTGCTTTCAGAGAAAGCAAAATGATTAATGCTTGGAAGAAGCATCAAGCTAATAAACTAGCTATGCTATTAAACTAGCATTTTTGTTTCAGATAAGCAAAAATGCTTGGAAGAAGTATTGAACTATTAAACTATGAAGGTTTAGGAGTAAAGATCAATGGCGAATATCTCAGCAACCTTCGATTTGCAGACGACATTGTCCTTGGGGTATTCTGTAAGAGTCCACCTAGTTTACTGTCTGTTTCGGCCGCTGCGGATTGGCTAGGGCCGCTCGTCTCCTCCTCTCTCATACAGCTGCATCCAATGAGCAGCGGCCAAAATGGACAGTCCGCTAGGTAGACTCTTACAGAATACCCCCCCTGTTCAGCAACACTGGAGACGAGTTACAACAAATGATTAAGGACCTTAACAGAGGGAGTATAGGATTTGGGTTGAATAATATTATGCAGAAGACAAATCATGAATAGCTGGGCAAGGGGACAAGAGTTCAGGATCGCCAGTCGGGTACGTAATTACCCAGGTCAATTACCCACAGGGAACCCCGATCACAAGAAGGACGTCGCCACGCTTTCACTCGCCCGCACCGCGTACGGCGCGCGAGGACGTATGCGTCGCAAAGAAAACGGGGAGCAACAGCCAGAGAGGGTCAGCATATTTCAACCCACCGCGCATCCGCCTACCTTCCCCCTCCCCTTCGCTCAACGTTACCTATACATTCCTCTAGGTGGCGGTACATTGCCGCTGCGTGGGGAGCATGGTGGCAACTTCCATCCATAGAGTTACTGCTGCCATCACCCTGTTTCAAAGGGGACGCTTCTACCTTCCGTCCATCCGTGCTCCTTCGTACGATCCCTGGCGCGCGATTTCCTTCCCCTCCAGGCGCGTTCCTCGTTCGCTTGCTTCGCGGCCTCAGACAGACACCGCCGATTCGCAAGAGCTGGACACTGCGCTTACGCTGGCGCGTAAGACTTGCTTTTTCTGTCCTTTAGCATTGTTTGTACCAGTTGGCTAAACTGCACATTCTGCACATTAGGAAGAACATTCCGGAGTATATTATCACGAAAGAAAAGAAGAACCCTTTGTCGGCTACTAAGACATGTAACTTATTTTCACACATAAAATTAACGAGCGGCTTCGTCAGGTCGTTGCACCCGTTCACACTGCCTGACCTAGTAACAACACCTACGCAGTCCGACACACACACCTGGAACGCTCCTCCTCATGGGCGACTCTTGAGACGGACCTCGCTGGGGCCACCTTTCCGAAGGCAAAGTTCGAAGCAACATTTCGGACTTAGACCCAGCACGCCTTTCTGGTTGCTCAGGTTGAGTACTTGTCTTTGTCCTACTGTGGCCTTCTTCTTCACTGGGAGCCTGGGGAGAATACTGCGCCAAAGGAATTCGCTGGTATAGCCCGTGGTCTACGCAGCCGGTGCATACTCGGGTACCATCAGTCGGCTTGTTCCTCGGGGGTCTATGGTCTAGGCCCTTTGCTTTCTGTCTTGTGCTTTGACGACCTTCCCGGCGTACTGCAGTCTTCTGAACTAAACGTAACAGCGCAAACATATAAGACGAGCCACAAAAAGAAAGACAGCGCCAGTGTGTGTCGTGTCTTTCTTTTTGTGGCTCGTCTTATATGTTTGCGCTGTTACGTTTAGTTCAGAAGTATGTACCAACTAGGCCCAAATGAAGTGGTACTGCAGTCAACCCAGTGTATTTTGTATGCTTATCACACTACGATATCACGCAAGGATAAATCGCTTACCTCTTTTAAGCTGATTTCCGCACTAGCTGCAGTTTTCAACTGGTGTGAAAATAATGACTTAACCTCTCTAAATCTAAACTTCTGGTTTTTAAATCAGCTTAGGAACCTTTGTCAACGCAGATTGTTTTATCACGCGGCCCTCATTTGATTTTTGTGTCTGACAGCATATAATTTCTCTGAGTCTACCTTAATTCATTCATTCATTTACCCTAAAGGCCCAGCTTGGGCATTACATAGGGAGGGAGAACAATTGATATACAATATACATTGTAAGCCGACTATCCTTATATGAAGTAGTACATGCTTACAACCTATACATCACTATACAACCTTTACATCACTTCTAATTCGACAACATCATACGCCAATAATTATTAAATTATACAAACAATAATATGACATCTGAAGAAAGGCAGGAGGAAATGTTAATGTTATTAATTCACGAATGTTTCATTAAGTGCTTGTTTGAATATAATATGGTCAGTTATTTCAGCTATATTACTTGGGAGAGGATTCCATTCCGAAATGGCTAAGTGCAGACACGAAAACTGCAATAGTTTAGTACGTGCAAATGGTTGTTCGACCTTAAATTCGTGATCAATTCGTGAGAATTTTCTTATGGCTGGTAAGATGTGTGCCTGAGAGAATATATTTGGGTTATGAAAAAGCTGGTGGAAGAATGTTAGCCGAGATATCTTTCTTCTAGTCTGCAATGGGATGAGTCCTAGGTCATGTTTTATTTTGGTGATACTTGAATGTTGTGAATAGTTACCTGTAATAAATCGTGCTGCCTTGTTCTGAAAAGATTCTAATTTGTTAATAAGATGCGTTTGGTGCGGGTTCCATATAAATTAGGCATACTCAATCTTTGAACGAAGTACGGTGGTATATGCAAGAAGTTTAGTATCACTATTAGCCTGACGAAGCGTTCGACGAATGAAGCCAAGAGATTTGCATGCAGCGGAAACAATACAACCCACGTGATTATGCCAAGGCAAAGTCGGAGAAAGATGAACACCTAGATATTTAAATGATTCTGTAGTTTCTAGAGCCTCACCATTAAGAAAGTATGTGTGTTTCGTAATTTCACTGCAAGTAGTAAATCTCATAAGTTTAGTTTTCGAGGTATTTACGCTCATTTGCCAGTCTGAGCACCATCTTTCAATCCTGTTCAAGTCATTTTGTAACTTATCACAATCACCCTTACATTTTAATGGCCGATACAGAACGCAACCGTCGGCATATAACCGGAGTTCTGAGTCTATACCCTGATGAATATCATTTATATAAATTAAAAATAGAGTGGGTCCCAAAACGGAACCTTGAGGCACACCGGACTGAACAGGTTGAAATGAAGAACGGTCATTATTGATTACGACAGCTTGTCGTCTGTTACTTAAATATTCTTTAACCCAGTTTGTTACTTTTTCGTCAACATTAATCAGTTTCATTTTATATATGAGGCGGTTATGAGCCACATGGTCAAAGGCTTTAGCAAAATCTATAAATATGGCGTCAGTTTGTGTAAGTTCGTGAAGGTTAAGGTGAATGTCTGTAGTTAGTTCAAGAAGCTGGGATTCACATGACCGGCCTCGTTGAAAACCATGCTGGTTTGCAAAAAGAATGTGGTTGCTAGCCATGTACTGCATGATTTGAGAAGATAATGCGTGTTCAAATAGTTTGCATACAACAGACGTAAGGCATATAGGCCTATAGTTTGTTAGCTTGTTTTTGTCGCCGGTTTTATATATTGGTATGACATGTGCCAATTTCCAGTCGTCTGGAATTTCGGCGGTGTCGAGAGACTGTTGAAACAATAGTGTAAATATAAGAGCAGAATATTGCTTTGTCATTTTTAGTAGCTTAGTACAAATACCATCAGGACCTGGACTAGAAAACGAAGGTAAACGCTCAATAGCTTTCACAATACCGTCACTTGTCACAGTTATACATTCCATAAATGGAGAACGATCAGAAAAATGTCTTGACTTATCTAGGGGCTTTTCGTCACTAAATACACTACAAAAGAATAAATTAAACCGTCCAGCAACATCCATGACATCAATTGCAGCACCAGACTCAGTGTCAAAAACAGGTAACTCTTTTGTAGGTGCGGGAGAAATGACTCTCCAAAATTTTTTTGGATCTGTTTTTAGAAATTGCGAAATATCCTGGTTGAAAAACTTATATTTGGCAGCCTCAATATGTAATGCGCATTCTTTAGAAAACGATAAATATTCTGACCTAGCTTCAACAGATTTTGTGCTTCTTGCCTTTCGAAACAAACGTTTCTTTTTATTCAGATATCGCTTAATCTCGCGAGTAAACCATGGCTTGTCTGCTGTTTCATAGATCCATTTTTTTGGTATGTATTTCTCCCGGAGTCTTAACAACTCGTCACGAAAGCGAATCCAGTTATCTTGCAGCGAACAGTTTTCATACGTTTGCATGAATGACAGGTAAAATTGAAAAAGCTCAGAGTTGAAGCTTTCGGGATCTGCTTTAGAATAGTCATAAATCTTCTTTTTTTGTCGCGGTGTCTTCACGGTCTGCGTTTTAAAGGTACAATGTATGACACGATGGTCACTGATATACTCTAGTACATCCACGGTAGCACGTTCGGGGTGTGTTGTTAGAAGCAGATCAAGAATAGCATTGTTCCGCGTAGGGATTTCGACAAGTTGGGACAACTGAAAATATTCTAAAAGGTCAACAAAATCTGCACAATCGCGTGTCTGGCGCGTGCTAGGGAATTTTAAAGCAGACCGCTCTATGCTTGGAAAGTTAAAATCGCTGGCCAAAATTATGGGAGAGTTATTGTATTCGGATTGGATGGAGCCTAATACAGATTGCAGTTCCTCAGAAAAATGTTGTAGAAAGTCAGGTGGCCTATAGCATGCTCCAATAACCAAAGTTACAATCTCGATTACAGCCCGCATGTTAATGGCATTAACAAGAAGACCGCGTTTGGGATTCGCGCGTTAATCGAAGCTTGGACCTATTTTTTTTACGTGCTCTCATCTTTTTTACTTTCATCCACAGTCATCTAACATAGGGTAGTCGCCACGCCCGGGGAAAAGCGCATCATTGTCGCACGTCATAGTGGCTGCACGTGGAGAAACAGGCTCTTACTACATACAGTACACGCCGTACCAGTGCTCTGTCATTGCTTCGTGAATATATCATTTTATCTCTATGTAAGTCGTTTCAATACTGCATGACTAGTTTATTTTTAGGATTATTAATAATCAATAGCCTTTGGAACATAATAATAAAGCTTTATTGTGCAATACCAATAACATATCCAACATAAATTTATTATGGCCACGTGTGTACAACAAATATGCCATGAAAACTCTGCCGTTTACTGCAATATCTCTTTGGAATCGCCACTGCATGTAAAGTCACTACCATCGCTATTATCAATTAAATAGCTCTCAAGGCATTTCGTCTTAATAAATAATCTCGAGTCTGTGTTTTCTTGTGTGTATAGTGATGTAATATATCCTGTTTTATATTAATGTGACTTGCACAGATGTATATGTATCTGTTTATTAATTACAAGGTGTTTTATCTTGTTATTTCTTCCTTAATATTGTTGCTGCCTTATTCATGTAAATTTACCCCTGTAACCTTGATCGTGGGTCTCCAGTCTCCTTGCAATCCTCTATGGGGCCTTATTCTGAAATCCTTTTGTCTGTAAATTATGTGCACTTTGTACTATCGATAACAAACAAACAAACAAACAAACAAACAAACAAACAAACAAACAAACAAACAAACAAACAAATAAATAAATAAATAAATAAATAAATAAATAAATAAATAAATAAATAAATAAATAAATAAATAAATAAATAAATAAATTCCCAGCTATAGACCTAAACGCTTAAACATTTATCCCTATACCTGCACTCTTTCCTGTAATGATAACGCTACCTGGTACAAAACCCACATTAAGCGCCTTTCTGACAAAAAGAAACGTTTGTACAGAACAGCTAACAGGGGCAGCCTACAAACGCGCTACGTATAACTATATAACTGCGCTTAAGCAAGCTAAAGATAACTTTTCAAAGAACACATTGCCATCCATGCTATACTGGTACGAAAAAGTTCTAGCCCAAAGCACGGCGATGCCATAACCCTTGTTGATGGCACTGATAATGCAATTCCCCCTGCCGACTGTGCATCCGTTTAAAATTACGCTTTTACGCATAACTTTTCTAAACACGCCTATGTAACATGCCCAGCTACACTATCTTACGACT
This sequence comes from Dermacentor albipictus, assembly GCF_038994185.2. Lineage (NCBI taxonomy): Eukaryota > Metazoa > Arthropoda > Arachnida > Ixodida > Ixodidae > Dermacentor > Dermacentor albipictus. The sequence goes on along the minus strand of NC_091826.1, from coordinate 7,612,564 downwards.
ACGCCGCAATGTACCCTTTAATAATTGCACCTGTTGGCGTGGTTCACTGAAACTCTCATCTGCTCCTGGCTGTGGCTTAATTAATGCAAAGTTTCTTTAAAAAAACTAACACATATTGTTCCGTTATTTTTACAAAGATTTTCCAGCAATCACTTGACATAAGTTCACTAATTCCTGCTAATTGCAAGCTGGGGAAGGTGATTCCGTTCTACAAAACAGGTACTAAACATTCCCCACTGAACTTCCGGCCTATTTCTTTAACCAGGATTCCATGCAAATTTATCGAACCTATTCTGTTTTCTCACAATGCCAACTTCTTAGAAGCGAACTCGTTTTCTTTTTTCTGAGTTTCAAAACGGCTTCCGCAAAACATATTCATGTGACACCGAACTAGTATCATTGACGCATAAACTAAACCTATTGCTTGACCACTGTTCAGTCACAGACCTAATTTTTTTAGACTTCGTAAAAGCGTTCGATAAAGTGTGCCATAGCTTATTAATCTACAAGCTGCACCAACTAAACCTTGATCCTAAAATTTTGCAGTGGCTTGCGGTTTTCCTCACTAACCGTTCACAGTTTGGTTTAGCTAACGAAGTAATCTCTAATCTTAGTCCTGTTTCTTCGGGCTTACCACAGGGCTCCGTGCTTGAGCCCCTTCTATTTCTCATATATATTAACGACTTACCTTTCTGTGTTTCATCTCAAATTCACCTATTTGCTGACGACTGTGTAATTTACACCGAAATAACTTGCGATGATGATGTAACCAGGCTTCAAGCTGACCTTAACGCCGTGTTTACATGGTGCAATTCATGGTTAATGGAATTAAATGTTAACAAATGTAAATTCACGCGTGTATCTAGAACTACTAATGAACCACCTGTGTACTCCCTTAATAACGCTCCATTAGATTTGGTAACAACTTACAAGTACCTTGGCTTTCACATCGCACCCGATCTCACTTGGCATACCTACATCGCCCATATATAAGCAACGCAAACCGAATGCTAAGTTACTTACGACGCAACTTTTGCAAAGCACCTTCTTCCTCAAAATTACTCCTCTATAAAACTCTAATCGGGTCTAAACTTGAGTATGCTGCTTCAATCTGGAATCCAGGTCAAATAGGCCTAACGCACTCACTGGAAATTGTTTAGAATAACTCTACTCGTTCCATTCTTTATAACAGATCCTCGTCATCAGCCTGATAGTCTGAATGCTCTTAACAAACTTTTGTATGAGAGCGGACTGGACAAGAGACTTTGAAGAGTCTTGGAGCGTGCAAGATGCTCACTGCCATCTTCATAATCAACGTCTTCTCTATTCTATCCACACCCTTTCCCCTTCCCCCAACGCCGAGTATAGCAGGTCAGAACATTGATTGAAGCCGACCTCTCAGCTTTTCTATCATAATAAAGACCTCTCTCATAACGGAACTGTGAGGATCAGTGCCACAAATCTAACCTTAACTTACCGTCCTTGTCATCACGTCGCAAAATGTTCCGTGTGTGCCTTTTTCATAAGTTGTTTCGTCACCCGCTGTTAAGCAACAAACTTATTTCCCCGTTTCCGCATGCATTTCCTAGACTAGATCACATTCATAAGGTCGGCATTCCATTATGCAGATCCAACGCTTTCTTGCAGTCATTTGTACCATGTGCACGCACTTCCGATGGGTGCAATCACCTTCCCGCCTCGACGCTCACCATCGCGGATCACCAGTTATTCAAGAATGTAATAGCTAGCACTGTATAACTAGGAACCTTTTTCTTCACATTGTTCAACCCGTACTCACGAACGCCATAGCTAATTTTGTATATCTAGGTGCCATTTGTTAGTTACGAGAGGAAAGGGGGTTAACCGAGGGCCCGATTTTTTATTAGTCATGCCATAAGAAGCCAACAAACACTGACACCAAGGACAACGTAGGGTAAATTACTTGTGCCTAATAAATGAAATAAAGAAACGATAAATTAATGGAAATTAAAGTGAATGAAAATTAATAGAGCATCGCACGCGAAATGCGAAGGTTGTGGGTTCGGTTCCCACCTGCGGCATGTTGTTTTTTCATCCACTTTAATTTACATTAATTTATCGTTTCTTTATTTCATTTATTAGGCACAAGTAATTTACCCTATGTTGTCCTTGGTGTCAGAGTTTGTTGGCTTCTTTGGATATATATATATATAATAGTGGAGAAAGAGGTAGACGAAGAATAAAGGCAATGTTCGGGCCACCATGTTTGTCTCCGTCCGCAACCTCCTGCTCGCGTCACGCTAGTCGACAGGATCAACTATGCCCTACATCATGGCGACATCCAAGAAAGCCACCAACACCCCGAAGTGCTCGGGAGCACCCCAGGACGTTCCCTTTGACAAGTGGCTCCGGCTATCCGAGGTGAAGCCTGCGGCCGCTGCACGGACGGAGCGAGGCAAGCTGTGCCATTTCTCCGACTACCTTGAATGTGAGGCCTTCCGGGGGTACCTTACCGAGGTGTTTGACACTGACGCATCTTGGGAGACCATCACTCAATGGATAACACAACGCTTTACAAGCACCATCGCAGATCCTTTCCGTCAGTTCATTTATTGTCGGCTAAAGCCGGGCCGGAGCCTGAAGGACTACTGCAATAAAAAAAATGTGTCTGGGGCGCCTTGCCGACCTAAAAAGGACGCGCACCTTATATCAGGGCTCATCGACGGCCTTCCCGCCGATGTGTAGATGGCTCTTGCTGGGCTTAACACGCCTACACCAGCGACGTAGCTTTCAGCTGCGCTGCGAGTAGAGTCAAGTATGCAGCGAGTTAAATCACAGCGCGTTCTACCAGGCCGAAATACGCAGATCAACATGGCAAGCGGCAGCGCCCATCGGCGTCCACCTAACACGCCGATACGAGCACCCACGTTCAGACACTGCGCAATGGATGACTTGCGCCGACAGATGCACTGGCACAATGAGTGTCCCCGACGCGCAGGCGTTTCCGCCCTCGCTCCCAACCAGGGAAACGAGGAGGGCGACCCGAAGCTCTGTTAATTCAATTTGACGCACTCATTACCGGGTGCCCTGTCGGCGCTGCTCTTGATACAGGAGACACGATGACCTATATCAGTGGAGCAGTGGTGGCGGCTCTTCACCTACACATAATGAGAGATTCATGCATCAATGTTCAACAATTTACATCATCTACCTTGGGTCTTTGGGTCGCGTCAATGATACAGATTCGAAAAATCACAAAGGAAATTCAGGCACACGTTCTACAAGGCGTGAAGATTAAGCTACTTCTTGGCTTGGGCAGCGCCTGTCTCTTTAACGTGTCTCTGGATCTTGATACCCTGACTCTACGCCAAGGGAACCACATCCTCCACCCTCGTACTAACATGGACGATTGTTTACAGGTAGTTGATGTTTGTGATTTCATGTATTTAAATGAAACTCAGAGGATGCGTTGAAGCAGGTTGTCCATAAGTACGCGGACATTTTTCGCAAATCACAGACTGACATTGGGCGCATCACTAGCGAAACGCATCACATTCATCTCACCAACGATGTTCCCATCCGCAGTGCTCCCTATCGATGCTCAGTAGCAAATAGCGTCAAAATGGACAGACAAATCAGCGACCTCCTCACACAAGGAGTGGTACTACTGTCTACGTCACCGTACGCTGCGCCGGCGCTATATATATATATATATATATATATATATATATATATATATATATATATGCATTATTAACTCCAGTTTGTTGAATTTACCCGTTTTGCTTGTAACCACTTCCCTCTTTAATGCCGTAATGGCCCTGAGGGTATGCTAAATAAATAAATAAATAAATAAATATATAAATGAATAAATATTCCCACTGGCTACGCCGGCCTCGAAGAGCGAGCGTTTCGTGCTTCCTCGCGCTTATTCAACGCGTCTCCGGAACTAGAGATTATACGCGACTTCCAATGCTAGGCGCGCTGAAAGACGGTGCGTACGAAGCGACCACCCATCTCGGCTCGCATCCACCACGGGATGACCGGCAGGACAGGGGCCGCGACGAGCGCTCCGCCCGGGAGGGATGCGCGCTCGCCGCCTTCCGCGCGCACTGAGCAGTGCATGGTGCGCGGGAGGATGGCGCGGCCACCGTCCTGCTCGGCGCGACCTCGCGCGCTTTCCCTCGAACCCGCAACCATACTCGTGTACCACACTTGGACATTTACAGAACCTCACGCCGCCCCCGCCGCCGACGACGACGGAGGAAATGCGGCTGGTGTGTGCATCGCAACATTAAGCAAACATCGGTGGTTCTGCTGCCGAGCAGCAGGGTTCGACTTCCGGCCGCATTCCGACACCTGCAGAGAAAGCGCTCGTGTTTCTAGGTGTTCGGTAAACAAACAAGTGGTCGAAGTTAGCCCTCGTAGCACGTGTGCTGCTTCGGGGAACTTGGTGGCTTATTTAACGAATCCTCGCTGATGCATGCATGCCCTCATGTTTTGCAGCTATGTTATGCGTGCGTTGATCGTGAAACAATGATCACTCGTAATTACTAACGCACTGTCAAATGACGCCGCGCAGCCGCACTGGCAACAATGTCTCGCGCCGAAATGTCTCCAATAGCCGAAACTTTTTTGTGTGTGTGTGTGGAAAGCGACGGCACGTGCATCAGTCATCAGGGGGGGCAATGCACCTGCGCGGTGCATTCGCGTAGGGCAAAACACAATGTGCATCTATATTCTCGTGCGCGTTAGCCTAAGATGTGGAAGAGAAAACATGAACATCTCATTTATTACTTAATTTTTTTCTACAATACACCGCTCAGTAGACTTATTATTTCGCTGTTTTTCTCGACCGCGTTTGCACAAATGCGATACCTTGCATGTGGCCTCCCTATCATTCATCGTAAACACACACAAACGGGGGGAAGGGGTATTAGTTGGATGGTGAAGCTGGCAAGCTTGAAGTTATCCATTGTAAGCAGCGCGCAAACGGACAGGAACAACACAGAACCAGCACGGCCTATCAACTAAAAAAGTGCAAAAATGATTAGGACAACCTTTATATAAAAGAAAGGGAGTGATGCAGATTTACCGCACATGTCCGAATCTATGTGAAGCGAAGGTCTAGTGAGCGGTTAAATAAATGCTATATAGCTAAATGCGATGCATACAAGTATTGATTTTTATCATATGCAAAGTGTAATCTAACGCAATGTTTGTCTATGCACCCCACAGGTGGCAACTTTAAACTCTTGCAATGTTGATGTTTATGCTCTACAGCGTTCACGAGCTATGCTGAAATGCAAACGCCGATTCAGGTGGAATATTACGCTGTGACACGTCGACGCAGCGACGTCACGTGTGGACAAATGCGATGCTTTTTGTCGAGGGAAGAATGGTGATGCATGCACAGACAAACACAGCGCACCGCAAGTTACGCACGAGCAACAAAATCTTCGCTTTATAAGAAAGCCCCGAAGGTCGAGCGAATAGATGTGCCGCGAGCCATCAATGAAAGCCATTTTACTTTACTTTCGGCAGCATTGTCGAAGCCTGACTGATCTGCATCGCGCAGGTGCGTAGCAAGACGCCAGCGCGGTGCCAGCCAGAGGTCACCTGCTGCAAGTCCGGCCGATGGCTTCACACTTGCCAGAGGGAAGCGTTCGAGCTCCATGTACGCGTGTGCTCCCTCTAACGGTTGATCGCGGTGCACTATAGTGGGACCTGGCCATGTCGAAGTTGGGAGCACTTTGTCACCAGCTGCTACCACGCCCCATTTGGATATTCTTAGTGAATTCACTAGCGACATTTCCAGCGGGCGTTTATTTCGTGACATTTGTAACTTTCTTGGAAATCGAGCAAAAGTATTCGAAGACTATGGGGGGGGGGGGGGGCACTGTTATTTTTCTTCTCTCTCCTCGGTTGACTGCGTCAGCGATGAAACGGGTTCCGACGGCCACTTCCTCGTCGGGAAGCGTGCCTGCGCATCCGTCGCCACCAACTTGCACGCCGCCGTTTCTCCGCTTTCGCCCCAATTTCGGCACTCTCCAAGATGGCGCTCGAGTGCATGCTTCCCGGATTTTGAGGGCTGTACTTTTCGAGATCCCTCGCGTTTCGCGCAGCTGTTTACGACTGTGGTTCTTGTATTCGAATCCAACAATGACGGTGCTGAATCTAATGCAAATCGAATGTTGGTTATAATGAGACACTGGAGACGTTAGTCTGGCTGAGTACTGTGGGCATACTATACTCCAGGATTTGCGTGAGAAATAATCGCAACCACACCACGATTGCGGAAATGCTCGACGGTGCCCACAACCACACGCACTGTTCGCGAAGACCGCCTCCCAGAAACGCCTGCGTTGAGCGCCACGCGCAGGCGGTGCTTGTCGAGCCACGGTGCCAGTCTGTATATAGCACCTGCCTTCTGAGTTGCAGCAATTTCGAAATTGGAATTTTAGTTTATTCGCATTTTCAGGCAATACATCGGGTTGCATGTGTAAACTTAAGACTAGAGTATAGAAGGTGCATGGTCTCCTGTCTGGGTACCGCAGGGCTAACCAGCAACAGTGACTCTTGAGGCGCGCAAAGGAAACAACAATCCGCTGTGCTTATTAGTCATATGTATCACTCATACGAACACGTGACAGCAAGTATAGAAGTTTTTTTTTGTCCACTTTCATTTTCCTTTACTTTATCATTTTGCTTATTTGAAGTAAAACTCCAATTAAAACTCCCCCTGCACTTTCCTTGTCTTCATTATCTGTTGGCTTAATCTGGTAGTGATTCAACAAAATTGCGCCTCTCAGTTCTTCTCGTTTATGTCCACGTTCGCTCGACGAGGTCTGGCTAGCCACAATAGCCAGTGGGGCCCTGGAACAGGGGCTCAATCCGCAGTAACAAGGCACACTCTTTATTTCAGATGATGCCGTTTCTCTCTCTGTCGCGTTTGGAGTTTCGCAAGGTTAAAGGGCCTGACAGTCGGCTTCAAAAATTTTCGGACCACGGGACACGAGATATTCGTGCTGCCCCTTGCATCTTGAGCGCCACGTGCGATTTAAATTTTTCAATGTGCTTATACAACTTTTACTTTGATTGCGTCCTTTTGTATTGTACTTAGAGGTATATCGAGGTTGCATCCTATGCTGTTTTTCTTGTGTCAGCATACTTTCATTTTTGATGCACAGTGTACTATATTTATATTATCTTCAATTCTCTATCTGCAAATACAATTAATTCTTAATTTTTTGTCTAACGCCGCCCCCATTTCGATGCCCTAGACGACGTGGGCACGAAATACGATTCAGAAAGTATTTGCCCCTGTTTTCTTTAAAGCCAAATTACGGCTGTAAATGCGAAGTCAGCATACCCAGCGGTGGACCTATCTCGGACTGGTCCGGCCTTATCTACCGGCAGCTCCGCTGCACGGCGCTGCTGTCAGTCGTTGAAGATGGCGGTTGTGCTTCACGCGTCCATGGTACAGTGAACTAGAAGGCTTCTATAGTTCACTATATCCACGGCGTACGAGCAACAAAGTGTGATTCGTTTTCTATGGAGCAAGCGGTCGAGTGCCCGTCGAAATCCACAGGGAAATGCAGCCCACGTATGGGGAAAGGTGTCTCGATTTGAGGAGTGTGAGGTGGTGGTGTTGTGAGTTCGCAAAAGGCCGTGAAGACTTGCGTGACAATGGGCGTTCGGGGAGGCCACGTGCGTCGCTGACTGACGACACAGGGGCATCTCAGATTTAGCGCTGCGAGTGGGACAAATGTCACCGGCGTGGAGACCATGTGGAAAACAGTGTCAAGTACGTAGAATAGTGCGTATACATTTGTAATTACCTGTATGTACGTTATTTTGGCTAACAAAAGATAGGGGAAAATACTTTCTGATTCTCCCTCGTTAAAGAAAAAAAAAGTTTATATCTCCGCAGCTTGCGCACGCAGCCTGGTATTCAGATTTCGAGCCTGTACAAGTAAATATATGCCAACAACAAATAGTATTGACACTGTATACGGTTTTCGTGGATACGTTCGCAAAGTGCTCGTAAATGCAACGTTTTCCAAGATCATTTGGTGGGTAAACTTTTGACGCCGACTGTACATGTTGCTTTATGGCAAATCTTGCTGAAACCGAACGTGTTCTAGCACAGCCGTAAAATTGCTGAACGTTTTCTGCAAATCCGTGGTATGGAAAAAAAGAATGTCGGATATCATTATATATACAAGAACTTGTTTTCTGATGCGGGGGAGGGTGGGCAATGAGAGACTTTTACGCTCTCGCGGAGTTTTCTGAGTCTTCACTCTTGCGTCTTTCTTTATTGCACTTTTTTTTGCGCACTTCGATTCACTGGCAGTATGAGTTACACGGTGAGGAAACATTGTAATGCACAAGATGCTCTGATTACGCCTGGAGTCCCCTCTGACGTGGAAAAAAAAAAGAAAGCGCGGGCGTATAGTGTTTGTGGCAAGCACAAACTATAATAAAAATAAATATAAGCACTGCGTAATGTTTTGTAATCTACAACTCACAAAACGCACAGATCGCGTTCTGCGGAGATGGCGTATCGCATCGAGCAATGCAACGCAGTAAACGCACGCAAAAAGTTCATCTCTTATTTAGGATGCTTGCTTATGGATTTGTCATGAGTGTTTTATTTTAACGTTAACGTAGCTCAGATCTACCTGTGTAGGCGGATCATACGAAGAGGTGGGCATTGCTTACACCGAAAATCAAAACTCGTAATTGTAGCAAGGCAGAAAGTTGGGCAAGTTGGTTTATTTCACAATTTTTCACAATTTATTTATTTATTAGTAAAAATACAGATAATTGCATGTGCGTAGTATACATAAGGAGGTCCCAAAGTCAAAGACTGTATCGGGACCTCCTGCTAAAGACACTTATGATGTTATACAAAGTTTAAAGCAACAGTAGTATAGATGAGAACTAAGAGTAATATCAAAACATGTTTATAGCATATGGGTAATAAGAACACTTGTTAACAGCAGGACAATATAAAAAACGGAATACAAACAAAAAATAACGAGGAGAGTTTCAGTAAGTATTTATTATGAATGATTTTAGTTCTTTTTTAAATTGGTATAAATTTTTTGCATTTTTGATGATAGGGGTAAAGTGTTCCAAAGCGATATTGCGGAAAATTCCGCAGTCTGTTTACCATAGTTAGTTCGCACTTTAGGTAGAAGAAAATTATTATTGAGTGCAAATCTAGTGTGACTATGAGCTATTAGGTCACAAGGTGAGAAGCAGATTGATGGTAGTTCCTTAGTCATATATTTGTAGAATAAAATTCCTAGATTATATTTGGTCAGTTCTGAAATGGTTAGGATGTTGTTTTCATGTAGTACGGATTTTCCATTAGCAAAGTGTGAACTGCTTGTATATATTCTTATGGATTGGTTCTGGATTACCTGGAGGGATGCCAAGTGAGTGTTATAAGTGTTACCCCAGCATAGTATGCCGTAGTTAATATGAGAGTGAATGAATGAGTAGTATAGCGAGATTAATGTATTATGTGTAAAGTAGGGACGAGTTTTAATTAGAACGCGAATACCGTATGCTATTTTCTTTTTGATGTGAGAAATGTGATCTTTATATTTCAAGCTGCAGTCAAGAGAAATCCCAAGAAAAGATTTAACGTAATGGTGGGAAAAGCGCTGCATTAACACCCCTATACGGACAGAAGGAAAGACAACACTCGTCCTTGTCGTTCCTTCTGTCCGAATGTGTTAACGTTACGCTTTCTTCCACCAGGAATGCTTAATTAATGAATTAACAAAGTTTCATTTATCAGAATTTCAACTAATAACTTTAGCGCACATGTTGCAATACACGAATTAAGGCAAGTGATTTCACAATGCAAGTTCACTTGGAACTAAGTTTGAAACTAGCTCCAGTTTTGAGATAACAGCTTACAAACTAGCGGTAAAAATGCATTGTTGTTTCACTTACTTTTCAAACAAAACGCCTTTTTACGCACAAAAATTGCTGGAACTCCAATGCAGTTTAAAAAGCGTGTTTCAAAACTGGTGTCATTCTCTGAATTCGGTCCAAGTGGATATAACTTGATTTGTTTGTCGCTTGTTTGTGCTCTGGTGCTGTCCAGACGCTGCCTTATATATGGGTCGGCGGACTCGTCTTCGCCAAGTGCAATATGTGCCGTAACTAATTACGTTGAAAGTTTATTACTGGTAATTCGGTAATTAGTAAATATATCTTTATTTTATCGTGCAAGTAATGTTAGCTTCTGGGAGTAATCTCACGCAAGTAGTCAAGTTGTGCTATAAAAAAATTTCTTTAAGGACTGTATATATATATATATATATATATATATATATATATATATATATATATATATATATATATATATATATATATATATATATATATATGTGTGTGTGTGTGTGTGTGTGTGTGTGTGTGTGTGTGTGTGTGTGTGTGAGCACAAGATACCTTATTTTACCGCTGGTAGCCGATGAGGCATTCATATGCCCTAGAAGTGCAGTTAGGCCTTGTCGTAAGAGGTCCTGTAATGGGAAGCGTATACATGCCCACTGTGACGTAAATCATCATTGGCGAAATGCCTTCCTGTACAATAGTGCGTCCAGCCATCGCCGGCTATCTCTATAGTTGCTGCCTTAGATAGCCGAATCCCACGCGAACAAGCAGCCAGACTGGTCTGAAAGGTCGTTGACTCCTACCGTCCCTCCTTAACGCTTCGTAAAGAGAGCGTTTACCTTTCATTGAAACGCTCGTGAATGGACCTATACTGCGAGCCACAAAGGGAGAGGCTTGTCGTCAGCGGAATGAAAAACGACAAACCTGGCATCCGTGTCCAGACCTAACGGAGGCCGAATAAGTTTGGGAGGCGCTCTGTTGCGCAATCGCGGCTCTTCTCGGCAGGTGGTTATTGGTTTGTAGGCTCTGTAGACCGAAGCTCGTGTCACATTGGAGAGAACCCGGAGCGATGTCAACATGGGCGCCGCATTCAGTACTCACGGCGCGGGTCGGCGTACGCAGGACGCGTTGCGATCCCGCAGCGCCGTTGCATTTCGCGAGCCTTTTGCCGCCACGTATTAGCGCAGGCTAAACCGACGGATTCGCTCCGATCCGAAGCTTGGTCACGGAGGCGAGGTAAAATGCGACGGTAAAATTGGCGTCCGCGTTCAGGATCTAACGGTATGACCGACGTGCTATACTCCCATTGCGCAATTACGGTTCACGGGCGGCTCCCTCGCCCCTCTCGGCAGGTCGACAATGGCAGCGTGCAGCGGCGGAGAAATCTCCGCTTTCGGGGTGAAAATGCGGACGCCCACCCGGCCGTATTATGCGGCGCGCACGCACAGGCGGCCGTCCGCTGCTTCGCCGGGCGGGCGGCCGTGAAAGCGAAGCGCGCGGCCCACTTCCGTCGTCGGGCCCCGAAGCCGGCCACTGGAGCAGCCGTCGTTCCACTGACCCAGATGGCCTTCACCTTGGCGCGCGGCGGCGGCAACGACCGGTTGCGTCACGCGCGCCAAGCAGCGGCCATGTTGTGGTGCTCGGCGCGTTGCGCGGGCTGTGCTCGCCCGTCTCGAATGCCACCGCGGCTGGGCCTCCCACGGACGGCTGCTGTCACCGACGCGAAGCGGCCCTGCTGCTAGACGTATCTGCCGAAATCTGTGCCGATTACTTTGCTTACTGGGAAGGTGGGAAACGCTTTAACTGGCGCCGAAATCAACACTAAGGGCCACGGTACACGGGACGGGACGCCATCCGTGCTGCCTGTGTAAGGTTGGATTGGCCTGGCCTAGCGAAATGGGCACCGCACGGACAAAGATACGGACACCACAGAGCGTCGCAGATGTCGTTGTCGTCTACTACGTCTTCTTCTGTGTTACGCACGACGTGTTTATTTCTCAAGATCACCGACTGGCCACGTTAAAGACGCAGAATGTCTTCGGGATGAGAACTGCCAGTAGATGATTGATGCAGCTCTCGACATTTCAACTTGTTTGTTTCATCCATATGTTTATCGCAGCGTCGGTTCGTAGTCTGCTAACGAGAGCGCCAAGAATAGAAACACGTACCTGTAGCCGTAGATGCGCCGTGTAGCTAGTTAATATTGTTTATGAGAAACCAAATGTCCAATCGGCATCTAGAACGGCGAGGGGAGGAGGAAGAGGAAAACATTTATTGAAAAAAATGAAAGGACAATCAGGTGTCTTTCTGCTTGTGCAGGGAGGCGCCCTTAGTCCAGGGCTCCTGCGGCTCTTGCTGCGTCCCGGGCCCGCCGCACCAGTTGTTGCTGACTACGAGGGTCCGAACTAGTCTAGAACGGACGTTCTCCTAGATACGTGCCAGGACTCCACTTAGGCCAGTATGTGCAGCTGGACATGTGTACCTGGGCTTGTGTCCGAATAGACAACTTGGTGCCCGGGCTATGTGCAAGTGGGCCTGTGGCACTCCCTGGCCAATCCCCTAGAGTAGGTATGTGCCATTGGGTAGGCGCCCGAACAGACGAGCAGAAAAAGAGGAAAGAAGTGAAGTCGGCAACATACAATCGAAGAGGTCGGCTACACGAAATTGAAGGCGGCATCAAAAGCAGCCGAGTATGAAGAAAGAAGTAAAGAGAACAAAATAGCATTGAGGTACATAGAAGTGAAGACATTCAGGGGATGCGGAGAGATCCATTTCTAATAATGTACCAAATGCATGTGCTTAGAATTTTGATGTGCACTACATTCTGCTGCGCCAGCTTAGAAATGAGGCTCCTTTGTTCTGCTTGAGCCGGAAGCACTGCGATAGTGCTGCGGATTACCGAAATTTGTTGCCGATAACAGACTGCATTAAGGATTCAGGTTGCCCTCAATAGTGAGTAGATTTCGTTTACTGACACTACAAACTTATTAAAGTATGTATGAATCCCCTATTAGAAAAGTGGAAAACATATTCATTTCCCAGCCTACAATATTCTTCGGAGTACACTGGCCTCGGTTTCGTACACCACAGGTTGTATTTGTACAAACATTGATTAATCCCTTAAATGCACATATTTGGGAGGTGCTGCCCATTTGTGATGTGCGAAAGATTCTACAAATCATCTATGATGACATCTATCCAAACAACGCCAAACTTCTCTCTCATAATATGTCAAATGGGCTATTACAAGACCATTTATTAAGTTTAGCTATAAGTACAATAATTACGACAGATGCCTCGCAGGATGGAGAAAAACCTGGAATTGGCAGAATTGGCATTTTCGCTCTTCCTCTAGACTGCTCATCCTCAATCAGGATTGCGTGCTTATTAACCATATTTCTGGCGAAATTTCTAGGTATAGTGTTAGCCTTACGCAAACTGAAGTCATCAACATCGATGGTAGTCATAATAACGGGTTTTTTATTTTTATGTTCATCGCCGACAAACAAATAGGGGAACTGATATTTTACGTGCATTTAATTTTCTGGTACCTTCCCCCATAAATTTAATTACATCGCTTAGGGTGCCTGGACATAGGAGATTATTCATCAACGAATTAGCTGACAATCTCGCGACAGCGGCCTTCAACGCCTCTGTTCTATCATTACTTCCTACGTCTGCTCATCTAACTACTGCTGCATCCCGGAGATATGAAATTATTCAAGACTTTTTTGAACCCAGCTATAGCCCATTTTTCACGATATCGGCACCTCCTATTCCCTTGGCACAAAAATTCCTTTCACACCAGAAAAACTGAAGTGATTTTTACCCGATTACATTATAGAATACCAGTATTAATCAAATGATATTGCGCAACAAAACACGACACGGACGTAAGAGAGGACGACACACCAAGCGCTTGGTGTGCCGTCCTCCCTTACGCCCGTGTCGTGTTTTGTTGCGCAATATCATTTCAGTAATGGATTACCAACTTGCCGGGAATGCTGCTCTCACCAGTGTCAAGCTTTTGTCGTCACATCGCCGGTCTGGCGCCTTCCACACTGTGCCCAATTTAAGGAGAAGATGAGACTATAGATCATTTTTGTTATTCTGCCACCGTTTTTCTCCTTAAGGAAAAACATTTTAGAATAAAGGTTCGCACAACTTGGTTTAAATATTTCTTGAGCATTCTTTCTCTAGGAGTCTCCTCTTTTGGAAAGTACCACAGGAATGTTTGCTCAGCAGTGGATGAAGTTATAGTCGTTTCAAGGAGTTTTTCTTTAGTTGTGCATACGTTATTTTTTGTACATTTCCTCCTGATAATTTTACGAATTTTAGTATTAACAGCAATTTCCTAATACCATCCAAATCTTAACCAATCCCCCGCAGTGGGTAGGCGCCATCTTAGATAGTAAACCAAACCAAATCAGTAAATGTCAAGATAGCGCTTATCACCTATTCGCACATATGCGTGGGATCCACCGTATATGTTTAATATGGCCATTCAATTTTTTGGCTAACAAAATTCATGCGTTGTAGGCTCCCTGTCAGAGCTCGACTGCCAAGGTCATTGGCATAATTAAAGCTCTAGAGCGAGGTAAGTGAGCTGAAGTTGCAGGAACAAGATGTCGGGGTGCGGGCATATTATACGAATGTTCATTTGAACATTCGTATAACATTAGAACTTTCTGCAGAAGAAAACACATAGCATCTTCATTTTGCGTACAATATAATGACAACCTCCCAACAAGACACGCAGCAAGAGAGAGAGAGAAGTCATAAGGGAAAGGAAGGAAGGTTAATCAGGCTGAGCCCTACCGGGCTCAGCCTTTCTGCCGCTTTGCCCCACGATGTGCGAGCGGCAGAAATTCCTATACCCTGTTAACTACTCAGAAAAAAAGAAGAGATAAGGGCAAGATTAACTCGCAATTATTTTACGGGAGATAGCCATGGCGTGGCAGACGGACGAGAGATGAAGAGGGTCGCGCACATATGAACTCTGCGGTCCACACGACACATGCGGGCTGCGCGCGCGAGATTTCTTGTTGGGGGTGTCGCCCTCCGAAATTTAGCGCTAGTTGGTTGTCATCGGGACATTTTAGCACAATCAAATTTGCATAATTTGTTACTAGAATACCTTTCGGCAGCTCTTGCCGCTATAGGGGCCCTCTAAAAAAATGTGTTAGACAGTCCATAAACATACAGTGATCATCGGTTAGTGAGATCTGGGATTTCCCTCAATATGAAAAAAGAACGAATAAAATTAGCCAAGAAGAAACAGGCCAACGTACACGCAGTAAGGGTAAAAGCAGACCTAGCTGGTGCTTGCAAACCAATATGCAGCTTTGAAACAGAGAAATGAAGGTGCCATAGAGGTAATGAATGAAATCGTAACTAGGCTGGTTTCAGAAGCAGCAATTGAAGTGGGAGGAAAGGCACCAAGGCAACCAGCAGGTAAGCTCTTCCACGTAACAAAAGACTTAAGAGGAAGCTTTAGCTCGGGTGCTCCTACCTAAATACATGTAAAAGGAGAATTTGTTTTTCTCGGCAACCACTGCACCAAATTTGACGAAGTTTGTTGCATTTAAAAGAAAAACTTAAAATCAGTGACTGTTGGTTTCGAATTCTTGATTTAGATTGTGAATTGTTTATTAAGAATTGGCGAAAATCTAAAATTTTCAATAAACGACACTATCAAGTTTACAACTCTGTAACTCATCAACCATAATGATAATACAAATTTATGTTACACGTGAATCTAAAAAAAATTGAATAACATGGGAATACAGCTTTCAATTTCAGCAAATTCAAGTACGACGTAAAATGACATATAGAATTTGTCCGCTTTCAATGATCGAATGGATCCCGTTCACAGAACCGCGATATCTGTTCTTGATGCAGAACTATGAATGTTTAAACTTCGTGCTTCTATTTTATGCGAAGCATATTAACGTAGGTTCCGGGCCTTCGCGCGACGCCCGGCGCTGGCCACCATTGACCCTGAAGTGGGGTCACGTGACATGACGTCACGTGATGACGTCACACAGGCTGCAGATGGGGCCTCATATCGCGCCGTCGGACGTCGCCCGGCGGAGGCCTCCACGCTTCGGTTCGCGCCGTCGCGCGCGACGCGGCGGCGGCGCCACCATCGCTGCATCACGTGATATGTGACGTCACGCCAGGGATGAAGCGGCGCGTGCCCGCCGTCGCGTCAGTCTCTGTGCCCGCAACCGCGCCAGCGTCTTTGCGCCGGGCGTGTATGCGGTCAAGATGCCTCCAAACGCTAAGGATACGCTAAGGTTAAGCCCAGTGGATGCGAAGCATCCACTGGGCTTAACCTTGATAAGCCTCCATTTTTTTTTCAAGCTTACGAATTTTGGTTTAAGAACCAATCCAGGCCCTAAATCAAAATTCCGCTTCCAACAGTCACTAGAATTTAACTTTCTCTTACAAATGCAACAAATTTCATTAAGATCGGTCCATGGGTTATCCCAGAGAAACGTTTTTGCGCTTTACATGTATTTGAATAGGCCGCGTCGGAGCTGGGTCCGAGCTAAATCTTCCTCTTAATAAAAAAACGACGAAATATGAAAGTGTTCAATTCAAGAGATCAGATAGAATTCGTGGAACTGTCAAAAACTGATCAAAAAGGAAAAATTAAGGGCTATTCGAAATTATAACGCGAGAAAGACTGAGGAAGCAGCAAAAATGGACGCAGCTTGAATTCAGTGAGAAGAAAACTTGACATTGGACAAGCCAAGATGTACGCACTGAAAGATAAGTAGGGTAATGTAATCAGCAATTTCGAAAATATAGTAAAAGCAGGGGAAGAATTCTATATCGACCTGCACAGTACCCAGACCAGCCACGTTACCTTCATTCGAAGTTGTAAGGAACAGAATATGGATGCTGCTTCTACAACTAGCGATGAAGCTAGAAGGGCCTTGCGAGACATGACCCGGGGGAAATGAGGCAGGAGAATATGGAATAACAGTCGATTTAATTAAATATGGAGGAGATACTGTAGCGCGCTACCACGTGCCACAGTGGTCCGGTCACAAAAGACGACGGCGACACGCCCAGCACGCTCACTGTGCTTGATTAGTGGAATCGGCGGAATCAGGGTTCCGCCTAATCGAGCGTGATCGGCTAAAATATAACTTGTGGACGTCAGGCTCCAGTTTCTGTCTGGTCTTTCTTCACCCACAAATTGTATCATATATATTGTTACGGCGCAACCAAGAATGGCGCCAATCAGAATAAGACGATTTGACGTGCGCGTACAGGTGGAATCGCTTTCTACAGCCATCTTGTTCATGCATCTTTGTCTTAATGTAAATATTGTACATACATCTTTATATGTGACTTCTGCAACGTAACAATATTATAATTATAGAAATTAAATTATAGCTATCATCACACACTGGATTAGCCGCTACGGTGTCCCTTCCACCATAGCGACTGGCCGTGGTCGTCAATTCGACTCAAAATTGTTCGCAAATCTATCTCGGTTACTCGGCGTCAACCACATCAAGCCTACCTCTTACTACCCGATATCCAATGGGATCATCGAACGCTTTCACAGCCAACTGAAGGCTTCACTCGTGGCTTCGACTGTTCCTTCGTCATGGATGGAGTGCCTTCCTTTCGTTATGCTTGGCATCCGCACCGCGCTCTTCGCAGTGACTCTTCCACCAGCACCGCCGACCTTACGTTTTGCACCACTCTACGTGACCCTGGCGAATTCTTCGACGAATCGCCCACCTTACCTGCTGACGTTTCCGACTACGCCTACCAGCTACGCAGCGCTATGCGTACTGTCGTTAAACTAGTAAAGTTAAAGTAGGATCAACGGCGAATATCTCAACAGCCTTCGGTTTGCAGATGACATTGTCATGTTATACAACACTGGAGACAAATTACAACAAATTATTGAGTAGTTTAACAGAGAAAGTGTAAGAGTGGGGTTTAAGATTATTATGCAGAGGGGGACAAAGATAATGTACAATAATCTGGCAAGGGAACAAGAGTTCAGGATCGCCAGTCAGCCTCTAGAGTCTGTGAAGGAGTACGTTTACTTTGGAGACTGACAAAGAAGCTTGAGAACAAGTTAAGGAGCGCGCAAAGAGCGATAGAACGAAGAATGCTAGGCATAATTTTAAGAGACAGAAAGAGCGTGTTCTGGATCAGAGAGCAAACGGGTATACACGATATTATAATTGACACTAAGAGAAAGAAATGGCGCTGGGCAGGTCATGTAATGTGCAGATTAGATAATTGTTGGACCATTATGGTGACAGAATGGGTACCAAGAGAGGGAAGCGCAGTAGAGAAGGGCAGAAGACTAGGTGGTGCGACGAAATTAGGAAATTTGCGGGTGCTAGTTGGATCAGTTGGCGCAGGACAGGGGTCACTGGAGATCGCAGGGAGAGTCCTTCGTCCTGCAGTGGACATAAAGATATGATGATGATGATGATGATGATGATGATGATTATGAAAAGTGTACAGGCAATTTCCTGTGAAATTTATGGCCGGCCTATAGAGACACCTTGCAATGCGACTAACGTTTGTGATCTTCCTAAAAGTAACTTGCCCGCTTCTGCGCACAACCTGTTAGGAAGTCTGTTGACAACAAACCGACTTAAATACACATGGTTATTGACTATCGCTAGTAGCCAAAAGGAGAAGGAGAGAACGAAAAGAACGTGGTCTGCGAGGAATTCTTGAACAGTTGCAGGCTAATTCAATTTCTAAGCATGAATTGCTTTTAGCTCCCGTTATCGGCGACCTTCAAGAGACCTTCATCCAAAAGCCAGAGCCGTTATCCGGCATTCAAACGAGAACATCCGGGCAAGTTGCGAGAGGAAAACGACATCAGCCGGGAAACTAGTCGAAAGTTGAAGAAAATGCGGTCTCTGGCCCCCAACCCTTTCTACAGGACCGCACTACTGACGCTAGTTACTGCCCAAACAATTACAAAAGGTATTGCTGCCCAGTTCTTCCTAATGTTTGTTCACAATATGTGCACGATATGTTCACAACTATGAGGCAGGGTTATCCATTGAACCCCGGCGGTCCGTGAGTTCCGTGGCGCGGGTTTTGCGCTGGCTCGAGAGATGGCGCCACGCTGCGTGACCAAGCAGGCAGCGTCGGGCGCGCCGCGGATAGCTGTCTGGCGGAGACGACACTTACAGTGAGGTTCAGTTCAAAACAGTTTCGTGCGCTGCGGTGTGGTGTGGTGGGGTGTCCCGTTGCGAACATGCACTACACCCATTTTAAGATTGTGGCAAGTATCATCTCACAACCAATCTGTTTTGCGGGCAGCCATTTCATGCTTACATCTACTCTCGATTAAGGGAGAGCCATAATTTTCTTCTTTTTAGAGGTTCGCTATTCTCGACACTGCGAAATTTCACCGTGCCTAATTTTTAAACTAATAAAAGCGACCGCCACGCGAGACTGTCAGGACAGGCAAGATTTGACTATATGGCGTAGCCTGGAGAGTCCAAATTGTGTAATGTTTAAGCAGGTTGCCACGCATCACACGAGTACAACTACCAAGTGTGTCGGTGAACACTTTGAATTTTTTTAATTGCCTGTGGTAGATAGCACGATTTTAGTCCGTTAGCTGGTCTACTCGAAGAGGCGGACATTCCTTGCACAAGAAATTGAAATGCATAATCGGCTAATAAACAAACATTCACAAATTACGTTTTTATGTAATTACCTTATGACATACTGCAATTCAGAAATTCTAGCCGGGTAGTTCGCAAGGCGAATGCACTTGGAACGAATTGGAACGACTTTGAACCAGTTTCGAGATACTAATTCCCGAACTTTGCTGAGAAATGCATTGACATTCCATCCAGTTAATTTTGTGCTTCAGTGCATAAAATGACGTTTCGTTAAGAAAGTAAGTGGAACGACTGTGCATTTTTGCCGCAAGTTTGACGGCGCATATCTCGTAAATGGTGTCATCCACACAATTATTTTCAAGTGGATGCGCCTTGAAGTTTCATTCGCTAGAAGTTGTAAATTGCAATATGTGCCTATAGTAATTAGTTAATAACTTAGTTCTCGAACTTTTTGTTAATTAGTCTACTATGAATTTGAATCTTTGTACATGCCCGTCTCTTCGAGTGGACCAGCTCGTTGGCTAGAATTGTG